>NC_058519.1:379968973-381218973 GCF_904849725.1 Hordeum vulgare subsp. vulgare | reverse complement strand
GGTATCGGAATGTTTAGGGGGTTTGCTTGCGTGACAGTTCTAAAGATAGCAATGAGTCTTCATCAATGTCAACGATCACATCGTCGGAACCATCTTCTACCGAGGGGGAAGCAACACCAGCAAACAAGAAAAGAACAATATTTACTTCACGGAAATGCAACACTATGATGCATGATCATGAGATGGTATAATGCTAATGATTGAGCTAATGCGTCTAGCTTAAGGATAAAATGAAGTTAGTTTGAACCAAAGGTTCAAATTCAAACTCCATATATAATTATTTAAATGGCATTTATTTAATTTTTCCAAAACAGAGGACAAAAGTTGTTCTAACATGCATGAAAATTCCATTAACAGATTCCTTGCATTTTTCTGATAATTTTTCATATATTATTTATTTAATTTGGAGTTATATTTAATTTTCTATGATTTTTAGAAGTTTAGGATATTTTCTGGATTTATTTATAACCAGAAAATCATTTATTGCGTCAGCCTGATCTCATGCTTGCGTCAGCAGGTCAACCCAGTGGGGCCAGGACAAACCTGTCCAATTGGGGCCACTGGTCAGTGAATTGGGACAAATCCCGAGCTGACCAACCCCTAATTGGGGTTTGACCAGCTGCTGGGCCCGCTAGTCAGTGGCTGTGGGGGTGTAATTAGGCCATAATGGCCGGCCACGTCGACCCCCACCGGAGGGTGGTCGCCGGCGACCATAGCCGCGGCGGAGGGCTCACCAGAGATGGCCTAAGTGGCGCTACAGGGGGTCAAATCGCATGCGGTTTGCGGCTATAACAAGCTGGAGAAGCAGCTCATCCTCGAGGGGTAGCAGGAGGGGCTGGAGTAGCCGGAGCTGGCGCCGGTGACGAGGCAAGCGGTGACCGAAGCTCGGGCATGAGCGGGCATGGGGCTGCGGTGCACGGGAAGCCATAGAGAGAGGTGGAATGGAACCTATTGCTCACCACGAGGAGAATGTGGCCAACGACAAGCTCGGGGAAGTCTAGTAGCCGGCGAATCAACAGCGAGAAGCTTTGGTGACCGGCGATGGAATTGGCGATGATGAGGGCGATACAAGAGGCTTCGGCTCGATTCCGTTGACTGGATGGTGCGACACGTCATGGCGCAGAGGATGGGCAGCTCGGGGAGGCGCTTCTGTGCGCGAGGCCACGGCACCGTCCCTACTTCTCCTTTGCCTTCTCGCAAGAGGTACAAGACAAGGGTGCCCTGGTGGGCTGGGCATGCAAGGTGGCGCCAGGTAAGAGTTTTCCTTTCTTTTTTATATAGTTCTGACATTTGTTTTTGTTGGAAATATGCCCTAGAGGCAATGATAAATAGTTATTATTATATTTCCTATTTAAATATAATTGTTTATTATCCATGCTATAATTGTATTGAATGAAAACATATACACATGTGTGGATACATAGACAAAACAATGTCCCTAGCAAGCCTCTAGTTGGCTAGCCATTTGATCAATGATAGTCAAGGTTTTCTGACTATATGCAAGTGTTGTCACTTGATAACTGGATCACATCATTAGGAGAATCATGTGATGGACTAGACCCAAACTATGAACGTAGCATATTGATCGTGTCATTCTATTGCTATTGTTTTCTGCGTGTCAAGTATTTGTTCCTATGACCATGAGATCATATAACTCACTGGCACTGGAGGAATACCTTGTGTCTATCAAACGTCGCAGCATAACTGGGTGACTATAAAGGTGCTCTACAGGTATCTCCGAAGGTGTCCATTGAGTTAGTATGGATCAAGACTGGGATTTGTCACTCCGTGTGACGGAGAGGTATCTTGGGGCCCACTCGGTAATACAACATCACAAACAAGCCTTGCAAGCAATGTGACTAAGTGTAAGTCATGGGATCTTGTATTACGGAACGAGTAAAGAGACTTGCCGGTAATGAGATTGAAATAGGTATGCGGATACCGATGATCGAATCTTTGCCAAGTAACATACCGAAGGACAAAGGGAACGACATACGAGATTATATGAATCCTTGGCACTGAGGTTCAACCAATAAGATCTTCGGAGAATATGTAGGATCCAATATGGGCATCCATGTCCCGCTATTGGATATTTACCGAGGAGTGCCTCGGGGCATGTCTACATAGTTCTCGAACCCGCAGGGTCTGCACACTTAAGGTTCGATGATGTTTTAGTATAGTTGAGTTATATGTGTGGTTCCTGAATGTTGTTTCGAGTCCCGGATGAGATCACGGACGTCACGAGGGTTTCTAGAATGGTCCGGAAACGAAGATTGATTTATTGGATGGTTTCATTTGGTTACCGGAAAGTTTCGGGCAATTCCGGCAGTGTACCGGGAGTGACGAATGGGTTCCAGGTGTTCACCGGGAGGGGCCCACCCACCCGAGAGTGAGCCCAAGGCCCTAGGGTGGCGCCACAATTCCTTAGTGGGCTGGTGGAGTCAGCCCAAGGAGTCCATGACGCCACATAAAGAAAATACCAAAAGAAAAGAAAAAGAAAAGGAAAGAGGGAGGTGGGAAGGAAGAGGAGGACTCCTCCTTCCCAAATCAATTGGAGGAGGAGTCCTCCTCCTCCTGGCGGCTGGCGCACCTTGAGGGACTCGTCCCTCAAGGCTAGCCCCTCCCCCTCCCCCCTATATATAGTGGTGGTTTAGGGCTTTTTGAGACACAACTTTGCCACGTGCAACTCTAGCCTATACCACACAGTTTCACCTCTAGATCGGATTTCTGCGGAGCTCGGGTGGAGGCCTGCAAGAGCAGATCATCACCACCACCGGAGCACCGTCACGCTGCCGGAGTACTCATCTACTTCTCCGTCTTGCTTGCTGGATCAAGAAGGCCGAGATCATCGTCGAGCTGTACGTGCAATGAATGCGGATGTGGCGTCCGTTCGGCGCTAGATCGGAACGGATCGTGGGACAGATCGCGGGACGGTTCGTGAGATGGTTCGAGGGACGTGAAGACGTTCCACTACATCAACCGCATTTCTTAACGCTTCCTGCTGTGCAATCTACAAGGGTACGTAGATCCAATCTCCACTCGTAGATGGACATCACCATGATAGGTCTTCGTGTGCGTAGGAATTTTTTTGTTTCCCATGCAACGTTCCCCAACAGTTTTGTTATTTTTCCAGGGCTCAAACCTAGCTCCAAAAATGCCAATACATTTTCTAGAGTGTAGTTTGAATATTGCAAACCTCCTCAAAATGTTTCAGCATTTTTGAAACACTAAAAAAATTATAATCTCGTATTTGTCATTTTATGCAAGTTTGCTGGTTTATTTAAAATTCCAAAAAGGTTGATAAAAAGTTGTCTCCCCTCGTATGTTGTTGCCAACATTTATTAGAGAGGGTGAACATTTTTGAAAATCATTTGGGTTCATTGAAAATATTTTTTGTTGAACTATTTGAGTTTTATTTACTGCTAGGGTTTGATCATCCCCATTTCAAATTAAAATGAAATTAACATGATGCATGGTGATGATGCAAATGATTGCAACAATTATTCTAGGGGTGTGACATTCGTCAATTCTCTTCTTGAGGTTGAAGAGGTGGTAGGCTCCATTGTTCAGCACTTTGGTAATGCTGAAAGGACCTTCCCATGCGGGGGTGAGCTTGTGAGGCCGCTGCTGATCCACTAGGAGCACCAGATCACCTTCCTGGAATGACCGACTCTTGACATGCCTTGCATGGAAACGACGTAGATACTGCTGGTATACTGTCAACTGAATCAAAGCCAATTCGCTTTCTTCTTCCAAAAGATCTACACCATATTGCCACGCCTGTTCGGCTTCGGCCTCAGAATAAAGATCTACTTGGGGAGAATTGTGAAGGAGATCACTCGGCAAAACGACTTCAGCTCCATATGCAAAGAAGAAAGGAGTGTGCCCAGTCGACCGGTTGGGAGTCGTCCTCAAGCCCCACAGTACCGACGGTAATTCAATACTCCAAGCTCCAACTGCATGTTCCAGATCTCGCATGAGTCGAGGCTTCAATCCTTTAAGGATAAGACCATTCGATCGCTGATGTCTACTACACAACCTTCTTCTTGTAGACTCATGTTGGGCCTCCAAGCGCAGAGTTTTGTTTGACAATAGCAAGTTTCCCTCAAGTGGATGACCTAAGGTTTATCAATCTGTGGGAGGCGTAGGATGAAGATGGTCTCTCTCAAGCAACCCTGCAATCAAATAACAAAGAGTCTCTTGTGTCCCCAACACACCCAACACAATGGTAAACTATATAGGTGCACTAGTTCGGCGAAGAGTTGGTGATACAAGTGTAATATGGATGGTAGATATAGGTTTTTGTAATCTGAAAATATAAAAACAGAAAGGTAATAAAAAGTAAACAGAGAGCAAAACATTGTATAAATGCTTCGAAACAAGGCCTAGGGTCCATCCTTTCACTAGTGCAAGTTCTGCCAACAATACTAACATAGTTGAATCATATATAAATCCCTCACGTACGACAAAGAGTTCACTCCAAAGTCATAAATAGCGGAGAACAAACAAAGATATTATTGTAGGGTACGAAACCTCCTCAAAGTTATCTTTTTCGATCAATCTTATGAGCTATCCCGATAAGTGTCACGAACAATCCTAGAATTCGTACTAAAATATGTTGGGGAACGTCGCATGGGAAACAAGAATTTTCCTACGCGCACGAAGACCTATCATGGTGATGTCCATCTACGAGAGGGGATGAGTGATCTACGTACCCTTGTAGACCATACAGCAGAAGCGTTAGTGAATGCGGTTGATGTAGTGGAACGTCCTCACGTCCCTCGATCCGCCCCGCGAACCGTCCCGCGATCAGTCCCACGATCTAGTGCCGAACGGACGACACCTCCGCGTTCAGCACACGTACAGCTCGACGATGATCTCGGCCTTCTTGATCCAGCAAGAGAGACGGAGAGGTAGAAGAGTTCTCCGGCAGCGTGACGGCGCTCCGGAGGTTGGTGATGATCTTGTCTCGGCAGGGCTCCGCCCGAGCTCCGCAGAAACGCGATCTAGAGGAAAAACCGTGGAGGTATGTGGTCGGGCTGCCGTGGAAAAGTCGTCTCAAATCAGCCCTAAAACCTCCGTATATATAGGGGGAAGAGGGGGAGCCTTGCCTTGGGGTCCAAGGACCCCTAAGGGTTTCGGCCGAGCCAAGGGGGGAAGGTCTCCCCTTCCAAACCGAATCCAACTTGGTTTGGAAGGTGGAGTCCTTCTCCCTTTTCCCACCTCCTCTTTTTTTTCTCTTTGATTTTTCTTCCTATGGCGCATAGGGCTCTTTTGGGCTGTCCCACCAGCCCACTAAGGGATGGTGTGCCACCCCCAAGGCCTATGGGCTTCCCCGGGGTGGGTTGCCCCCCCCCCCCCCCCGGTGAACTCCTAGAACCCATTTGTCATTCCCAGTACATTCCCGGTAACTCCGAAAACCTTCCGGTAATCAAATGAGGTCATCCTATATATCAATCTTCGTATCCGGACCATTCTGGAAACCCTCGTGACGTCCGTGATCTCATCCGGGACTCCGAACAACATTCGGTAACCAACCATATAACTCAAATACGCATAAAACAACATCGAACCTTAAGTGTGCAGACCCTGCGGGTTCGAGAACTATGTAGACATGACCCGAGAGACTCTTCGGTCAATATCCAATAGCGGGACCTGGATGCCCATATTGGATCCTACATATTCTACGAAGATCTTATCGTTTGAACCTCAGTGCCAAGGATTCATATAATCCCGTATGTCATTCCCTTTGTCCTTCGGTATGTTACTTGCCTGAGATTCGATCGTCAGTATCCGCATACCTATTTCAATCTCGTTTACCGGCAAGTCTCTTTACTCGTTCTGTAATACAAGATCCCACAACTTACACTAAGTTACATTGCTTGCAAGGCTTGTGTGTGATGTTGTATTACCGTGTGGGCCCCGAGATACCTCTCCGTCACACGGAGTGACAAATCCCAGTCTCGATCCATACTAACTTAACGAACACCTTCGGAGATACCTGTAGAGCATCTTTATAGTCACCCAGTTACGTTGCGACGTTTGATACACACAAAGTATTCCTCCGGTGTTAGTAAGTTATATGATCTCATGGTCATAGGAACAAATACTTGACACGGAGAAAAAACATTAGCAACAAAATTACACGATCAACATTCTACGTCTATTAGTTTGGGTCTAGTCCATCACGTGATTCTCCTAATGACGTGATCCACTTATCAAGCAACAACACCTTGGTCATAATCAGAAGACACTGACTATCTTTGATCAACTGGCTAGCCAACTAGAGGCTTGCTAGGGACAGTGTTTTGTCTATGTATCCACACATGTAAATGAGTCTTCATTCAATACAGTTATAGCATGGATAATAAATGATTATCTTGATACAGGAATTATAATAATAACTATATTTATTATTGCCTCTAGGGCATAATTCCAACAAAATAACACCTTAAGATACACATCAACCAAACCCCTAATGTCACCCAGATACTCCATTGTCACCATAAGTACCCATGGGCTTGATTATACGATATGCATCACACAATTTCAGATTCATCATGTTCAATCCCGTACAAAGAACTTCAAAGAGTGCCCCAATGTTTCTACCGGAGAGTCAAGATGAAAACATGTGGCAACCCCTATGCATAGGTTCCCAAGGTCACGAAACCCGCAAGTAGACCACCAATACATACATCAAGTGGATCAATAGAACACCCCATTTTCGCCATGGATATCCCATCGCAAGACATACATCAAGTGTTCTCAAATCCTTAAAGACTCAATCCGATAAGAAAACATCAAAGAGAAAACTCAATTCATCACAAGAAGATAGAGAGTGGGAAACTGCATGTGATTCATCTATATTAATAAAGCTCGCGATACATCAAGATCGTGCCATCTCAGGAACATGAGAGAGAGATAAAACACATAGCTACTAGTACATACCCTCAGCCGTGAGGGTGAACTACCCCCTCCTCGTCATGGAGACAGCCGGGATGATGACGATGGCCTCCGGTTATGGTTTTCCCCTCCGGAAGGGTGCCGGAACGGGCTTCCGATTGGTTTTTCATGGCTCTGGAGGCTTGCGATGGAGGAACTCCCGATCTAGGTTTCATTCTGGAGGTTCCTTGATTTATAGGAATTTTTGGCGTCTGATTCACATCAAGGGGACTCCCGAGGGAACCACAAGCCAAGGCGAGCGCCCTAGGGGGGCGCCCCTAGGCTTGTGACTGCCTCGGGACTCCTTCCCGGTATCTTTTTGGTCCAACATTTTTATGTTTTCCAAAAATATTCTCCGTAAATTTTCACCCCATTTTGAGAACTTTTATTTCTGCACAAAAACAACACCACGGTAGTTCTGCTAAAAATAGCATCAGTCCGGGTTAGTTCTTATAAAATCATACTAAAATCATATAAAATTATTGTAGACATGGCATGAATACTTCATAAATTGTAGATGTGTTGGAGACGTATCACTCGCTCAGCTTGACCATTAGTTTGGGGGTGCGCAACGGATGTGTAATCCACCCGAGTGCCCTGGGTGGAGAAAAGTATCTGAGTTCTTCCGAGTCGAAGTTGGAACCATTGTCTGTGATGATACCGTGGGGAACTCCATACCGGAATGTTATTTCCTTCAAGAACTTGATAGCAGTGCGTGAATCTAGCTTTTTATCGGTTTAGCTTCAGTCCACTTGGTGAAGTTGTCGACTACTACACGCAAATGTGTGAATCCACTCTGGCTATTCGGAGAGGACCGACCATATCCAAACCCCACACATCAAATGGCCAGACGACTGGAATATTCTTCAGAGCACATGCTGGCTTATGCGACAAGTTTGAGTAAAACTGGCATCCTTCACAGTAGTCCACGATTTCCTTAGACAGTTCATTAGCGCGCGGCCAAACAAAACCAGCTCGGTATGCTTTGGCAACAATTATCCGAGAGGACGCATAATGACCACAGGTCCCTGAGTGAATTTCCTCTAAAATCAGTCAACCTTCCTCGGGGGAGATGCACCGTTGAGCAACACGAGTAACACTTTCTGTGTAAAGCTGCCCATTCATTATAGTAAAAGCCTTGGATCTGCAAACAATCTGTCGAGCTTCAACCTCGTCTTCTGGGATTTTTTGCCTCAGTATGTATGCAATATATGGCACCGTCCAATCAGGCGTAATCACCAGAGTCTCGATGACCAGACCAATGAGTGCTGGACACCAACTTTAGTCAGATTGGAAGTGCTTATCGCTTGCTCGGGCTTTTCAGTGAAGGGATCTCCTTGCATCGAAGGAGAATGTAAGTGTTCCAAAAACACATTGCTAGGCACAGGCTTCCAGGTGGATACAATCTTGGCTAGGTCGTTAGCTACCTGATTCTTTAGTCGGGGAATATGATGGAGCTCCAAACCTTCAAACTTCTTCTCAAGCTACTCTTATCGTGTGGAATGTGTGTGTTACAGGGGGTGCGAACCCTTGTGCGAGAGGAGAGGGGTGGCTTATATAGAGTGTGCTACCCCTCATCAAGGCCCACACAACCAAGGGTTCGATTAATAAAGACAAAGGCGTACGGTACTGATAACGTACATAATAAATGTTACTTATGACGACCAGACGAATGCCCGCTCATTGGCCTCCCTGGAGTGGCTTCTGAACTTCTGCGGTCGACTGGCTTCTAGTTCTTCCGGGTGAAAGTCTTCCGTCGAGTGGAGGGAGAAAGTCTCCAAGTGGATGTTCTACCGAGTGACCCATGGCGAGTCAGTCAGAGTCTTCCTTGAAATCTTTGAGTCTTTAATGTTGTGTCCTTGGGTAGGGCATGTGGGTCAGGCCTATGACCCTACCCTAGGTACATAACCCCATCAGTCAGCGCTGCGGCCCGATGGGGCAACGCAACGGCAGCCCGATGCTTGATCGGTGGAGGGGCGCGCTTTACTTGGGATAGTCTTCACGGGACCTGCGGGGGCGCACGCAAACGTCGGGCCAGATCGGTCGCACGACGTAGATGACGCGGATCACGCGCACGCGGGTGATCAATCCGATCGCGTGTGATGTCGGGGATGTCCCTCGTGGAGGCGGGGTGGCGGCGGCCGAGTAGCCGGCAGCCGGCCTGAGACAAGCGGCGAGGCCAATGCAGCCAGAGCCGATAGTCGTCCCAAGGCAGCCGACGCAGCCGAAGCGGGGATCCAGCCTGACCCAGCTGGAGGCGGCAGCCGACCCGACGCAGCCGACCTGAGGCAGGCGGTGAGGCCGATGCGGCAGGAGCCGGGAGCCGGCCCGACGCAGCCGGCCCGACGCAGGCGGCGAGGCCAATGCGGCCGGAGCCGGGAGCCGGCCTGATGCAGCCGACCCGAGGTAGGCGGTGCAGCCGGAGATGGCAGCCGGCCCGACGCAGCCACCTGAGGCAGGCGGCGACGCGACTGCACAAGGCGACGGTGGAGGCGGGTGATGATGAAGCAGTCCCGATCGGAGAAGGGCGATGATGGATGGTGGAGGGTGACGGGCGAGCAGACGCGTGGTCGACGGCCGTGAAGGGCCGTCGAATCACGCAACGCCGTCGTGTCGATGTAGAGGCCGGATCCCGCCGATGTCGGAGTAGAGGTGCGGTGGTCGACGACGGCGGAGGGCGATGCAAACCGATCATATATTGGAAAACCAGAAAGAAAACGTCGATCAAAGTGACCATAGGAAGAGAGAAACCGAGATCAAGAGATCGGGAAAAAGATTCTCTAGGGTAGCCGGTCAACACGACCGGCAGACGAACCCTAGGTACGAGCGGCGCGGCCCCTGGCGGCGGTTATGGAGGCCGACCGCCCCGAGGGCGGCGCACGGAGAGGAAGCGGTTGGCGGCGACTACGTCTAGAAACTTGCGGCAGATACCATGTTGAAGGCGAATAGAGGGATTGGTGGAATAATTGTTGTATTGCTTGAGGCTTATGGGCATATATATAGAAGTACGTGATCAACTTGGAGTACAAGACAAGACAGAGTAATTCCTAGTCTATCTTATGTCTCCTAACTAATCAATATACTCAACACCCAGCAACTCGCATACATATTCCTTCACGAGATTGACTCATATCCATGTGTGACGAGACTCCTTTCTGCATATCTGTATACATAATTATGTGAGCAACTCAAGATTGTATGCATGCGAATTTGCTGACAGAGAAAAAGATTTTCTGTCATATACATTTCCGCGGCCAACACAGATTAAGAACTCTCGTTCCAGATTCGATGGTGTGTAAGAAGTTGTCTTACCAAGAGGGCGTTGACAGGCCCAAAGTAGCATGGGTGGCATTGCAGAATTCAGGCCTGCTTGACCGCCTGTTGTGTAGGATTTGTTGCGAGATCAAACGAATATGGTGTTGCAGCGGGATGATTCGTCGGACACTCCATAGGCCACTAAGGGATAATGGCCAATCCATCAAGGGAGGAGGAGACCTTGATAATCATTAGGCGCTCTTGGCTGACATTGGCTCGTGCGGGGGCTCGTGCCAATTCTTCGAGCTCCGGTGGGTCCATTATCAACAACATAGCTATGAGAGAAGAAAGAAAACTAAGTGAAGCTAGCTAGTGATAAGTGAAAGTACATAAGAAGAGAAGAAAGAAGTGAAGTTATATAGGAGTAACAAATGAGAGGTTGCCATATGCCATTAGGGTGCATAGAAGGCATGTGCCCACACTAGTGACAATGCGAGTGGTGTGCACAGAAGCCACACGCCACCACTGGCTTGGGACTTGTATGGACACTTGGTCCCACACACCTGGGGCTTGTGAAAAATACAGCTACACCACTAGCAACCTATGACAAGTGGCATATGAAATATACCCCAGCTACCACTATTTCTATAAAATAACATTAAAATGGATGGAAGGTTGCGCACCACTATGGGTTCCTACCTCATGATTCTACTCAAGCTACAAGTTTCAATATTCCTATTGAATGTGGGAGGAAAAGTGGCATTAATGAAAAAAAATTATAGGTATTCAAAATATGATCAAAGTGAACTTGCTTGGTAAAAGTTGATGAAAACACTCTAGCATTATAGGTATTGAAAATTAATGAAATCTACATAGTCAAACAATGTATTCACATAAGCAAACATACTAGCAAGAACTCTAGAATTCAACATAACAATCAACAAGAAATAATAATAAAAACCAAATAAGAATGCAAAAAGAAACTTCAAAGAAAACTACGAAGAAACGGCTAAAGAAAAGCTCTATGACTTAATTACTCAACAAAATATTTTTGGCCTAATTAAAACTTAAGATAAATGAAAATATTAAGCAAATAAATTATTAGAAAATAAAATAAAGTTTTTGTTAAATAATAAAAAGAATTTTACCTAGAGTTTTCTATGCAAAAAGAATCAACCTAAAACCTCTTATAAAACTCCACTTGATCACAACAAGTTTTCATACAAAACAAAAGAAACAAAATAATAAAAAAATATTAGTTGCAAATATAAGTGGCTACTGTTAAATAAGAGAAACAATTTAAAACTTGTAAAAATTGACAAAAGAAAATAATTTAAACAATTATAACGAAAAAGAAATATAATTTAACCTAGCAATACCTAAAACAGTATTGTTTTCGCAAATAAAAAAATAAACAAAATATAAATTTGAAAACTCTACTGGGTAAACAAAAGTCCTAGTAACTAAGAGCAAAAGAATCAATGAAAAAGGTATTCTCAAACGAAATATATTAGCAATCTAGTGTTTGATGCAAATTCATGCAAAATCAAATTTAAAGTTTTCAAAAATAACCAAACTTTGCATCTATAGAAACTAGACAAAATTATTGATCTAATGCAAAAAAGAATCACTCAAAATATTAAATATCCTAAGAGATATTGAATTTCGAAAAATAGAACTAAATCTAAAATAGAAAAAAACAGAAAAAAGAAAATTCTATCGAACGGACAGGGGCTACGCAGCGCGTCCTAATTGGTCGAGGAGTGTGTGCGCATGAGAGATACAGGCGCATGGCCTAAACTTAGCGCATACGTATAAGTGCATCTAGTGTCCTTAGTGATTTTGGTGGTTTGAAGACTTATGGGATAAGTAACTAATGTGTTTATAAGTGTACACAGGCTCTATAAGTCGTTGAGTAGTTTGAGTTATATGATGAATAGCGACCCCTAAAAATATATGTCTTCGGCTGAAGAAATTGGCCTAAGCTTGAAGACTTCAATCGGGAAGAAATTGCGATGAAATTGATATTTCTCATGAAGATATTGAAGATGAGGAATTCGGTGTGTCCTGAAAAAAACTGCCTGAAGACTTCGAAGCATGAAGTGTTGAAGACTTACTCTTTTTGTTTCGTTTTCTTTACTCTTGAGTCTTAGGAACACCGTACTGTTAAAGGGGGTCGAGGTAATACTACGTAATGAATTTCCTCGTGATGCTCAACCCAAGCCTAATCCTACAAAAGCCTCAAGTGAGGAATATGAGAGACATCAAGACTTTCATAGTTGAAAGTTCCGACCGTTGCCGTGACACGCACCACCTCACCGATCTTATCCACACCAACGGTCACATTATTTAAGGGCATTTATGTCAAATCATGTCGGTATAGTCCCAGGCTATAAATAGCCGCCCCCACAACCACTAGCTGGTTGGATGCTCCGCGAGAAACTGACACTTGTCATTTAGAGCAACCCAAATTCCTCATAGACTTCGAGAGTAAATCATCAGTGAGGAAATACCCCAAACACCATACCATAAACCAAAAACCAATTGATTGAGCATCACTGAAGAATTTGTTCCTATGTGGAACTGAAGCCTTTTACCTTTGAGGATTGTGCATCCTCCAGACGGTTAGGCCTCACGGTCTAGAGCATCCAGCACTCAGTTGTGGATCGCTGGGTGACCGAGTTTGTGAGGGTTTGGAAGTCTGCCCTGATGGCTTACCACGAGTGTTGGGCGAGGACTGTCTGTCCTTAGCTCAAGGAGAATATGGTAGGGACTGTGTGTCCCGGGACTGTGTGTCCTTTGGTTTCAATACCAAGCCGCTCCAAACTAGACGTACGACTGTCACAATAGTTGGAAATGGGTCATCGACAACTGTCTTCATTGTGATACGGGTTATATTTATTCAACTCTTTCAATTCCTCAATATTGTATGTTAAAGACTTTCATTATCACTGTTTGAAGAATTTGTTGAAGACATTCACTGAATTTCTTCAACCTCAAATTCTTCATGCTAGTCAATCTTCACCTGCTTATTCCGTGCCTGCATACTGTGCAAACGGATTCTCATTATCTTCATCAAGTAAACTGTTGTTGAAATCTTTGCACCGGGACGACAATGGTGGGGTGGCGCTCAGGTCAACTCCGGCGTAGCTTGTACGAGAAAGCGGGGCATTACGGCTAGGGGCTTTGTTGCGAACGGGTGCGGCGCGTTGTGGCTTTTATAGTCAGGGCAAGGGTTGATGTTTTAGCATGGCATCGAGGCGAATTTGGGGTGGGTGTCCTGAGGGAGTCATGGACTGAGGGGTCCTCGGGCCGCCGGCTTATCTCTATGGACCGGAATCCTGGGCTACTTCGGGGAGCCGGTGACATAGACGACGAAGATTCCACAAGACTTGGTGATCAAGGCAAGGACTTCTCTACACCGACGTAGCCATCTAGGACTCTTGTTATCATGGACCTACGGTGCATTATATAAACCGAGGTCAGGCTAGTCGATAGACAATCGCATATTCACTAGACATAACGTCTACATCATTAGGGTTTAGTACACAGATATAATCTCGAGGTAGATCAACTCTATCCTCGATACTTCATCATCAATATAAACAAGAGCCGGACATAGGCTTTTACCTCCATCAAGAGGGCCCGAACCTGGGTAAACATCGTCGTCTTCGTCTCCTGCAACCAATTGATCCAATGTATACAGATCGGGACCCACTACCAGAGATCCACCGTTTTTACGCCAACATTGGTGCTTTCATTGAGAGTTCCGTCGTGTGATCGGCAGAAGCATTGATGGCTCATGTCCAAATTGATTGTAGTTTTTTCTGGACAACAAATTTGTGTTCGTCGTTGCCGTTTCCTCGTGCGTTGCTTTGACGATTTATTTAGTGGAATTGTGTGGAATTATATCTACAACAAGCCTGCAAAATTTCGTCATATTCTGATGGAGGAATCTCCGGCGATCTCTGATATACTGGAGCCTTGTCGAATTTGGACGGGAATGTGGATGAGTTTAGGGCGAGGGGTCCAGTATTAATCTCAGACATCCGTTGGAACATCCCACCGTTCATCGGCTACGGAATTCCTATATCGATCACCCATCAATGTTTCAGGCCGATCCGACCATGTAAACTCCATAAAACATCTGATGAGTACAACAACTTTTGGACCTGTTTTCTTCGAGAAAATGAATTCGACCCGAGTTCATATTTCTTAATGAATGGGGTTTTGGACATCCTTTTTGAAGGATTTTTTAAGGTATTATATGTTGTCCTAAAACACATGCCAATAAATTTTGAGCCTTTTCCAAGGAAAATCTTTATCATTACGCTCTTGTCAAACCAGCCTCACAACGTTGATCCATGACTGCCGACTTGTACCAGACAGATCATCGCTTCGTCGAGCCAAGGTTAATCTCATCAGATCAACACCTCAACGATCCGTCCAAGAGTTCGGCATCGCGAGGGCCGAATAATCTCCGGAGAATCTCGTTGCCCAAGGGTTGCACGGGTCGGGTGCGTAGTTACTTCATCAAGCCAACATTGATCGCGTCACAAATTCCGACCTAAGTCGGCATCGCCACGCCATCGCTTCTTTAAGCCGACGTTCAAGACGCCGACCTGCTTTGACACGTCGGCTGGCATGGGGCTCTAGTGCCACCTTACCGGACTACTACGTCACCTCGGCTAGACCGGAGGCTTTGTCGTCTCTTCATCAACTTGCTGCGGGGACTTCGGCGTCATCGGCCGAGCAACTTCGTCACCTCGGCTGGACTGGTCTTCGCCTCGCCACATCAGGCGTGCCGCATCGCGACTTCATGAAGCCGATCTCTTCGCTCGGTCACCTTCGTGCTCAGGCTATATTTTTTCTAATTGTTTACTTCACTTAATTAATTAAGTAGAGGATTTTTATTATTTAATATTACTTTTAGCTTGCACTATTTTACATGCATAGGTGATCGGCTCTGACAGTGTTAGACAATCACCTCGACACGTGGATGTCGTTGTCACGCCTCCATCAACCGAATTGCGTCCTTAACATGGTCAACTAACGTGGAGGCTTCGCCGTCACACTGACGAAAAACTGTGTCTCCTCGGATGGACATGGGGTTCACCTCGGTCCTTTCAAAGTATTGTCTTGTCACTTCATCATGCCGAGCTCTTCGTCCGCTACCTCGTGACCGACTTGGGGGCTGTGACCTTGACCCACCAAAAGCTCGGCCCTCGTCATCAACACCGAGCACATTAACCAACTAAGTCGCTTCCTTGCTCAACTTTTTTCAATTTTTAATTCGTGTGCGGTTCAACGAGCCATTATATTTGTGTTAAGCAAATAAGTTGTTTGTTAAAAACTTAGCTTGTTAAGAGCATTATTTGTTAAAAACACTTCCTTTACCCATTTTACGTGGGGCCTCTTAAAAATTTATATGAGCCATTTTATAATAAATGTTTTCTTCTTGGTCGTTGCAAAGTCTTTTTCTACTACTCCTTTTTCCGACACGAGTTTTTGGTCAATAACGGGGTAACCTAGTTTCTCTCTAAACCAGCTTGAGTTTTTTTCGCTAAACTGGCCTCGGAGAAACACTCCGCCCTCGGGATATGGAGGTTGAAGCCAAAGGCTGACCCTCTTGAAGTTTGAGAGATCGGATGTATAATGTTAAAGCACTACCGAAGCGCATATTAATTTTAAGACCAATCTTTGGATTGGCATCAAGAAACTTGATTTAGTTGAGACGTAAAGTTTTTGCTAAAGTTTTTTGGTTTTTCGTGCTTTAGACACCATCAATCTACTTTTATGTTTTTCTTTTAAGAGGAGGTACATCCTCTTCACCGAGGTGTCCTACGTAATAATTCAGCTCGGGAAATATTTATTGACCCGCAGTTCGGCATCTTTCCTGTCGACCTCCACTTCAGTTTCTTGGATATTGCTTTATATGCATCAGTTTCGAATTGTGTCTTAGGACAACAGTTGGGTTGCCCGGCTCCTGTGATTGCCTCCCATAGTCTTCTTTGTTCGGCTAGGTGTGCAAAGGGAGAACCACTGCGATTGTACTTCCGATTTGACTCGTAAAGTACCTCGGTGGAGTAAGCCGAAAACTGACTATCAAAACGAGCGCAAGCTGATCAGCGACCCGATGACTCTGTCAAACTATAGACCGATAGGGGTTATCGCATGGGCCTTAGATAAAATTGGCCGAAGTGTTAATGTCTTGACCTTGGCTGACGCAGAACACTAACCGGGGGCTAGTAACATGCCTCCCTACTTAAAAGCTCCTATGACTAAGTGAACGTTATAAAGCCTAAATATCCGATTGCTTCGTTTTCACTAAACACAACCGCCTCCGGGCACCGATACGTCGGCTAAGGGTTGTCTTGTTAGTATGGAAACACCCTGCATAGTATCTACAAAGGGGTGGAAGCTGACGATGGGCCACTTTTAGATTATAAACAGTCGCAATGGAGTCAAAATAGCATATAGCATAAAAGCATTTGTATTCAATATGCGAGTGTTGCCTTTCGTAATCATCGTTATAAAGCCATAATTTTTTGGGGAACGTTGCATGGGAAACAAAAAAAATTCCTATGCACACATAAGATTTATCCACGGTGATGACCATCTACGATATGAGAGATCGGATCCACATACCTTTGTAGATCGCTAAGCAGGAAGCGTTAAGAAACGCGGTTGATGTAGTCGAATGTCTTCGCGATCCAATCACGATCCGTCCCACGAACTCCATCATGATATAGCGCCGAACGGACGGCACCTCCGCGTTCAGCACACATACAACTCGATGACATTCTTCGCCTTCTTGATCCAGCAAGAGGGGCAAAGGGGTAGCTAAATTATCTAGCAGCACGACGGTTTGACGGCGATGGTGGTGGAGCTATTCCGGCAGGGCTTCGCCGTGCCATACCGAAATAACCTACGGGGTGTCACGAAGTAGTGGAGGGAGAGAGGGCTGCGCCGTGGCTTGTGGTGCCCAAAAAGCCTCCCTACCCTCCACTATAT
This sequence comes from Hordeum vulgare subsp. vulgare, assembly GCF_904849725.1. Classification (NCBI taxonomy): domain Eukaryota; kingdom Viridiplantae; phylum Streptophyta; class Magnoliopsida; order Poales; family Poaceae; genus Hordeum; species Hordeum vulgare. The sequence goes on along the minus strand of NC_058519.1, from coordinate 381,201,762 downwards.
ATAGGAGGGGAGAAAGGGTGGCGCCCTAGGGTTCGCCGGTGCAAGGAGGAGGGGGGAGTCCTCCTCCATTTAGTTTTGGAGAAGGGGGACTCCTATCCCTAGTCGGTCTGGCCCACCTCTCTCTTTCTCCACTTCGGTCGAAGTAGGCCCACTTGGGCTCGCTGCCTAGCCCACTAGGGGCTGGTGCGCCACCCTTGAGCCTGTTTGGTCCCCCTCCGGATGAGTGGCCCCTCCCGGTGGAACTCCATGACCCATTCGTCACTCCTGGTACTTTATCGGAAATGCTCGAAATCCTTCCGGCGGCCAAATGGATACTTCCTATATATCAATCTTCGTCTTTGGACCATTTTGAAACTCCTCGTCACTTCTGGGATCTCATCCGGGACTCCGAACAACATTCTGTTACCAACATCCATAATTCAACTATACCAAAACGTCACCGAACCTTAATTGTGCAGACCCTATGGGTTCGAGAACTATGCAGATATGACCTGAGATACTCTGAGGTCAATAACCAATAGTGGGACCTGGATGTCCATATTGGCTCCTACATATTCTACAAAGGTCTTTATCGGTTGAACCTCTATGTTAAGGATTCATTTAATCCCGTATAACATTCCCTTTGTCCTTCGGTATGTTACTTGCCTGGGATTCGATCGTCGGTATCTCTATAGTTATTTGAATCTCGTTACCGGCAAGTCCGTTTACTCGTTCCGTAATACAAAATCTCGTGGCTAACATTTGCGTCACATTGCTTGCAAGGATTGTTGTGATGTTGTAGTACCGAGTGGGCCCCGAGATACCTCTGTGTCATACGGAGTGACAAATCCTGGTCTTGATCAATGCTAATTCAACGGACCCATTCGGAGATACCTACATAGCACCTTTATAGTCATCCCAGTTACATTGCGATGATTGATACACACAAGGTATTCTTCCGGTGTTAGTGAGTTACATGATCTCATGGTCATAGGAACATATACTTGACATGCAGAAAAACAGTAGCAATAAAACGACACGATCACATGCTACGTTCATAGTTTGAGTCTTGTCCATCACATCATTCTCCTAATGATGTGATCCCGTCATCAAGTGACAACACTTGTCTATGGCTAGAAAACCTTAACCATCTTTGATCAACGAGCTAGTCACCTAGAGGCTTACTAGGGACAGTGTGTTGTCTATGTATCCACACATGTATCTGAGTTTCCATTCAATACAATTCTAGCATGGATAATAAACGATTATCTTGAACAAGGAACTATAATAATAACTACTTTATTTTAGCCTCTAGGGCATATTTGCAACATAAATATGCATCAATTTGACTTAGGATATTGGCCAAGCTGGGTTGCCTGGCTCTTGTGCTTACCCCCTACGTTCCCGATTGTTCGGCTAGGGGGTAAAGGGAGCACCTGTGTGATTGTTACTTCCGGGTCATCCGGGTTAGTACCTCAGACTGGGTGAAGCCGAAAGCTAACCATCTTAACAATATAATTGGTCGACTAGAACAACAACATGAATAAACTAAAACCAATCAATATGAATAAACCCCATCATTTTATCCTTAATTGGAATAATACAAATACATGTCTTGTCCACTTGTGATAGTGGGATATAGAGCACCACAAGATTAAACCCACTACAACAGATCACTCTCACTGAAGATAAATCAATCTAGTTGGCTAAACCAAACGGATAGATCAGAGAGAAATACAGAGCTATAAAAATCATGCATAATAAAGTTCGGATTTTATTAAATTACTCTGAGTGAATAATCTGATCATAAAAACCCACAATTCACCGGATCCCAACAAACACACCGCAAAAGAAGATTACATCGGATAGAACTCCAAAGAGATCGAGGAGAACATTGTCTTGAAGATCGAAGAGAGAGAAGAAACCATCTAGCTACTAACTATGGACACGTAGGTCTGTGGTGAACTACTCACACATCATCATGGAGGCAGCAAGATTGATGAAGAAGGCCTCTATGATAGATTCCCCATGTGGCATATTACCGGAGAAGGCCTGTCTGATCGATTCCCCGTGTGGCATATTACCGGATAAGGCCTCCAGATGGGATCGCAGAAAAACAGAGGCTTGCGGTGGTGGAAAAGGTATTTCACATGTATCTCCATCGGTTTTGGTGTAACTATGAATTTATAGAAGTGGAATTATATCAGGAGGGCGGCCGAGGGAGTACGAGCCTACACAACGCCCCTACTCCGCTGGGCGCACCATGCGGGCTCATCGCTCCCTTGTGGCTCTTCTGCCCCCCTTCGGAAGCTTCTAGGGTCCCTTTATGTCCAAAGATAACCCACATAAAGTTTCATCGTGTTTGGACTTCGCTTGGTACTATTTCTCTGAAAGGTCAAAAAGACGCAAAAAACAAGAACTCACATTGTCACGGAGTTAATAGGGTAGTCCTAGAAAATGATATAAAATGGCATATAATTCCATATAAGGCATCCAAGATTGATAATATAATATCATGAAACAATGAAAAATTATAGATATGTTGGAGTCTTGGAGATGTACCACTTCACCTAAGGAGCCATAGTAATAGAGCAAGCGTATGGTTCTTAAAGCAACTTTTACCTTCATGAAACAACTGCTTACAAACACATGAATCATCCTTGTCTTCTGATGGCACACTGATTTGAAATGATGGCCATGGAGTTGGTATAATCTCATTCCTGTGCAATATGATCTGACAAAAATGATGGCCATGGTGTCGGCCATATAAACAATCTTTGGTGACTTGTGGGCAACGAGACGTCCCGGTCTTGGTCTTGAAATGATGTTGTGGCGACGACCGGTTCGAACAATATGTCAAACAACTCACGAGTGTCTTGGTGATGGAGTCGTGGGGCACAATGCAGGTAACCTCTATGATCTTCTTGGCCTTTGTGGTGGATGAGGAAACACTCAGATGTATTGTTGAGGACGTCAGAAGGAGTCTCCACCGCCGCGTACTCGCCCAGGTTGGCAGATACAACTAGGGCCGTCACCACAACAATATCATGGGTGGCTTTGATGTCAAGGGACTCAGCGCCGACGACAGAGTCAGCGAACTGCTCAAGATCCTTGTCTTTGAGGTCAACGGCGTGCTCAGGTGACACGATGGTGGCGGTTCCACGAACCTCATTGAGGCTGGTGGTCGACAACATGGTTCGAGTTATCCGTCGAACATGCGACGGCCACCATCACAATGCATGCAGGGGGTGCATCGTGGATGACCTCGAGCACTTCCTAGGCCTTGGTGGCGAAACCATAGACGCCAGGGACGGGCGTCGATGCGTCGGTTGTGTTCTTCGGCTAAGAGATTGGAAGTGCTGGGTTTCGGAGGATGGCAGGCATACTAGTGGCCCCATTGACGACATGGGCGTCCAGTGTCTCGACGAGGGACACTGCAAGAAAGTTGTTAATCTGTGACAGTCGACGGCCGTCACGGAAGAGCAAAAATCCGTCGACGATTGTAAGGCGTGACGATCCCGGAATCCGTCACCTATATCGCGTCATAATTTGCACGCCCAACAATCCTTGACGGATTTGTATTTCCGTCACCAATAATGACGGTATTGTTCCGTCACCGATGAGCCCCAAAACCCGTTCGGTCCGCCCGCGGCGCGCTTTCTTTGTGACGGACTGCTCCGTTATGGATTTACATGATGTGGATCTGACATGGCGACAGCGTGCAGACCATCGGCCCAATAAGTTTTGGGCCATACGTTTTAGGCCGTCAAGGCTTTTGAGCCCATTTGTAGTGCAATTGGTTGGCATATTTCTTTGGGCCTGATGATAGTCATTTCTGTGTCCAACAAGCACACCAGCCCGTTAAAATTTGTGCCGCTTATGCTTAACAAGAACGCTTTTTCTAGGCCCACTTCATCCGGTCCGTTGGTTTTTATATTACCCAGCCGATTTTTGTTTGTAGATAGAACATGTTTCCAATCCTATCACTAAGCTTACATTTCCAGAACCAATAACACTCTTGAAAAAAGGGCACAACATCACAGACAAATTAAGAGGCACAACAACAGAAAATATAAGTCACTTAAGAAATACTGATCCAGCATAACATTAAGCGTGCATCTCCACATCCACTAACCCTGGAGCAGCAGAATGCAGCAAGTTTGCATCCGCTAGTGTGCAGTTTGCACAACAAAAGCCTCACAAAATAAAGTTTGAAGGTAGGTTCCAGCAATATATCACATTCACATTGCTTCCACCATTTTTTTGTTTGGACTAAGCAACTTACTCTTGAGCTGATCTTGGTTGCATGTGACTTAGCAAAAAGTCTAGTTTTTTGTCCATCTCAGCTTGCTTCTTCCTGTTCTCCTCATTTCTCTTCATGTTGTCCTCGGCTTGCCTAATCCTTGCTTCTTCGGATTCCTTCAGCAACTTGGTCAAGGTGTCAACATGTTCCTGAAGTTCAAGATTCCTATTCTCCGCAGCCAATTCCCCTTCACAATTGCTAGCACTGGATCTCGCATGGATGTCGTGGATCTCCACATGTTGAAGAAACCTTGGCTTCTTAGTGTGCTTAGCAAGCACTTCAGCTACAACCTCAGTTGCAGACTTAGATTGAGGATCATCTTCTGTAGGTTGAGAGGTCTTGTTTTCCATCTCAGTCTAGCAATGCAAGTAACAAACACGGTTATAAGACAGCTTAAGCACAAGTAGAGAAGTACTTTACAAGTAGAAATTTGTGATAAGAGAGTCATCTCAACAAAGTGTTAGTTCTGTTGGTGAATCTGCTCCACCACTCATAGTAGATCCAAAACCAGTCAACCAATGCATTTAGAATAGGGATAATTCTCAGTATTTCACTATTTTCTTATACGAAAAAGAGATAACATAATTTAATGATTAAGATATGTTAGAAGTCCCTGACTTATATAAACACATGATGTACGTAAAGAATTGAACCAAAATGTACAAAAAGAGAGACACAACTACATTACAATAGAAAACAGGACAACACATAAAAAAAGTCCTCACGCTAAAGGAAAGAGCCATCGTGAGACACAACTACTTTATAATATAGAAAAGGAGATCACGTGAAAGAAGAGTCCTAATGCTAATTGGAAAGAGCCATTGTGATTTAAGAAAATCCCATCATCACACACGTACAAAAAAGAGAGACATTGTCGTAAGATATAAAGGAAAAACATCCTTAAAAAGAGTCTGCATGCTATAAGGAAAGAGGCATCATGATTTTTTGAATGCAATATCACACATGTCCAGGTCCCAAAATATGACGTGCCTTCTCCTTTTCTCTTGGAAAATAAAAAATAAAATAATACGTACAAATAATCACGTGTGATTTCCCTTTATGAAATAAAAAAAAAGATTACGTCAATCCACATCATCAAGATTAATTAAACCATGAGATCCAATGGTCAAGATCTATATATTAGAAGTTCCTGACTTATATAGACACGAAGTACGTATAGAATTGAACGTGTACATACAGAAAATAAAGACCTAGCTACTTTATAATATTTAAGAAAGGAGATTTGTACACAAAGAACCCTCGGGCCATAAGAAAAGGGCCATCGTGATTTTTTTAAAATTCCATCATCACACACACCCAAGTTCCAAAATATGAAGTGCTTTCTCTGTATTTTAATAAAAATAGAAAAAAATCATACATATGAATAATCATGTGTGTTCTCCCTTTTCTGAAGTATAAGGGAAAAAAGATGCCCATGTAATTGAATAGTCAAGATGTATTAGATGTCACGATTATATAAAGACACCACGTATATTATATAGGAAAAGAGAGATAATGACTTAAAGCATCCTCATATTATATAGAAAAAAGAGTAATCAGGTTTTAAGTTCAAAAGAAAAAAACACTGCAGTATGTCAAATCGCGTGCCCTTCAGGTTTTTTATTTGCGGGTTCAGATCAGAAAATTATTTTCAACAGGCTTCAGTAACATGTTGTTCTTTTTCAATTCAATAGTTACACTGGTCCTGGCATAGTACCTAGATTGATTTTGTAGACGCCCACTCCATATACATGGACGCCCAGTCCATATTCACTCTTCTTTAAAAACTAAGATTTATATCTACATCACTACTATTATTTTAAGTTTGTCCAATTATAAATACAATATTCACTTTAGCTACTTCATGCCACTAGGTCGAATATATGCTAACTGATGATGTTGATAAATCCGAAGAAATTGATCGTAGATATGTTTGCATCTTTTTGTCGCACTCATAATTGTGCCAACTATTACATGTTCCAAATATTAATATTTCAAATGCTTTTCCATAAATCCGAACAAACAAAAACTGCTGCTAGACAAAACAATACGGAAATAATCAGTGAACTCAACAAATCAGCAACACATAGTTCCATACTTTTCATAGAGAAGAGCTAACATATCTAATTGAGCATATGTGCAAAAGGTAAAAACTGATGGTTGGTCTTTGAAAGCTGACTTACAATTGCAGCTTGCACAACATCACTGTAGCATTTCTTTTTCTTGCTATAGTGGAACTCCTTGAACAAATCCAGGTCATCAGGTTCTTTATCTTTGTATTTGTCTCCCTGAAAATAATTTATATGAAGGGAAGGGAGTATCATGGACAGTTACTACATGGACCTATGGTCAAGAAGAATTGTCATCACAATGCACATCCACAGCCACATGTTTGACTTACAAGATTATTACAGTGCACTCCGTAGCTACGTGCCCCAGTAGTGTGGTGAAACTTAACTTGAGCTCGATTATTTTTGTTAATTTCAGATAAACCCTACATCAAGAGAATGAATACATGTAAGGTACAATTTCTAGATTAACATGTAGAAGGCGAGAGATTGGTCTACAGGAAAAAACATACCATCTTTTTGGGATCCTTCCAGCTTTCCACCAGCTCATTCCACTGCTCATCAGTCATTGAGGGGACAAGAGAAGTTCTTGTCACCAGATGGAGTGGGTGAGGATCAAAAAATTCTTTTTTGAGCTTGTGTCGTTGTTGGCGAGTCGCGATTTTCAACATTTCTATACAAGCCTTCCTAACTGACATATCAGCTACATCCATCTGAAACTGGTTCTAGTCGGATGAAAAAACATGTGTAAGAATCTTGATTGCACATAATTGACAAAGTAGCACAAATTTGATAGGTTGCTAGCCTTTTAAGGGAGAAAAGCATGGACTATGTACTTACACCAACTTTGCCTATAAAGTTCCTGAAGATCCCATCTCGCACATTTCCATGTTCGTCCTTGTAATCCTTCCATCGCTTAAACACAGGCAAATGGTGTCTGACTATGATATTGCATTCAGTTGCAAACTTTGCAGCAAGAAGAGGTGACTCCGGCCTTAATTTTCCTTCTGGAATGACAAGCGGCAGTTTACCCTGCCGACGTCGAGTGATCCTTTCTAGGCCTTTTCCCAAATTGGGGCCCCTTTCCCTTGGCTCCTCATAAGATTTTGGACCTACAAAGAAGTGTACATGGCCACAACTGTTGGCTAGCTTGGGGTGCCTTCACAAAGGTCTAAAATGATCATAATCACATATGCAAACAGTAGGTAGATAGATAATTTTAAACTGTAATTTCAAACAGCTGGTACTATCGAATATTTCAAATTATAAGTGCATTTAAACTGTAGTCATTCACTAGAAGAAGAATGAAGATAGTACCTTCTACATTAAAACATCTACTCGTCATCGCTGTCGACATCCATTGTGGCACCTTCTTCGTTTTCACTGCAATACTCCAGACCTGTATCATCTTCTTCATCTTCATTGCCACCTTCATACACTTTCGTAGTTTTTTCTTTCATCAAGTGGGCAACTACATCAGCTTCAAAAATTATGCCTTGCTCATCATGTCTATGCAAAGGCTTCTCAGATGTAAGGTCGGAAACTGATGTTCTCCTACCCTCTTTTTCACAACACTCCTCCTCTTGATATGCAGGACCACTAAAAGGTACACCCTCTGTTTCACTAATATTGAACAGATGCCTATGGTCGAATGTTTGCACAACTTGCCAATTTTTCCCATACTTCGTGTCTGGCAAATAAACGACCTTACTAGCCTGAGTAGCTAGAATCAAAGAATCGTCCTTGTACCACCAACTTCCAACATGTATGCTTTTGAAAAAACCATCATTTTTAAGTTCAGTCTTCTTTCCATCAAGTTTAAACCAATCACATTTAAACAAAACAACTGACCTATCTTCTAAGTTATAATCTAACTGAATGATCTCTTTCAAGGTTCCATAAAAATCTATGATCTTACAGTCATGTTCACCTTCGGTCATGACTCCACTGTTCTGTGTCCTCTTGTTGCTATCATGGTCAACAGTGCTAAATCGAATCCCATTCACTATGCACGATGGGAATTTCCGGACTCTCCGATCAGGACCACATGCCAAGGCAAAGAGATCTTCATCTACCTCTTCAACACCCTCATCCTGCAATCTCATCATCCGCAACAACACACAAACACATCCATTAGAATTTGTAGTGAAATTTGACAACCAAACATTATAACTAGATGTGAATGAAAACTTACATAGTTCCTGAACCATGTCTGAAATATTTGTTGAAGCTCTTTATCACTGTCCGGCAACCGTTTTCTCTTTAACTCATCTATGAACATACTGTAAAATAAAACAAATTAGTCTCAAGATCACTTATGTACAACACAAATGCAACATACACAAGTCTCAGATGTGACAACATACTCGATATATTTCTTAGCTTGATCACAATTGTTCAACACATACCACCATCTGGTCAAATTCTTTTTTCTCATGCACATATTCATATTCATATCCTGAAGTAAAATTAACTCCATGCCCAAAAACATCAACACCATAGGCTTCTTGATCCGAAAAGCCTACATTTCTTGGTTTCTGATTAGATAGTGTTTCAACATCATCCATGTACTTGGAGCAAAATGCGAGGCATTCATCCGCAATATATGCATCGGCAACCGAACCTTCTGGTCGCGCCCTATTCCTCACATAACGCTTTAAAGTATATAGCCTTCTTTCAACTGGGTACAACCACCCATATTGTACGGGACCTCGGAGCAATGCCTCTTCAGGTAAATGTACGGCAAGGTGCACCATCACATCAAAGAATGCAGGCGGGAATTTTTCTCAAGCTTGCACAAAATTACAGGGATTTCCTTCTTCATTTCAGCCAAGACATCCCTATTAAGAGTTTTGCTGCACAATTCCCTGAAAAACTTGCCTAACTCAGCTATTGCTTCATATATATCACTGTCCAAAAATCCTCTCATGCCGGCAGGTATGATTCTTTGCAGAAGAATATGACAATCATGTGTTTTTAGGCCTTGCACCTTGGTTCCATCTGCACTTGTGCATCTTGATATGTTGGAAGAAAACCCATCCGGAAACTTTAACTCCCGTAAAAATTGACAAAATGCAATCACTTGTTCTTTAGATAAGGTATATCGGGCAGGAGGCATCACATATGAGTTTCCTTACTTCCTCAATTGCAACTTCTCTTTAATATTCAAATCTTTGAGATCAATCCTAGCATTAAGTGTGTGCTTTGTCTTACCCTCCAAATTCAGAATTGTCCCAATGAGGTTTTCACATATATTTTTCTCAATGTGCATGACATCAAGATTGTGTCACAGCTTCAACTTTTCCCAATACTTCAAATCCCACAAACAAACCCTCCGGCCCCAAATTGGCACATGATCCTTCTTGCTGCCCATGTCAGAACGCTTCCTTTTCCTACTTTCTTGTTGTCTCCTAGGTCCAACCTTCTCCAATTCTGCTTGCAACTCTTCCTCGGAGAATTTACCTGGCTCATCATTTCTTTCATGAAGACCAACAACTTCATTGTTTCTCCGCAAATGATGACCCCTTGGAAGGAAACGATAGTGACCAATATAACCAATTTTACTCCTTAGGCTATACGAAAGAGGGTGTTTGTCACAATGAATACATGCAAAATAGCCTCTTGTGGTACACCCTGAAAGAGTGCTCAGAGCTGGGTAATCATGAATGCACCATAGAACTGCAGCATGAAGATCAAACATTTTTCCACTAAGAGCATCATATGTACGCACACCCTCCCAAAGATCAAGTAATTCTTCTACAAGTGGTTGTAGAAAGACATCGAAGTGCTTGCCAGGTGATTTGGGACCTGGAATCAACAAAGCCATCATGAAATTGACTGATCCATGCATGCCCAAGGTGGAAGGTTATATGGTATAACAAATACAGGCGACATACTATATGTTGCGTTGAAATTTCCAAAAGGGTTGAACCCATCAGTGGAAATGCCAAGCCTAAAATTTCTGGCATCGTTTGCAAATTCTGGATTCATCAAAATCTTTCCATGCGTCACCGTCGGCTGGAACACTCAATTCATTCTCACTGGGTTGCCTCTTTAGCTTATGCCATTGTGCGTCTTCAGCACCTTTTTGGAAAGAAACATCCTCCTTAGCCTAGGCACCAATGGAAAATGCCTCAACACTTTTGGTGGAATCTTCCTTCTAGCAGGGTGTTTCCACCTTGATAAGCCACAAACTGGGCAGTTGTCATGATTGGCATATTGCTTTGGGAACAGAATGCAATTATTGAAGCACACATGTATAGACTCGTACCCAAGTCCTAATTCCTTTAGAAGATTCTTTGCTTCCTTATACGATTTGGGAAGAGTATTGGGTTTTGGGAATGCTTCAGCTAACAACTTCAAAATTTCAGTAAATGCACTATTCGGGATCCTATGGCATGACTTCAAGTGAAGAAGCTTTACCACAAAGGAGAACCTTGAAAACTTGGTACAACCATGATAAAGCTGCCGTTTTGCCTCCTTCATCACATTCTTCAAAAAAGACTCGTTCTCAGAAGGGTTTCCACCATTATTAGCTTCTTGATTTTTAGTTTCACTTTGAGGTTGTTCTACTGCTGTGCGGAGGTCTTCAAACATCTCTTCAAACCGGTCAGCGCCATTCTCACCATCCTTCGTGTCATGCACATCAACAGGATGTTCAATAACATCTACATCGAAGTCTTCTCCGTGATATATCCAGCGAGTGTATGTACTTTCCATGCCATACGTCAATATGTGCGTGTGCGCAACGGTCTGATGCTGGTACGTATGATTAAGGCATTTTATACATGGGCAGAGAACTTTATCATCCTCGCTGAATTTCTCTTGAATGAAGTTCATCAATTCTTTGACACCTTTGATGTACTCACGGGAAAATAAAGTATCATGAATCCAATGTCTATCCATCTGCATTGCAAAAAAATAATCAACTCAGTCAAAAGTTTACCCTGCCATCAAATTAAGGTGTATGGTATAGAAAACTAAAATAAGTTCTGAATTAAATTATACTGTTTGGCACTATGTTGAACAATTCATGAAAATAATATTGATTTTGCTGTGACAACGGAACATACACCACTTGACTATATTTCACTGATTATTCGACATTAAAAAGGATTCTGAGTGCCATCGGTAGGCTTCAGTTCATAGCTTATGAAGCAGGAGCAAACCTCCTCTCTGTTTTCTTATGCATCAATTTGGAACACACGATGAGGGTTATCACATATGTATAGTATATGTAGTCCAAAAGCTATAACCATCTTCTTAAGTATAACATTAATTAACTTCGGCTTACTGTATGTTATTGTCTCATAATTTTGATCTGTAAGAGCACACACCATCCATTTGGCCGTTTCAATACACATAAGGGAACTGCTGCAATACTTCTAATTTTTTATGATGGTGAGTTCTCTCCTACATACGGGAACTGCTGCAATAGTAAAAAAATATGGTTGAACATGTCTCTCACATACCGCTCGCTCCTGGTTGAAGTTGATGTGGGGAAGAACGGAAGAGTCTTCTGTGCAACAACTGCAGGCAACGGCTGGCTTGTATGTGCGGCAATGGCGGACGAGCGGATGGATCGTTGGAGCGACAATGGCTGATGGAGACTCGCTCGTCGGCACAGCACGGCTGGGCGGCGGCGAGGCGGGAGGCCGACGGGATCCCGAGGATGGCGCCGAGACGGACCACCCCGCCGGATCTGGAGGCCCGGGCAGTCGTCGGTGGCACTGGCGGCGGCAACGGCGACGGCCGATGGGATCTGGAGGATCTGAGAATCGGGATAAGTTTTCTCTGTTTTCTTTTGAGCAAAATATGGGCCAAGGAAAGGGCATGTACGCCACATCAGGAGGAGCACAATCCGTGACGATCTGAATGGTGTATAACAAAAAAAAACTCCAGGCTCGGGAAAGCCCACTTGGTCGATTCGTGACAGTATCCGTGACGGTGGATCGACATCCGTCAGCAAGGGCCCGATGTTTCCCCATCCAGTCGCGGCCTACAAATCGGTGACGGTAATAGTGACAGATGTCGGTAGATCGTCAGAATCTGTGACGGATTCTAGGAACGTCATGACATATCTGCCATGGATTAACAAGTTTCTTGTAGTGGGACCTGATGACGTTGGTGTAGGTGTCGAGCCTCTCGAGATACTCCTGGATGGACGAATACATGGCCTCCCGACGAGGACGAGCTTGATGAAACGCAAGGGAAGGAGTGTTGTCTGATCTATGATACCAGGTTTAAGAGAGGTGACAGGGGCTAGCTTGTTTTAGATCGATCTCTCACACGAGTATTAGTATAGAGTATTGATTATAGAGGAATTACACAATGGAGGATAAGAACATAAAAGCTTGCAATAGGGGCAAGAGGAAGGTAGGAAGGCACATTTGCCCCTGAATATCAAGATCTTTATGTGGAAACTATTGCGAGACCGCATTCCCTCATGGACTGAGGTGCTTAAGTGGCATGGACCAGGGAATGGCATGCACACATTATGCTCAGTCTATGAGACGGGGACCCATATCCTTTTCTTTTGTATGGCCACACGGGTCCTTTGAACATTCATACGCGAGGCACTAGGTCCCGACTAGGAGGCTCGGGACCTCGCGGAATTCCTACAAACAAGGGGCACCCACAATGGGTCACATCACCACTTGTTCTGGCTTATTTTCACGGGTATGTCATGGACTATCTGGACGGCTCATAATAAGATGGTTATTGAGTGGGTGTTTCCACTTTCCAGTGCAGGCCTCTGACTCCTTCAAATTCATGGCCTTCCTGCAGCATTGGCATCCGCTTTTTAGGCAGTGGGACCATGATCAACTCGCTACCATGTTGGATGTGCTTTTCGCTACTACACATGACCTAGAGCAACCCCGCGCGAACCATTTTGTCCGCGCGTGTCCTTTTGGGTCGCCATGGACAAAAATGGTGGCCTACAATGTCGAAGCAAACCGAAATGATGTCCACCAGATGTCCATGCTGACCCATTTTAGGCCCAAATTTGGGCCGGATTTGCGTCCTCACACACACAAACTGGACGCACCCCGCGTTCTCCCCGCGCCCACCACGGGTCCACCTGTCGGCCACACAACCACCACCCGTGGTCGTATTAAATGTGCTAACCTAACTCGGGCCCGCCTGGCAGTGGCTGGAAACTGTCGGTCGTCGTCCTTTTTAATTCAAGCATGTGGGGTCGGCCTCATCCACTTCTCCTCCCAATCCTCATCTGGCCACCCATGCTCCCCTACCGGCGGAGAGAAAGCCTAGCCCTAGCCAGCTCCCACCACCATCCGCCATGGGATTCTTCAGCAAAGGCAAGGGAAAGCTCACCCTGGGCGCTAGTTCGTCCCGGAGGCTGGCACCACCTCGCCGCATTGCGCCACCGCTGGAACGCGAGCACTTATACATTCCGGTTCACCAAGGTCGATGGCACCGGCAGACCCTCCCCTATCCAGATGTCAACCTGCTGCATGGTTGGCATCTAGAATCCCACCGCATCCTTATGCCTGCGGTGCCCCGGTCCATGCGCGGGTAGGCGGAGGACGCGAGCTGCTCACCCCCAACCAGCGATGACATCCATCCTACGCGGTCGACTCCCCAAACTGGGAGGTTTGCTTCGCCATGGAGGAGGCATTGACCAACGCCATCGAGGAGAGCAGACGCGATTAGGGTGTGCACTCCCACCGCATCCTTGTGCCTGTGGTGCCCCGGTCCATTCGCGCACATGCGGAGGAGGCGAGCTGCTCACCCCAACCAGCGATGACGTCCATCCTACGCGGTCGACTCCCCAAACTGGGAGGTTTGGTTCACCATGGAGGAGGCATTGGCCAACGCCATCGAGGAGAGCAAGCGCGACGAGGACGCGCACTGGGAGGGCCTCGTGGAGGCCCTCATGCTATCCACGGTGGGCGACTGCGTCCTGCCTCCTCCGCCAGCGTGTCCGACGCTTCTCGAGCCCAAGGTCGAGGCGGAGGAGCACTAGACACAGCGCTACGAGTGGACCGGCCAGCTCCGGGAGTGGGTGTCCATGCCTCCCATCTGGCTTGGTACCATACCGGAGCAGAAGACGGCGTATCTCCTACACTGGAAGACGCACGTGCTGGTGGACGAGCGCTCCTAGGCCGAGGCAAAAATGAAGCTGGAGCGCCGCTATGCGTAGGAGGAGGAGGATGAGCGTCGGGAGAGGGGGGCGGAGGAGCGAGCCCGACAGCCTGCGCCCCAGCCGCCGGTGCTCCCGCCCCTGAGGAGGATGAGGACGACGACGTTCCCCTGGGCTGGGCCGGCACCGGAGCTCACCGACCTCACCGCCCCCGAGGACGAGGAGGATGACGACGCCTAGGGTAGTCCGTGCGGCGAGGGCGACTTTTTTTGTTATATTTAATTATGTTTAATTAAGTTTATGTGGACTTGGGCCGACTGTTGTCAGGGTTTTAAATGCTAAATTATCGTTGTTTTGGCAGTCTTTTTTTAAGTCCGCATTTGAAATTTACGTCGAGGCCTGCGTTGGTTGGACTAGCCGACCCATATGTAAAACCGAGCACCGGCTTCGAACAGACAAAAAACGGACAAACTACGCATCCGTTTGGGTCGGCCCATTGGAGTTGCTCTTATCGTCTTCGTAGTGCCGCTCGCCGACTGCCACTAGGTGACGTTTTTTTCTCATTTCTCTTATTTTGTTGGGTATGATTGTGTTGTTGTTCTAGTCGTCGTTATGTTCCGGATTGATGTGTTGGTTGTATGAATCGTTTCTTTAGAGCATCTCTAACAGACGCGCTACGCCGCAGCGCTACAAGTTGCTTCACCAGGTGTTGAAAATTTGTAGCGTGCGAGAGCGCCGCTTCAGCAGGCGTGGCAAAAATAGAGCGCGCGCCGAGCAGAAATAACATTTTGCATTTGATGTGAAACAAAGAAGATCAAACAAACATAAAATAATTTGTCAAAAAATAGTTTAATTATTATTACAACTCAAACAAATAATTAAACTTCAATATAACAAATAGCTTCCCCCGCCGAACGTCGTTCGTCGGTGGAACGGGGCGCTCCAGGGGCGGCCGCGGCGGAGGAAGGAGCAGCAGCCACTGGGGAAGAGGGGGAAGCGGCACACGCCGTGGAGAACCGCGGGGGGAGCGCCGACGGGTCGTCGGAGAGGATGAGGAAGTCGTGCGCGCGAGTGGATATTTCAGATCCGGTGGTTGGTGGACATTCGTGCGGGCGAGTCGGTATTCAGCGCGCGGTAGCGGACACTGAAAAAAGCAGCACACGATGCAATTCTATTCGGCACGTGGAGTGATTTTTAGCATGCGCGAGATTTTTTTTGTGTTTGCTGGAACTGTCGATTCAGTCACGCGCGCTAAAAACCTTTTATCAGATGCGTAATTTATTTAACATCTCTATTAAAGATGCCGTTATATTTACAAAAGTGAGACAAAAGTCTGTTTCACGAGAGAAGAGGAAGATAGGAGAGAAGGGTAGCTGTCGACTGAGCCGTGATCACTGGATACCTCCATTGTAGCCTTCTCCCGTGTGCTTGTAGATGCATCGGTGTGTCATGAACGGGGCAAGCCCATGAGCTGGAGCCCGTACGAGTATGGGTTAGGAGGGGCTCCTAACAGTAAGTATAAATAAATTAGAAAGTAGTGTTTTAGCCATACATACTGAAGAGGTTCCGCAAATCGCTCCCCCAACAAAGGAGCCTACTACTCCACTGCAATTTCTAGTGGACTGAGCTTCAAATTTCCCCAAAACGGTTGTGGGTGCACCTTTAATTTCTGCACGGAAGTGAATATGCTGCGTGCAGCCCCGGCTCGACAGCGCCGCATGCAAGCACACCACACTTTTCTGTTACACTGCGCGCGTCAGCTTCACACCTGCTTACACGCACGCACGGACGCACCCGTCTGACATATCCATCTGACGCTTCGTTCTTCACGCCACCGTAGAGCTTTTTTCTTTCCGATATCTGTAGGATGGGATGTGCAATTGCTTTGATATATGCGCATCCCGGACTGGGTAACGCCGTTTCCAGTGTTTCAACATGTGCATGTGTTACGTAATCATGTCACATAAACAAAAAAATTAATGTGACAAGGTAGTTAAAAGAAAAGGCGTGCCGCTGGCCGCACCGAGCCTCCGCTGCAGCGAGTACGCACGCTGATGGCTTGCGACATACGCTGGCGCACGACGTACGCGGCGGATCTGCCGAATACGCGACAGGCCACACTCGTCGACGGCGTGGTCCCGCCACGCAGGGATGCGCTCCGCGTCGTGCTTCTCAATTCGCAGGGAGGTACCGTCGGTGCTCCTTCTCTTCGTGAAGGAGAATTTATAAATCTAGGCCACATCGTCTCATTTACCTATCATTTCATCAAAATACGTGATAGGTTTCCAGCGAACAATGCCGACAAGGAGTCGTCGGCGCGAGGCCAACCAACGGACTGTCCCCGGAAGGCAGCCACGTCGTCTGCGGTACACGGGAACGCTGGAAGGGGTGTGGGCGAGGCACGTGGCCATCCCCCGCACCTGACAGGAGGGCTAGGGATCGTGGGGCGTGGTCCGGTCCGTCATGACCTGGATGTTAGCCACGTGAGTTCGGAGAGATCGGACCGCCATGGGCGACGCGATCCTAGGGTTTCGCCGAGCGCCACAAGTATTAATATGGCTACAGGTTCCTCCTCGCTCATTTCGAATCTTGACGAGAGTTGCTCCCACTGGTGGAACGTGCCGTCTCTTGCCCGATCTAGAGTTAGACAGACTTTCACCTCGTTGGAAGGCAAGATTCATGGCAATTCTTGGTCGTTTGCTCAAGTAGTTGCTTCTTCCTCTCTCCTTCATCCTGTTAGCTTCGAGAGAAATACCACTACTATGAGGGGGGAGGGATTTGGTGTCGGCGCCATGGACGAGGTGCGGGACGCTTCGACCGCAACTGCGGCCGCGACCTGACACCAACGTGTGAAGCGCAAGACAGAGACGGGGACTTCCTCGACGACGAGGGCCTTCGGATCTCACGATGCTGGATTCGAGAGGTGGGATGAAGCGGATGGGAGGAAGCAGCCTGTAGCTCCTCCTCATGAGCGATGGGGACCGGAATCTGGTGAGACGAGTGACCCACGCACTACGGGGAAGAATTCTACTCTCCCGAAGGGAGATCATCCTGCCCCCTGCTGGTAACATTAATCCTCTTCGCGAACCATGGAGGTCTGCAATTATAGTGGCCATGTTACTACTAAGCGCACACAAGCTGAGTGTGAGAGATGTAAGAAGAGAGGTGTGACGCCCCCATAAATTAAGCTACACTAACCACACACTAATTCTATCACGTCATCAAGTTTACCTACAATAAATTCTCACTTAATAAAAATCAAAGCAAATTTCATATTTAAGTTAAAGTCAAAATAATGTTTATTCAAACAATGAAACAATAATGTTTGATGTGTTACAGATATCCCCTAAGCTTTTATAGAATTGCATTTCGTGCCTCGAAATATTTAAAATAGATGCCAATTCGTTTTTCTAAATACCCCTTTCTAATTACGTGGTTTCTAAATAATTTTCAAAAGGCTCCCAAAACAATTGTGGCAGTGTATAAAGTTACTCTAATAATAATGGGCATTGTATCATATTTTTACAAAATATATTGTTTACAAATGTATAACAAAACAACAAAAGCTGTTACAAAAGAAACACAAAAGAAGAAAAAAAGAAATTCCCACCCCACCTGGGCCGGCCCATGTAAACCGGCCCCTTTGAGCCCATTAACCGGGGGGGGGGGGGTACTTAACCCCCCTCCTAACCCTATCCAACCACCCCACCGCCCCACTCCTCCCCACCACCCGCCGCCACTGCCCACCACGAGGGGATCCTCCCTCGTTCCCCCGATCGATCCACCCGCACGAGGGGATCCCCACTCCCCTCGTTGCCCACCCCGAGCGAAGCCCCATGTCCCCTCGCTCCCACCCCCACGCAGCCTCGCTCGCCTCTCCCCGCGCCAGGAACCACGCCAGCCTCCCCTGATCCCCTCGCTCACCCCAGTGCTCCCCATCCCCACCGGCCTCCCCCGCCTCCGGCCGAGGCCCCCGGCTCCAGCGCCCACCGCCCCCACACCGACCGGCCTCCGGCGGTCCTCCTCCAGCCGGATCCGGCCGCCGGCCACACCACCTCTCCTAGTCGCCGTCAGGAGCTGCCCCGTCGCCGCCTCCTCACCGGGCCCTCTCCTCCACCCACCTCGCCGTTGCACCACCGCCCCGACGTCCCTCACCACCACGCCGCCCCGCCCCGCGCCGGCCCCATGGTGGAGCCGCGCCACCGACATCGCCTCGCCTCGCCCCGGCTTTCTACTCGCCGGATCCGCTGGCCTCCTTCTCCATCACCTCGACGCCGGCCGGCTCTGGCGTTGGCTCGCCGGATCCTCAACCGCCCGCCTCGCTCCCCCGCCGGCCCCTCCGTCGCCGGTCATCGCTGCTCCTCACACACATTGCCAATCCCTTACGTTCAATGTGAGCCACCCCCCTGCAATTTTCCCTTCCCATTGCCGTTCCGGCGACCAACGACCGTCGCCTCGTGCCATGCTGCCCCCCGGCTTCCATGGCCACCGACGGCCCTGGCCGCCGCCACCGTGTACCCGGCGCGCCCCTGGTTCTGGACACCCTAGCCCGAAACCGAGCTGGTTAGTGGGGGGAATTAACCTCACCCCACTAACCCTTTTTTAGTGAGGATGACGGAGGGGGCCCACGGACCCCCCTCTAAAACTGTTAAAAATAAATATATAAAATAAATTATATATATATATATGTTTTAATAATAATAATAATAAAATAAAGTAAATAAATAATTATTTATATTAATTAATTAATTAAAATAGATGATTATGTTGGAAATATGCCCTAGAGGCAATGATAAATAGTTATTATTATATTTCCTGTTTAAAGATAATCGTTTATTATCCATGCTATAGTTGTATTGAATGAAAACATAGATACATGTGTGGATACATAGACAAAACAATGTCCCTTGATAGTCAAGGTTTTCTGGCTATATGCAAGTGTTGTCACTTGATGACTGGATCACATCATTAGGAGAATCATGTGATGCACTAGACCCAAACTATGAACGTAGCATATTGATCGTGTCGTTTTATTGCTATTGTTTTCTGCGTGTCAAGTATTTGTTCCTATCACCATGATATCATATAACTCACTGGCACTGGAGGAATGCCTTGGGTGTATCAAACGTCACAACGTAACTGAGTGACTATGAAGGTGCTCTACAGGTATCTCGAAAGGTGTCCGTTGAGTTAGTATGGATCAAGACTGGGACTTGTCACTCCGTATGACGGAGAGGTATCTCAGGGCCCACTCGGTAATACAATATCACACACAAGCCTTGAAAGCAATGTGACTAAGTGTAAGTCACGGGATCTTGTATTATAGAACGAGTAAAGAGACTTTCCGGTATAATAGGTATACGGATACTGACGATAGAATCTCGGGCAAGTAACATATCGAAGGACAAGGGGAATGACATACGAGATTATATGAATCCTTGACACTGAGGTTCAACCGATAAGATCTTCGGAGAATATGTAGGATCCAATATGGGCATCCAGGTCCCGCTATTGGATATTGACCGAGGAGTGCCTCGGGGCATGTCTACATAGTTCTCGAACCCGCAGGGTCTGCACACTTAAGGTTCGGCGATGTTATAGTATAGTTGAGTTATATGTGTGGTTACCAAATGTTGTTCGGAGTCCCGGACGAGATCACAGATGTCACGAGGATTTCCAGAATGGTCCGGAAACGAAGATTGATATATAGGATGGTTTCATTTGTTTACTGGAATGTTTTGGGCAATTCCGGCAGTGTACCGGGAGTTCACCGGGAGGGACCCACCCACCCGTGAGTGAGCCCAAGGCCATAGGGTGGTGCAACAAGGCCCTAGTGGGATGGTGGAGTGAGCCCAAGGGGCCCATGGCGCCACTTAAAGAAATACCAAAAAGAAAAGAAAAACGGAAGGGAAAAGGGGAGGTGGGAAGGAAGAGGAGGACTCCTCCTTCCCCAAACCGAATTGGAGGAGGAGTCCTCCTCCTCCCTAGCGACGGCGCACCCCTTGAGGGATTGGCCCTCAAGGCAAGCCCCTCCCCCTCCCTCCTATAGATAGTGGTGTTTTAGGGATGATTTGAGACAACTTTTGCCACGTGCAACTCAACCCTAGACCACATAGTTCTACCTCTAGATCGAATTTCTGCGGGGCTCGGGCGGAGCCCTGCAGGAGTAGATCATCACCACCACCGGAGCGCGTTCACGCTACCAGAGAACTCATCTACTTATCCATCTTGCTTGCTGGATCAAGAAGGCCGATATCATCATCGACCTGTACGTGTGCTGAACGCGGAGGTGTCGTCCGTTCGACACTAGATCGGAAAGGATCGTGGGATGGATCACGGGACAGTTCGAGGGACGGTTCGTTGGGAAGTTCAAGGGACGTGAAGACATTCCACTACATCAACCGCGTTTCTTAACGCTTCCTGTTGTACGATCTACAAGGGTACATAGATCCAAATCTCCTCTCGTAGATGGACATCACCATGATAGCTCTTCGTGTGCGTAGGAAATTTTTTGTTTCCTATGCAATGTTCCCCAACAGTGGCATCATGAGCTAGGTTCATGCGTAGATGTTATCTCGAGTAGAACACAAAAGGTTTTGTGGACGGTGATGTTCGATTTGCTGCCCTCCTTAGTCTTTTCTCGATTTGGCGGTATTGTTGGATTGAAGCGGCCCGGACCGACATTACTCGTACGCTTACGAGAGACTGGTTTCATCGACTAACATGCAACCTTGTTTCATTAAGATGACTGGCGGGTGTCAGTTTCTTCAACTTTAGTTGAATTGGTTTTGACCGAGGCGGTCCTTGGAGAGGTTAACTAGCAATTTGCGCATCTCTGTTGTGGTTTTTGCGTAAGTAAGATGCGATCATACTAGATACCCATAGCAGCCACGTAAAACATGCAACAACAAATTAGAGGACGTCTAACTTGTTTTTGCAGGGTATGCTTGTGATATGATATGGCCAATGATGTGATGTGATATATTGGATGTATGATATGATCATGTTGTAATAGTTAATATCGACTTGCACGTCAATGCTATGGCAACCGTCAGGAGCCATAGGGTTGTCTTTAAACTAACGTTTGTGTTTGCAGATGCATTTACTATATTGCTAGGACGTAGCTTTAGTAGTAATAGCATAAGTAGCACGACAACCTCGATGGCTACACGTTGATGGAGATCATGGTGTGGCGCCGGTGACAAGAAGATCGTGCCGGTGCTTTGGTGATGGAGATCAAGAAGCACAAGATGATGGCCATATCATATCACTTATGAATTGCACGTGATGTTTAATCCTTTTATGCACCTTATTTTCCTTAGAACGATGGTGGAATTATGAGGTGATCTCTCACTAAAATTTCAAGACGAAATTGTGTTCTCCCCGACTGTGCACCATTGCTACAGTTCGTCGTTTCGAGACACCACGTGATAATCTGGTGTGATAGACTCAACGTTCACATACAATGGGTGCAAAACAGTTGCACACGCGGAACACTCGGGTTAAACTTGACGAGCCTAGCATGTGCAGACATGGCCTCGGAACACATGAGACCGAAAGGTCGAGCATGAATCGTATAGTTGATATGATTAGCATAGAGATGCTTACCACTGAAACTATTCTCAACTCACGTGATGATCGGACTTGAGTTAGTGAATTTGGATCATGTACCACTCAAATGACTAGAGAAATGTACTTTTTGAGTGGGAGTTTAGCAAGTAATTTGATTAGTTAAACTCTAATTATCTTGAACATAGTCTAAGTCCACTTTGAAATATTTGTGTTGTAGATCAATGGCCCACGCGATAGTCACCCTAAATTTTAATACGTTCCTAGAGAAAGGTAAGTTGAAAGATGTAGGAAGCAACTTTGTAGACTGGGCTCGTAATCTTAAGTTGCTCCTGCAAGCTGGGAAGAAGGATTATATCCTTAATGCTGCGCTAGGAGATGAACCACCCGCTACGGCTAACCAAGATGTTAAGAACGCTTGGTTAACACGTAAGGAGGACTACTCAGTTGTTCAATGTGCAGTCTTGTATGATTTAGAGCCGGGACTTCAACGTCTCTTTGAGCGTCATGGAGCATTTGAGATGTTCCAGGAGTTGAAGTTTATCTTTCAGAAGAACGCCCGGATCGAGAGGTATGAGACCTCCGATAAATTCTATGCTTGCAAGATGGAGGAGAATTCTTCGGTAAGTGAACATGTGCTCAAAATGTCTGGGTACTCAAACCGTCTAGCTGAGTTGGGGATTGAACTCCCGCAAGAGGCCATCACTCACAGAATTCTTCAATCACTGCCACCAAGCTACAAGAGCTTTGTGTTGAACTATAACATGCAAGGGATGAAAAAGTCACTCGACGAGTTATTCGTGATGCTGAAAGTCGCAGAGTCAGAACTCCATAAAGAGCATCAAGTGTTGATGGTGAATAAGTCCACTAGATTCAAGAGAAACGACAAAGGCAAGAAGGGTAATTCCAAGAAGAGCGGCATGTCTGTTGCCAATCTGACGAAAAAACCCAAGGCTGGACCTAAGCCTGAAATGGAGTGTTATTATTGCAAGGGACTGGGTCACTGGAAGTGCAACTGCCCCAAGTATTTGGTTGATAAGAAGGCGGCGAAGGAAAAATCAGGTATATTTGATATACATGTTATTGATGTGTATTTAACCAGCTCTCGTAGTAGTGCCTAGGTATTCGATACCGGTTCTGTTGCTCATATTTGCAACTCGAAACAGGAACTACGGAATAAGCGAAGGCTGGCGAATGATGAAGTGACGATGTGCGTGGGAAATGGTTGCAAGGTTGATGCAATCCCCGTCGGCACAGTTTCACTTCAGATCCCATCAGGATTAGTTATGAACTTAAATAATTGTTATTTAGTGCCTACGTTAAGCATGAACATTATATCTGGATCTTGTTTATGGCGAGACGGTTACTCGTTTAAGTCAGAGAATAATGGTTGTTATATTTCTATGAGTAATATCTTTTATGGTCATGCACCCAATGTGAGAGGATTGCTCATATTAATTCTTGATAGCGATGATACACATATACATAACATTGAGACCAAAAGAGTTAGAGTTAACAATGATAGCGCCATGTTTTTGTGGCACTGCCGATTAGGCCATATTGGTGTAAAGCGCATGAAGAAACTCCATACCGATGGACTTTTGGAGTCACTTGACTTTGATTCACTTGACATGTGCGAACCATGCCTCATGGTCAAGATTACTAAGACCCCGTTCTCCGGAACAATGGAGCATGCAAATGACTTGTTGGAAATCATACATACCGATGTGTGCGGTCCGATGAGTGTGGAGGCGCGCGGCGGATATCGTTATTTTCTCACCTTCACTGACGATTTGAGTAGATATAGTTGTGTCTACTTGATGAAGCACAAGTCTGAAACGTTTGAGAAGTTCAAGCAATTTCAGAGTGAAGTTGAAAATCATCGTAACAAGAAGATCAAGTTCCTACGGTCTGATCGTGGGGGTGAATATCTGAGTTTCGAGTTTGGTGCTCACTCAAGACAATGTGGAATTGTTTCACAGTTGACACCGCGTGGCACACCACAACGTAATGGTGTGTCCGAACGTCGTAATCGTACTTTATTAGAGATGGTGCGATCTATGATGTTTCTTCCCGATTTGCCGTTATCATTTTGTGGTTATGCATTAGAGACAACTGCATTCACTTTAAATAGGGCACCATCAAAATCCATTGAGACAACACCATACGAATTGTGGTATGACAAAAGACCAAAGTTGTGGTTTCTTAAAGTTTGGGGATGTGATGCTTATGTCAAAAATCTTCAGCCTGGAAAGCTCGAAGCCAAAGCAGAAAAGTGTGTCTTCATAGGTTACCCAAAAGAGACAGTTGCGTATACCTTCTATCTCAAATCCGAGGGCAAAGTGTTTGTTGCTAAAAACAGAGCTTTTCTTGAGAAGGAGTTTCTCTCAAAAGAATTGAGCGGGAGGAAGATAGTGTTGGGGAACGTCGCATGGGAAACAAAAATTTTCCTACGCGCACGAAGACCTATCATGGTGATGTCCATCTACGAGAGGGGATGAGTGATCTATGTACCCTTGTAGATCGTACAGCAGAAGCGTTAGTGAACGCGATTGATGTAGTGGAACGTCCTCACGTCCCTCGATCCGCCCCACGAACAATCCCGCTATCAGTCCCACGATCTAGTACCGAACGGACGACACGTCCGCGTTCAGCACACGTACACCTCGACGATGATCTCGGCCTTCTTGAACCAGCAAGAGAGACGGAGAGGTAGAAGAGTTCTCCGGCAGCGTGACGGCACTCCGGAGGTTGGTGATGACCTTGTCTCAGCAGGGCTCCGCCCGAGCTCCGCAGAAACGCGATCTAGAGGAAAAACCGTGGAGGTATGTGGTCGGGCTGCCGTGGAAAAGTCATCTCAAATCAGCCCTAAAACCTCTGTATATATAGGTGGGAGGGAGGGGACCTTGCCTTGGGGCTCAAGGAGCCCCAAGGGGGTCGGCCGAGTCCAAGGGGGAAGGCTCCCCCCCAAACCGAGTTGGACTTGGTTTGGTGGGTGGGAGTCCTTCCTTCCCTTCCCACCTCCCCTTTTTTTTTCTTTTCTCTTTGATTTTCTTTCCTAGGCGCATAGGGCCCTTTTGGGCTGTCCCACCAGCCCACTAAGGGCTGGTGTGCCAGCCTCAAGGCCTATGGGCTTCCCCAGGGTGGGTTGCCCCCCCGGTGAACTCCCGGAACCCATTCGTCATTCCCGGTACATTTCCGGTAACTCCGAAAACCTTCCGGTAATCAAATGAGGTCATCCTATATATCAATCTTCGTTTACGGACCATTCCGGAAACCCTCGTGACGTCCGTGATCTCATCCGGGATTCCGAACAACATTCGGTAACCAACCATATAACTCAAATACGCATAAGACAACGTCGAACCTTAAGTGTGCAGACCCTGCGGGTTCGAGAACTATGTAGACATGACCCGAGAGACTCCTCGGTCAATATCCAATAGCGGGACCTGGATGCCCATATTGGATCCTACATATTCTACGAAGATCTTATCGTTTGAACCTCAGTGCCAAGGATTCATATAATCCCGTATGTCATTCCCTTTGTCCTTCGGTATGTTACTTGCCCGAGATTCGATCGTCAGTATCTGCAGACCTATTTCAATCTCGTTTACCGGCAAGTCTCTTTACTCGTTCCGTAATACAAGATCCCGCAACTTACACTAAGTTACATTGCTTGCAAGGCTTGTGTGTGATGTTGTATTACCGAGTGGGCCCCGAGATACCTCTCCGTCATACGGAGTGACAAATCCCAGTCTTGATCCATACTAACTCAACTAACACCTTCAGAGATACCTGTAGAGCATCTTTATAGTCACCCAGTTACGTTGCGACGTTTGATACACACAAAGCATTCCTCCGGTGTCAGTGAGTTATATGATCTCATGGTCATAGGAATAAATACTTGACACGCAGAAAACAGTAGCAACAAAATGACACGATCAACATGCTACGTCTATTAGTTTGGGTCTAGTCCATCACGTGATTCTCCTAATGACGTGATCCAGTTATCAAGCAACAACACTTTGTTCATAATCAGAAGACACTGACTATCTTTGATCAACTGGCTAGCCAACTAGAGGCTTGCTAGGGACGGTGTTTTGTCTATGTATCCACACATGTAAATGAGTCTTCATTCAATACAATTATAGCATGGATAATAAACGATTATCTTGATATAGGAATTATAATAATAACTATATTTATTATTGCCTCTAGGGCATAATTCCAACAGTCTCCCACTTGCACCAGAGTCAATAATCTAGCCCTCACATCATCATGTGAATTACATTGTAATAAATCTAACACCCATACAGTTCTGGTGTTGATCATGCTTTGGCCGTGGAAGAGGTTTAGTCAGCGGGTCTGCTACATTCAGATCCGTATGCACTTTGCATATATTTACGTCCTCTCCCTCGACGTAGTCGCGGATGAGGTTGAAGCGTCGTTTGATGTGTCTGGTCTTCTTGTGAAACCGTGGTTCCTTTGCTAAGGCAATGGCACCCGTGTTGTCACAGAACAAGGTTATTGGATTCAGTGCGCTTGGCACCACTCCAAGATCCGTCATGAACTTCTTCATCCAGGCACCCTCCTTAGCCGCCTCCGAGGCAGACATGTACTCCGCTTCACATGTAGAATCTGCTACGACGCTTTGCTTGGAACTGCACCAGCTTACCGCATCCCCATTAAGAATAAATACGTATCCGGTTTGCGACTTAGAGTCGTCCAGATCTGTGTCAAAGCTTGCATCGACGTAACCTTTTACGGCGAGCTCTTCGTCACGTCCATACACGAGAAACATCTCCTTAGTCCTTTTCAGGTACTTCAGGATATTCTTGATCGATGTCCAGTGATCCACTCCTGGATTACTCTGGAACCTACCTGCCATACTTATGGCCAGGCTGACATCCGGTCTAGTGCACAGCATTCCATACATGATAGAACCTATGGCTGAAGCATAGGGGACGGAGCGCATATGCTCTCTATCTTCATCAGTTGCTGGGCACTGAGTCTTACTCAATCTCGTACCTTGTAAAACTGGCAAGAACCCTTTCTTGGACTGTTCCATTTTGAACCTCTTCAAAACTTTATCAAGGTATGTGCTTTGTGAAAGTCCTATCACGCGTTTTGATCTATCCCTATAGATCTTAATGCCTAGAATGTAAGCAGCTTCTCCTAGGTCCTTCATAGAGAAACTCTTATTCAAGTAATCCTTTATGCTCTCTAAAAACTCCACGTAGTTTCTAATCAGCAATATGTCATCCACATATAATATTAGAAACGCCACAGAGCTCCCACTCACTTTCTTGTAAATACAAGATTCTCCAACCACTTGTATAAACCCAAATGCTTTGATCACCTCATCAAAGCGTTTGTTCCAACTCCGAGATGCTTGCACAAATCCATAAATGGATCGCTGGAGCTTGCACACCTTGTTAGCATTCTTAGGATCGACAAAACCTTCGGGTTATATCATATACAACTCTTCCTTAAGGAAACCGTTAAGGAACGCCGTTTTGACATCCATCTGCCAGATTTCATAATCGAAAAATGCAGCTATTGCTAACATGATTCTGACGGACTTAAGCATCGCTACGGGTGAGAATGTCTCATCATAGTCAACTCCTTGAACTTGTGAAAAACCCTTTGCCACAAGTCGAGCTTTATAAACGGTCACATTGCCGTCAGCGTCCGTCTTCCTCTTAAAGATCCATTTGTTCTGAATAGCCTTGCGGCCCTCAGGCAGTACCTCCAAAGTCCACACTTTGTTCTCGTACATGGATCCTTTCTCGGACTTCATGGCTTCTAGCCATTTGTTGGAATCTGGGCCCACCATTGCTTCTTCATAATTTGAAGGTTCATTGTTGTCTAACAACATGATTGATAAGACGAGATTACCGTACCACTCTGGAGAAGCATGTGGTCTCGTCGACCTGCGTGGTTTGACAGAAACTTGAACCGGAGTTTCATGACCATTATCATTAACTTCCTCCTCAACCGGCGTCGCAACGACAGAGGTTTCCCCTTTCCCTGCGCCACCATCCAGAGGGATGAGAGGTTTGACAACCTTGTCAAGTTCTATCTTCCTCCCACTCAATTCTCTCGAGAGAAACTCCTTCTCGAGAAAAGCTCCATTTTTAGCACCAAACACTTTGCCCTCGGATTTGAGATAGAAGGTGTACCCAACTGTCTCTTTTGGGTAACCTTTTAAGACGCACTTTTCCGCTTTGGGTTCCAGCTTTTCAGGCTGAAGCTTTTTGACATAAGCATCACATCCCCAAACTTTAAGAAACGACAACTTTGGCCTTTTGCCATACCACAGTTCGGATGGTGTCGTCACAACGGATTTTGATGGTGCCCTATTTAAAGTGAATGCAGCTGTTTCTAATGCATAACCCCAAAACGATAACGGCAAATCGGTAAGAGACATCATAGATCGCACCATCTCTAATGAAGTACGATTACGACGTTCGGACACACCATTACGCTGTGGTGTTCAGGCGGTGTTAACTGTGAAACAATTCCACATTGTCTTAAGTGAGCACCAAACTCGAAACTCAAATATTCACCCCCACGATCAGACCGTAGGAACTTGATCTTCTTGTTACGATGATTTTCAACTTCACTCTGAAATTGCTTGAACTTTTCAAATGTTTCAGACTTGTGCTTCATCAAGTAGACATAACCATATCTACTCAAATCGTCAGTGAAGGTGAGAAAATAACGATATCCGCCGCGTGCCTCCACGCTCATCGGACCACACACATCGGTATGTATGATTTCCAACAAGTCAGTTGCATGCTCCATTGTTCCGGAGAACGGAGTCTTAGTCATCTTGCCCATGAGGCATGGTTCGCACGTGTCAAGTGAATCAAAGTCAAGTGACTCCAAAAGTCCATCAGCATGGAGTTTCTTCATGCGCTTTACACCAATATGACCTAAGCGGCAGTGCCACAAAAATATGGCGCTATCATTGTTAACTCTAACTCTTTTGGTCTCAATGTTATGTATATGCGTATCGCTATCAAGATTCAATATGAACAATCCTCTCACATTAGGTGCATGACCATAAAAGATGTTACTCATAGAAATAGAACAACCATTATTCTCTGACTTAAAAGAGTAACCGTCTCGCAATAAACAAGATCCAGATATAATGTTCATGCTCAACGCAGGCACTAAATAACAATGATTTAAGTTCATCACTAATCCTGATGGTAACTGAAGTGAAACTGTGCCGACGGCGATTGCATCAACTTTGGAACCATTTCCTACGCGCATCGTCACTTCATCCTTCGCCAGCCTTCGTCTATTCCGCAGTTCATGTTTCGAGTTGCAAATATGAGCAACAGAACCGGTATCGAATACCCAGGCACTACTTCGAGAGCCGGTTAAGTACACATCAATAACATGTATATCAAATATACCTGATTTTTCTTTGGCCGCCTTCTTATCTGCCAGGTACTTGGGGCAATTGCGCTTCCAGTGACCCATACCCTTGCAATAGTAACACTCCGTTTCAGGCTTAGGTCCAGCTTTGGGTTTCTTCGTCGGATTGGCAACAGGCTTGGCGCTCTTCTTTGAATTACCCTTCTTGCCTTTGCCGTTTCTCTTGAAACTAGTGGTCTTATTCACCATCAACACTTGATGCTCTTTACGGAGTTCAGACTCTGCGACTTTCAGCATCACAAACAACTCGCCGGGAGACTTGTTCATCCCTTGCATGTTGTAGTTCAACACTAAGCCTTTATAGCTTGGCGGCAGTGATTGAAGGATTCTGTCAGTGATAGCCTCTTGCGGGAGTTCAATACCCAGCTCAGCTAGACGGTTTGAGTACCCAGACATTTTGAGCACATGTTCACTGACAGACGAGTTCTCCTCCATCTTGCAAGCATAGAATTTATCGGAGGTCTCATACCTCTCGATCCGGGCGTTCTTCTAAAAGATAAACTTCAACTCCTGGAACATCTCAAATGCTCCATGACGCTCAAAGCGACGTTGAAGTCCCGGTTCTAAGCCATACAAGACTGCACATTGAACTATTGAGTAGTCCTCCGTACGTGCTAACCAAGCGCTCTTAACATCCTGATCAGCCGTAGCGGGTGGTTCATCTCCTAGCGCAGCATTAAGGACATAATCCTTCTTCCCAGCTTGTAAGATTAGCTTAAGATTACGAGCCCAGTCTACAAAGTTGCTTCCATCATCTTTCAACTTAGCTTTCTCTAGGAACGTATTAAAATTCAGGATGACTGTAGCGTGAGCCATGATCTACAACACAAATATATTCAAAGTGGACTTAGACTATGATCAAGATAATTAGAGTTTAACTTAATCAAATTATTCGCTAAACTCCCACTCAAAAAGTACATCTCTCTAGTCATTTGAGTGGTTCATGATCCACTTACACTAGCTCAAGTCCGATCATCACGTGAGTTGAGTATAGTTTCAGTGGTAAGCATCCCTATGCTAATCATATCATCTATATGGTTCATGATCGACCTTTCGGTCTCATGTGTTCCGAGGCCATGTCCGCACATGCTAGGCTCGTCAAGCTTAACCCGAGTGTTCCGCGTGCGCAACTGTTTTGCACCCGTTGTATGTGAACGTTGAGTCTATCACACCCGATCATCACGTGGTGTCTCGAAACGACGAACTATAGCAACGGTGCACAGTCGGGGAGAACACAATTTCATCTTGAAATTTTAGTGAGAGATCACCTCATAATGCTACCGTCGTTCTAAGCAAAATAAGGTGCATAAAAGGATTAACATCACATGCAATTCATAAGTGACATGATATGGCCATCATCACGTGCTTCTTGATCTCCATCACCAAAGCACCACACGATCTTCTTGTCACCGGCGCCACACCATGATCTCCATCAACGTGTTGCCATCGGGGTTGTCGTGCTACTCATGGTATTACTACTAAAGCTACATCCTAGCAAAATAGTAAACGCATCTGCAAGCACAAACGTTAGTATAAAGACAACCCTATGGCTCCTACCGGTTGTCGTACCATCGACGTGCAAGTCGATATTTTCTATTACAACATGATCATCTCATACATCCAATATATCACATCACATCATTGGCCATATCACATCACAAGCATACCCTGCAAAAACAAGTTAGACGTCCTCTAATTTTGTTGTTGCATGTTTTACGTGGTGACCATGGGTATCTAGTAGGATCGCATCTTACTTACGCAAACACCACAACGGAGATATATGAGTTGCTATTTAACCTCATCCAAGGACATCCTCGGTCAAATCCGATTCAACTAAAGTTGGAGAAACCGACACTTGCCAGTCATCTTTGAGCAACGGGGTTACTCGTAGCGATGAAACCAGTCTCTCGTAAGCGTACGAGTAATGTCGGTCCAAGCCGCTTCAATCCAACAATACCGCGGAATCAAGAAAAGACTAAGGAGGGCAGCAAAACACACATCACCGCCCACAAAAACTTTTGTGTTCTACTCGAGAAGACATCTACGCATGAACCTAGCTCTGATACCACTGTTGGGGAACGTCGCATGGGAAACAAAAATTTTCCTACGCGCACGAAGACCTATCATGGTGATGTCCATCTACGAGAGGGGATGAGTGATCTACGTACCCTTGTAGATCGTACAGTAAAAGCGTTAGTGAACGTGGTTGATGTAGTGGAACGTCCTCACGTCCCTCGATCCGCCCCGCGAACAATCCCGCGATCAGTCCCACGATCTAGTACCGAACGGACGGCACCTCCGCGTTCAGCACACGTACAGCTCGACGATGATCTCGGCCTTCTTGATCCAGCAAGAGAGACGGAGAGGTAGAAGAGTTCTCCGGCAGCGTGACGGCGCTCTGGAGGTTGGTGATGACCTTGTCTCAGCAGGGCTCCGCCCGAGCTCCGCAGAAACGCGATCTAGAGGAAAAACCGTGGAGGTATGTGGTCGGGCTGCCGTGGAGAAGTCGTCTCAAATCAGCCCTAAAACCTCCGTATATATAGGTGGGAGGGGGGGGGGGACCTTGCCTTGGGGCTCACGGAGTCCCAAGGGGGTCGGCCGAGTCCAAGGGGGAAGGCTCCCCCCAAACCGAGTTGGACTTGGTTTGGTGGGTGGGAGTCCTTCCTTCCCTTCCCACCTCCCCTTTTTTTTCTTTTCTCTTTGATTTTCTTTCCTAGGCACATAGGTCCCTTTTGGGCTGTCCCACCAGCCCACTAAGGGCTGGTGTGCCACCCTCAAGGCCTATGGGCTTCCCCAGGGTGGGTTGCCCCCCCGGTGAACTCCCGGAACCCATTCGTCATTCCTGGTACATTCCCGGTAACTCCGAAAACCTTCCGGTAATCAAATGAGGTTATCCTATATATCAATCTTCGTTTCCGGACCATTCCGGAAACCCTCGTGATGTCCGTGATCTCATCTGGGACTCCGAACAACATTTGGTAACCAACCATATAACTCAAATACGCATAAAACAACGTCGAACCTTAAGTGTGCAGCCTGCGGGTTCGAGAACTATGTAGACATGACCCGAGAGACTCCTCGGTCAATATCCAATAGTGGGACCTGGATGCCCATATTGGATCCTACATATTCTACGAAGATCTTATCGTTTGAACCTCTGTGCCAAGGATTCATATAATCCCGTATGTCATTCCCTTTGTCCTTCGATATGTTACTTGCCCGAGATTCGATCGTCAGTATCCGCATACCTATTTCAATCTCGTTTACGAGCAAGTCTCTTTACTCCTTCCGTAATACAAGATCCCGCAACTTACACTAAGTTACATTGCTTGCAAGGCTTGTGTGTGATGTTGTATTACCGAGTGGGCCCCGAGATACCTCTCCGTCACACGGAGTGACAAATCCCAGTCTTGATCCATACTAACTCAACTAACACCTTCGGAGATACCTGTAGAGCATCTTTATAGTCACCCAGTTACATTACGACGTTTGATACACACAAAGCATTCCTCCGCTGTCAGTGAGTTATATGAACTCATGGTCATAGGAATAAATACTTGACATGCAGAAAACAGTAGCAACAAAATGACACGATCAACATGCTACGTCTATTAGTTTGGGTGTAGTCCATCACGTGATTCTCCTAATGACGTGATCCAGTTATCAAGCAACAACACTTTGTTCATAATCAGAAGACACTGACTATCTTTGATCAACTGGCTAGCCAACTAGAGGCTTGCTAGGGACGGTGTTTTGTCTATGTATCCACACATGTAAATGAGTCTTCATTCAATACAATTATAGCATGGATAATAAACGATTATCTTGATACAGGAATTATAATAATAACTATATTTATTATTGCCTCTAGGGCATAATTCCAACAGATAGAACTTGATGAGGCTGTCAAACCTCTAATCCCTCCAGATGGTGGCACAGGGCAAGGGGAAACCCCTGTTGCTGCAGCGCCGGTTCAGGAGGAAGTTGATGATGATGATCATGAAACTTTGGATCAAGTTCCTATCGGACCTCGCAGGTCGACAAGATCACGTACTGCTCCTGAGTGGTACGGTAATCATGTCTTATCAATTATGTTGTTAGACAACAATGAACCTGTGAATTACGAAGAAGCAATGGTGGGCCCGGATTCCAACAAATGGCTAGAGGCCATGAAGTCCGAGATAGGATCTATGTACAAGAACAAGGTATGGACTTTGGAGGTACTACCTGAAGGCCGCAAGGCTATTTAGAACAAATGGATCTTTAAGAAGAAGATGGACGCAGACGGTAATGTGACCGTTTATACAGCTCGACTTGTGGCAAAGGGTTTTTCACAAGTTCAAGGAGTTGACTATGATGAGATGTTCTCACCGGTAGTGATGCTTAAGTCCGCCCGAATCATGTTAGCAATAGCTGCATTTTACGATTATGAAATCTGGCAGATCGATATCAAAACGGCGTTCCTTAACGATTTTCTTAAGAAAGAGTTGTATATGATGCAACCCGAAGGTTTTGTCGATCCAAAGAATGCTAACAAAGTGTGCAAGCTCCAGCGATCCATTTATGGACTGGTGCAAGTATCTCGGAGTTGGAATAAGCGCTTGCATGAGGTGAACAAAGCATTTGGGTTTATACAAGTGGTTGGAGAATCTTGTATTTACAAGAAAGTGAGTGGGAGCTCTGTGTCGTTTCTAATATTATATGTGGATGACATATTGTTGATTGGAAACAACATGGAGCTTTTGGAGAGCATAAAGGATTACTTGAATAAAAGTTTCTCTATGAAGGACTTAGGAGAACCTGCTTACATTCTAGGCATTAAGATCTATAGGGATAGATCGAGACGCCTGATAGGACTTTCACAAAGTGCATAGCTTGATAAAGTTTTGAAGAAGTTCAAAATGGACCAGTCCAAGAAAGGGTTCTTGGCAGTATTACAAGGTATAAAATTGAGTAAGACAAAGTGCGAGTGATACGTCTCCAACGTATCTATAATTTTTAATGGTTTCACGCTATTATCTTGTCAAAATTTGGATGTTTTGCATGCCTTTTATATATTTTTTGGGACTAACTTATTAACTCAGTGCCAAGTGTCAGTTCCCGTTTTTCCATGTTTTTGACCACTTTCAGAGGAGATTTTGAAACACAGTCCAAACGGAAGAAAATCCCCGAAAAGATTTTTTCTGTAACGGAAGAAGATCGGGAAGCTTGAGAGCCAAGGCAGGGAAGCCTCAGGGGCCCCCACAAGCCCCCACCCCGTGGCCAGGGGGGCAGGCCGCGGCCCACAAGCTTGTGGGCCCCCTGGGCGCCCTCTGCCCTGCCGGAGGGGGATTCGGACACGGAGGGCTTCTTCATCAACACCATGACCTCTCCGATGATGCGTGAGTAGTTCACCATAGACCTAGGGGTCCATTTCTACTAACTAGATGGATTCTTCTCTCTCTTGGGTCTTCAATACAAAGTTCTCCATGATCTTCTTGGAGGTCTATCCGATGTAATCTTCTTTTGCGGTGTGTTTGTCGAGATCCGATGAATTGTGGATTTATGATCAGATTATCTATGAATCTTATTTGAGTTTCTTCTGATCTCTCTTATGCATGATTTCATATCCTTGTAATTCTCTTTGAGTTGTGGTTTTTGTTCGGCCAACTAGATCTATGATTCTTGCAATGGGAGAAGTGCTTGGTTTTGGGTTCATACCGTGCGGTGACCTCACCCAGTGACAGATGGGGTAGCGGGGCACGCATCGTGTTGTTGCCATCAAGGGTAAAAGGATGGGGTTTTCACCATTGGTTTGGGATTATCCCTCTACATCATGTCATCTTTCTTAAGGCGTTACTCTATTCATCATGAACTCAATACACTAGATGCATGTTGGATAGCGGTCGATGTGTGGAGTAATAGTAGTAGATGCATAAAGTATCGGTCTACTTGTCTCGGACGTGATGCCTATATGTATGATCATTGCCTTAGATATCGTCATGACTTTGCGCGGTTCTATCAATTGCTCGACAGTAATTTGTTCACCCACCGTGATATTGCTATTTTGAGAGAAGCCTCTAGTGAACACTATGCCCCCCGGGTCTACTCCACACCATATTTTCAGCCTTACACTTTTTACTTAGTTGCACTTTCCACCTTCAGATCTCACTTTGCAAACAATCTTGAAGGGATTGACAACCCCTTTGAAGCATTGGGTGCAAGCTTGTTTGTGTTTGCGCAGGTACTCTGGACTTGACGAGACCCTCCTTCTGGATTGATACCTTGGTTCTCAAACTGAGGGAAATACTTAGTGCTCCTGTGCTGCATCACCCTTTCGTCTTCAAGGGAAAAACCGACGCGAACAAGAGAAGTAGCAAGAAGAATTCCTAGCGCCAAGGAAGGACTTTTGTTACCGTACCAGAAGGAACTGCGGAAGATAGAGAACAAATGAGTTCCTTCCCCTATGCTTCATCCGTAGGTTCTATCATGTATGCAATGCTGTGCACTAGACCAGACGTCACCTTGGTCATAAGTATGTTAGGCAGGTTTCAGAGTAACCCAGGAGTGGATCACTGGACGACGGTCAAGAATTTTCTAAAGTACCTGAAAAGGACTAAGGAAATGTTTCTCGTTTCTGGAGGTGACAAAGAGCTCGTCGTAAAAGGTTACGTCGACACAAGTTTTGATACCGATCCGGATGACTCTAAGTCGCAAGCCGGATACGTATTTATTCTTAATGGGGGTGCAATAAGTTGGTGCACTTCCAAGCAGATCGTCGTAGCAGATTCTACATGTGAAGCGGAGTACATGGCTGCCTCGGAGGCAACAAAGGAGGGTGTCTAGATGAAGCAGTTCATGATAGAGCTTGGAGTTGTGCCGAGTGCACTAGATCCATTAACTCTGTTATGTGACAACACTGGTGCCATTGCCTTAGCAAAGGAACCAAGGTTTCACAAGAAGACCAGACACAGCAAACGGCGCTTCAACCTCATCAGCGACTATGTCGAAGAGAGGACGTGAATATTTGCAAAGTGCACACGGATCTGAATGTAGCAGACCTGCTGACTAAACCTCTTGCACGGGCAAAACATGATCAAGACCAGAACTGTATGGGTGTTTGATTTATTACAATGTAAATCGCATGGCGCTGTGAGGACTAGATTATTGACTCTAGTGCAAGTCGGAGACTATTGGAAATATGTCCTAGAGGCAATGATAAATAGTTATTATTATATTTCTTGTTTAAAGATAATCGTTTATTATCCATGCTATAATTGTATTGAATGAAAACATAGATACATGTGTGGATACATAGACAAAACAATGTCCCTAGCAAGCCTCTAGTTGGCTAGCCAGTTGATCAATGATAGTTAAGGCTTCCTGGCTATATGCAAGTGTTGTCACTTGATAACTGGATCACATCATTAAGAGAATCATGTGATGGACTAGACCCAACCCATGAACGTAGCATATAGATCGTGTTGTTTTATTCTATTGTTTTCTGCGTGTCAAGTATTTGTTCCTATGACCATGAGATCATATAACTCACTGGCACCGGAGGAATGCCTTGTGTGTATCAAACGTCACAACATAACTGGGTGACTATAAAGGTGCTCTACACGTATCTCCGAAGGTGTCCGTTGAGTTAGTATGGATCAGGACTGGGATTTGTCACTTCGTATGACGGAGAGGTATCTCGGGGCCCACTTGGTAATACAACATCACACACAAACCTTGCAAGCAATGTGACTAAGTGCAAGTCACGGGATCTTGTATTATAGAACGAGTAAAGAGACTTGCCGGTAACGAGATTGAAATAGGTATACCGATACTGACGATCAAATCTCGGGCAACTAACATACCGAAGGACAAAGGGAATGACATACAGGATTATATGAATCCTTGTCACTGAGGTTCAACCGATAAGATCTTCGGAGAATATGTAGGATCCAATATGGGCATCCAGGTCCCGCTATTGGATATTGACCGAGGAGTGCCTCGGGGCATGTCTACATAGTTCTCGAACCCGCAGGGTCTGCACACTTAAGGTTCGGCGATGTTATAATATAGTTGAGTTATATGTGTGGTTACCTAATGTTGTTCGAAGTCCCGGATGAGATCACGGATGTCACGAGGGTTTCCGAAATGGTCCGGAAACGAAGATTGATATGTAGTATGGATTTATTTGGTTACCGGAAAGTTTCGGGTAATTTTGGCAGTGTACCGGGAGTGACGAATGGGTTCCGGGAGTTCACCAGGAGGGGCCCACCCACCCTGGAGTGAGCCCAAGGACATAGGGTGGCACCACAAGTCCCTAGTGGGCTGGTGGAGTCAGCCCATGGGGCCCATGGTGCCACTTAAAGAAATACCAAAAAGAAAAGAAAAAGGAAAGGGAAAAGGGGAGGTGGGAAGGAAGAGGAGGATTCCTCCTTTCCCAAACCGAATTGGAGGAGTCCTCCTCCTCCCTAGAGTCGGCGCACCCCTTGAGGTCTTGGCCCTCAAGGCAAGCCCCTCCCCCTCCCTCCTATATATAGTGGTGTTTTAGGGATGATTTGAGACAACTTTTGCCACGTGCAACTTGATACGTCCATTTTGCATCATGCTTTCATGTCGATATTTATTGCTTTTTGGGCTGTTATTTCACTTCACGGTACAATACTTATGCCTTTTCTCTCTTATTTTGCAAGGTTTACATGAAGAGGGAGAATGCCGGCAGCTGGAATTCTGGCCTGAAAAAGGACCAAGTTTAAGATGCCTATTTTGCGCATCTCCAAAAGCTGTAAAAATCAACGTGGATTTTTTTGGGAATATATAAAAAATACTGGGCCGAAGATGTGTGAGAGGAGTGCAACCAGGGGGCCACAAGCCTGGTACGCGCGGCCACCCCCCTGGCCGCGCCTATGGGGCTTGTGGGCTCCCTGCTGGCCCACTGGCCCCCCTCTTCTGCTATATGAAGGGTTTCGTTCCGAAAAAAATCAGGACGAGGCTTTTTCAAGGATTCGCCGCCGCCACGAGGCGAAACTTGAGCAGAACCAATCTAGAGCTCCGGCAGGACAAACCTGCCAGGGAAACTACCCTCCCGGAAGGGGAAATCGTCACCATCGTCATCACCAACACTCCTCTCATCGGAGGGGACTCATCACCATCAACATCTTCATCAGCACCATCTCATCTCCAAACCCTAGTTCATCTCTTGTAACCAATCTCCGTCTCGCGACTCCGATTGGTACTTGTAAGGCTGCTAGTAGTGTTAATTACTCTTTGTAGTTGATGCTAGTTGGATTACTTGGTGGAAGAGTTTATGTTCAGATCCTTGATGCTACTCATTACCTCTCTAGTCATGAATATGATTATGCTTTGTGAGTAGTTACTTTTGTTCGTGAGGACATGGGATAAGTCATGCTAATAGTAGTCATGTGAGTTTGGTATTCGTTCGATATTTTGATGTGTTGTATGTTGTTTTTCCTCTAGTGGTGTTATGTGAACGTCGACTACATAACACTTCACCATTATTTGGGCCTAGAGGAAGGCATTGGGAAGTAGTAAATAGATGATGGGTTGCTGGAGTGACAGAAGCTTAAACCCTAGTTTATGCATTGCTTCGTAAGGGGCTGATTTGGATCCACTAGTTTAATGCTATGGTTAGACTTTGTCTTAATTCTTCTTTCGTAGTTGCGGATGCTTGCGAGAGGGGTTAATCATAAGTGGGATGCTTGTCCAAGCATGGGCAGTACCCAAGCGCCGGTCCACCCACATATCAAACTATCAAAGTAACGAACGCGAATCATATGAACATGATGAAAACTAGCATGAGAGAAATTCCCGTGTTTCCTGTGGAGCGTTTTTCCTCCTATAAAACTTTGTCTAGGATTGTCCCTTGCTACAAAAGGGATTGGGCCACTTTGCTGCACCGTTGCTACTTTTGTTACTTGTTGCTCACTACGAATCATCTCACCACACAACTACTTGTTACCGATTCAGTGCTTGCAGATATTACCTTGCTAAAAACCACTTGTCAGATCCTTCTGCTCCTTGTTGGATTCGACACTCTTACTTATTGAAAGGACTATGATAGATCCCCTATACTTGTGGGTCATCACAACTCAACCATGGACCGCATAGTTATACCTCTAGATCGGATTTGTGCAGAGCTCGGGCGGAGCCCTGCAGGAGTAGATCATCACCAACACCGGAGCGCCATCCCGTTGCCGGAGAACTCATCTACTTCTCCATCTTGCTTGCTGGATCAA
The DNA here is from genome assembly GCF_904849725.1 of Hordeum vulgare subsp. vulgare. NCBI lineage: Eukaryota > Viridiplantae > Streptophyta > Magnoliopsida > Poales > Poaceae > Hordeum > Hordeum vulgare. The sequence goes on along the minus strand of NC_058519.1, from coordinate 381,162,057 downwards.
GAAGGCCGAGATCATCGTCGAGCTGTACGTGTGCTGAACGCGGAGGTGCCGTCCGTTCAACAATAGATCGAAACGGATCGTGGGACGGATCGCGGGACGGTTCGTGGGGCGTTCGAGGGACGTGAAGACGTCTCACTACATCAACCGTGTTTCTTAACGCTATCTGTCGTGCGATCTACAAGGGTACGTAGATCCAAATCTTCTCTCATAGATGGACATCACTATGATAGGTCTTCGTGTGCGTAGGAAATTTTTTGTTTCCTATGCAACGTTCCCCAACAAATTAAGTATTAATTAAAGGCTGTTAATTAATTCTGCTAATTAGATTATCCTAACAGAGTATGACACGTGGGCCCTTCACTAATTAATCTGATAAATTATTAGTTAATCTAAACATTTAAATTGTGCCTATGACACATGGGACCCACTGGTCAGAGTTGACCAGCCAACTGCTGATGTTAGCATGACATCATGCTGATGTCATAAAAGCATTTAATTGAATTAATTAAATCTGTTTTTAATTCCTAATTATTATTAAAACTTTAATAATTAAAATAAAATAAACCGTAGCTCAGATGAAAATATTTTCAACATGAAAGTTGATGAGCAGAACGAGATGAACCAGGATATTTTCCCGACCCGTCTATGACGGATGTTACTACGTTAGCTCATGCCTATACCTGCATATTTCCATGTCATGTTTAGTGTTGCACCATTGCTATTATTTATTGTTTCTTCCCCCTCTTCTTACGGTAGACCCCGAGAATGACGCTGCTGCCGGGTAAACATACCCTCCTGACGACCAACCCTTTGCCGCAGAGCAACAAGGCAAGCAAACCCCGCTTGATCATTCCTATATCGCCCTTTTCTTTCTCCCTCATGCTTACATTAGAATTTTCCTATTATTGTAGTTAGCTCCTATATCTGATGCATAGCCTAATTTTTTATGAACTGCTACTTCCAGTACCGCACTGTAAAACTCCTTAGTATAGGTGGAATAGTAATCCCCTTTGACCCCTTAGTCCAGTTGCCCTGCTTTGTCATCAAGTCGACACTTCGCGAAGTACTTCAGATGATATCGGGTACCGAGGGAGCTACTGTCGACGAATCAGCACCGACACAACACTTACACGCCCCCTTAGTTGTGCGACACGAAGGAGCTACTATCGGGTACCGAGGGTGAGACCTCGCGAAGTACTTCAGATGATATCTCTGTAGTACAACTAGTCGGTCATGGTTATCGAGGGTGATTCCTCCTTCACCATTCGCAACGATGTCTCTGTCATGCAACCCCTCAAGTGTGGGACCCTCGAGGGTGATTCCTCTAAGTCCACCTTGATGGTTACATCATTTGGGATCCAATGAGGGTGATGCCTCGGACCCCCTTGATGTTACAACCACACACTTACTTGACGATGTTACTGGGATCTTTGATAAATAGATGTTAGGCGGGTGGATTCCCGCGTGGATGTGTCGATGACTTAATAAAAATGATAATGGATTTGGGTATTTGATCTCGGTTGGTCGGAAGGCCTTATTACGCACTAACCGTCTGCGTGGGAAGAATTATGGGTACTCGACGTCGTGGTGTCTGCCGAAGCTCTTCACATGTCAGGAATGGAGCGGCACACGCCCGAGTGGTCATGAGATGCATCACGCCTATATGAAGGGGTGCTAGGACTAACATCGGCTGCCCACACATCGTGCAAGAGTGCAGAGGGCAAGTGGGCCCATGAACCCTTTGTGCTTAGGAGTTAGACCGGCGGGCTGGCCTCTCTGTTGAGCTTAGGTGGGGCCGCGACGTGTCGATATTCCGAAGCCTGGCATGACCTAGAAAAGTGTGTCTGGCTAGAGTGTTATCGAGCGTGACGGGGAATATGTTGTTCACCCCTGCAGGGAAGAAATTAACTATTCGAATAGCCGTGTCAACGGTTACATGACGACTTGGAGTTGTGCCCTGATCTTATACAACTACAACTATTACTTAACTGGAATTAGTTGCCCAGGGATTGTTTCTTCACACAGAGTCGAGGGAGAATCTCTGGGCGTGACCTCATTTAATTATTGCTACAACAATATGACTATTTAATTGTGTTACCTGTTCTACTCTCGTCTATTGCTGCAAGACCCGTGAAGATGCTAGTCTTCGATAGGACTAGGCCTTCTCTCTATTCTTGCATTGCTACAGTCAGTCCATATTTAAACCCCCTCCTTTGATACTGATGCATACTTAGCATAGTTCTTATATAAGTCTTGCGAGTACTTTGGATGAGTACTCACCGTTGCTTTGCTCCCCCTTTGCCCCATTGATTCGTTGCTGCGACCAGATGATGGAGCCCATGAGATGGAGTATTCCGTTGACGAAGACTGCTACCCCCTACGGTGCTTACTACTACGTGGAGGCCGATGAAGATCAGGAGTAGTTAGGAGGCTCCCAGGCAGGAGGCCTCGCCTCGTTCGATGGTTGTATCTTTTGTGCTAGCCCTCTCTAAGGCACCTCATCTTTAATGTCTATACTCAGATATTTGTTGCTTCCGTTGACTCGTGTGTTTATCGAGCTTTTGTATTCTAGCCCTCGAGACCCTTGGCCTGTAATATGAAGCTTGTATGTTTTTTGTGTCTAGAGTTGTGTTGTGATATCTTCCCGTGAGTCCTTGAGATTGGTCGTACGCATTTGTGTGTATGATTAGCGTACGATCAAATCGAGGGCATCACAAGTTGGTATCAGAGCCGAGTGCATGTACTTAGCCCCCTTTCCAACTCCTTGGCCAAAGTTGAGTCTAGTGTTTGAAAAACTTTACTAACACTGATGTTGTGGCTTACGGGCCCACATCTCAATTGGGTGGTATTAGCATCCTTTACTCCTTTTCTGTACTCTGGGTTCTACTCTCTCTTCTCTTTCGGGTTAAAGATTTTGGTAACTCTAACTATAGGTACTCGTAAATACTTCCCCCTGAAGAGCCCCGCAATTCCAGACGATGGCTTGATTCCTCAGAAGAATCTGAAGATACTCTCCGATGTTCTCTCAAGAGCTGGTGCCCTTGATTTCACTTCCTCTGTCAAACCTTATGGATGACTGCATACAAATGTCGTTCATACTTCTTTTCCAATTGATCTTGTTTTACGAGATGCAACGAATTATCTTATTGGGGATTCGTCCATCATCAGTTGTCATGGGTTTCGAAAGTTCTTCAAATTACTATTCGATCTTTTGGAATCCCCACTAGCCTATTGCTCTTGACCTTTCTCACCTGCTTGCATTATGGTTAAATCCATATGTCTAGCTGCATTCATTAAAATCTTTTGTGATTTTCCTGTGATCTTATTGATTCTACCTTTGTGTGGATGCACACAATCATCTGTTGATACTTATAAATTATCTTTCCGACTCTGAGGTCCTTCCAGACAAAGCAGGTTCTCGGCAAATCAACCTTGGTTGATTGTTCATCTAAGTCCCTTCAACTTGCTTGTATTTGATCGGAGCATCTGATTCTGATACACCAACCTAGAAATCATAATTCCTTTGGTAATTAAGTATGGAGATTATTTAGATGTTCTATAATCCGATGCCTTGCATTCTATCTCCCTCTGATTGAGTACCGATACTCACATGAGGTCCTCTGTGGACTGTCAAACCCATTGTTGGGTTATTATACGACGACATCCTTTGCTTTCAAAAATTCTTGTGATATTGTTCCCCTGATACATAATGTAATCGATAAATTGTGTCTTCTCCTTGTGATGAGTTGTATCCTATGCCCTTGTCAGACATGCTCTTCAAGCATGTGTTAATTGCTCTTGAAGTTTGCGGTATATGTTCCTAAGATGCCCCGATGGGTTGAACCTATGCCTTCCTAAATCAATATGACCCGAAGAGTTTTCATGAGTCTTGCTCTTCTGGTGTTTTGCGAGATATTCTTTCCAAGCTACAACCTCATCAAAGGCGAGGAGTAAATGGCAGGTGATGCATTGGTGAAGTGGGATTCGACCTTGAACTTTGTATTCATGCCCATGGAAACGACGTTGATCTTACCATAGAAGCTTCTCGTATCAATAATCATTAATTCTATGATTTAATCTGGTATCTGTGATCTTGTCCTTTGCAATCACGGTTTTGACCATGTTGTCCTACTTTGATTCTTTCTCAGACAAAGTTATGGAGCTCGTCTTCCACAAATCAATACAATAGTCTATTCTATATTCTGATCTACCTCCGATTATTATTGTTGGAATATCGTGGATCTATATAACTTCTTGTGAGCTCCTCATCAACTATGATATTTTCATTGATTGCAGTTTTCCTCATGTTTTGAGTTATTGGACACTCAAGGACACCGATATCTAAATCAAGTATGCATTGCGATTCAACAACTCTTAGTAATCTCCTTTGCTTATGGGTTGGTACTCTCTCATGTCTTTCCAAGATATTAGGCTACATCATCATCGTCATGCTAAAGCTTGACCATACTAAATAAGTCCTTCATACATGGGACAAATTTCCAACAGTGCACTAAGTTTGCATCGAGCTTTCCACATCATGATTGGTTGTCCTGAAAGGCAATCTCAATTCTAAGCTAGCGGTCTTATCTATGATTCGGACAACCTTTTGCTGCATCATTCCCTTCTTGATGTCATCGCTGAGCAATTAAATCTTCATGAAACTTCTCGACAATTGTGTCGTGATCATCATCAGCATTCTGAGCTCTTCCAGGGCATCAATCGAATTCATGATGAGAAATACCATTCTTGCCCCTCAATGATATGTGAAATCATTGTCAACCTTATTGCCTTCCCTCCAACACAAACGTGCTCGTGTTTTGTGCCGTCCTTTGAGTTCCTTCTAAGTCAGGTTATGTTATCTTCCAACTTGGAGTATTACCATCTTTTATGTCAAACATGTTGTGAGCATTGTTGCACCTCTTAAGGAATTCTTGATATGGTGGTACTTCTTGCCATCACCATTCATTTCCTTGTCCCTGTTGGAATTATGCCCTAGAGGCAATAATAAATGTATAGTTATTATTATAATTCCTGTATCAAGATAATAGTTTATTATCCATGCTATAATTGTATTGAATGAAGACTCATTTACATGTGTGGATACATAGACAAAACACCGTCCCTAGCATGCCTCTAGTTGGCTAGCCAGTTGATCGATGGTAGTCAGTGTCTTCTGATTATGAACAAAGTGTTGTTGCTTGATAACTGGATCACGTCATTGGGAGAATCACGTGATGGACTAGACCCAAACTAATAGACGTAGCATGTTGATCGTGTCATTTTGTTGCTACTGTTTTCTGCGTGTCAAGTATTTATTCCTATGACCATGAGATCATATAACTCACTGACACCGGAGGAATGCTTTGTGTGTATCAAACGTCGCAACGTAACTGGGTGACTATAAAGATGCTCTACAGGTATCTCCGAAGGTGTTGGTTGAGTTAGTATGGATCAAGACTGGGATTTGTCACTCCGTGTGACGGAGAGGTATCTCGGGGCCCACTCGGTAATACAACATCACACACGAGCCTTGCAAGCAATGTAACTTAGTGTAAGTTGCGGGATCTTGTATTACGGAACGCGTAAAGAGACTTGCCGGTAAACGAGGTTGAAATAGGTGTACGGATACTGACGATCGAATCTCGGGCAAGTAACATACCGAAGGACAAAGGGAATAACATACGGGATTATACGAATCCTTGGCACTGAGGTTCAAACGATAAGATCTTCGTAGAATATGTAGGATCCAATATGGGCATCCAGGTCCCGCTATTGGATATTGACCGAGGAGTCTCTCGGGTCATGTCTACATAGTTCTCGAACCCGCAGGGTCTGCACACTTAAGGTTCGACGTTGTTTTATGCATATTTGAGTTATATGGTTGGTTACCGAATGTTGTTCGGAGTCCCGGATGAGATCACAGACGTCACGAGGGTTTCCGGAATAGTCCGGAAACGAAGATTGATATATAGGATGACCTCATTTGATTACCGGAAGGTTTTCGGAGTTACCGGGAATGTACCGGGAATGACGAATGGGTTCCGGGAGTTCACCGGAGGGGGGCAACCCACTCCGGGGAAGCCCATAGGCACTTGGGGGGGTCACACCAGCCCTTAGTGGGCTGGTGGGACAGCCCACCAATCCCCTATGCGCCAAGAGAGAAAAAAAATCAAAGGAAAGAAAAAAAAAGGAAGAAGTGGGAAGGGGGAAGGACTCCCTCCCACCAAACCAAGTAGGAGTCGGTTTGGGGGGGGAGAGTCCTCCCCCCTGGCTCGGCCGACCCCTTGGGGATCCCTTGGACCCCAAGGCAAGGTCCCCCTCCCTCCTCCTATATATATGGGGCTTTTAGGGCAGATTTGAGACGACTTTCTCACGGCTGCCCGACCACATACCTCCATAGTTTTTCCTCTAGATCGTGTTTCTGCGGAGCTCGGGCAGAGCCCTGCTGAGACGAGATCATTACCAACCTCCGGAGCGCCGTCACGCTGCCGGAGAACTCTTCTACCTCTCCGTCTCTCTTGCTGGATCAAGAAGGCCGAGATCATCGTCGAGCTGTACGTGTGCTGAACGCGGAGGTGCCGTCCGTTCGGTACTAGATTGTGGGACTGTTCGCGGGATTGTTCGCGGGGCGGATCGAGGGACGTGAGGACGTTCCACTACATCAACCGTGTTCTCTAACGCTTCTGCTGTACGATCTACAAGGGTACGTAGATCACTCATCCCCTCTCGTAGATGGACATCACCATGATAGGTCTTCGTGCGCGTAGGAAAATTTTTGTTTCTCATGCGACGTTTCCCAACAGTGGCATCATGAGCTAGGTTCATGCGTAGATGTCTTCTCGAGTAGAACACAAAAGGTTTTGTGGGCGGTGATGTGCGTTTTGCTGCCCTCCTTAGTCTTTTCTTGATTCCGCGGTATTGTTGGATTGAAGCGGCTTGGACCGACATTACTCGTACGCTTACGAGAGACTGGTTTCATCGTTACGAGTAACCCCCTTTGCTCAAAGATGACTGGCAAGTGACGGTTTCTCCAACTTTAGTTGAATCAGATTTGACCGAGGAGGTCCTTGGATGAGGTTAAATAGCAACTCATATATCTCCGTTGTGGTGTTTGCGTAAGTAAGATGCGATCCTACTAGATACCCTTGGTCACCACGTAAAACATGCAACAACAAAATTAGAGGACGTCTAACTTGTTTTTGCAGGGTATGATTGTGATGTGATATGGCCAACGATGTGATGTGATATATTGGATGTATGAGATGATCATGTTGTAATAGAAATATCGACTTGCATGTCGATGGTACGGCAACCGGCAGGAGCCATAGGGTTGTCTTTATACTAACATATGTGCTTGCAGATGCGTTTACTATTTTGCTAGGATGTAGCTTTAGTAGTAATAGGATAAGTAGCACGACAACCACGATGGCAACACGTTGATGGATGATCATGGTGTGGCGCCGGTGACAAGAAGATCGTGCCGGTGCTTTGGTGATGGAGATCAAGAAGCACGTGATGATGGCCATATCATGTCACTTATGAATTGCATGTGATGTTAATCCTTTTTTGCACCTTATTTTGCTTAGAACGATGGTAGCATTATGAGGTGATCTCTCACTAAAATTTCAAGACGAAATTGTGTCCCCGACTGTGCACCGTTGCTACAGTTCGTCGTTTCGAGACACCACGTGATGATCGGGTGTGATAGACTCAACGTTCACATACAACGGGTGCAAAACAGTTGCGCACGCGGAACACTCGGGTTAAGCTTGACGAGCCTAGCATGTGCAGACATGGCCTCAGAACACATGAGACCGAAAGGTCGATCATGAATCATATAGCTGATATGATTAGCATAGGGATGCTTACCACTGAAACTACTCTCGACTCACGTGATGATCGGACTTGGGATAGTGTAAGTGGATCATGAACCACTCAAATGACTAGAGGGATGTACTTTTTGAGTGGGAGTTTAGCATATAATTTGATTAAGTTGAACTATAATTATCTTGAACATAGTCTAAGTCCACTTTGAATATATTTGTGTTGTAGATCATGGCTCACGCAAGTGTCATCCTGAATTTTAATACGTTCCTAGAGAAAGCTAAGTTGAAAGATGATGGAAGCAACTTTGTAGACTGGGCTCGTAATCTTAAGCTAATCTTACAAGCTGGAAAGAAGGATTATGTCCTTAATGCTGCGCTAGGAGATGAACCACCCGCTACGGCTGATCAGGATGTTAAGAACGCTTGGTTAGCGCGTAAGGAGGACTACTCAATAGTTCAATGTGCAGTCTTGTATGGCCTAGAACCGGGACTTCAACGTCGCTTTGAGTGTCATGGAGCATTTGAGATGTTCCAGGAGTTGAAGTTTATCTTTCAGAAGAACGCCCGGATCGAGAGGTATGAGACCTCCGATAAATTCTATGCTTGCAAGATGGAGGAAAACTCGTCTGTCAGTGAACATGTGCTCAAAATGTCTGGGTACTCAAACCGTCTAGCTGAACTGGGGATTGAACTCCCGCAAGAAGCTATCACTGACAGAATCCTTCAATCACTGCCGCCAAGCTATAAAGGCTTTGTGTTGAACTACAACATGCAAGGGATGAACAAGTCTCCCGGCGAGTTGTTTGCGATTCTGAAAGTCGCAGAGTCTGAACTCCGTAAAGAGCATCAAGTGTTGATGGTAAGCAAGACCACTAGTTTCAAGAGAAACGGCAAAGGCAAGTAGGGCAATTCGAAGAAGAGCGGCAAGCCTGTTGCCAATCCACCGAAGAAACCCAAGGCTGGACCTAAGCCTGAAACAGAGTGCTTCTATTGCAAGGGTATGGGTCACTTGAAGCTTAATTGCCCCAAGTATCTGGCAGATAAGAAGGCGGGCAAAGAAAAATCAGGTATATTTGATATACATGTTATTGATGTGTACTTAACCGGCTCTCGTAGTAGTGCCTGGGTATTCGATACCGGTTCTGTTGCTCATATTTGCAACTCGAAGCAGGAACTGCGGAATAAGCGAAGGCTGGCGAAAGACGAAGTGACGATGCGCGTAGGAAACGGTTCCAAGGTTGATGCAATCGCCGTCGGCACAGTGTCACTTCAACTACCATCGGGATTAGTGATGAACTTAAATCATTGTTATTTAGTGCCTGCGTTGAGCATGAACATTATATCTGGATCTTGTTTATTGTGAGACGGTTACTCTTTTAAGTCTGAGAATAATGGTTGTTCTATTTCTATGAGTAACATCTTTTATGGTCATGCATCGAATGTGAGAGGATTGTTCATATTGAATCTTGATAGAGATACGCATATACATAACATTGAGACCAAAAGAGTTAGAGTAAACAATGATAGCACCATATTTTTGTGGCACTGCCGCTTGGGTCATATTGGTGTAAAGCGCATGAAGAAACTCCATGCTGATGGACTTTTGGAGTCACTTGACTTTGATTCACTTGACACGTGCGAACCATGCCTCATGGGAAAGATGACTAAGACTCCGTTCTCCGGAACAATGGAGCGTGCAAGTGACTTGTTGGAAATCATACATACCGATGTGTGTGGTCCAATGAGCGTGGAGGCACGCGGCGGATATCGTTATTTGCTCACCTTCACTGACGATCTAAGTAGATATGGTTATGTCTACTTGATGAAGCACAAGTCTGAAACATTTGAAAAGTTCAAGCAATTTCAGAGTGAAGTGGAAAATTATCGTAACAAGAAGATCAAGTTCCTACGGTCTGATCGTGGGGCTGAGTATCTGAGTTTCGAGTTTGGTACTCACTTAAGACAATGTGGAATTGTTTCGCAGTTAACACCGCCTGGAACACCACAACGTAATGGTGTGTCCGAACGTCGTAATCGTACTTTATTAGAAATGGTGCGATCTATGATGTCTCTTACTGATTTGCCGTTATCGTTTTGGGGTTATGCATTAGAAACAGCTGCATTCACTTTAAATAGGGCACCATCGAAATCCGTTGAGACGACACCATACGAACTGTGGTATGGCAAAAGGCCAAAGTTGTCGTTTCTTAAAGTTTGGGGATGTGATGCTTATGTCAAAAAGCTTCAGCCTGAAAAGCTGGAACCCAAAGCGGAAAAGTGCGTCTTCATAGGTTACCCAAAAGAGACAGTTGGGTACACCTTCTATGTCAAATCCGAGGGCAAAGTGTTTGTTGCTAAGAACGGAACTTTTCTCGAGAAGGAGTTTCTCTCGAGAGAATTGAGTGGGAGGAAGATAGAACTTGACGAGGTTGTCGAACCTCTCATCCCTCTGGATGGTGGCGCAGGGCAAGGGGAAACCTCTGTCATTGCGACGCCGGTTGAGGAGGAAGTTAATGATGATGATCATGAAACTCCAGTTCAAGTTTCTGTTGAACCACGCAGGTCGACGAGATCACGCGCTGCTCCAGAGTGGTACGGTAATCCCGTCTTATCAATCATGTTGTTAGACAACAATGAACCTGCAAATTATGAAGAAGCAGTGGTGGGCCCAGATTCCAACAAATGGCTAGAAGCCATGAAATCCGAGATAGGATCCATGTATGAGAACAAAGTGTGGACTTTGGAGATGCTGCCTGAGGGCCGCAAGGCTATTCAGAACATATGGATCTTTAAGAAGAAGACGGACGCTGACGGTAATGTGACCGTTTATAAAGCTCGACTTGTGGCAAAGTGTTTTTCACAAGTTCCAGGAATTGACTACGATGAGACTTTCTCTCCCGTAGCGATGCTTAAGTCCGTCAGAATCATGTTAGCAATAGCTGCATTTTTCGATTATGAAATCTGGCAGATGGATGTCAAAACGGCGTTCCTTAACGGTTTCCTTAAGGAAGAGTTGTATATGATGCAACCCGAAGGTTTTGTCGATCCTAAAAATGCTGACAAGGTGTGCAAGCTCCAGCGATCCATTTATGGACTGGTGCAAGCATCTCGGAGTTGGAACAAACGCTTTGATGAGGTGATCAAAGCATTTGGGTTTATACAAATGGTTGGAGAATCTTGTATTTACGAGAAAGTGAGTGGGAGCTCTGTGGCGCTTCTAATATTATATGTGGATGACATATTACTGATTGGAAACAACGTAGAGCTTTTGGAGAGCATAAAAGGTTACTTGAATAAAAGTTTCTCTATGAAGGACCTAGGAGAAGCTGCTTACATTCTAGGCATTAAGATCTATAGGGATAGATCAAAACGCCTGATAGGACTTTCACAAAGCACATACCTTGATAAATTTTTGAAAAGGTTCAAAATGGAACAGTCCAAGAAAGGGTTCTTGCCAGTGTTACAAGGTACGAGATTGAGTAAGACTCAGTGCCCAACAACTGATGAAGATAGAGAGCATATGCGCTCCGTCCCCTATGCTTCAGCCATAGGCTCTATCATGTATGCAATGCTGTGCACTAGACCGGATGTTAGCCTGGCCATAAGTATGGCAGGTAGGTTCCAGAGTAATCCAGGAGTGGATCACTGGACGGCGGTCAAGAATATCCTGAAGTACCTGAAAAGGACTAAGGAGATGTTTCTCGTATATGGAGGTGACGAAGAGCTCGCCGTAAAAGGTTACGTCGATGCAAGCTTTGACACAGATCCGGACGACTCTAAGTCGCAAACCGGATACGTATTTATTCTTAATGGGGGTGCAGTAAGCTAGTGCAGTTCCAAGCAAAGCGTCGTAACAGATTCTACATGTGAAGCGGAGTACATGGCTGCCTCGGAGGCGGCTAAGGAGGGTGTCTGGATGAAGCAGTTCATGACGGATCTTGGAGTGGTGCCAAGTGCACTGGATCCAATAACCTTGTTCTGTGACAACACTGGTGCCATTGCCTTAGCAAAGGAACCAAGGTTTCACAAGAAGACCAGACACATCAAACGACGCTTCAACCTCATCCGCGACTACGTCGAGGAGGAGGACGTAAATATATGCAAAGTACACACGGATCTGAATGTAGCAGACCCGCTGACTAAGCCTCTTCCACGGCCAAAAAATGATCGACACCATAACTGTATGGGTGTTAGATTTATTACAATGTAATTCACATGGTGATGTGAGGGCTAGATTATTGACTCTAGTGCAAGTGGGAGACTGTTGGAATTATGCCCTAGAGGCAATAATAAATGTATAGTTATTATTATAATTCCTGTATCAAGATAATAGTTTATTATCCATGCTATAATTGTATTGAATGAAGACTCATTTACATGTGTGGATACATAGACAAAACACCGTCCCTAGCATGACTCTAGTTGGCTAGCCAGTTGATCGATGATAGTCAGTGTCTTCAGATTATGAACAAAGTGTTGTTGCTTGATAACTGGATCACGTCATTGGGAGAATCACGTGATGGACTAGACCCAAACTAATAGACGTAGCATGTTGATCGTGTCATTTTGTTGCTACTTTTTCTACGTGTCAAGTATTTATTCCTATGACCATGAGATCATATAACTCACTGACACCGGAGGAATGCTTTGTGTGTATCAAACGTCGCAACGTAACTGGGTGACTATAAAGATGCTCTACAGGTATCTCCGAAGGTGTTGGTTGAGTTAGTATGGATCAAGACTGGGATTTGTCACTCCGTGTGACGGAGAGGTATCTCGGGGCCCACTCGGTAATACAACATCACACACAAGCCTTGCAAGCAATGTAACTTAGTGTAAGTTGCGGGATCTTGTATTACGGAACGATTAAAGAGACTTGCCGGTAAACGAGGTTGAAATAGGTATACAGATACTGACGATCGAATCTCGGGCAAGTAACATACCGAAGGACAAAGGGAATAACATACGGGATTATACGAATCCTTGGCACTGAGGTTCAAACGATAAGATCTTCGTAGAATATGTAGGATCCAATATGGGCATCCAGGTCCCGCTATTGGATATTGACCGAGGAGTCTCTCGGGTCATGTCTACATAGTTCTCGAACCCGCAGGGTCTGCACACTTAAGGTTCGACGTTGTTTTATGCATATTTGAGTTATATGGTTGGTTACCGAATGTTGTTCGGAGTCCCGGATGAGATCACAGACGTCACGAGGGTTTCCGGAATAGTCCGGAAACGAAGATTGATATATAGGATGACCTCATTTGATTACCGGAAGGTTTTCGGAGTTACCGGGAATGTACCGGGAATGACGAATGGGTTCCGGGAGTTCACCGGAGGGGGGCAACCCACTCCGGGGAAGCCCATAGGCACTTGGGGGGGTCACACCAGCCCTTAGTGGGCTGGTGGGACAGCCCACCAATCCCCTATGCGCCAAGAGAGAAAAAAATCAAAGGAAAGAAAAAAAAAGGAAGAAGTGGGAAGGGGGAAGGACTCCCTCCCACCAAACCAAGTAGGAGTCGGTTTGGGGGGGGAGAGTCCTCCCCCCTGGCTCGGCCGACCCCTTGGGGATCCCTTGGACCCCAAGGCAAGGTCCCCCTCCCTCCTCCTATATATATGGGGCTTTTAGGGCAGATTTGAGACGACTTTCTCACGGCTGCCCGACCACATACCTCCATAGTTTTTCCTCTAGATCGTGTTTCTACGGAGCTCGAGCGGAGCCCTGCTGAGACGAGATCATCACCAACCTCCGGAGCGCCGTCACGCTGCCGGAGAACTCTTCTACCTCTCCGTCTCTCTTGCTGGATCAAGAAGGCCGAGATCATCGTCGAGCTGTACGTGTGCTGAACGCGGAGGTGCCGTCCGTTCGGTACTAGATCGTGGGACTGTTCGCAGGATTGTTCGCGGGGCGGATCGAGGGACGTGAGGAAGTTCCACTACATCAACCGCGTTCTCTAATGCTTCTGCTGTACGATCTACAAGGGTACGTAGATCACTCATCCCCTCTCGTAGATGGACATCAGCATGATAGGTCTTCGTGCGCGTAGGAAAATTTTTGTTTCTCATGCGACGTTTCCCAACAGTCCCCTTGTTGTTTCTAACCGGAATATAGACAAGTGAACTCTGATGTGTGATTCTAATGCTTCTGGCAATCCTATTGCCTTGGGGTTAACAACTAATTGTTTAATTCTTGATGTGTTGGTTGTTGACTCACCATTCTAGCATTGGTCGTGTTACTCATTCTGTATTTCTGAGTGCACCCTTCGATCGATGTTTAATTGTTATTTTTCCCTCGAGCATACATCATTATATTATTTGATTTGACAAATGCTATCTCCTTGATCTTAATTTTGGAAATTCATCTCTGTCAAAATCTTGAGGGATTGTTGTTGAGCCCATCAGCCACACCCTCAACTTCTCTATGTTTCACGATGAAGCTCTTGAAAGCATTATCATTGTGCCTAGCTCATGAAGGATATATTTGATAGAAGAAGTGTTTTTCCCAAAGTTCATGTGCAGTCTTGCCGCCGTGAATATGTGAAAGTTTTTGTTTCGATTCCTCTCGGTAAATACCAAATCATTCACGCATGTGTGAAGTGTTATATGTTTTGAAGATTTGCTATCTTCACTTCATATAACTTCTCTTAGCACCCCAAGTCACTGATTGATTTATCAAGGGAAAATAAGTTCCTTTCTAAGAACTAATCCAGGCTCACACAAGGGCCTTGATATCCTCGATGATGGTTCTCAAATCAGTACTCGGTTGCATTGTGTTGTAAGAATTCCACATGTGCACGAATGTCTTGACATTTTCTTCATGTGACTTACAATCCAACTCATGATTCAAAACTTGTTTCCGTAGTTCATATCCCGATAATCTTGCATTATCATCTCGTCTGTTTTTTCTTCTCAGGCTCCCTAAGACCGAGGTATCCTAACACCAATCAGATTTGAATCTCGAGGCAGATATGATAGTTGGAACATTTCTCAATATTTAGAACTTTGGCCTTGTGTAACCTGGTACGGTGATGTCTTGTCTCGCACACCGGGCCGAAGGACCTATTGTTATAAATCCTTCCATATGTAAGATTTGCCATCTTACATGCGGAAACTATATGGCTTATTTTATAAGTTGTTTTTGATGAATCCTTTGTGTACCCAAAGTCCAACCTTTATCTGATGACCATGTCGATGCTACCCCGAAGCACGAATGTGGTACTTCAATTTGAACAGGAACATTGGAAGCGCAATGCTAAATTGTTCCCGATAAATTATCTACACCGCATGGTATGGGTAAAAATCATGATTCTTCTTGCCTCTTTATCAAAATGGTTATGTATTGGATGACCTATCATGTATACCATACTCTATGTTTTCCTCGGGAATGGTATACTTTAATACTTGTGTGTGTGAACACATTCTATTCCCATTGGTCTGTTTGACCATTCTTGTGGCATAACTTATCTAAGCAGTGTTAATTCCCTGTTTAGGTAAAATTCTCGGTAAACAACTCTGTCAGGAAAATCGTGTTACTATTGTTACTATTGTGGATAACATTCCGGTAGCCGCCGGTGGACGAGAACCTTGCCTATTGGTCCGCCTCGTTTCAACGAGCAGGAAAATGGTTATATTCGTCCCCCGCCCTATGTACAGATGTTGTTGGCAACATAATTGACAGGTTATCCTCTGACATATCTTGCTACCAAAACTGTACAAAGTGTCACCCCTCTGCCTACTATGGGCCCACATGGTGGACCCATAACCCAAAGTTCCAAATGATCGAAACCTGACTATCCTGTACATCTTTGACTCCAAAGTATCCTTTATACTTGGCTTCGTATGAAATTTGAGAGCCACCGTCCAATGGAACGATCACCCTTCGGTTCGGATATTACCCAACATGTTGAAGATCAAGTCCGCATAATTAATGAAAATCTGAAGGCTCCTCAGTCTCGTCAGAAGAGTCAGTATGACCGTCGTCATCAGGATATGATCTACCAACCTGTCAAAAGGGCTTATCTTTGTGTCACACCAATGAGAGGTGCACACCGTTTTGGGATCGAGGGCAAGTTAGCTCCTCGCTATATTAGTCCTTTCACTGTTCTCGAAAGGCGTGGGAAAGTAGCTTATCAATTGGAACTACCGGCGAACCTTTCTCAGGTTCACGATGTCTTTCAAGTGTCTCAGCTCCGCCGCTGCTTTAAGGATCCTATTCGAGCAGTGGATCATGATATGCTTGAGCTGCAACAAGACCTCTCTTGTAAATAGATCCGGTTCTCATTCTCGATCAGACTGAACGTCAGACTCGCCGCAAAGTCACCAAGTTCCTTAAAGTGTGGTGGTCAAATCATTCTGAAGATGAAGCCACTTGGGAACGCGAGGATCATCTTCGTGATGAATACGTCAAGATTTTCCCTTCTACTTCTTAATTCTCGGGACGAGAATTCTTGTTAGTAGGGGAGAGTTGTGATGCCCCGGTAAATTAAGCTACAATAAACACACACTAATTCTACCATGTCATCAAGTTTACCTAAAATAAACTGTGAGTTAATAAAAATCAAAGCAAATTTCATATTTAAGTTAAAGTCAAAATAATGTTTATTCAAACAACAAAACAATAATGTTCGATGTGTTGCAGATATTCCCTAAGCTTTTATAGAATTGCAACTCAAAATTTTTGTAAAGTGTTTCGTGCCTCGAAATATTTAAAATAGGTGCCAATTCGTTTTTGTAAATACACCTTTTTAATTACGTGGTTTCTAAATAATTTTCAGAAGGCTCCCAGAACAATTTTGGCAGTGTATAAAGTTACTCTAGTAATAATGGGCATTGTGCCATATTTTTACAAAGTATATTGTTTACAAATGTATAACAAAAACAACAGAAACTGTTAGAAAAGAAACACAAAAGAAGAAAAAAAGAAATCCCCACCCCACCTGGGCTGGCCCATCTGAACCGACCTGTTTGAGCCCATTAACCGGGGGGTATTTAACCCCCCTCCTAACCCTAGCCAACCACCCAGCGCCCCACTTCTCCCCACCACCCGCCGCCACTGCCCACCACGAGGGGATCCTCCCTCGTTCCCCCGATCGATCCACCCTCACGAGGGGATCCCCACTCCCATCGTGGCCCACCCCCAGCGAAGCCCCATCTCACTTCGCTCCCACCCCCACGGAGCCTCGCTCGGCTCTCCCCACTCTAGGAACCGCGCCAACCCGAGCCAGCATCGCCAGTGCGCCAGCCTCCCCTGATCCCCTCGCTCACCCTAGCGCTCCCCATCGCCACCGGCCTCCCCCGCCTCCGGCCAAGGCCCCCAGCTCCGTCGCCCGCCGCCCCCACACCGGCCGGCCTCCGGAGGCCCTCCTCCGGCTGGATCCGGCCGCCGGCCGCACCACCTCTCCTCGCCGCCGTCAGGAGCTACCCCGTCACCACCTCCTCGCCGGCACCTCCTCGCCGTTGCACCATCGCCCCGGCACCCCGCACCACCACGCTGGCCCGCCCCGCGCCGGCCCCATGCTGGAGTCGCACCGGGGCCGCGCCATCGACGTCGCCTCGCCCCGCCCCGGCTTTCTACTCGCCGGATCCGCCAGCATCCTTCTCCATCACCTCGACGCCATCCGGCTCTGGCGCTGGCTCACCGGATCCTCCACCGGCCGCCTCACCCCGCCGGCCCCTCTGTCACCGGTTGTCGCTCCTCCTCACGCATACTGCCAATCCCCTACGTTTGATGTGAGCCACCCCTGCCATTTTCCCTTCCCGTCGCCGTTTCGGCGACCAACGACCGTCGCCCCGCACCATGCTGCCCCCCGGCTTCCCTGGCCACCGCCGACCCTGGCCGCCGGCGTCGTGTACCCGGCGCGCCTGGTTCTAGACACCCTAGCCCCAAACCGAGCAGGTTAGTGGGGGCAATTAACCTCCCTCACTAACCCTTTTTAGCGAGGATGATGGAGGGGACCCACGGAACCCCCCTCTAGAACTGTTAAAAAATGTATAAAAAATAAATTATGTATATATATATGTTTTAATAATAATAATAATAAAATATAGTAAATAAATAATTAGTTATATTAACGAATTAATTAAAATAGATGATTAAGTACTCCCTCCGTCACAGTTTATAAGGCATGCACGTGTACCTAGGTCACCAATTTGATTTATATAAAATATATTGTTTAACATAAAATTGTATCATTAAAAATAGAACATATAAAGTTTCTAATGATATTTTTTTGTAATATATGTCTCTCATTAAGTTGGTCAAATTGATGACCTAGATACACGTGCGAGACTTATAAACTGGAACGGAGGGAATATTAATTAAAGGCTCTTAATTAATTCTGCGAATTAGATTATCCTAAGAGAGTATGATATGTGGGTCCCCCACTAATTAATCTGATAAGTTATTAGTTAATCTAAACATTTAAATTGTGCCTATGACACATGGGACCCACTGGTTAGAGTTGACCAGTCAACTCTGATGTCATCATGACATCATGCTGATGTCATGAAAGCATTTAATTGAATTAATTAAATCTGTTTTCAATTCCTAAATATTATTAAAACTTTATCAACTAATATAAAATAAATTGTAGCTCACATGAAAATATTTTCAATATGAAAGTTGATTAGCAGAATGAGACGAACCCGGATACGCTATCCGTTCGTGTGTCGCGCGTCCCTAGCATAGCAAACGTGGAACTTTTCCACCGTTTTTTTCTCTGACCGTTAGTTGCTAGAGACCAGGGAAATATCATCTGATATTTTCCCGACCCGTCTTTGGCGGATGTTACTCCGTTAGCTCATGCCTATACCTGCATATTGCCATGTCATGTTTAGTGTTGCACCATAGCTATTATTTATTGTTTTTGCCCCCTCTTCTTACTGGTAGACCCCGAGAATGACGCTGCTGTCGGATACACCTACCCTCTTGACAACTAGCCCTTTGGCGTAGAGCAACAAGGCAAGCAACCCCCCTGATCATTCCTATATCGCCCATTTCTTTCTGCCTCATGCTTGCATTAGAATTTTGCTATTGTTGTAGTTAGCTCCTCCTATATGTGATGCATAGCCTAATTTTTGATGAGCTGCTACTTTTAGTACCACACTTTAAAACTGCTTAGTATAGGTGGAGCAGTAATCCCCTGTGACCCCTTATTCCAGTTGCGCCGCTTTGTCATCAAGTCTCGATCCCTGATCGACGAGCCAGCACCGACACAACACTTACACCCCCCTTAGTTGTGTGGCGCTACAGAGCTACTATCGGGTACCGAGGGTGACACCTCGTGAAGTACTCCGAATGATATCTCTGTAGTACACCTAGTTGGTCGTGGTTATCGAGGGTGATTCCTCCTTCACCATTCCCGACGATGTCTCTGTCGTGCAACCCCTCAAGGGTGGGACCCTCGAGGGTGATTCCTCTAAGTCCACCTTGATGGTTACAACGTTCAGGATCCAACGAGGGTGATGCCTCGGACCCCCTGATGTTGCAACCACACAATTACTTGACCATGTTACCGAGAACTTTGATGAATAGATGTTAGGCAGGTGGATTCCCGCAAGGATGTGTCGATGACTTAATAAAAATGATAATGGATTTGGGTATTTGATCTGGGTTGGTCGGAAGGCCTTATTACGCACTAACCGTCTGCGTGGGAAGAATTATGGGTACTCGACGTCGTGGTATGAGCAGAAGCTCTTCAAACATCAGCAATGGAGCGGCACACACGAGTGGTCCCGAGATGCATCACGCTTGTATTAAAGGGTGCTAGGACTGACATCGGCCGCCCACACATCATGCAGGACCGCAGAGGGCAAGTGGGCCCATGAATCCTTTGTCTTTAGGAGTTAGACCGACGGGCTGGCCTCTCTGTTGAGCTTAGGTTGGGCTGCGACGTGTCGATATTCTGAGGCCTGGCATGGCCGAGAAAAGTGTGTCCGACCAGAGTGCATCGAGCATGACGGGGAATATGTTGTGCACCCTTGCAGGGAAGAAATTAACTATTCGAGTTGCCGTGTCCACAATTAGAGGACAACTTGGAGTTGTACCCTGATCTTATACAACTACAACTGTTACTTAACTGTAATTAGTTTCCCCGGGATTGCTTCCTCGCAGGGAGTCGAGGGAGAATCTCTGGGCGTGACCTCATTTAATTATTGCCGCAACAATATGACTATTTAATTGTGTTATCTGTTCTACTCTCGTCTATTGCTGCAAGACCCCTGAAGATTCTAGTCTTCGATAGGACTAGGCCTTTTCTCTCTATTCTTGCATTGCTGCAGTCAGTCCATATTTAAACCCCCTCCTTTGATATTGATGCATACTTAGCATAGTTCTGATATAAGTCTTGTGAGTACTTTGGCTGAGTACTCACCGTTGCTTTGCTCCGCATTTTCCCCCTTGATCCGTTGCTGCGACTTGATGATGGAGCCCAGGAGATGGAGTATCCTGTCTACGATGACTGCTACCCCCGACTGTGCTTACTACTACGTGGAGGCCGTTGAAGATCAGGAGTAGTTATCAGGATCCCAAGCAGGAGGCCTTGCCTCATTCGATCGTTGTATCATTTGTGCTAGCATTCTCTAAGGCACCTCATGTCTAATGTCTGTACTCAGATATTTGTTGCTTCCGCTGACTCGTGTGTTTATCGAGCTTCTCTATTCTAGCCCTCGAGGCCCCTGGATTGTAATATAAATCTTGTATGTTTTTTTGTGTCTAGAGTTGTGTTGTGATATCTTCCCGTGAGTCCTTGAGCTTGGTCGTACGCATTTGCGTGTATGATTAGCGTACGATCAAATCGAGTGCGTCACAAGAGGGCACCTAGCTGTGATTTGCACTGAGTTCTTACCTTCAATTATATTCCTGTTAGGTTTGCCTTCCAAGCAAAACAATAGTTTGCTACCTAGCATAGTTGTCCTTTGCAACTTCTTTCACGTGACATGAATGCTCAGATCCGTAAGATTCAAAACAATAGTTTGCTATTGACATGAAGGCAGCAATACTTCAAGCAAACTAGCAAAGTAATCATGAACTTTCAAAATAACAAGGCCAAAGAAAGTTATCCCTACAAAATCATATAGTCTGGCTATGCTCCATCATCCTCACACAACTAACGTAAATCATGCACAACCCTGGAATTGGCCAAGTAATTGTTTTCGCACTCTTACTTTCTCAAACCTTTTATAACTATCACGCAATACATGAGTGTGAGCCATGTATATAGCACTATAGGTGGAACAGAGTGTGGTGGTGGTTGTGAGACAAAAAGGAGGAGATGGTCACATTGACTCAGCGTATCAATAGGCTATGGAGATGCCTATTAATAGATATCAATGTGAATGAGTAGGGATTGCCATACAAGAGATGCACTAGAGCTATAAGTATGTGAAAGCTCAAGAGCAAAACTAGTGGGTGTGCATCCAACTTGCTTGCTCATGAAGGCCTAGGGCAATTTTGAGGAAGCCCATCATTGGAATATACAAGCCAAGTTATAAAACTAAGATTCCCACTAGAATATGGTAGTGACAAAGCAAGAAGCTCTCAGTCATGAAGAACATGGTGCTAACATGAAGCACAAGTGTGGAAAAAGATAGTAGCATTGTCCCTTCTCTCTTTTTCTCTTTTTTTTCATTTGGGCTCTTAGGCCTCTTTTTTTCTTTTCTTTTCTTTTCTCTCCTTTTTTTGTTGAACATGCCAAGCATAAAAAATGTGGAGTTGCTGACAAGTTTTCTCTGTTGTCTGAGGGTACGGATGCTGATGGTGTGTTAGAAACTGCTTGGGTTAAAATTGGGAGGATCCCTACTAACAAAAGATGTGATAAAACTACGACCTGTGTGTGTGCGTGTGGGGGGGGGGGTCTGGTGGGAATCACTTTGGAGGTTGTATGTGTAGTATCAATCGTCCCTCCTTAGTCCGATCTAAAATTGGGTGCTTCTGTATTGGCCAACTTCCTGCTACAATAGAGGGTGTGCTGGGAGGCCGCTTTTACAAGTTTACTTGTGAAGTGGAAGAAGTTCTCATGAGAAACCCTGTTGAGTTAGATACTACTGCTCTTGCAGCTCGGGGAGATGAAGCTAAACCTAACCAGAATCCTAAACGCAAAAGAGCAGAGTAGGACAGAGATACGAGCCAATCTGACTCCATGACTGCTGATGAAGAGATAACCACATATCGGAGTGGCAAGATCTGTCGTGTGCTAACTACTGAAAATGAGGCTCCAATCTCATCTGACAGTGATGTGGACTCCTCCATGCTTATTGAATCTATGCAGAAAGAACATGAGATGCACTTGTGTAGGGAGCCCCTTATTGAGTCCAATTTGATTGTCCCAGTGAAACCTGTTATGACCCAAGCTCCTATTGAGACCGTGGATGAGTTCAAGGAAGTGCAGGTGAATACTATATATGCACCGTGTCGTTCGTTATCTTATGCTGCTATGGTCACTAACTCTAATCAGGTTGTGGAGGTGGACAGAGAGGTGGACCCGAAGCTGAATTGTTTAAGTGATTATATGGTACAATAACCTACTTGTGAGTGTAGTGATGAATTCATTCTCACTCCTCCCCTTGCGGCCGAGGCGATGTTGAGATTCAACAAGCGTGTTGTTGAGGGGATGTAAGAGAAGATTGAAACTAAGGCTATGAATCTCGCAAACAAACGAGAAAAAGGAAGGTAACAATTTGATCCCCTGCAAAAATTCTTTTGATGCTCTCTCAAATACTGAATTGCTAAGTAGGGCGAGTAGTAAGGTGGTTGTTATAACTCATAATAATTTTGAAACAATAGATAACTTGATTGAGGAGCTTAGATGAGAAGAAGCGAATAGGTGAGAGCGGTAATGACCACAGGGAGACATGTTTGTCACCAATGGTTTGGGCAAATATGTTCCCATTAACGTGACTTGGCTAGACCATGAGGAAACTGAACAGGAGTATATCCCTTCTGGTAAATCCAAAAAGAAAAATAAGAAAAAAATCTACTGTCAATCTCTGTAGGCCAGTTACTAGGAGCCAGAAGAAAGAAATCCTTAAAGGGGATTTGAATTGTAGCCCTATATTGCCTCCTAGTAGGGCCACTAGATCACAAGCTCGGAAAAACGTTCTAGATGAGAGGTCTCATCTAGAACTGCAGAGGGGGCACACAAGAAAGGAATGACCACCTGTCTCTCCGATCTTATTAGTGACCATTCCCTGGATTTTATTGGCCAGCAAGAGACTATGAAGAGAGATTTCACTGCTACATGCCTTAGGAGAATTGACCCCCATGACCTGTTGCTATCCCACAGACAACAGCTCCAGAAATTGACACGTTGACAGAGGCTGGGCTTGCGTTGGTTCTTCCCTTGAAGAGGAAAGGGTGATGCAACACATGAGCAATAAGTATTTCCCTCAGTTTGAGAACCAAGGTATCGATCCAGAAGGAGGGTCTCGTCAAGTCCAGAGTACCTACGCAAACACAAACAAGCTTGCACCCAACGCTTCAAAGGGGTTGTCAAACCCTTCAAGATTGTTTGCAAAGTGAGATCTGAAGGCGGAAAGTGCAACGAAGTAAAAAGTGTAAGGCTGAAAATATGGTGTGGAGTAGACCCTCGGGGCCATAGTGTTCACTGGAGGCTTCTCTGAAAATAGCAAGTATCACGGTGGGTGAACAAATTACTGTCGAGCAATTGATAGAACCGCGCAAAGTCATGACGATATCTAAGGCAATGATCATACATATAGGCATCACGTCCGAGACAAGTAGACCGATACTTTCTGCATCTACTACTATTACTCCACACATCGACCGCTATCCAGCATGCATCTAGTGTATTGAGTTCATGACGAACAGAGTAACGATTTAAGCAAGATGACATGATGTAGAGGGGTAATCTCAAACCAATGATGGAAACCACATCTTTTTACCTTTGATGGCAACAGCACGATGCGTGCCTCGCTACCCCTTCTCTCACTGGGTGAGGTCACCGCACGGTATGAACCCAAAACCAAGCACTTCTCCCATTGCAAGAATCATAGATCTAGTTGGCCAAACAAAACCCACAACTCGAAGAGAATTACAAGGGTATGAAATCATGCATAAGAGAGATCAGAAGAAACTCAAACAAGTTTCATAGATAATCTGATCATAAATCCACAATTCATCGGATCTCGACAAACACACCGCCAAATAAGATTACATCGGATAGATCTCCATGAAGATCATGGAGAACTTTGTATTGAAGATCCAAGAGAGAGAAGAAGCCATCTAGACAATAGCTATGGACCCGTATGTCTATGGTGAACTACTCACGCATCATCGGACAGGTCATGCTGTTGATGAAGAAGCCCTCCGTGTCCGAATCCCCCCTCCGGTAGGGCACCAGTACGTGCCCCAGATGGGACCTTGCGGAGACAGAAGCTTGCGGCGACGGAAAAGTGATTGCGATGATCTCCTAATTTTTTCTGGAATTTATGGGAATATATAGGCGAAAGTCCTAGGGCAAAGGGCGTCCAAGGGGCCCACAAGCCTGGATGGCACGGTCCCCCTGGCCATGGGGTGGAGGCTTGTGGGGACCCTGGTGCTCCCCTGCCTTGGCTCCCAAGCTCCCTGATCTTCTTCCGTTCCAAAAAAAATCTTTTCGGGGATTTTCCTCCGGTTGGACTCCGTTTCAAAATCTCCTCTAAAAGGGGTCAAAAAATGACAAAAACAGGAACTGGCACTTGGCACTGAGTTAATAAGTTAGTCCCAAAAAAATATGTAAAAGGCATGCAAAACTTCCAAAGTTTGACAAGATAATAGCATGAAACCATCAAAAATTATAGATACGTTGGAGACGTATCACCTGTTCAAACGGGAATGGATCCCATCTACACGGAAGTGTGAGGGTATCCTTTGTGGTGCGACATATGATAGCCTGGATATTATTTCCTGCAACAAGGGTAAACATATATTGTGGCTAGATGTTAAAGATGTTAAAAAGAAGCTTGAATGTGGTCTAATGGTGGTTTATGGATCGACTCATGCAGAATTCAAGGTGGAGTTCCTCGTGGAACTTCCTGCCATGTGTAGCAATATGACCATACCATATGGTGTGGACGGAGACCTTAATATACTTAGGCATGGTGGGGAAAGGAACTACAAAATGGCTAGTAGTAAATCTGTTGATGTTTTTATTTCCATTATTAACACTCTGGCGCTTAGTGAGATTCATATTAGTGGGGGTAAATACACGTGGTCTAATAACCAGGCTCATCCCATGTTGGAAAAGCTGAACCGCATTCTCACGTGTGAGAGTTGGGAAGACTTGTTCCCTTTGGTATCGGTTAGGAAGCTTGTTCATAAAATTTCTAGCATTAATCCTTTATTTCTTTCCTCAGGTGAGTAGGGACGTGAAGCTCCCAAATCTCGTGAGTTTCATTTTAATTTCACTTGGATCAAAGATGACAGTTTTCTTCCAACTGTTAGAAAAATATGGACCAGGGAGTTAATTCCCGGGATCCTATTGACATATTGAATATCAAATTGAAAAGGTTTAAGTCCTATTTGAAAGGGTGGGGATCCAACGAGTTTGGATATGAAAAAGGAGGAAAGAGGATCTTAGAGTGGAATTAGCTCTGTTGGAAGAGTTAGAAGAGGAGGGCCCTCTAACTCCTGAGCTATACCATAGGAAAATGGATATTAACTTTGAATTGCATCATTATTGGTAAATGAGGAAATTTACCGGCTACAACAATCTCATGAACGATGGTTGCTCAAAGGTGACTTAAACACCAATTACTATCATAAGATAACTAATGGGCGTAAGAGGAAAAACACTATTGACACTTTGAAAGCCGGGGATATGGAGATTGAAGGTACTCACAAGTTGATTGAGCACACCAATTATTGCAAAACCTTGTTTGGTGTCACTCATGTGAACCTTTCCATCTGAACCCTGATACTTGGTCAGAGGATGAAAAGCTGAATTCTGCTGATAATACCGACCTCTGTCGTGAATTCACGGAAGAAGAGGTTAAGGAAGCTGTGTTTGCCATGGACCCTAATAGGGCCCCTCGGCCTGATAACATCCCTGTGGAGTTCTACCAATCCTTCTAGGACATAGTGAAGTATGATATAATGGCCATGTTTGACCATTTTCATAAAGGAGATTTAGATGTGCAGTGTCTCAACTATGGGGTTATCACGCTGCTACCAAAAGCTTCGGGTGCAGATAAGATTCAATAGTTTTGGCCCATCTATCTATTAAGATGTCCCTATAAAATGATTACTAAAGTTCTTGATAGTCATGTGGAGAAATATGCGGGAAAACTAATTAGTTCTACCCATAATACTTTTGTGAAAAGGAGAAATATCATGGATGGTGTTCTTTCTCTGCATGAGCTCTTAAAATATACCCATGTGAAAAAGAAGGTGGCGATTGTTTTGAATCTACACTTTGAGAAGGCTTACGATAAGGTCAACTGTGAGTTTTTACTTCCATGTCCTAAGCTGTGTGGATTTAATGATACTTGGCGTGGTTGGATCAAGAATATCTTACACAATGGCACCGTGAACATCAAGCTCAACAATTGTGTTGGACCATAATTTCAAGCGCTAAAGGGGTTCGCGAGGGAGACCCACACTCCCCTTTTTTGTTTAACCTTGCCATTGATTGTCTTGCAAAGATGATCACCAATGCGTAGAAAAACAAATTACTGGTGGGTCTAGCCTTAGACCTTATTCCAAATGGGGTGGCTATGCTGCAATACGCGGACGATACGATTGTTTGCTTCGAGCACAATATTAACAAGGCACACAACCTGAAGTTGCTGCTGTATATGTTCGCGATGATATCTGGACTGAAAGTTAACTATCAGAAAAGTGAAATCTTCACTATTGGTGGGGATGAAAACTTGATTAAATAGTATGCAAACCTATTTAATTGTGACATAGGTAGTTTTCCTATCAAATACCTGGGGTATGCCTTTAGCTACTCAAATCTTAAAAATTCAGATTGTGAATTTACTATTGATAAGTATCTTAAATATTCCGAGGCCTCGATTCGTAATGCTGCTTCTATGGGAGGTAGACTTACCCTGATGGACTCGGTTGTCACCCATCTTTCTATGTATCACATGTCTATGTGGCTTATGGACAAAACTTCTGTTGACAAGCTTGATAAAAATAGATGGAGGTTTTTCTAGAAAGGTTGTAATAAAAAATAAGATACTACTTGGTTAGATGGAATAAGATTTGCAGATCGAGGAACAAGGGAGGTTTAGGTGTTAAATATCTTTGGAAACAGAATATTAGTCTGATGGTTAAGTGGTGGTGGAAAATTGAGACACAAAAAGGCTCGTGGCAGGATATCGTGCGAGCACAATACTTGAAAAATAGATATGTGGCTTCTGTGATGCCCAGATTCTCAGACTCCCCATGTTGGAAAGCTCTTTTAAAAGTTAGAAACATTTATCCGGTGGGTACGAAAATTGTGATTGGAGCTAGAAATGTCACAAGAGTTTGTAAAGATTCTATTAATGGCTTACCTCCGTTCCAAGACCAATATCACGTGCTATTCAGTATCTATTACAACCAGGATTGCATTGTACATAAGTTTAATCCTGCTAATGCTGCAACCTTGTTCATGAGAAGATTGACCCCTGAGCTGCAAAATCAATGGGATGATTTATGTGGTATCATCTCTAGTATCCAGTTGAGTCAGGATAGTGATAGGGTGCTTTGGGGGCTTAGTAAGCATGGCAACTTTTCAACTAAATTTTATGTATTAGTGATAGGGTGTTCTGGGGGCTTAGTAAGAATGGAAAATTTTCAACTCAATTTATGTACTAATGGCTGGAGAGTCCTCTTAGTGGCTACCATTCTAGATGGATGCGGAAAGCAAAAACTCTCCTCAAGATCAAAAAATATTCTTTGGTAATTATCACAGGATACTATGCTCGCTAGACAAGTTATGAAAAGAAGGAAGCGGCCTCGGGACTCTCGTTGTTCTTTTTGCAGTATTGTATAAACTTATGAGCACCTGTTCTTTACTTGTCTAGTAGCCAAAGTTGTATGGAGGTGTATTGGGGTGGTTCTGGGTACTGATTGATACCCAAACAACTATTGCAATACTTCACGTGGTGTCACTCTTTCCTTCCTTAGGGAGAGAAATACTATGGAGTGGGTTTGGCGATTTCTTGCTCGGCAATCTGGACTACCCGTAACCGTGCTACCTTTGAGAAAATACTGATGAAAACCCCTTTCAAAATTGTCTTTTATACATGTTCTTTTTTACGTTACTAGGAAGGGCTTCAACATGTAGATGCTGCTCGAGAGGTGCGCGTCGGTGCTGAGATAATTAGGTCGAACACGATGTATGTGATGAAGATGTGCTACATCATGCGGCAGCCGATCATGAGATAATGAGAACGCCCTACTATGATGATGATGGAGATTGTTCTTTTGGATCCAATGCTTTGCAAAAAATTGTTACTTGTTTTGCTAGATTGTAATAAGTAGTCTAGCCTTGAGATTGTTATAGTGCTCTCAGGTTTTCGTCTCATGGCATTGATACGTCTCAAACGTATCTATAATTTTCGATGGTTTCACGTTGTTATCTTGTCAACTTTGGATGTTTTATATACCTTTTATATCTGTTTTGGGAATAACTTATTAATTCAGTGCCAAGTGCGAGTTCGTGTTTTTTCTGTGTTTTTGACTCTTTTCAGATATGATTTTGGAACGGAGTACAAACGGAATAAAATCCCTGAAATAAATTTTTCCAGAACAGAAGAAGATCGGGAGGCTTGAGGGCCAAGGCAGGGGGCCCACAGGGAGCCCACAAGCCCTGTTGCTGCGGCCAGGGGGCCCGCGGCAACCAAGCTTGTGGCCTCCCTAGTGCTCCCCTGCCCTAGCTCTTTGGCCTGTAAATTCCCTAAAATTGCAGAAAAAATTAGGGCATCCACAAAAACACTTTTCCGCCGCCGCAAGCTTCCGTTTCCGCGAGATCTCATCTGGCGACCCTTCCCGGTGCCCTACCGGAAGGGACTTTGGAGTTGGAGGGCTTCTACATCAACATCATCGCCTCTCCAATGACTCGTGAGTAGTCCACTTCATACCTACGGGTCCATATTAGTAGCTAGATGGCTTCTTCTCTCTCTTGGATCTTCAATACAAAGTTCTCCATGATCTTCATGGAGATCTATCCGATGTAATCCTCTTTGGCGGTGTGTTTGTCAAGATCCGATGAATTGTTGATTTGTGATCAGATTATCTATGAATTATATTTGAGTCTTTGCTGATTTCTTATATGCATGATTTGATATCCTTGTAAGTCTCTCCGAGTCTTGGGTTTTGTTTGGCCAACTAGATCTATGATTCTTGCAATGGAGAAGTGCTTGGTTTTGGGTTCATACCATGCGGTGACCTTTGCCAGTGATAGAAGGGGCAGCAAGGCACACATCGTTTTGTTGCCATCAAGGGTAACAAGATGGGCTTTCATCATAAATTTGAGATTCTTCATCTACATCATCTCATCTTGCTTAAGGCGTTACTCTGTTCTTTTGGACTTAATACACTAGATGCATGCTGGATAGCGATCGACGTGTGGAGTAATAGTACTAGATGCAGAAAGTACCGGTCTACTTGTTTTGGACATGATGCCTATAGATACAATCATTGCCTTAGATAATGTCACTACTTTGCGCGGTTCTATCAATTGCTCAACAGTAATTCATTCACTCACAACCTACTTGCTTTCATGAGAGAAGCCACTAGTGAATACTACGGCCCCTGGGTCTATTCACAACTATCGTCTCCACTTTCACTTTTACTTTTCTTTGTTTACCTTTTGCTTTCAGTTCTCACTTTGCAAACAATCTATAAGGGATTGAAAACGCCTTCATAGCGTTGGGTGCAAGCTCTTTGTGTTTGTGCAGGTACTTGTGACTTGAACGCTCCTCCTACTGGATTGATACCTTGGTTCTAAAAGTGAGGGAAATACTTACCGCCAATGTACTACATCACCCTTTCCTCTTCAAGGGAACACCAACGCAAGGCTCCAAGGCCACGGGGAAATCCTTTGAATATGTGCCAAGGAAGTCCCTATGGGCGTAGCCGTAGCAGCAGGATTCCTGGCGCCGTTGCCAGGGAAGGTCTGTTGTCGCAGTAGCAGAAGGATTTCTGGCGCTGTTGCTGGGGAGGAGAGATCAAGTCAAGATCTATCCAAGTAGGTGTCACAAACTCATCTCTTGCATTTACTTTTTTTTGCTAGTTGCCTCTCGTTTTCCTCTCCCCCACTTCACATTTGCCGTTTTCATTTGCCTTTCTCCCTTGCCGTTTTCATTTGCCCTTTTTTCCATTCTCCTTTGCCGTTTTCTTTTGCCTTTTTGCCGTTTTCCTTGGCCGGTTTTGTTATTTGCTTGTGTTCTTGTTGGTTTGTTGAAGTCATCATGGCTGAAAACACCAAACTTTGCGACTTCTCGAGTACCAATAATAACGATTTTATTAGTACTCCGATTGCTCCCGCCACTAGTGCGGAATCGTATGAAATCAATGCAGCCTTGCTGAATCTTGTTATGAAAGAGCAATTCTCTGGCCTTCCTAGTGAAGATGCCGCATCCCATCTCAATACCTTCATTGAGCTTTGTGATATGCAAAAGAAAAGAGATGTGGATAATGACGTGATTAAGTTGAAGATTTTGTTCCTTTCTCGTTGCGAGATCGCGCAAAAACTTGGTTTTCTTCTTTGCCTAAAAATAGTATTGATTCTTGGGATACGTGCAAAGATGCTTACATATCCAAGTATTTTCCGCCGGCTAAGATTATCTCTCTACATAACGATATCATGAATTTCAAGCAACTTGATTATGAACATGGCTTGAGTTTGTGGATGATTATACAAATCTTTTACGCTGGTTTGAATTTTGCTTCTCGCAATATCTTGGACTCCGCCTCGGGTGGAACGTTCATGGAAATCATGTTAAGAGACGCTACAAAACTCCTAGACAATATCATGACCAACTACTCTCAGTGGCACACTGAAAGGTCACCTGCTAGCAAAAAGGTACACGCTATAGAAGAAATTAACTCGCTTAGTGCTAAGATGGTCGAGTTGATGAATTTGGTTGCTAGTAGAAAGGCTCCTTTAGATCCTAATGACATGCCACTATCTTCCTTGATTGAGAGTAGCAACGCTGGTTTGGACGTTAATTTTGTTGGTAGGAACAATTTTGGCAACAACAATGCTTTTAGAGGAAACTATGTTCCTAGGCCTTTTCCTAGTAACTCCTCTAACAATTATGGCAATTCCTACAACAACACTTATGGAAATCACAACAAATTACCCTCTAATTTGGAGAGTAATATCAAAGAGTTCATCAACTCTCAAAATATTTTCAATGCGTCCATAGAGGAAAAACTACTCAAAATAGACGATTTGGCTAAGAGCTTTGATAGGATGTCTTGTGATATTGATGCTTTGAAAGTTAGATGTGCTCCTCCCAAGGTCAAATTGGATGAAACTTTAAAAGCTATGCGTGTCTCCATGAATGAGAGCAAAGAAAGAACCACCCAAATTCGCGCTAGACATGAATGGTTTAAAAGGGTGCGTTCTAGTGATGCAAATCACGAAGATCTTAAAGTGCTTGATGTGAGTCCTCTTGAATCTTTGTTTTCGCGTGTCAAACCTATTGATGAAGGGGCTGGATATGAATCCACTTTGGTTGAAAAACGCCCCAATGATTCGGAGTCCACCTATGTTGATGATAAATGTGTGGAGAGTGGAGTAGAAGAAATCAAAATTTTGGGTAGTAATGAAACTCCCACTTTGGATTTCATGGAATTCAATTATGATAGTTTCTCCTTGTTTGAATGCATTTCCTTGATGCAATCCATTGCAAACTCTCCACATGCTTATAGCCAAAGCAAAGCCTTTATCGCACATATCGTAGATGCTATGATGAAATCTCTTGAAGAGAAGCTCGAATTAGAAGTCTCTATACCTAGAAAACTTCATGATGAGTGGGAACCTACTATCAATATCAAGATCAAAAACTATGAATGCAACGCTTTGTGTGATTTGGGTGCTAGTGTTTCCGCGATTCCAAAGTCTTTATGTGATATTCTTGGTTTTCATGGGATTGAAGAGTGTTCTCTTAATTTGCATCTTGCAGATTCTACTATCAAGAAACCCATGGGAAGGATCGATGATGTTCTTATTGTTGCAAATAAGAACTATGTACCCGTGGATTTCATTGTGCTTGACATAGATTGCAATCCTTCATGTCCCATTATTCTTGGTAGACCTTTCCTAAGGACTATTGGTGCTATCATCGATATAAAGGAAGGGAATATTAAATTTCAATTTCCCCTAAAGAAGGGCATGGAGAATTTTCCTAGAAAGAAAATAAGATTGCCTTATGAATATATGATGAGGGCTACTTATGGTTTGAGCACCAAAGATGACTATACGTGATTCCATCACCTTTTGCCTAGCTAAGGGCGTTAAACAATAGTGCTTGTTGGGAGGCAACCCAACGAATCTATCCTTTTTCTTTCTGTTTTGTGTTTTCCACACTTTCATAATTCTGTTATGATTGTGTTTTTTGTGTTTCTTTTGCGTGCCAAGCAAAACCGTTATGATTAGTCTTGGGAATGATCGTTTGGTCATGCTAGAAAACAAATAAACTTTCTGCTCATGAAAAGAATTTAAGTTTTTTTCTGTAAGAGATTTTGAGTTTATTCTTTTTTCTGCTGATTTCTATGCAAATTATTTAGACTGCCGTAATTTTTCAGAATTATTGAAGTATAGAAGTATACGAAGTATAAAGATTGCTACAGACTGGTCTGCTGTTAACAGATTCTGTTTTTGTTGAGTTGGTTGCTTATTTTGATGAAACTATGGATAGTATCGGGGGGTATTAGCCATGGAAGATTGAAAATACAGTAACGCAACATCAACATAAGTAGAATTTAAGTTTGCTACAGTACCTAAGGAAGTGGTGGTTTGCTTTCTTATACTAATGTTATCATGAGTTTCTGTTTAAGTTTCGTGTTGTGAAGTTTTCAAGTTTTGGGTGAAGTTCTTATGGACAAAGAGATAAAGAGCGGCAAGAGCTCAAGCTTGGGGATGCGCAAGGCACCCCAAGTTGATTCAAGTATGCCGTAAAAGCCTAAGCTTGGGGTGCCCCGGGAAGGATCCCCTCTTCTGTATTCAATCCATCGGTAACGTTAGTTGGGGCTATATTTTTATTCACCACATGTTATGTGTTTTGCTTGGCGCATCTTGTATCGTAGGAGTCTTTTATTTTTATTGTGTCACAATAATCCTTGCTCAACACATAGATAGAGAGACATGCACTCACCGGGATTTTGTCGAGTTTCACTTATATCCTTTGGTTAGACAATTCAGCTCACATGTGTTTCACTTATATATTTTGAGCTAGTTGATTTTGCTCTATGTACTTCACTTATATATTTTAGAGCACGGAAGCGCGTGGCGTGGTAGTTGATCTATGCTTTGAAATTAGTCTCAAAAGGGGTAGTTATCCAAATGGATATGGAAACTTCCACCTTCATGTGCATTTAATAGTTAGAGAAGTTTGATTCATCTCAATTAGTTTTGAGTTGTGGTTGTGGTAATATTGAAGTTATGTTAGTATGGTGTTGTGGATCCAGAAATACTTGTGTTGAAGTTAGTGATTCCCGTAGCATGCACGTATAGTGAACCGCTATGTGATGAAGTCTGAGCATGATTAGTCTATTGATTGTCATCCTTTGTGTGGCGGTCGGGATCGCGCGATGGTTTATACCTACCAACCCTTCCCCTAGGAGTATGCGTTGAATGCTTTGTTTCGGTCACTACTAAAACTTTTGCAACAAGTATATGAGTTCTTCATGACTAATGTTGAGTCCATGGTTTACATGCACTTTCACCTTCCACCATCACTATCTTCTTTAGTGCCATGCAACTTCCACCGGTGCACAAAACCACCCATATAGCCTCCCTCAAAACAGCCACCATACCTACCTACTATGGTTTTTTCAAAGATATTCCAAGATATATTGCCATACAACTACCACCATGACATGTGCCACCACTTCCACATTGCCATTGCTTGATCATAAGATAGCTAGCATGATGTTTCCGTTGATGTCTATACCATTCTAGATCATTGTCACGGTACACTACCGAAGGCATTCCATATAGAGTCATCATTGCTCTAAGTTTTGAGTTGTAAGTGTGATGATCATCATTGATGGAGCATTGTCCCATGTGAGGAAATAAAAGAGGCCAAAGATGCCCACCAAAAAAAGAGGCCAAAGAGCCCACAAAAAAATGAGAGAAAAAGAGAGAAGGGACAATGCTACTATATTTCCACACTTGTGCATATTAAGCACCATGATCTTCATGATTGAGAGTCTCTCGTTTTGTCACCACCATATAGCTAGTGGGAAATTTTCATTATATAACTTGGCTTGTATATTCCAATGATAGGCTTCCTCAAAATTGCTTTAGGTCTTCATGAGCAAGCAAGTTGGATGCACACCCAGTAGTTTTCTTTAAGAGCTTTCACATACTCTTAGCTCTAGTGCATCATTTGTATGGCAATCCCTACTAATTCACGTTGATATCTATTGATGAGCATCTCCATAGCTCATTGATATGCCTAGTCAATGTGACCATCTTCTCCTTGTTATAGTGCTAAAACCATGGCTCATGCTCATGTATTCTGTGAGAGTTGAAAAAGTTTGAGAAAGTAAAGGTGTGAAAACAATTACT
The DNA here is from genome assembly GCF_904849725.1 of Hordeum vulgare subsp. vulgare. Classification (NCBI taxonomy): domain Eukaryota; kingdom Viridiplantae; phylum Streptophyta; class Magnoliopsida; order Poales; family Poaceae; genus Hordeum; species Hordeum vulgare. The sequence goes on along the minus strand of NC_058519.1, from coordinate 381,127,493 downwards.
TGGCCAATACCGAGGTTGTGCATGATTTAAATTCGTTGTGCAAGGATGATAGAGCATAGCCAAACTATATGATTTTGTAGGGATAACTTTCTTTTGGCCTTGTTATTTTGAAAGTTCATGGTTACCTTGCTAAGTTTGCTTGAATTATTATTGTCTCCACGTCAATAGCAAACTATTGTTTTGAATCTAATGGATCTGAACATTAACTTCACATAAGAGGAGTTACAAAGGACATCTATGCTAGGTAGAATGAAAGCATCAAAAATTCATTCTTTATCACTTCCCTACTCGAGGACGAGAAGGAGTTAAGCTTGCGGATGCTTGATACGTCTCAAACGTATCTATAATTTTTGATGGTTTCACGCTATTATCTTGTCAACTTAGGATGTTTTATATACCTTTTATATCTTTTTTGGGACTAACTTATTAATTCAGTGCCAAGTGCCAGTTCCTGTTTTTTCTGTGTTTTTGACTCTTTTCAGATCTGATTTTGGAACGGAGTCCAAACGGAATAAAATCCCCGAAATAAATTTTTCCAGAAAAGAAGAAGATCAAGAGGCTTGAGGGCCAAGGCAAGGGGCCCACAGGGTGCCCACAAGCCCTGTTGCCGCGGCCAGGGGGGCCCGTGGCAACCAAGCTTGTGGCCTCCCTGGCACTCCCCTGCCCTAGCTCTTTGGCCTATAAATTCCCTAAAATCGCAGAAAATATTAGGGCATCCACGAAAACACTTTTCCGCCGCCGCAAGCTTCCATTTCCGCGAGATCTCATCTGGAGCCCTTCCCGGTGCACTGCCGGAGGGGACTTTGGAGTTGGAGGGCTTCTACGTCAACATCATCGCCTCTCCAATGACTCGTGAGTAGTCCACTTCAGACCTACGGGTCCGTAGTTAGTAGCTAGATGGCTTCTTCTCTCTCTTGGATCTTCAATACAAAGTTCTCCATGATCTTCATGGAGATCTATCCGATGTAATCCTCTTTCGCGGTGTGTTTGTCGAGATCCGATGAATTGTGGATTTGTGATCAGATTATCTATGAATTATATTTGAGTCTTTGCTGATTTCTTATATGCATGATTTGATATCCTTGTAAGTCTCTCCGAGTCTTGGGTTTTGTTTGGCCAACTAGATCTATGATTCTTGCAATGGGAGAAGTGCTTGGTTTTGGGTTCATACCGTGCGGTGACCTTTCCCGGTGACAGAAGGGGTAGCAAGGCACACATCGTGTTGTTTCCTTCAAGGGTAACAAGATGGGCTTTCATCATAAATTTGATAATGTTCATCTACATCATGTCATCTTGCTTAAGGCGTTACTCTGTTCTTTTGGACTTAATACACTAGATGCATGCTGGATAGCGGTCGATGTGTGGAGTAATAGTAGTAGATGCAGAAAGTATCGGTCTACTTGTTTTGGACGTGATGCCTATAGACATAATCATTGCCTTAGATAACGTCACGACTTTGCGTGGTTCTATCAATTGCTCGACAATAATTCGTTCACCCACCGTCTATTTGCTTTCATGAGAGAAGTCACTAGTGAACACTATGGCCCCGAGTCTATTCACAACTATCGTCTCCACTTTCACTTTTACTTTGCTTTGTTTACTTTTTGCTTTCAGTTCTCACTTTGCAAACAATCTATAAGGGATTGACAACCCCGTCATAGCGTTGGGTGCAAGCTCTTTGTGTTTGTGCAGGTACTTGTGACTTGAACGCTCCTCCTACTGGATTGATACCTTGGTTCTCAAACTAAGGGAAATACTTACCGCCGCTATGCTACATCACTCTTTCCTCTTGAAGGGAACACCAACGCAAGGCTCCAAGGCTGCGGGGAAATCCTCTGCATATTTGCCAAGGAAGTCCCTATAGGCGTAGCCGTAGCAGCAGGATTCCTGGCGCCGTTGCCAGGGAAGGTCTGTTGTCGTAGTAGTAGGCGTTCATCACGATGTCGGGCAAATGTTGTGGGTTTCGTGGCAGTGCTCAAACTCGCTTCCCTTTCTGCCTCTTAAGTGTTTATGGAACACTTGTATTTCCATTCATTTGCAATGGAAATGGGTGTAGCCCAGTTCAAGAAAAAAGGTACTTAAAGGAAGAGAAATCTGAGGATTCTAGGAAGAACGAACACCAAGCCCATGTACCTATGCAAAACAATTAAATGGAAAAAGATTTACCCAATGCATGAAAGAGTTTAGTTGTCAAACTATTAAATAAAGAAAACTTAGAAACAACAAACTAAGGCTGATCATAGTGGGAGTAATATGGTAATAACATAGATGTTACATAAGCAAAATTAGTGATGTGGCAAGTGTTCGGGAACGTTGCATGGGAAATAAAAAATTTCCTACGCGCACATAAGATATATCCATGGTGATGAACATCTATGAGAGGAGAGAGTGCATCTACATACCCTGTAGATCGCTAAGCGGAAGGGAATATAACGCGGTTGATGTAGTCGAACATCTTCGCGATCCAAATCGCAATCCGTCCTGCGATCCCATCACAATCCATCCCGTGATCTTATCACGATCGCTCCTGCGATTTCATCACAATCCATCCCGCGATCTCATCACGATCCATCTTGATCTAGTGCCTAACGGACGACACCTCCATGTTCAGCACATGTATAGCTCAATGACGATCTCCGCCTTCTTGATCCAGCAAGAGGGAGCGGAGAGGTAGCTGAGTTCTCCGACAGCCTAACAACATGGTGGTGATGATGGTAGAGTTGATCCGACAGGGCTTTGCCGTGCACTTCCGAACCTCTTCTAGAGGAATTACGAACTAGAGGGAGGGAGAGGGGATGCGCCTTGGATTAAGGTGTTGGCTGCCCTCTCTCCCCTCTAGTATATATAGGAGGAAGGGCAAGGGGTGGCGCACCAAGAAGGAGGAGTCCTCCTCCACTAAGGGAGTGGAGTCCTACTCCTAGTAGGATTCTCTCCCACTTGGCCTCCCCCCACTAAGGACTGGTGCACCAACTCTTAGGCCCATGTGGCCACTTGGCTGGGTGGACTTCTCCCAATGGACCCCCGGAACCCATTCGTCATTCCCGGTTCACTACCAGAAATGCCCGGAACCATTCCGGAGTCCAAATACCCTCTTCCTAAATATCAATCTTCGTCTTTGGACCATTCCACAACTCCTCGTGACGTCCAGGATTTCATCCGGGACTTCAAACAAGCTTCGATCACCAACATACATAACTCAACTATACTGAAACGTCATCGAACCTTAAGTGTGCAGACCTTGCTGGTTCGAGAACTATGCAGACATGATTGAGACAATCTCCGGTCAATAACCAATAACGGGACCTGAATGCCCATATTGGCTCCTACATATTCTACGAAGATCTTTATCGGTCGAACCTCTGTGTCAAGGATTCAGTTAATCCCGTATACTATCCCCTTTGTCCATCGGTATGTTATTTGCTCGAGATTCGATCGTCGGTATCTCTATACCTAGTTCAATCTCGTTACTGTCATGTCTGTTTAGTCATTCCGTAATACAAAATCCCATGACTAACTCTTTAGTCAGATTGCTTGCAAGGCTTGTTGTGATGTTGCATTACCGAGTGGGCCCCGAGATACCTCTCCGTCACACGGAGTGGCAAATCCCAATCTTGATCCATGCCAACCCAACAGACACCTTCAGATATACCTGTAGAGCACCTTTATAGTCACCGAGTTACGTTGCGATGTTTGATACAGACAAGGTATTCCTCCGGTGTCCGGGAGTTGCATGATCTCATGGTCATAGGAACAAATACTTTGACATGCAGAAAACGGTAGCAATAAACTAACATGATCATATGCTACATTCATAGTTTGGTTCTTGTCCATCACATCATTCTCCTAATGATGTGATCCCGATCAAACGACATCTCATGTCTATGCCCAGGAAACCTTGAACATCTTTGATCAACAAGCTAGTCCTTCAGAGGCTCACTACGGACAGTGTGTTGTCTATGTATCCACACATGTATTTGAGTTTCCAATCAATATAATTCTAGAATGGATAATGAACGATTATCATGAACAAGGAAATAATATAATAATAACCAATTTATTATTGCCTCTAGGGCATATTTCCAATAACAAGTAATTAATGAGGAGTAACATAATATATTACCATAACATAGCGCTTCTCAAAATGCAAAATGATTCTACAAAACAACAAGACATCTATATTACGAGAGCTATGAAACTAACCACAAGTAACATATGTATGTTATTAGTCTAAGTTAGTTTTTATTATAACTAGCCTAAGCACGTATGCATTACGAACTTTAGATACTAAACTCCTTAATTTATTTAGTACCTTATCTAAGCTCCTATGCATTGGAAGGGTCCTAAACAGAACATAGAAATTCATGCCTAATATTGGAAAAATATTACCAGCAATGACATATTAAAGGTTGATTCTTTTTAGATAGTAAACATTACAAGGTGTAGAACTACTCATAGTGGAAACTATATCTATAGTATGGAGTAACATATGTGTGGTATCATTCAACACTTTATTTGTTATATTATAGATTCATCTCGTCTTGTTATTTGTGATGTTACCCATAGTAACTAGCTATGTTACTTCAATTATCTTTCTCCTCGTTAAATCATTGCCACATAACCAAATTTTCCAAGTTAGTACCTCTATTACTACTGAAGTTACTCCCACTATTGGTAGTCTAAGGGCATCTCCAATACTGACCTGCAAATTTTCTCCCGCATCCGTCCAAGGACACAGGGATCAATCCACGGACAGTGATGGTGGAGGCTGGCATCCAACCCTGCACGCATACATTTCAAACACAATTCAATAGATCGGATGAAATTCATGCACACAAGACGGACTTTCATATAAACATGAGCACATCCATTATAATCCACACATTTTTCACATAAGTTAAATGAAATTCATTACATTTTGGACAATTTTTAACTAAAACCTATTCTAAACCTAAATTAAATGATCGTCGATGCTTGTTCCCCATGTCCGACCATGAGCCTCGAGAACAGAACCTTCGCCTTCTCTAGTTCGGACTATGTATCCTCCACCCCCGAGCCCGAAAATGTGAAGTTGTTCACCTTCATGTTGCACCAAGCAGCTAAACGACCAACGATGTTGAGGCCACCAAGTTTCTATTCAAAGGGAGGGAGGAGCGGTGGCCTTCTTGGGGCCCGAGCGCTCGCGACACCATGCACTACTCTTCCTTACTATCGATAGCACATGTAGACGTGTCAGCCTCTTGACCGTGATGGCGGGGCGCGACCGGGACGGAACTGGCGATGTCCTCCTTGTTGTCTCTATTGCCTCACACATCACGTGTCACCTCATCGAACACTCTATAGGCCGCTTGTAACCCCACATGACATTGGCGATATCGCCAATGGTCAAGGAAAATCTCACAGGCAAAGCGGTAGGACTTGAGCAACGTCTCCTGCTTGGGCATAACCGGTAAGATGGTGGCGCCCAGAGATGTGCCAGTGATGCTCCTCAACACGCTGGTGCTCCTTGAGGACGCCCATGTTGTAGGCCTAGTTGGCCTTGGCCTCTTGAAACATGGCTTCCTGCTCCTCCCACAACATGTCCATGTAGTGCGCATGGGCCTCGCCGATGGTGAGGCGCACATGCGGCATCAATGAGGGAGATACCGACTCGTCCATCATTGGTGCGTCTTCGGTCTTCATTTGCCGTCTGACCTACCAACCATCAGCAATGGTGGTCATCTCTTTCTTGTGCTCTAGGAGATGGTGTCCCAGTGGTATTTGGAGCGGGAGGAGGCCATAGCAGGCATTGAGCGGATAGGAGAAAAGGACCGACGGAGCATGACTGCGGCTAGGCCGGGGTTGGAGTTTATATTGCGGGCAGATTGCAATGGACCGTGGCGGTGTGGTTAATGATCAGCGACATATGGATGGACGGGTGTCATCGTAGTAGGTTCCTTGGCTACCGCATGTCATTAATGATGGACACAAGCAAGCGTCGCGCGCGATGCTCTCTCGGCCAGCATGCCGCTTCAATGCCGGCAACAGTGAGAGATTGTATCCACTCTTGTCGGGTATGAATGTGACACTCACGCTTTGAAGCACCGTTGACTGTTTCGGGCGGGAAGCGCACACTAGCGAGGGAGGGGGTTAATGTTGGGCCAGGTCAGGCAGAGGCAAATGTGGCCTTGGTCCGGACACCCGCAACGCCCCCACTTTGTCTCTGGTTTGCGGGAAAAGTGTGTCCTACCCGGCGAGTGGATCGATACAAGACTGTGTTGGATGGAAGAATATGTCCGAACCGTGTGATCCGGACGTATGCGGAAGGTTTGAGGATCGACGTTGGAGATGCCCTAACACTCGTGAACTATCTCACAAGCGAGAAGGAAGAGATATACTACCTCCTGTTTATAGGGCTCGTTTCAAAATTTCAGTTTTCTCTTATACAAGTCTCGCTTTTATTACTGCTCACCATATGTTCAGATTTGAAAGTGAATTAAATATCTGCATGTAAGAATTAAGATAAAACTCACCAATGCATGTAAGGCTTCCTTGGCATTTATTGGCCACCCATGCATTGGTAGAACCATTGCTTGAGAAAAGCATGCGCATTCATTGAGTACTTTTCCAAACTACAAAAGTTATTCCACCACTTACCTTGGATGGTGATATTTTTGAATTTAGCTCTAAAATAGTTGGAACGGAGTATGAGTCTAGATCGAAGTTTCATGAAATCAACCACAACGTCATGCTGAGAGGATATAATCCCTCAATTTGTGTTCAAATGGGAGAAGGAAGAGAGATACCACATCCATCCTGCTTACTATATGACCGGACGTTGTATTTCGCTCTAGAGGCATCGCGCCTCCAACTTCCACCCAAACACTTGAATCTTTTATGGTAACCACATGATCTGTTTCGCTAATTGGCACAAAGACCAACAACAACCTGAAAGTTAAGAAAACTATTTGAAGATTTTTTTTCTTAGTTGTGTGCAAATAATTATGATCATATTGCACTTTTGTTTACCTTGACAATGGTCATTAACCATGGCCCTCTTTGGCGATTTTTTTTATGACATGAGGCACACAATTAGAGCAATGTATGTTCGACGTAGCATTTGAGGGAAACATACTCTAAACCTGATACATTATCGTGTGGTGCATACGTGGCATGTCTAGTCTTAACTCCAACATGACCGACCCAGTGTTGCGCAAATTGATACAAAGAAACCTGCAAACCATAAGTTATGCGTACTATTTGAAAGCTTCTTCGCTAAAGTGTTTACAAATGATTTGTTCATACGTTTGTTAATCTTAAGTGCGAAAACACAATTTTTAGCATTTTTATTCTTGAAAGACAATTGATGTTTATTCATATGCTCATGTATCATTGCTTAAAATAGGTAGATTACTCATACGCACACTTTCCATCATGAATTACTATTAATATTTGTGTTGATCCTGTCCATTATATTTTTTTATCATAGAATTCTTATGTCTTTTCTCTCTCAGTATGCAAGGTACATCTCCGAGAGGAAAATATCTGAAAACTGGAATTGTGGATCGGGAAACCAAGGAAAAGGCAGAAAAATCAACTTGCTCCAAATGACCTGAAACTCTACAGATATATTTTCTGGAATATTTGAGATTTTTTGGGAGGGGCCAACACCTAGGCACAAGCCAACAGGGCGTCCGCTGGCCGCACCTTGATGGCTTGTGGGGCCCAGCTGGCCCTCTAACAACCATCTTCTCCTATATGGTGTGTTTTACCCTAGAAAAAAATCATAAGTTATCTTTCGGGAGAAGCACCGCCGTCTTGAGGCAGAAACCTGGGCAGAGGACCTTCCGCTCTCCGATAGAGAAATTCTACCACGGGAATTTCCCTCCGGGAGTGGAAAATCGAAGCCATTGTCATTACCAATGCTTCCTCGTTCGTGGGAGGACCAATCTTCATCAAAATCTTCACCAGCACCATCTCATCTCGAAACCTAGTTCATCACGTGTATTCAATCTTTGTCTCGAAATCTGAGATTGGTACCTGTGGGTTGCTAGTAGTGTTGATTATATCTTGTAGTTGATGTTTGTTGGATTACTTGGTGGAATAAATTATGTTCAGAGCCTTAATTCATATTATTACATCTCTCATCTTGAACATGTTGATGATGTGTGAGTAGTAATTATCGTTCCCGAGGACATGTGAGAAATATTGTTATAAGTAATCATGTAAAGTTGGTATTCGTTCGATATTTTGATGATATGGATGTTGTTACTTCTATTCGTGGTGTCATGTGAACGTCGACTACATGACACTTGACCATGTTATGGGCCTAAGGGAAGTCATTGTGGAGTAACAAATATATGATGGGTTGCGGGAGTAACAGAAGCTTAAAACGAGTTTATGCGTTGCATCATAAGGGACTCATTCTGATCCACATGTTTCATGCTATGGTTAGATTATTCTTAATTCTTCTTTTGTAGTTGCGGATGCTTGCGAGAGGAGGTAATCATAAGTAGGTTGTTGATAACCCACAAGCATAGGGGATCGCAATAGTTTTCGAGGGTAGAGTATTCAACCCAAATTTATTGATTCGACACAAGGGGAAGCCAAAGAATATTCTCAAGTATTACAGTTGAGTTGTCAATTCAACCACACCTGAAAGATTTAGTATCTGCAGCAAAGTATCAGTAGCAGAGTAGTGTGATAGCAACAGTAGCAACAACAGTAGCAGCAGAGTAACAGTAGCAGCAGTGACAGCAGCAAAGTAACGTAGCAAGGACCAGTAGGAAAAGACTCGTAGGCATTGGATCGGTGATGTATGATTATGCCGGATGTTATTCATCATGCAACAGTTATAACACGGAGAGATATGTAACTAGCTCCAGTTCGTCAATGTAATGTAGGCATGTATTTCGTATGTAGTCATACGTGCTTAGGGAAAAGAACTTGCATGACATCTATTGTCCATCCCTCCCGTGGCAGCGGGGTCCTAATGGAAACTACGGGATATTAAGGTTCTCCTTTTAATAAAGAACCGGACCAATGCATTAACACTTGGTGAATACATGAACTCCTCATACTATGGTCATCTCCGGGAGTGGTTCCGGCTATTGTCACTCTGGGGTTGCGGGTCATAACACATAGTAGGTGACTACAACTTACAAGATAGGATCAAGAACACACATATATTGGCGACAACATAATAGGTTCAGATCTGAAATCATGGCACTCGGGCCCTAGTGACAAGAATTAAGCATGGCAAATTAGTAGCAACATCAATCTCAGAACATAGTGGATTCTAGGGATCAATCCCCGTCACAACAACTCGATTACATGATAGATCTCATCCAACCCATCACCGTCCAGCAAGCCTACGATGAGATTACTCACGAACGGTGAAGAGCATCATGGAATTGGCGATGAAGGAAGGTTGGTGATGACGATGGAGACGATCTCCCCTCTCCGGAGCCAAGAACGGACTCCAGATCTGCCCTCCAGAGGAAGAACAGGAGGTGGCGGCGCCTCCGTATCGTAAAACGCGATGAATTCTTCTCCCTTATTTTTTCCGGATGAAAGGGACTAAATAGAGCTGGAATTGGAGGCGGTGGAGCAACGTGGGCCCCACAAGCCTGCTAGGCGTGGCGGGGGAGGGGGGGTGCCTGGTGGGATTGTGGGCTCCACGCTCCACCCCTCTAGTTGAAATTTGCGCAAGTATTTTTTATATATTCCACAAAAAATGCCCGTAAATTTCTAGGTCGTTCCAAGAACTTTTATTTCTGCGCAAAAACAACACCGTGGCAATTCTGCTGAAAACAACGTTAGTCTGGGTTAGTTCCATTCAAATCATGCAAATTAGAGACCAAAACAAGGGCAAAAGAGTTTGGAAAAGTAGATACGAGAGAGACGTATCAACTCCCCAAGCTTAAAACCTTGCTTGTCCTCAAGCAATTCAGTTGACAAACTGAAAGAGACAAAATAAAAACTTTTACGAACTCTGTTTGATCTTGTTGTTGCAACTATGTCTAACTCATATCCAGAATTTCAGTAAGATCACAAGCTAACCACATAAGCAAATGACATCTAGGTCTCACGATAAACTCATATCAATGACATAATCAACTAGCGAGCAATAATAATAAGTTTCAAACGTCAATACTTCAATCAAAACAATCATGAAGCAGTGTGAACAGATGGTATCTCGCTAGCTCTTTCTGAGACCACAAAACATAAATGCAGGGCACCTTCAAAGACCAAAGGTTGACTAAACATTGTAATTGATGGCAAAGAAGATCCAGTCACAGTCATACTCGATATCAGTCAAAAGCAAAGCATAAAAATGACAGAGGTGCTCTCTAATTGGTGCTTTTATAAGAAGAGGATGACTCAACAGAAACATAAATAGATAGGCCCTTCGCAGAGGGAAGCATTGATTTGTAGAGGTGCCAGAGCTCAAGCTTTTAAAGTAGAGATGATAATTTTGGGTGGCATGCTTTCATTGTCAACGCAATGACCAAGAGTTTTCACCATCTTCCATGGTACACATGCTATAGGCGGTTCCCAAACAGAAACGTAAAGTTTTGACTCCACCACCACCGATCAATCACACTCCACGACTAGCCGAATACTCGGGTGCCGTCCATACCAACATCAATCCAGGGGGAGTTTTGTTTGCAATTATCTTTTCGATCTGAACATGGAACTGGTCATTCCAATTACCGGCCCCTTTCTCGTGAATGATAGTGAATAAACACATATCGACGATAACATGCCTAGCATGGAAGATACTGATAGCCCCCTGTCACCACATGAGCGGTTCAGGTATGCAAAACAGATTATTTCTTCAAGATTTAGAGAGTGGCACATGCAAATTTACTTGGAACGACTGGGAAGACTAGCAAAAAACTGGGAAGCGACCAACTAGAGAGCAACAACAGTTATCAAAATGCTTTGAGACTAACCAACATTGAGTGCAAGCATGAGTAGGACATAAGTCACCATAAACATGAATATCATAGAGGCTATGTTGATTTTGTTTCAACTACATGCGTGAACATGTGCCAAGTCAAGCCACTTGAATCATTCAAAGGAGGATACCATCCTATCATACTACATCATAATCATCTCAAGATTCATGTTGGCATCCAAGACAAACCATTATAAGCTCCTAGCTAATTAAGCATGGCATCAGAAACTATGATCTCTAAGTTGTCATTACAAACATGTTTCTCTCACAACAAAGCTGAATCAGGAACGATGAGCTAGTCATATTTACAAAAACGAAATAGATCCAGTTCATACCAGCTTTTCCAGGCTCAGTCACTTCATCATATATCGTCATTATTGCCTTTCACTTGCATGACTGAATGATGTGAACAATAATAAGAGTGCTCGTGCATTGGACTACGCTGGAATCTGCACGCGAACACAAAGTAGAAGACAAAGTAATATGGCTCTTTGACAGATAAACAAATATGCATGCGAGAGCCACTAAACATTGTAACCATGGTCTTCTACCTTGACCCAAAGAAAAAAAACTATTTACACAGGAAAGCTCCCAACAAGCAAAAGAAGAACGAGAATTCTTTTTGGGTTTTTTCAAACTAGACAAACACGCGATAAGAAAGCGAGAAAAAGAAATAAACTAGTATGGATGATACAGTGGCAAAGTGTGAACACCGACTATCAAAGTGAAAGTGTAAGCAAGAATATGAAGTCGGTGAGAAACACGTACTCCCCCAACCTTAAGGCTTTTGGCCTAAGTTGGTCTACTCCCAAGGTGGAAAATAACCAGCTCCGGGGTACTCCGGAGAGTACTGAGGGTGCCACTATTGTGTGAGCTCCTCTGGCTCCCACTGATAAACTGGCGTCTGGTACTCGAGTGGTAGCTCAGGCATGAGCGCCTGTGGTGGTGCTATGCCCCAATATGTGTAGATGTCCGAGGGCATAATAATGTACCAGCCTAGATGAAGATTGAACAAAGAAGGAGCAGGCAAAGTAAAAGTCTCACGAGTACCCTGACTAAATACCAGGTTATAAATCATCCTCTTATTTATATCTTTATCAAGATAGTCATGGCGAACAATGCTATCATAATCTAGATATCTCTCAGGAAGAAGAATCTCTTCTTCCTCGTGCAGTATTATAGGTATCTCAAAATGTCTAGCAAGACGAGTAGCATAGATACCTCCATAATCAACGCCCTTAGAACGGTTCGTGTTCAACCGTTGAGCTACTATAGAGCCCAAGCTATAAGTTTTATCATGATAAAGGGCTTCGCGCAAAACCGCAAGATCTGGGGAGCTAAGGGCCCCAATTTTCCCACGGCCAATCAAACATTTTCCCACGAATAATGAGAAGTACCGAAGCATGGGAAAATGTATGCTAGCAGCTCTAGCGCAAGACACTCCTCTCTCCTCTCCTACAATAATAGTATCTATGAAAGCCTCCAAGTCCCATGGACGAGGTTCATGAATATCCCCAACATAAGGTAATTTGGAAACATCGCAAAAATCCTAAAGTGACATGCGCTGGGGGATATCATATAACTTTAACTCAATCATAGGAGGGTTCTTCCTTCGATAGAAGTTAAAGCTTTGCACGAAAATATTAGTGAGGAGGAGGTATTGCGGACACTTATCTTCAACGAAGGAGGTAAAGCCTGCGTTCTCCACCAAGTAGTAAAAGTCCTCATAAAGTCCGGCGGCGCGTAAGAACGCATCGCTTGGCCACTCGCACGCTCGAACTTCAGCAACTCGGGGGACCGGATACTTGGGTTTCTTCTTCTCATGTTCGTCATCCTTCGGGTCACGGCTTGAAGAGCCTCTTAAGAACCTCGCCATCTTTTCCTTTTTCTATCTCTGAAAATTTCTGAAATTTTTAGTGATTCTAAGGAAAAGTGAACAAGGCTCAACGAAACTCATAACAACTACTCCGACAAGTGCCTAGAGGCCATATCACTCATCAAAACTACTTGTGACCAGCTAAAATTAACATGCAAAGCTCAAGAACAGGGTCACCAAGGCAGCAAAAATACGCGACGAATAAGGCACTAGAGAAAAAACTAATTGGACCAATGGAGGAGTCACATACCAAGGATCAATTTCCCCAAAATAGTTTGGTGAATGGGGCTTTGCACAAGGAGATTGAAAATCGCAGCAAGAAGGGCAAGAACACGGGTTTGAGCTGCGAAATGATTTTTTCTAGAGGTAGGAGAAGCAGATGGGAGCTAGAATAAGTGGAGGGGGTCCACGTGGGTCCCACAAGCCTGGTAGGCGTGGTCAGGGGGGTGCCCGCGCCTCCACGGCTTGTGGCCCACTGGTACAACCCCCTGACTAGCTCTCTGTCTAAGACGTTTTCAAAAATTCCAGAAAAAATCATACTTGATTTTCAGGGCAATCGGAGAACTTTTATTTTTGGGGTACTTTTCCACGGGATGCTAAAAGAAAAAAACAGGAGACACTAAAGCTAAATCTATCATTTTTCTTCTAAGCAATCGAGGGTGAAAGCTTGGAACAGAGGTTTGTGACTCCTCGATTCATCCATCTCATGGTCATCGAAAGAAATCCGTCAATGAGGTTGATCAAGTCTCCTTGACAAACCTTTTCGAATCGCAAAAGGAAACGGAGAATTTTCGAATAGTCACTAGGTTACCTCAATGGGGATGTGCATATCCCCAACAAGAAAATCATACTTCATCTTGACAGTAGGTACAGGGCATTCAAAGCTCCAAATAAGAATCGATGAAGTTTTTTCGATAGCATTGATGCAATGTACTTGATATTGTTTCTTCGGAAAGTGCACCGTATGCTCATTACCGTTGACATGGAAAGTGACATTGCCTTTGTTGCAATCAATTATAGCCCCTGCAGTGTTTAAAAAGGGTCTTCCAAGGATGACCACCATGGCATCATCCTCGGGAATATCCAGGATAACAAAGTCCGTTAAGATAGTGACGTTAGCAACCACAAGAGGCACATCCTCGCAAATGCCGATAGGGAAAGCAGTTGATTTGTTGGCCATTTGCAGGATTTCAGTGGGTGTCAACTTATCCAGTTCAAGCCTACGATAAAGAGAGATAGGCATAACACTAACACGGCTCCAAGGTCGCATAAAGCAGTTCTAACGTAGTTTCCTTTAATGGAGCAAGGTATAGTGGGCACTTTGGTATCACCTAGTTTCTTAGGAGTTCCGCCCTTCAAGGTATAATTAGCGAGCATGGTGGAAATCTCAACCTCAGGTATCCTCCTCTTATTAGTCACAATATCTTTCATGTACTTGGCATAGGGAGACATTTTGAGCATATCTGTGAAACACATTTGCAGAAAGACAAGTCTAATAATTTCAACGAATTGCTCAAAACCTCATCATCCTTTTTCTTGGATGGTTTGGGAGGAAAGGGCATGGGCTTCTGAACCCATGGTTCCCTTTCTTTACCATGCTTCCTAGCAATAAAGTCATTCTTATCGTATCTCTTATTCTTAGGCTGTGGGTTATCAAGATCAACAGGTTCAATCTCCACATCCTTATCATTGCTAGTTGAGCATCGTCATGCACATCACTATCGATATTATCATTAGGCTCATGTTCATCACTAGATTGTGCATCAGAAACAGAGATATCGTTTGGACTCTCAGGTGTAGCACCAACAGGGTTGCCGGCGTGCAAATTCCTATCATCTTTCTTCTTCTTCCTAGGATGACTAGGTGCATTAGTGCTAACTCCTTGAGAATCTTGTTCAATTCTCTTAAGATGACCCTCAGGATACAAAGGTTCCATGGTCATTCTACCGCCTCTAGTGACGACTCTGACAGAATTGTCATTCAACTAATTGAGCAGGTCATTCTGAGCATTAAGTACTTGTTCTACCTGAGTAGTAACCATAGAGGCATGTTTACTCACGAGCTTAAGATCATTGAAGTTTCGGTCCACACAAGCACTTAAATGACTAAGCATGCGAGCATTCTGTTCCAATTATCTGCTAACATAATCATTGAAACTTTGTTGTTTGTCAACAAAGTTATCAAATTCATCCAAGCATAAGCTAGAAGGTTTATCAAAAGGAATATCACTCTCATTGAATCTACAAAGAGAATTTACCTCTACTACCTGTATCGGGTTATCAAGACAATGGATCTCTTCGATAGGTGGTAGATTTTTGACATCTTCAGATTTAATGCCTTTCTCTTTCATAGATTTCTTAGCTTCTTGCATATCTTTAGGACTCAGGAATACAATACCTCTTTTCTTAGGAGTTGGCTTCGGAGGTGGTTCGGGAATAGTCCAAGCATTCTCATTGCACAAGATGTTATTCAATAGGATCTCAGCTTGTTCCACGGTTCGTTCCCTAAAAACACAACCGGCACAACTATCTAGGGGGTGTCTAGAAGCATCGGTTAGTCCATTATAGAAGATATCAAGTATTTCATTCTTCTCAGGAGAGTGATCAGGCAAAGCATTCAGTAGCTGGACGAGCCTCCCCCAAGCTTGTGGGAGACTCTGTTCTTCAACTTGCGCAAAGTTGTATGTTTCCTGCAAGATCATATCCTGGGGCCTACGCACACAACCAAGAGCAAGATATTGTCACTCCGGGGTTGCCGGGTCATAACACATAGTAGGTGACTACAACTTGCAAGATAGGATGAAGAACACACATATATTGGCGACAACATAATAGGTTCAGATCTGAAATCATGGCACTCGAGCCCTAGTGACAAGCATTAAGAATGGCAAAGTAGTAGCAACATCAATCTCAGAACATAGTGGATACTAGGGATCATTCCCCGTCAAAACTAACTCGATCACATGATAGATCTCATCCAACCCATCAACGTCCACCAAGCCTATGATGAGATTACTCACGAACGGTGAAGAGCATCATGGAATTGGCGATGAAGGAATGTTGGTGATGACGATGGCGACGATCTCCCCTCTCTGGAGCCCAGAACGGACTCCAGATCTGCTCTCGAGAGGAAGAACAGGAGGTGGCGGTGCCTCCGTATTGTAAAATGCGAGGAACTCTTCTCCGTGATTTTTTTTCCGGATGAAAGGGACTAAATAGAGCTGGAATTGGAGGCGGTGGAGCAACGTGGGCCCCACAAGCCTGCCACGCGTGGCCAGGGGGGCGTGTGCCTGGTGGGCTTGTAGGCTCCACGCTCCACCCCTCCCGTTGATTCTTGCGCCAGTATTTTTTATATATTCCACAAAAAATCCCCGTATATTTCCAGGTCATTACGAGAACTTTTATTTCTGCGCAAAAACAACACCATGGCAATTCTGCTGAAAACAACGTTAGTCTGGGTTAGTTCCATTCAAATCATGCAAATTAGAGACCAAAACAAGGGCAAAAGAGTTTGGAAAAGTAGATACGACGGAGACGTATCAGTTGTTAGTTCAAGTCAGAACAACACCTTAGCACCGGTCCACCCACATTTCAAATCATCAAAGTAGCGAACGCAAATCAACTTATTATGATGAATATGACTAGACAGAAATTCCCATGTATCCTTGGGAGCGCTTGCTTTCTATAAGAGAACTTTCAGGCCTGTCCTTTGCTATAAAAAGGATTGTCCACCTTGCTGCACCTTGGTTACTATTGTTACTTGTCACTTGTTACGAATTATCTTGCTACAAAACTATCTATCACTTTCACATATAACACTTGCACAAAATCCCTTGTGGAAAACTACTTATCATTTCCTTCTCCTCCTTGTTGGGTTCGACACTATTACTTGTTGAAAGGACTATGATTGATCCCCTATACTTGTGGTTCATGAAGACTCCTTTTTGGTGCCATTGCCGGGGAGTAAAGCACCTTTGGTAAGTGGAAATTGGTAAGGGAACACTTTTAGTACGTGCTGAAATTTACTGTTGCTTATCACTTTGAACGGTCACCCTTTGAGTGGCTTGTTCGGTGCATCTTTGCCTAGAACAGAAGCTCATGAAATTGTTCCTCAACCTGTTGAACCTACTGAAAATATTTATTATGAGATTCCTTCCGCTGTGATAGAGAACCTTCTGGCTAATCCTTATAACGGTTCAACTCATCAAGATTACCATTTGATATATGTCGATGGGATTTGTGGATTGTTTAAGGTTTCACGTCTATTCGGAGAAAAAGTTAAGAAGAAAATTTTCCCTTTATCTTTGTAGGGTAGAGTACTAATGTTGTACATGCTATTGGATGATATTGGATCATGGGATTGGAACCGCTTGAAGCTGGAATTTCATTAGAAGTTTTACCCTATCCATCTAATTCATCATGATCGGATTTTTATTTATAATTACTGGCCTCGTGAAGCAGAAAGACTCGCTCAAGCTTGGGGGAGGCTTAAATCTATGATGCACACCTGACCCAACCATGATCTCTCAAATGAATTGATTATACATAATTTTTATGCTCGGCTTTCTCATGATGACCAAACCTTACTCGATGCTTGTGTTGTCGATTCCTATATCAAGGAGACTATTGAATTCATACGGGATCTTCTAGAAAAGATTAAACGGAACGCTGATGATTGGGAACTCGATCAAGGTAAAGAGTCAGGTATAAAGCTTAATTTTGTTTGTGTTAAATGTTTTATGGAAACTTCTCCTTTTCATGAGTTTAGCAACAAATATGGCTGTGACTGTGAGATAGTAGCTTCTTTATGCGAATCTTCTGCTACCTATGTTGACTTGCCTAAGGAAAAGTGGTTCAAATATTATCCTCCCATTGAATAATTACCTAAGGAACCTGTTACAATTAAGAAGGAACAAATAATTGTTAACCATGTTGATCCAATTGTTCATACTCCTTACATTGAGAAACTTCCTTTCCTTGTTAGCATTAGAGAACATGCTAAGGCTACTATAGTTGTTAATAAGAGTTATGTTAGAACACATACATCTTCTGAACAAATAAATGTTGAGCCTAATGTAGCTGTAGTTAAAAATCTCCTAAATGTTAATATTGATGGGCAAGTTATTTACCTGTGTGATTAAGCTGCTAGAATTGCAAAACCTGTTAGAAACAAATGAGATGAACTAGATAAAAATAAACAAGTGGTAGGCACACATGTCATCTGAGTTAAAATTGGATATCATTGTTATCATGGCCTATGTGATATTGGTGCTAGTATTAGTGCTATACCCTTTTCATTATATGAAGAAATTATGCATGATATAGCACCCTTTGAAATTGAAGATATTGATGTCACTATTACGCTTGCAAACCGTGATACTATTTAGCGACTTGGGATTGTTAGAGATGTTGAAGTCTTGTGGGGAGAAGTGAATTACCCCACTGATTTTTTAGTACTTGGTTCGGGAAAAGATAACTTTGTCCCATCATATTTTGTAGATCATTCTTGAATACGGTTAATGCTGAAATTAATTGTGCTACTGAGAAAGTCAAAGTGAACTTTGGTCATATTTGTCATGATTTAACTTCTCTAAGTTTAGAAAACAACCACATGAAAAAGAATTTCCTATTAAGGATGAAATAATTGGTCTCGCTTCTGTTGATGTACCTCCTACCGATCCACTAGAATAATATTTGCTAGACCATGAGAATGATATGCATTTGAATGAAAGGAATGAAATAGATAGGATACTCCTCGATCAACAACCTATCCTTAAGCACAATTTACCAGTTGAAATTTTAGGTGATCCTCCTCCACCCATGGGATATCCCTCATTTGAGCTTAAGGCTTTACCTGATACTTTGACATATGCTTATCTTGATGACAAGAAGATATATCTTGTTATTATTAGTGCTAACCTTTCTGAACATGAAGAAAAGAGATTACTCAAAACTTTAAAGAAGCACATGGCTGCCATTGGATATACTCTTGAGGATCTTAAAGGCATAAGCCCCACTCTCTGTCATCACAAGATTAATATGGAACCTGATGCTAAACCAGTTGTTGATCATCAACGCTGACTCAACCCAAAGATGAAAAGGTGGTAAGAACTGAAGTACTAAAACTTCTCGAGGCAGGTATAATCTATCCTATTGCTAATAGTAGATGGGTGAGTCATCTTCATTATGTTCCTAAGAAAGGTGGTATAACTGTTGTTCCAAATGATAAAAATGAACTTATTCCACAAAGGATAGTTATTGGTTATAGGATGGTAATTGATTTCAGGAAATCAAATAAGGCTACTAGAAAAGATAATTACCCCTTGCCTTTTATTGATCGAATGTTAGAAAGATTATCTAAGAACAAACACTTTTTCTTTCTTGATGGTTACTCTGGATTCTCTCAAATACCCGTGTCAAAAGAGGACCAACAGAAAACTACCTTTACTTGCCCCTTTAGAACTTATGCTTATAGGCGTATGCCTTTTGGTCTATGCAATGGACCTGCTATGTTTCAAATATGTATGACTCCTATATTCCCCGACTTTTTGAAAAGATTGTTGAGGTTTTCATGGACGATTTTTTTGTTTATGGTACTTTCTTTGATGATTGCTTGAGGAACATTGATCAAGTTTTATAGATATCTGAAGAAACTAATCTAGTCTTGAATCAGGAGAAGTGCCACTTTATGGTGAATGTAGGTATAGTGCTTGGCCATAAAATTTCTAAACGCGGTATTGAGGTGGATAAGGCCAAAGTTGATGCAATAGAGAAAATGCCTTGCCCAAGAGATATCAAAGGTATAAGAAGTTTCCTTGGTCATGCTGGTTTCTATAGGCGTCCCATTAAAGATTTATCCAAGATTACAAGGCCATTAACCAATCTTCTCCAAAAAGATGTTCCTTTTGTTTTTGATGGTGATTGTGTAGAAGCCTTTGAAATACTTAAGAAAGCCTTAATTTTTGCACCTATTGTCCAACCGCCTAATTGGAACCTACCCTTTGAAATTATGCGTGATGCTAGTGATTAGGTTGTCGGTGATGTTCGAGGGTAAAGAGTAGACAAGAAATTGAACGTTATTC
The DNA here is from genome assembly GCF_904849725.1 of Hordeum vulgare subsp. vulgare. Classification (NCBI taxonomy): domain Eukaryota; kingdom Viridiplantae; phylum Streptophyta; class Magnoliopsida; order Poales; family Poaceae; genus Hordeum; species Hordeum vulgare. Next base: position 381,107,597 of record NC_058519.1, on the reverse strand, counting down.
ATTATGTTAGCAAGACCCTAGACTCCACTCAAAGGAATTGTGCTACTACTGAAAAGGAAATATTAGCGGTTGTGTTTGCATGTGATAAGTTTAGGCCTTACATTGTTGACTCTAAAGTAACTATTCACACTGACCATGCTGCTATTAAATACCTTATGGAAAAGAAATATGCTAAACCTAGACTGATTAGATGGGTGTTACTACTCCAAGTATTTGATTTGCATATTGTTGATAGGAAGGGAGCTGATAACCGTGTAGCAGATAACATGTCTAGGATGGAAAATGTTCTTGATGACCCACTGCCTATTGATGATAATTTTCCTCATGAGAAACTTGTTGTTATAAACACTTCACGTTGCACTCCTTGGTATACGGATTATGCTAATTACATTGTTGCTAAATATATTCCCCCTAGCTTCACCTATCAACAAAAGAAAAAACTCTTCTATGATTTGATACATTACTTTTGGGATGAGCCACATGTTTATAAAGAAGGAGTAGATGGTGTTATTAGACGTTGTAAACTTGAGCATGAGGAGGAACAAATTCTAAGGAAGTGTCATTCGGAGGCCTATGGAGAACATCATGGCTCGTGACAGAACTGCACACAAGGTATTACAATCTGGTTTCTATTGGCCTACTCTTTTTAAAGATACTCGTAAGTATGTACTTTCTTGTCATGAATGCCAAAGAGTTGGTAATATTGGTAAACATTAGTAAATGACTATGAACTATTCACTTGCTATTGAACCATTTGATGTGTGGGGTTTTGACTTTATGGGACCTTTTCCTTCCTCGAATGGATATAATCATATTCTCGTTGCAGTTGATTACATTGCTAAGTGAGTAGAAGCTATTCCAACTAGTAGTGTTGATCATAACATTTCTATTAAAATGGTTAAAGACAACATCTTTCCTAGGTTTGGTGTCCCTAGATATTTAATGTGTGATGGTGGTTCACATTTTATTCATGGCGCTTTCCGTAAACTGCTAGCTAAATATGATGCTAACCATAGAATTGCACCACCTTATCATCCTCAATCTAGTGGTCAAGTTGAACTGAGCAATCAAGAAATAAAATTAATCCTACACAAGAGTGTCAATAGGTCTAGAAACAATGGGTCTAGGAAACTTCATGATGCTTTGTGGGCTTAGAGGACAACTTATAAGAATCCCATGGGGATGTCCCCACATAAAATGGTCTATGGAAAAGCTTGTCATTTACCTCTTGGGTTAGAACATAAGGCTTATTGGGCAATTAAAGAACTTAAGTATGATTTTAAACTTGCTGGTGAGAAGAGGTTATTTGATATTAGCTCGTTCAATGAATGGAGGACGCAAGCTTATGAAAAATTCTAAGTTGTTTAAGTAAAAGATTAATAGATGGCATGACAGGAGAATTGAAAAACGAGAATTCATTGTAGGATATTTAATGCTTTTGTACAATTCTCGTTTTAGTTTTTTTGTCGAGAAACTCCACTCTAAATGGGAAGGACCTTGTCAAAGAATCAAGCATTATATTTTAGGTACACACATTAATGAGGAAACTAATGCCATCCAACTCATAAGACCACAAGAGCACATAAAGGAAGTATTCCGGAACACTCCAAAAACCTGAAAAATGGGTAGGTACATGGCACATTAAGTAAACCGACTCCAATAATTCAAAAAAAATAACTTTTACTGGTTTTGGTATTTTAGAAAAAATACAAAAATAAAACAGTCCAGGGGACCCATGAGGGAGGCACAAGCCAACAGCCCCCCTAACAGCGCCGTGATGGCTTGTGGGGCCGTCGTGCGCCTCCTCGACTCCGAATTCTTCTTGAGCATGTATTCTTACATGGAAAAATTCATTATATATATTCCCATGTGTTTTGATCACCACATCGCGAGTTTGTACTTTGTTCCTATTTCGTGCTGCTTTTCGGGCAGGCCTGAGAATATGTCATCTCAAGATTCGGATGGAGAGAGCTATGTCTCCCACTATATTTCAGACCCATAGATCTTTGGGGATATTTATCCATACCTTTGGTCCACTAATGAGGAGAAGGACAATGATTTGGAGGAAATGAAGGAAGCCATCTTAGATGAAGATGAATTACCACTACCTGAGCCCGAAGATATGCATGTGGAATTAAGAAGTCCAACCTTCCAAACAGGGAAACAAATCTAAGGATCAATTTATCCCGTCTTGTTTTCTGCAGGAAAGCAATATGGCATTATGCAAAAAGATGTTGAAGCATGAGCAAGAGAACTATGACATGGGTATGGGCAGCACCCTTTGCTTGTTCCAAGCTTGGGGGAGGTGCCCCAACATCGTATCACCATCACTTCCATCATTACTATCTATCTTAGTTCGATCCTTAGTTGTTTCATGATTTAGAGAAATAAATTTCAGTTTTGCCTTGCTTGGAATTTTTTGCTTTGAGTTCCATCTATCCTTGTGATCGAGTATGCGAGATATATAATAAAGATTAGTTGTGTTTCTGTGGTTTACCCGTGGGCACCCATCATCATAGCATGGCAATAAAAAGAAAGATAAAGATCTTATGCTCATCTCATGAGAAGTAATGACTTCACAGAAAAAGGATCTACGTGATAAAATTTGTTGATTGTAAACAAACATAGTATTAGTCATTGCTGCAATTTAAGCAAGATTATGATAGAGGAGCGGAGACTCACATAAAAATACACTATCTGGGACATCTTTTATGATTGTGAGCCTTCATCAAATATTATATAATGCAAGTGTTGATGTTGGAAATGGAAGATAACGTAATGATCATGGAAGTTTATATTGACATAGAAGTTAGATGGTGTACGACCCTTCAACATGTGATGCTTGCTTTAGATCCTTTGCTATCGCAAAAATTCCACACTAAGTAGAGATGCTACTTGTGCATCCATAACCCTGAAACCCCATTTCGTCCCATGAGAGTCCACAATACCTACATATGGATTGAGTAAGATCCTTAAAGTAAGTTGTAATTGGTGCATCAAGCAATAAAAATTGCTCCTAAATATGTATGATCTTTTATTGCAAGGGAAAATAAGCTTTGTACGATCTTCTGATGGGAAAGAAATAAAAGTGACACAAGTTCATAATAAAGTTTGCTATCATAAGTGAAAATATAAAGTGGCGTTCCTTTGCATTAAGAGTTCACAAATACAAAAATTTAAAAGCACATGACAACCTCTGCTTTCCTCTATGAAGGGCCTACCTTTTACTTTCAAGAGTTTAACTCTGTTCTTGAGTCAATAAAGTTTACCCCTCTTCCAACCAATTAATCCTATAGTAACAAGCACCATGTGTTGAGGAAAGATTTAGACTTATATATCCAAGTGGATGTAGATGATTATGATTCGTTATTGTTGACATTATCCCAAAGGTACATATGTTGGGTGGCGAACCAATAAGCCTCTATCTTCCTATGTGTCCTACAGAAACATGAGCTCAAAAAATATGCCTTGAGTGTAAGCAATCATGGAAGATTAAATGATAGTTGAGTATGTGAACATGCCAAAAAGAAAGCTCGTACATAGACGCTCCTCTAAATAATGATGAATAATGATTGCCCCAATAACTCAAAATATGGCTTGTTGACTGCTTCATACTCCAATAGTTGTCAATGGATTGTTACTTGTTCATGAGAAGTTATATGACAAAATAGGTGTTGCTTAGCTAATATTCATGAGGCCCTCATGCTCATATTTTGTTTATATCGACACCTCTCACTCGAATCATGTGGTCATTATTTTCTAGTTTGGCTTTCGCTTGAGGACAAGCGAGGTCTAAGCTTGGGGGAGTTGCTATGCTCATTTTGCATCATGAATTGCTATTGATATTTGAGTTGATCATGTACATTATCCATCAATATCATACAATTCTTATGCCATTGTCTCTGAATATGCAAGGTACATCTCTGACAGGGAATTATCCAAAAATGGACTCGGAAACCGAGGAAAAGGAAGAAAAATCAACTTGCTCCAAATCCTTGTTCAAAATATCAGCCGATATACCAATTTATATGACGATTTATCGTTTATCGGGGTCAAAGTAATAAGATAAGTGAATATCTTCGGCATTTATCGGTATGACAACTGATATATGACCGATATTCCTTGATATTTCCCGATATTTGCTGATAAATCTGCGGGACCCAACCAATTTAGCTCTTGATTTTTTTTATTTTTGTTGAGTTTTTGTAGTGTGATACATGGTTGATGCCTTTTGTTTGTGTAGATGGCTACTTCCGGTACATTTCAGGTCGCTTATGTTGAAAATGGATGAGATGGATTATGGGTTTGCCATGTTGATCGTTCCCGGTGATACAAAAACCCGAGGTTTCTTAAAAACCTTGCTGATAAATAATCGACCGATAAAATCGATAAATCAGCCGATAAGCCGATCTATCTCTTATCTTGGGTCGACCGATAAGTTAATGAGAAGAGATATCCCGAACATTGCTCGAAATGACCTGAAACTTTCTGGTGAATTTTTCTAGAATATTTGATAATTTCTAGGCCAAAATATATGGGAGAGGGGCCACCAGCTGGGCACAAGCCAACAGGGGGCCACTCCGACCGTGCCTTGATGGGTTTGTTGGGGAACGTTGCATGGGAAACAAAAAAAATTCCCTCGCACACGAAGACCTATCATGGTGATGTTCATCTACGAGAGGCAGATCGGATCCACATACCTTTGTAGATCGCTAAGAGGGAAGCGTTAAGAACCACTGTTGATGTAGTGGAACAACTTCGTGATTCAAATCATCGTCGTCCCACGATCCGTCCCGATCTAGCACCGAACGGACGACACCTCCGCGTTCAGCACACGTACAACTCAATGACGATCTTTGCCTTCTTGATCCAGCAAGAGAGACCGGGAAGTAGATGAGTTCTCTGGCAGCGTGACGGTGCGCCGATGATGGTGATGATCTCTTCCTGGAGGGCTCCGCCCGAGCTGTGTAGAAATCCGATCTAGAGGAAGAACTACGAAGTAGAGGTTTAGGGTTGCATGTGGCAAAGTTGTATCTCAAAAACCTAAAACCTCTAGTATATATAGGAGGATGGGAGGGGCTAGCCTTGGGGCTCAAGGGAGCCCCTAGGGCGTCGGACGAGTGGAGGAGGGGAGGGGTTCCCACTCCAATTCGGTTTGGGAAGGAGGAATCCCTTCCTTCCTTCCCACCTCCCTCTGTTTTTTTTCTTTCTCCTTGATTTTCTTTCCTTGGCCGAAATAGTCCACTTGGGTTGGCCTCACCAGACCACTAAGGGTTGGTGCGCCACCCATGGGCTATTAGGTTCACTCCCGGGTGGGTGGCACTCTCCCGGTAAAAAACTGAAACCCATTCGTCACTCCCGGTACACTAACGTTAATGCCCGAAATATTTCCGGAGGCCAAATAAACAATCCTATATATCAATCTTTATTTCTGGACCATTCTGGAAACCCTCGTGACATCTGTGATCTCAGTTGGGACTCCGAACAAACCTTCGGTCACCAACAGCTATAACTCAACTATACCGAAACGTCACCGAACCTTAAGTGTGCAGTGTTGGAAATATGCCCTAGAGGCAATAATAAATTGGTTATTATTATATTTCCTTGTTCATGATAATCATTTATTATCCATATTGGAATTGTATTGATTGGAAACTCAAATACATGTGTGGATACATAGACAACACACTATCCCTAGTGAGCCTCTAGTTGTCTAGCTCGTTGATCAAAGATGGTCAAGGTTTCCTGGCCATAGGCAAGTGTTGTCACCTGATAACGGGATCACATCATTAGGAGAATGATGTGATGGACACGACCCAAACTATAAACATAACATATGATCATATGAGTTTATTGCTACTGTTTTTTCTCCATGTCAATGTATGTGTTCCTATGACCATGAGATCATGCAACTCCCGGACACCGGAGGCATACCTTGTGTGTATCAAACGTCGCAACGTTACTTGGTGACTATAAAGGTGCTCTACAGGTATCTACAAAGGTGTCTGTTGGGTTGGCATGGATCAAGACTGGGATTCGTCACTCCGTGTGACGGAGAGGTATCTCAGGGCCCACTCGGTAATACAACATCACAACAAGCCTTGCAAGCAATGTTACTAAGGAGTTAGTTATGGGATCTTGTATTACAGAATGAGTAAATAGATTTGCCGGTAACGAGATTGAACTAGGTATGGAGATACCGACGATCGAATCTCGGGCAAGTAACATACCGAAGGACAAAGGGAATGGTACACTAGATTATATGAATCCTTGGCATAGAGGTTCAACCGATAAGATCTTCGTAGAATATGTAGGATCCAATATGGACATCCAGGTCCCGCTATTGGATATTGACCGGGGAGTGTCTCAGGTCATGTATGCATAGTTCTCGAACCCGCAGGGTCTACACACTTAAGTTTCGGTGACGTTTCGGTATAGTTGAGTTATGGGTGTTGGTGACCGAAGTTTTGTTCGGAGTCCTGGATGAGATCCTGGACGTCATGATGAGTTCCAGAATGGTCCGGAAATCAAGATTGATATATAGGAAGTTGGTATTTGGATTCCGGAAGGTTTTCGGGCATTACCGACAGTGTACCGGGGGTGACGAATGGGTTCCGGGGGCACATAGTGTGGGCCCACCATGCCCCAAGGGGTCCACGTGGGTTTATTGCATGCGAAATAAGGCATAATGGGCTGACAAAGTCATCCAAGGAAATCCCATGAGGAAAAAGTGGAAAATCTAAAAGATGTGGGAAATTAAGGGAGGAGTCCTAATCCAAGTGGGATTAGAGGACGACTCCTCCCTCCTCCACTTCGGTCGACCCAAGGGCTCCTCCCTTGTGGTGGAAGGCCTTCCCCCTCCCTCCTCCTATATATACTAGAGGTTTAGGGCTGTTTGAGACAAAATTTTGCCACGTGCAACCCTAAACCTCTACTTCGTAGTTCTTCCTCTAGATCGGTTTTCGGCGGAGCTGGGGCGGAGCCTTGCCGGAATAGATCACTGCTATCCCACAGACAATAGCGCCAGAAATTGACACGTTGACAGAGGTTGGGCTTGCATTGGTTTTTACCTTGAAGAGGAAAGGGTGATGCAGCAGAGGAGCAGTAAGTATTTCCCTCAGTTTGAGAACCATCGTATCGATCCAGAAGGAGGGTCTCGTCAAGTCCAGAGTACCTACGCAAACACAAACAAGCTTGCACCCAACGCTTCAAAGGGGTTGTCAATCCCTTCAAGATTGTTTGCAAAGTGAGATCTGAAGGTGGAAAGTGCAACGGAGTAAAAAGTGTAAGGCTGAAAATATGGTGTGGAGTAGACCCTGGGGGCCATAGTGTTCACTAGAGGCTTCTCTCAAAATAGCAAGTGTTACGGTGGGTGAACAAATTACTGCCGAGCAATTGATAGAACCGCGCAAAGTCATGAAGATATCTAAGGCAATGATCATAGATATAGGCATCACGTCCGAGACAAGTAGACCGATACTTTCTGCATCTACTACTATTACTCCACACATCGACTGCTATCCAGCATGCATCTAGTGTATTGAGTTCATGATGAACAGAGTAACGCTTTAAGCAAGATGACATGATGTAGAGGGATAATCTCAAACCAATGATGAAAACCCCATCTTTTTACCCTTGATGGCAACAACACGATGCGTGCCTCGCTACCCCTTCTGTCACTGGGTGAGGTCACCTCACGGTATGAACCCAAAACCAAGCACTTCTCCCATTGTAAGAATCATAGATCTAGTTGGCCAGACAAAACCCACAACTTGAAGAGAATTACAAGGATATGAAATCATGCATAAGAGAGATCAGAAGAAATTCAAATAAGATTCATAGATAATCTGATCATAAATCCACAATTCATCGGATCTCAACAAACACACCGCAAAAGAAGATTACATCGGATAGATCTCCATGAAGATCATGGAGAACTTTGTATTGAAGATCCAAGAGAGAGAAGAAGCCATCTAGTTACTAGCTATGGACCCGTAGATCTATGGTGAACTACTCACGCATCATCGGAGAGGTCATGGTGTTGATGAAGAAGCCCTCCGTGTCCGAATCCCCCCTCTGACAGGGCACCAGGACGTGCCCCAGATGGGATCTTGCGGAGACAGAAGCTTGCGGCGGCGGAAAAGTACTTTCGATGATCTCCTGATTTTTTCTGGAATTTATGGGAATATATAGGCGAAAGACCTAGGGCAAAGGGTGTCCAGGGGCCCACAAGCCTGGATGGCGCGCCCTCCCCCCTAGCCGCGGGGTGGGGGCTTGTGTGGCCCCTAAGGCTCCCCTGCCTTGGCTCCCAAGCTTCCCGATCTTCTTCCATTCCAGAAATAATCTTTTCGGGGATTTTCTCCCATTTGGACTCCGTTTCAAAATCTCCTCTGAAAAGGGTCAAAAACATGGAAGAAACAGGAACTAGCACTTGGCACTGAGTTAATAAGTTAGTCCCAAAAAATATATAAAAGGCATGGACAACATCCAAAGTTTGACAAGATAATAGCATGAAACCATCAAAAATTATAGATTCGTTGGAGACGTATCAAGCATCCCCAAGCTTAACTCCTGCTCGTCCTCGAGTAGGGAAGCGATAAAGAATGAATTTTTGATGTGGAATGCTACCTAGCATAGTTGTCCTTTGCAACTTTTTTCACGTGACATGAATGTTCAGATCCGTAAGATTCAAAACAATAGTTTGCTATTGACATGAAAACAGTAATACTTCAAGCAAACTAGCAAAGTAATCATGAACTTTCAAAATAACAAGGCCAAATAAAGCTATCCCTACAAAATCATATAGTTTGGCTATGCTCCATCATCCTCACACAACTAATGTAAATCATGGACAACCCCGGAATTGGCCAAGTAATTTTTTTCGCACTCTTACTTTCTCAAACTTTTTATAACTATCACGCAATACATGAGCGTGAGCCATGGATATAGCACTATAGGTGGAATAGAGTGTGGTGGTGGTTGTGAGACAAAAAGGAGGAGATGGTCACATTGACTCGGTGTATCAATAGGCTATGGAGATGCCCATTAATAGATATCAATGTGAATGAGTAGGGATTGCCATTAAAAGGATGCACTAGAGCTATAAGTGTGTGAAAGCTCAAAAGTAGAACTAGTGGGTGTGCATCCAACTTGCTTGCTCACGAAGACCTAGGGAAAATTTGAGGAAGCCCATCATTGGAATATACAAGCCAAGTTATATGTTAAAGATTCCCACTAGTATATGGTGGTGACAAAGCAAGAAGCTCTCAATCATGAAGAACATGGTGCTATTATGAAGCACAAGTGTCGAAAAAGATAGTAGCATTGTCCCTTCTCTCTTTTTCTCTCTTTTCTTTTTTCATTTGGGCTCTTAGTCCTCTTTCTTTGGCCTTTTTTTTATTTCCTCACATGGGACAATGCTCTAATAATGATGATCATCACACTATTATTTACTCACAGCTCAAAGATCACAATGACGATGACTCCATAGGAAATGCCTCCGGCAGTGTACTGGGATGTGCAACGATCTAGCATGGTGTATGATGTTCAAACATCTCGCTAGCTATCTTACGATCATGCAATGGCAATATGAGAGTGACGACACAAGTCATGAGACGCAACGGTGGGAGTTACATGGCAATATATCTCTGAATGGCTATGAAAATGGCATAGTAGGTAGGTATGGTGGCTGTTTTGAGGAAGGAATTTGGTGGGTTTGTGGACCGGCGAAATTGCACGGCACTAGAGAGGCTAGCAATGGTGGAAGGTGAAAGTGCATCTATACCATGGGCTCACATTAGTCATGAAGAACTCACATACTTATTGCGAAAGTTTTTATTAGTAATTGAAACAAAATGCTAAACGCATACTCCGAGGGGAAGGGTTGGTAGGTGTAAACCATCGCGCTATCCCGACCTCAACACAAAGGATGACAATCAATAGATCAATTATGCTCCGACTTCCTAACATAGCGGTTCACCATACGTACATGCTACGGGAATTACTAACTCCAACACAAGTATCTCTAGATTCACAACACCCTACTAACATAACTCTCAATATTACAGAATCCACGTCTCAAAACTAACTGAGAGGAATTGAAACTTCTCTTTCTACTCAATGCACATGAAGATGGAGGTTTTTTGCATCCTATTTGGGTACCTAGAACATCTGGGACTACTTTCATAGCATAAGCCAACTACCAAATCACGCACCGTCATGCTCTAAAGATATAAGTGAAGCACAAGAGCAATATTATCTAGTTCAAAAGATATAAGTGAAGCACTATGAGCATTCTAGCAAAATCAAGATGAGTGCATGTCTCTCTCTCAAAAAGGTGTGCAGCAAGGATGATTGTGACACAACAAAAAGAAAAGACTCCTAAGATACAAGACGCTCCAAGCAAAACACATATCATGTGGTGAATAAAAATATAGCTCCAAGTAATGTTGCCGATGGATTGAAGACGAAAGAGGGGATGCCTTCCTGGGGAATCCCAAAGCTTAGGCTTTTTGGTGTCCTTGAATTTGGCTTGGGATGCCTTGGGCATCCCCAATCTTGAGCTCTTTCCACTCCTTATCTCTTTGTCCATGAGGACATCACCCAAAACTTGAAAACTTCACAACACAAAATTTAAACAGAAACTTGTGATAACATTAGTACAAGAAAACAAAATACCACTTCTTTTGGTACTGTAGCAAACTTGAATTCCATCTATATTGATGATGGGCTACTGTATTCTCACTTTTCCATGGCTAGTAGCCCCCGATACTAACCATAGTTTCATCAAAACAAGCATCCAACTCAACAAAAAACAGAATCTGTCAAAAACAAACCAGTCTGTAGCAATCCGTATACTTCGTATACTTATGGAAACTCAAAATATGTAAACAATTACGAAGGCCTGGGAAAAAGCATATAAATGAGAAGCAAAAAGAATGAACTTAAAAGCTCTTTCTGAATAAAAATTAAAAATCATCTCGCGAGCGAAAAAGTTTCTGTCTTTTTCCAGCAGGATCAAACAACCATTACCAAGACTAGTCATAAAGGCTTTGCTTGGCTCAAACAAAAAAGAAACACAAAAAACACAATCACAACAAAATTATGAAAGTGTGGATGCGAGAAAACAGAAAGAAAAAGATAAATTCATTGGGTTGCCTCCCAAAAAGCGCTATTGTTTAACGCCCTTAGCTAGGTATAGAAGCGATAGAATCACGTATCGCCGTCTTTGGTGCTCAAACCATAAGTGGCCCTCATCATGGATTCATAAGGCAATCTTGTTTTCTTTCTAGGAAAGTGTTCCATGCCCTTCCTTAAAGGAAATCGAAATCTAATATTCCCTTCCTTCATATCGATGATAGCACTGATAGTCCTTAGGAAAGGTCTACCAAGAATAATGGGGCATGTAGGATTGCAATCAATGTCAAGCACAATGAAATCCACGGGTACATAGTTCCTATTTGCAATAATAAGAACATCATTGATCCTTCCCATGGGTTTCTTGACAGTAGAATCATCAAGATGCAAATTAAGAGGACACTCTTCAATCTCATTAAAACCCAGACCATCACATAAAGACTTTGGAATCGCAGAAACACTAGCACCCAAATCACACAAAGCATTGCACTCATAGTTTTTGATTTTGATTTTGATGGTAGGTTCCCACTCATCATGAAGCTTTCTAGGGATAGAGACTTCCAATTCAAGTTTCTCTTCAAGATATTTTATCATAGCTTCGACGATATGATCGGTAAAGGCTTTGTTTTGGCTATAAGCGTGTGGAGAGTTCAACATCGATTGCATCAAAGAAATGCATTCAATCAAGGAGCAACTACCATAATTGAATTCTTTGAAATCCACGGTAGTAATTTCATTACTACTCAAAGTTTTAACGTCTTCTACTCCACTTTTGATGCTTTGAAAGTTAGATGGACTCCGAATCATTGGGGCACTTTTCAACCAAAGTGGATTCATATCCAGCCCCATAATCATTTGGTTTGACACAAGAAAACAAAGATTCAATGGGAGGCACACCAAGCACTTTAAGATCTTCGTGATTCTCATCACGAGAACACGCCTTTTTATGCCATTCATGTCTAGCACGAATTTGGGCGGTTCTTTCTTGGCTCTCAATCATGGAAACACGCATAGCTTTCAAAGTTTCATCCATGTTGATTTTGGGAGGAGCACATCTAACTTTCAAAGCATCAACATCACAAGAAATTATATCCACGCTCTTAGCCAAATCGTCAATTTTGAGTAGTTTTTCCTCTATGGACGCATTGAAAATCTTTTGAGAGTTGATGAACTCTTTGATATTATTCTCTAGATCAGAGGGTAATCTATTCTAATTTCCATGAGTATTGTTCTAGGAGTTGCCAAAGTTATTAGAGGAGTTAGTAGGAAAAGGCCCAGGAACATAGTTTCCTCTAAAGGCATTGTTGTTGCCAACGTTATTCCTACCAACAAAATTAACGTCCAAGCTAGCATTGCTACTCTCAATCAAAGAAGACAAAGGCATATCATTAGGAACCAAAGGAGCACTTCTACTAGCAACCAAATTCATTAACTCATCCATCTTAGCATTCAATGAGTTAATTTCTTCTATAGCGAGTACCTTCTTACTAGTAGGTGACCTTTCAGTGTGCCATTGAGAGTAGTTTGTCATGATATTGTCTAAGAGCTTTGTGGCTTCCCCTAACATGATTTCCATGAACGTTCCACCTGAGGCGGAGTCCAAGATATTTCTAGAAGTGAAATTCAAGCCAGCGTAAAAGATTTGAATAATCATCCAAAGACTCAAGCCATGAGCGGGACAATTTCTAATCATTAATTTCATTCTCTCCCAAGCTTGTGCAACATGTTCATGATCAAGTTGCTTGAAATTCATGATATCATTATGGAGAGAGATGATCTTAGCCGGCGGAAAATACTTGGATATATAAGCATCTTTGCACTTACCCCGAGAATCGATATTATTTTTGGGCAAAGAAGAAAACCAAGTTTTTGCGCGATCTCGAAACGAGAAAGGAAAAAAGCTTCAATTTCATCACGTCATTATGCACTTCTTTTTTCTTTTGCATATCACAAAGCTCAATGAAGGTATTGAGATGGGATGCGGCATCTTCACTAGGAAGGCCATAGAATTGCTCTTTCATAACAAGATTCAGCAAAGCGGCATTGATTTCGTATGACTCCGCACTAGTGGCGGGAGCAATTGGAGTACTAATAAAATCATTATCATTAGTATTCGAAAAGTCACAAAGTTTGGTGTTTTCATTCATGGTGACTTCAGCAAGCAAGCAGGCACACAAGCAAACAAAGAGCAGGCGAGAAAAAGGGCGAACGAAAAAGGCAAATTGGTGAAGTGGGGGAGGGGAAAACGAAAGGCAGCTGGCAAACAAAGTAAATGCAAGAGATGAGTTTGCGACACCTACTTGGATGAGTTCTTGACTTGATCTTCCTCCCCGGCAACGGCGCCAGAAATTCTTCTGCTATCCCACGGACAACAACGCCAGAAATTGACACGTTGAGAAAGGCTGGGCTTGCGTTGGTTTTTTCCTTGAAGAGGAAAGGGTGATGCAGCACATGAGCAGTAAGTATTTCCCTCAGTTTGAGAACCTAGGTATCGATCCAGAAGGAGGGTCTCGTCAAGTCCAGAGTACCTGCGCAAACACAAACAAGCTTGCACCCAACGCTTCAAAGGGGTTGTCAATCCCTTCAAGATTGTTTGCAAAGTGAGATCTGAAGGCGGAAAGTGCAACGAAGTAAAAAGTGTAAGGCTGAAAATATGGTGTGGAGTAGACCTTGGGGGCCATAGTGTTCACTAGAGGCTTCTATCAAAATAGCAAGTGTTATGGTGGGTGAACAAATTACTGCCGAGCAATTGATAGAACCGCGCAAAGTCATGACGATATCTAAGGCAATGATCATACATATAGGCATCACGTCCGAGACAAGTAGACCGATACTTTCTGCATCTACTACTATTACTCCACACATCGACCGCTATCCAGCATGCATCTAGTGTATTGAGTTCATGACGAACAGAGTAACGCTTTAAGCAAGATGACATGATGTAGAAGGATAATCTCAAACCAAAGATTAAAACCCCATTTTTTACCCTTGATGGCAACAACACGATGCGTGCCTCGCTACCCCTTCTGTCACTGGGTGAGGTCACCGCATGGTATAAACCCAAAACCAAGCACTTCTCCCATTGCAAGAATCATAGATCTAGTTGGCCAGACAAAACCAACAACTCGAAGAGAATTACAAGGATATGAAATCATGCATAAGAGAGATTAGAAGAAACTCAAATAAGATTCATAGATAATCTGATCATAAATCCACAATTCATCAGAACTTGACAAACACACGGCAAAAGAAGATTACATCAGATAGATCTGCATGAAGATCATGGAGAACTTTGTATTGAAGATCGAAGAGAGAGAAGAAGTCATCTAGTTACAAGCTATGGACCCGTAGGTCTATGGTGAACTACTCACGCATCATCGGAGACGTTATGGTGTTGATGGAGAGGCCCTCCATGTTCGAATCCCCCCTCCAGAAGGGCACCAGAACGTGCCCTAGATGGGATCTTGCGGAGACAGAAGCTTGCGGCGGCGGAAAAGTACTTTCGATGGTCTCTCGATTTTTTCTGGAATTTATGGGAATATGTAGGCAAAAGACCTAAGGCAAAGGGCGTCCAGGGGGCCCACAATCCTGGATGGCGCGACCTCCCCCCTGGCCGCGGGGTGGGGGCTTGTGGGTCCCCTGAGGCTCCCCTGCCTTGGCTCCCAAGATTCCCGATCTTATTCCGTTCCAGAAAAAATATTTTCGGGGATTTTCTTCCATTTGGACACCGTTTCAAAATCTCCTCTCAAAGAGGTCAAAAACATGGAAAAACAGGAACTGACACGTGGCACTGAGTTAATAAGTTAGTCCCAAAAAATATATAAAAAGCATGCAAAACATCCAAAGTTTGACAAGATAATAGCATGAAACCATAAAAAAATATAGATACGTTGGAGACGTATCAATCACCACCACCACCGGAGCGGCGTCGCGCTGCCGGGGAACTGATCTACATCCCCGCCTCTCTTGCTGGATCAAGAAGGCGGAGATCGTCATCGAGCTGTACGTGTGCGAAACGCGGAGGTGTCGTCCGTTCGTCACTTGATCGGGATGGATCAGAGTCGGTTCGTGGGACGCTTCGTGGGACAGATTGTGAAGATGTACCACTACATCAACCGCGTTTATTAACGCTTCCGCTTAGTGATCTACAATGGTATGTGGATCCGATCTCCTTCTCATAGATGATCATCACCATGATAGGTCTTCGTGTGCGTAGGAAATTTTTTGTTTCCCATGCAACATTCCCCAACAGTTGCATCATTAGATAGGTTCATGCGTAGGTGATATCTCTAGTAGAACACAAAAGAGTTTGTGGGCTTTGATGTTCTTTTTTCTGCCCTCTGATATGTCTCCATCGTATCAACTTTTCCAAACTCTTTTGCCCTTGTTTTGTACTCTAATTTGCATTATTTGAATGGAACTAACCCGGACTAACGCTGTTTTCAGCAGAATTGCCATGGTGTTGTTTTTGTGCAGAAATAAAAGTTCTCGGAATGACCTGGAAATTTACGGGGATTTTTTTGTGGAATATATTAAAAGTTCTCTAGAGGAAGTGGAGTGTGGAGCCCACAAGCCCACAAGCCGTGGGCCCCCTTGGCCGCGCCTGGTAGGCTTGTGGGGCTCACGAAGCTCCACCGCCTCCAATCTCAGATCTATTTAGTCCCTTTCATCCGGAAAAAAATCAAGGAGAAGAGTTCATCGCGTTTTACGATACGGAGGCGCCACCACCTCCTGCTCTTCCTCTAGAGGGCAGATCTGGAGTCCGTTCTGGGTTCCAGAGAGGGGAGATCATCGCCATCATCATCACCAACCTTCCTTCATCACCAATTCCATGACGATCTTCACCGTTCGTGAGTAATCTCATTGTAGGCTTGTTGGACGGTGATGGGTTGGATGAGATCTATCATGTAATCGAGTTAGTTTTGACGGGTATTGATCCCTAGTATCCACTATGTTTTGAGATTGATGTTGCGACTACTTTGCCATGCTTAATGCTTGTCACTAGGGCCTGAGTGCCATGATTTCAGATCTGAACCTATTATGTTGTCGCCAATATATGTGTGTTATTGATCCTATCTTGCAAGTTGTAGTAACCTACTATGTATTATGACCCGGCAACCCCGGAGTGACAATAGCCGGAACCACTCCTGGAGATGACCATAGTATGAGGAGTTCATGTATTCACTCAGTGTTAATGCATTGGTCCGGTTCTTTATTAAAAGGAGAACCTTAATATCCCATAGTTTCCATTAGGACCCCGCTGCCACGGGAGGGATGGCCAATAGATGTCATGCAAGTTCTCTTCCCTATGCATGTATGACTACATACGGAATACATGCCTACATTACATTGACGAACTAGAGCTAGTTACATATCTCTTCGTGTTATAACTGTTACATGTTGAATAACATCCGACATAATCATCCATCACCGATCCAATGCCTACAAGTCTTTTACTACCGGTCCTTGCTACGTTACTCTGCTGTTACTTTGCTGCTACTGCTATCACTTTGCTGCTACTGGTTACTGTTGCTACTGCTGCTATCATACTACTCTCCTACTGATACTTTTCTACAGATACTAAGTCTTTTAGGTGTGGTTGAATTGAAAACTCAACTGCTAATACTTGAGAATATTCTTTGGCTTCCGCTTGTGTCGAATCAATAAATTTGGGTTGAATAATCTACCCTCGAAAACTGTTGCGATCCCCTATACTTGTGGGTTATCACCCTCCTTAGTCTTTTTCGATCGGCGGTATTGTTGGATTGAAGCAGCCCGGACCAACCTTACTCGTACGCTTACGGGCGACCGGTTTCATCGACTAACATGCAACTTGTCGCATAGAGATGACTGGCGGGTGCCTGTTTCTTCAACTTTAGTTGAATCGGATTTGACCGAGGCGGTCCTTGGAGAAGGTTAAATAGAAAATTTCATATCACCATTGTGGCTTTGCGTAAGTAAGATGCGATCATACTAGATACCCATAGGAGCCAGGTAAAACATGCAACAACAAATTAGAGGACGTATAACTTGTTTTTGCAGGGTATGCATGTGATGTGATATGGCCAAAGACATGATATGATATATTGGATGTATGAGATGATCATGTTGTAATAGTTAAATATCAACATGCACGTCGATGCTACGGCAACCGGCAGGAGCCATACGGTTGTCTTTGAACTAACGTTTGTGCTTGCAGATGCGTTTATTATATTGCTAGGTTGTAGCTTTAGTAGTAATAGCATAGATAGCACGACAACCTTGATGGCGGCACGATGATGGCGATCATGGTGTGGCGCCGGTGACGATGAAGATCATGCCGGTGCTTTGGTGATGGAGATCAAGAAGCACAAGATCATGGCCATATCATGTCACTTATGAATTGCATGTGATGGTAATCCTTTTTATGCGCCTTATTTTGCTTAGAACGAAGGTAGCATTATAAGGTGATCCCTCACTAAAATTTCATGATAAAATTGTGTTCTCCCTGACTGTCACCGTTGCGACAGTTGTCGTTTCGAGACATCACGTGATGCTTGGTGTGATTGACTCAACGTTCACATACAACGGGTGCAAAACAGTTGCACACGCGGAACACTCGGGTTAAACTTGATGAGCCTAGCATGTACAAACATGGCCTTGAAACACAAGAGACCGAACGGTCAAGCATGAATCATATAGTTGATATGATCAACATGGAGATGTTCACCACTGGAACTATACTCAAGTCACGTGATGATCGGACTTGAGTTAGTGGATTTGGATCACGCGCCACTCAAATGACTAGAGGGATGTCTATTTTGAGTGGGAGTTATTAGTAATATGATTAGCTAAACTCAATTATCATGAACATAGTCAAAAAGGTCTTTGCAAATTATGTTGTAGCTTGCGCTGTAGCTCTACTATTTTTATATGTTCCTTGAGGAAATTTAGATGAAAGATGATAGTAGCAATTTTGCGGACTAGGTCCATAAGCAGAGGATTGTCCTCATTACTGCGCAGAAGGCTTATGTACTTAATGCACCACTCGGTGTGCTGAACCTCGAGCGTCGTCTGTGGATGTTGCGAACATCTCACATACACGTTTTTGATGATTACGTGATAGTTCAGTGCGTAATGCTTAACGACTTAGAATTGGGGCGCCGAAGACGTTTTGAAACGTCACGGAACATGTGAGATGTTACAAGAGATGAAATTTGGATTTCATGCTCGTGCCCTTGTTAAGAGGTATGAGACCTCCGACAAGATTCTTTTTCTACAAAGTAAGGAGAAAACCTCAATCGTGTGAGTGCTACAATCGCTTGAATCGAGTGGGAGTTGATCTTCCAGATGAGATAGTGATGGTTCTCCAAAGTCACTGCCACCAAGCTACTAGAGCTTCGTGATGAACTATAACATATCAAGGATACATATGATGATCCTTGAGCTATTCGCAATGTTTGACACTGTGAAAGTAGAAATCAAGTAGGAGCATCAATTGTTGATGGTTAGTAAAACCACTAGTTTCAAGAAAGGGCAAGGGTAAGTATTGATACTTTATGAAATCGCAAAACAGTTGCTGCTCTGGTGAAAAAACCCAGGGTTGAACCCAAACCCGAGAGTAAGTGCTTCTGTTATGAGGGAAACGGTCACTGAGGCGGAACCACCCTAGCTACTTGGTAGATGAGAAGGCTGGCAAAGTCGACAAAAGTATATTGGATATACCTGATATTGACGTGTACCTTACTAGTATTCCTAGTAGCACTAGGGTATTAGATACCGGTTCAGTTGCTAAGTGTTAGTAACTCGAAGTTATAGCTGCGGATTAAAAGGATACTAGCAAGGGTGGGGTGACGATGTGTGTTGGAAGTAATTGTAAGGTTGATGTGATCAAACATCGCACGCTCCCTCTACCATCGGGTTTGGTGTTAAACCTAAATAATTGTTATTTGTTGTTTGCGTTGAGCATGAACATGATTGGATCGTGTTTACTGCAATACGATTAGTCATTTAAAGAGAATAATGGTTATTCTATTTGCTTGAATAATTACCTTCAATGGTTTATTGAATCTCGATCATAGTGCTACACAAGTTCATAATATTGATGCCAAAAGATACAAAGTAGTAATGATAGTACCATTTACTTGTGGCACTTCCACTTGAGTCATGTTGGCATGAAATGCATGAAGAAGCTCCATGCTGATGGATCTTTGTACTCACTCATTTTTGAAATGTTTGAGACATGCAAACCATACCTATTGGTATAAACGCATGAAGAAACTCCATGCAGATGGATCATTTGGACTCACTTGATTTTGAATCACTTGAGACATGCAAATCATACCACATGGGCAAGATGACTGAAGGCCTCGTTTTCTAGTGAGATGGAACAAGAAAGTAACTTGTTGGAAGTAATACACACTACAAGAATTAGCTTCTTTGCCGTCTGCCATCACAGACGGCAAAGAGTACATCACAGACAACAAAGAGTATATCATAGACGGCAAAGAATCCCATTGTCGGCAAAATTTCTACGTCAGCCTACGACGGCATTGTAGCTTCTTTGCCGTCTGCCTCACCGAAGCGGACGGCAAAGAGATTTGCCGTCCGCTTTTTATAAGAGCAGTCGGCAAATATGTCGAGACGGCAGCCAGCAGGCATTGCCTCCGTTAGGGGCTAACGGAGGCTTTGTCGTCTGCTTCCCCCTCTTCTTTACCGTCTGCCTCCCCCCTCTTCTTTGACGTGTGCCTCCCGCTCTTCTTTGTCGTCTACCTCCCCCTCTTCTTTGCCGTTTGCCTCCACCTCCTCCTCCCCCTCCTCTGTGCCCTCTTCTTTGCCGTCTGCCCCCTGGAAGCAGACGACAAAGATACTATATGGCCAGCTGCTGCTGCCCAGGTTGCATAGCTGGGCGCCACGTGGCACCTTTGCCGTCGGTCAGCTGATGGCAAAGGCCTTTGCCATCAGCTGGCAGACAGGAAAGAGCACATATTGTCACGGTTTTGTTTGTTTTGTTTATTTCACAGCACATATACATATACATAACACATATATAGGTCACAACACATATACATATACGTAGCACATATATAGGTCACAACACATATTCATAGCACAAAGTTTCATCCATATTCATAGCACATATATAGGTCACAACACATATACATATAGTTCTACATATACTGTTCATCCATATATACATATACATATAATTCCACATTGTTCATCAACTCAAATGCAAACTAGAACTAAAGCACTCCATCAATGCCAGCTTCCATGCATGTAGTACATCCAATCTGCAAAATGGGAATAAGAAAGTCAGAAAAAGAACAACAACAACATATATATGACAAATAAGCTAAATTGAAGAAGAAAGAGAAGAAGCAAGAAGAGAACAAGGAGAAGAAAAACAAGAAGGAGGAGGAGGAGGAGGGGAAGGAAAAGGAGAAGGAGGAGAAGAAGAAGAAAAAAGAAGAACAAAAGAAGAAGGAGGAGAAGAAGGAGGAGAGAAGAAGAAGGAGAAGAAGGACCTCCTTCTTCTCCTCCTTCTCCTTCTTCTTCTCTTCTTCTCCTCCTCCTTCTTCTTCTTCTCCTTCTCCTTCTCCTTCTCTTCTTCTCTTCTTCTTCTTCTTCTTCTTCTTCCTTCTTTTAATTTCTCCTCTTCTCCTGTTCTTGGAGCTAAATTAGCTAACTATGTCTTTTTTGCAGCTAAATGGGCTAATTATGTCATTCTAGAGGAAAACAAGCTAAGTATATAATATTAATGAGCTAACCAAGGTTCTTATGCCATTTTGAGCTTATTATGTCTTTTAGGAGCTTAATTAGTCATTTTATTGAGCTAACTAAGGTTCTTATGATGTTTTTACCTAACTATACTAATTATGTCATTTTGTATGATAATTGGCTAAGTATGTCTTTGTTGGGGAAAATAAGCTAAATTGAAGAAGAAGAGGAGAAGAAGGAGGGAAGAAGGAGAATAAGGAGGGCTCCTTCTCCTCCTTATCCTTCTTCTCTTCTTCTCCTCCTCCTCCTCCTCCTCCTTCTCCTTCTCTTCTCTTTCTCTTCTTCTTTTTTTTCTTCCTTTTCATTTCTCCTCTTCTCCTCTTCTTGGAGGTAAATTAGCTAACTATGTGTTTTTGGAGCTAAATGGGCTAATTATGTCATTATAGAGGAAAACAAGCTAAGTATATAATATTAATGAGCTAACCAAGGTTCTTATGCCATTTTGAGGTTATTATGGCATTTTGGAGCTAAATGGGCTAATTATGTCATTGTTGGGGAAATTAAGGCAAGGAGAATATTAAAGAGGAGAAGAAAGAGGAGGAGGAGAAGAAGAAGAAGAAATAAAGAAGAAGGAGGAGGAGGAGGAGGAGGAGGAGAAGGCCAAGGGCCTTCTCCTCCTCCTCCTCCTCCTCCTCCTTCTCCTCCTTCTCTTCTTCTTCTTCTTCTTTCTTTTCACTTTTCCTATTTCTTCTCCTCTTCTTGGAGCTAAATTAGCTAACTATGTCTTTTTGGAGCTAAATGGTCTAATTATCCCATTTTAGAGGAAAACAAGCTGAGTATATAATATTAATGAGCTAACCAAGGTTCTTATGCCATTTTGAGGTTATTATGGCATTTTGGAGCTAAATGGGCTAATTATGTCATTGTTGGGGAAATTAAGGCAAGGAGAATATGAAAGAGGAGAAGAAAGAGGAGGAGGAGGAGAATAAGAAGAAATAAAGAAGAAGGAGGAGAAGGAGGAAGAGGAGGAGAAGGACTAGAAGGTACTTGGCCTTCTCCTCCTTCTTCTCCTCCTCCTCCCCCTTCTTCTTCTTCTCCTCCTCCTTCTTCTCCTTCTCCTTCTCTTCTCTTTCTCTTCTTCTTTTTGTTCTTCCTTTTCATTTCTCCTATTCTCCTCTTCTTGGAGTTAAATTAGCTAACTATGTCTTTGTGGAGCTAAATGGGCTAACTATGTCATTGTAGAGGAAAACAAGCTAAGTATATAATATTAAAGAGCTAACCAAGGTTCTTATGCCATTTTGAGCTTATAATGTCTTTTTGGAGCTAAATGGGCTAATTATGTCATTGTTGGGGAAATTAAGGCTAGGAGAATACAAAAGAGGAGAAGAAAGAGGAGGAGGAGGAGAAGAAGAAGAAATAAAGAAGAAGGAGGAGAAGGAGGAGGAGGAGGAGAAGGACTAGAAGGTCCTTGGCCTTCTCCTCCTTCTCCTCCTCCTCCTCCTTCTCCTTCTTCTCTTCTTCTTCTTCTTCTTCTTTCTTTTCATTTTTCCTATTTCTTCTCCTCTTCTCCTCTTCTTGGAGCTAAATTAGCTAACTATGTCCTTTTGGAGCTAAATGGGCTAATTATCCCATTTTAGAGGAAAACAAGCTAAGTATATAATATTAATGAGCTAACCAAGGTTCTTATGCCATTTTGAGGTTATTATGGCATTTTGGAGCTAAATGGGATAATTTTGTCATTGTTGGGGAAATTAAGGCAAGGATAATATGAAAGATGAGAAGAAAGAGGAGGAGGAGGAGAAGAAGAAGAAATAAAGAAGGAGGAGAAGGACTAGAAGGTCCTTGGACTTCTCCTCCTCCTCCTCCTCCTCCTTCTCCTTCTTCTCCTCCTCCTTCTTCTCCTTCTCCTTCTCTTCTCTTTCTCTTCTTCTTTTTGTTCTTCCTTTTCATTTCTCCTCTTCTCCTCTTCTTGGAGCTAAATTAGCTAACTATGTCTTTGTGGAGCTAAATGGGCTAATTATGTCATTGTTGGGGAAATTGAGGCAAGGAGAATATGAAAGAGGAGAAGAGAAACTTATCGTAGTGGTCATAAAGGAGGAGAAACACCTGGAGAAGGGTCGAGCGATGCCGCTCGGGAGTTATTCTGCAGAATAGATATTTTGTAATGCCTCAGTTAGCATTATGACACTCAATTCTTAATACTAGTTTATAATGAAACTCACCGTGCCAATCGAAGAGAAGACGGGCATCGGCGTAGGGACTTGACCACACTTCTCGCACAGACCCTGAAGAGTGGGTCGTATTAGTTAGTAATGAAACAGACATTACACACATGATTTGGCTAATGTGAAAAGAAACTTACCACAAAAAGCTCGTACAGGGCCCGTTGACCCGCCTCATTCCGGGACCTCTCCTCCTCAATCAATCATGTCGTGGTCTGGTCCCTCTCATCAAGAGCAGCCTGAAGAGCAGCCTGGCTTGCCAATCTCTCTTTCTAAAGAGCAGCCTGGTTTGCCAATCTCTCTTTCTGAAGAGCAGCCTGGTTTGCCAATCTCTCTTTCTGAAGAGCAGCCTGAAACACCATTCCGCGTTACCACAGTAATGATCTATGGTGACACACATAATGAAATGGATGAAAGTGTTCTTAGTCCATACAACTAACCTCGATGGCAAGATCGACTGGCCATGGACGACGCGTTATCTCAGGACAGCTGCTTGACTGGCGCGCCTTGATCTCTGGGAGAGTGAGGGGACAACGTATTATCCCATCTCCAATGGCTATCGAGCCATGGGGCCTCCCGCCACCAGATATCATCACCAGCTCTGGATCCAAAGGTTCCTGGCTAGGGTTAAAGTCATCCCCTTTCGTAGCCTTCCCCGTGTCCCTGTATGCCACGAGCTTGTGGTGGGATGATATGTTGGTGAAGTTATTGGGATCATCCAGGTCAGACTTAGAGAATGCCTTCGCCTTCTTGTACGAGGCAGTATGGGCCATGCCATAAAGGTCGTACAAGTGTGGCATCTCCGTCTTATTGTGATGCGCCTAAAAGAGAGGAACAAAATATTAGCATGAAGAATGAATTGCATGAATCATGAAGCAAATCACATACCCAGTTTTGTCCGAACTGAAGTAAGTTCGTGTTGCCTTGATGGTGTGGCACACCAACCATTAGGCTACGCCGATCCTTCGCGTTCTCGTGGACGGCTCACCAGCTGCCCATGCACCACTCATCAACCAACGCCTCCCAACAATCCATCTTATCCGCACACCATCTCGGGGGCACCTGTAAGTTATTAGAAATAATTTTGAGCGCTACGCCTATGAATGAAATCAAGAAAACTACGTAGAAGGACTTAAGAATAGGTAATTACCTTCATGTATTGCTCCTTCTTCAGAAACTTTCCGCGGCAATCCTTCTGCTTCTTAATACCACACGTGGCGTAGTAGTCTCGAATAGCCTGCGGCCGAGCCTCGTGGCGTAAGTTCTGTAGTAACCGCCTACACTCGGCCTCGAGAACCTTGGCCGCCTCCTCCTCATATCCATCCTCAGACCTATAGAAGGTCTGCAATCAAACGTGAAAACACCGATTAGTACAATAATTAGCTATATTGTTAATTTTAGATTGTGTAAAAGCATAATTTACCCAAAAGCTCTTGATCACCATCTCGGCCCTCGTGTGGCACAAGACACGATCTATAATCTCCTCCCGCGGGGCCTGCGCAGCCTGGTAGTGCTCCCAGGAAAATCCTAGTGTAGGAACCTGACCCTCACCAGGCAACGTGACAAACCCAGGGAAATTTGTCCGGCAAAGCACACCAAGGACGGAGTTCGGCCTGCGGACTCCAAGAGGGTGTAACCATCCCCTGCAGTATGATAAGGTCAATGCATTAGATACTTGAACAAACTTGAAGGCCAAAGCTAAAAAAAGAGTAAATGTACTTACCTATCTCCTTCAGGTTTAATCATCGGCCTCTGCTCGCGGGTAGCCGGAACGACTGGGAGACGTGTACTACCACGCTTGTACACGGTGGCCCCGTCCACCTGCACATCGCCCTAACTATCCGTAAACTCATACCCGCCATCCCTGCCCCCTGAGCTACCCGGACCCTCGGTCCAATCTGGCAACTCGGTCCGATCCGCCAGGTATCCCATCTGGGCCTCTCCATGTCGGGTGAAGCCTCCGGAACCGTAGTCTCGTGGGCCGAATGCACCTTGGCCTGAGGCTGATCCTGGACCGGAGTCTCATGGGACGAATGCCCATAAACACCAGGCTCCTCGACCGGAGTCCTCGTAGGCTCCTCCGCAAACGGGTCGACCATAGTAGTCCTATATTCGGGTGAATGAGCTGGTGGTGGGGGCGAGGACGGCTCAATAGTCCTCCTGGATCTTCCGCGGCCACCAGCTCTCCCTGTACCCTTCCCCTTCTTCCCTACCCGACCAACACCTCTCCCAGTGGGCAATGGCGCCGACGAAGAAGAATCCACGGGTGGTGTCGACAGACTGTCTGCCAAGGCTCTACTGAGACATAGGGGTGGAAGGGAAGTACCACCCCTCGTGCGGGGCGGCTGGGAAGAACCCGTCGAGCGCTCTGGACCAGCGCCCACCATCTTGCAACACCCGATGACCCGCCATGATAAAGATTAAAAGAAATTAGTACAACATAAAAAATTGAATAACTAACATGAATAATAATATGTACATGAATAATAAAGATTAAAAAAATATATAATTTAAGTTGTGAATCTTACAAACTAATAATCATCATCAATAAATGCATCATCATCATCACTATCACACATGTCTTCATGAATGACGTGCTCGTCGGGTTCAACGGCATGAACTTGTGAAAGGCCTTTCTTTAATCGTTGAAGCTTTGACGGGTCATCTACATCAGTAACCTCTACGAGTTCCAGGTCTTCTGGTTCCGGCTCAGGGGTGGAGTCGGATTCATTGTCGCTGTCTACTTCCATGTTCTTGGGTGAAGCACGGCGGTTCTTGAAATGTTTCTTGGAAAGACGTTTTTCTTGGAAGAATTATCCATCATATGTGTCTGGGTTAATATGAGGTTCATAATCCTGTTCATTTGGGAGAGGTGGTCTGACATGTGGCGGCACTTCATAAACAACATACCAACCTTCCAGATTCTTATCCGTTTGGCATGCCCACCTTAGATAGAAAACTGCGTCGCCTGTTGAGCCGTAATATAGACATCGGGAACATCTAAATGGGTGTTTGGATTGATTTCGACTAGTCCTATATGTTCATGAGTCCTTCTAGTCTCCTTCGGCTGGAACCAATAACATTTGAAGACTACGACGTTCGGTGGGTTTTCACAATAGAATTGAAGTTCATAAATTGCTTCAACTCTTCCATAATACTCGATAACACCTTCGCCGATTGCAGAGACACCACAATTTGTAGATTTCTGGTCGGGCATAGATAGCTCTTTGCCAAAGGTACGAAAGAGATACCCGTTGATGTTGTATTTCTCAAATGAAGGGACCTTATAGTCAAAACCATTAGCGACTTGTCTTAATTCGGCGTCCATAGACTCTGAATTAGCCTACAAGTTTAATACGAAACGATTGTTGCATTAGCCGCAAGTTAGACCAAGAAATGAAATGGTCCATTATTGATAATTACTGTTTGTTTAAAACCAAGAGATGAAACCGGGATAGCAGCCTCCTGTCTTTGACAGAAGCTCATACTCTTCGACGGAATCATTTTCGATCACCGCTCCATCCGAGAATTTGGCAACGTAACGGCTGTTTGAAATATCCGGTAATAAGAGCAGTTCAAATGAATTAGAAGATACGGGAAAATGTGCCGAGAAATAACTCGATGTACGGCCGCACTTCTGTTAGGTTGTTGAAGATATACAACGAAATGTTCCGCCATTCTTCGACATCCAACGTTATTGGTTTCGAAGCACCGGCTGGTGCGAGCTTCCCTTTGAATAGGCTGAGGTTGGACCCACCTTTTTTAGGTTCTGGATCATTGTGCCGAGGCTTCGGATTATGCAAATGATGATTTTTGGCTTCATATGTGTTTTCACAAAGTTTGCCACCTCCTCAGTAATGAATGCCTCAGCCATCGATACTTCAATTCTACGCTTAGTTTTACATTTAGCTCGAAGGGTCTTCTGCATCCTCTCAGTTGCATAGCACCAACGAGCTTGCACGGGCCCACCCAATCTTGCCTCGGTCGGTAGATGTAAAATCAAATGCTGCATTGGATTAAAGAAGCCCGATGGAAAGATCTTCTCTAACTTGCACAACAACTCCGGTGCAAACTCCTCCATGTCTTCTACCACGCCAGGCGACAATTCTTTCGCACAAAGAACACGGAAGAAATAGCTCAGCTCCACCAGTACTAGCCATTCATCCTCAGGAATAAAGCCACGTAACATCACCGGCATTACCCGCTCTAGCCATATGTGCCAATCATGACTCTTGAGACCAAAGATTTTCAATTTTTCAAGACTCGCTCCCCTCTTTAGATTCGCTGCATACCCATCGGGGAACATCAAGTGCATTTTGACCCACAAGATAATTTCCCTCATAGCTGGCCTTCCAAGATTGAACCAGGCCTTTGGCTTCGACCACTTCTGCTTTCCTTTGCCTTCTCGCATGTTTTGTAACGGTCTATGACATAGTGTCTCTTGATCGACTCTAGCCTTAGTATTATCCTTTGTCTTCCCATCTATGTCGAACAATGTACCAAAAATAGCCTCTCCGATATTCTTTTCAGTCTGCATCATGTCGATATTGTGTGGAAGAAGGAGGTCTTTGAAGTAAGGCAGATCCCAGAAGCATGGCTTGTGAGTCCAGGCGTGTTTTGAATTATACCCCTTGAAATACCCTAGACGCTCTGGATCAGGCTCGAGGGCGTTTAACTGATCTAGGATCTGTTGGCCTGTCAACGCAGGTTGTGCCAAGTTTTTGACAACTTTACCTTTGGTAAAGTTCTTCTTGTCTTTTCTGAACTGATGGTCAGGATCCAGGAACTGTCTATGCAAGTCAAAGCAAGAATACTTCCGACCCTCCTGCAACCAATGAAACTGAAGAGCTGCCTTGCATTAGGAGTACGGGAACCTTCCATGCACACACCATCCAGAGAATAGTGCATACGCCGGCAAGGCATGCATAGAGTACATGTACCACACATGCATTTTGAAGTTTTGTTTTCTAGCGGCATCGTATGTCTTGACCCCATTATCCCAAGTGTCTTCCAATTCATCCTTAAGCGGCTGCAGGTACACATTCATATTCTTCCCCGGATAATTGGGCCCTGGAATTATCAACGTCAGAAATATGTTATTTCTTTGCATAATCTGTCCGGGGGGAGATTGAGTGGAATGACAAATACAGGCCAACAACTATATTTGATTGCCGTCATGCCGAAGGTATTAAAACCATCTGTGGCGATGCAGACTGGAGGATTCCTTGGATCTGCCGGTTTATCCTGATGCAATCCATCGAAATGTTTCCATGCTTCCCCATCCGATGTGTGTACCACCATCGTATTCCCATCCGCATCTAGTTCGGTTCTTTTGTCCAATTTGTGCCATGTCATCTGTCTAGCTGTCTCTTCGACCATGAAAAGACGTCGAAGTCTTGGTACGATTGGCATATACCGATGAACACTAACTACGATTTTGGTCTACCTCTTCTCACCCATACCGTTGTCTACCACAAGATACCTTCAAGACTCGCAATTGGGACAATAGTCCAAGTGTGCATACTCCTTCCTAAATAAGACACATCCTTTCTCACATGCATCTATCTTCTCATAGGGCATCTTAAGTACACGAAGTATTTTGTCCGACTGGTACAGGTTTGCAGGCATGACATGGCATTTGGGTAGGAAGCGTCCAAATAGTGGCATCACCGCATCGTAGCATTCTCTTCCCAAGTTGAACTGAGCCTTCAGAGCCATTACTTGTGCAATTTCATCCAGCTGACAGAGCTCAGTGTGCTCATGGAGAGGACGTTTTGAAGACTCCAACATTTCATAAAAGGCCTTTGCAGATTCCTCCATCTCATCTTCCGAATCCCCAGCATCATCAAAGTCTTGCACTATGTCTTCGATCCCGGTACCATGCTCGTCCGTGCGACGACGGACCACCTCAGCTCTTGTGCGTTGTGTAGACTCACCATGAAATATCCACACCGTATAATTAGGCTTCAAACCCCGCCTCTGCAAGTGTTTAATCATTACAGCCTCTGTCATCTTTTTATAGTTGTCACATCCAGGATAGGGGCAATAGTTTCTTTCCTGGCCATTTGCGAATGCGGCTTTCACAAATTCCTTTGTTTTTACAAACCATTCTTTCGTCATCTCTTTCTGACTAGGGTGACCGGTATACATCCACGCATGATCACTCATCTTGCCTAGCTACTAAAGACAGAAGAAATATATTTATATATAATTTAGCATTTATATTCATCGGTTAATCAGGTTCGCCATTTTTATTACGTCCAGGCAACCTACACGCTAATAGGTAAAGATAGGTCCTAATCCCACCCGAGTATGTGTAGATTGGGTTCGTTTTCCCATGCTCTGCTCCGGATCCAACGCAAAATTTTGGCAGCACCTCCCCGCTGTTCTCCTGATACACGTCTCCGCAATAAACAGAGAGGATGTGCATCCGGAGAACAACAGGGAGGCACTGACGAAATTCCGCATCAGATCCAGAGCACAACATACGGGAAAACGAACCCAATCTACACATACTGGGGATGTCCATGGATAATGTTGGACAATTTGAAAGGATGGCGGTTATAAATATGCAAAGACATGCATATTTATAGATGTTGCCCTTTCGAACGGGAGACGCATACTGGTCACGCATACTGATAAATTAATTTAATTACCTAAATCTAGAAAGTTTCATCCGGAAACAGAGCCATAGTAAATAAAGGGGCGAGGAGGAGATGAAATTTGTACTGACCCACGAATGCAGGGGCAGAGCTCGTACAACGCACGAAGAGGTCTTCGGACAGCACACCTCACAGCGACGAGACAACTATCACATGTAAATCCACCCGATCAACACAAATATTCGAATTATGTCATTTTAGAGGAAAACAAGTTAAGAATATAATATTCATGAGCTAACCAAGGTTTTTATGCCATTTTGTAGCTAAATGGGCTAATTATCTCATTGTTGGGGAAAATAAGGTAAGGAGAATAAGATAGAGGAGAAGAAAGAGGAGGAGGAGGAGGAGAAGAAGAAGAAATCAAGAAGAAGAAGAAATCAAGAAGAAGGAGAAGGAGGAGGAGGAGAAGAAGGAGGAGAAGAAGGACAAGGAGGAGAAGGTATTCTTCTTCTCTTCTTCTCTTCTTCTTTTCTTCTTCTTTTCTTCTTCTCCTTATTTTTGTCTTCTCCTCCTCCTCCTCCTCCTCTTCTTCTTCTTCTTCTTCTTCTTCTTCTTCTCCTCCTCCTCCTCTTCTCCTCTTCTCCTCCTCCTCGTCTTCTTCTTCTTCCTATTCTTTCTATTAAGCTAAATAACTAACTAACCTAACTAACCAAGCTAACTAAACCTATCGCTAAACCTATATAGCACTAAATAGCAAAAAAATAACAAAAACATAATCTACCACTAAGTAACTAGAAAAGAATGTAGCTACCACTAATTAACAAAACAAAATCTACCACTAAACTACCTACTAAATCTACTAATTAACTAACTAAATCTACCAACTAACTAAACTACCACTAAAACTACTAATTAACTAACCTACCAACTAAACTATATATGCCACAACAACTACAATAACAACAACAACTACAACAACTACAATAACAAGAACAAGTACTACAACAACAATAAAAAATCATGCCGGTAGTTATAATCTAATTCCAAAAAACTAAATACCAAACAACAAAAAATCAACTTCTTCTTCTTTTTTCTCTTCTTGTCCTTCTTATTTTTTTCTTATTATCTTCTTCTTTACTGCTTCTCCTTCTTATTTTTTTCTTCTCTTCTTCTTCTTCTTCTTGTTCTTCTTCTCCTTCTTATTTTTTCTTATCCTCTTCTTCTTATTGTTCATCTTCTTTTTCTTCTCCTCCTCCTCCTCCTACTCCTCTTCTTCTTCTCCTCTTCTCCTCCTCCTCCTCTTCTTCTTCTTCCTCCAAATAACTAAATAACAAGGGGGTGGGGTGGATGGGATTACCGGCATTGTTGGGCCTGCGGGGGCGGCGCCGGGACCTGCGGGGTAGTGCCTGGGCCGCTGGCGCCGGCGGTGGGGCTACGGGGGCGGCACCAGGGGCGCCGACGTTGGGGCTTCGGGGGCAGCACCAGGGGCGCCGGGGGTTGTGGGTCTTCGGGGGCGGCACCAGGGGCACCGGGGCGGCGTCGGGGGTGGTCGGGCGACGGTGGTGGCGGCGTTGGGCGTCGGGGGAGGAGAGAGAGAGAGAGTGACCGTTTGAGAGAGAGAGAGGGCCGGGGTGGGGGCGGGACAGCTGTTACTAGATTCATGACCTTTGCCGTCTGCTAGCGGATGCCAAAGGGGTCTATACTGTTTGCCGTCTGCCTCTGGCATCTTTGCCGTCAGCCAGCAGACAGCAAAGAAGGGAGTAGTTTGACCTAAGGCTCCCCTGGCCAGATGAGCTTCTTTGCTGTTTGCTGGCCCCTTCTTTGCCGTCTGCGGCAGATGGCAAAGAGTTGACTCCTGGCAAAGACCTTCTTTGCCATCAGCCACTTGTTTGCCATCTGCTTTCTGGGAGATGACGGCAAAGACACTCTTTGCCATCATCTAGCAGACGACAAAGATTTGGCAGATGGCAAAAAACTATTTTCTAGTAGTGACATTTTTTATGTGTGCAGTACAATGAGTATCGTTGTGTTCTTACTTCACTGAGGATTTGAGTAGATACATGAGTATTTACTTGATGAATCACAAGTATGAAATATTTAAAAGTTCAAAGCTATTTCAGAGTGAAGATCGTCGTGACAAGAGGATAAACTGTCTACGATATGATCATAGAGATGAATATACGAGTTGCGAGTTTTGGTACATAGTTAAGACAATGTGGAAATTGTTTCGCAATTCATGCCACCTAGTACACCATAGTGTGATGGTGTGTTCGAACGTCATAATCGTGCCCTATTGGATATAACGCGTACTATGATGTCTCTTATTGAAATACCACTATCGTTTTTGATTAGACATTAGAGACAACCGCATTCACTTTAAATAGGGCACCACGTAATTCCGTTGAGATGACACCGTATGAACTATGCTATGGGGAAACCTAAGCTGTCGTTTCTTGAAGGTTTGGGGCTACGACGCTTATGTGAAAAAGTTTCAGTCTGATAAGCTCGAACCCAAAGCGGATAAATGCATCTCCATAGGATACCCAAAACAGTTGGGTACATCTCCTATCTCAGATCTGGAAGCAAAGTGATTGTTTCTAGAAATGGGTCCTTTCTCGAGGAAAAGTTTCTCTCGAAAGAATTGTGTGGGAGGATGGTGGAAATTTGATGTGCTTATTGAACCGTCACTTCAACCAGTGTGTAGCAGGGCGCAGGAAGTTGTACGTGTGGCGCCTACACCTATTGAAGTGGAAGCTAATGATAGTGATCATGAAACATTGGATGAAGTTAGTACAAACCACGTAGGTCTACAAGGTCGTGTACTGCTACAGAGTGGTACGGTAACCTTGTCTTGGAGGTCATGTTGTTGAACAACAATGAACCTACGAGTTATGGAGAAGCGCTGGTGTGCCCGGATTCCGGCAAATGGCTGGAAGCCATGAAATCCGAGAGAGGATCCATGTATGAAAACAAAGTGTGGACTTTGGAAGAACTACTTGATGGTTGTTAGACTATTAAGTACAGATGGATCTTTAAAAGTTAGACAAACGATGATGGTGAAAAGTCACCATTAAGAAAAGCTCGACTTGTCGCAAAGATGTTTCCGACAAGTTCAAAGAGTTGACTATGATGAGTATTTCTTACTCGTAGCGATGCTAAAAGTATGTTTGAATTATGTTAGCAGTTGCTGCATTATTTATGAAATATTGCACATAGGATGTCAAAACACTGTTTCCTCAACGGTTTCCTTGAGGAAAGGTTGTATGTGATACAACCAGAAGGTTTTTCGATACTAAGGATGCTAACAAGTATGCAAGCCCCAACGATCCTTCTATGGACTGGTGCAAGCATCTCGGAGTTGGAATATACGCTTTGATGAGACGATAACAAGCTTTTGGGTTTATACAAGGTTTATGAGAAACTTGTATTTCCAAAGAAGTGAGTGGGAGCACTATAGAATTTCTGGTAAGTATATGTGGTTGACATATTGTTGATCGGAAGTAATGTAGAATTTCTATAAAGCATAAAGGGTTGTTTGAAAGGAGTTTTTCAAAGGAAAACCTGCATAGAGCTACTTGAACATTGAGTATCCAGATCTATAGTGATAGATCAAAACTCTTAATAGAACTTTCAATGAAATGCATGGCTTGACAAGTTTTTGAAGGAGTTCAAAATAGATCAGCAAAGAAGGAGTTCTTGGTTGTGTTGTAAGGTGTGAATTTGAGTAAGACACAATGCCCGGCCACGGCAGAAGAATGAGAAAGGACGAAGGTCGTCCCCTATGCCTTAGCCATAGGCTCTAAAGTATGCCATGCTGTGTACCGCACCTGATGTGTGCCTTGCCATGAGTCTGTCAAGGGGTACAAAAGTGATCCAAAATGGATTACTGGACAACGGTCAAAGTTATCCTTAGTAACTAGTGGACTAAGGAATTTTTCTCGATTAAGGAGGTGATTAAAGAGTTCGTCGTAAAGGGTTACGTAAATGCAAGCTTTGACACTAATCTGAATAACCATGAGTAGTAAACCGGTTCTAATAGTGGAGCAGTCATTTGGAATAGTTCCAAATGTTGCGTGGTAGCAGCATCTATAGGATGACATAGAGATTTGTAAAGCACACACAGATCTGAAAGGTTCAGACCCATTGACTAAAAACCTCCCTCACAAGCAAGATATTATCAAACCCCATAACTGTATGGGTGTTAGGTTCATTGAATCACATAGTGATGTGAACTAGATTACTGACTCTAGTGCAAGTGGGAGACTGCTGGAAATATGCCCTAGAGGCAATAATAAATTGGTTATTATTATATTTCCTTGTTCATGATAATCATTTATTATCCATGCTTGAATTGTATTGATTGGAAACTCAAATACATGTGTGGATACATAGCCGACACACTGTCCCTAGTGAGCCTCTAGTTGACTAGCTCGTTGATGCAAGATGGTCAAGGTTTCCTGGTCATAGGAAAGCTTTGTCACTTGATAACGGGATCACATCATTAGGAGAATGATGTGATGGACAAGACCCAAACTATAAATGTAGCATATGATCGTGTCAGTTTATTGCAACTGTTTTTTCTGCATGTCAATGTATGTGTTCCTATGACCATGAGATCATGCAACTCTGGAACACCAGAGGAATACCTTGTGTGTATCAAACGTCGCAACATTACTGGGTGACTATAAAGGTGCTCTACAGGTATCTCCAAAGGTGTCTGTTGGGTTGGCATGGATCAAGACTAGGATTTGTCACTCCGTGTGACGGAGAGATATCTCGGGGCCCACCCGGTAATACAACATCACAACAAGCCTTGCAAGCAATGTGACTAAGGAGTTAGTTACGGGATCTTTTATTACGGAACGAGTAAAGAGACTTGCCGGTAGCGAGATTGAACTAGGTATGGATATACCGACGATCGAATCTCGGGCAAGTTACATACCGAAGGACAAAGGGAATGGTATACGGGATTATATGAATCCTTGGCATAGAGGTTCAACCGATAAGATCTTCGTAGAATATGTAGGATCCAATATGGCCATCCAGGTCCCGCTATTGGATATTGACCGGGGAGTGTCTCAGGTCATGTCTGCATAGTTCTCGAAACCACAGGGTCTGCACACTTAAGGTTCGGCGACGTTTCGGTATAGTTGAGTTATGGTTGTTGGTGACCGATGTTTTGTTCAGAGTCCCGTATGAGATCTTGGACGTCACAAGGAGTTCCGGAATGGTCCGTAAATGAATATTGATATATATGAAGTTGGTATTTGGATTCAGGAAGGTTTTCGGGCATTGCCGGCAGTGTACCGGGAGTGAAAAATGGGTTTCGGGGGACAACTGGGTGGTCCTACCACACCCCAATGGGTCCACGCGGGTTTATTGGATGCGCAATAAGGCATAATGGGCTGACAAAGTCATCCAAGGAAAGCCCATGAGGAAAAAGTGGAAAATCCAAAAGAGGTGGGAAATTAAGGAAGGAGTCCTAATCCAAGTGGGATTGGAGGAGGACTCCTCCCTCCTCCACTTCGGCCGACCCAAGAGCTCCTCCCTTGTAGTGCAAGGCCTGCCCCCTCCCTCCTCCTATATATACTAGAGGTTTAGGGCTGTTTGAGACACAATTTTGCCACGTGCAGCCCTAAACCGCTACTTCGTAATTCTCCCTCGAGATCGGTTTTGTGCGGAGCTCGGGGGGAGCCCTGCAGGAATAGATCACCACCACCACCGAAGTGCTCTCGCGCTGCCGGGGAACTCATCTACATCCCCGTCTCTCTTGCTGGATCAAGAAGGCGGAGATCGTCATTGAGCTGTACGTGTGTGGAATGCGGAGGTGCCGTCCGTTCGGCACTCGATCGGGACGGATCATGAGACGGTTTGTGGGACGGATCTTGGGACGGTTCGTGGGACGAATCGTGAAGACGTACCACTACATCAACCACATTTATTAACGCTTCCTCTTAGCAATATACAAGGGTATCTGCATCTGATCTCCCCCTCATAGATGATCATCACCATGATAGGTCTTCGTGTGCGTAGGAAATTTTTTGTTTCCCATGCAATGTTCCCCAACATGCAGACACTGCGGGTTTGAGAACTATGCAGACATGACCTGAGACACTCCCCGGTCAATATCCAACAACGGGACCTGAATGTCCATATTGGATCCTACATATTCTACGAAGATCTTATCGGTTGAACCTTTGTGCCAAGGATTCATATAATCCCGTATACCATTCCCTTTGTCCTTCGGTATGTTACTTGCCCGAGATTTGATCGTAGGTATCCCTATACCTATTTCAATATCATTACCGGCAAGTTTCTTTACTCGTTCCGTAATACAAGATCCCGAGACTAACACTTTAGTCACATTGCTTGCAAGGCTTGTATGTGAAGTTGTATTACCGAGTGGGCCCCGAGATACCTCTCCATCACACGGAGTGACAAATCCCACTCTTGATCCCTGGTAACTCAACGAACACCTTCGGAGATACCTGTAGAGCACCTTTATAGTCACCGAGTAACGGTGCGACGTTTGATACACACAAGGTATTCCTCCAGTGTCAGTGAGTTACATGATCTCATGGTCATAGGAATGAATACTTGACATGCAGAAAACAATAACAACAAAATGACACGATCGCATGCTACGTTTATAGTTTGGTTCTTGTCCATCACATCATTCTCCCAATGATGTGATCCAGTCATCAAGTGACAACACTTGCATATGGTCACAAAACCTTTACCATCCTTGATCAACCGGCTAGTCAACTAGAGGCTTACTAGGGACATTGTTTTGTCTATATATCCACACATGCATCTATGTTTTCATTCAATACAATTATAACATGGATAATAAACAATTATCTTGAAACAGGAAATATAATAATAACTATTTTATCATTGCCTCTAGGGCATATTTCCAACAGTCTCCCACTTGCACTAGAGTCAATAATGTAGTCTTACATAGATATGTGATTAACATTGGAATGAATCTAACACCCATACAGTTCTGGTGTTGATCATGCTTCGCTCGTGGAAGAGGTTTAGTGACCGGATTTGCAACATTCACGTCCGTGTGCACTTTGCAAATATTTATGTCCTCCCCTTCGACATAGTCGCGGATGAGGTTGAAGCATCGTTTGATGTGTCTGGTCTTCTTGTGAAACCTTGGTTCCTTGGCTAGAGCAATGGCACCAGTGTTGTCATAGAATAGAGTTATTGGATTTAGTGTGCCCGGCACAACTCCAAGATCCGTCATGAACTGCTTCATCTAGACACCCTCCTTAGCCGCCTCCGAGGCAGCCATGTACTCCACTTCACATGTAGAATCCTCTACGACGCTTTGCTTGGAACTGCACCAGCTTACCGCACCCCCATGTAGAATCGGTTTGAGACATAGAGTTATCTGTATTAGTGTCAAAGCTTGCATCGACGTAACCCTTTACGGTGAGCTCTTCGTCACCTCCATAAATGAGAAGCATTTCCTTAGTCCTTTTCAGGTACTTCAGAATATTCTTGACCGCCGCCCAGTGTTCCACTCCTGGATCACTTTGAAACCTGCCTGCCATACTTATGACCGGACGTAGCTCTTCGTGACCTCCATAAATGAGAAGCATTTCCTTAGTCCTTTTCAGGTACTTCAGAATATTCTTGACCGCCGCCCAGTGTTCCACTCCTGGATCACTTTGAAACCTGCCTGCCATACTTATGACCAGGCTGACGTCCGGTCTTGTGCACATCATTGCATACATGATAGACCCTATGGCTGAAGCAGAGGGGATGGTACTCATCTTTTCTCTATCTTCTACAGTTACTGGACACTGAGTCTTACTGAACTTTATACCTTGTAACACTGGCAAGAACCCCTTCTTCGATTGCTCCATTTTGAAGTTCTTCAAAACTTAATCATTGTATGTGCTTTGTGAAAGAACTATTAGGCGTCTCGATCTATGTAGATATTAATGCCTAATATGTAAACAACTTCTCCTAGATCTTTCACTGAAAAACATTTGTTCAAGTAATCCTTTACGCCTTCTGAAAACTCCACATTGTTTCCAATCAGCAATATGTTATCCACATATAATATTAGAAATGCCATAGAGCTCCCACTCACTTTCTTGTATATACAAGATTCTCCAACAACTTGTATAAACCCAAATGCCTTGATCACCTCATCAAAGCGCTTATTCCAACTCCGAGATGCTTGCACCAGCCCATAAATGGATCGCTGGAGCTTGCACACTTTGTTAGCATTCTTTGGATCGACAAAACCTTCGGGTTGCATCATATACAAATCTTCCTTAAGAAAACCATTACGGAACGCAGTTTTGACATTCATCTGCCAGATTTCATAATAAAAAATGCAGCTATTGCTAGCATGATTCGGACGGACTTAAGCATCGCTACTGGTGAGAATGTCTCATCGTAGTCAACTCCTTGAACTTGTGAAAAACCATTTTCCACAAGTCGAACTTTATAAACGGTCACATTACCGTTCGCGTCCGTCTTCTTCTTAAAGATCCATTGGTTCTGAATAGCCTTGCGACCTTCAGGTAATACTTCCAAAGTCCACACTTTGTTTTCATACATAGATTCTATCTCGAATTTCATGGCCTCTAACCATTTGTTTGAATCTAGGCCCACCATTGCTTCTTCATAATTCTCAGGTTCATTGTTGTCTAAAAACATGGTAGATAAGACAGGATTCCCGTAACACTCAGGAGCGGTACGTGATCTTATCGACCTGCGAGGTCCGACAGTAACTTGATCTGAAGCTTCATGATCATCATCATTAGCTTCCTCCTTAACTGGTGTTGCCTCGACAGAGATTTTTCTCTGCCCTGCGCCACCATCCTATTGGAGCAGAGGTTCCACAACCTCATCAAGTTCTATACTCCTCCCACTCAATTCTTTCGAGAGAAACTCTTTCTCAAGAAAAGCTCCGTTTTTAGCAACAAACACTTTGCCCTCGGATCTGAAATAGAAGGTGTACCCAATAGTCTCTTTTGGATAACATATGAAGACGCACTTTTCCGCTTTGGGTTCCAGCTTTTCAGGCTGAAGCTTTTTGACATAAGCATCGCATCCCCAAACTTTAAGAATCGATAACTTTGGCCTCTTGCCATGCCATAGCTCATATGGTGTCGTCTCAACGGATTTAGATGGTGCCCTATTTAAAGTGAATGCAAATATCTCTAATGCATAACCCCAAAACGATAATGGCAAATCGGTAAGAGACATCATAGATCGCACCATATCTAACAAAGTAAGATTACAACGTTCGGACACACCATTACACTGTGGTGTTCCAGGCGGTGTCAAGTGTGAAACGATTCCACATTATCTTAAGTGAGCACCAAACTCGAAACTCAGATATTCGCCCCCTCGATTAGATCATAGGAACTTGATCTTCTTGTTACGATGATTTTCAACTTCACTCTGAAATTGTTTGAACTTTTCAAACGTTTCAAACTTGTGCTTCATCAAGTAGATATATCCATACCTACTCAAATCATCAGTGAAGGTGATAAAATAATGATATCTGCCGCGTGCCTCCACACTCATTGGCCCGCACACATCACTATGTATGATTTCCAACAAGTCACTGGAATGCTCCACTGTTCCAGAGAACAGAGTCTTAGTCATCTTGCCCATGAGGCACGGTTCGCACGTGTCAAGTGATTCAAAATTAAGTGACTCCAAAAGCCCATCAGCATGGAGTTTCTTCATGCGCTTTACACCAATATGACCTAAGCGGTAGTGCCACAAAAAGGAGGCGCTATCATTGTTAACTCTACATGTTTTGGTCTCAATGTTATGGATCTGTCTGTCATCACAACCAAGATTCAATATGATCAAACGCCTCACATTGGGTGCATGACCATAAAAGATATTACTGATAAAAATAGAACAACCATTATTCTCTGACTTAAATGAGTAACCGTTTCGTAATAAACAAGATCCAGATATAATGTTCATGCTTAACGCACGCACTAAATAACAATTATTTAAGTTCATAACTAATCCCGATGGTAACTGAAGTGAGACTGTGCCGACGACGATTGCATCAACCTTGGAACCATTTCCTACACGCATTGTCACTTCATCCTTCGCCAACCTTCGTTTATTCCGCAGTTCCTGCTCCGAGTTGCAAATGTGAGCAACAGAACCGGTATCAAATACCCAGGCACTACTACGAGAGTTGGTTAGGTACACATCAATAACATGTATATCAAATATACCTAGTTTGGTGCTAGCCCCCTTCTTATCAGCCAAATACTTGGGCAGTTGCGCTTCCAGTGACCCATCCCCTTGTAATAATAGCACTCTGTTTCCGGCTTAGGTCCAGCCTTGGGTTTCTTCATCGGAGTGGCAACAGTTTTGCCGCTCTTCTTGGAGTTACCCTTCTTGCCTTTGCCGTTTCTCTTGAAACCAGTGGTCTTATTGACCATCAACACTTGATGTTCTTTCCGGAGTTTTGACTCTGCGAGTTTCAGCATCGCAAACAACTCGCCGGGTGACTTGTTCATCCCTTGCATGTTATAGTTCAACACAAAGCCCTTGTAGCTAGGTGACAGTGTTTGAAGAATTTTGTCAGTGATAGCCTCTTGCGGGAGTTCAACTCCCAGCTCAGCTAGACGGTTTGAGTACCCATACATTTTGAGCACGTGTTCATTGAGAGAAGAATTCTCCTACATTTTGCAAGCATAGAATTTATCGGAGGTCTCATACCTCTCGATCCGGGCATTCTTCTGAAAGTTAAACTTCAACTCCTGGAACATCTCATATGCTCCATGACGTTCAAAGCATCGTTGAAGTCCCGGTTCTAAGCCATACAAGACTGCACATTGAACTACTGAGTAGTCCTCCTTACGTGCCTGCCAAGCGTTCAAAACATCTTGCTCAGACGTGGCAGGTGGTTCATCTCCTAGCGCAGCATCAAGGACACAATTCTTTTTCCCATCTTGTAGCATAAGCCTCAGATGACGAGCCCAGTCTACGAAGTTGCTGCCATCATCTTTCAGCTTAGCTTTCTCTAGGAACATATTCAAATTCAGGGTCGCTACTACATGCGCCATTGATCTACAACATAAAATATTGCAAAGTGGACTTAGATTATGTTCAAGATAATTAGAGTTTAGCTAATCATATTACTAATAAACTCCCACTGAAATAGACATCCCTCTAGTTATT
Source organism: Hordeum vulgare subsp. vulgare (assembly GCF_904849725.1). NCBI lineage: Eukaryota > Viridiplantae > Streptophyta > Magnoliopsida > Poales > Poaceae > Hordeum > Hordeum vulgare. The sequence goes on along the minus strand of NC_058519.1, from coordinate 381,066,748 downwards.
TGAGTGTGGCATGATCCAAATTCACTAACCCAAGTCCGATCATCACGTGAGTTGAGTGTAGTTTCAGTGGTAAACATCTCTATGTTAATCATATCAACTGTATGATTCATGCTCGACCTTTCGGTCTCTTGTATTCCGAGGCCCTGTCTATACATGCTAGGCGTGTCAAGTTTAATCCGAGTGTTCCGCGTGTGCAACTGTTTTGCACCTGTTGTATGTGAACGTTGACTCTATCACACCCGATCATCACATGGTGTCTCGAAACGACGAACTATCGCAACGGTGCACAGTTGGGGAGAACACAATTTTATCTTGAAATTTAGTGAGGGATCACCTTATAGTGCTACCGTCGTTCTAAGCAAGATAAGGTGCATAAAAGGATTAACATGACATGCAATTCATAAGTGACATGATATGGCCTTTATCTTGTGCTTCTTGATCTCCATCACCAAAGCACCGACATGATCTTCATCGTCGCCAACGCCTTATACGTCTCCAACGTATCTATATTTTTTGATGGTTTCATGCTATTATCTTGTCAAACTATGGATGTTTTGTATGCCTTTTATATATTTTTTGGGACTAACTTATTAACTCAGTGCCAAGTGCTAGTTCCTGTTTTTTCCATGTTTTTGAGCCCTTTGAGAGGAGATTTTCAAACAGAGTCGAAACGGAAGAAAATCCCCGAAAATATTTTTTCCATAACGGAAGAAGATCGGGAAGCTTGAGAGCCAAGGCAGGGGGGCTCAAGGGCTCCACAAGCCCCCACCCCGCGGCCAGGGGGGAGGCCGCGGCCCACAAGCTTGTGGGCCCCCTGGGCGCCCTCTGCCCTAGGGGTTGCGCCTATATATTCCCTAAAAATCCCAAAGAAATCAGGAGATCATCGAAAGTACTTTTCCGCCGCCGCAAGCTTCTGTCTCCACAAGATCCCATCTGGGGCACGTTCTGGTGCCCTGCCGAAGGGGGGATTCAGACACGGAGGGCTTCTTCATCAACACCATGACCTCTCCGATGATGTGTGAGTAGTTCACCATAGACCTACAGGTCCATAGCTAGTAACTAGATGCCTTCTTCTCTCTCTTGGATCTTCAATACAAAGTTCTCCATGATCTTCATGGAGATCTATCCGATGTAATCTTCTTTTGTGGTGTGTTTGTCGAGATCCGATGAATTGTGGATTTATGAACAAATTATCTATGAATCTTATTTGAGTTTCTTATGATCTCTCTTATGCATGATTTCATATCCTTGTAATCCTCTTCAATTTGTGGGTTTTGTTTGGCCAACTAGATCTATGATTCTTGCAATGGGAGAAGTGCTTGGTTTTGGGTTCATACCGTGCGGTGACCTCACCCAGGGACAGAAGGGGTAGCGAGGGACGCATCGTGTTGTTGCCATCAAGGGTAAAAAGATGGGGTTTTCATCATTGGTTTGAGATTATCCCTCTAAATCATGTCATCTTGCTTAAGGCGTTACTCTGTTCGTCATGAACTCAATACACTAGATACATGCTGGATAGTGCTATCCCACAGACAACAGCGCGAGAAATTGACACGTTGACAGAGGCAGGCCTTGCGTTGGTTCTTCCCTTGAAGAGGAAAGGGTGTTGCAGCACAGGAGCAGTAAGTATTTCCATCAGTTTGAGAACCTAGGTATCCGTCCAGAAGGAGGGTCTCGTCAAGTCCAGAGTACCTGCGCAAACACAAACAAGCTTTCACCCAATGCTTCAAAGGGGTTGTCAATCCCTTCAAGATTGTTTGCAAAGTGAGATCTGAAGGCGGAAAGTGCAACGAAGTAAAAAGTGTAAGGCTGAAAATATGGTGTAGAGTAGACCCTGGGGCCTTAGTGTTCACTAGAGGCTTCTCCCAAAATAGCAAGTGTTACGGTGGGTGAACAAATTACTGCCGAGCAATTGATAGAACCGCGCAGAGTCAGGACGATATCTAAGGCAATGATCATACATATAGGCATCACGTCCGAGACAAGTAGGCCGATACTTTCTGCATCTACTACTATTACTCCACACATCGACCGCTATCCAGCATGCATCTAGTGTATTGAGTTCATGACGAACAAAGTAACGATTTAAGCAAGATGACAAGATGTAGAGGGATAATCTCAAACCAATGATGAAAACCCATTGTTTTTACCCTTGATGGCAACAACATGATGCGTGCCTCGCTACCCCTTCTGTCACTGGGTGAGGTCACCGCACTGTATGAACCCAAAACCATGCACTTCTCCCATTGCAAGAATCATAGATCTAGTTGGCCAGACAAAACCCACAACTCAAAGAGAATTACAAGGATATGAAATCATGCATAAGAGAGATCAGAAGAAACTCAAATAAGACTAATAGATAATCCGATCATAAATCCACAATTCATCGGATCTCGACAAACACACCGCAAAAGAAGATAACATCGGATAGATCTCCATGGATATCATGGAGAACTTTTTATTGAGGATCCAAGAGAGAGAAGAAGCCATCTAGTTACTAGCTATGGACCCGTAGGTATATGGTGAACTACTCACGCATCATCGGAGAGTTCAAGGTGTTGATGAACAAGCCCTCTGTGTCCGAATCCCCCCTCCGGCAGGGCACCAGAACGTGCCCCAGATGGGATCTTGCGGAGACAGAAGCTTGCGGCGGCGGAAAAGTACTTTCGATGGTCTCCTGATTGTTTCTAGAATTTATGGGAATATATAGGTGAAAGACCTAGGGAAAAGGGTGTCCAGGGGGCCCACAAGCCTGGATGGCGCGGCCTCCCCCCTAGCCGCGGGGTGGGGGCTTGTGGGGCCCCTGAGACTCCCCTGCCTTGGCTCCCAAGCTTCCCAATCTTCTTCCGTTCCAGAAAAAATCTTTTCGGGGATTTTCCTCCGTTTGGACTCCGTTTCAAAATCTCCTCTGAAAGGGGTCAAAAACATGGAAGAAACAGGAACTGTCACTTGGCTCTGAGTTAATAAGTTAGTCCCAAAAAATATATAATAGCATGCAAAACATCCAAAGTTTGACAAGATAATAGCATGAAACCATCAAAAATTATAGATACGTTGGAGACGTATGAGATAGCGGTCGATGTGCGGAGTAATAGTAGTAGATGCAGAAAGTATCGGTCTACTTGTCTCGGACGTGATGCCTATATGTATGATCATCGTCTTAGATATCGTCATGACTTTGCGCAGTTCTATCAATTGCTCAACAGTAATTTGTTCACCCACCGTGATATTTGCTATTTTGAGAGAAGCCTCTAGTGAACACTATGGCCCCCAGGGTCTACTCCACACCATATTTTCAGCGTTACACTTTTTACTTCGTTGCACTTTCCGCCTTCAGATCTTACTTTTGCAAACAATCTTGAAGGGATTGACAACCCCTTTGAAGCGTTGGGTGCAAGCTTGTTTGTGTTTGCGCAGGTACTCTGGACTTGATGAGACCCTCCTTCTAGATCGATACCTTGGTTCTCAAACTGAGGGAAATACTTACTGCTCCTGTGCTGCATCACCCTTTCCTCTTCATGGGAAAAACCAACGCAAGCCCAGCCTCCGTCAACGTGTCAATTTCTAGCGTTGTTGTCTGTTGCCGTAGCAGCGCCACACCATGATCTCCATCATTGTGCCTCCATCGAGGTTGTCGTGCTATCTATGCTATTACTACTGAAGCTACAACCTAGCAATATAGTAAACACATCTGCAAACACAAACCTATGGCTCTTGCGAGTTGCTGTAGCATCGACGTGCACGTCGATATTTAACTATTACAATATGATCATCTCACACATCCAATATATCACATCATGTCTTTGGCCATATCACATCACATGCATACCCTGCAAAAACAACTTAGACTTCCTCTAATTTGTTGTTGCATGTTTTATGTGGCTGCTATGGGTATCTAGTATGATCGCATCTTACTTACGCAAAACCACAACGGAGATGTGCAAATTGCTATTTAAACTCTCTCCAAGGACCGCCTCAGTCAAATCCAATTCAACTAAGGTTGAAGAAACAAACACCCACCAGTCATCTTTATGCAACGAGTTGCATGTTAGTCAATGAAACTAGTCTCTCGTAAACGTACGAGTAAGGTTGGTCCGGGCCGCTTCAATCCAACAGCACCGCTGAATCGAGAAAAGACTAAGGAGGGAGGCAAATCGAACATCATCACCTACAAAAACTTTTGTGTTCTACTCGAGATTATATCTACGCATGAACCTAGCTCATGATGCCACTGTTGGGGAACGTTGCATGGGAAACAAAAAAAATTCCTGCGCACACGAAGACCTATCATGGTGATGTTCATCTACGAGAGGGAGATCGGATCCACATAACCTTGTATATCGCTAAGCAGGAAGCGTTAAGAAACATGGTTGATGTAGTGGAATAGCTTCGTGTTTCAAATCACCGTCGTCCCATGATCCGTCCCGATCTAGCACCGAACGGACGGCCCCTCCGTGTTCAGCACATGTCCAGCTCGATGACAATCTCCGCCTTCTTGATCCAGCAAGAGAGACGGGGAAGTAGATGAGTTATCGAGCAGCGTGACGGCCGCTGGTGATGGTGATGATCTATTCCCGCAGGGCTCCGCCCGAGCTCCGTAGAAAACCGATCTAGAGGAAGGACTGCGAAGTCGAGGTTTAGGGTTGCACGTGGCAAAGTTGTATCTCAAAAACCCTAAAACCTCTACTATATATAGGAGGACGGGAGGGGCTAGCCTTGGGGAAAAAGGGAGCCCCTAGGGCGTCGGCCGAGTGGAGGAGGGGAGGGACTCCCACTCCAATTAGGTTTGGGAAGGAGGAGTCCCTTCCTTCCTTCCCACTCTTTTTTTTCTTTCTCCTTGATTTTCTTTCCTTGGCCGAAATAGTCTACTTGGGTTGGCCTCACCATCCCACTAAGGGCTGGTGCGCCACCCATGGTGTATTAGGTTCACTCGTGGGTGGGTGGCCCCCTCCCGGTAAAAACCCAGAACCGATTCGTCACTCCCGGTATACTGCCGGTAATGCCCGAAATCTTTATGGAGGCCAAATGAAACAATCCTATATATCAATCTTCCATTCCGGACCATTCCGGAAACCCTCATGACGTCCGTGATCTCATGAGGGACACCGAACAAACCTTCGGTCACCAACACCTATAGCTCAACTATACCGAAACGTCACCGAACCTTAAATATGCAGACCTTACGGATTCGCGAACTATGCAGACATGACCTGAGACACTCCCCGGTTAATATCCAATAGTGGGACCTGAATGCCCATATTGGATCCTACATATTCTACGAAGATCTTATCGTTTGAACCTCTGTGCCAATGATTCATATAATCCCGTATACCATTCCCTTTGTCCTTCGGTATGTTAGTTGCCCGAGATTTCATCGTAGGTATCCCTATACCTATTTCAATCTCGTTACCGGCAAGTCTCTTTACTCGTTCCGTAATAAAAGATCCCGAGACTAACACTTTGGTCACATTGCTTGCAAGGCTTGTATATGATGTTGTATTACCGAGTGGGCCTCGAGATACCTCTCTGTCACAAGGAGTGACAAATCCCAGTCTTGAGCCATGGTAACTCAACGGACACCTTCGGAGATACCTGTAGAGCACCTTTATAGTCACCGAGTAACGTTGCAATGTTTGATGCACACAAGGTATTCCTCCGGTGTCAGTGAGTTACATGATCTCATGGTCATAGGAATGAATACTTGACACGCATAAACAATAACAACAAAATGACACAATCACATGCTACATTTATAGTTTGGGTCTTGTCCATCACCTCATTCTCCCAATGATGTGATCCAGTCATCAAGTGACAACACTGGCATATGGTCACAAAACCTTAACCATCCTTGATCAACCGGCTAGTCAACTAGAGGCTTACTAGGGACATTGTTTTGTCTATATATCCACACATGCATCTATGTTTTCATTCAATACAATTATAGCATGGATAATAAACGATTATCTTGAAACAGGAAATATAATAATAACTATTTTATCATTTCCTAAAGGGCATATTTCCAACAGGGTTGTGGGCCCCAACTAGGCCTCTAACGACCATCTTCTACTCTATGGTGTGTCTTATCGTAGAAAAAATCATAATTTATCTTTCGGGACGAAGCACCGCCATCTCGAGGTAGAAACCTGGGCAGAGGACCTTCTTTCCTTCGGCAGAGAAAGTCTATGATGGGAATTTCTCTGCTGGAGGGGAAAGTCGAAGCCATCGTCATTACCAATGCTTCCTCGTTTGTGGGAGGACCAATCTTCATCAAAATCTTCACTAGCACCATATCGTCTCCAATCCTAGTTCACCACGTGTATTCAATCTTTATCTCCAAATCTTAGATTGGTACCTGTGGGTTGCTAGTAGTGTTGATTATATATTGTAGTTGATGCTTGTTGGATTACTTGGTGGAAGAAATTATGTTTAGACCCTTAATTATTATTATTACATCTCTCATCTTGAACATGTTGATGATGTGTGAGTATTAATTATTGTTCTCGAGGACATGTGAGAAGTCTTGTTATAAGTAATCATGTAAAGTTGGTATTCGATTGATATTTTGATGATATGGATGTTGTTACTTCTCTTAGTGGTGTCATGTGAACATCGACTACATGACACTTCACAATGTTATGGGCCTAAGGAAAGTCATTGTGGAGTAACAAATAGATGATGGGTTGCGAGAGTGACAGAAGCTTAAACCTCAGTTTATGTGTTGCTTCATAAGGGGATGATTTGGATCCACATGTTTCATGCCAAGGTTCGATTTTACTTAATTATTCTTTCGTAATTGCGGATGCTTGCGAGAAGGGGTAATCATAAGTAGGTTTTTAGTTCAAGTAAGAACAACACCCTAGCAGCGGTCCACCCACATATCTAATCATCAAACTAGCAAATGTGAATCAACTTAATATGATGAATATGATTAAACATAAATTCCTACGTGTCCTTGGGATCGCTTGCTTTCTATAAGAGAACTTTCAGGCCTGTCCTTTTCCATAAAAAAGGATTGGGATACCTTGTTTCACCTTTGTTACTATTGTTACTTGCCACTTGTTACGAATTATCTTGCTACAAAAGAACTATCACTGTCAGTTACAACACTTGCAGAGAATCCATTGCAGAAAACTACTTATCATTTCCTTCTTCTCCTTGTTGGGTTCGATACTCATACTTATTGAATAGACTACAATTAATCCCATATACTTGTGGGTCATCAATTACTGCCATGAATAACTTTTGTCTTGAATTCACACACGTGTTACATTATTTGGTCAAGATTATTCTATGTAGAATTCAACTTCAAAATTTGTCTTTCTGCATCATTTATTTACTCGAGGACGAGTAGGGATTAAACTTGTGGATGTTGATATATCTTAAACTTATCTATATTTTTTATTGTTGCATGCTATTGTAATATCACTTTTATATACCTTTTGTACCAAGTTTACTATTTTTCTAGACTAACCTATGAATTCAGTGCCCGCTGCGAGTTGATGTTTTTTGTATATTTTTTCCTTTACAGAAAACTGGATCTCGAGAGCTCAAAATTCCATATGTATTTAACGCAGTTTTGATCGCGGCAAAGAAAGGTTCTAGGAAACCTCTAAGGCAGACAAGAGGATACACGGGGGCACAAGATCAATGGCGCAGGCTAGGCCTAGGTTGTGCCCCTAGGCCACGTGCGCCCCACAGATACCACCTTACGTCCATTCATCTGCCTATAAATCCCATATATTTGGAAACCCACTTTTCATGGAATTTTTCTGCCGCAACAAGATTTTGTTCTGAGAAGATCCAATCTGGATGCATGTTCCAGTACTTTGTAGGAGAGGGAATTCATTTCCATATGCTTCTTAATCAACCATGATGCCTCCATGACCATCTATGAGTATTTCCCTTCGGACCGTCCACCATAATATCTAGATGACTCTCTATCTCTTTGATATTCATTATCAAGTTCCCGTTAGCTGCCTCACATGATTGGGATCAATTTAATATAATTCGTGGATGTGTTTGTTGGTATATGATGGATTGTCACTTTGTGATCAGATTTTTCACTAAATTCAATCGAATCATTTGAGGTTTTATTGTTGTATAATTAAATAGCTGTGCATGTTCTGTGATCTATCTATCTTCTTTGGCCAAGTTTGATGGGATTTTATTTTGAGGGAGTGGCAGTTTTTAGTGGGCTTTAATATTGTGGTGTTCTATATCCCAGTGATAGAAAAATACAAGACATGTATTATATTGTTGCCACTAAGGACAACGATGGTGTCTCGTCATATTGAGTGGTGTTTTTTGTCTACATCATGTAATCATGCTTATTGCAATCCTTTGTTTTTCTTGTAAACTTAATACTTCGGATGCATGTTGGATAGCGGTCCTTGACTGGAGCATTAGCTCTACATGCACTTGGATAACGGTCTACTTATCACACACATAAAGCATACATGAGAGTATACCATGAATGATCATAGTCATAGATACATACATCCATACAAACACACACACAGACACACACACATATATATATACATATATATATATATATATATATATATTACAATTTAATCAATTCCCAACTGTAATTTGTTCACCACACCATACTTGGATGCTTGAGGTAGATGTGAGTAGTGAAGCTATGCCCATGGGTCTATTCTTCTTTAGTGAAATCTTCATTACAATTGCTATTCTTTGTTGTAACATTTTACTTTCCGATCAAACTATCATTATCAATTGCATTTACTCTTGTAAATATCAAGACAAGAAGCTTGAAAACCTTCTTGACATGTTGGAGATAAGTTTGTTTTGTGTGTGTAGGTACGAGTGACTTTGTTTGCTCGAAACTCCTTGTGGTTCGGTAAACCTCGGTTCTTTAATAGGGGAAAATACTTATTGGTAGGTTCCATCACCCTTAAACCCGAGGAATACCCAACTACTCTGCTACTTGTAAACTTCGTTGGTTTTTCCGGAATAGGAGGGGTGATGCAGTATAGTAGAGACAACTATTTCCCTCAGTGAGAAACGAGGTTATCGAACTAATAGGAAAATCACACACAAAACCAAACACTTTCACCCAACACGGGCAAGAGGGTTATCAAGCACCTTGAAATCGTTACTTGCAAGGATTAATTCTGATATTGATACTATAAATTGCAAAAGTAAATAAATAAAAGTAAAAGTGCAGCAAGGTAATTTGGTTTTTTGGCAGTAGGATTAAGTAGACCCTCGGGGCATAGTTTTCATTAGAGGCTTCTCTCTCGAACACAACACATGATGGATAAACAAATTACTGTTGGGAAATTGATAGAATAACACATAGTTATGCCATGTTATTCACAAAAATTATTATGTGTATATAGGCATCATGTCTATTAACAAATGAACTGAAACAATCCTGCATCTACTACTATTACTCCACTTCGCGAGATCTTCTATGCTTACCTCTATATGTATTAAGGTCATGACTAACAAAGTAATGCTTGGAGCAAGATGACGTGATGTAGACAAAGTAAGAATAGCAATATGCTCAGACCACGTTGTTGTATCCTTAGTAGCGACAATACAAATATGTGTCTTGTCCCCTTCTATCACTAGGATATTGAGCACTAAGAGATTGAACCCGCAACAATGCACCACTCCCTCTGAAGATAAGTCAATCTAGTTGGCCAAAGAAAACAAATAGATCCGAGAGAAATACGAAGGTACAATAATCATGCATAATAGAATTCACAGGGGACTCAATTACTTCCAATGAATAATTTAATTATAAACCCACAATTCATTGGATCCCGACAAACACACCACAAAAGATGATTACATTGAAATAGATCACAACGAGAATCGCGACAAATATTGTATTGAAGATCATAGAGAGAAAAGAAGCCATTTAGATACTTGCTATGGACCAATTATTCACACATCATCATGGAGGCGGCAAGGTTGATGTAGATAGCCTCCGTGATCGATTCCCCCTCTGGTAGGGCACCGGAAAAGTTCTACACATGGGATAACTGCGAAAGAGAGACTTGGGGCGGTGCGGAAAGTGTTTCTGGTTGCCCTATGTTTGTATAGAATATTTCAAAATTTATGGAAGTGGAATTAGGTCATTAGGCTTTGTGAGGGGCCGAGAAGCACAGGGCCCCTACCCCCAAGCTTCGTGAGCCCAAAATCTTTCAAAAAAATCAGGAAAAAGTTTCATCGTGTTTGAACTCCGTTTGGCATTTATTATTTGCAAAAGTAAAAAACACACAAAAACATGGAACTGGCACTTGACACTGGGTTAATAGCTTGGTAAATAAATGACATGAAAATCATATTATCGCATATAAAGTATCCAAGATTGATAATATAATGGCATGGAAAAATCAAGAGTTATATATACGTTGGAGACGTATTAGTCATCGTCGAGTTGGTAAATGATAAAAACAAAAAAAAATTGTTGTGACATGCTACCCAACATGTAATTTATTTTAGGTATGATCTTGGAGAAATGATGAACTAATTGATATCAATATATTAATATGCATAAACATAAGAATCATAATCATTACTTTTTCAAAATATATGGCCCTTAAAGAATGTTATTTACTACTCATTTTGTCATATTAGCACGCCATGACTCTATCTTCACCGCATAAGTATAAATCATGAGCACCACAGTGTCAAATCAGGCAACTGGATCATACTTCTATCACATTTTAACATTTTGAACTCCACTTAATACATGAGCGTTAACCATAGATCTTGCACATGGGTGGAATATAGTATGGTGGTAGACATAAAAAAGAAGTAAAAGCGGAAAGGAAGACTCGCATCAACTAGGCAGATCAACAGGCTATGGAGATGCCCATTGTTAGAGCATATTTCTCCATATGTTGTTTTGGTAATTGATGACAATCCCTATGGACTAATGGTTGCCTTAAGTTATATTCGAAGGATTTGTCCATAGGCACTTCTTGAAGTACATCTGTTGGTGTCAAGGAGTTTATATGATGACCAAGGTGGTATTCAAGGTATTATCCAAAGATTGGTCATAAAGACACAAGGTTGATCAAGACTAAGCAAAGAGTAAATCAAGATGATCAACACACAAAGTGTACAAGATGTATAGAGAGGGATCAAGTGATACCATGACAAGAATTTTCCATAACGCTTTTCTGTACGAACCCATGGTCCTTGTGAGAGTTCTATGTGGGGTTAGGTTTATCTCCATGGGTTTGCGTCAAGAGAAAGATCTCATTCAACCTATGAAGGATGACATCAAGTGGTGATCGTCATCAAGATTGCGGTGTGCAAGTTCAAGTGGAGCATCACGGAGATATCATGCTTGAAGCTTGCCGTTCATTGTGGTGGCAATGGACTTGTGAAGATGTGTTGAAGAGTGGCTCACCCATAGTGAGTATGGGGGAAAATCAACTAGTCTTCGTCAAACCAAGGCAATCAAGAAAGGTGGTCCATCTTGAGGAAGCCAAGATCACCATCCTCTAGCTCAACAGGACTAGGTGCAAGGTATATGTTTTCCCTTGAAAGGTTTTCTATTTTAGGATAGATTGTCGTACTGTAAAGGGGGGCTCTCAAGTAAGTAGCTTGATCGTATCATTCATTGGATTCTCAAACCATTTGCATCCTTGCATCATACTTCTTGGTTCTTGTTTGGTGTTTCTCTTTGTTAGTTTTAGAGCTTATGGTCATCTTCATGACAAGGTCGAGTTCATCGAAAACGGAGTCCATGCATCTTCTATCATGTTTTCGATGTTGGGAGTTTTTACTGGTCTTATTTGAGGAAAGGTTCTCACCATTTTCTTATGGGCCTTTTATCACTTTCTTATTATTGATATTTATATCAAGATTGTGTTAGATCATGTCGTAAGCTTTCTACCAAACTTGGTTTTGTTGAATTCGGTGTCCGTATGCGAAAGTTAAGGGAGTTTCTGTGGCGAGCGATAGTACCGCTTGTGCCGAGCGGTAGTACCGCTCCGTCGGACTTTATTCGTGCTTCCTTTTTGCCTCAGCATGGCTGGTGAACCTACCGAGTGGTAGTGCCGCTCCCACGAGCGGTAGTATCGCTCCGTCCGACTTCATTTGTGCATCCTTTTTGCCTCAGCATGGCTGGTGAACCACCGAGTGGTAGTAACGCTCCCATGAGCGGTAGTACCGCTCTGTGCGGGCTGTGAAGCATAACGATTGTATTTTCCCCACCTGTAAAAGGGGTATTCTTCCCCATTGAACCTTATCCGTTAAGCTTGAATTTGGCCCCCATTGTTGAACTTCTTCGAGCTTCCTAACTCTCAATCCCTCCAATGATTCTTGCTAGTTCTTGAGGGAAAAGAGAGAGGAGATCTAGATCCATATTTCCACCAATCACTTTCTCCTCTAAGTGAGGGGAACCCCTTGGGTCAAGATCTTGGAGTTCTTCGTGTTCTTCTTCGTTCTTCCTCTCATTTTGCTCCCTAGGATTAGTTGCTTCGGTGGGATTTTGGAGAGAAGGACTTGGGCACTCCGTGTGCCCTTGCCATTGCATTTGGTGCATCGGTTTGAGTTCTCCACATTGATACGTGGAAGTGAGAAGTTGAGAAGCTTATTACCCTTGGGTACTTCGTACCCCTAGAATCTTGGTGGTGCCTCGGAGCTCAATCAAAGTGGTATAAAGCTCCAGGCAAGCATCGGGTTCTCCAATTAAGTTGTGGAGATTGCCTCGAGCATTTGTGGCCACCTCGAAGCCATATGCCATTGTGATGAAGCATCGTGGTATTGTTGGGAGCCTCCAATTAAGTTGTGGAGATTGCCCCAACCTTGTTTGTACGGGTTCGGTGACCTCCCTCAAGGGTCCCTTAGTGGAATCACAGCTTCTTGCATTGTGCGAGGGCGTGAGGAGATTACAGTGGCCTTAGTGGCATCTTGGGGAGCATTGTGCCTCCACACCAATCCAAACGGAGATTAGCATCGGCAAGGGTGTCAACTTCAGGATACATCGTCGTCTCCACGTGCCTCGGTTATCTCTTACCCGAACCCTTTACTTATGAACTTTACTTTGTGATAGCCATATAGTTTCTTGTCATATATCTTGCTATCACTTAGTTGTTTAATCTTGCTTAGCATAAGTTGTTGGTGCACATAGGTGAGCCTAGTTGTTTTAAGTTTTGTGCTTGACAAATTAATCGTTAGTTTTATTCCACATTTGTCCAAGCCTAAACCTTAATTATTTTAAAGCGCCTATTCACCCCCCTCTAGGCGACATCCGCGTCCTTTCACCCATTGGTCGATATCGATGCTAGGTGTAGGGATTGACATGAAATGGATTACACGAGCTATAAGTGCATGAAAGGTCAAATCAAGCTAAGTGGACATGCGTCCAACTTGCCTACTCATGAAGACTACGTGCATTTGAGAAAGCCCATCATCGGAATATACAAACCAAGTTCTATAATGAAAATTTCTCACTAGCTTACGAAAATGACAACTCAAGAGACTCTCTATATGAAGAACATGGTGCTCCCTCTAAGCACAAGTGTGGACAAAGATAGTAACACTTCCCTTTCTCTCTTTTCTCTTGTTTTCATTTTTTAATGGTGGTCTTTTCTTTTTTTCTTCCTTTTTGCCTCTCCCATTTATTTTTTTATTTTTATTTTGTTTTCCATTCCGAGTCTCATCCTGACTTGTGGGGAAATCATAGTATCCATCATCCTTTCCACACTAGGACAATACTCTAATAATGATGATCATCACACTTTTATTTACTTACAACTCAATATTACAACTCGGTAGAAATATTCAAAATCACTCTATATGAATGTCTCTGGTAGTGTAACTGGATGTCTCTTGCGTAACATGTAGAGAATGATGAATGGTGGATTTGCCACAAATACTATTTCACGTACATGATCATGCAAAGCAATATGATGATGAACACACAAGTCATTTGATGCAACCTGAAGTTGCATGGCAATATATTTCGGAATGGCTATGAAAAATGCCATAATAGGTAGGTATGGTGGCTGTTCTCAGGAAGATATAGGGAGGCTGATGAGTGATATAGCGTATCATACCATGGGGTTTGGATGCACCGACTCTCAAGGTGAGAATGGGCAACGCATGGTACAAAAGAGGCTAGCAAATTACAGAAAGGTGAGAGTGCGTATATCCATGGATTCACATTATTCATAAATAAGTCGCATACTTATTGTAAAGCCTTATTAGCTCTCTCGAAGCAAAGTACTAGCGCATGCCCCTAGGGATGAGGTCGGCAGGAGTTAACCATCGCGCGCCCCCGACTCGAACAACACGATATGATTCCGTTCAGACATAAGAATGCTCAGACCTCATCACTATGCCATAACAATATTTAGATTAGAAACAAATAACAAGGTTTAATTTTATATTGCTACTAAGAAATGATCATGTGCTCATGTCCTTTTATATTTCTACATCAATACAATTAACCCACACTTCTCTTATTTGATGAGCTACATGAAAGTTTTTATTATACCCCCTTGAATACCTATCATTTTTGGACTAGTCTTATAACACGTGCACATTACCGTACATATTTATTAGACTCTCAAAAAGACTGAAGTGATTTATGAGAGTACAATTATTTCTTTGAAGTCTAAACATCACCGTTCTCTAAAAGATATAAGTGAAGCACTAGAGAAATTGCCTAGCTCAGAAGATATAAGTGAAGTATTAGAGTATTATAACAAATTATGATGAACATGTGTCTCCCTCAAATAGGTGTGTAGAGAAAACAATGATTTTTGCCAACTAAAATAAGAGAAAACTATAATACATGGGGCTTCAGGCAAAACTTATATCATGTGAAGAATATAAATATAGCTCCAAGTGACATACCGATAGATTGGAGATAAAAGAGGGGATGCCATCTGGGGCATCCCCAAGCTTAGACGCTTGGGTCTTAATTAAATATTACCTTGGTGTTCCTTTTTTATCCCTAAGATTAGGGTCTTGCCACCCCTTATTACTTCATTCAGTGTTGCCTCGCCCAAAACTTAAGAACTTCAGCACACAAAACTCAAAATAAACCTCGTGAGATCCGTTAGTATAATAGGTAAATCATAAGCTTTAGGTACTATTGTTAATTGGTTCATATTTAATTATTGCATAATCTACTTTATACTAAATTATCCATGACTTGTACCAACGGATATAATCCATAGCATCACCAAAATAAGCAAACTATGCAAGCAAAAAATAGAATCTGTCTACAACAAAACAATGTGTAATGATCAGAACCAAAACCATACTTCTGTAACTCTGAGTATTCTGACAAGTTAGTGCAACCTGGGAAATTTGCATACCAATCCTATCTAAAAATTCAGATAAAAAATACGTTCTAGTAAAATCAAATAATTTCTGCGGTCGACGTAAAAGTTTATGTTTTTTGCACAAGATCAATTCTACTATCTTCCAAATGACCCCAAAGGCTTTACTTGGCACATACACTAATTAAAAAAACTCAATGATTACAATAGAAACAATCATGTCTTCACCCCCAAAACAGAAAGTAAAAGCAAGAATTTAAGGTAACTATTGGGTTGCCTCCCAAGAAGCGTTATTGTTTTATGCTCTTACCTAGGCATAATGCATAGTATCAAGTGTTGCCATCTTTGTCATCCACTTTGTCTACCTTAGCAGGGACTTTCTCAAACCTTGGAGGTTCCTTCCATTTAGCCTAACCTCTGAAAGTGATGCCACCAATTTCTCTAGGGAATCATGTCTTTTATTGGAAGTAGTGAGGAAGGAATTCATGCGATGAAGGCTATCGCTTATGGTTTTGATGTGTTCGTTAAAGTTTTGTATTGTGCTCAAATTGTTCTGCAAATCCCTAATATGTCTCCAACATATTTACTTTCCCAAACACTTTTCTCTAGTTTTGGACTAGAATTTGCTTGACTTGACTAGGACTAACCCGGACTGACGTTGTTTTGAGCACAACTACCTTGGTGTTTTTTGTGCACAAATAAAAGTTTTTGGAATTGGACGAAACTTTTTGTGAATTATTTTTGGAATACATAATGAATTTTGGAGCGAAGATCCACCGGAGGGGGCTGCGTGTGGGCCACAAGCCAACATGGTCCGCCCACCCCCCTAAGCGCACTCAGATGGCTCATGTGGCCCACATGGGTCCTTCGACCGTAATTCCAGTCCTATAAATTTGCATCTTCGGAGAAAAAATCAAAGAGAAATTTTATCCCATTTTTACGAGAAGAAGCCGGCGCCACCTCTTATTATTCCTCGGGAGGGATGATCTGGAGTCCGTTTGGGGCTCTAAAGAGGAGGATTCGTCGCCGTCGTCATCACCAACCCTTCTCCATGAACAATTCCATGATGCTCACCACCAGGAGTGAGTAATTCCTTGGTAGGATCGCTAGATGGTGATGAGGTTTGGATGAGATTCATCATGTAATCGAGTTAAGTTTTATAGGGCTTGATCCATAGTATCCACTGTGTTATGAGATTAATGTTGCTATGACTTTGCTATGCTTAATGCTTATCACTATGGCCCAAGTGCCAAGATTTCAGATCTGAACCAATTATGTTGTCATGAATATAAGAGTGATTTGGATCCTATCTTGCATGTTGTATGCACCTATTACGTGTCTTGATCCGCATACCCCGAGGTGACAATAATTGGGATTCTTACCGGTGATTGTCGTAGTTTGAGGAGTTCATGTATTCACAATGTGTTAATGCTTTGCTCCGGTTCTCTATTAAAAGGGGGGCTTAATATCCCTAAGTTTCCAATAGGACCCCGCTTCCACGGGATGGCAGGACAAAATATGTCATGCAAGTTCTTTTCGCAAGCACATAGGACTATATATGGAATACATGCCTACATTATATTGATGAATTGGAGCTAGTTTTGTGCCTCTTTAATGTGTAACTGTTACATGATTGATGTCCTCCATATCTTTCCATCACTGATCCATGTGCCTATGCTTTACATATACTGAATCTTGCTAAGTTATTGTTGATGTTGTTACTGTCACACCTACTACCCAATTGCTATTGTTACGACTGTTACCAAAATTGCTGCTATTACAGTTACTGCTATTACTATTACTTTCCATGCTAATATACCTTTGCTACACAGAGATATCCTAGGTGCGGTTGAATTGGCAACTCAATTGTCAAGGCCTATAAATATTCTTTGACTTCCCTTGTGTCAAATCAATAAATTTGGGTGAAATACTACCCGTCAAGACCGTCGCGATCCCCTATACTTGTGGGTTAACAATCCCCTAGATTTTCTAATATTTGAATACCTTAATTTTTAAAATGTGAAATTTGACAGAGTGGAGAAGTTCCTACCATCCCTTCCGTTATCTCGTGGGCAGCGT
Source organism: Hordeum vulgare subsp. vulgare (assembly GCF_904849725.1). NCBI lineage: Eukaryota > Viridiplantae > Streptophyta > Magnoliopsida > Poales > Poaceae > Hordeum > Hordeum vulgare. The sequence continues at coordinate 381,049,382 of NC_058519.1, read as the reverse complement.
TTGAATCGATCTCGATAAGATTTCCTTTCGCAACAATCTAGAATTTGCCTATTGGATATACTAAGTCCTATGTAAAAGTTATGAAGGAGGATCTTAATATCATTGTTTATAGTAGTCTTACAGTGGGACTCTATTATATGATACCATGCATCCTTGAGGCCGTCCCCATATTTCTATTTAAAATAAAGTACTTTGAAATTCGGGGAAACGCTAACGGGTGGGCCAAACATTTTAATGAGCAAGAGACCTAATAATCAAAACAAGTAAACCAGAAAAGGTGAATATTGTTGTGTTTTTGATATTTTTGAGAAGCAAAAATAAAGTCAAATAAAAAGTAGAATAAGTGAATGAATTTTTTTATGAAGGAACCTCATGAGAATTTGATGATGTCTCATTGGCAACAGAACCCGAAATTCATCCTGCTACTTGTAAACTATGTTGGGTTTTTCCCTGAACAAGAGGGTTGATGCTGTATAGCAGAGATAAGTATTTCCCTAAGTGCGAACCAAGGTTATCTTACCAATAGGTGAATCACACAAACTCTCGTCATCGGCTCCTACACACACAAAAACTAATTCTTGTAACCAACGAAGGTAAGAGGGTTGTCAAGCCCCTTGAACTTGTTACTTGCAAGGATAATTCTAATAGACATATAATATAAAAAGAAAAAGTAAGTAAATAAAAGTAAAAGTGCAGCGAGGGAATTTGGGTTTTGGGAAATAGGATTAGGTAGACCCGGGGGCCATAGTTTTCACTAGAGGCTTTTCTCTTGAACATAGAAGGAGTTGTAACCTGTATTGTAAGGTGTGGATTTGAGTAACACTCAAAGCTCGACCACGGTAGAAGAAAGGGAAATGACGAAGGTTGTCCCTGATGTCTACTATGCAACCTTGTTCTAGCAGACATTGTTGGGCCTCAAAGTGTAGAGTTTAGTAGTACATCAGCAAATTACCCTCAAGTAGATGACCTAAGGTTTATCAATCCGTGGGAGGTGTAGGATGAAGATGGTCTCTCTTAACCAACCCTGCAATCAAATACAAAAAATCTCTTGTGTCTCCAAGTCACCCAATACAACAACAAATTGTATAGGTGCACTACTTTGGCGAAGAGATGGTGATACAAGTGTAGTATGGATAGTAGATATAGGTTTTTGTAATACAGAAATATAAAAAACAAGGTAGCAAGTGAAAAACAACGAGCAAAACATTGTATAAATGGTTGGAAAGAAAGCCTAAGTTTCATACTTTCACTAGTGCAATCTTTCAACAATGCTAACATAGTAGAATCATACGATCATCCCTTAACGTGCAACAAAGAATCACTCCAAAGTTCATAAGTAGCGGATAATATAATATGAAATTGGCGTAGGTAGTAGAACCACCTCAAAGTTATTATTTCCGATCAATATTTTGAGATATTCCTATAAGTGTCACAAACAACCCTATAGTTCGTACTAGAATAACACCCATGATACATATTAATCAACCCTAATGTCAGATAGATACTCCAATGTCACCTCAAATATCCATGGATTAATTATACGACATGCATCAAACCATTTCAGATATATCATATTCAATCCAAACCAAAGAACTTTAAAGAGTACCCCAATATTTCTATCGGAGATCATAGTATGAGAAGGTGCAATCAAACGCTATGCATAGATCCCCAAGGTCACCGGAATCCGCAAGTTGATGCCATAACATATATCAAGTGAATAAATAGAATACTTCATTGTCACCATGTGTCAGTGCAGATGTGCACACGGTCACCTATGGCACCTTCGGGCCCCTTGTAGTTCGGCGGGGAGGTCATATCACACAATGAGAAGAGAGTACAGAGACATCACCGTGATGAGACTCGGGGGTTTTTATTCAGGTTCGGGCCACTGTGAAGCGTAAAACCCTACTCCTGCTTTGGTGGATTGATTGGGGAGATGAACTTCGCACGGAGCTATGCACCGGCAAGGGTTTCCGGGGAGAGCTAGCACGTGTGAACGCTTACACTTGGCTTTAATCCCGCGAGGACCTAATCTACCAAATGTTGAATCTCTAGGTGCTCAAATTCCCAAAGATCTGAATCCTTTGCTAGGTTGCTTTCGGCCTCCTTATATAGCTCAAGGGGCATCCAGAGTGGCAATTGATACGTCCATTTTATATCATGCTTTCATGTTGATATTTATCGCATTTTGGGCTGTTATTACACTTCACGGTACAATACTTATGCCTTTTCTCTCTTATTTTGCAAGGTTTACATGAAGAGAGAGAATGTCGGCAGATGGAATTCTGGCCTGAAAAAGGAGCAAGTTTGAGATACCCATTATGCGCAACTCCAAAAGCCGTGAAAATCAACGAGGATTTTTTTTGGGATTTATAAAAAATATTGGGCCGAAAAAGTACCAGAGTGGCGCCAGCAGGAGGCCAAAAGCCTGCTAGGCACGGCCTCCCCCTAGCCACGCCTAGGGGGGCTTTTGGACTCCCACTTAGCCCTCTGGCCTCCCTCTTTTGCTGCAAGAAGAGTTTCGTTCTAGAAAAAATCAGGAGGAGGCTTTTTGGAGGATTCGCTGCCGCCACGAGGCGGAACTTGAGCAGAACCAATCTAGAGCTCCGACAGGACGATCCTGTCGGGGAAACTTCCATCCCGGAGGGGGAAATCGTCGCCATCGTCATCACCAACACTACTCTCATCAGAGGGGACTCATCACCATCAACATCTTCATTAGCACCATCTCATCTCCAAACCCTAGTTCATCTCTTGTAACCAATCTCCATCTCGCGACTCCGATTGGGGTTGCTAGTAGTGTTAATTACTCTTTGTAGTTGATGCTAGTTGGATTACTTGGTGGAAGATTATATGTTCAGATCCTTGATGCTACTCATTACCTCTCTGGTCATAAATATGATTATGCGTTGTGAGTAGTTACATTTGTTCCTGAGGACATGGGATAAGTCGTGCTATAAGTAGTCATGTGAATTTGGTATTCGTTCGATATTTTGATGTGTTGTATGTTGTTTTTCCTCTAGTGGTGTTATGTGAATATCGACTACATAACACTTCACCATTATTTGGGCCTATAGGAAGGCATTGGGAAGTAGTAAGTAGATGATGGGTTGCTAGAGTGACAGAAGCTTAAACCCTAGTTTATGCGTTGCTTCGCAAGGGGATGATTTGGATCCACTAGTTTAATGTTATGGTTAGACTTTGTCTTAATTCTTCTTCGTAGTTGCGGATGCTTGCGAGAGGGGTTAATCATAAGTGGGATGCTTGTCCAAGTAAGGGCAGTACCCAAACGTCGGTCCACCCACATATCAAACTATCAAAGTAGCGAACACGAATCATATGAACTTGATGAAAACTAGCTTGACAGAATTTCCCATGTCTCCTCGGGAGCGCTTTACCTCCTATAAGACTTTGTCTAGGCCTTTCCCTTGCTACAAAAGGGATTGGGACACTTTGGTGCACCGTTGTTACTTTTTTTACTTGCTACTTGCTACAAATCATCTCACCACACAACTACTTGTTACCGATAATTTCAGTGCTTGCAGATATTACCTTGCTGAAAACCACTTGTCAGATCCTTCTTCTCCTCGTTGGGGTCGACACTCTTACTTATAAAAAGGACTAAGATAGATCTCCTATACTTGTGGGTCATCAAGACTCTTTTCTGGCGCCGTTGCGAGGGAGTGAAGCGCGTTTGGTAAGGAAACATTTATATAGTGTGCTGAAATTTATTGTCACTTTTCACTATGGAAACTAATCCTTTGAGGGGCTTGTTTGGGGTATCTTCACCTCGAACGGAAGCACAAAGAGTTGCTCCTCAACCTTCTGCACCTACTGAAAATATTTGCTATGAATTTCCTTCGGGTATGCTTGAGAAACTGCTGGCTAATCCTTTTACAGGAGATGGAACATCACATCCAGACTTGCATCAAATCTATGTAGATGAAGTTTGTGGTTTATTTAAGCTTGCAGGTTTGCCCGAGGATGAGGTCAAGAAGAAGGTCTTTCCCTTATCTTTGAGGGATAAGGCGTTGACATGGTATAGGCTATGTGATGATACTGGATCATGGAACTACGACCGTTTGAAATTGGAATTTTATCAAAAGTTTTATCCTATGCATTTAGTACATCGTGATCGGAATTATATTTATAATTTTTGGCCTCGTGACAGAGAAAGCATCGCTCAATCTTGGGGGAGGCTTAAATCAATGTTATATTCATGCCCCAACCATGAGCTCTCGAGAGAAATTATCATTCAGAACTTCTATGCTCGGCTTTCTCATGATGATCGCACCATGCTTGACACTTCTTGTACCGGTTCTTTTATGAAGAGAGATATTGACTTCAAATGGAAATTACTGGAAAGAATTAAATGCAACTCTGAAGATTGGGACCTTGATGAAGGAAAGGAGTGAGGTATGAATTTCAAGTTTGATTGCGTTAAAACCTTTGTTGAAACAAATACTTTTTGTGATTTTAGCGCTAAGTATGGACTTGACTCTGAGATAGTAGCTTCATTGAGTGAATCATTTGCTGCTCATATTGATCTCCCCAAAGAGAAGTGGTTTAAATATCATCCTCTCTTAGAAGTCAATGTAGTTAAACACAATCCAGTTGAAGAGAGAGTCATTACCTATAATGATCCTATTGTTCCCAGTGCTTACATTGAGAAACCACCTTTTCCTGTTAGGATAAAGGATCATTCTAAAGCTTCAACTATGATACGTAGGGGCTACATTAGAATACCTACACCTCCTGAGCAAATTAGAGGTGAACCTAGCATAGCTATTATCAAAGATCTCGTGTCCGACAATGTTGATGGCCATGCAATTCACTTCTGTGAAGATGCTGCTAGAATTTCTAAACCACATGCTAGAGATAAACATAGGCCTGTTGTTGGCATGTCTATTGTTTCTGTTAAGATAGGAGATCATTGTTATCATGGTTTATGTGACGTGGGTGCTAGTGTTAGTGCAATACCTCAATCCTTATATGATGAAATTGAAGACGAGATTGCACCTGTCGAGATGAAACCCATTGATGTCACTATTCAGCTTGCCAATAGAGATACTATCTGCCCTGTGGGAATTGTTAGAGATGTTGAAGTCTTGTGGGGTAAAACAAAGTATCCTGTTGATTTCCTCGTTCTTGCTACCACACAAGATAGCTTTTGTCCCATCATATTTGGCAGACCTTTTCTCAATACTGTCAATGCTCATATTGACTGTGTGAAGCAAACTGTCACTGTTGGCTTTGAAGGTGTGTCACATGAGTTCAATTTCTCCAAGTTTGGTAGACAACCTCATGAAAAAGAGTTGCCTAGTAAGGATGAAATTATTGCCCTAGCTTCTATTGGCGTGCCTCCTGCTGATCCCTTAGAGCAATACTTGCTTGAGCATGAAAATGATATGCATATGGATGAAAGGGATGACATAGATAGAGTTGTCTTAGAACAATATCCTATCCTTAAGAATAATTTGCATGTTGTACTGCTTGGGGATCCACCCCCACCAAAGGGTGATCCTGTGTTCGAGCTTAAACAGTTGCCTGATACTCTTAAGTATGCTTATCTTGATGAAAAAGAGATATATCATGTTATTATTTGTGCTAGCCTCTCAGAGCATGAAGAAAAGAAGTTACTAAAAACTCCGAGGAAGCACCGTGCTGCTATTGGATATACTCTTGATGATCTTAAGGGCATTAGTCCCACTCTATGCCAGCACAAGATTAAAACTGATCCTGATTCCAAACCAGTTGCCGATCATCAATGGAGATTAAATCCTAAGATGAAAGAGGTAGTAAGAAAAGAAATACTAAAGGTCCTGGAAGCAGGTATTATCTATCCTCTTGCTCATAGTGATTGGGTGAGTCTGGTACATTGCGTCCCTAAGAAGGGAGGTATTACCGTTGTCCCTAATGATAAGGATGAATTGATCCCACAGAGGATTATTACTAGCTATAGGATGCTGATCGATTTTAGGAAATCGAATAAGGCCACTAGGAAAGATCATTACCTTTTGCCTTTTATCAACCAAATTCTAGAAAGACTGTCTAAACACACACACTTCTGCTTTCTAGATGGTTATTCTCGTTTCTCCCAAATACCTATTGCACAATCTGATCAGGAGAAAACCACTTTCACCTGCACTTTCGGTACCTTTGCTTATAGATGTATGCCTTTTGGCTTACGTAATGCACCTGCTACCTTTCGAAGATGTATGATGGCTATATTCTCTGACTTTTGTGAAAAGATTGTTGAGGTTTTCATGGATGACTTCTCCATTTACGGGTCATCTTTTCAATATTGCCTCAGCAACCTTGATCGATTTTTGCAAAGATGTAAAGATACCAATCTTGTCTTGAATTGGGAGAAGTGCCACCTTATGGTTAATGAAGGCATCGTCTTAGGACATCAAATTTCTGAAAGAGGTATTGAAGTCGATAAGGCTAAGGTTGATGCAATCGAGAAAATGCTATGTCCCACAGATATCAAAGATATAAGAAGTTTCCTTGGTCGTGCTGGTGTCTATAGAAGGTTCATTAAAGACTTCTCTAAGATTTCTAGGCCACTTACCAATCTCTTGCAAAAGAATTTTCCTTTTGTTTTTTATGATGATTGTGAGGAAGCCTTCGAAATACTTAAGAATGCCTTGATAACTGCACCTATTGTTCAACCACCTGATTGGAACTTACCTTTTGAAATCATGTGTGATGCTAGTGATTATGCTGTTGGTGTTGTCCTAGGGCAAAGAGTTGACAAGAAGTTGAATGTTATTCACTATGCTAGTAAAACCCTAGACAGTGCCCAAAGAAACTATGCTACTATGGAAAAGGAATTTTTAGGAGTCGTGTTTGCATGTGAAAAGTTCAGATCTTACATAGTTGATTCCAAAGTCACTATTCACACTGATCACGCTGCTATTAAGTACCTCATGGAGAAGAAAGACGCTAAACCTAGACTTATCAGATGGGTTCTCTTGCTACAAGAATTTGATTTGCACATTGTCGATAGGAAGGGTGCTGATAACCTCGTAGCAGATAACTTGTCTAGGTTGGAGAATGTTCTTGATGACCCACAACCTATTGATGATAGCTTGCCTGATGAGAAATTTGTTCGGGAATGTCGCATGGGAAACAAAAATTTTCCTACGCGCACGAAGACCTATCATGGTGATGTCCATCTACGAGAGGGGATGAGTGATCTACATACCCTTATAGACCGTACAGCAGAAGCGTTAGTGAACGCGGTTGATGTAGTGGAACGTCCTCACGTCCCTCGATCCGCCCCGCGAACAATCCCGCGATCAGTCCCATGATCTAGTACCGAACGGACGGCACCTCCGCGTTCAGCACACGTACAGCTCCACGATGATCTCGGCCTTCTTGATCCAGCAAGAGAGATGGAGAGGTAGAAGAGTTCTCCGACAGCGTGACGGCACTCCGGAGGTTGGTGATGACCTTGTCTCAGCAGGGCTTCGCCCGAGCTCCGCAGAAACGCGATCTAGAGGAAAAACCGTGGAGGTTTGTGGTCGGGCTGCCGTGGAAAAGTCGTCTCAAATCAGCCCTAAAACCTCTGTATATATAGGTGGGAGAGAGGGGACCTTGCCTTGGGGCTCAAGGAGCCCCAAGGGGGTCGGCCGAGCCAAGGGGGGAAGGTCTCCCCCCCAAACCGAGTTGGACTTGGTTTGGTGGGTGGGAGTCCTTCCTTCCCTTCCCACCTCCTCTTTTTTTTCTTTCTCTTTGATTTTTCTTCCAATGCGCATAGGGCCCTTTTGGGTTGTCCCACCAGCCCACTAAGGGCTGGTGCGCCACCCTCAAGGCCTATGGGCTTCCCCGGGGTGGGTTGCCCCCCCCCCCCCCCCCGGTGAACTCCCGGAACCCATTCGTCATTCCCGGTACATTCCCGGTAACTCCGAAAACCTTCCGGTAATAAAATGAGGTCATCCTATATATCAATCTTTGTTTCCAGACCATTCCAGAAACCCTCGTGACGTCCGTGATCTCATCCGGGACTCCGATCAACATTCGGTAACCAACCATATAACTCAAATACGCATAAAACAACGCGAACCTTAAGTGTGCAGACCCTGCGGGTTCGAGAACTATGTATACATGACCCGAGAGACTCCTCGGTCAATATCCAATAGCGGGACCTGGATGGCCATATTGGATCCTACATATTCTACGAAGAACTTATCGTTTGAACCTAAGTGTCAAGGATTCATATAATCCCGTATGTCATTCCCTTTGTCCTTCGGTATGTTACTTGCCCGAGATTCGATCGTTAGTATCCGCATACCTATTTCAATCTCGTTTACCAGCAAGTCTCTTTACTCGTTCCGTAATACAAGATCCTGTAAGTTACACTAAGTCACTTTGCTTGCAAGGCTTGTGTGTGATGTTGTATTACCGAGTGGGCCCCGAGATACCTCTCCGTCACATGGAGTGACAAATCCCAGTCTTGATCCATACTAACTCAACTAACACCTTCAAAGATACCTATAGAGCATCTTTATAGTCACCCAGTTACGTTGCGACGTTTGATACACACAAAATATTCCTCCGGTGTCAGTGAGTTATATGATCTCATGGTCATAGGAACAAATACTTGACACGCAGAAAACAGTAGCAACAAAATGACACGATCAACAAGCTACGTCTATTGGTTTGGGTCTAGTCCATCACGTGATTCTCCTAATGACGTGATCCAGTTATCAAGCAACAACACCTTGTTCATAATCAGAAGACACGGACTATCTTTTATCAACTGGCTAGCCAACTAGAGGCTTGCTAGGGACAGTGTTTTGTCTATGTATCCACACATGTAAATGAGTCTTCATTCAATACAATTATAGCATGGATAATAAACGATTATCTTGATACAGGAATTATAATAATAACTATATTTATTATTGCCTCTAAGGCATAATTCCAACACAATTGAATGTCATCAATACTTCACGAAGTGCACCGTGGTATGCTGATTATGCAAACTATATGGTTGCCAAATATATACCACCTAGTTTCACATACCAGCAAAAGAAGGAATTCTTCTTTGACTTGAGACATTACTTTTGGGATGATCCTCACCTTTATAAGGAAGTAGTAGATGGTGTTATTAGACGTTGTGTACCTGAACATGAACAGGGATAGATCCTACGGAAGTTTCACTCGGAGGCCTACGGAGGACACCATGCGGGAGATAGAACTGCACACTAGGTATTGCAATCAGGTTTCTATAGGCCCACTCTCTTCAAGGATGCCCGTAAGTTTGTCTTGTCTTGTGACAAATGCCAAAGAATTGGTAATATCGGTAAACGTCAGGAAATGCCTATGAATTATTCACTTGTCATTGAACCATTTGATGTTTGGGGCTTTGATTATATGGGCCAATTTCCAAAATCCAACGGGTATACTCATATCCTAGTTGCTGTTGATTACGTCACTAAGTGGGTAGAAGCTATCCCAACTAGTAGTGTTGATCACAACACCTCTATCAAGATGCTTAAAGAAGTTATTTTCCCTTGATTTGGAGTCCCTAGATATCTAATGACCGACGGTGGTTCACATTTCATTCATGGTGCTTTCCGTAAAACGCTTGCTAAGTATGATGTCAATCATAGAATTGCGTCTCCCTATCACCCTCAGTCCAGTGGTCAAGTAGAGCTAAGCAATGGAGAGATTAAACTGATTCTGCAAAAGACTGTCAATAGGTCTAGAAAGAATTGGTCTAAGAAGCTCGATGATGCATTGTGGGCTTATAGAACTGAATATAAGAATCCCATGGGCATGTCTCCGTACAAAATGGTGTACGGTAAAGCATGTCATTTACCTCTTGAGCAAGAGCATAAAGCTTATTAGGCAATCAAAGAGCTCAACTTTGATTTCAAACTTGCTGGTGAGAAGAGGTTATTTGATATTAGCTCGCTTGATGAATGGAGAACTCAGGCATATGAAAATGCCAAGTTGTTCAAAGAAAAGGTTAAGAGGTGGCATGATAAAAGGATACACAAACATGAGTTCAATGTAGGTGATTATGCCTTGCTATATAATTCTCGTTTAAGATTTTTTGCACGCAAGCTTCTCTCTAAATGAGAAGGTCCTTACATTGTTGAGGAAGTATACTGTTCTGGTGCCATCAAGATCAACAACACGGAAGGTAATTTTTCGAGAGTGGTAAATGGGCAAAGAATCAAGCATTATATCTCAGGTACTCCCATAAATGTTGAATGCAATATCATCAATACCATAACTCCGGAGGAGTTCATAAGGGATATTTATCAGCTTGTTTCAGACTCCGAAAACGAAGAGGTATGTGATTCGGTAAGTAAACAGACTCCAAAACTTTTCCAGTAGGAATTTTTCTCCATTTTGGAATTTTTTGAAAAAAATAGAAAAAATTGAAGTAGTCCAGAAAGCGCACGAGGAGGCGGCAAGCCTGCCAGGCGCGGGCCACCCCCTGGCCGTGCCTGGGGGGCTTGTGGCCACCTGGTGTGCCTCCCGGACTCTGTTTTCTTGCGGAGTACTCCGTCTGGTCTGCAAAAAATCATTATATATTCTCCCGAAAGGTCTAACCCTCGTATCACGTAAATTTCCTCTGTTTTCATTTCGAGCCTCTTTCTGCCGCAGATTTAGGGCGAGGATGTCTTCTCAAGATTCAGAGGGGGAGATCTATGTGGTAGATTACCTTGCTAACCCCAAGATCTATGGGGACTTGGATCCTTATGGATTGACCACTGATGAGGAAGAAGATTATGATCCCAAGGGGACGAAAGGAACAAGTTCCGATGAGGAGGAGGCTCCTCTACCTCAACTTGGAGACACGCATGTGGAGTTCAAGAAGTCGAGCCTCCCTGACTCAAGGAAGAAGCCTATGATTTTGTTTATCCCTTCTCGTCTTTTCCAGGAGAGTAAGCAGGAATTATGCCAAAGGGTGTTGAGGCTTGAAGAGGAAATTAATATTCTGAAGGAGCAGAGTTTTATGCTCAAGAGGAAATTAAACAAGTTCAATACCTCTGCAACAACTCTACCACCATCACCTCCAAAGGAAGACAACTAAGCATGGTTATGGGCAATCCCCTTGGCTTGTGCCAAGCTTGGGGGAGTTGCCCCGGTATCGTATCACCATCACATCTTATGCCTTTACCTTTTCTTAGTTCGTTCCTTTTCAGTTTTATTTTTCTCTAGTAGATTAAAGTCCTTAGTGTTTTTGGCTTGAGTTTTGCTTTGTGTCACCCCCGATGTATTCGAGTTCGTGAGTCATATAGGGCCTTGCCTCATGCCATGATCAAGAGAATGAGAAAAGAGCAAAAGCATGATAAATATAAAAACAATGTTGATTGAAACTTGTTGAGGGTAGACAAACGTAGACCTTGGTCATCGTTGCAATTAATAGGAAGTGATAAAGAAGGAGAGGTTCACATATAAATATATCATCTTGGACACCATCTATGATTGTGAACACTCACTAAACTATTACATGCTTAGAAGTAGATGTTGGACAAGGAAGACAACATAATGAATTGTGTTTGCTTGGTTCCGAACAATGTTATATGACTAGAGATCCCTTAGCATGTGACAATTGCTTCCTCCTCATATCAGCCAAAACTCCTGCACCAAGTAGAGATACTACTTGTGCATCCATAAACCTTCAAGCCAGTTTTGCCATGAGAGTCCATCATACCTACCTATGGATTGAATAAGATCCTTCAAGTAAGTTGTCATCGGTGCAAGCAATAAAAATTGCTCCCTAATATGTATGATCTATTAGTGTGTGGAAAATAAGCTTTGTACGAACCTCTGATGAGGAAGACATAAAACGACAGACTGCATAATAAAGTTCTTTATCACAGGAGGCAATATAAAGTGACGTTCCTTCACACTAAGAGGACACGCATCCAAACCTCAAAAGCGCATGACAACCTCTGCTTCCCTCTGCGAAGGTCCCATCTTGTACCTTTACTTTTTGCCCTTGAAAGAGTCATGGTGATCTACACCAATTCCTTATTTCGCCTTTATCTTGGCTAACATCATATGCTAGGGAAAGATCTATATTCATATGTCAACTTGGAAGTAAGTATTCATGAATTATTATTGTTGACATTACCCTTGAGGTAAATAGTTGGGAGCCAAAACTATAAGCCCCTATATTTCTCTGTGTTCGAGTGAAACTTTGATCTCGTGAGTACCACGTGAGTTGTAGCAATTGTAGAAGACAAAAAGATGATTGAGTATGTGGATTTGCTTTACAAGCTCTTATTTGACTCTTTCCTATGTTGTGATAAATTGCAATTGCTTCAATGACTAAAGGCTACCGGTTGTTAATTCTCGGTAAGGTTCTTGATCCATGCTTTACCTTGTGAAGGAATTGTCATGTTAGCATAAGAGATGATATGATAGTATTGTTGTTCTGACAATGATCATGATGCATGCATGTTCGTATCTTGTTTTGTCAACACCTCTCTCTCTAAACGTGTGGGCATATTTATTGATCTCGGTTTTCGCTTGAGGACAAGCAAGGTCTAAGCTCGGGGGAGTTGATACGTCCATTTTGCATCATGCTTTCATGTTGATATCGCTTTTTGGGCTGTTATTACACTTCACGGTACAATAGTTATACCTTTTCTCTCTTATTTTGCAAGGTTTACATGAAGACGGAGAATGCCGACAGCTGGAATTTGATACGTCTCAAACGTATCTATAATTTTGATGGTTTCATGTTGTTAGCTTGTCATCTTTCGATGTTTTATGTACCATTTATATCTTTTTTGGGACTAACTTATTAATTCAGTGCCAAGTGCCAGTTCCTGTTTTTTCTGTGTTTTTGGCTCTTTTGAGATATGATTTTGGAACGGAGTCCAAACGGAATAAAATCCCCGAAATGATTTTTTCCTCAACGAAAGAAGATCAGGGGGCTTGTGGGCCAAGCCAGGAGGGCTACAGGGAGCCCACAAGCCCCCACTCCGCCACCAGGGGGCGGCAGTGGGCAGGCTTGTGGCCTCCCTGGCACCCCCCTGACCTAGATCTTGCGCCTATGTATTCCCTAAAAATGAGAAAAAAATCAAGGGATCCACAAAAATACTTTTCCGCCGCCGCAAGCTTCCGTTTCTGCGAGATCTCACCTGGAGACCCTTCCCGGTACCCGGCCGGAGGGGACTTTGGAGTTGGAGGGCTTCTTCATCATCATCTTCGCCCCTCCAATGACTCGTGAGTAGTTCACTTCAGACCTACGGGTCTGTAGTTAGTAGCTAGATGGCTTCTTCTCTCTCTTGGATCTTCAATACAAAGTTCTCCATGATCTTCATGGAGATCTATCCGATGTAATCATCTTTGGTGGTGTGTTTGTCGAGATCCGATGAATTGTGGATTTGTGATCAGATTATCTATGATACATATTTGCGTCTTGCTGATTTCTTATATGCATGATTTGATATCCTTGTAAGTCTCTCCGAGTCTTGGGTTTTGTTTGGCCAACTAGATCTATTATTCTTGCAATGGGAGAAGTGCTTGGTTTTGGGTTCTTACTGTGTGGCGACCTTTCCCAGTGACAGTAGGGGCAGCAAGGCACACATTGTGTAGTTGCCATCAAGCGTAACAAGGTGGGCTATGTCGTAGATATGAGATTTTCCATCTACATCATGTCATCTTGCTTAAGGCGTTACTCTGTTCTCTTGGACTTAATACACTAGATGCATGCTGGATAGCGGTCTATGTGTGGAGTAATAGTAGTAGATGCAGAAAGTATCAGTCTACTTGTTTTGTACGTGATGCCTATAGATATAATCATTTCCATACATGACGTCACGACTTTGCGTGGTTCTATCAATTGCTCGACTGTAATTTGTTCACCCATCGTCTATTTTCTTTCATGAGAGAAGGTACTAGTAAACACTACGGCCCCCGGGTCCATTCACACATATCGTTTCCACTTTTGCTTTTACTTTGCTTTGTTACTTTGTTGCTTTCAGTTCTCACTTGGCGAACAATCTATAAGGGATTGACAACCCCTTCATAGCGTTGGGAGCAAGCTTTTTGTGTTTGTGCTGGCTCTTGTGATACTCCTTCACTGGATCGATACCTGGTTCTCAAACTGAGGGAAATACTTACCACCGCTGCGCTACATCACCCTTTCCGCTTCGAGGGAACACCAACGCAAGGCTCCAAGGCCACGGGGGAAATCCTTTGCATATTTGCCTAGGAAGTCCCTTAAGGCATAGCCGTAGCACAAGGATTCCTCGTGCCGTCGACACACCTATTTATGGCGCCGTTGGAAGGTCTTTTGTTGCAGTAGCGGAAGTATTTCTGGCGCCGTTGCTGGGGAAGGAGAGATCTATCCTAGTAGGTCTCACAAACTCATCTCTTGCATTTATTTATTTTTGCTAGTTGCCTCTCGTTTTCCTCTCCCCCACTTCACATTTGCCGTTTTCATTTGCCTTTCTCCTTTGCTGTTTTCTTTTGCCTTCTTCGTTCGCCCTTTTTCTCGCTTACTTTCTGTTCGCTTGTGTACTATGTGCCTTCAATATGCTTGCATCTTCGCTTGCTGAAAATCTAGTGATATGGATCCTCATCCACTAGATAATCGCTTTAAGAGACCCACTTATCTGGAACGAATTGCTAGTGAGTTGAGGGCACTTGACTATCTTTATGGATTTTTCCTTGAGATGCGTGAATCCGAAAATTGTGAGGAAGAAATTTATGAAGTGATTCACGAGGTCTCCTTGGATGAAAAGCATGATTGCAATGGTTTCACTATAAATTCTATTAGTGATAATCATGCTAAAATTATGCAAAACCCTAAGCTTGGGGATGCTAGTTTTGCTATGTCCCCTACTTGTTGCAATAATCATGATTGGGGTGATGATCTTTCTTATGATCTTGAAAATTTGTTCAAGCCTCATGATGATTATGATGTTTGCAGTATTATTGAAAGTGGGTTTGGAGACGTCATGACTTTAGTTGATGATAATCCCACTATTTTTGAAGAGCGTCAACTTTGCATGCATGTGGATCATGAAAAGAATATCCTATGTGATAGTTACATTGTTGAATTCGAATATGATCCCACATGTAATTATTAGGAGAGAGGAAAATACGGTGGTAGAAACTTCCATATCACTAAATCACCTCTCGTTATGTGGAGATTGCTATTGTCTCTTTCTTCTTCCTTGCATATGGCAACTATTGGTTGTCTTGACAATCTGTTTTTCTATAAAATCCCTATGTGTAGGAAGTGGGTTAGACTTAAATGTGCTAGCCATATTCTCCATGATGCTCTCGTTGTGTTTCAATCCTTACCTTTTATGTGAGCATCATTGAAATCAATGCCTAGCTAAGGGCGTTAAGCAATAGCGCTTGTTGGAGGCAACCCAACGAATCTATCCTTTTTATTTCTGTTTTGTGTTTTCCACACTTTCATAATTCTGTTATGATTGTGTTTTTTGTTTTTATTTTTGCGTTTGTGCCAAGCAAAACCGTTATGGTTAGTCTTGGGGATGATCGTTTGGTCATGCTGGAAAAGACAGAAACTTTCTGCTCACGAAAAGAATTTTACTTATTTTTCTGTAGGAGCTTTTGAGTCGATTCTTTTTTATGCTGATTTCTAAGAAAATTCTTCAAATTTTCGTAAGTTGTCAGAATTTTTGGAGTAGCAGAAGTATACAAAATATACAGATTTCTACAGACTGATCTGCTGTTAACAGATTTTGTTTTTGTTTTGTTGGTTGCTTATTTTGATGAAACTATGGATAGTATCAGGGGGTATTAGCCATGGAAGAATGAAAATACAGTAACCCAACATCAGCATAAGTAGAATTTAAGTTTGCTACAGTACCTAAGGAAGTGGTGGTTTGCTTTCTCATACTAATGTTATCACGAGTTTCTGTTTAAGTTTCGTGTTGTGAAGTTTTCAAGTTTTGGGTGAAGTTCTTATGGACAAAGAGATAAAGAGTGGCAAGAGCTCAAGCTTGGGGATGCCCAAGGCACCCCAAGAGATTCAAAGATGCCGTAAAAGCCTAAGCTTGGGAATGCCGCGGGAAGGCATCCCCTCTCTCATCTTCAATCCATCGGTAACTTTACTTGGGCTCTATTTTTATTCATTACATGTTATGTGTTTTTGCTTGGAGTGTCTTGTATCATAGGAGTCTTTTATTTTTTTGCGTCACAATCATCCTTGCTGCACACCTAGAGAGAGAGACATGCACTCACCGTGATTTTGTCGAGCTTCACTTATATCTTTTGGTAGACAATTCAGCTCACATGTGCTTCACTTATATCTTTTGAGCTAGATACTTTTGCTCTAGGTGCTTGACTTATATCTTTTAGAGCACAGCAGCGCGTGTCTTGATAGTTGAACTATGCTTTGACAGTAGTCTCAAAAGGGGTAATTATCCAAAGGGATACGAAAACTTCCACCTTCATGTGCATTGAATAGTTAGAGAAGTTTGATTCATCTCAATTAATTTTGAGTTGTGGTTTTGGTAATATTGAAGTTATGCTAGTAAGGTGTTGTGGATCTAGAAATACTTGTGTTGAAGTTAGTTATTCCCGTATCATGCACGTATGGTGAACCGCTATGTGATGAAATCTGAGCATGATTAGTCTATTGATTGTCATCCTTTGCGTGGTGGTCGGGATCGCGTGATGGTTTATACCTACCAACCCTTCCCCTAGGAGTATGCGTTCAATGCTTTGTTTCGATTACTAATAAAACTTTTGCAACAAGTATATGAGTTCTTCATGACTAATGTTGAGTCCATGGTTTAGATGCACTTTCACCTTCCACCATCACTATCTTCTTAGTGTCGTGCAACTTTCGCCGGTGCACAAAACCCACCATTAGCCTCCCTCAAAACAGCCACCATACCTACCTATTATGGATTTTTTCAAAGTCATTCCGAGATATATTGCCATGCAACTACCACCATGACATGTGTCGTCACGTCTACATTGCCATTGGATGATCGTAAGATAGCTAGCATGATGTTTCCATTAATGTCTATGACATCCTAGATCATTGCCACGGTACCCTACCGAAGGCATTCCATATAGAGTCATAGTCGCTCTAAGTTTTCAGTTGAAAGTGTGATGATCATCATTGATGGAGCATTGTACCATGTGAGGAAATAAAAGAGGCCAAAGAAGCCCACCAAAAAAAAGAGGCCAAAGAGCCCACAAAAAAATGAGATAAAAAGAGAGAAGGGACAATGCTACCACCTTTTCCACACTTGTGCATATTAAGCACCATGATCTTCATGATTGAGAGTCTCTCGTTTTGTCACCACCATATATCTAGTGGGAAATTTTCATTATATAACTTGACTTGTATATTCCAATGATAGGCTTCCTCAAAATTGCCTTAGGTCTTCGTGAGCAAGCAAGTTGGATGCACACCCACTAGTTTTCTTTAAGAGCTTTCACATACTCTTAGCTCTAGTGCATCATTTGTATGGCAATCCTTACTCATTCACATTGATATCTATTGATGAGCATCTCCACAGCTTATTGATATGCCTAGTTAATGTGACCATCTTCTCTTTTTTTGTCTTGCAACCTCCACCACACTCCACACCATCTCTAGTGCTATAACCATGGCTCACGCTCATGTATTGCGTGAGAGTTGAAAAGGTTTGAGAAAGTAAATGTGTGAAGCAATTACTTGGCCAATACCGGGGTTGTGCATGATTTATATTCGTTGTGCAATGATGATAGAGCATAGCCAGACTATATGCTTTTGTAGGGATAACTTTCTTTTGGCCTTGTTATTTTGAAAGTTCATGATTACCTTGCTAGTTTGCTTGAATTATTATTGTTTCCACGTCAATAGCAAACTATTGTTTTGAATCTAATGGATCTGAACATTCACGTCACATAAGAGGAGTTACAAAGGACATCTATGCTAGGTAGCATGAAAGCATCAAAAATTCATTCTTCATCACTTCCCTACTCGAGGACGAGCAGGAATTAAGCTTGGGGATGCTTGACACGTCTCAAACGTATCTATAAGTTTTATGGTTTCATGTTGTAATCTTGTCATCTTTGGATGTTTTATGTACCTTTTATATCTTTTTTGGGACTAACTTATCAATTCAGTGCCAAGTGCCAGTTCCTGTTTTTTCTGTGTTTTTGGCTCTTTTCAGATCTGATTTTGGAACGAAGTCCAAACGGAATAAAATCCCTGAAATAATTTTTTTCCCGAACGAAAGAAGATCAGGGGGCTTGTGGGCCAAGCCAGGAGGGCTACAGGGAGCCCACAAGCCCCCACTCCGCCACCAGAGGGCGGTGGTGGGCAGGCTTGTGGCCTCCCTTGTGCCCCCCTGACCTAGATCCTGCGCCTATATATTCCCTAAAAATGAGAAAAAAAATCAAGGGATCCACGAAAATTCTTTTCCGCCGCCGTAAGATTCCGTTTCCGCGATATCTCATCTGGAGACTCTTCCCGGTGCCCTGCCGGAGGGGACTTTGGAGTTGGAAGGCTTCTTCATCGTCATCATCGCCCCTCCAATGACTCGTGAGTAGTTCACTTCAGACCTACGGGTCCGTAGTTAGTAGCTAGATGGCTTCTTCTCTCTCTTGGATCATCAATACAAAGTTCTCCATGATCTTCATGGAGATCTATCCGATGTAATATTCTTTGGTGGTGTGTTTGTCGAGATCCGATGAATTGTGGATTTGTGATCAGATTATCTATGATATATATTTGAGTCTTGCTGATTTCTTATATGCATGATTTGATATCCTTGTAAGTCTCTCCGAGTCTTGGGTTTTGTTTGGCCAACTAGATCTATGATTCTTGCAATGGGAGAAGTGCTTGGTTTTGCGTTCTTACCGTGTGGTGACCTTTCCCAGTGACAGTAGGGGAAGCAAGGCACACATTGTGTAGTTGCCATCAAGGGTAACAAGGTGGGCTGTGTCGTAGATATGAGATTGTCCATCTACATCATGTCATCTTGCTTAAGGCGTTACTTTGTTCTCTTGGACTTAATACACTAGATGCATGCTGTATAGCGGTCGATGTGTGGAGTAATAGTAGTAGATGCAGAAAGTATCGTTCTACTTGTTTTGGACGAGATGCCTATAGATATAATCATTGCCAAAGATGACGTCACGACTTTGCACGGTTCTATCAATTGCTCGACAGTAATTTGTTCACCCACCGTCTATTTGCTTTCATGAGAGAAGCCACTAGTAAACACAACGGCCCCGGGGTCTATTCACACCTATCGTTTACACTTTCACTTTTACTTTCCTTTGTTACTTTGTTGCTTTCAGTTCTCACTTGGCGAACAATCTATAAGAGATTGACAACCCCTTCATAGCGTTGGGAGCAAGCTTTTTGTGTTTGCGCAGGCTCTTGTGATACTCCTTCACTGGATCAATACCTTGGTTCTCAAATTGAGGGAAATACTTACCACCGCTGCGCTACATCACCCTTTCCGCTTCGAGGGAACACCAACGCAAGGCTCCAAGGCCACGGGGGAAATCCTTTGCATATTTGCCTAGGAAGTCCCTTAAGGCGTAGCTGTAGCATAGGGATTCCTGGTGCCGTCGATACCTATTTCTGGCGCCGTTGGAAGGTCTTTTGTTGTAGTAGGAGAATTCTGGCCTGAAAAAGGAGCAAGTTTGAGATACCTATTATGTGCAACTCCAAAAGCCGTGAAAATCAACGAGGATTTTTTTTGGGATCTATAAAAAATACTGGGCCGAAGAAGTACCAGAGGGGCGCCAGCAGTAGACCTAGGCGCGGCCTCCCCCCTGGTCGCGCCTAGGGGGCTTGTGGGCTCCCACTTGTTCCTCTCGCCTCCCTCTTTTGCTACAAGAAGGGTTTCGTTCCAGAAAAAATCAGGAGAAGGCTTTTCGTAGGATTCACCGCCGCCACGAGGTGGAACTTGAGCAGAACCAATTTAGAGCTCCGGCAGGACGATCCTGCCAGGTAAACTTCCCTCCCGGAGGGGGAAATCATCGCCATCGTCATCACCAACACTCCTCTCATCGGAGGGGACTCGTCACTATCAACATCTTCATCAGCACCATCTCATCTCCAAACCCTAGTTCATCTCTTGTAACCAATCTCCGACTCGCGACTCCTATTGGTACTTGTAAGGATGCTAGTAGTGTGTCATGCCCAAGATGCGACCCTATCCTCAATTTGGCACGAAGGCCACGTCAGGGATAGAAGCGCATCTCGTCGTGTCGCAATAATGGATATCATGACAAGTACATGTACTGAAAAGAAGATATATATATATATATATATATAGAATTGGCTTACACTCGCCACAAGCTACATCAGAGTCACATCAATACAAATACATAATCGACATGAAGAAGAGCAGGGTCCGACTACGGACGAAAACAAACGAGAAAAGAAGAATGACATCCATCCTTGCTATCCCAGGCTGCCGGCCTGGAACCCATCCTAGATCGATGAAGAAGAATAAGAAGAAACAACTCCAAATGAACAATCAACGCATGCGCGTTAAGTAACCTTTACCTGTACCTGCAACTGGTGTTGTAGTAATCTGTGAGCCACAGGGGACTCAGCAATCTCATTTCCAAAGGTATCAAGACTATCAAAGCTTAATGGGTGAGGCATGGTTAAGTGGTGAGGTTGCAGCAGCGACTAAGCATATATTTGGTGGCTAAACTTACGAGTACAAGAAATAAGAGGGGGGAAGATTTACGCATAACGGACGTGAACTACTCATGATCAAATGAATGATCCTGAACACCTACCTACGTCACACATAACCCCACCGTGTCCTCGATCAGAGAAGGAACTCACGAAAGAGACAGTCACGGTTACGCACATAGTTGGCAAATTTTATTTAAGTTAACTTCAAGATATCTAGAACCAGTGTTAAACAAAGCTTCCACGTTGCCACATAACCGGGGGCACGGCTTTCCGAAAAGATTTAACCCTGCAGGGGTGCTCCAACTAGTCCATCACAAATTACCACAAGCCGCATAGAAATCCTCAATCACGAAACTCGCGATCTCGTCGGATTCCTTAGTGGAAAACCTCAACTCTGAGATTACCCAAAGCATCACCGGAATCCCCATGCACAAGATATCTCGTCAAAGGTAAAACTAATCCAGCAAGGCCACCCGACGTGTCGACAATCCCGATAGGAGCCGCGTATCGCGGTCTCAAGACACGACGGATAAGCATAGCGTACGGTGGCCTGATAGAAATCTCCCGAGTTGCCCCGGGTTGGCCTCGCAAACATATCTAGTTTTGGACCAGCACCATCAGCACTGCCCCCCTGTATTATGTAAAATTACTCCTCGGGTTCATGACGCCCTATGCTTTCAGTATTAACAAAGTTATTATGTTGGGAAAATGTAGTACCAAAGTTGGGCCTTGCCAGACCAGCTTTAATCTAAAACAAATTATCAAGGGGGTCCCCATAACAACCCCGATCGTGTTAGGAGCGCTCAATTATGGAACATAACACCGGTAGCCGAAACTAAGGGGGCAAAGGTGGAACAAAACACGCGGCTAGAAAGGCCAAGCCTTCCACCTTTTACCAAGTATATATGTGCATTAAATTGAATAGCATTTAATATGGTGATATAACAAGGAACCCATGTTATCACATGGAAGCATCTCCACCAGCAACTAGCAACGCTAACACATGGTTTAAGCAAGCGGTAACATAGCCAATCAGTGGTTTGCTAGGTTGTGAACAGGTTGAAGGTTTTCATGGCATTGTTGATAGGCTGATATTTAACATGTGGTAGGCAACAAGGCATAATCGACAGAAGCGATAAAACTAGCATGGCAATGACAGTAATGGTATGTGGGGAAATGGTCCTCTTGCCTGAGATCCCGCTTGGAAGAAGAATGACTCCATGAAGCAGACGAACCGATGTAGTCGAACGGGTCCTCACATAATGACACGCTTGCGGAACTCTATCGAGACGGAACAAACCGGAAACAAGCATCAACACAGATATTCACCACGACACATGCACGACAAGATGCAATCCACATATGATGTATGATCAGGCTGAATATAAGCAAGACATGGATGACAATTCACACAATGAAACCTACACATTAAGTGAAGTTCAATTTGCAAAGAGTTGCATATTGACGAAACTCCACATACGAGTTATTTAGTTCTATCCCGATTAGGTACACGACAATACTAAATGTTGTTAACATGCAAAGGGGTGAAGCAAAAATTAAACAACCTATCTAGGCATTTTAAATGAGGCCAGATACGACATATAGAATCCCCGAAATGACCCCACATTTTAAATCTTAATTCTGTCCAGATTTTTCCTAATCACATTTTAGGTTCGTTAAACGGAAAAACAAAGTGGTTCACGTGAAACTACACGCCGTCCTAGTCCATTTACATATATGGATCATCTCCAACGGAGCTACGGATAAATAGTTACAACCTAAACCGTTTCTATTGCGTCGACACGCAAACCGACACAAACAGCACGTTAACAGCCTTAAACATGCATGAGAAATGGAAATTGTTAATCTACGTGAAATTCTAGTCAAGTTTCATATAGAACTTGTCTCGATCCGGTGCACGGTCTAAAAGCTACGGGTGTTTGAAAGTCGATGCCTTTTCTGAAATTCACAAAATCCTAGTGCAGCAAAAAAAAGAAATGAGAGGAGGAACAAAATATGGGGCAAAGCTAGGATTCGATCGTAGGAGCCCTTGCATAAGGGTTGGCTGCGCTGGCCAACTATACTACTACTCTGTTTGTGATATAGCATAGGATTCTAAGCAGATGTAGTAGCACTTCCACAGGGTGCAGGTAACGCAAAAAGTGCAAAAATTATATTGGCACAACTGGGATTCGAACCCCAGACCTGTGGGAAGTAACCAGCGGTGCTAGCCGACTCGTGTGCTGATGTTCTTGATGGGGTTATAGTCCGAGGGTAGGGTCATAGGCCTGCCCTATAGGTCCTACCCCAGGACTACCCTTCATAAGGGACAAGGCCCTTAGTCAGTTCCGACTGAATTAAGGACTTCCCATCATCCAGTCGGTGACGATTCCTCCATCATCCAGTCGGAGATGAGCATTCGGAGCGTATCAAACTTACCGACTGGATTCCACTCTGTACATCGTAACCCCCCTGGAGGGCAACGGTCATACGTTTTCATGTACCATTATTAGCATTTAAGGCATATGTTACCTGTAACGTAGGCATTTATTCGCCACTACACCACCCCTGTGCACCGAACCATTGTGAAGGGCAGCGCACTCTTTATAAGCCGCCCTTTCCCACTGGTGCAGGGGTTAGCATTTCACTGTAATCCATATTCCACTCGACATCAAGCTCCCAAGAGCACTGAGACGTAGGGCTTTTACCTCCACCATAGAGGGGCCTGAACTCATACAACCTCGCCGTAGCTAAGGCTCTGCCCATCCTTTCGTACCCTACACATCTACTGCCAGACTTATACCCACGACAGTTGGCGCCCACTGTGTGGCAGGCGTCTAAGCGACTTCCGGCGAGTTTGCGACTACATCCTTTCGTCATGTCGTCCGGTGGAGATTCGTGCATGGGTCGTGAGATCCTCTTCAGCGCACTCTCCTTCATTGTCGATGATTCGGCATGGCTTCAGGATGCGCCTCTCGACGTCGAGGCACTCCCCAGTCGCGGGGCTACGCACTTCCGTGCCGGCGCCCGCGGCATCCTTCTTCTCCAGTAGTCGGCTCCGGTGTCGATCTTCGCCCCCATCACGCGCCGCAACAAGCGGTCCCGCCGTCCGCGGCTCCAGCGTTGGGTGCGACACGCCCAGGCGCACCAGAACGCGTCCTCTCAAGTGGCGGTCCTCGAGTCCATTGTGGTTGTGCCACCATCCCAGCGCACGGACTCAGTTCCGACTGAGTTGCCTTCCGAGTACTTGGGTCGCGGGCCTGCCGCCGAAGTTCACATGGCCAATTCCCATGAAAGTCCCCGCCAAACCAGTCGGAACGAGCACGAGGTCGGCGAGACGTCCGGTGCTCGCCGTCAGCCCCGCACAACAGCAGAATTCGGCGGTCTCCCAGTCACACAACAGGATCCACAACGGTTCTGTTCACGCGAACACGCATCGGTCAGTTTTCAGCCCCGATTCTCATCAGTGACACAAAGGAGGCAGCCGTTCCATGAATCCCGAAGATCGTCGCCGTTCACGCACGCCTTCGCTGGGTGGGCCCTACGGGCCCCGACATCATGATGATCGGCGTTTGGTCGGTGACACTTATGATCCAAGGCCCTACGCAAGAGGATACATCGCCTAGAGGAAGGTCGACAGGAGCCGAGCCCACCGTGATGGTCACGATAGAGACCGTCCGAGTGGAAGCAGGACCATCATCTCTGGTCCCGAGTGTTTTAGTCGGGCCATCAGTTCGGCTGACATCCCTCCCAACTTCCGATTGGCGACGGGGATCAGCAAGTTTAAAGGAGAATCCAAGCCAGAAACGTGGCTGGACGACTACCGAGTGGTAGTCCAGATCGGTGGCGGAGATGACCAGGTCGCCATGAAACATCTCCCCCTGATGCTCGACGGCTCGGTACGGGCGTGGCTGAACCAGTTAGCCCCTTCAAGCATCTACAGCTGGGCAGATCTGGCCCGAGTCTTCATCAGGACCTTCGAAGGGACGTGCAAACGCCCTGCTGGTCTCGTGGAGCTCCAGCACTGTGTCCAGAAGCAGAATGAGCCCCTGCGCGACTTTATCCAGCGTTGGACAACCCTCTACCACACGGTGGAGAACGTCACAGAGCACCAAGCAGTCTGCGCTTTCAAGGCAGGCGTGCGGTACAGAGATCTGTACCTGAAGTTCGGTCGGACAGGCGACATTTCCATGAGCAAGATGATGGAGATAGCAGCACGCTATGCCAATGGCGAAGAAGAGGATCGCATTCGTAGCGGCAAGCATAAAGCAGTCGCCGATGGAGATGGGAACAGCACTCGGAAGCAGAAGCAGAAAGCACGGTCCACTCCACAAGCAGAGGCCGCAGCCGTTACCAATGCCAAGTTCAAGAGCAAGGGGAAGGCTCAGTTCACCCCCAAGAAGAAGCAGTTCGGAAACCACATCCTGGATCAGCCATGTCCAATCCACACGAAGATGGATGAAGAAGGCAACGCCATATTTCCAAGGCATACCACTCGGCAATGTCGCCTCCTGATCCAAGGGTTCGGCGAAGGGCAACCGAGTGAAAAGGACAATGAACAGGATGAGGAGGACAAGGAGGATCCGTTCCCCAAGTCCATGCAACACTAATGATTTTTGCTGACGTGGAAAGCAAGAGTCGACTGAAGCTGGTGAACAGGGAGGTGAACATGGCCACCCCAACCAACCCCACGTTCCTCAAAGGGTCTCAGACTGCGATCACCTTTGACCAGTCGGATCATCCAGCACACGTGCCCACCCCAGTGAGGCAGGCTGTGGTCGTCGACCCGGTGGTGGAAGGAGTCCGACTGCGCAAAGTCCTCATGGACGGCGGCAGCGGCTTGAACATCATGTATGCTGACACTCTCAAGGGGATGGGCATTCCGATGTCCAAACTTAGCGAGAGCAGCATGCAGTTCCACGGAGTCGTCCCTGGACGAAAGGCCAAGTCACTCGGCCAAATCGCGTTGGACGTCGTCTTCGGCTCCGACAAGAACTTCAGCAAGGAAAAGCTGACATTCGAGGTGGTGGCCTTCCAGAGTGCATACCACGCGATTCTTGGCCGTCCGGCGTATGCGCGTTTCATGGCCCGTCCATGTCACATATACCTGAAGCTGAAGATGCCAGGTCCCAAAGTTGTGATCACTGTCACAGGCAATCGTCAGCGGGCCGAAGAGTGTCTGCAGCAGGGTTCGAGGATCGCCGATCAGCAGATGGATGTCCTCGAGCTCGACGAGTACAAGAAGAGAGCCGACCCCGCTTACTTGATGTGTTCGAAGTAGCCGGCTTCGGAGTCCGCATTCCAGTCGGCGGGGGAAACGAAGAAGGTCAGCATCCACCCGACGGATGACACCGCTGCCCCGACGAACATCTCCACCACCCTCGATCCAAAATAGGAAGCCGAGCTCATCCAATTCCTCCTTGAGAACTGGGACATTTTCGCATGGAATCCCGCTGACATGCCAGGTGTACCCAGGGAGTTGGCTGAGCACCGACTGCATGTGGATCCTGCTGCTCGGCCTGTCCGAGAACGCCTGCGTCGGTCTGCCGCGCACAAGAGGAAGGCAATCGGAGAAGAGGTGGCTAAGCTTTTGGCAGCCAACTTCATTCACGAGGTACACCACTCCGAGTGGCTCGCCAATGTTGTCATGGTGCCCAAGAAGGACAAGTCTCTCCAAATGTGCATCGACTTCAAGCATCTCAATAAGGTCTGGCGGAAAGACCATTTCCTGCTCCCCCGCATTGATCAAATTGTCGATTCGACTGCGGGTTGCGAGCGTTTGTCATTTCTTGATGCCTACTCGGGGTATCATCCATCTGTATGGCCCCGATGAATTAAAAATAGCCTTCATCACCCCATTCGGGTGCTTCTGCTACATCACTATGCCATTCGGTTTGAAGAATGCAGGAGAAACTTTTATGCGCATGATCCAAAAATGCCTCCTTGACCAGATAGGTCGAAATGTGGAGGCGTATATGGATGATATCGTAGTCAAGTCACGCAAAGGTTCCGACCTGCTGACTGACTTGGCAGAAACATTCGCCAACCTTCGAAGGTACGATATCAAGCTCAACCCAGCCAAGTGTTCATTCGGTGTTCCCAGCGGAAAGTTACTCGGTTTCTTCGTTTCCGAACGAGGGATCGATGTCAACCCCAAAAAGATCGGGACCATCATCCGAATGGAGCGGCCGGTCAAAATACACGATGTTCAAAGGCTAACAGGTTGCCTAGCGGCTTTGAGCAGGTTTATCAGTCGAGTCGGCGAGAAGGCACTACCTCTGTACCGACTCATGAAGAAATCAGATACTTTCGAGTGGACAGACGAAGCCCAAATCGCATTCGACGACCTCAAAGTCCTACTTTCCACCCAACCGGTTCTTACTGCTCCGCTCAGTAAAGAACCCCTTCTTCTGTACATCGCGGCTACAAATCAAGTCGTCAACACTGTTCTCACAGTCGAACACGAAGAAGAAGGCAAAGCATACAAGGTTCAGCGGCCAGTGTATTATGTCTCCGAAGTCCTGAGTCCTTCCAAGCAGAGGTATCCCCACTATCCAAAACTTATTTACGGGATTTACATGACTGCGAAGAAGGTGGCTCATTATTTCCAAGACCATTGGTGTCTGTCGTTTCTGATGCTCCGTTGTCAGAAATCCTCCACAATCGGGACGCATCAGGCCGAGTGGCGAAGTGGGCAATGGAGATGCCATACTGCGACATCAAGTTCGAGGCCAAGAAGGCTATAAAGTCTCAAGCTCTGGCTGACTTCATAGCAGAATGGGTAGAACAACAGCAACCGACTCACATCTACTCGGCTCATTGGACAATGTTCTTCGATGGGTCCAAGATGTTGAATGGCTCCGGCGCTGGCGTTGTGATCATATCGCCAAAGGGTGACAAGCTCAAATATGTGTTGCAGATACATTTCGATTCCTCCAACAACGAGGCAGAGTATGAAGCTCTCCTTTATGGATTGCGCATGGCCATCGCACTCGGCGTCCGTCGCCTGATGGTCTATGGCGATTCAGATTTGGTGGCTAATCAAGTGATGAAGGAGTGGGACGTAAGGAACCCCACCATGACTACCTACTCCAACGCGGTGAGGAAGCTCGAGAAAAAGTTTGAAGGTCTGGAACTCCACCATGTTCCGCGACTGAAAAACCAAGCAGCTGATGAATTGGCGAAACTTGGATCCACTCGGAGACCAGTCCCGAGTGATGTCTGCCTCGAGCACCTACACCTTCCCTCAGTGAACGAAGATCCCTTCATAGAGGAACCAGTACAACCAAAGAGCTTGACAGATCTGACTGAAGTCGAGGTCCCCGTTGTGGTTGATCTGATCATGGAGATTCTTGCTATCATCCCCGATTGGACGGTGCCGTTCATTACGTACATCCTGAGGCAAGAATTACCAGAAGACGAAGTCCAACCCAGACAGATCGTCCGCAGGTCGAAGTCGTTCACCGTCATTGATGGCCAGTTGTACAAAGAAAGTGTTTCAGACTATACAACCTCGACAGGGAAACGGACGAGCCACGAGCATGGAACGGAGATCTCCTGAAGCGCTTCTACACGTGACCATCGATTGAAGCAATGTAAAGAACAAGTATTGTTGAAGTAATACAAAGCAGATTGAGTTTTTGCAGATTCAAAACTCTTCCGCGTTGGCAGACTCCGGTCTTAAAAAAACAACAGCTTTCTTCGAGTGTGCACTAAACGTCACACTCGGGGACTTAGCTGCGATCCAGAATCTCCTAACTACAAACTTTCTTCGAGTGTGCACTAAACGTCGCACTCGGGGACTTAGCTGTGATCCAGAATCGCCTAAGTACAAACTTTCTCCGAGTGTGCACTAAACATCGCACTCGGGGACTTAGCTGCGATCCAGAATCGCCTAAGTACAAACTTTCTCCGAGTGTGCACTAAACGTCGCACTCGGGGACTTAGCTGTGATCCAGAATCGCCTAAGTACAAACTTTCTCCGAGTGTGTACTAAACGTCACACTCGGGGACTTAGCTGCGATCCAGAATTGCCTAAGTACAAACTTTCTCTGAGTGTGCACTAAACGTCACACTCAGGGACTTAGCTGCGATCCAGAATCGCCTAAGTACAAACTCTCTCCAAGTGTGCACTAAAATTCGCACTCGGGGACTTAGATGTGATCTAGAATTGCTTAACTATCAACTCGCTCCGAGTGCGCACGAGATGCCGCACTCGGGGACTTAGCTGCGATACAGAATCGCCTAAGTAAAAAAGCTTCCTTCGAGTGTATTCTCGAGATCCACTCGGAGGCTTAGCAGACCCTCATCGAGGCTCATGTGGATGTCAAGACAACGGACAACTACATGAGTATCAACTCGCTCCGAGTGCGCACGAGATGCCGCACTCGGGGACTTAGATGCAATACAGAATCACCTAAGTAAAAAGCTTCCTTCGAGTGTATTCTCGAGATCCACTCGGAGGCTTAGCAGACCCTCATCGAGGCTCATGTGGATGTCAAGACAACTGACAACTACATGAGTATCAACTCGCTCCGAGTGCGCACGACATGCTGCACTTGAGGACTTAGCTGTGATACATAATCATCTAAGTAAAAAGCTTCCTTCGAGTGTATTCTCGAGATCCACTCGGAGGCTTAGCAGACCCTCATCGAGGCTCATGTGGATGTCAAGACAACTGACAACTACATGAGTATCAACTCGCTCCGAGTGCGCACGACATGCCGCACTCGGGGACTTAGCTGCGATCCAGAATCGCCTAAGTGAAAAGCTTCCTTCGAGTGTATCCTCGCGATCCACTCGGAGGCTTAGTAGACCCTCATTGAGGTTCATGCAGATGTCAAGACAACTGACAACTACATGCTCCGCATGTTTGCCACTGGCTTCACCAAGAAACGCCAAACAGAAACCACGAGCCAAAATCGTGTCAACAATTTTTTGGCGAAGGAAGAGCAAGATATTCGATTCGAATTCAAAGTTGGTTCAACGATAGTCGGTTCAGTGTAGATCAAGCTTATCCACACCGAACCACGGATTTGACAGCCAACAGCAGTGGCCAAAGATTGATACAAATACCACTCGGCATACCGAGGTTAAGTTTTTCAAGCGTCGTCAGGACTGGCACTGGGACTTGCAGGCTCCATGAAAGTGTCGAGGTCGATCCCGTCTGTGATGCGAGTGGCGCTCTCAAGGAAGGTCTCCATGAAATCTTTGAATCGAAGCTTCTTGGTGTTGGCAACCTGCAACGCCTTCAGCTTCTCTTCGCGAGCTTCCTTGCAGTGCACTCGGACCAGCGACAGCGCCACATCCGCACCACAGCACGCAGCTGACTTCTTCCACGCCTGCACTCGGTTCGGGACGTCCTCCAGCCGAGTCATCAACCCTTCTATCTCCCGCCGGGACTCGTCTTCGGGCCACAGCTCCTTGTCAATTCGGCCGACAACTTCTCTCAGGCGGCCGATGAAAGGTCCCACTCTGCCAAGGCGAATGTGCGCTCAGAGCATGTCTCGATTGGCGTCGTCGCCGAGTGGAACATTCGGAATAACCGACCGCTCAATGTCAGCTGCTTCAGCCTCAGCATCCATACAAAATTCTGCAAAGACAATACGAGCAGAAAGTAAGCGCAGCATGAAATACAAAGTCAAGAAGCACTCGAAAAAATACATACCACCGAGAAGCGCAATCATCTTCCTTGCCCAGTCACTAACGTACTTCTCCTGCGATATGCACCGACTGTTCATCACCTTCATCTGCCCCATCAGCTCAGTCCTTTGTTTGCCCATTTTCTCAATTTCGGCCACCAATGCCTTGTTTGCCTCACGGGACTCCTCCAAGGACTTCTCTCGTTCAGCAAGAGCACCCTTCACGCCAGCTAAGTCATGCACAACTGCCTCTAGTTCCGCAGCAAGCTGAATCTTTTCAACCTTCAGAGCGTTGTACGGTGATCCCATCTCGCAAGTCTTCTGCAAATCAGCGCGAAGAGAAGATAAGACAAATTCAACAAGGAAAACAATAAAACCTCAAAGGTCTTCAGACCCCTGCCGACGCAAGCAGTCGACAGCGGTCTCGGGGACTACACCCAGTGGGTTCACTAAGAGTGACCCCACTGGCATGAAGCTCAAACAGGTCCTCCCTATTGAGCTACATAACAAAAAACAAGCCTATGAGGCTACTACTACCCGACCTGAGTAAAATTACTCTCGGGGACTACTTCCAGTAGGTGCACTCGGAGTGCACCCACTGGCACCATTCGAATAGATTAGTTTTCATCAGATCAAGTCAAAGACAATGTATATAAAGACAACTGCCGGTGCAAGCACTCGATAGAAGTCTCGGGGACTACACCCACTGGGTTCACTCAGAGTGAACCCATTGCAAAATAATCCTACTATCTCCGAGTATATCGCTTAACCCCCAGTGGGTTACAAGAGAAAAGCAAATACTTACTAGCGCACTTACTCGGATATCGTCCCGGAGCTCCAAGCTTCTCTTGTACAAAGATGCGATGGAGTCGTACGCCCCCTTCGCATCACCCGCCATCAACTCCACCTGCACCATAGCCTCCTTGGGGGCTCCCACTTGATCTTCCGGGAGATGTCGGGCGTCGTACTGGACAGTCGACGGGCCCGGCACCACGGGAGACTCCTTGGGCATCCCAAGTCCTACTGCAGTCGGTTCAGCCCCGATGAGCACCGTTTCAGTTGACGGTATCGTCTTGGTTGGCGGCGCGTCCATGGCGGGAGCGGTAGCAGATGGAACGACCTCAAGGATAGGCACTGAAGCTTGCCCGGACCCCTTCTGGTCGTCCTCCTCCAGATGAATCACCTCTGAAGGAAGCCCGACTGAACGACGTGAGACCACAGAAAAAGGGCAAGATCAAAGACAGAATTCGGGAAACAATAATTTAAGCTCTCGGAGTCATCACGACGTACCTTGTTGGGATGTGGCAACGTTGTCCGTATCCATGGGATCGTCTTCCTGGCATGGCGGAGAAGTGGCGGAGGTAGCAGCTCTGTCGAGTAAAATCCACTCGACCAATAAACATGAGTTCAATCAAATACTCAAAGAAGATAGGAGAACAAGACACTTACGCTGAGGCAACGGGAACGGCGATCCTCATCCGAGGCAAAGCCTTCCGAGGCTTGGATCCACTCAGTTTGGCCACCTTGGAAGGTTGGCCCGCGGGCTCAGCAGCAGCGTCCCTGGTCCTCTTTGTGCTCCGAGCACTCGGAACCGCGGGAGTTGCTGGCAAGGCGCTCGGAACCACGGGAGGAGCTGGCGGGGCACTCGGGGCTGTGGAGGAGCCGACGGAGTCACGGGTTCGTGACGGTGCTTGGTTCGAGGCTCTGGTGGTGGGGGTGGCGAGCTCTGCTCCCCATCTTCCCCCTCCTCCTCTTCGGACTCCTCCTCCGTCTCCCCACTGTCGGAGACGTACTCGACGCTCTCCACGCTGCCCTCCTGGCTGCCTTCCTCTTCCTCAGCCAGATTCCCGTTCGAGACGGGAGAAAACCAGTTAGTCCACGGCTGCACGAGATACGGTCGACAACATGAGACGTCAGACAGTGATGCAAGAAAAAGCGATAAATCTAAGAGAATTGTAAGCACTTTACAAGATATACACACCTCATTCGGAGGAGGGTTGTCAGCGCAGAAGGGCTTCACTCATCGGGCTCTTCTGGTGTTATCACAGGCGCCTGTGATGCTGCGGACCCACGCCGTCACAACCTCCCCGGTCACGCATTCGGGGTGAGTCCGAGTGGAGTCCTCAGGCCCCATGTAGTGCCACATGGCGCGGTGTCGAGCTTGCAAAGGTTGGATGCGCCGACCAAGAAAAATCTCCAGCAGATCCGTGCCGGTGACTCCCTTGCGGACGACATCTATGAGCGCGTCGACCAGAGGCTGAATCTGGATCTTCTCCATCTTTGTGAGCGCTAGCTGCCTATGCGGAGCCGGTCGGTCTAGGCTAAAAGGTGGCAGTCTAGTCGCAGCATTCGGGCAAGCAACGTCCTGGCAGTAGAACCAAGTCGACTGCCAGTTCCTAACGGACTCGGACAACTAGAGAGCGGGATAGCTACTTTTGGTTTTGTTCTGGAAGCCTAAGCCTCCGCAGAGCTGGAGTATATGAGTTTTTTCATCCGACTGGCTAAGTCTTTTGACGGTTTGGGATCTAGCGGAGAAGATGTACTTAAAGAGCCCGCAATGGGGAGGACAACCGATAAAGCACTTGCAAAGCACGACGAAGGCAGAAAGATGAGCTATTGCGTTGGGAGGAAAATGGTGGAGCTGCGCCCCGAAGTGGTTCATGATACCTCTGAAGAAGGGATGAGGAGGCAGAGAGAAGCCTCGGTACACTGCGATATTAGTGGAGGAGATGAAGGCGCGGTAATCGAGGCGGCAGAAACTACTCGATGACGATGTCGTCACCCCCGCTGAGCGCGCGGCAACCGAAATTTGAGGATCCCAGAAAATCCGCCACTGTCAGTTGACCGGTCACGTCAAAAGATTCCGCGGAAGCACTCGGTCTCTGACGGTTCGTTTCACAAACAAATCCACTCGGATCACTGGTCAAGAGGATAAAATGGATCGAGGCAAGCAACGCCAAAGTCGCATCCATACCAGTCGGATCCGTACTCCAAGCATCGCCTCGTCGTTCCAACCCCAGTCCATTCGGGGACTAATGATGGGGTTATAGTCCCAGGGTAGGGTCATAGGCCTACCCTATAGGTCCTACCCTAGGACTACCCTTCATAAGGGACAAGGCCCTTAGTCAGTTCCGACTGAATTAAGGACTTCCCATCATCCAGTCGGTGACGATTCCTCCATCATCCAGTCGGAGATGAGCATTCGGAGCGTATCAAACTTACCGACTGGATTCCACTGTGTACATCGTAACCCCCCTGGAGGGCAACGGTCATATGTTTTCATGTACCATTATTAGCATTTAAGGCATACGTTACCTGTAACGTAGGCATTTATTCGCCACTACATCACCACTGTGCACCGAACCATTGTGAAGGGCAGCGCACTCTTTATAAGCCGCCCTTTCCCACTGGTGCAGGGGTTAGCATTTCACTGTAATCCATATTCCACTCGACATCAAGCTCCTAAGAGCACTGAGACGTAGGGCTTTTACCTCCACCGTAGAGGGGCCTGAACTCATACAACCTCGCCGTAGCTAAGGCTCTGCCCATCCTTTCGTACCCTACACATCTACTGTCAGACTTATACCCACGACAGTGCTCGTGTGCAAATATGGTCGCTACTGAGACATATAACACTAGTACACGAAAAGGGATCCAGGAACTGAGTCTACCTTCACGCCATGGCAGAACTGCTTACAGCCAGATTCAGAGACCGGCAGGCTGCGCGCTGCTTCGACGATGACAGCGGGCGAGGAGGCCGGGAATGGAACGATGGGACTTGGAGAGGCCGAATGCAAGGGCGAAGATCCCTTCCCAATGGAGGCACGGGCGGGAGCAGCTCGGAATCGAGCTCCTGCTCGTTGCGCCATTGAGTCACCTGCAGAGACACGGGAGAGAGATAGAGAGCGATGTGAGAGTGGAAAACATGAACGGGAGAAGGGGAAGGAAAGGAGAAGCAATAGGGAAGGGTCCGGCTCTGATCTGGTCAGGTGGTCGCCGACGGCGCCCGGTATGGCGAGTTAGCAAAGAGCTCGAGACAGGGGCGGCGCTGGTCGGGGAAAAAGATCCAGAACGAGCTCCTCTCGATCTGAAGCAGTTGGATCTGAGGCTGCAAGGGTGCTCTCCGGGCCGTTGGATCTAGGATCCGACGGTCCAGATCAAGCAGGGCTTTGGGTGTGATGGTTGGCTGGCTGTCACAACGAGGAGAGGGAGGTGAGTGGCGGCGTTGCTCGGGAATTGAGGGAGTTTGTCTCCCTGGGGTTGGGGTTGTGCTGATTAGCTAGGGTTCATCTACTATTTATAGCAGGTAGCTAATAAGATGGGGGGGGTTGCATCGTTTGAGCCGTCCGATCGCAATCGGACGGCTCCAGTTGCGGGGATTGGCTAGGTCGACTATAGGTTGCGTACGAAGTGGGCTAGAGGAGAGAAGAGAAAGAACTGGTGCGACTCGTGACACAGTTTTAAAGCACCGAAACGTCCGACAATAACCGAAGTCGGTGCCGCTACGGTCGACCGTTCGGGTACCACACGGACTCCGATTGCGACGAAAACTGGTAGACGGCCTACCTATATAAAAATAAGACCACACGTCAAATCTCAACCCCAACAAAGAAAGTTTTACACACACTTTTAAAAACAAGATTTAAACGTGTCGCGGGCGCGTGCGAGTGTGGTCGGACTCAGAACGTACAAGGACGTGAACCGGCAACTAACAACGGATGCAAATTGAAAACTGGCGGCAACGGAGATGTCGATGCAATGCTGATGATGTGCATGATGCGATGATGATGCAACAAATAAAATAATTCACACGACGAAAACGGAATAGAAGGGGGGAATCTTCAGGAACGTCGGTCTCGGGCTGTCACAACTCTCCTACACTACAAGAGGATCTCGCCCCGAGATCCAAGAATGAAAGGGGAGAGGATGAGAAAGCAATAGGTAAAACTTAGTCGCTTCTTGGCAAACGAGTGAAACCAACAATCCTTGAAGGTTCCAAAGAGATGAGGACTGATATGAGAAACAAGAAAGAATTCACGGAAAATTTCGGCAGCACTTCGGTAGGAAAATGGGACAAAAAAATCAATAAGATGGAAGAAATAGACAATATTCACAACAAACAACTAAGTAGAGCAAGGGAACACCATGATCTTGATAGAACAACATAATAGACCCAAAACAGCAACATCACAAAGCCTCCAGAACAAGAGAATATGAACTAGCTCAAGCGGAAGAAGAGAATGAAGAAAAGAATGCCAACTATCATCACAATATAATTGAAGAGCCTCCGGACAAAGAATTGACGTAGTAGTTGGAAAACCAACAACGAAGAGAACAAGATAGTAGTGGGCTTATGAAAATCATCTCAACATATATGAGGTGACATCCAACCACTAAAGAAACAAGGATAGTTGAAAGCAAAGATAACAAAACTTCTTACACCAAGAGGGTGCATTGAGAACTTGGATCAATGATAAACATCATAATAGCAACATCCATAGGAAAAGCTTTAGGTGAAATCGAAACCAAGATAGCTCAATGAAGAAATCATGGGTTGAAAATATCCGATGAACATAGAATTGGTGGGTTTAATTATCTCATTCTTGAAAGGAAATCTCTTCGAGGCTCCTACACTAACAAGAATGCTATAATACCACCTCAAAGGATGAAGGAAGAACAAATGCACAGAAATGCAAGAGAAAGAATACTTTAGGTTATCCAATAAGAATCTTGAAGAACAGTTCAGAATGAATGAAATCTTGACGAATCACCAAGAAGGACATCCGTATACAACTGAATGATGCAACAAATATGAAGGTAGAAAAGAATAAGATTATGACCTTGCCAAGATTTAGATGAAGCTACACAAAGATATACTTGAGAAAACTTGGAACTCCGGAGAAGAAAAGATAAGAACACTTTGAGAAAAAGGAATTGATACCAAGAGCCACTACGGAAGAAGAATTCAGATCACTTGATGAAACAAGAAGAAGAATTATGTTATGCTAATCCTTCATCAAGTTTAATCGATGACAAGCAACGGATTTAACATAACACTTATTCTTCTTGAAAAGACTAAAGAGAGATAGATAAAGCCAAACTTAAGAAGTCTCGAAACAACCACCGACAAGAATTGAGACGAATGAGGCAATCATGCATGAATGGACATATATGAGAATGAAGAGATCATAAATCACCTGAGAGAAAACTTGAACAAGGCACCGAAATAATTGAGAGACGAACGAAGAGACAACAATTGAGAAGAATTGAGGATGAAAGCTGAAAGCTGAGAACGAAGAATCTTCTAAAATGATGGCCTTCGGAGGATCAAGAATGAAAACAACTCAAAGAAGCACCGAATAGCACGAAAGGGATTACTCATGATTGGAACAAATAAGATAATGCCACAAAGCTGAAATGAAGAATCTGCAAGAGAATGGACCAAGATTCGAGAGAAACACTCCTTTGGTCTTGAAAGAAGAGAATGATGAGAAGAAAACCACCAAGAATTAATGAGACACTCCAGAATAGAGAAGAATGAAATGTTGAGCCAATAGGAGATTTAATTCAAATAGATCTTGAAGAAGGGATATGACTGATGAAAAATTCATACTGACGTCATAGTTGAAATAACTAGAAGTCTCCGGGAAAAGATTAAAAGAGCCAGGTAAGATCCTGGGAAAAAACCTGTGGGTTATGGGCCCACTCGAGGAAACCACCGTTAGAAAAGATTGCTTAGAAGAGAGATACTGCACCAGAATAAGAAAACTAGATGAGGTTGAGAACCTCGAAATAATGAAAGATCTGCAACAGAAACTCAGAGATATCTTCAACACTCCGGATAGGATAGAGAGAAAAGACAACAAGATAGGCTGACAGGAAACTCCAACACGGGACAGAATTACAAGGATGAATAGGATATAATGAACACGAACAACTAAATTGAATTCACCGGAAAAGATAACAAGACTGAATAAAGATGAACATGAAGCTCCTGAGAATCTACACAATGAATCACCGGCTACAAAAGGAAGAAGAGATAGCGGAAGCACAAAGAAGAGAAAACTCTTGGATGAAAATTGAATCACTGAAGAAAAGGGTGGGAGGGCGGGGAAAAATAAAGACAACTTTAGATAGACGAGATGAACTCTGGAAAAGAATTGGGAGAATGATCTGCAGAAACTAGAGAGGGTTGAATTCAGTTGCACAGAAGCACACCAGTTGGAAAAGAATTAACATGACGACTCCGGATGACAAGAATTGACATGACAAGTTGATTTGAGCACAAGGATTTGTATTCTCACATAAAAATATGAGAACACCTCTTATGAAAGATCTGAAATCACCACTTGACATCGAAGCAACTTGGATTACCAAACTCCAACAAAACAAAGAGATGAGGCTTACGAAACAAGCCAGAACAAACTCATGAGAAAGATCTCGTTCGATATTTTCGTGGACAGGATCACACGGGCTCGAACCTTACAATAGCCATCAAGTATAAGGCAGTGCACCCGACATACGAAGCGTCCCCGAGTCGTAGCAAGCTACAAGGACTCTTTAAGACACAACGAGAACCGCTGTAAGTCGACCGTCAACAAATAAATCCACTAGATGTCGAACCCCAACCTAACATCATGCATTTGTTGGAAGATTGTCCTATAAGCAACTACTTGAATTCCCACCTAAGAATTCCCGAAATTTCTTCTCATGCAATCTGGTACACAGATACAAGGAGTAATAATCACACAACTCCTATACTAACCTGTCACCTGTATCACATCCGTCAACACATAACCAGAATCTCGGACCTTCATCTACTACAGACCCTCGTGATCACAACGATACAAAGTATGGCGGTACTCCCGAACAATCTGCACCAGTACTGGGGACATCGGGGTTATCTCTCCACTACTAGTATTGAAGCAATTACAAACATCCTTCGTCCTGAGATACAAAGAAACCTGAATGATAATGATGTGCTCGAGAATCCCCTGGAGCTCAACTCCCCAGAAGAAATCAAGTCAGACAGGAGGCACCAAGACAGAACTCCGTCACATCGGCATCATATAGATTCCAAAAATATCCGCGTGATCCTAAATAAATTTTGAGTGAGAAGAGGAGTAGAATAAATTATTACGTCAAGATTCCTCACCAGAGCATAGAAGAGGAGAAAAGGAATCCTATTCTTCGATATATAACTAGACTCAAAGTAGTTTTTCACTAGACTCGACTCGGCCAAGTTCAATCAATCAAGGGGGCTCCTAGGTCGGTACTGCTCTGATACCAACTTGTCACGCCCAACATGCGACCCTATCCTCAATTTGGCACGAAGGCCTCGTCAGGGATAGAAGCGCATCTCTTCGTGTCGCAAGAATGGATATCGTTACAAGTACATGTACTGAAAAGAAGATATATATATATATATAGAGAGAGAGAGAGATAGAGAGGGAGAGAGAGATAATTGGCTTACACTCGCCACAAGCTACATCAGAGTCACATCAGTACAATACATAATCGACATGAAGAAGAGCAGGGTCCGACTATGGACGAAAACAAACGAGAAAAGAAGAACGACGTCCATCCTTGCTATCCCAGGCTGCCGGCCTGCAACCCATCCTAGATCGATGAAGCAGAAGAAGAAGAAACAACTCCAAATCAACAATCAACGCGCTCGCGTCAAGTAACCTTCACCTGTACCTGCAACTGGTGTTGCAGTAATCTGTGAGCCACAGGGGACTCAGGAATCTCATTTCCAAAGGTATCAAGACTATCAAAGCTTAATGGGTGAGGCATGGTTAAGTGGTGAGGTTGCAACAGCGGCTAAGCATATATTTGGTGGCTAAACTTACGAGTACAAGAAATAAGAGGGGGGAAGATTTACGCATAACGGACGTGAACTACTCATGATCAAATGAATGATCCTGAACACCTACCTACGTCAGACATAACCCCACCGTGTCCTCGATCGGAGAAGGAACTCACGTAAGAGACAGTCACGGTTACGCACACAGTTGGCATATTTTATTTAAGTTGACTTCTAGTTATCTAGAACCAGTTTTAAACAAAGTTTCCATGTTGCCACATAACCGCGGGCACGGCTTTCCGAAAAGATTTAACATTGTAGGGGTGCTCCAACTAGTCCATCACAAATTACCACAAGCCGCATAAAAATCCTCAATCACGAAACTCGCAATCTCGTCGGATTCCTTAGTGGAAAACCTCAACTCTGAGATTACCCAAAGCATCACCGGAATCCCGATGCACAAGATATCTCGTCAGAGGTAAAACTAATCCAGCAAGGCCACCCGACGTGTCGACGATCCGGATAGGAGCCGCGTATCTCGGTCTTAGGACAAGACGGATAAGCACAGCATACGATGGCCTGATAGAAATCTCCCGAGTTGCCCCGGGTTGGCCCCGCAAACGGCTCTAGTTTTGGACCAGCACCATCAACACTGCCCCCCTGTATTATGTAAAATTACTCCTCGGGTTCATGATGCCCTATGCTTTCAGTATTAACAAAGTTATTATGTTGGGAAAATGTAGTACCAAAGTTGGGCCTTGCCAGACCAGCTTTAATCTAAAACGAATTATCAAGGGGGTCCCCATAACAACCCCGATCGTGTTAGGAGCGCTCAATTATGGAACATAACACCGGTAGCCGAAACTAAGGGGGCAAAGGTGGAACAAAACACCAGGCTAGAAAGGCCAAGCCTTCCACCTTTTACCAAGTATATATGTGCATTAAATTAAATAGCATTTAATATGGTGATATAACAAGGAACCCATGTTATCACATGGAAGCATCTGCACCAGCAACTAGCAACGCTAACACATGGTTTAAGAAAGCGGTAACATAGACAATCAGTGGTTTGCTAGGTTGTGAACAGGTTGAAGGTTTTCATGGGATTGTTGAGAGGCTGATATTTAACATGTGGTAGGCAACGCGACATAATTGACAGAAACGATAAAACTAGCATGGCAATGATAGTAATGGTATCTGGGGAAATGGTCATCTTGCATGAGATCCCGCTTGGAAGAAGAATGACTCCGTGAAGCAGACGAACCGATGTAGTCGAACGGGTCCTCATATTGAGACACGCTTGCGGAACTCTATCGAGACGGAATAAACCGGAAACAAGCATCAACACAGATATCCACCACGACACATGCACGACAAGATGCAATCCACATATGATGTATGATCAGGCTGAATATAAGCAGGACATGGCATGAAAATTCACACAATGAAACCTACACATTAAGTGAAGTTCAATTTGCAAAGAGGTGCAAATTGACGAAACTCCACATACGAGTTATTTAGTTCTATCCCAATTAGGTACACGGCAATATTAAATGTTGTTAACATGCAAAGGGGTGAAGCACAAATTAAACTACCTATCTAGGCATTTTAAATGAGGCCGGATACGACATATAGAATCTCCGAAATGACCCCACCTTTTAAATCTTAATTCTGTCCAGATTTGTCCTAATCACATTTTAGGTTTGTTAAACGGAAAAACAAAGTGGTTGACGTGAAACTACACACCGTTCTAGTCCATTTACATATATGGCTCATCTCCAACGGAGCTACAGATAAATAGTTACGACCTAAACCGTTTCTATTGCGTCGACACGCAAACCGACACAAACAACACGTTAACAGCCTTAAACATGCATGAGAGTTGGAAATTGTCAATCTACGCGAAATTCTAGTCAAGTTTCATATAAAACTTGTCTCAATCCGGTGCACGGTCTAAAAGCTACGGGTGTTTGAAAATCGATGTCTTTTCTGAAATTCACAAAATCCTAGTGCAGCAAAAAAAAGAAATGAGAGGAGAAACAAAATATGGGGCAAAGCTAGGATTCGATCGTAGGAGCCCTTGCATAAGGGTTGGTTGCGCTAGCCAACTATACTACTACTCATTTTGTGATATAGCATAGGATTCTAAGCAGATGTAGTAGCATTTCCACAGGGTGCAGGTAACGCAAAAAGTGTAAAAATTATATTGGCACAACTGGGATTCGAACCCCAGACCTGTGGGAAGTAACCAGCGGTGCTAGCCGACTCGTCTGCTGATGTGCTCGTGTGCAAATATGGTCGCTACTGAGACATATAACACTAGTACACGAAACGGGGTCCAGGAACTGAATCTACGTTCAGGCCATGGCAGAACTGCTTACAGCCAGATTCAGAGACCGGCACGCTGCACGCTGCTCCGGCGATGACAGCGGGCGAGGAGGCCAGGAATGGAACAATGGGACTTGGAGAGGCCAAATCCAAGGGCGAGGATCTCTTCCCAATGGAGGCAGGGGCCGGACATGCTCGGAATCGAGCTCCTGCTCATGGCGTCGTTGAGTCACCTGCACAGATACGGGAGCGAGATAGTGAGCGATGTGAGAATGGAAAACATGAACGGGAGAAGGGGAAGGAAAGGAGAAGCAACAGGGGAGGGTCCGGCTCTGATCTGGTCAGGTGGTCGCGACGGTGCCCGGTATGGCAAGGCAGCGAAGAGCTCGAGACGGGGGCGGTGCTGGTCGTGGAAAAAGCTCCAGAACGACCTCCTCTCGATCTGAAGCAGTTGGATCTGAGGTTGCAAGGGAGCTCTCCGGGCCGTTGGATCTGGAATCCGATGGTCCAGATTGAGCAGGGCTTTGGGTGTGATGGTTGGCTGGCTGTCACAACGAGGAGAGGGAGGTGGGTGGCGGCGCTGCTTGGGAATTGAGGGAGTTTGTCTCCCTGGGGCTGGGGTTATGCTGATTAGCTAGGGTTCATCTACTATTTATAGCAGGTAGCTAATAAGAGGGGGGGTTGCATCATTTGAGCCGTGCGATCGCAATCGGATGGCTCGAGTTGTGGGGATTGGCTAGGTCGACTATAGGCTGCGTACGAAGTGGGCTAGAGGAGAGAAGAGAAAGAACGGGTGTGACCCGTGAC
Source organism: Hordeum vulgare subsp. vulgare (assembly GCF_904849725.1). NCBI lineage: Eukaryota > Viridiplantae > Streptophyta > Magnoliopsida > Poales > Poaceae > Hordeum > Hordeum vulgare. The sequence continues at coordinate 381,007,171 of NC_058519.1, read as the reverse complement.
AGAGTTTTAAAACACCGATACGTCCGACAATAACCGAAGACGGTGCCGCTACGGTCGACGGTTCGGGTAACACACGGACTCCGATTGCGACAAAAACTGGTAGGGGGCCTATCTATATTAAAATAAGACCACACGTCAAATCTCAACCCCAACAGAGAAAGTTTTACACACACTTTTAAAAACAAGATTTAAACGTGCTGCGGGCGCGTGCGAGTGCGGTCGGACTCAGAACGGACAACGACGTGAACCGGCAACTAACAACGGATGCAGGTTTGAATGCTGGCGGCAACGGAGATGTCAATGCAATGCTGACGATGTGCATGATGCGATGATGATGCAACAAATAAAATAAATCACACGACGAAAATGGAATAGAAGGGGGGAATCTTCTGGAACGTCGGTCTCGGGCTGTCACATAATGTTAATTACTCTTTGTAGTTTATGCCAGTTGGATTACTTGGTCGAAGATTGTATGTTTAGATCCTTGATGCTACTCATTACCTCTCTGGTCATGAATATGATGATGCTTTGTGAGTAGTTACTTTTGTTCCTCAGGACATGGGATAAGTCATGCTATAAGTAGTCATGTCAATTTGGTATTCGTTCGATATTTTGATGTGTTGTATGTTGTTTTCCTCTACTGGTGTTATGTGAACGTCAACTACATAACACTTCACCATTATTTGGGCCTAGAGGAAGGCATTGGGAAGTAGTAAGTAGATGATGGGTTGCTGGAGTGATAGAAGCTAAAACCCTAGTTTATGCGTTGCTTCACAAGGTGCTGATTTGGATCCACTAGTTTAATGCTATGGTTAGACTTTGTCTTAATTCTTCTTTCGTAGTTGTGGATGCTTGCGAGAGGGGTTAATCATAAGTGGGATGCTTGTCCAAGTAAGGGCAGTACCCAAGCATCGGTCCACCCACATATCAAACTATCAAAGTAGCGAACGTGAATCATATGAACTTGATGAAAACTAGTTTGACAGAATTTCCCATGTGTCCTCGGGAGCGCTTTACCTCCTATAAGACTTTTTCCATGCTTGCCCTTGCTACAAAATGGATTGGGCCACTTTGTTGCACCGTTGTTACTTTTGTTACTTGCTACTTGCTACTTGCTACGAATCATCTCACCACACAACTACTTGTTACCAATAATTTCAGTGCTTGCAAATATTACCTTGTTGAAAACCACTTGTCAGATCCTTCTGCTCCTCGTTGAATTCGACACTCTTACTTATCGAAAGGACTATGATAGATCCCCTATACTTGTGGGTCATCAGCAACTAACATGATCAGATAGCTAACAATGCTATCATACCTAACTCTGGCACTTAATACACAGCGCCATAAATGCGGTCCTAGGTAGCAAGCGGGGATGCGTCCCCGGTAGGCTTCTGCGACCCATGAGATGGCCGTAGCTTGAGGTCTTGACACGCTTCTGTATGGGTGTCAACAGGATGCAACCTGTCTTCCAGCATGGCGCCACGTAGCTAGCGAGAGCCACCTAGCCATCTGGGGGCTCGACACCTCATCGACAAGTGACTAGTGTAGCGATGTGGTGGAAATGTGGCAAGCTCGCCCACGCTTGCCGGGGAGGCGCCTTGACAGGTCTTGGTGAGGATGGTTGCGCCTTCGCTCCCGGTAAGTGATGGGGGTCTTTGGCGCGTCTTGGACTATTGGTGTTGGTCTTGAGATTGGGGATGCTTCCGACGCCCATGCATAAGTCAGGGGCACTAGGAACTCTATTATTAGTGCACCGACAGGATCCCCCGGGCCTGACCCATACTCGCTTGCCTAGCATTGTTGGGTCAGGCCCAAAGTTCGTGCTCGTGCGTGGAATTCAAAAAGAGGTAACTAAAATCCCGTCGTTCCACGCCATCCCACCTCCTTAGGTTGTCTCCGCCATGTGCACCACATACATTGCACGAATCTCGTGGTGGGTGCACGTGACTGAAAGTCCTAGTCGTGGCAGTTGACGTGGCGTCGTGGATTGGATGAATGGGGCGGTTACCTTTTTGCCCGCGATGATGGGCAATGGCATAGGTGGCCATAAGTCGGGTTGTTATCGGTTGCGAGGAGAGACATCGAGGGGAGGTGAGAATCAGTCGGGTCTGGCCTCCCTAGCCTCGGGTGTGCTCTGTAGCGCGTCCAGAGTGCAGCTTTGGCATGCCACGGCAAGCTGGCGCGCTCTGGCGTGCTTTGGCCTAGTCTAGTGTGTCTGTGGGGTGGGTTAGATGCCATGCGGTTTCTAGGAACTAAGAGAACCAACGTTGGTCAAAGGGAGCTGCTTAAAGAGGTTCTGCCAGCATTGGACCAAGAGGTAAATTGGGTTTTTGGGCTTACTCACTTTGAATCAAGAAGGGGCCACTCGTGTGTAGTTGAGGAGTGGTGCTGGCAGTCTATGCTAGGAGTTTGGAGTGAAGGGTGTGGGTGTAGAGAGTGCTAGATGCTGTTTGACCAGTCTGGCTGAAGGTGTTTGATCTCGGTTTGGGGCAGCTAACCTTCACCAATGATGTTGAAAGGTAATAGGATTGTATTTTAGGAAAAATTAGGATGCTCTACCAAAATTGAGCTCCATTAGACAAAATGGGCAGTTGTACCTTATTAAGAGGAAATGTGAGCAAATTAATCACCACAAATCTAATTCTTGGCAGGGTCTCCTCATTTGGGGTATTGAGCACTCCTTCAAAGTATTAGGCCATATTTGGACAAACTTTGCAATGTAGAGTTGCTTCAACTTCAATCTGGACAGGAAAGTTTTTAGGATTATTTGGTGAACCAAACCACCTTGGAATGAGGTTAAACTTGGCATGATCACCAAATATAGCTTGGGGAACATGCTAGAATTTTCTGGGAATTTATTGAGAATTTTTCTTTTGGAAATATTTCAAAAGGTCAAAACAGACATAATAGGTTTTTGAAGGTTTGCTCAAATATTTTGAATATAAATAGGGGTTGAAAATCATATATATGGAAAATATATGTCCTTTGAGTATCTCCAAATTTTCTCATATTTTTTAAGGTAGAAACATAATTTTCCACTCAGAAATATCATTTCTGGCCTGAGAAAAGGACATGCAAATAAAATAGGAAAATATTTTATAAAATATTTTTTATGATTTTGGAGTGTTATAATAGTGCTAGAATCAGAATACAATCTTTGGGTGAAGGCACCCCCTTGAAACCAGGGACTTGTAGTGCAAACCCCAAAGCAAGGTTTTGAATTAACAAAAATGAGAAGATGAATTTTTATGGAAACATTATATTATAAAATTATTTTTAGATCAACACACTCAAGCATATTGACAATCAATGACAATCATGTCACTCATAGCATTTGCTTAAAAAGTTTTTGTTAAATCCAAATTTGAAAAGATTACACTTGAGGCAAAGTGAAAATAGGGTGTGACAAACCTATCCCCCTTATAAGAATCTTGTCCCCGAGATTCCTAAGCTAGGTGCCAAAAAGGTATGGAAATTCTGATCTGGGATAGTCTTCATGCTCCCATGTTGCTTCTGCTTTGGTGTGGTTACTCCACTGGACCTTGAAGTACTTCATGGTGCGGTTCCTAGTACAACGCTCGGCTTCGTCCAGGATGCGGATCGGTTTCTCGCAATAAGTGAGTTCAGGCTGATGGTCAATGGCTTGATGGTCGATGTCCTTATAATGATCTGGACAGTTTGGCGCTTGAAGGCACTTCCGAAGTGGTGACACATGGAAGACGTTGTGCACGCCCGAAAGTTCTAGAGGTAGCTCCAACTGCTAAGCAACTTCTCCACGCCTTGTCGTGATCTTAAAAGGTCCAATGTACCTTGGAGCAAGTTTCCACTTGACGTGGAAACGCTTAGTCCCCTTGATAGGTGTGACGTGGAGGTACACCTGGTCTCCGGGGTTGAGCTCCACTTCCGTGTGGTGGGAATCTGTATAGCTCTTCTGCCGCGACTTGGTAGCCTTTAACTGCTCCCTAACAAGCTGCACCTTGTCTTCAGCTTCACGGAGTATGTCTGGCCTGAAAATCAACCCTTCACTAGTTTCGGACCAGTTGAGCAAGGTGCGGCACTTACGTCTGTATAGCACTTTGAATGGGGCCATTTGGGGGCTGGACTGATAGCTGTTGTTGTATGAGAACTCAGCGAAAGGCAAACAATCTTCCCATTTGGTTCCATGTGCCAAGACACAAGCGTGGAGCATATTCTCCAGTATCTGATTTACTCGCTCCATTTTTCTGCCCGTCTTTGGGTGGAAGGCGGTGCTGAAGGAGAGCTTAGTTCCCAGAGCTTCTTGGAACTTCTTCCAGAATACGATCTCCTTGGGAACTCCGTGGAGACTCCCAATATGATGGATGTATAGTTTGGCTAGCTGGCTACCATCTTACGTGGTGTTGACCAGGATGAAATGGTCCACCTTGGTTAGGTGGTCAACAATGACCCATATGGAGTCATGTCCCTTGCGTGACTTGGGCAGACCGGTGATTAAGTCCATACCGACCTTGTCCCATTTCCATTCGGGCATCTGGAGAGATTGTAGCCGTCTGGCGGTGGTGCTCAGCCTTTACACGTTGGTACACATCACATTTGGCGACATATGAGGCAATTTCATGCTTCATGCCATACCACCAAAATATCTCTCTGAGGTCTTGATACATCTTGGTCCCACCAGGGTGGATTGAGTAGGGAGTGTCGTGGGCCTCTTGCAAGATTAAGTTCTTGAGTTCAGCCTTATTGGGTATGCATAAACGTTTCCCAAACCACACAACTCCTTGTTCATCCACTAAGAACCATGGGGCCCTGCCTTCCTTGATCTTATTCTTGATGCCTTCGATGCTCTCGTGTCACTTCTGGGCCTCTTTAATGTCGTTTGCCAGAGTGGGTTTGACTTTGAGGTTAGCCATGAATCCTTGTTCAACTAGCTCTAACCCAAAGCTCTCCATCTTGTCATATAGGGCGGGTAGCCTTTCCTTAATCATAGAATTCAAAGTGCAAGCCTTACGACTCAAGGCGTCAGCCACCACATTGGCCTTACCGAGGTGGTATTGAATGTTGAGGTCGTAGTCCTTAATCAATTCCAACCACCTTCGTTGCCTCATATTCAACTCGTTCTGGGTGAAGATATACTTCAGACTCTTGTGGTCGGTGTATGTTTCGCATCGCTTCCCAATGAGATAATGCCGCCACGTCTTCAAGGCATGAACTACCGCTGCCAACTCGAGGTCATGAGTGGTGTAGTTCTCTTCGTGCAGGCGCAGTTGCCATGAGAGATAAGCCACGACTTTGCCGCCTTGCATCAGTATGCCATCGAGATGATTCTTGAGGCATCATAGTATATCACAAACTCCTTGTTGATATCTAGAGTGGCCAGTACCGGAGTGGTGGTCAATCTCTTCTTTAGTTGCTGGAAACATTCTTCGCACTCCGGTGTCCATTTGAACTTTTTGTCCTTCTTCAAGAGTTGTGTCATTGGTCGGGCGATGCGGGAGAAGCCTTCCACAAACTTGCGGTAGTATCCTACGAGTCCGAAAAAGCTTCTAACTTCCTTTACATTGATTGGCGACTCCCAATTGGTTACCGTAGTAATCTTGGCGGGATCGACTGCCAATCCATCTGCCCTCATGGTATGACCCAAGAATCCAAATTCATGCAGCCATAATTTGCATTTGCTAAACTTGACATAAAGTTGGTGCTCTTGAAGTTTTTCCAACACCAGCCTCAAGTGTTGCTCATGCTCTTCTTCTGATTTGGAGAAGATTAATATGTCATCGATGAAGACGACAACAAACTTGTCCAGGTATTCCCTGAAGACTTTTTTCATGAGGTACATTAAGTATGTTGGGGCATTGGTCAACCCAAACGACATGACCGTGCACTCGTATAGACCGTCCGGGTCACAAATGTCGTCTTAGGTATGTTCTCAGGCCGAATCTTCAGTTGGTAGTACCCAGATCTGAGATGAATCTTGGAGAATACCTTGGCACCATTTAACTGGTCGAATAGGTCCTCAATCTTGGGGAGTGGATACTTGTTCTTTATCATGACTACATTGAGGGAATGGTAATCGACACAGAGCCTGATAGTCCCATCCTTCTTGGGCACGAATAGAACAGGTGATCCCCAAGATGAGGCACTTTGACGGATGAATCCCTTCCTGCGTTGCTCGGGCAACTACTTCTTCAACTCCACTAGCTCCTCAGATCCCATCCTATAGGGCTTCTTATAGATATGCCTTGATCCAGGCATGAGCTCAATGATGAACTCGATGTCTCTGTCAGGAGGCATCCCAAGCGGCTCATTAGGAAAGATGTCTGGTTATTCACATACTACTGGTACTCAGTCCAACTCTTATTCCGAAAGGCAATTAACGTGAGGTACATGAGTGGAGGTAGGCTTAGGGATGCATTTGACTTTGACCCCTTGGTCACTTGTCATGGTAACAACCCTCTTGGTGCAGTCCAGTATGCTTTGGTGTCTGGCCAACCAATCCATACCAGGGATCACGTCCAAGCCTTGCGACTTAATTAAGGACGATGAGATCTGCTACGAAGTCTATCCCATTTATGTTGATCCCAACTCCTCTACATCCTAGGTTGGTCCTTAGCACTGCTCCCGGGGTCTGTACTGCCATTTTCCCATTAAGGAGGGTAGGCTTCAAACCACACTTTGCAGCAAACTTTTGGGTGACAAAAGAATGTGAAGCAGCATGGTCAAACAATATCGTTGTTGGGGTGGAGTTCATGATGAATGTACCGAGAATGCATTCCGGGTCCTCCTGGGCTTCCTCAGCGGAGATGTGATTCACACGTCCCCTGATGTGGTACTACTGGTTGCGGGGAGCCTGATTCCTGTTCGGCGCTCCATGGCCTTGTCCTTGATTTGGTGCATTGGGGAGCGGTGCATCGGGTTTCTTGTTGGGGCATCGCCTGGAGTAGTGTCCAGGCTGACCACATCCAAAGCAGGTGACCTGCCCTGGGATGTTGGCTTGCCCCCACTGTTGTTGGGCGTATTGATTGCCAGCTTGGGGTTGGCATGCTGCTGAGGCTGATAGTTTGGGTGAAATGCAGGAGTCTTGTACTTCTGCTGCTGATAGTTAGGCCTTGTCAGGGCAGATTGCCATAGACGAGCCTTCTAGTTGCTGGAACCACCATTGCCCATCAGCTTACGCTTGCGAGTATCATCCATAGCACGACGCTTGTCTTCCAGCATGAGACCTTGTTTACCAAATCATAGAAGGTCAGGCAGTCACACATAACAAGCCGATATTGCAGCGAATGCTGAATTCCTTCCATGAAGCGTTCCACCTTAGCGGCTTCAGTGCTGACATCTTCTGGCGCATACCTCGACAAGAGGTTGAACTTCTGCATGTATTCCCTGACTGTGCCACTGCCTTGCTTTAGAGCACGAAACTCCCGCTTGTTGATAGTCATCATTCCAGAGGAATGTGAGCAGCGCGGAACCCCTTTTTGAAGACAACACAAGTGATAGCCTTCGTGTCTTAGATTATCTGGAACCCGTCCCACCAAGCCCTGGCTGTGCCTCCGAGATAGTGAGAAGCATAAAGGGCTTTGTCATGATCTTCGGTGCACTTAACCAGCGCAAGGAGGTCGTCAATGGTGCGGATCCAGTCATCGGCATCCAAGGGCTCAGTTGTCTCAGTGAATATTGGGGGCGTAGTCCTCATGAACTCATACAGAGTGGAGCGACCAGTGCCATTTCCGCCCTGTGGCGGGTTGTTCACTAGGGCCTGAGCTATCTGCTGGATGGCAGTGTTGTTGGCATGACGTTCCTCTCTGAGAGACTGGAGGAACTAAGCCACAGTCATGATCTCTAGAGGAGGTGGTGGCGGGGGAATGTCGCATTGCTGCTGCTCCGGGTGACCTCCAGCTTGGGCAGACCCACCGGCTCCTGGCTGCTGGCTAGAATCACAAGTGCTGGGGTTGCCGAAGGTACTGGTGCGAGTAGCATTCACCATCCTGTTTGGAGCAGACAGGTCAATACTCCTAAGTGATCGTTGTTCGGGAACGTAGCATGGGAAACAAAAAATTTCCTACGCACACGAAGACCTATCATGGTGATGTCCATCTACGAGAGGAGATTTCGATCTACGTACCCTTGTAGATCGCACAGTAAGAAGCATTAAGAAACGCGGTTGATGTAGTGGAACGTCTTCACGTCCCTCGAACCGCCCCACGAACCGTTGATATGTCCATTTTGCATCATGCTTTTATGTTGATATTTATCGCTTTATGGGCTGTTATTACACTTCACGGTACAATACTTATGCCTTTTATCTCTTATTTTGCACGGTTTACATGAAGAGGGAGAATGTCGGCAGCTGGAATTCTGGCCTAAAAAAGGAGCAAGTTTGAGATACCTATTTTGCGCAACTCCAAAAGCCGTGAAAATCAACGAGGAATTACTTTGTAATTTATAAAAAATTCTGGGTGGAAGAAGTACCAGAGGGGAGCCACTAGGAGGCCACCAGCCTGCTAGGCGCGGCCTACCCCCCTGGCCGCGCCTAGGGGCTTGTGGGCTCCCTGTTGGCCCTCTGGCTCCCCTCTTTTTCTATAAGGAGGGTTTCGTTCCAGAAAAAATCAAGAGGAGGCTTTTGGGAGGAATCGCCGCCGCCACGAGGCGGAACTTGAGCAGAACCAATCTAGAGCTCCAACAGGGTTGTCCTGCCGGGGAAACTTCCCTCTCGGAGAGGGAAATCGTCGCCATCGTCATCACCAAAACTCCTCTCATTGGAGGGGACTCATCACCATCAACATCTTCATCAGCACCATATCATCTCCAAACCCTAGTTCATCTCTTGTAACCAATCTCCGTCTTGCGACTCCCATTGGTACTTGTAAGGTTGCTAGTAGTGTTAATTACTCTTTGTAGTTGATGCTAGTTGGATTACTCGGTGGAAGATTATATGTTCAGATCCTTGATGCTATTAAATACCTCTCTGGTCATGAATATTATTATTCTTTGTGAGTAGTCACTTTTGTTCGTGAGGACATGGGATAAGTCTTGCTATAAGTAGTCATGCGAATTTGGTATTCGTCCGATATTTTGATGCGTTGTATGTTTTTTCCTCTAGTGGTGTTATGTGAACGTCGACTACATAACACTTCACCATTATTTTGGCCTAGAGGAAGGCATTTGGAAGTAATAAGTAGATGATGGGGTGCTAGAGTGACAGAAGCTTAAACCCTAGTTTATGCGTTGCTTCATAAGGGACTGATTTGGATCCACTAGTTTAATGCTATGGTTAGACTTTGTCTTAATTCTTGTTTCGTTGTTGCGGATGCTTGCGAGGGGGGTTAATCATAAGTGGGAGGTTTTTCCAAGTAAGGGCAGCACCCAAGCACCGGTCCACCCACATATCAAACTATCAAAGTAGCAAGCGCGAATCATATGAACATGATGAAAACTTGCTTGACAGAAATTCCCATGTGTCCTCGGGAGCACTTTACCTCCTATAAGAGTTTATCTAGGTTTGTCCCTTGCTACAAAAGAGATTGGGCCATCTTGCTACACCTTTGTTACTATTGTTACTTGCTACTTTCTACGAATCATCTTTTCACACAACTATTTGTCACCGATAATTTCAGTGCTTGCAGAGAATACCTTGCTGAAAACCACTTGTCAGATCCTTCTGCTCCTTTCTTTGGGTTTGACACTCTTACTTATCGAAAGGACTATGATAGATCCCCTACACTTGTGGGTCATCAAGACTCTTTTCTGGCGCCGTTGCCGGGGAGTGAAGCGCCTTTGGTAAGTGGAATTTGGTAAGGAAACATTTATATAGTGTGCTGAAATTTATTGTCACTTGTTACTATGGAAACTAATCCTTTGAGGAGCTTGTTCGGGGTATCTTCCCCTCGAACGGAAGCACAAGGAGTTGATCCTCAACCTTATGCACCTAGTGAAAATATTTGCTATGAATTTCCTTCGGGTATGCTTGAGAAACTGTTGGCTAATCCTTTTACACGAGATGGAACATCACACCCCGACTTGCATCTAATATGTGTAGATGAAGTTTGTGGTTTATTTAAGCTTGCAGGTTTTCCCGAGGATGAGGTCAAGAAGAAGGTATTTCCCTTATCTTTGAGGAATAAAGCATTGACATGGCATAGGCTATGTGATGATACTGGATTATGGAACTACAACTGATTGAATTGGAATTTCATCAAAAGTTTTATCCTATGCATCTGGTACATCATGATCAGAATTATATCTATATTTTTTAGCCTCGTGACAGAGAAAGTATAGCTCAGGCTTGGGGGAGGCTTAAATCAATGTTATATTCATGCCCCAACCATGAGCTCTCGAGAGAAATTATCATTCCGAACTTCTATGCTCGGCTTTCTCATGATAATCGCACCATGCTTGACACTTCTTGTACCGGTTCTTTTATGAAGAGAGATATTGACTTCAAATGGAATTTATTGGAAAGAATTAAATGGAACTTTGAAGATTGGGAGTTTGATGAAGGTAAGGAGTCAGGTATGAATTTCAAGTTTGATTGTGTTAAATCCTTTGTCGAAACAAATACTTTTTGTGATTTTAGCACTAAATATGGACTTGACTCTGAGATAGTAGCTTCACTGTGTGAATCATTTGCTTCTCATATTGATCTCCCTAAAGAGAAGTGGTTTAAATATCATCCTCCCTTAGAATTCAATGTAGTTAAACCCAATCCAGTTGAAGAGAAAGACATTGATTATAATGATCCTATTGTTCCCAGTGCTTACATTGAGAAACCACCTTTCCCTGTTAGAATAAAGGATCATTCTAAAGCTTCAACTGCGATACGTAGGGGCTACATTAGAACACCTACACCCCCTGAGAAAATTAGAGTTGAACCTAGCATTGCTATTATCAAAGATCTCCTGTCCGACAATGTTGATGGCCATGATATTCAATTTTGTGAAGATGCTGCTAGAATTGCTAAACAACATGCTATAGACAAACATAGGCTTGTTGTTTGCACGCCTGTTGTTTCTGTTAAGATAGGAGATCATTCTTATCATGGTTTATGTGACATGGGTGCTAGTGTTAGTGCAATACCTCAATCTTTATATGATTAAATTAAAGACGAGATTGCACCTGTTGAGATGGAACTTTTTGATGTCACTATTCAGCTTGCCAATAGAGATACTATCTTCCCTTTGGGAATTGTTAGAGATGTTGAAGTCTTGTGTGGTAAAACGAAGTATCCTGCTGATTTTCTCGTTCTTGCTACCACACAAGATAGCTTTTATTCCATCATATTTGGCAGACCTTTCCTCAATACTTTCAATGCTCATAATGACTGTGAGAAACAAACTGTCACTGTTGGCTTTGAAGTTGTGCCACATGAGTTCAATTTCTCCAAGTTTGGTAGACAACATCATGAAAAAGAGTTGCCTAGTAAGGATGAAATTATTTCCCTAGCTTCTATTGTTGTGCCTCCTACTGATCCTTTAGAGCAATACTTGCTTGAATATGAAAATGATATGCATATGGATGAAAGGAATGAGATAGATAGAGTTATCTTTGAACAACATCCTATGATTAAGAATAATTTGCCTGTCGAACTGCTTGGAGATCCACCCCACCAAAGGGTGATCCTGTGTTTGAGCTTAAACAGTTGCCTGATACTCTTAAGTATGCTTATCTTGATGAAAAAGATATATATATCATGTTATAATTAGTGCTAGCCTCTCAGGGCATGAAGAAAAGAAGTTATTGAAAACTCTGAGGAAGCACCGTGCTGCTATTGGATATACTCTTGATGATCTTAAGGGCATTAGTCCCACTCTATGCCAGCACAAAATTAAAACCGATCATGATTCCAAACCAGTTGTCGATCATCATCGGAGATTAAATACTAAGATGAAAGAGGTAGTAAGAAAAGAAATACTAAAGCTCCTCGAAGTAGGTATTATCTATCCTGTTGCTCATAGTGATTGGGTGAGTCCGGTGCATTGCGTCCCCAAGAAGGGAGGTATTACCGTTGTCCCTAATGATAAGGATGAATTGATCCCACAGAGGATGATTACTCGCTATAGGATGGTCATCGATTTTAGGAAATTGAATAAAGCCACTAGGAAAGATCATTACCCTTTGCCTTTTATCGACCAAATGCTAGAAAGACTGTCTAAACACACACTTCTGCTTTCTAGATGGTTATTCTGGTTTCTCCCAGATACCTGTTGCACAATCTGATCAGGAGAAAACCACTTTCATCTGCCCTTTCGGTACTTTTGCTTACAGACGTATGCCTTTTGGCTTACGTAATGCACCTTCTACCTTTCAAAGATGTATGACGGCTATATTCTCTGACTTTCGTGAAAAGATTGTTGAGGTTTTCATGGATTACTTCTCCGTTTAGGGTCATCTTTTGAATATTGCATCAGCAACCTTGACCGATTTTTGCAGAGATGTAAAGATACCAATCTTGTCTTGAATTGGGAGAAGTGCCACTTTATGGTTAAAGAAGGCATCGTCTTAGGACATAAAATTTCTGAAAGAGGTATTGAAGTCGATAAGGCTAAAGTTGATGTGATCGAGAAAATGCCATGCCCTACAGATATCAAAGGTATAAGAAGTTTCCTTGGTCTTGCTGGTTTCTATAGAAGGTTCATTCAGGACTTCTCTAAGATTTGTAGGCCTCTTACCAATCTCTTGCAAAAGGATATTCCTTTCGTTTTTGACGATGATTGTGAGGAAGCCTTCAAATTACTTAAAAAGGCCTTGATAACTGTGCCTATTGTTCAACCACCTGATTGGAACTTACCTTTTGAAATCATGTGTGATGCTAGTGATTATGTTGTTGGCGCTGTTCTAGGACAAAGAGTTGATAAGAAGTTGAATGTTATTCACTATGCTAGTAAAACTCCAGACAGTGCCCAAAGAAACTATGCTACTACGGAAAAGGAATTTTTAGCAGTCGTGTTCGCATGTGAAAAGTTTAGATCTTACATTGTAGATTCCAAGGTTACTATTCACACTGATCATGCTGCTATTAAGTACCTCTTGGAAAAGAAAGACGCTAAACCTAGACTTATCAGATGGGTTCTCTTGCTACAAGAACTTGACTTGCATGTTGTTGATAGGAAGGGTGCTGAGAACCCCGTAGCAGATAACTTGTCTAGGTTGGAGCTATTGATGATAGCTTTCCTGATGAGCAATTGAATGTCATCAATGCTTCACGTAGTACACCATGGTATCCTGATTATGCAAACTATATCGTTGCCAAATCTATACCACCTAGTTTCACATACCAGCAAAAGAAGAAATTCTTCTTTGACTTGAGCCATTACTTTTGGGATGATCCTCACCTTTATAAGGAAGGAGTAGATGGTAGTATTAGACGTTGTGCACCTGAACATGAACAGGGACAGATCCTATAGAAGTGTCACTCCGAGGCTTACGGAGGACACCATGCGGGAGATAGAACTGCACACAAGGTATTGCAATCAGGTTTCTATTGGCCCACTCTCTTCAAGGATGCCCGTAAGTTTGTCTTGTCTTGTGACGAATGTCAAAGAATAGGTAATATCAGTAAACGTCATGAAATGCCTATGAATTATTCACTTTTCATTGAACCATTTGATGTTTGGGGCTTTGATTATATGGGACCTTTTCCAAAATCCAACGGGTATACTCATATCCTAGTTGCTGTTGATTACGTTACTAAGTGGGTAGAAGCTATCCCGACTAGTAGGGCTGATCACAACACCTCTATCAGGATGCTTAAAGAAGTTATTTTCCCTAGATTTGGAGTTCCTAGATATCTAATGACTGATGGTGGTTCACATTTTATTCATGGCTCTTTCCGTAAAACGCTTGCTAAGTATGATGTCAACCACAGAATTGCATCTCCCTATCACCCTCAGTCTAGTGGTCAAGTAGAGCTAAGTAATAGAAAGATTAAACTAATTCTGCAAAAGACTGTTAATAGGTCTAGAAAGAATTGGTCTAAGAAGCTCGATGATGCACTGTGGGCTTATAGAACTACTTATAAGAATCCCATGGGCATGTCTCCATACAAAATGGTTTACGGTAAAGCATGTCATTTACCTCTTGAGCTGGAGCATAAGGCTTATTGGGCAATCAAAGAACTCAACTTTCATTTCAAACTTGCTGGTGAGAAGAGGTTATTTGATATTAGCTCGCTTGATGAATGGAGAGCTCAGGCATATGAAAATGCAAGTTGTTTAAAGAAAAGGTTAAGAGGTGGCATGATAAAAGGATACAAAAACGTGAGTTCAATGTAGGTGATTATGTCTTGCTATATAATTCTCGTTTAAGATTTTTTGCAGGCAAGCTTCTCTCTAAATGGGAAGGTCCTTACATTGTTGAGGAAGTGTATCATTCCGGTGCCATCAAGATCAACAACACGAAAGGTAATTTTCCAAGAGTGGTAAATGGGCAAAGAATCAAGCATTATATCTCAGGTACACCCATAAATGCTGAAAGCAATATTATCAATACAATCACTCCGGAGGAGTACATAAGGGATATTTATCAGCCTGTTTGAGACTCCGAAAACGAAGAGGTATGTGATTCGGTAAGTAAACCAACTCCAAAACTTTTCCAGTAGGAATTTTTCTCTGTTTTGGAATTTTTAGAAAAATAGAAAAATTTAAAGTAGTCCAGAAAGCGCACAAGGAGGCGACAAGCCTGCCAGGCGTGGGCCACCCCCTTAGCCACGCCTGGGGGGCTTCTGACCACTCCTGTGCCTCCCGGACTCCGTTTTCTTGCGGAGTACTCCTTCTGGTCAGAAAAAATCATTATATATTCTCCTGAAAGGTCTGACCCTCGTATCACGCAAATTTCCTCTGTTTTCTTTTCGAGCTGTTGTGCAAACAGATCTAGATTGCTATGGCGTCCCCAAAAGCTCCGAGGGACAAGTTCTTCGAGAAGGTCATCAATCCCTACCTCGCGGGAGTGCTGCAACACCCTCAATCTATCGATATGCGTGAGGGGGTGCTGCACATCCGTGATGTTGAGGGGCCCAAGAAGACCGGAAGCGTGGAGGTGAGGCTCGAAGCAATGGAGCAACAAGTCTTCAATTGCCAAGGGATGGTGGAACGCGGACTCAACGCCAACCACATGATGATCACGGAGTTCACCAACAAGCACAAGATCGATGCCAATGACATCGGGAAGCACCTCTCGAGGCTCTATGACAGAATTGGTCACCTCCAAGCCCAGATCTATGACCTGCAGAACCAAAACTGTGAGTATGAGTATAGATTTAAATCAATATGGTTGGCTGCAGATTTGAGGATTCCGGAGACTCGGTCATCTTTCCATGATGGAGATGGAGGATCAAACCCAGATTGCAACAACTCCACCACCATCACCTCCGAAGGAAGACAACTAAGCACGGGTATTGTATCACCATCACATCTTTGTTGCCCCGGTATTGTCATTGGCCCCTTTGTCTTTACCTTTTCTTAGTTCGATCCTTTTTGGTTTTATCTTTCTCGAGTAGAATAAAGTTCTTAGTGTTTTAGGCTTGAGTTTTTCTTTGTGTCGCCCCCGATGTATTTGAGATCGTGAGTCATATAATAAAGAGTGTTTTAGTTAAGGGCCTTGCCTCATGGCATGATCAAAAGAATGATAAGAGAACAAAGGCATGAAAGATCATGTAATGATCTTATGGGAAGTGATGGCTTCAGATATAAAAAGAATGTTGATTGAAACTTGTTGTGGGTGGAGAAACGTAGACCTTGGTCATAGCTGCAATTAATAGGAAGTAATAAAGAAGGAGAGGTTAAGATATAAATATATCATCTTTGACACGATCTATGATTGTGAACACTCACTAAACTATTACATGCTTAGAAGTAGATGTTGGACAAGGAAGACAACATAATGAATTATGTCTGCTTGGTTCCGAACAATGATTATATGACTAGAGATCCCTTAGCATGTGACGATTGCTTCCACCTCATATCAGCCAAAACTTCCACACTAAGTAGAGATATTACTTGTGCATCCATAAACCTTCAACCCAGTTTTGCCATGAGAGTCCACCATACCTACCTATGGATTGAAGAAGATCCCTCAAGTAAGTTGTCATCGGTGCAAGCAATAAAAATTGCTCCTTAAATATGTATGATCTATTAGTGTGTGGAAAATAAGCTTTGTACGAACCTGTGATGAGGAAGACATAAAAGCGACAGACTGCATAATAAAGTTTTTTATCACAGGGGGCAATATAAAGTGACGTTCCTTTACACTAAGAGGACACACATCCAAACCTCAAAAGCGCATGAAAACCTCTGCTTCCCTCTGCGAAGGGCCTATCTTGTACCTTTACTTTTTGTCCCTAAAAGAATCATGGTGATCCACACCAATTCCTTATTTCGCCTTTATATTGGCTAGCGTCATATGCTAGGGAAAGATCTATATTCATATGTCAACTTGGAAGTACGTATTCATGAATTTTTATTGTTGACATTACCCTTGAGGTAAATAGTTGGGAGGAAAAACTATAAGCCCCTATCTTTCTCTGTGTCCGACTGAAACTTTGATCTCATGAGTACCACGTGACTTGTTGCAATTATAGAAGACGAAAGGATGATTGAGTATGTGGATTTTCTTTACAAGCTCTTATTTGACTCTTTCCGATGTTATGATAAATTGCAATTGCTTCAATTACTAAAGGCTATTGGTTGTTAATTCTCAATAAGGTTCTTCATCCTTACTTTACTTTGTGAAGGAATTATCACTTTAGCATAAGAGATTATATGATGATATTGCTGTTCTAACTATGATCATGATGCATGCATGTCCATATCTTGTTTTTTCGACACCTCTCTCTCTCTAAACATGTGGGCATATTTATTGATCTCGGTTTCTGCTTGAGGACAAGCGAAGTCAAAGCTTGGGGGAGTTGATACGTCCATTTTGCAGCATGCTTTTATGTTGATATTTATCGCTTTATGGGGTGTTATTGCACTTCACGGTACAATACTTATGCCTTTTCTCTCTTATTTTGCAAGGTTTACATGAAGAGGGAGAATGCCGGCAGCTGAAATTCTCGCCTGAAAAAGGAGCAAGTTTGAGATACCTATTCTATGCAACTCCAAAAGCCGTGAAAATCAACGAGGAATTATTTCGGAATTTATAAAAAATACTGGGCGTTAGAAGTATCAGAGGGGAGCCACCAGGAGGCCACAAGCTTGCTAGGCGCGGCCTACCCCCTAGCCGCGCCTAGCGGGCTTGTGGGCTCCCTGTTGGCCCTCTGGCTCCCCTCTTTTGCTATAAGGAGGGTTTCGTTCTAGAAAAAATCAAGAGGAGGCTTTCGGGAGGAATCGTTGCCGCCACGAGGCGGAACTTGAGCAGAACCAATCTAGCGCTCCGACAGGGTCGTCCTGTCGGGGAAACTTCCCTCCCGGAGCTGGAAATCGTCGCCATCATCATCACCAACACTCCACTCATCGGAGGGGACTCATCACCATCAACATCTTCATCAGCACCATCTCATCTCCAAACCCTAGTTCATCTCTTGTAACCAATCTCCGTCTTGCGACTCCGATTGGTACATGTAAGGTTGCTAGTAGTGTTAATTACTCTTTGTAGTTGATGCTAGTTGGATTACTCGGTGGAACATTATATGTTCAGATCCTTGATGCTATTCAATACCTCTCTGGTCATGAATATTATTATGATTTGTGAGTAGTCACGTTTGTACCTGAGGACATGGGATAAGTCTTGCTATAAGTAGTCATGTGAATTTGGTATTCGTTCGATATTTTGATGCGTTGTATGTTGTTTTTCCTCTAGTGGTGTTATGTGAACCTTCTTGATCCAGCAAGAGGGGGAGAAGAGGTAGAAGAGTTCTCCGGCAGCGTGACGGTGCTTCGGTGGTGGTGACGATCTAATCCTGCACGGCTCCGCCTGAGCTCTGTAGAAATACGATCTAGAGGAAGAACTATGGTGTCTAGATCTGAGTTGCATGTGGAAAAAAAGTTGTCTCAAATCAACCCTAAATCACCACTATATATAGGAGGGAGGGAGGGGAGGAGGCAGCCTCAAAATCTGAGTGTTTGGCCGAAATTGGAGGTGGAGGAGTCCTACTCCAATCCTACTTCGAGTAGGATTCCACCTTCCCACTTGGAAACTCTTTCCACCTTGTGTGTTCTTTTCTTTGCAATCCTTATGGGCCTTAGTGGGAACTTATTCCTGTTGGGAAACGTAGCATAAATTCAAATTTTTCCTACGCCATATTCAGATCTTCCTATGGAGAACCAGCAACGAGAGAGGGGTAAGAGCATCTTCATACCTTTGAAGATCGCTAAGCAGAAGCGTTACTAGAACGCGGTTGATGGAGTCGTACTCGCGGCGATTCAGATCGCAGTGTGATTCCGATCTAGTGCCGAACTACGGCACCTCCGCGTTCAACACATGTGCAGCCCGGTGACGTCTCCCGCACCTTGATCCAGCAAGGAGGAGGGAGAGGTTGGGGAAGAACTCCAGCAGCACGACGGCCTGGTCTCGATGGAGAGACGAGGTCTCCCGGCAGGGCTTCGCTAAGCACCGACAGAGAGGAGGAGGAGGAAGGGCAGGGTTGCGCCGAGAGAGAGAGAAAACCGTGTCCAAAACAGCCCCGAAACCTCAACTATATATAGGGGAGGGGGAGGGGGCGCAGCCCTTAGGGTTCCCAACCCTAAGGAGTGCGACAACCCCCATCTCCGCCAGGAGGTGGCGGCCAGGAGGGGAGGAGGGGTGTGGCGCACCCCTGGTGGGCCTTAGGCCCACCTGGCTTAGGGTTTACCCCCCCCCCCCTCCTTTCCTCTCCCCTGCGCATTGGCTGAGTGGGGAGGCGCACCAGCCCACCTAGGGGCTAGTTACCTCCCTCACTTGGCCCACCTTACCTCCCGGGGTCGTTGCCCGCCTTCGGTGGATCACCGAGGCCACCTCCGGTGGTCCCGGTGGTCCCGGTACGTTACCGGTGATGTACGAAACACTTCCGGTGTCCGAAACCATCCGTCCTATATATCAATCTTTACCTCCGGACCATTCCGGAGCTCCTCGTGACATCCGGGATCTCATCCGGGACTCCGAACAACTTTCGGTAACCTCGTATAACAATTCCCTATAACCCTAGCATCATCGAACCTTAAGTGTGTAGACCCTACGGGTTCGGGAGACAGGCAGACATGACCGAGACACCTCTCCGGCCAATAACCATCAGCGGGGTCTGGATACCCATGGTGGCTCCCACTTGCTCCACGATGATCTCATCGGATGAACCATGATGTCAAGGATTCAATCAATCCCGTATTCGATTCCCTTTGTCTATCGGTATAGAACTTGCCCGAGATTCGATCGTCGGTATACCTATACCTTGTTCAATCTCGTTACCTGTAAGTCTCTTTTCTCGTTCCGTAGCACGTCATCGTGTGACTAACTCCTTAGTCACATTGAGCTCATGATGATGTTCTACCGAGTGCGCCCAGAGATACCTCTCCGTCACACGGAGTGACAAATCCCGATCTCGATTCGTACCAACCTAACAGACACTTTCACAGATACCCGTAGTGCACCTTTATAGTCACCCAGTTATGTTGTGACGTTTGATACACCCAAAGCACTCCTATGGTATCCGGGATTTGCACAATCTCACGGTCGAAGGAAAAGACACTTGACATTAGAAAAGCTTTTAGCATACGAACAATACGATCTAGTGTTATGCTTAGGATTGGGTCTTGTCCATCACATCATTCTCCCATTGATGTGATCCCGTTATCAATGACATCTAATGCCCATGATCAGGAAACCATGATCATCTATTGACTAACGAGCTAGCCAACTAGAGGCTTGCTAAGGACACATTGTGGTCTATTTATTCACACATGTATTAATGTTTCCTGTTAATACAATTATAGCATGAACAATAGACTATTATCATGAACAAGGAAATATGATAATAACCATTTTATTATTGCCTCTAGGGCATATTTCCAACAGTCTCCCACTTGCACTAGAGTCAATAATCTAGTTACATTGGGATGTATCGAACACCCATAGCATTATGGTGTTGATCCTGTTTTGCTCGTGGAAGAGGTTTAGTCAACGGGTCTGCAACATTCAGATCCGTGTGTACTTTACAAATATCTATCACTCCACTCTGGACATGGTCCTGGATGGAGTTCTAGCGGCGTTTGATGTGCTTCGTCTTCCGGTGAAACCTGGGCTCCTTGGCTATGGCAATGGCCCAAGTATTATCACAGAAGAGTGTCATTGGACCCGACGCGCTTGGAACCACTCCAAGGTCGGTGATGAGCTCCTTCATCCAAATTCCTTCATGAGCCGCTTCTGAAGCAGCTATGTACTCCGCTTCACATGTAGATGCTGCCACGACTTCTTGCTTGCTGCTGCACCAGCTCACTGCCCCACCATTCAACACATATACGTATCCGGTCTGTGACTTCGAGTCATCCGGATCTGTGTCGAAGCTAGCGTCGACGTAACCCTTTACAACGAGCTCTTCGTCACCTCCATAAATGAGAAACATTTCCTTAGTCCTTTTCAGGTACTTAAGGATATTCTTGACCGCTGTCCAGTGTTCCATACCAGGATCACATTGGTACCTCCCTACCAAGCTTATGGCAAGGTTTATATCAGGTCTGGTACACAGCATGGCATACAATAGAGAGCCCACGGCTGATGCGTAGGGGACAGAACTCATCTTCTCTCTATCTGCTACCGTGGTCGACGACTGAGTCTTACTCAATCTCATACCTTGCAAAACTGGCAAGAACCCTTTCTTTGAGTTTTCCATATTGAACTTCTTCAATATCTTCTCAAGGTATGTACTTTGCGAAAGACCTATGAGGCGTCTTGGTCTATCTTTATAGATCTTGATGCCTAATATGTATGCAGCTTCTCCAACGTCCTTCATTGAAAAACTCTTATTCAAATAGGCCTTTATGCTCTCCAACATCTCTATATTATTCCCCATCAATAATATGTCATCCACATACAGTATGAGGAAAGCTAGAGAGCTCCCACTCACTTTCTTGTACAGACAGGCTTCTCCGTAAACCTGTATGAACTCAAACTCTTTAATCACCTCATTAAAGCGAATGTTCCAACTCCGAGATGCTTGCACCAGCCCATAGATGGAGCGCTGGAGCTTGCACACTTTGTTAGCACCCTTAGGGTCGACAAAACCTTCTGGTTGCATCATATGCAACTCTTCCTTAAGGTTCCCGTTAAGGAACGCTGTTTTGACGTCCATTTGCCAAATTTCGTAATCATAAAAGGCGGCAATCGCTAACAAGATTCGGACTGATTTCAGCTTCGGTATGGGAGAGAAAGTCTCTTCGTAGTCAACTCCTTGAATTTGGCGAAACCCCTTTGCGACAAGTCGAGCTTTATAAACGGTTACATTACCGTTTGCATTAGCCTTCTTCTTGAAGATCCATTTATTTCCTATGGCTCGCCGGTCATCGGGCAAGTCCACGAAAGTCCATACTTTGTTCTCATACATGGATCCTATCTCGGATTTCATAGCTTCAAGCCATTTGTTGGAATCCGGGCCCGCCATCGCTTCTTCATAGTTCCAAGGTTCACCGTTGTCTAACAACATGATTTCCATCACAGGGTTGCCGTACCACTCTGGTGCGGAGCATGCCCTTGTGGACCTTCGCGGTTCAGTAGTAACTTGATCCGAAGCTTCATGATCATTATCATTAACTTCCTATTCAGTTGGTGCGGGCGCCACAGGAACAACTTCCCGCGCTGCGCTACTATCCTGTTCGAGAGGGGGTGTAATTACCTCATCAAGTTCTACCTTCCTCCCACTTACTTCTTTCGAGAGAAACTCCTTCTCCAGAAAGGATCTGTTCTTGGCAACAAAGGTTTTACCTTCGGATCTAAGATAGAAGGTATACCCAATAGTTTCCTTAGGGTATCCTATGAATACGCATTTCTCCGCTTTGCGTTCGAGCTTTTCTGGTTGAAGTTTCTTCACATAAGCATCGCAGCCCCAAACATTAAGAAACGACAACTTAGGTTTCTTGCCAAACCATAGTTCATACGGTGTCGTCTCAACGAATTTAGACGGTGCCCTATTTAAAGTAAATGCTGCAGTTTCTAATGTGTATCCCCAAAATGATAGCGGTAAGTCAGTAAGAGACATCATAGATCGTACCATATCTAATAAAGTGCGATTACGATGTTTAGACACTCCGTTGCGTTGTGGTGTGCCAGGCGGCGTCAGTTGTGAAACGATTCCACACTTCCTTAGGTGTGTGCCAAACTCATGACTCAAATATTCTCCTCCACGATCAGATCGTAGACATTTAATTTTTCTGTCACATTGGTTCTCAACCTCACTCTGAAATTCCTTGAACTTTTCAAACGTCTCAGATTTGTGCTTCATCAAGTAGATGTACCCATACCTACTCAAATCATCGGTGAGAGTGAGAACATAACGATAGCCACCGCGAGCTTCAACGTTCATCGGACCACACACATCAGTATGTATTATTTCCAATAAGTCGGTTGCTCTCTCCATTAGTCCTAAGAATGGAGTCTTAGTCATCTTGCCCATGAGGCACGGTTCGCATGTGTCAAATGATTCAAAATCAAGAGACTCTAATAGTCCATCAGTATGGAGCTTCTTCATGCGCTTAACGCCGATATGACCAAGGCGGCAGTGCCACAAGTATGTGGGACTATCATTATCAACTTTACATCTTTTGGTACTCACACTATGAATATGCGTAACATCACGATCGAGATTCATCAAGAATAAACCATTCACCAGCGGAGCATGACCACAAAACATATCACTCATATAAATAGAACAACCATTATTCTCTGACTTAAATGAGTAGCCGTCTTGCATTAAGCAAGACCCTGATACAATGTTCATGCATAAAGTTGGTACTAAATAACAATTATTAAGGTTTAAAACTAATCCCGACGGTAGATGTAGATGTAGCGTGCCGACGGCGATCACATCGACCTTGGAACCATTCCTCACGCGCATCGTCACCTCGTCCTTGGCCAGTCTCTGCTTATTCCGCAGTTCCTGCTTTGAGTTGCAAATGTGAGCAACAGCACCGGTATCAAATACCCAGGAGCTACTACGAGCGCTGGTAAGGTACACATCAATAACATGTATATCACATATACCTTTAACGTTGCCGGCCTTCTTGTCCGCTAAGTATTTGGGGCAGTTCCTCTTCCAGTGACCTTTTCCCTTGCAATAGAAGCACTCAGTCTGAGGCTTGGGTCCATTCTTTTTCTTCTTCCCGGCATCTGGCTTACCGGGCGCGGCAACAGCTTTGCCGTATTTCTTGAAGTTCTTCTTACCCTTGCCCTTCTTGAAACTAGTGGTCTTGTTGACCATCAACACTTGATGCTCTTTCTTGATTTCCACTTCTCCAGACTTGAGCATCGAGTACAACTCAGGAATGGTCTTATCCATCCCTTGCATGTTGTAGTTAAGCACAAAGCCTTTGTAGCTTGGTGGGAGAGACTGGAGGATTCTGTCAATTATAACATCATCCGGAAGTTCGACTCCAAGTGAAGTGAGACGACTGTGTAACCCAGACATTTTGAGTATGTGCTCACTTACAGAACTGTTCTCCTCCATCTTACAGCTAAAGAACTTGTCGGAGACTTCATATCTCTCGACACGGGCATGAGCTTGAAAAACTAGCTTCAACTCCTGGAACATCTCATATGCTCCGTGTTGCTCAAAACGCCTTTGGAGCCCCGTTTCTAAACTGTATAACATGCCACACCTAACCACAGAGTAGTCATCACTCCGCGTTTGCCAGACATTCAGAATGTCCTGGGCTGCTGCGGGAGCGGGAGGGTCACCTAGCGGCGCATCAAGGACATAAGCCTTTTTAGCTGCTTCAAGGATGAGCTTCAAGTTGCGAACCCAGTCTGCATAGTTGCTACCATCATCTTTCGGCTTGTTTTTCTCTAGGAATGCGTAGAAATTGAGGTTGACGTTGGCCATCTACAATATTTATAAAGACAACTTTTAGACTAAGTTCATGACAATTAAGTTCATTTAATCAAATTAAGTATGAACTCCCACTTAAATCAACATCCCTCTAGTCATCTAAGTGATACATGATCCATGTTGACTAACCCGTGTCCGATCATCACGTGAGACGGACTAGTCACCATGGTGAGCACCTTCATGCTGATCGTATTCAACCATACGACTCATGTTCGACCTTTCGGTCTCTTGTATTCGAGGTCATGCTGTACATGCTAAGCTCGTCGAGTCAACCTAGGTGTTTCGCGTGTGTAAATCCGGCTTACACCCGTTGTATGCGAACGTTAGAATCTATCACACCCGATCATCACGTGGTGCTTCGAGACAACGATCCTTCGCAACGGTGCACACTTAGGGGAATACATTCTCAAAATTTTAAGAGGGATCATCTTATTATGCTACCGTCGTTCTAAGCAATAAGATGAAAAACATGATAAACATCACAATGCAATCAAATAGTGACATGATATGGCCATTATCATCTTTGCCCTTTGGATCTCCATCTTCACGCATCGCATGATCATCATCGTCACTGGCGTGACACCATGTTCTCCATCATCATGATCTCCATCAACGAGTCTCCGTGAAGTCGTCACGCCAACTACTACTATCACTACTACTATAGCTAACCGTTAGCAATGAAGTAAATGTAGTAAGCACATGGCGTTGCATCTCATACAATAAATTAAGACAACTCCTATGGCTCCTGTCGGTTGTCATACTCATCGACATGCAAGTCGTGAAACCAATTACAATAACATGATCATCTCATACATCATACGTGCAACATCACAACTTTGGCCATATCACATCACATGTCAAACCCTGCAAAAACAAGTTAGACGTCCTCTAATTGTTGTTGCAAGTTTTATGTGGCTGATTTGGGTTTCTAGCAAGAACGCCTTCTTACCTATGTGACAGCCACAACGATGATATGCCAAAGCTATTTACCCTTCATAAGGACCCTTTTCATCAAATCCAATCCGACTAGAGTAGGAGAGACAGACACCCGCTAGCCACCTTTATGCACGGTGTGCAAGTCTGTCGATGGAACCAGTCTCACGTAAGCGTACGTGTAAAGTCGGTCTGGGCCGCTTCATCCCACAATACCGCTGGAAAAGAATAAGACTAGTTGCGTCAAGCAAATTGACAAATCATCGCCCACAACTTTTGTGTTCTACTCGTGCATAGAATCTACGCATAGAAAACCTGGCTCGGATGCCACTGTTGGGAAACGTAGCATAAATTCAAATTTTCCTACGCCATATTCAGATCTTCCTATGGAGAGACCAGCAACGAGAGAGGGGTAAGAGCATCTTCATACCTTTGAAGATCGCTAAGCGGAAGCGTTACTAGAACGCGGTTGATGGAGTCGTACTCGCAGCGATTCAGATCGCGGTGTGATTCCGATCTAGTGCCGAACTACGGCACCTCCGCGTTCAACACACGTGCAGCCTGGTGACGTCTGCCGCACCTTGATCCAGCAAGGAGGAGGGAGAGGTTGGGGAACAACTCCAGCAGCACGACGGCATGGTGTCGATGGAGAGACGAGGTCTCCCGGCAGGGCTTCGCCAAGCACCGGCAGAGAGGAGGAGGAGGAAGGGCAGGGCTGCGCCGAGAGAGAGAGAGAGAGAGAACCATGTGCAAAACATCCCCGAAACCTCAACTATATATAGGGGGAGGGGGAGGGGGCGCAGCCCTTAGGGTTCCCACCCCCAAGGGGTGCGGCAGCCCCCATCTGCGCCAGGAGGTGGCAGCCAGGAGGGGAGGAGGGGTGTGGCGCACCCCTGGTGGGCCTTAGGCCCACCTGGCTTAGGGTTTGCCCCCCCCTTCCTCTCCCCTGCGCATTGCGCCGAGTGGGGAGGCGCACCAGCCCACCTAGGGGCTGCTTCCCTCCCTCACTTGTCCCACCTTACCTCCCGGGGTCGTTGCCCCCCTTTGGTGGACCCCCGGGGCCACCTCCGGTAGTCCCGGTGGTCCCGGTACGTTACCAGTGATGCCCGAAACACTTCCGGTGTCCGAAACCATCCGTCCTATATATCAATCTTTACCTCCAGACCATTATGGAGCTCCTCGTGACGTTCGGGATCTCATCCGGGACTCCGAACAACTTTCGATAACCTCGTATAACAATTCCCAATAACCCTAGCGTCATCGAACCTTAAGTGTGTAGACCCTACGGGTTCGGGAGACAGGGAGACATGACCGAGACACCTCTCCGGCCAATAACCATCAGCGGGGTCTGGATACCCATGGTGGCTCCCACTTGCTCCACGATGATCTCACCGGATGAACCACGATGTCAAGGATTCAATCAATCCCGTATACGATTCCCTTTGTCTGTCGGTATAGAACTTGCCCGAGATTCGATCGTCGGTATACCTATACCTTGTTCAATCTCGTTAACGGTAAGTCTCTTTACTCGTTCCGTAGAATGTCTTCGTATGACTAAATCCTTATTTACATTGAGCTCATGATGATGTTCTACCGAGTGGGCCTAGAGATACCTCTCCGTCACACGGAGTGACAAATCCCGATCTCGATTCGTACCAACCCAACAGACACTTTCAGATATACCCGTAGTGCACCTTTATAGTCACCCAGTTACGTTGTGACGTTTGATACACCCAAAGCACTCCTACGGTATACGGGAGTTGCACAATCTCACGATCAAAGGAAAAGACACTTGACATTATAAAAGCTTTTAGCATACGAACAATACGATCTAGTGCTATGCTTAGGATTGGGTCTTGTCCATCACATCATTCTCCCAATGATGTGATCCCGTTATCAATGACATCTAATGCCCATGATCAGGAAACCATGATCATCCATTGACTAACGAGCTAGCCAACTAGAGGCTTGCTAGGACACATTGTGATCTATTTATTCACACATGTATTACTGTTTCCTGTTAATACAATTATAGCATGAACAATAGACTATTATCTTGAACAAGGAAATATGATAATAACCATTTTATTGTTGCCTCTAGGGCATATTTCCAACAATTCCATCCCACTAGGGGCTGGTTTATCTCTTCCTATAGCCCATGAGACCCCTTGGGGCGTGACACCCCTCCCGATGGTCCCCGGCACTCCCGGTACACTACCGATGAGCCCGAAACTTTTCGGGTGACCAAAACATGACTTCCTATATATTAATCTTTACCTCCGGACCATTACGGAGCTCCTCTTGACGTCATGGATCTCATCCGGGGCTACGAAGAACTTTCGGTTACCAACACCTATAACTCAACTATATCGAAACGTCACCGAACCTTAAGTGCGCAGACCCTGCGGGTTCGAGAACTATGCATACATGACCTGAGACACTCTCCGATCAATATCCAATAGCGGGACCTGGATGCCCATATTGGATCCTACATATTCTACAAAGATCTTATCGGTTCAACCTCTATGTCAAGGGTTCAGTTAATCCCGTATGATGTTCCCTTTGTCCTTCGGTATGTTACCTACCCGAGATTCGATCGTCGGTATCTTCATACCTAGTTCAATCTCGTTACTAGCAAGTCTCTTTACTCGATATGTAATACAAGATACCGTAACTAACTCATTAGTCACATTGCTTGCAAGGCTTGTTGTGATGTTGTATTACCGAGTGGGCCCCAAGATACCTCTCCGTCACACGGAGTGACAAATCCAAGTCTTGATCCATGCCAACCCAACAGACACCTTCGGAGATACCTGTGGAGCACCTTTATAGTCACCCAGTTACGTTGTGACGTTTGATACACACAAGGTATTCCTCCAGTGTCCGGGAGTTGCATGATTTCACGGTCATAGGAACAGATACATTGACATGCAGAAAACAGTAGCAATAAACTGACATGATCATATGCTACGCTTATAGTTTGGGTCTTGTCCATCGCATCATTCTCCTGATGATGTGATCCCATTATCAAGTGACAACACTTGCCTATGGCCAGGAAATCTTGACCATCTTTGATCAACGAACTAGTCAACTAGAGGCTCACTAGAGACAGTGTGTTGTCTATGTATCCACACATGTATTTGAGTTTCCAATCAATGCAATTCTAGCATGGATAATAAAATATTATTATGAACAAGGAAATATAATAATAACCAATTTATTATTGTCTCTAGGGAATATTTCGAAAAGTCTCCCACTTGCACTAGAGTCAATAATCTAGTTCACATCACCATGTGATTTCAACGAATCCAACACCCATATAGTTCTAGGGTCTGATCACGTCTTGCTCGTGAGAGAGTTTTTAGTCAACAGTTCTGAATCTTTCAGATCCGTGTGTGCTTTACAAATCTTTATGTCATCTTATAGATGCTGCTACTACGTGCTATTAGGAAATAGTCCAAATATCTACTCTACTATACGAATCCGTTTTACTACTCATAGTTATTCAGATTAGGGTCAAAGCTTGCATCAACATAATCCTTTATGACGAACTCTTTAACCACCTCCATAATCGAGAAAAAATCTTTAGTCTACTAGTTACTAAGGATAACTTTGACCGTTGTTCAGTGATCCAATCCTGGATCACTCTGTGTAACTCTTAACAGACTTGTGACAAGGCACACATCAGGTGCGGTACACAGCATGGCATACTGTAGAGTCTATGGCTAAGGCATAGGGGACGACCTTCGTCCTTTCTCTTTCTTCTGCCGTGGTTCTTACTCCAATTCACACCTTACAACACAGCCAAGAACTCGTTCTTTGCTGATCTATTTTGAACTCCTTCAAAAACTTGTCAAGGCATGCATTTTGTTGAAACTTCTATTAAGCTTTTCGATCTATCTCCATAGATCTTGATGCTCAATGTTCAAGTAGCTCAATCCAGGTTTTCCTTTGAAAAACCCTTTTCAAACAACCTTTATGCTTTACAGAAATTCTACATTACTTCCAATCAACAATATGTCAACCACATATACTTTATCAGAAACACTATAGTGCTCCCACTCACTTCTTTGGAAATACAAGTTTCTCATAAACCTTGCACAAACCCAAAAGCTTTGATCATCTCATCAAAGCGTTATTCCAACTCCGAGATGCTTGCACCAGTCCATAAAAGGATCGCTGGAGCTTGCATACTTGTTAGTATCCTTAGGATCGACAAAACCTTCTGATTGTATCACATACAATCTTTCCTCAAGGAAACCGTCGAGGAAACAATGTTTTGACTTCCTATGTGCAATATTTCACAAATAATGCAGCAACTACTAACGTAATTCTAACAGACTTTTAGCATCGCTACGAGTGATAAATTCACATCTTAGTCAACTCTTTGATCTTGTCGAAAACATCTTTGCGACAAGTCGAGCTTTTCTTAATAGTGACTTATCACCATCATTGTTTGTCTTCCTTTTAAAGATCCATCTTTACTTAATAGTCTTACTACGATCAAGTAGTTCTTCCAAAGTCTACACTTTGTTTTATACATGGATCCTCTCTCGGATTTCATGGCCTCCAGCCATTTGTCAGAATCCGGTCCAACCATTGCTTCTCCATAACTCGTAGGTTCATTGTTGTTCAACAACATGACCTCCAAGACAGGGTTACCGTACCACTCTGTAGTAGTACACGACCTTTTTCGACCTACGAGGTTTGTAGTAACTTGATCCGAAGCTCTAATGATCACCATCATCAGCTTCCACTTCAATTAGTGTAGGCGCCACAGGAACATCTTCCTGCGCCCTGCTACACACTCGTTGAAGTGACGGTTCACTAACCTCATCAAGTACCACCACCCTCCCAGTCAATTCTTTCGAGCGAAACCTTTCCTCGCAAAAGGACCCGATTCTAGAAACAAACACTTTGCTTCCGGATCTGAGATAGGAGATGTATCCAATTGTTTTGGATATCCTATGAAGATGCATTTATCCGCTTTGGGTTCGACCTTATCAGACTGAAACTTTTTCACATAAGCGTCGCAACCCCAAACTTTCAAGAAACGACAGCTCAGGTTTCTCCAAACCATAGTCTATACTGTGTCATCTCAACGGGAATACACGGTGCCCTATTTAAAGTTAATGCGGTTGTCTCTAATGCATAACCCATAAACGGTAGTGGCAATTTGATAAGAAACATCATAGTATGCAACATATCAAAATAGGGCGTGGCTATGACGTTCGGACACACCATCACACTATGGTGTTCTAGGTGGCATGTATTGCGAAACAATTTCCACATAGTCTTAACTGTGTGCCAAAACTCGCAACTCAGATATTCATCTCTATGATCATATCGTAGACAGCTTATCCTCTTGTCACGACGATCTTCACTCTGAAATAGCTTTGAACCTTTCAATATTTCAGACTTGTGATTCATCAAGTAAATACTCATGTATCTACTCAAATCGTCAGTGAAGTAAGAACATAACGATATCCACTACATGCCTCAGTACTCATTGGACTGCACACATCAAAAATGTATTACTCCCAACAAGTTACTCTCTTGTTTCATGTGGCATGATTTGCATGTCTCAACTGATTCAAAATTAAGTGAGTCCAAACGATCCATCTCTATGGAGCTTCTTCATGCATTTATACCAACATGACTCAAGTGGCAGTGCCACAAGTAAGTGGTACTATCATTATTACTTTGTATCTTTTGGCACCAATATTATGAACATGTGTAGAACTACGATCGAGATTCAATAAACCATTGAAGGGTAATTATTCAAGCAAATAGAACAACTATTATTCCCTTTGAATGAATAATCGTATTGCAATAAACACGATCCAATCATGTTCATGCTCAACACAAACACCAAATAACAATTATTTAGGTTTTACCACCAATCCCGATGATAGAGGGAGCGTGCGATGTTTGATCACATCAACCTTGGAAACACTTCCAACACTTATCGTCACCTCGCCTTTAGCTAGTCTCCATTTATACTGTAGCTTTCATTTCGAGTTACTAATCACTTAGCAACCGAACCGGTATCCAATACCCTCGTGCTACTAGGAGTACTAGTGAAGTACACATCAATATCATGTGTATCAAATATACTTCTGTCGACTTTGCCAGCCTTCTTATCTACCAACCATCTAGGGTAGCTCCGCCTCAGTGACCGTTCCCCTCATAACAGAAGCACTTAGTCTCGGGTTTGGGTTCAATCCTGGGTTTATTCATTAGAGCAGCAACTGGTTTGTCGTTTCATGAAGTATCCCTTCTAGCCCTTGCCTTTCTTGAAACTAGTGGTTTTACTAACCATCAACAATTGATGCTCGTTCTTGATTTCTACTCTTGCAGTGTCAAACATTGCGAATCGCTCAAGGATCATCATATCTATCCTTGATATGTTTATAGTTCATCACGAAGCTCTAGCAGCTTGGTGGCAGTGAGTTTGGAGAACCATCACTATCTCATCTGGAAGATTAACTCCCACTTGATTCAAGCGATTGTTGTACTCAGACAATCTGAGAACATGCTCAATAATTTGAGTTTTTTCCTCTACCTTTTAGACAAATAATCTTGTCGGAGGTCTCACACTTCTCAAGAAGGGCACGAACATGAAATCTCAATTTCATCTCCTAGAACATCTCCTATGTTCCCCGATGTTTCAAAACGTCTTCGACGCCTTGCTTCTAAGCCATTAAGTATCACGCACTGAACTATCACGTAGTCATCAAAACGTGTATGTCAGATGTTCGCAACATCCAGAAATGACGCTCGAGGTGCAGCACACCGAGTGGTGCATTGATACGTCTCCAACGTATCTATAATTTTTTATGGTTCCATCCTATTATCTTGTCAAACTTTGGATGTTTTGTATGCCTTTTATATCTTTTTTGCGACTAACTTATTAACTCAGTGCCAAGTGCGAGTTCCTGTTTTTTCCGTGTTTTTGACCCTTTTCAGAGGAGGATTTTAAACGGTGTCCAAACGGAATAAAACTACCGAAAAGATTTTTTTCCGGAACAGAAGATACGCACGAGACATGAGAACCAAGGCAGGGGCCATCAGGGGACCCCACAAGCCCCCTAGGCGCGGCCAGGGGGGCCGCGCATAGCAGGCTTGTGGGCCCCGTGTGGCTCGTCTGCCCTACCTCTTCCGCTTATAAATTCAGAAAAATTCCAAAACTGCGAGTGAGATCCACGAAAATACTTTTCCGCTGCCGCAAGCTTCTGTCTCTGCAAGACCCCGTCTGGGGCACGTTCTGGTGCCCTGTCGGAGAGGGGATTCAGATACGGAGGGCTTCTTCATCAACACCATGACCTCTTCGATGATGCATGAGTAGTTCGTCATAGACCTTCAGGTCCATAGCTAGTAGCTAGATGGCTTCTTCACTCTCTTGGATCTTCAATACAAAGTTCTCCATGATCTTAATGGAGATCTATCTGATGTAATCTTCTTTGCGGTGTCTTTGTCGAGATCCGATGAATTCTGGATTTATGATCAGATTATCTATGAATCTTATTTGAGTTTCTTCTGATCTCTTATATGCATGATTTCATATCCTTGTAATTCTCTTCGAGTTGTGGGTTTTGTTTGGCCAACTTGATCTATCATTCTTGCCATGGGAGAAGTGCTTGGTTTTGGGTTCATACCGCGCGGTGACCTCTCCTAGTGAAAAAAGGGGCAGCGAGGCACGCATCGTGTTGTTGCCATCAAGGGTAAAAATATGGGGTTTTCATCATTGGTTTGAGTCTATCCCTCTACATCATGTCATCTTGCTTAAGGCGTTAATCTGTTCATCATGAACTCAATACACTAGATGCTTGCTGGATAGCGGTCGATGTGTGGAGTAATAGTAGTAGATGCAGAAAGTATTGGACTACTTGTGTCGGACGTGATGCCTATATGTATAATCATTGACTTAGATATTGTCATGACTTTGCGCGGTTGTATCAATTGCTCGACAGTAATTTGTTCACCCACCGTATTATTTGCTATTTTGGGAGAAGCCTCTAGTGAACACTATGGCCCCCGGGTCTACTTCACACCATATTTTCAGCCTTACACTTTTACTTCGTTGCACTTTCCGCCTTCAGATCTCACTTTGCAATCAATCTTGAAGGGATTGACAACCCCTTTATAGCGTTGGGTGCAAGCTCTTTTGTGTTTCTGCAAGTACTTTGGACTTGACCTCGATTCTCCTACTGGATTGATACCTTGGTTCTCAAACTGAGGGAAATACTTACTGCTCTTGTGCTGCATCACCCTTTCCTCTTCAAGGGAAAAACCAACGCAAGCTCAAGAGGCAGCATGCATTAAGGACATAAGCCTTCTGCGCAGCAATGAGGACAATCCTCATTTTTACGGACTTAGTCCGTAAAGTTGCTACTATCATCTTTCAACTAAATTTTCTCTAGGATCATATAAAAACAGTAGAGCTATAGCGCAAGCTACATCATAATTCACAAAGACCTTTTCACTATGTTCATGATAATTAGAGTTTAACTAATCAAATTACTTAATAAACTCCCACTCAAAAAGTATATCTCTCTAGTCATTTGAGTGGTACATGATCCAAATCCACTAACTCAAGTCCGATCATCACATGAGTTGAGAATAGTTTCAGTGGTAAGCATCTCTATGCTAATCATATCAACTATACGATTCATGCTCGACCTTTCGGTCTCTTGTGTTCCAAGGCCATGTCTGCACATGCTAGGCTCGTCAAGTTTAACCCGAGTGTTCCGCGTGTGCAACTGTTTTGCACCCGTTGTATGTGAACGTTGAGTCTATCACACTCGATCATCACGTGGTGTCTCGAAACGAAGAACTGTCGCAACGGTGCATAGTCGGGGAGAACACAATTTCGTCTTGAAATTTTAGTGAGAGATCACCTCATAATGGTACCGTCGTTCTAAGCAAAATAAGGTGCATAAAAGGATTAACATCACATGCAATTCATAAGTGACATGATATGGCCATCATCTTGTGCTTCTTGTCACCAGCGCCACACCATGATCTCCATCAACGTGCGGCCATCGAGGTTGTCGTGCTACTTATGTTATTACTACTAAAGCTACGTACTAGCAATATAGTAAACGCATCTGCAAACACAAACGTTAGTTTAATGACAACCCTATGGCTCCTGCCGGTTGCCGTACCATCGATGTGCAAGTGGATATTAACTATTACAATATGATCATCTCATGCATCCAATATATCACATCACATCATTGGCCATATCATATCAAAAGCATACCGTGCAAAAACAAGTTAGACGTCCTCTAATTTGTTGTTGCATGTTTTACGTGGCTGCTATGGGTATTTAGTATTTTCGCATCTTACTTACGCAAAAACCACAACGGAGATGTGAAAATTGCTATTTAACCTCTCCAAGGACTGCCTCGGTCAAAACCAATTCAACTAAACTTGAAGAAACCGACACCCGCCAGTCATCTTTATGCAACGAGGTTGCATGTCAATCGATGAAACCAGTCTTTCGTAAGAGTACGGATAATGTCGGTCCGGGCCGCTTCAATCCAACAATACCGCCGAATCGAGAAAAGACTAAGGAGGGCAGCAAATCGAACATCACCGTCCACAAAACCCTTTGAGTTCTACTCGAGATAACATCTACGCATGAACCTAGCTCATGATGCCATTGTTGGGGAACGTTGCATGGGAAAAAAAAATTCCTACGCACACGAAGACCTATCATGGTGATGTCCATCTACAAGAGGAGATTTGGATCTACGTACCCTTGTAGATCGCGCAGCAGGAAGCATTAAGAAACGCGGTTGATGTAGTGGAACGTCTTCACGTCCCTCGAACCGTCCCGCGATCCCTCCCACGATCCGTCCCGCGATCCGTACAACAAACCGTCCCGCGATCCGTCCAACAAACCATCTTGTGATCCGTCCCACGATCCTTCCAACGAACCGTCCCGCGATCCGTCTCACGAACCGTCTTGCGATATGTCTTCATGATCCGTTCCGATCTAGTGCCGAACGGACGGCACCTCCGCGTTTAGCACACGTACAGCTCGATGACGATCTCCACCTTCTTGATCCAGCAAGAGGGGGCGGAAAGGTTGAAGAGTTCTCCGGCAGCGTCACGACACTCCGGTGGTGGTGAAGATCTAATCCTGCAGGGCTCCGCCCGAGCTCCGCAGAAATACGATCTGGAGGAAGAACTATGGTGTCTAGATCTGAGTTGAACGTGGCAAAAAAGTTGTCTCAAATCAGCCCTAAATCACCACTATATATAGGAGGGAGGGAGGGGAGGAGGCAGCCTCAATACCTCAAGGTTTTACCGAAATTGGAGATGGAGGAGTCCTACTCCAATCCTACTTGGAGTAGGATTCCACCTTCCCAATTGGAAACTCTTTCCACCTTGTGTTTTTTTTCTTCTCAAACTTTATGGGCCTTAGTGGGAACTTATTCCAGCCCACTAGGGGCTAGTTTATCTCTTCCCATAGACCATGAGACCCCTTGGGGCGTGACACCCCTCCCGATGGTCCCCGGCACCCCTCCCGGCACTCCCGGTACTCTACCGATGAGCCCGAAACTTTTCCGGTGACCAAAACAGGACTTCCTATATATTAATGTTTACCTCTGGACCATTCCGGAGCTCCTCATGACGTCTTGGATCTCATCCGGGACTCTGAACAACTTTCGGTTACCAACACCAATAACTCAACTATATCGAAACGTCACCGAACCTTAAGTGTGCAGACCCTGTGGGTTCGAGAACTATACAGACATGACCTGAGACACTCTTTGATCAATATCCAATAGCGGGACCTGGATGACCATATTGGATCCTACATATTCTACAAAGATTTTATCGGTTGAACCTCTATGTCAAGGATTCAGTCAATCTCGTATGATGTTCCCTTTGTCCTTCGGTATGTTACCTACCCGAGATTCGATCTTGTTACTGGCAAGTATCTTTACTCATTACGTAATACAAGATCCCGTAACTAACTCATTAGTCACATTGCTTGCAAGGCTTGTTGTGATGTTGTATTACCGAGTGGGCCCCGAGATACCTCTCCGTCACACGGATTGACGAATCCCAGTCTTGATCCATGCCAACCCAACAGACACCTTCGAAGATACCTGTAGAGCACCTTTATAGTCACCCAGATATGTTGCGACGTTTGATACACACAAGGTATTCCTCCAGTGTCCAGGAGTTGCATGATTTCATGGTCATAGGAACAGATACATTGACATGCAGAAAACAGTAGCAATAAACTCACACGATCATATGCTACGTTTATAGTTTGGGTCTTGTCCATCACATCATTCTCCTAATGATGTGATCCCGTTATCAAGTCACAACACTTGCCTATGGCCACGAAATCTTGACCATCTTTGATCAATGAACTAGTCAACAAGAGGCTCACTAGAGACAGTGTGCTCTCTATGTATCTACACATGTATTTGAGTTTCCAATCAATACAATTCTAGCATGGATAATAAACGATTATTATGAACAAGAAAATATAATAATAACCAATTTAATATTGCCTCTAGGGCATATTTCCAACAGTCTCCCACTTGCACTAGAGTCAATAATCTAGTTCACATCACCATATGATTTAAACGAATCCAACACCCATATAGTTCTAGGGTCTGATCACGTCTTGCTCGTGAGAGAGGTTTTAGTCAATGGTTCTGAATCTTTCAGATCCGTGTGTGCTTTACAAATCTTTATGTCATCTTATAGATGCTGCTACTACGTGTTATTCGGAAATACTCCAAATATCTACTCTACTATACGAATCCGTTTTACTACTCATAGTTATTAAGATTAGTGTCAAAGCTTGCATCAACGTAACCCTTTACAACGAACTCTTTAACCACCTCCATAATCGAGAAAAATTCCTTAGTCTACTAGTTACTAAGGATAACTTTGACCGTTGTTCAGTGATTCAATCCTGGATCACTCTTTGTACCTCTCAACAGACTTGTGACAAGGCACACATCAGGTGCGGTACACAGCATGGCATACTGTAGAGTCTATGGCTAAGTCAGAGGGGACGACCTTCGTCCTTTCTCTTTCTTCTGTTGTGGTCGGGATTTTGAGTCTTACTCAAATTCACACCTTACAACACAGCCAAGAACCCATTCTTTGCTGATCTATTTTGAACTCCTTCAAAAATTTGTCAAGGCATGCATTTTGTTGAAACTTCTATTAAGCGTTTTGATCTATCTCCATAGATCTTGATGCTCAATGTTCAAGTAGCTCAATCCAGGTTTTCCTTTGAAAAACCCTTTTCAAACAACCTTTATGATTTACATAAATCCTACATTACTTACAATCAACGATATGTCAACCACATATACTTTATCAGAAATACTATAGTGCTCCCACTCACTTATTTGGAAATACAAGTTTCTCATAAACCTTGCACAAACCCAAAATCTTTGATCATCTCATCAAAGCGTATATTCCAACTCCGAGATGCTTCCACCAGTCCATAAAAGGATCGCTGGAGCTTGTGTACTTGTTAATATCCTTAGGATCGACAAAACCTTCTATTTGTATCACATACAATCTTTCCTCATGGAAACCGTCGAGGAAACAATGTTTTGACTTCCCATGTGCAATATTTCACAAATAAAGCCCTTAAGGGGGCTTTGGTATAGTGCAAGTGTGTCAAACAAGAAGGCTCGACGAACCCTTATGCAAATACATTAATTAAGACACGCGATGTAGTCGCTTAGATGTTGCCTAAGGCAAAAGTGCGGCTTGCATCGAGACACAAACAGAAAGCACACACACTACAAGAATTCATGGTTTCATATGAACCATTATATGGACTCGACTTCGCATGGGGACTCCTAACTTGTCCTAAGACATCCATCCTAAGCGACGGATTGCTCGGTCTCGTACACAGGTTCTTCATGGTCTTCCTCCTCATTCTCATCTGTGCGGTTATCTTCTTCCTTTAGGGGTGTGGGGAAGGAAGAGGTCCATCACTATGACATTTTGTCAGTGAAGCGGTGAGGAGCTCAGTGTATTTCTCGGCGATCAGGCGACGACTCTGTATAGGAGTGGCCTTAAGTGTTGGTATTCCTCCTTGAAAGGCGATGGCACGTTGCTGTCCGGGTGCTCCTTCTTTCTTAATCTTGCGTGTATTCATATTCTCTGGGCGGATTAGGTCCTTGACTTGATGAAATTCTTGGCGGAGCGCCACGGAATCCTTGATCAGAAGGTGAGATAGAGTGTCGGCGGAGAGGCTGAAGTAGGTTTGAAACCTGAGTGGCATTCCTTCCTCCGGGGATGGGTTGAGTGTCCAGCTCCTGTCAAGTCCGTCCTTAACAAAAGGCACGTGACGAGTAGCCGTCTCGTTGGCCATCTTGGGAAAGAGATTGCGGAGATGCACGAGCGCCTCTCAGGCTGGTGTTTCCACTGCCAATACCAAAGTCTCCATCTGTAGAGAGAAAACAGGCGTGCGGCGTACTTGACACTTCTCTAAGATGTCTCCCAAGAGTAGGTTAAAGCCAGTTTCCAGAAGCATCTCAGGTACGACGGCCATCTACAAGGTTTTTAGGAGAGGGTTAGAAATTTGTGGGTTGTATGAAAAGGTAGTGTCATTTGCCTCGGCTATCGTCCATGCTACCTAAGGCTTCCTATAGTCAGGATGGCTCTGATACCAGCTCTGTGGGGACCCCGACTTACGCGTCGAGATTGCCGAATGCACGTGTACAGTGATCCCAGGGAACAATGCTCACTGAACACACAGATACTGAATAACAAGAGTCTTGCATCCAAAATTAACGTCTGATACAATAAAGGACCATCACGGTCAAGTCTTACATAGATAGAGCCAAAAGGCCAATCACACCAACACAACTACTAGCGGAATACTTGGTAGTAAACGGGAACCCATGCCATTAGCCTTAACCAACATGCATTCTGACTGGGAAGCGTCCTAGTTCGCGTGTCCGACTTCGACGACGAATTATTCTCCATACTCTGGACCCTCCATGTCTAGTCAATAAAATAACCAGTGGCAAGCCAATGAGTACATTGAATGTACTCGCAAATAGCCCATCATATGGATAATGCAGTTGGTACGATAATAAAGTAATATGCAGCCTTTGTGGAAAGCAAGTTTTACTTAAAAATGAGCATGGTCAATTACTTGTATGGATATGCATCATAAGCTAGATGGTAATCATGATTACAGGTCATAGATATCAACATATCTGCGGAGGGCTGAACACCACAGGTTCACCCAGTTGGAAATATGCCCTAGAGGCAATAATAAATTAGTTATTATTATATTTCTTTGTTCATGATAATCGTTTATTATCCATGCTATAATTGTATTGATTGGAAACACAATACTTGTGTGGATACATAGACAAAACACTGTCCCTAGTAAGCCTCTAGTTGACTAGCTCGTTGATCAAAGATGGCCAAGGTTTCCTGGCGATAGGCAAGTGTTGTTACTTGATAACGGGATCACATCATTAGGAGAATCATGTGATGGACTAGACCCAAACTAATAGACGTAGCATGTTGATCGTGTCATTTTGTTGCTACTGTTTTCTGCGTGTCAAGTATTTGTTCCTATGACCATGAGATCATATAACTCACTGACACCGGAGGAATGCTTTCTGTGTATCAAACTTCGCAATGTAACTGGGTGACTATAAAGATGCTCTACAGGTATCTCCGAACGTGTTAGTTGAGTTA
Source organism: Hordeum vulgare subsp. vulgare (assembly GCF_904849725.1). Classification (NCBI taxonomy): domain Eukaryota; kingdom Viridiplantae; phylum Streptophyta; class Magnoliopsida; order Poales; family Poaceae; genus Hordeum; species Hordeum vulgare. The sequence continues at coordinate 380,967,540 of NC_058519.1, read as the reverse complement.
GTATGGATCGAGACTGGGATTTGTCACTCCGTGTGACGGAGAGGTATCCCGGGGCCCACTCGATAATACAACATCACACACAAGCCTTGCAAGCAATGTGACTTAATGTAAGTTGCGGGATCTTGTATTACGGAACGAGTAGAGAGACTTGCCGGTAAACGAGAATGAAATAGGTATGCGGATACTGACGATTGAATCTCGGGCAAGTAACATACCGAAGGACAAAGGGAATGACATACGGGATTATATGAATCCTTGGCACTGAGGTTCAAACGATGAGATCTTCGTAGAATATGTAGGATCCAATATGGGCATCCAGGTCCCGCTATTGGATATTGACCGAGGAGTCTCTCGGGTCATGTCTACATAGTTCTCGAACCCGCAGGGTCTGCACACTTAAGGTTCGACGTTGTTTTATGCGTATTTGAGTTATATGGTTGGTTACCGTATGTTGTTCGGAGTCCCGAGTGAGATCACGGACATCACGAGGGTTTCCGGAATGGTCCGAAAACGAAGATTGATATATAGGATGACCTCATTTGATTACTGGAAGGTTTTCGGAGTTACCGGGAATGTACCGGGAATGACGAATGGGTTCCGGGAGTTCACCGGGGGCAACCCACCCCGGGGAAGCCCATAGGCATTGAGGGTGGCGCACCAGCCCTTAGTGGGCTGGTGGGACAGCCCAAAAGAGCCCTATGCGCATTGGAAGAAAAATCAAAGAGAAAAGAAAAAAAAAGGAGGTGGGAAAGGGAAAAAGGACTCCACCTTCCAAACCAAGTAGGACTCGGTTTGGGAGGGGGAGACCTTCCCCCTTGGTTCGGACGACCCCCTTGGGGCTCCTTGAGCCCCAAGGCAAGGCTCCCCTTCTCCCACCTATATATACGGAGGTTTTAGGGCTGATTTGAGACGACTTTTTCCACGGTAGCCCGACCACATACCTCCACGGTTTTTCCTCTAGATTGCGTTTATGCGGAGCTCGGGCAGAGCCCTGCTGAGACGAGATCATCACCAACCTCTGGAGCGCCGTCACGCTGCTGGAGAACTCTTCTACCTCCCCGTCTCTCTTGCTGGATCAAGAAGGCCGAGATCATCGTCGAGCTGTACGTGTGCTGAACGCGGAGGTGTCGTCCGTTCGGCACTAGATCGTGGGACTGTTCGCGGGGCGGATCGAGGGACGTGAGGACGTTCCACTACATCAACCTCGTTCACTAACGCTTCTGCTGTATGGTCTACAAGGGTACGTAGATCACTCATCCCCTCTCGTAGATGGACATCACCATGATAGGTCTTCGTGCGCGTAGGAAATTTTTTGTTTCCCATGCGACGTTCCCCAACACACCCTATATGCCAAGTCTTCAGACTTGTCATATCACCTTATTGAGATAACACCTTAATACACACACATACACACATCTGGTTTATGCGGAAATGACTCGACGTGGTTTAAGCAGCACCACCCAAGTGTCCTTGACCGTGGACACGGCTATTCGAATAGTTTTACACTCTGCACAGGATGTATGTTGGACCCATGAGATCGAGCAAACTTCCGTGTCATCCACGACTCGCTGTATATAACATACCAGAGTTAAGTACCTAATCATTGCCCTCCCCCTGACGACACTAGACAAAGAGTCCACTCGATTTGTACCCAACCCACATGATGTACGTCTTACGAGCACCAACTCTAGACTGTATCATCCATGCGGGGACCAAGGGTGTGCCCGGAACACGTAAAAACGGCATAGTCAACCTACCTAGTACGACCCCGTCAGGAGAGTGACCATATCACTTCCACCACTAGTAATGCGGGCTCTTTGCTAGCACTGACCAAAGTAATCAACAAAGCCTCGTCCCATAAAGGGGTATCATCCTTGCACATGTAAGGTTGGGACGGTCGACACATCATAAATCTAATCCCATTTCCGAAAACACTCACACGAAACATTTCCGGTACACCACTTCTTCTTCAAGTGGTCATCCAGCTCAACACGATCACCCTCGGGCATTAGTGGCACCCGACGGGATTTTCGTAAAACCTTTGCTTTCATCTTTGTGTTACCATCATCATGCATATGCTCATCCTATGTGTAGCACTACTACTACTTGTCAACTTTTATCAGCGTGACCCTCATAAATGGTAGGGTCATGCTCAATGCAAGTGCTCCGGAGGAGCCATCGGTAACACCATGTCGGGGTGTACCGATTAATCTTGACTACATGCATCGGAATAAAATAATCAACCGGCTAGTCAGCTAACCAGCCAGCCCAGGCACGCGCACCGTCAGGTTGAAACCTGACGTGTGGGTTTGTGCGGTCAGTGATAGAGAGGGGAGAGAGGGAGAGAGACTGGCCTCCGACAGGTGGGTCTCTCCTGTTGGGGTCATCTTCCACCGCCAGACACATAGGAGGGGAGGCACGTCGGCGGCGGCTTCGACGTCCTCGTGGCCAACTGAGCACAAAAACGGTCTTGTGGCATCTCCGGCTACCTGGTAGGGGTCGAGGGACCGACGGGGAGGTCCTGTATCACCGGCAACAATGAGCCCGCGGCGGAGAAGCATCGGGTTGTGGTGGGGAGGGGTGTTGTGAGCGAGGAGAATCTCGTGGGAGTGGTGGAGAAGGGTCCTGATCTCGTTGTGGTCATGGGGAAAGAGAGAGGAGCTCGAGAGCGAGCTTGTACCCAGAGATCGACGGAGCTCCGACGCAGTGGTGCCTCGATCGATCTCGAGCATCGGGGCTCTCTTTGCTCAAGTGGGGATGCTAGGGGCTCGATTGGAGGTTGGGAGGAGAGGTGTGAGGTGCTGGAACGACAGGGGAAGCCTCTTTATAGGCTGGCGACGGGGCACCGAGCGGGGGAGCGCAAGTGGTTTTTGCCACGGCTGCAGGAGAGGGAGAGAGGGCTTGGGGCCGAAACCACGGTTTGCAAAAGTGGTTTAGGAATTTCGCGGACGCAACGGGAAGAGAGGGGGTGGTTATGCATGCATGCTGCGGGGCCGCGTCCTCCTGACTGAATCGAGCGCGTGCGGGCACACGTCGCCTGCGTTAGTGAACAGGTGGAGAAAGGGGTCGTGAGGCTGCCCTGGGTGGGGTTATTGTTGGGGGCGAGAAGAGACATCGAGGGGAGGTGAGAACCGGCCGGGGCTGACCTCCCTAGCCTCGGGTGTGCTCTGTAGCGCGTCCAGAGCGCAGCTTTGGTATGCCACAGCATGCTGGCGCGCTTTGGCATGCTTTGTCCTTGTCTGGTATGTCTGTTGGGTGGGTTAGATGTCCTTCGGTTGCTAGGAACCAAGAGAACCAGCGTTGGTCAAAGGGAGATGCTTAAAGTGGTTCTGCCAGCATTGAACCATGAGCTAAATTGGGGTTTTTGTGCTCACTCACTCTGAACCAAGGAGGGGCCACGCGTGTGCAGTTGAGGAGTGGTGCTGACAGTCTGTGCTAGGAGTTTGGAGTGAAGGGTGTGGGTGTAGAGAGTGCTAGATGTTGTTTGACCAGTCTGGCTGAAGGTGTTTGATCTGGGTTTGGGGAAACTAACCTTCACCAATGATGCTGAAAGTTAACATGATTGTGTTTTAGGAAAAGTTAGGATGCTCTACCAAATTTGAGCTCCATTGGACAAGTTTGGCATTGCAAACTTGAAAACACCTCCAAATGGACAGTTCTGCCTTATTAAGAGGAAAAGTGAGAAAATTAATCACCAAAAATCCAATTCTTGGCAGGGTCTCCTCATTTGGGGTATTGAGCACTCGTGCAAAGTTTTAGGCCATTTGGACAAACTATGCAATGTAGAGTTGCTTGAACTTGAATTTGGACAGGAAAGGTTTTAGGATTATTTGGTGAACCAAACCACCTTGGAATGAGGTGAAACTTGGCATGATCACCAAATATAGCTTGGGGAAGATGCTAGAATTTTCTAGGAATTTATTGAGAATATTTTCTTTGGAAATATTTCAAAAGACAAAATAGACAGAATAGGTTTTCAAAGGTTTGCTCAAATATTTTGAATATAAATAGGGGTTAAAAATCCTATATATGGAAATATATGTCCTTTGAGTATCTCTAAATTTTCTCAGATTTTTCTAAGGTAGAAAAAAAATTCCACTCAGAAATATCATTTCTGGCCTGAGAAAATAACATGCAAATAAAATAGGAAAATATTTTATAAAATAATTATTTTATGATTTTGGAGTGTTATAATAGTGCTAGAATGAGAATACAATCTTTGGGTGAAGGCACCCCCTTGAAATCAGGGACTTGTAGTGCAAACCCCAAAGCAAGGTTTTGAATTAACAAAAATGAGAAAATGGATTTTTATGGAAATATTATGTTCTAAAAATTATTTTTTCACACACTCAAGCATACTTACAATCAATAAAAATCATGGCACTCATATCATTTGCTTAAAAAAGTTTTAGTTAAATCCATATTTGAAAAGTTTATAGTTGAGGCAAAGTGAAAACAGGGTGTGACACAAAACATTCGCAGGGACTCGAACCCACGATCTCCTGGGTATTGGCAAAAGGTGTGTCCGCTCGGATTTGATCCCAGGTCTCCTGGGTGGATGGCAAGGGCGCTAGCCAATGCGGTAATCATGTGCTCGTGCAAAAACATTGTGGTGATCCTATTTAAACTCTGCACATCATATCGGATCTAGGCAAGAATCAAAGATTCAAGTTGAACATCGGTTGCTGACAACATGGAAAAAGGAGGCAACCGGCCATGGTGACGGATGCAGGTGGTTGGAGGCGGCAGGGTCACTCGAGGGCGCCGTAAATGGGTCGACAACAACTTGATCCGTGGCCGGATCTAGCCGGAAGGTGGCTAGATCGGGCCAAGGCGGGAGCTTCAGGTTCCATGGCGGCGGAGCTCCTTCGGGTATCCATGGCGGGCACCTGGTCAAGACGGGAGAGAGAGAGAGAGGTGAGAGATCGGGAAAAGAAGTGAAGGAAGCAAAGGATCGCGTGGAGCGGGGATGGCCTGCTGGGTCGTCTGAGTCGAATTTGACAAGGCGAGCTTCCACAACAACCTACACGGCATGTGCGTCCATGGCTTCTTGCACGCGAGGCTGGTAACGCGGGAATGGCGGGGATGGGGTGCCAAGACGACGGTGAGGCGTGCACGAGGTGGAGCTCCTGCTAGTTTAGCTGGATCGCTGCATCGAGCTGAGAAGCAGGCCAGCACGGGAGGAGCTGACTTCTCGGGGACGCCCTCCTTTTGTCCACTGGACGTGCCCAAGAACAGAGGGAGGTTGCAGGAGGAGGAGCAAGGGAGATGGGGCGCGACGAGGACAGCCTGGTGGATCGTGCTCTCCTGCTCGATCGAGAGGTGGAGTGGGACATGGCTGCGGGAGGATCGAGGGGGCTGCAGGGTTGGTCGGGAGGAGGCCGAGAGGATTTTTGGATCAGGGCTAGCGCATATGGTTGGATGGATGGGAACTCTGAGGTGGGTGGCGGCACGCACTACACCACAGCACTACATTCTTAACACACAAGTTGGTCGGTATAACAGCTTCCACCAACAAACAGTCTGTTGGGAAAAATTATTGCCGACCGATGAGGTCTGTTGGGGAAAAACCATAAGGGAAAGCCCATTGCCGACCGACAAAGTTTTGACGACCAACAGACCGACGATAGTAGGAAGAATTGCTGACCGATAGTCCGTCGGCTATGTCATGGTTCTTTCCCGACCGACGACATGTTGGCCCTTGAAGTAACCTTTCCCGACCGATGTGTCATTGATATTTTTGTTTTACCGACTGACTATCTGTTGTCCATATATGAACCTTCCCCAACTGATGGCCTGATGGTGGCTTCTTTGCCGACCGACTTGTCGTCAGCCCTATCATAAACATTTCCCAACCAACAGTCTGATGATGTTTTGTTTTGCCAACCAACAATTCAGCAGAGGCTGATGATATATATTATTTGGCCTTACTTAATGCCAACCAACAATTCAGCAGAGGCTGGTGATATATATTATTTGCCCTTACTTAAACAATATCAACCACGTTAGATATCTAACTCACCATACAATATGCATGTACTTCAAAATATAAAAACAGCTGCAAACATATCATTTTTTGTTGCTCCGTTACACTTGCAAAAATATATGTTTGTTTGCTACAAAATACCCAGCTAATTAACGAGAGCTAAAATGTGAATTGTTTCTACACCATTGTTCCCAGTATGGCTAATTGATCCACCATTACCAAACGATAGCTAATAGATCCACCATATAGATTTACAAAAAGATAGCTAGGTCCACCATACAGCTTCATGGTGCCTTCCTTGTCCTCTTGTCTTTCCTACAATGTTAACAACAGAGATGACATAGTAAGGGTCATAGCGGATTTATAAAAATGCTCAGTATTTTAAGATTTTTATGTATTTTTTAACTATTAGCAAGTAAAATAGCATATAAATTGTGGAATATTGTTCCTATAGGCTCTGTGTCACTAAGTCACATTCACACAAGATCTCTTAATGATCAAAAGTTGGTTGCTACAGTACAGTCTCAACATTGAAAATGTTGGAAATATGCCCTAGAGGCAATAATAAATTAATTATTATTATATTTCTTTGTTCATGATAATCATTTATTATCCATGCTATAATTGTATTGATTGGAAACACAGTGCATGTGTGGATACATAGACAAAACATTGTCCCTAGTAAGCCTCTAGTTGACTAGCTCGTTGATCAAAGATGGTCAAGGTTTCCTAACCATAGGAAAGTGTTGTCACTTGATAACGGGATCACATCATTAGGAGAATCATGTGATGGATTAGACCCAAACTAATAGACGTAGCATGTTGATCGTGTCATTTTGTTGTTGCTGTTTTCTGCGTGTCAAGTATTTGTTCCTATGACCATGAGATCATATAACTCACTGACACCGGACGAATGCTTTGTGTGTATCAAACATCGCAACGTAACTGGGTGACTATAAAGATGCTCTATAGGTATCTCCGAAGGTGTTCGTTGAGTTAGTATGGATCAAGACTGGGATTTGTCACTCTGTATGACAGAGAGGTATCTCGGGGCCCACTCGGTAATACAACATCACACACAAGCCTTGCAAGCAATGTGACTTAGTGTAAGTTGCGGGATCTTGTATTACGGAACGAGTAAAGAGACTTGCCGGTAAACGAGATTGAAATAGGTATGCGAATACTGACGATCGAATCTCGGGCAAGTAACATACCGAAGGACAAAGGGAATGACATACGGGATTATATGAATCCTTGGCACTGAGGTTCAAACGATAAGATCTTCGTAGAATATGTGGGATCCAATATGGGCATCCAGGTCCCGCTATTGGATATTGACCGAGGAGTCACTGGGGTCATGTCTACATAGTTCTCGAACCCGCAGGGTCTGCACACTTAAGGTTCGACGTTGTTTTATGCGTATTTGAGTTATATGGTTGGTTACCGAATGTTGTTCGGAGTCCCGGATGAGATCCAGGATGTCACGAGGAGCTCCGGAATGGTCCGGAGGTAAAGATTGATATATAGGAAGTCCTGTTTTGGTCACCGGAAAAGTTTCGGGCTCATCGGTAGTGTACCGGGAGTGCCGGGAGGGATACCGGGGACCATCGCGAGGGGTGTCACGCCCCAAGGGGTCTCATGGGCTATGGGAAGAGATAAACCAGCCCCTAGTGTGCTGGAATAAGTTCCCACTAAGGCCCATAAGGTTTGAGAAGAAAAAAACACAAGGTGGAAAGAGTTTCCAAGTGGGAAGGTGGAATCCTACTCCAAGTAGGATTGGAGTAGGACTCCTCCACCTCCAATTTCGGCCAAACCTTGAGGGTTTCAGGCTGCCTCTTCCCTCCCCCTCCCTCCTATATATACTGAGGTATTAGGGCTGATTTGAGACAACTTTTGCCACGGCAGCCCGACCACATACCTCCACGGTTTTTCCTCTAGATCGCGTTTCTGCGGAGCTCGGGCGGAGCCCTGCTGAGATTAGATCATCACCAACCTCCGGAGCGCCGTCACGCTGCCGGAGAACTCTTCTACCTCTCTGTCTCTCTTGCTGGATCAAGAAGGCCGAGATCATCGTCGAGTTATACGTGTGCTGAACGCGGAGGTGCCGTCCGTTCGGCACTAGATCGTGGGACGGATCGCGGGACGGTTCGCGGGGCGGATCGAGGGACGTGAGGATGTTCCACTACATCAACTGCGTTTCTTAACGCTTCTGTTGTGCGATCTACAAGGGTACGTAGATCGGAAATCCCCTCTCGTAGATGGACATCACCATGATAGGACTTCGTGCGCGCAGGAAAATTTTTGTTTCCCATGCGATGTTCCCCAACAGAAAATGCATCCAACCATACAGTCAGGTTAATTAAATATACAGTTATATGAAGGCACATCCCATAACTGTTGTGGTAGAGTGTCATTTGTTGAGTGTTGAGCCACAAACAAGGTGGTGTTCCTGAAATACTGGACGTGTATCTTTCAAAATATCTATTATTTTCATCAGGCACGCGTTGGTAGTCAGAAGAAATAAATTAACCACACATTTCTAAGAAATAAAATATAAATTGGATTCAGTTAGATAATTTTTGTTTCCCCAACCATAAAAATTTTGAATCCTATAATATGTCATGTTCTGATCAAGTAGTAACCAGGCATCTATTTAAAGTCAAAAGGAGGAATTTATCGACGGTCGTCATTCTTTCTTATCAGCGGGGAATTATTTTAGTATCCTAAATTTTGTGCTCATCTATGTCTAACATCCTGTACAAAGGTGGGTAGTGGTCTCGCACCGCGCCGTGCTGCCACCACGAGGAGGAAGCAAGGGCTGGCTAGGGCCACCGTCGCGCGACAAATGTTGCAGCAATACAACGGCAAAAGCACGGCCGACAGCAGCAACGTATATACTGCAGGCCAGCTACGCATATCTATGGAGTACGCTAAGCTACAACATTCATGATGGATTGCTCGATGGATTGATGGCACTATTTCCCTTCACTCGCCCAGCACAAAGATTTTTTTTTCTGTTTGTCAGGTCCCAGATAAAAGCTCAAGGGGCAACTGATGGCACCAACAGCCCAAGCAATGGCCTCCATGATTAAAAGGGAGGGAGGATGCGTTGCAGCTGCTGCATGCAGAGCAGTTCATCCATCCACTTTTGTTGAGGTGTTCCATCAATTTTTGATAATTCAGCAGTTTTGTGGCAGCAGCAGTTTTGTTACAGCAGTAGTTTTGTGCCCATTGTGGCAGCAGCAGTTTTGTTATAGCCGCAGTTTTTATGCCCATTGTGGAAGCAACAGTTTTGTGCCCATTTATGACATTGCTCTATTTTCCAATTTTCTATAGTGCTCTGTTTTCATGATAACTCTGTCATTGCTATGGTTTTGATCATTGAACAAAATTCTATGCCTTCAAAGGTATCTATACCCTTTGTGTTGCTTTACTGTAAGTTTAATGTAAGCTACCGTTAACACAAGTGCAGATGCAGTCTCTAACTATTCCTTTCATTAATATCAGAACGCAAGCAGCGCTAGGGGTGGTCAAGGACAGTACCTTAGCGGCGGGTCGAGGAAGATGCCCCTGGCTTGTAGGGCTTCATCTGGCAAAGTAATCATGAGTCAATATCACACGCCAAACAATTCGATCAGCGGAAACTACCTGATATAAAGCTTTCAAGGATAATATCATGGTAGGTTACCTTCACACTTGGTTACTACCAAAGCAACACTAAATACCGAATGGATAATATCAGAACCAGAGAATACAAGGAATCATGGAACAAATTCAATGGTAGTACACATAGTAAAAATAGATACCACCATAACTAAAACAGTACAACTATAATTTCTGCTAGGGTGGACAGCTCTCCCAGCAGCAATGATAAATTCACTTTAAACTGTACAGCCATAATGACAAAAATGTTCCTGATAGCAAGGAACAATTGGCTCAAATATTCTCAGCAGAGGTAATATTGTGGTCTATAAGAAAAAAAATGCTAACTACTAAATTAGGCAGAAAACTTTGTCGCTCAAAGCAACATAAGCTAAACATTTAGACTTGTGTTTTTGAGAGAAGATAGAAAACTCTGTCGCTCAAAGCAACAGAAGTTTTCTCCATGGTGAAGTTTTCTCCATTGAGAAGCTACATTAGTTTGCGATCAATATCATTCATATCCTCAGCAAGAGTTTTCAGTGTGCACAAACCTTGACAAAAGATGTCCGCTCGTCGGCTCACCAGACCAAGATGTGCGCCACTTGAAATTCCTGAACAATAGTGGTTGCTAATCAACTGAATCAGGAGAAAAGAGGATTTATGCTAACAAGCTGAAGCAGGATAAAAGATGCATCAAAACAAGTTAGAGAGGATATGCGCACGTCAGCATACATCCTTACAGAAGGGGAACGTAGGAAGATCTCTTTATAATATGTTATGGATGTATGGATAGTCATCATTTGAGTACAGTCAGCATTACACGTCTGCCACTTCTACAGCAATAATGACATTATCTCTATGAGATTTACTGCTTCCGAGAAAAATAGGAATACATAATACATTTGATAGTGAGAGATTTCTTTTTGCCAAAACGAATAAAAGAAAAGAATGGTGCTGAAGTAAACAAAGGGAAGTGATCATAAGTTGATTGTTAAAATGACAATCAACAATGTTCATTGGGATAAGATTTAAATTACATGGTTGAATAAGATCTCCTTATCTCAATGAATCTCAAACTGGTATTTTGATATCTAAAACAAATCTGAGATTCGGAGTTTCTAATAGCTGCAATAATGCTTTACAAATTAGAGCTTATGTGAAAGTAAAGAATATGTTGCACGATAGCCGAGGTAGGGACTCATTCAGTATGAGTATGAGTATAAATTGCAAACTGTAGGCTAGCTCTAACTTGGTTGAAAGTTTTGGGACCTAATTCTAAAGGCATCAGACTGTCAGCACCTGCAACATCTCAAGTGATAAGAATACTAATGATACTGTCAGCAACAAAGGCATGAATGAAACAAAAAGAATGTGGCCTCTCTAATAATAGTGGTAAGAGTAAAATAAACCACAAGCTGGTTGCTAAGTACCAAATATTCTGCTACTCTTATTTCTTCCTCTGCTCAATGGTGCAACCAGTGGTTCTCTGTGCTGCCTGCAAAAAACAAGAGAGTTTAAGTTAGGTATGTTCAGAGAGATGAATATCCACACTATCGTAGGTCTCCCCATCCCAGCCACATGTGTTCTACAGAAGATCTCTCGTGCTTCTCATTCCCCATTGTTGAGCTCCATCTTATTCGCCACCAGAGCTCTCCATTCAACGCAGCACACTATCACAACATGCATCTAAGAGAGAGCGAGATAAGAGAGATTGATGTACCTCAAGCGGGGTGGTTCAGGACGACGCGGGGTGGCGCACGACGGTAAGACGGGGCGGCGCAGGACAAGGCGGCGCAGGACGGCAGGACGACGCGGGGAGGCGCACGACGGCGAGGGGCGGCGTAGCAGAGGTAGAGGCGCAGGTGTGAGGCGACGCAACAGAGGGCGGGACAACACGACCAACACAGCAAAGGCAGGGCGGCGTGGGGCGGCGGTTGGACGGCCGCGACAACGACCGGCGTGAGGCGTGGGGCGGTGGTTGGGCGGCGTCGGCAACGACCGGCGTGAGGCGTCGGACGGCGATGGATTTGGCTATGGGGCGGCATGTGTGGGGAAAGATTTTAGGGATTTGGCTGTGGGGGGGATTTGAGAAAAACATCTCGCGGGTTGGGCCAAATGTTGGCGCTAAAATTTTGACGTTCGCGCGCAAGGCCCATCTAGTGTCTAACTGTTGGTCGGGGTTACTTGCCGACTGACGGTCTGTGGGCCATAATGGAATTCCCGACCGATACTTGGATGGTATATATTTTATCATTGCCGACCGACAGTGGGTCACCGTAAATAGTTTTCCCGACCCACAATATGTTAGAAATTTTCATGTCCAATTGTCGGTCGGCAATAATGACCTTTTCCCAACAGACAGGTGTAGGGAATTCTGGTGCATGGTGTAGTGACGGTGGCGGGATGGATGGGACAAGCTGCCTAAATCTAGGGTTGAGCTGTTTAAATACACACGATTTGACCTAGGTTTGCTTTGGACAGCTTTTGGGCCCTCCGTTTAGATCGGACGGCCAAACATAAAAAGGTTAGGGGGTCCAACTGCAAAACAAATGACGATTTGGTGTATAAAAGGGTTTATCCGGATCCAACGGTTATGACAGTATATTCTGGGTTCCGGAAGGCTTTCGGGCTAGGTTGCGCGTAGGGCCAATGCATGTGAAGAGGGGCTAGGCGGAGATGAGGGGGAAAACGGACAACCTAGTGACGGAGTTTAAAAACATCAAAACGTCCTACAATTAAACCGGCTATAGTTCCGCCATATATTTAATGGTACGGGTATCGAACGAACTCCGATTGCGACGAAATTTGGCAGGCGGCCTACCTACATAAAAGTAAGACTGCATGCCAAGTTTCAACCTAATCTGAAAATATTTTACAACCACTTCTAGAAACAAAATTTTAATGATGTCTTCGGCATGTGCGTGTGTGGTTGGTCTCAAAACGGTCAACGACAAAAATGGGGAGAACTCGCAACTAATAACGTATGCAGGTTTTGAAAACTGGTGGCAACAGAGTGCCGATGCAATGCAGATGATGTGCATGATGCGATGATGAATGCAACAAACAAAATAATAACACGACGACAACGAAATAAAAGGGATTCTTATGGAGCGTCGGTCTTGGGCTGTTACAACTCTCCTACACTACCAAGAGATCTCGACCTGAGATCAAAGAATGAATGGGGAAGAGGATGAGAAAGCAAGAGGTAAAACTTAGTCGCTTCTTTGACAAATGAGTGAAACCAAAGATCCTTGAAGGTTGCAAAGGGGTTGAAGAATTACATGAAGAACAAGCAATAATTCAAACAAAATTTCAACAGTAACGCCCAAGATGCGACCCTATCCTTATTTTGGCATGAGGGCCTCGACAGGGATAGAAGTGCATCTCGTCATTTTCCAAGAATGGATATCGTTACAAGTACATGTACTGAAGAGATGAGTATATGGAATTGGCTTACACTCGCCACAGGCTACCTCAAGTTCACATTAGTACAACAACATAATCAATCATCATGAAGAAGAGCACGGTCCGACTACGGACAAAAACGAACGATAATAGAACAACCTCCATCCGTGCTATCCTAGGCTGCCGGCCTGGAACCCATCCTAGATCAATGAAGAAGAAGAAGAAGAAACTCCAAATATAACAATCATCGCACTCATGTCAGAGTATCGCTTTACATGTACCTGCAGCTGGTGTTGTAGTAATCTATGAGCCACAGGGACTCAACATTCTCATTTCCAAAGGTATCAAGACAAGCAAAATTCAATGGTGAGGCATGGTTAAGTGGTGAGGCTGCAGCAAATGACTAAAGCATTTATTTGAGGTGGCTAAAATACGAGTACAAGAATAAAGAGGGGGAGTGATCTACGCATAGCGGACGTGAACTACTAATGATCAAATGAATGATCCTGAACACCTACTTACATCAGACATAACCCTACTGTGTCCTCTTCTAGATACAAAACTCAAGAGAAGAGACAGTCATGGTTACGCACACAGTTGGCAAGTTGTAATTAAGTTTACTTCAAGTTATGTAGAACCGGATGTTAAAAAAGTTTCCAAGTTTGCCACATAACCGCAGGCACGGCTTTCCGAAAGATTCAACCCTGTAGGGGTGCTCCAACTTGTCCATCACAAATTACCACAAGCCACATAGAAAGCCTCGATCACGAAACTCGTGATCCCCTCGGATTCCTTAGTGGAAAACCTCAACTCTGAGATAACCCAAAGCATCACCGGAATCCCGATGCACAAGATATTTCCTAAAAGGTAAAACAAATCTAGCAAGGCGGCCCGACCTATCGATGATCCCTATAGGAGCCGCGTATCTCATTCTGAGGACATGACCAGATGAGCAGTATGTACGGTGGCCGGATAGACATCCCCCGAGTTGCCCCGGGTGGCCCCCGCAAGTGGCTTTGTTTTGGACAACACTCATGAGGAGCACTGGCTCGGGTTGTTGATTACTTATCCACGGGGTTCGGAAAGTCCCTATGCAGTTTTATTAGGTTATTAAGCAAATTTAGTACCAAAATTGGGCCTTGCCAGACAAGCTTTAACTAAGACGAATTATCAAGGGGGTCCCCATAACAACCTCGATCGTGTTAGGAGCGCTCAGTTATGGAATATAACACCGGTAGCCAAAGCTAAGGCGGCAAAGGTGGAACAAAACACCAGGCTAGAAGGACAAGCCTTCCACCTTTTACGAAGTATATAGGTGCATTAAATCAAGTAGCAATTATATGGTAATATAACAAAGTGAAAGGACCACAATATCGCCTAGAGGGGGTGAATAAGCATTTCAAAAACTTCTATGAATTTGGCTTTATCTTCACGAGGAAATAAACTACGAGGATATTTTTCAAGCACAAATCCTAAATATACTAGGCTCAACTACGTGCACCAACAACTTGTTATACTAAGATGAACACAACAAGATTACTCACAAGCACAAAAGTTACACAAACTTACTTGAGCAATATCACAAGATATGTAAGTGTATGACACAAGTTATATCAATAGTATCAAGTATGAATTGCGGGATATAAAGTGTACGCCTAAATGATTAATCTTTACACGGAAATAGCCAACACAATATAATAGGGACAACAATATGTAGTGAATGTAAGCTCAAGTAACCAAAGTAAACCACAAGTAAGGAGTCAGGGTTAGGGATAACCGAACTCACGGAGACGAGGATGTATCCTAATGTTCACTTCCTTGGAAGGAAGCTAGTCACTGTTAGAGAGGTGGATATTACCACGAAGGCACACCAACGCCATGAAGGCTCACCCTATTCTCCTTGACATATCACCACGAAGGAGATTCCCAAGCACTAGTGGTAAGCCTTTGAGGTGGCCTCCAAAGGTTTGATTCCTCTCCGAAGAACTCATACCGCCTAGGAGTCTCCAACCTCCAAGAGTAACAAGATCACGGGGACTGCTCAAAACTTGCTCGAATAACAAATAGCTTGGGTTGAGAGGAGGAGAGGGAGACGAACAATCTTTTGATTGGAACGACACCCCAGGGAACTCACAGATGCTCTTGGGATCTAAGATTTGGTGTATGCAAATGGGAGTTAGAGAGAAAGATGTTCATGGAATGTTTCAGCTCTCTTAGACAACTCCCACTCGAGGTGGGAGAAGATTATATATAGTGGTGGTAGAAAAGTGGCCGTTGGAGCTACTTATGTTGTGCACTTGCCGGACGTCCGGTAGTTCACGGTCATCCGGACAGCCAGGAGGGGTCGGACATCCGATAGTGGTTGGTCGTATAATGATGCACACGGTGAACAACATACGGACGTCCGAAAGGCATCGGCCATCCGAGACACGGTCGTCCGAAAGGCATCAGCCATCTGGGGCACGGTGGTCCGAAAATGGTCGGAAGTCCGAGAGTTTGAATCTGTTGAGTGGCAACGGGTTACCTACCGTACCCGTACGTCCGGTCCTTGGACAACCGGAGGAGCCGGAAGTCCGAGGGTTTGAATCTGTTGGCTAGATCCGGATTTCCGGCGCCCGGACGTCCGAGAACCACCGGACGACCGGACAAGAGCAGACCAACAACATGAAGATAGAGAAAGAGGAATTGCCTAGAGTTTTGAGCAAGTTTCTTGCGAGACCCAGTGATCCCCTCCTAATAGTGCGGGATACCTAAAACTAAAGAATCATAAAAGAGCTACACTACATAGCTACTCATAACCCATTCTTGACTGTATAAGTTTATTCGATGATCATCACTCCACAGCAATAACGTCAAAGGAACTAATACCTTTGAGTCAAGCCATCCACTTGAGCTTGATGTTATTATTTCTTCTTGGCTCAAGCTGAAGGAAAGACATTGATGAAGTCTTCAAGTAGCTCTTCCATACACAATGTGGAAAGCCTTGCTTTGTATTCATCTTCACTTGTCCATCATGTGAACATCCACAAGCTTCAAGCATTTAATTATTAGGAATGGTTATCTTGAACTTGCCCTTGTCAAACATGATCATGAACACTTGATGTCATCCAATCATGGAGACTTGGAGTCTCTCTGTTGATGCGAGCCCATGAGAATTACCTAACCCTCATAGACATAGACATCACATAGTATGGGTTAGTACACAAAGTGCAATTGACAATTACTTATCATACCACAAGGTCCCATGTGGTACATCATTTGCGCTTGTGTGATGAACAACTTTGATTTAACTCTTTGATCTTCATCTTGGTCAACATTTATCTTTGATCCATGATTAATCTTGATGTGTTGAAGGCCCTATTGATTTCTTGTTAGGCTTCATTGCTTTAAGAAATGATTACCAATATCTCAATTCACCATGACCATATCAAATTTCTCCATGAATTCATATTGGCTATAACTTGCTCGTCTTCATCATACAACATATGAGCTCATCATGATCCTATTTTCAAGACATATGGAGAATACTTCTCTTTAATTATTCTCTCAAGATCTTGATCCATCATGGTTCAAACCATAAGCCAAAGCATGAGAATGTCTGAGATCCTCAATGAACTCCACATAGATCACATGTTGTTCATCACATGGAATTCATCTTGATCGTATCATATTTGATTCAATCATTAAGCTCATCCTTGATGCATGCACAACAATATGTATATGCCATTCATTTATAATTCATTCGAGCTCCTTCTTGCATATTCATGGAACAAACATACTTCAATTCATCCAATGTTCTTCATGTATTGCAAACAGAAAATTCCTTCAAATGTATAACTCAATGCAAACATTAGTCCATTAGGATTGTCATCAATTACCAAAACCACACATGGGAACTATATGCACTTTCACAAAGAACCCATGTTTTCACATGGAAGCAACTGGACCTGCAACTAGCAACGCTATCAAATGGTTAAGCAAGCGGTAACATAGCCAAATAGTGGTTTGCTAGGTTGTGGAAAGGTTAAAGGTTTTCATGACAATGTTGGGAGGCTTATTAAACAGGTGGTAGGCAGCGAGACATAAAGAAAGAAACGAGACAATTAGAATGGCATTGATAGTAATGGTATCTAGGGAAATGGTCATCTTGCCTGACATCTCGCTTGGAAGAACAACGAATCTGTGAATCAGACAAACCGACGTAGTCAAACGGATCCTCACATTCCGACACGCTTGCGGAACTCTATCGAGAAGAAGCAAATCGGAAACAAGAATCAACACACGATATTCACCACGGCACATGCACGATATGATGCACAACCTAATATGATGCATGTCCATTTCTACTAAGCAAGGCATGGCATGGAAATTCACAACAATCAAACACTACACATTAAGTGAAACACAATATGCAACGAGTTGCATATTGACGTAACTCCACATACAAATTATTTAGTGCACTCCCGTTTAGGTACATGGCAATATTAAATGTTGTTAGACATGGCAAGAGGTGAAGCACAAACAAACTACCTATTTAGGTATTTTAAATGAGGTCATAAACGGCAAATAGCATTCTTGGAACGACCCCACACATTAACTTTGAAATCTGTCCAAATCTGTCGTAAACATATTTTCAGTTTGTTAAACGGCAAAAAAAAAAGTGGATCACATGAAACTACGCGTCATTCTAGTCAATTTACATATATAGCTCTTCTTCAATAGAGTTACGGCCTAAGAGATACGAGCAACACAAGATCATATGACAAAGATGCATGCAACGTGCATGCAAAAGAAAAATAAATACACAGGGTGAAAAATAAAAGAGATGTCATGGGAATTTGACCTCTGGACCTCCAAAAAATCAAACAAAAGCGCTAACCAGCTAGGCTGGGTACTAGCATGTGGACGAACGCGGGCTCGATGCTAAGTGAATCAATGAAAAAAGCTGATCTTCTCGTGCGGGAATAAAAATGTAGAAACCAATACATTTGCGGGGACTCGAACCCACGATCTCCTAGATATTGTCAAAAGGTGTGCCCGCTGGGATTTGAACTTAGGTGTTGTGGGTGGAAGGAGAGGGCGCTAGCCAATGCGGTAATCATGTGCTCGTGCACAAACCTTGTGGTGATCCTATTTAAAGTCTTCACACGAGAGAGGATCTAGGCAAGAAACAAAGATTCACGTTGAACAACGGTTGCTCACGGTAAGGAAAAAGGAGGCCACCGGCCATGGCGAGGGCTGCAGGTGGTTGGAGGCCGCGGGGTCGCACGGGGGCGCCGGAAATGTGTCAACGACGACTTGATCCGCGGCCAGATCTAGCCGGTAGGTGGCTAGATCGAGCAAAGGCGGGAGCTTCAGGTGCCATGGCGGCGGAGCTCCTTCGGGCATCCATGGTAGGCACCTGGTCAAGACGGTAGAGAGAGAGGTCAGAGAGAGGGAGAAGAAGGGAAGGAAGAAAAGGAGCGCGGGGAGCGGGGACGGCCTGCTGGGTCGTCTGAGTCGAATCTGACGAGGCGAGGTTCCACAACAGCCTACATGGCACGGATGTCCATGGCTGCTTGCGTGCGAGGCTGGCAGCACGGGAACGGCGGGGATGGGGTCCCATGACGAAGGCGAGGCATTCACGAGGCAGAGCTCTTGCTAGTTCGACTGGATCGTTCCATCGAGCTGAGAAGCAGGGCACCACGGGAGGAGCTGGCCTCTCGGGGCCGCCCTCCTTTGGTCCACTGGACACGTCCAAGAATAGAGGGAGGTTGCAGGAGGAGGAGCAAGGGAGATGGGGCGCGACGGGGATAGCCTGGTGGATCGTGCTCTCCTGCTTGATCGAGAGGTGGAGCGAGACATGGTTGCGGGAGGATCGAGGGGGCCGCGGGGTTGGTCAGGAGGAGGCCGGGAGGATTTTTGGATCGGGGCTAGCGCATTTGGTTGGATGGATGGGAACTCCGAGGTGGGTGGCGGTGCGATGGCGGGTTGGATGGGACAAGCTGCCTAAATCTAGGGTTGAGTTGTTTAAATACACATGATTTGACCTAGGATTACTTTGGACAGCTTTTGGGCCTTATGATTAGATTGGACAACGGAAAATAAAAGGTTAGGGGATCCAACGTCAAAACTGATGACGGTTTGGTGTATAACGGGTTTAATCCGGATCCAACGGTCACGATCGTATATTCTGGGTTTCGAGAGGTTTTCGGGCTAGGTTGCGCGTAGGACGAGTGCATGTGAAGAGGGGCTAGGCGGAGATGAGAGGGAAAAAAGACAACTAGGCGACACAGTTTAAAAACATCAAAATGTCCGACAATTAAACTGGATATAGTCCTGCTTTATATTTAATGGTACGGGTATCGAATGAACTCCGATTGCGACGAAATTTGGCACGCAGCCTACCTACATAAAAGTAAGACCCCACGCCAAGTTTCAACCCAATCTAAGAATATTTTATACGCACTTCTAAAAACAAAATTTTAATGATGTCGCGGGCATGTGCGTGTGTGGTTGGTCTCAAAACTGTCAATGACAAAAAAACGGGGAGAACCGGGAACTAATAATGGATGCAAGTTTTGAAAACTAGCGCCAACAGAGTGCCGATGCAATGCAGATGATGTGCATGATGCGATGATGAAAGCGACAAATAAAATAATAACACGGCGACAACAAAATAAAAGGGAATCTTCTGGAGCCTCGGTCTCGGGCTATTACAGACCTGCTGAAGGAACTATCCTTTGTGCATGAGCGGGCTCAAAAGGCTATGCGGAGTATGGTACGAGCTCTATGGCCAAACCATAACCCCCCCCCAGAATGGATGGCCGAGCTTGCCGAGCTATTTAGAGGAGCCTGACGGCGCTTTGAAACAGTGGAAGACTTCAACATTTTGAGAAGGAGCTCGGGAGGCGTGGGCTATGGTGAAGGCCTGCTTTGCCCGTCTAGATCCCGAGCACATGGATCGGGTTGGGCCGGCGGGGCCAGATGTGAAATAAATTCTGCTTCACGTGGTGTATGATCAAGTGATGCACGTCGCACGCCTGTCGCGAGAAGAATGCGCTTTTGATGCGATAATAGATCATCTCATCCAACCGACAAGCGTGTGATCATATGTAATGTTATAGCTGTGTGTCAAGGCATTTCCCTTCATATTTTTCAAACTCTATCTTTAACCGGCCATCATCTTCTACCTCCCATGTTAACAACTCGGTAGTGTTTTGTACTTTGTATCCTATGATAACAGGAATTAATTTCCAATAACCAGACAATCGAGCCATTTGGTGCTAACAAACAAAGAGTACGCAGGGGGATTATGTTATATTATGATGCGACGTAAGAAACATCTTCTGGAAAAAATAGTTCCTCGAGTGGTTCCTTTTTCCGGGCTCCTACATAAGTTGTAGTCGGTGTAGCTATTTCTTCGTGTAGTACGGACATCTGCTATATACGGCGAAAAGTGCCGTTTAGATGGACTGTTGGGGAACGTCGCATGGGAAACAAAAAATTTCCTACGCGCACGAAGACCTATCATGGTGATGCCCATCTACGAGAGGGGATGAGTGATCTACGTACCCTTGTAGATCATACAGCAGAAGCGTTAGAGAACGCGGTTGATGTAGTGGAACGTCCTCACGTCCCTCGATCCGCCCCACGAACAATCCCGCGATCAGTCCCACGATCTAGTACCGAACGGACGGCACCTCCGCGTTCAGCACACGTACAGCTCGACGATGATCTCGGCCTTCTTGATCCAGCAAGAGAGACGGAGAGGTAGGAGAGTTCTCCGGCAGCATGATGGCGCTCCGGAGGTTGGTGATGACCTTGTCTCAGCAGGGCTCCGCCCGAGCTCCGCAGAAACGCGATCTAGAGGGAAAACCGTGGAGGTATGTGGTCGGGCTGCCGTGGCAAAAGTTGTCTCAAATCAGCCCTAAAACCTCCGTATATATAGGTGGGAGGGAGGGGTGCCTTGCCTTGGGGTCCAAGGACCCTCAAGGAGTCGGCCGAGCCAAGGGGGAGGACTCTCCCCCCCCCAAACCGAGTTGGACTAGGTTTAGTGGGAGGGAGTCCCCCTCCCTTCCACCTCCTCCCTTTTTTTTCTTTTTCCTTTGATTTCTTATCCTTGGCGCATAGGCCCTTTTTGGGCTGTCCCACCAGCCCACTAAGGGCTGGTGCACCACCCTTATGGCCTATGGGCTTCCCCGGGGTGGGTTGCCCCCCCCCCCCCCGGTGAACTCCCGGAATCCATTCGTCATTCCCGGTACATTCCCGGTAACTCCGAAAACCTTCCGGTAATCAAATGAGGTCATCCTATATATCAATCTTCGTTTCCGGACCATTCCGGAAACCCTCGTGACGTCCGTGATCTCATCCGGGACTCCGAACAACATTCGGTAACCAACCATATAACTCAAATACGCATAAAACAACGTCGAACCTTAAGTGTGCAGACCCTGCGGGTTCGAGAACTATGTAGACATGACCCGAGAGACTCCTCGGTCAATATCCAATAGCGGGACCTGGATGCCCATATTGGATCCTACATATTCTACGAAGATCTTATCGTTTGAACCTCAGTGCCAAGGATTCGTATAATCCCGTATGTTTATTCCCTTTGTCCTTCGGTATGTTACTTACCCGAGATTCGATCGTCAGTATCCGCATACCTATTTCAACCTCGTTTACCGGCAAGTCTCTTTACTCGTTTCGTAATACAAGATCCCGCAACTTACACTAAGTTACATTGCTTACAAGGCTTGTGTGTGATGTTGTATTACCGAGTGGGCCCCAAGATACCTCTCCGTCACACGGAGTGACAAATCCCAGTCTTGATCCATACTAACTCAACTAACACCTTCGGAGATACCTGTAGAGCATCTTTATAGTCACCCAGTTACGTTGCGACGTTTGATACACACAAAGCATTCCTCCGGTGTCAGTGAGTTATATGATCTCATGATCATAGGAATAAATACTTGACACACAGAAAACAGTAGCAACAAAATGACACGATCAACATGCTACGTCTATTAGTTTGGGTCTAGTCCATCACGTGATTCTCCCAATGACGTGATCCAGTTATCAAGCAACAACACCTTGTTCATAATCGGAAGACATTGACTATCATCGATCAACTGGCTAGCCAACTAGAGGCATGCTAGGGACGGTGTTTTGTCTATGTATCCGCACATGTATATGAGTCTTCATTCAATACAATTATAGCATGGATAATAAACTATTATCTTGATACAGGAATCATAATAATAACTATATTTATTATTGCCTCTAGGGCATAATTCCAACAGTCTCCCACTTGCACTAGAGTCAATAATCTAGCCCTCACATCACCATGTGAATTACATTGTAATAAATCTAACACCCATACAGTTCTGGTGTTGATCATGCTTTGGCCGTGGAAGAGGTTTAGTCAGCGGGTCTGCTACATTCAGATCCGTGTGCACTTTGCATATATTCATGTCCTCTCCCTCGACGTAGTCGCGGATGACGTTGAAGCGTCGTTTGATGTGTCTGGTCTTCTTGTGAAACCGTGGTTCCTTTGCTAAGGCAATGGCACCAGTGTTGTCACAGAACAAGGTTATTGGATTCAGTGTGCTTGGCACCACTCCAAGATCCGTCATGAACTGCTTCATCCAGACACCCTCCTTAGCCGCCTCCGAGGCAGCCATGTACTCCGCTTCACATGTAGAATCTGCTACGACGCTTTGCTTGGAATTGCACTAGCTTACTGCACCCCCATTAAGAATAAATACGTATCCGGTTTGCGACTTAGAGTCGTCCGGATCTGTGTCAAAGCTTGCATCGACGTAACCTTTTACGGCGAGCTCTTCGTCACCTCCATATACGAGAAACATCTCCTTAGTGCTTTTCAGGTACTTCAGGATATTCTTGACCGCTGTCCAGTGATCCACTCCTGGATTACTCTGGAACCTACCTGCCATACTTATGGCCAGGCTTACATCCGGTCTAGTGCACAGCATCGCATACATGATAGAACCTATGGCTGAAGCATAGGGGACGGAGCGCATATGCTCTCTATCTTCATCAGTTGCTGGGCACTGAGTCTTACTCAATCTCGTACCTTGTAAAACTGGCAAGAACCCTTTCTTGGACTGTTCCATTTTGAACCTCTTCAAAACTTTATCAAGGTATGTGCTTTGTGAAAGTCCTATCAGGCGTTTTGATCTATCCCTATAGATCTTAATGCCTAGAATGTAAGCAGCTTCTCCTAGGTCCTTCATAGAGAAACTTTTATTCAAGTAACCTTTTATGCTCTCCAAAAGCTCTACGTTGTTTCCAATCAGTAATATGTCATCCACATATAATATTAGAAACGCCACAGAGCTCCCACTCACTTTCTTGTAAATACAGGATTCTCCAACCACTTGTATAAACCCAAATGCTTTGATCACCTCATCAAAGCGTTTGTTCCAACTCGGAGATGCTTGCACCAGTCCATAAATGGATCGCTGGAGCTTGCACACCTTGTCAGCATTTTTAGGATCGACAAAACCTTCGGGTTGCATCATATACAACTCTTCCTTAAGGAAACCGTTAAGGAACGCCGTTTTGACATCCATCTGCCAGATTTCATAATCGAAAAATGCATCTATTGCTAACATGATTCTGACGGACTTAAGCATCGCTACGGGTGATAAAGTCTCATCGTAGTCAACTCCTGGAACTTGTGAAAAACCCTTTGCCACAAGTCGAGCTTTATAAACGGTCACATTACCGTCAGCGTCCGTCTTCTTCTTAAAGATCCATTTGTTCTGAATAGCCTTGCGGCCCTCAGGTAGTATCTCGAAAGTCCACACTTTGTTCTCATACATGGATCCTATCTCGGATTTCATGGCTTCTAGCCATTTGTTGGAATCTGGGCCCACCATTGCTTCTTCATAATTTGCAGGTTCATTGTTGTCTAACAACATGATTGATAAGACGGGATTACCGTACCACTCTGGAGCAGCGCGTGATCTCGTCGACCTGCGTGGTTCAACAGAAACTTGAACTGGAGTTTCATGATCATCATCATTAACTTCCTCCTCAACCGGCGTCGCAATGACAGAGGTTTCCCCTTGCCCTGTGCCACCATCCAGAGGGATGTGAGGTTCGACAACCTCGTCAAGTTCTACCTTCCTCCCACTCAATTCTCTCGAGAGAAACTCCTTCTCGAGAAAAGCTCCGTTTTTAGCAACAAACACTTTGCCCTCGGATTTGAGATAGAAGGTGTACCCAACTGTCTCTTTTGGGTAACCTATGAAGACGCACTTTTCCGCTTTGGGTTCCAGCTTTTCAGGCTGAAGCTTTTTGACATAAGCATCACATCCCCAAACTTTAAGAAACGACAACTTTGGCCTTTTGCCATACCACGGTTCGTATGGTGTCGTCTCAACGGATTTTGATGGTGCCCTATTTAAAGTGAATGCAGCTGTTTCTAATGCATAACCCCAAAATGATAACGGCAAATCAGTAAGAGACATCATAGATCGCACCATCTCTAATAAAGTACGATTACGACGTTCGGACACACCATTACGCTGTGGTGTTCCAGGCGGTGTTAACTGCGAAACAATTCCACATTGTCTTAAGTGAGCACCAAACTCGAAACTCAGATATTCACCCCCACGATCAGACCGTAGGAACTTGATCTTCTTGTTACGATGATTTTCCACTTCACTCTGAAATTGTTTGAACTTTTCAAATGTTTCAGACTTGTGTTTCATCAAGTAGACATAACCATATCTACTTAAATCGTCAGTGAAGGTGAGAAAATAATGATATCCGCCGCGTGCCTCTACGCTCATTGGACCACACACATCGGTATGTATGATTTCCAACAAGTCACTTGCACGCTCCATTGTTCCGGAGAACGGAGTCTTAGTCATCTTGCCCATGAGGCATGGTTCGCACGTGTCAAGTGAATCAAAGTCAAGTGACTCCAAAAGTCCATCAGTATGGAGTTTCTTCATGCGCTTTACACCAATATGACCCAAGCGGCAGTGCCACAAAAATACGGCGCTATCATTGTTTACTCTAACTCTTTTGGTCTCAATGTTATGTATATGCGTATCGCTATCAAGATTCAATATGAACAATCCTCTCACATTCGGTGCATGACCATAAAAGATGTTACTCATAGAAATAGAACAACCATTATTCTCAGACTTAAAAGAGTAACTGTCTCGCAATAAACAAGATCCAGATATAATGTTCATGCTCAACGCAGGCACTAAATAACAATGATTTAAGTTCATCACTAATCCCGATGGTAGCTGAAGTGACACTGTGCCGACGGCGATTGCATCAACCTTGGAACCATTTCCTACGCGCATCGTCACTTCGTCTTTCGCCAGCCTTCGTCTATTCCGCAGTTCCTGCTTCGAGTTGCAAATGTGAGCAACAGAACCGGTATCGAATACCCAGGCACTACTACGAGAGCCGATTAAGTACACATCAATAACATGTATATCAAATATACCTGATTTTTCTTTGCCCGCCTTCTTATCTGCCAGATACTTGGGGCAATTGCGCTTCCAGTGACCCATACCCTTGCAATAGAAGCACTCTGTTTCAGGCTTAGGTCCAGCCTTGGGTTTCTTCCGCGGATTGGCAACAGGCTTGCCGCTCTTCTTCGAATTGCCCTTCTTGCCTTTGCCGTTTCTCTTGAAACTAGTGGTCTTGCTCACCATCAACACTTGATGCTCTTTCCGGAGATCAGACTCTGCGACTTTCAGCATCGCAAACAACTCGCCGGGAGACTTGTTCATCCCTTGCATGTTGTAGTTCAACACAAAGCCTTTATAGCTTGGCGGCAGTGATTGAAGGATTCTGTCAGTGATAGCTTCTTGCGGGAGTTCAATCCCCAGCTCAGCTAGACGGTGCTAGTACCCAGACATTTTGAGCACATGTTCACTGACAGACGAGTTTTCCTCCATCTTGCAAGCATAGAATTTATCGGAGGTCTCACACCTCTCGATCCGGGCGTTCTTCTGAAAGATAAACTCCAACTCCTGGAACATCTCAAATGCTCCATGACGCTCAAAGCGACGTTGAAGTCCCGGTTCTAAGCCATACAAGACTGCACATTGAACTATTGAGTAGTCCTCCTTACGTGCTAACCAAGCGTTCTTAACATCCTGATCAGCCGTAGCGGGTGGTTCATCTCCTAGCGCAGCATTAAGGACATAATCCTTCTTCCCAGCTTGTAAGATTAGCTTAAGATTACGAGCCCAGTCTACAAAGTTGCTTCCATCATCTTTCAACTTAGCTTTCTCTAGGAACGTATTAAAATTGAGGATGACTGTCGCGTGAGCCATGATCTACAACACAAATATATTCAAAGTGGACTTATACTATGTTCAAGATAATTAGAGTTCAACTTAATCAAATTATATGCTAAATTCCCACTCAAAAAGTACATCTCTCTGGTCATTTGAGTGGTTCATGATCCACTTACACTATCCCAAGTCCGATCATCACGTGAGTTGAGTATAGTTTCAGTGGTAAGCATCCCTATGCTAATCATATCAACTATATGATTCATGATCGACCTTTCGGTCTCATGTGTTCCGAGGCCATGTATTCACATGCTAGGCTCGTCAAGCTTAACCCGAGTGTTCCGCGTGCGCAACTGTTTTGCACCCGTTGTATGTGAACGTTGAGTCTATCACACCCGATCATCACGTGGTGTCTCGAAACGACGAACTGTAGCAACGGTGCACAGTCTGGGAGAACACAATTTCGTCTTGAAATTTTAGTGAGAGATCACCTCATAATGCTACCGTCGTTCTAAGCAAAATAAGGTGCATAAAAGGATTAACATCACATGCAATTCATAAGTGACATGATATGGCCATCATCACGTGCTTCTTGATCTCCATCACCAAAGCACCGGCACGATCTTCTTGTCACCGGCGCCACACCATGATCATCCATCAACGTGTTGCCATCGGGGTTGTCGTTCTACTTATGCTATTACTACTAAAGCTACATCCTAGCAAAATAGTAAACGCATCTGCAAGCACAAACGTTAGTATAAAGACAACCCTATGGCTCCTGCCGGTTGCCGTACCATCGACGTGCAAGTCGATATTTCTATTACAACATGATCATCTCATACATCCAATATATCACATCACATCGTTGGCCATATCACATCACAATCATACCCTGCAAAAACAAGTTAGACGTCCTCTAATTTTGTTGTTGCAAGTTTTACGTGGTGACCAAGGGTATCTAGTAGGATCGCATCTTACTTACGCAAACACCACAACGGAGATATATGAGTTGCTATTTAACCTCATCCAAGGACCTCCTCGGTCAAATCCGATTCAACTAAAGTTGGAGAAACCGTCACTTGCCAGTCATCTTTGAGCAAAGGGGGTTACTCGTAACGATGAAACCAGTCTCTCGTAAGCGTACGAGTAATGTCGGTCCAAGCCGCTTCAATCCAACAATACCGCGGAATCAAGAAAAGACTAAGGAGGGCAGCAAAACGCACATCACCGCCCACAAAAACTTTTGTGTTCTACTCGAGAAGACATCTACGCATGAACCTAGCTCTGATACCACTGTTGGGGAACGTCGCATGGGAAACAAAAAATTTCCTACACGCACGAAGACCTATCATGGTGATGTCCATCTACGAGAGGGGATGAGTGATCTACGTACCCTTGTAGATCGTACAGCAGAAGCGTTAGAGAACGCGGTTGATGTAGTGGAACGTCCTCACGTCCCTCGATCCGCCCCGCGAACAATCCCGCGATCAGTCCCACGATCTAGTACCGTACGGACGGCACCTCCGCGTTCAGCACACGTACAGCTCGACGATGATCTCGGCCTTCTTGATCCAGCAAGAGAGACGGAGAGGTAGGAGAGTTCTCCGGCAGCGTGACGGTGCTCCGGAGGTTGGTGATGACCTTGTCTCAGCAGGGCTCCGCCCGAGCTCCGCAGAAACGCGATCTAGAGGGAAAACCGTGGAGGTATGTGGTCGGGCTGCCGTGGCAAAAGTTGTCTCAAATCAGCCCTAAAACCTCCGTATATATAGGTGGGAGGGAGGGGTGCCTTGCCTTGGGGTCCAAGGACCCTCAAGGAGTTGACCGAGCCAAGAGGGAGGACTCCCCCCCCCCAAACCGAGTTGGACTAGGTTTGGTGGGAGGGAGTCCCCCTCCCTTCCACCTCCTCCCTTTTTTTTTCTTTTTCCTTTGATTTCTTATCCTTGGCGCATAGGCCCTTTTTGGGTTGTCCCACCAGCCCACTAAGGGCTGGTGCACCACCCTTATGGCCTATGGGCTTCCCCGGGGTGGGTTGCCCCCCCCCCCCCCCCCGGTGAACTCCCGGAATCCATTCGTCATTCCCGGTACATTCCCGGTAACTCCAAAAACCTTCCGGTAATCAAATGAGGTCATCCTATATATCAATCTTTGTTTCCGGACCATTCCAGAAACCTCGTGACGTCCGTGATCTCATCCGGGACTCCGAACAACATTCGGTAACCAACCATATAACTCAAATACGCATAAAACAACGTCGAACCTTAAGTGTGCAGACCCTGCGGGTTCGAGAACTATGTAGACATGACCCGAGAGACTCCTCGGTCAATATCCAATAGCGGGACCTGGATGCCCATATTGGATCCTACATATTCTACGAAGATCTTATCGTTTGAACCTCAGTGCCAAGGATTCGTATAATCCCGTATGTTTATTCCCTTTGTTCTTCGGTATGTTACTTACCCGAGATTCGATCGTCAGTATCCGCATACCTATTTCAATCTCGTTTACCGGCAAGTCTCTTTACTCGTTCCGTAATACAAGATCCCGCAACTTACACTAAGTTACATTGGTTGCAAGGCTTGTGTGTGATGTTGTATTACCGAGTGGGCCCCGAGATACCTCTCCGTCACACGGAGTGACAAATCCCAGTCTTGATCCATACTAACTCAACTAACACCTTAGGAGATACCTGTAGATCATCTTTATAGTCACCCAGTTACGTTGCGACGTTTGATACACACAAAGCATTCCTCCGGTGTCAGTGAGTTATATGATCTCATGGTCATAGGAGTAAATACTTGACAGGCAGAAAACAGTAGCAACAAAATGACACGATCAACATGCTACGTCTATTAGTTTGGGTCTAGTCCATCACGTGATTCTCCCAATGATTTTATCTAGTTATCAAGCAACAACACCTTGTTCATAATCAGAAGACACTGACTATCATCGATCAACTGGCTAGCCAACTAGAGGCATGCTAGGGACGGTGTTTTGTCTATGTATCCACACATGTAAATGAGTCTTCATTCAATACAATTATAGCATGGATAATAAACTATTATCTTGATACAGGAATCATAATAATAACTATATTTATTATTGCCTCTAGGGCATAATTCCAACATGGACCTCTTCGTAGCCGACCAAGTTGTCCCTTAAGAAACGCTAGCATTTGGCTTCACCCGTCTGAGGTACGTATCCGGGAAAACCGGTCGTAACAATCGCACCGGTGCTCCCTTTACACCCTAGCTGAATATATCGGGAACGTAGAGGGTAAGCAAAGGAGCTAGGCAACCCACCATTGCAAGGATCTTAAGCCCAAATGATGCATATAATGGCGGGAATCGATGTGGAGTGGAGGTGTATATATATAAACAAGTAGGTGTGACAAATACATTGAACAGATTCTTGATGAAGCCTCGAGGTGCTATTTCATCATTATATTTAGCACAGATGTTCTGATAAATGCTTGAAGCAGTTCGGTTAAGATGAACACACCCCGGGACCGTCTAAGAAGCCCTACAAAAGAAAATAAAAAACTTTTAGCAAAAAATAAAAATAAAAATGATGGAAAGAAGGCAACGATGTCAGTCTAGCCGTAGAAACGCTGAAGACGAGGTGCATTCCACGGGTTCGGCTCGAGGCGGTTGTCCTCTGAATTGTGTAGGCGATAAGCTCCTCCTGTTAAGACTTCATCAATTATAAAAGTGCCCTCCCACTTTGGGTGAAGTTTATGCTTCTCCTTCTCTGGGAGGTGTAGGACGAGTTCGCCCATGTTGTATGCCTTTGCCCAAACTTCTCTGCTGTCATAGCGCCGAGCATGGTGTTGACAGAAAGCAGACCGGGCCTGAGCTATGTCACTCTCGCCTTCCAATGCATCTAAGTCGTCTTGCCGATCCAACTCAGCCTCTTTTTCCTTGTACGTACGCACCCAAGGTGCATCGTGGATAATGTCGCAGGGGAGGACCACTTTAGCCACGTACACCATGAAAAATGGTTTGTACCCTATGGAACGATTCGGGGTGGTACGCAAGCCCCATAGTACAGAGTCGAGCTCCTCCACCCATTGGCAGACAGACTCTTTAAGAGAGCATACCAACCAAGGTTTAATACCGCTCATAATGAGCCCATTGGATCTTTAAACTTGTCCATTGGTCTATGGGTGGTATACAGAGGCATAGGCGAGCTTGATGCCCAAATTTGCGCACCAATATTTTACCTCCTCGGCGGTGAAATTGGATCCGTTGTCTGTTATTGTGCTATGTGGGACACCGTAACAGTGTACGACACCAAATATGAAGTAGATTACTGGCGGAGCTAACAGGCTTTGCTTCAATCCATTTGGTAAACTTGTCGACCATGACTAGGAGGTATTTCTTTTTCTTGGTCCAACCTTTAAGTCGGACGACCATATCCAGATCCCAAACTACAAAGGGCCAGGTGATCGGGATTGTCCGGAGAGCTGTTGGGGCATGTGGCTTTGATTTGCGAAGAGTTGACATCCCGCCAACGCTGAACGAGCAGTTGGGTGTCTTCTTGGGCTGTGGGCCAGAAGAAACCAGGTCGGAAAGCCTTGTTGACGAGGGCCCATGCTGCTTCACGGTGATCGCCCATACACGGCGTGTACTTCAGCCAGAAGGTGCCTTCCTTCATCCTCGTATATGCACCGTTGGAGGACACGTGTGGTGCTCTTTTTATATAGCTCGCCCTCATGGACCTTGTAAGACTTTGATTGGCGGACGATGCGTCGCGTCTCGATTTGTTCGTTGGGGAGTTCCTTGTGCAGGAGATAAGCAAGGAGGGGTTTAGTCCATGGCGCGATTACTGCCATGACCTTGTGTGCCGAGGGTCTTTCTTCAATTGAAGTTCCGTCGATGATTTCATTGTCTTGCTCGGCTGTAGGTGGTATAATTTTCTATACACCATCGGCTCTTGTGATACCCCCTTCGTTCTGCCATACCACGGATGGCTTAAAAAGCCTTTCTAGGAATGTGTTGCTGGGGACGGGGTCACGCTTTGCACCTAAGCGGGCGAGAACGTTCGTGGCTTGGTTGTTGTCTCTTGAGACGTGGTGGAACTCCAACCCCTCGAATCGTGCTGATATCTTGAGGACGACGTTTCTATATGCTTCCATCTTCGGATTTTTTTGCATCAAATTCACTGTAGATTTGTGAGATGGTCAGGTTAGAGTCTCCTCGTACCTCAAGCCGTTGTATTCCCATTGAGACCGCCATCCGAAGACTGTGTAGTAGTGCCTCATACTCTGCTGCATTATTCGAGTCAGCATACACGATTTGTAGCTCGTACCGAACATTATCCCCGATAGGGGATGTAAGGATCACTCCAGCCCCCAGTCCTGCGAGAGTTTTGGACCTGTCAAAGTACATGGTCTAATGAGCGTAAGTGTTATACTCTCTAGGGAGTTCGACCTGAGTCCATTCAGCGATGAAGACGGCCAGTACTTGAGATCTAGTAGCTCGTCGTGGCTTGTAGGTGATCTCATACGACAGGGGCTCGTTGGCCCATTTCCCAATTCGGCCGGTGGCGTCGTTGTTGTTGATGATGTCGCTCAGTGGTACTTCTGATGTCACGGTGATTGTGCATTCCTGGAAATAGTGTTCGAGTTTGCGCGATACCATAAGCATTGTGTAAGCGATCTTTTGGTAGTGCGGGTATATGGTTTTGCATGGGGTATGTGTCACGCCCAAGATGCGATCCTATCCTCAATTTGGCACGAGGGTCTTGTCAGGGATAGAAGCGCATCTCGTCGTTTCGCAAGAATGGATATCGTTACAAGTACATGTACTGAAAAGATGAGATATATATAGAATTGGCTTACACTCGCCACAAGCAACATCAGAGTCACGTCAGTACAATACATAAACATCATGAGGAAGAGCAGGGTCCGACTACGGACGAAAACAAATGAGAAAAGAAGAACGACGTCCATCCTTGCTATCCCAGGCTGCCAGCCTGGAACCCATCCTAGATCGATGATGAAGAAGAAGAAGAAGCAACTCCAAATGAACAATCAACGCGCTCGCGTCAAGTAACCTTTCCCTGTACCTGCAACAGGTGTTGTAGTAATCTGTGAGCCACAGGGGACTCAGCAATCTCATTTCCAAAGGTATCAAGACTAGCAAAGCTTAATGGGTGAGGTATGGTTAAGTGGTGAGGTTGCAGCAGCGTCTAAGCATGTATTTGGTGGCTAAACTTACGAGAACAAGATTAAAGAGGGGGATGATCTACGCATAGCGGACGTGAACTAATAATGATCAAATGAATGATCCTGAACACCTACCTACATCAAACATAACCCCACTGTGTCCTCAACCGGAGAAGGAACTCACAAAAGAGACAATCACGGTTACGCACAGAATTGGCATATTTTAATTAATTTAACTTCAAGTTATCTAGAACCAGATTTAAACAAAGTTTTCACGTTGCCACATAACCGCGGGCACGGCTTTCCGAAAGATTTAACCCTACAGGGGTGCTCCAACTAGTCCATCACAAATTACCACAAGCCGCATAGAAATCCTCGATCACAAAGCTCGCGATCTCGTCGGATTCCTTAGTGGAAAACGTCAACTCTGAGATTAACCAAAGCATCACCGAAATCCCGATGGACAAGATATCTCTTCAAAGGTAAAACTAATCCAGCAAGACCACCCGACGCGTCGACGATCCCGATAGGAGTTGTGTATCTCGTTCTCAGGACACGACGGATAAGAGAAGCATACGGTGGCCTGATAGACATCATCCGAGTTGCCCCGGGTTGGCCCTGCACGGTGCTCTGTTTTGGACCAGCACCATCACCACTGGCCCTCCCTGTATTATGTAGAATTACTCCTCCGGTAGCGCTAACTCCCTATGCATTTCAGTATTATCAAAATTATTATGTTGGGCAAATGTAGTACCAATGTTGGGCCTTGCTAGACCAGCTTTAATCTAAAACGAGTTATCACGGGGGTCCCCATAACAACCCCGATCGTGTTAGGAGCGCTCAATTATGGAACATAACACCGGTAGCCAAAACTAAGGGGGCAAAGGTGGAAAAAAACACCAGGCTAGAAAGGCCGAGCCTTCCACCTTTTACCAAGTATATAGGTGCATTAAATTAAATAACATTTAATATGGCGATATGACAAGGGACCCATGTAATCAGATGGAAGCAACTGCACCTGCAACTAGCAATGCTAACACATGGCAAAGCAAGCAGTAACATAGCCAATCAGTGGTTTGCTAGGTTGTGAACAGGTTGAAGGTTTTCATGGCATAGTTGAGAGGCTGATA
Source organism: Hordeum vulgare subsp. vulgare (assembly GCF_904849725.1). Lineage (NCBI taxonomy): Eukaryota > Viridiplantae > Streptophyta > Magnoliopsida > Poales > Poaceae > Hordeum > Hordeum vulgare. The sequence goes on along the minus strand of NC_058519.1, from coordinate 380,933,934 downwards.
TTTAACATGTGGTAGGCAACGACACATATCGACATAAACGTAAAACTAGCATGGCAATGATAGTAATGGTATCTGGGCAAATGGTCATCTTGCCTGAGATCCCGCTTGGAAGAAGAATGCCTCCGTGAAGCAGACGAACCGATGTAGTCGAATGGGTCCTCACATCCGACACGCTTGCGGAACTCTATCGAGACGGAGGAAAACGGAAACAAGCATCAACACACGAAATACACCACACGATGCACAACACAAACGATGCATGAGAAGCTGAACACATGCAAGACACGGCGTGACAATTCACAACACTTAGACACTACACATTAAGTGAAGTTCAATATGCAACGAGTTGCATATTGACGAAACTCCACGTTTAATTATTTAGTTCTATCCCATTTAGATACACCGTAATATTAAATGTGGTTAAACATGACAAGAGGTGAAGTGTAATTAAACTACCTATCTAGGCATTTTAAATGAGGTCGGAAATGACATATAGCACCTCCGAGAGGACCTCACATGTTAATTTACAATTGTGTCCAGATCTGAACTAACACATTTAATTAGTTGTTAAACAGCAAAACAAATAGGTTTGCGTGATTTTACGCGTCGTTACAAGCAATTTACACATAGAGGACATCTCCAACGGAGCTACGGATCAAAAGATACAAGCACCGCAAGATATGATATCATGAATGCAATATGTGTGCAACGACGGTCACGAGCACATCAAAACATACAACCAGCAAGAAAATATGAAACTACATGAGATTCTAAGCAAGTTTCATATAGGACACGATCAAAACGGAGTTACGGTTCAACAACTACGAGCTAAACAAGAAATCACTACAAACTGCCAAAATCAGCCACATAGCATCTTCTACACCCCACAACTACGAGCTACACGACTCAAATATAATCAACCAAGGCATGAGACGATAGAGGGCAAGAAGCACTACAACATACAACTAACAACAACTAGCATGGAAGCATGGATCACTAGGAAAAGAAGTCACAAAATGGCTTCTCACACACAGTTTCAGACTTAGAGAAAATAACAGTTTATAAACTGCAGTTTTTGATCTGAAGGCATATTGACAGCAACAAAACCATAAGCTACGGGACTCCAAATGGCATGAAAATTCGCAACATGCTCGAGAATCCCAAAGTCCAGAACTAACTCCATTGCACCAACCTCAAAAGAGGTACAGATCACAACATACACTCATGCAAAGAGTGCAACAAAATATAACAGATCTCAGACTTAGAAATATTTCAGCATCTCCAAATCTGCACTTTTTCTAGCAACTTGAGAGCAAGCAAACCACACCTAAACATGGATTTCTATTGCAACCAAAAATACCAGGGACTAGACTAAACATCCAAGGTCAACTCTCTAGTTGACAACTCCATCATATCACGCACGGATTAAATCCTATGAAATAGACAAGAGGACAACATCGCAAAATATCGCGCGAACTAACTTTCTCAAAAGGTAAAACTAATTGCACAGATAAATCCTATGGATTTTTCTACCCCGAAAACATATAAAACATGTGGGGTTGCACAACAATAACATCGCCACACGTAAAAGCGGGATAATGTCCTAAACACGGAAAATAAACTGGCAGCAAATCCCTACACGCAAAAATACCAATGACTACTCTAAAATACATGGAAAAAGTGTTCCTGAAACATGTACATTTTATCTACGGCATACGAGCAATCCGGACATGCACGAGAAATTACTACGGAACAAATCCTATTGGGACAGCACATAAAACTATGCATTTGACACGGCAAACCACGTCAAACAATTATGCAAGTTGTAAAATCGTGTTCTACGGAAAAACTACACAAAATACATATGCTACACGTCGCGATCCAACTTACATATTAGAAACTACGGGCATATCAATATACGTCTAATTCCTGAAATTAACTAAACCGAAAATAACCTAAATGGACCAAACCACTGTATTGGGCCGAATCTACAAGCGCAGCATAGCAAACCTGCACATGGGTGAGGAATAGTGGCTCGGGGGGGCTATACCTGGATCGGCCTGGAGGGAGAAGGTAGAATGGGCCGAGCAGGGGAGCAGTGGGCCGAGGCCGGTCCTAAGGCGAGGCGCAGAGCTGGGCCACGCGGGGCACGCGGGAGGAGGCCGCGAGGAGGAGCTGCCCGTCGTGCTCCTTGCGCACGGGCTACCAGCAGCCATGGAGGCGGTGGCCGGTGACGAGGGTGGCCGGCAAAGGCGCGGAGGCGGCCGGGAGGCGGCCGGGAGGCGGCGGATCCGGGGCGACCGGTCCCATTCCCGCCAGTGGCAGCTCGAGCCGGTGGCCGGACAAGGAGGTCGTCGGCGTCCTCCATGGGGCTTCCTGCGGACAAAGATAGAGAAGAAGAGTGTGAGGGAGGCCGAGATGAGAGGAACGGAAGGCGAGCGCGATGGGCTTGCCCCGCTGGTCGGCGACAGGAGGCGCTTCGGCGAGAGGAGGGGCGCCGGTGAGCGGCGGCCGGAGGCGGGGCCGACGGGGGTTGCGGGAGAAGGAGCACGGGAGTAGGGGCTCGGGGCTGCTCGGCCGAATGGCGGCGGTGCACTGACGGGCCTGTCCGGGCCCGATCTGGGCTCGGCGGGCCCGGCGGTTGGTGGGAGGCTGAGAGGAGAGAGTGTGGGTTAGGGTTTCGGGGGTAGGTGGCACGGATCCCGAGGTAGGAGGAGAGGGGGCTGTCTAAAAATACCCGGGGGTCTATTTATAGACAAACGGGGGGCTAGGTTTTGCGAAATTTCACCCCGGTTTCAACTGCACGGTCGGATTCGAATAATTCCAAATGCGGGATGGACTAAATGGCCATGTAGTGTAGATATCCGGAGACGAGAGAGAAAACGGGCGGCACGGCATCGATTTTTAAAACACCGAAAGACGTCCGACGATACACCAAATAAGGTGCCGCTACGGTCGACCATTCGGGTACCAGACGGACTCCGATCGCGACGAAATTTGATAGGCGGCCTACCTATATTAAAATAAGACCGCATGTCAAATCTCAACCCAATCAGAGAAAGTTTTACGCACACTTTTTAAAACAAGATATTGACGGTGCCACGGACGCGTGCGTGTGTGGTCGGGCTCACAACGGACAACGACGAGAACTGACAACTAACAACGGATGCAACTTTTGAAAACTGGCGGCAACGGGATGCCGATGCAATGCTGATGATGCGATGATGATGCGACAAATAAAAATAACCACACGAAAAAAACGGAATAGAAGGGGAATCTTCTGGAACATCGGCATCGGGCTGTCACAACTCTGCTACACTACAAGAGGATCTCGCCCCGAGATCCAAGAATGAAAGGGGGAGAGGATGAGAAAGCAAGAGGTAAAACTTAGTTGCTTCTTTGACAAACGAGTGAAACCAACAATTCTTGAAGGTTGCAAAGAGATGAGGAATGATATGAGAAGCAAGAAAGAATTCACGGAAAATTTCGGCAGCACTTCGGTAGGAAAATGGGACAAAAAATTCGATAAGAGGGGAGAATTAAACAAGATTCATAACAAACAACTAAATAGAACAAGGGAACACCATGATCTTGGTAGAACAACATAATAGACCCAAAATAGCAACATCACAATGCCCCCGGAACAAGAGAATATGAACTAGCTCATACGGAAGAAGAGAATGAAGAAAGAATGACAACTACTACCACCAGAATTTTGAGGAACACCTGAGAATGGATTGAAACCTTGATGAACCACCATGAAGGACCTCCGTATACAAATGAATGATGCAAAGATATGAAGGTAGAAAATAATAAGATTGTGACCTTGCCAAGATTTAGATGAAGCCTCACAAAGAGATACTTAAAGAACTTGGAACTTCGGAAAAGAAAGATAAGCACATGGAAACGAATTGATATCATGAGCCACTCTGGAAGAAGAACTCAGATCAATATGAACAAGAATAAGAATTATGTTATGCTTGTCCTTCATCAAGTTTAATTGATGACAAGCAAAGGATTTAGCATACAACTTATTCTTCTTGAAAGAAACTTGAAGAGAGAGATAGGTAAGCACCACTTGAAGCAAAATTGAAGGAAGCACCGGTAAGAATTCACATTTGAATGGGAATACCAAGAATTAATGGAGATACATGATAATGAAGAGATCATGATCCAGCTGAGATAAAAACTTAAACAAGACACCAGAATAATTGAGAGACGAACAAAGAGACAACAATTGAGGATGAAAGCTGAAAGCTGAGAACAAAGAATCTTCTGAAATGACGGCCTTCGGAGGATCGAGAATGAAACAATTCAGAAATGCACCGGATAGCAAGAAATGAATCACTCATGATTGAAAACAAATTCAAGATGATAACACGAAGCTGAAATGACGAATGTCCAAGAGAATAGACCAAGATTTGAGAGAAAACACTCCTTCGAATTGCAAGCTGAGAATGATGACGAGAAACAACACCACGAATAGCTGAGACACTCCGGAATAAATAAGAATGAAAGGTTGAGCCAAATATGAGAATTAATTCAAATTGATCTTGAAGAAGGAATATGACTCATGAAATTCATACTTATGTCATAGTTGAAAAGAATTAAAGATCTCCGGAAAGATTACAAGAGCCAGGTAAGACCCTCGGACAAACCTGTGGGTTATGCGCTCACTCAAAAGAAACCACCATTTTAAAAGGTTGAAAGAAAAATTGAATGCACCGGTATAAGAAAACTAGATGAGATTGAGCACCTCGAAGTAATTGAAGGAACGAGAATCAAGACTTCTGAAATATCTTCAACACTCCGGATAGAATAGAGAGGAAAGAATAACAAGATAGGTTGATAAGAATTTCCAACATCGGAAAGAATTACAAGGATGAATAGGATATAATGAACACGGATAATTGAATTGAATTCACCGGAAAAAACATAAGAATGAATAACGATGAACAAGAAGCTCCTGAGAATCTTCACAACGAATCACCGGATACGACACAGAAGAAAAGATAGCGGAAGCATCTCTGAATAAGAAGGCACTTGGATGAAATCCAAACACTAAAGAAAATGGCGGGAGGGCAGAAAAAGAAAGGCAACTTGGGACAGATGAGACAACCCCGGAAAGAAAAGAGAGATTGATCTGACAAAATTGGAGAGGATTGCATTCACTTGGAGAGAAACACACCGGTTGGAAAAGAATTGATATGACAACTCCGGTTGGCAAGCATTGAAAAGACACTTTGATTGAGCAAAAGAATTTGCACTCTCATAAAAAATATGAGAAGACCTCTGGAAAGATCTGAATTACCATTTGGCATCGAAGCAACTCAAATTACCATATTCAACAAAACAAAGGATGAGGCTTACGAAACAAGCCAGAACAAACTCATGAGAGAGATTTCCGTTCGATATTTTCGTGGACAGGATCGCACGGGCTCGATCCTTACAGTAGCCATCATGTGCAAGGCAGTGCACACGACATACGAAGCGTCCCCGAGTCGTAGCAAGCTACAAGGATTCTTTAAGACACAACGAGAACCGTTGTAAGACGACCGTGAACAAACGAATCCACTAGATGTCGAACCCCAACCTAACATCATGTATTTGTTGGAAGATTGTCCTATAAGTAAATACTTGAATTCCCACCTAAGAATTCCCGAAATTTCTGGTCATGCAATCTGGTACACGGATACAAGGAGTAATATGTCACACAACTCCTATACTAACTCGTCCAATGTATCACATCCGTCAACACACGACCAGAATCTCGGACCTTCATCTACTACAGACCCTCGTGATCACAAGGATACAAAGTATGGCAGTACTCCCGAACAATCTGCACCAGTACTGGGGACATCGGGGTTATCTCGCCGCTACTAGTATTGAAGCAATTACGAACATCCTTCGTCCCGAGATACTAAGAAATCTGAATGATAACGATGTGCTCGAGAATCCTCTGGAGCTCAACTCCCCGGAAGAAATCAAGTCAGACAGGAGGCACCAAGACAGAACTCCGTCACATCGACATCATATAGATTCCAAAAATATCCGCGTGATCCTAAAAAAAATTTGAGTGGGAAGAGGAGTAGAATTAAATTATTACGTCAAGATTCCTCACCAGAGCATATAGGAGGAGAAAAAAGAATCCTACTCTCTGATATATAACTAGACTCAAAGTAGTTTTTCACTAGACTCGACTCGGCCAAGTTCGATCAATCAAGGGGGCTCCTAGGTCGGTACTGCTCTGATACCAACTTGTCACGCCCAAGATGCGATCCTATCCTCAATTTGGCACGAGGGCCTCGTCAGGGATAGAAGCGCATCTCGTCGTTTCGCAAGAATGGATATCGTTACAAGTACATGTACTGAAAAGATGAGATATATATAGGATTGTCTTACACTCGCCACAAGCTACATCAGAGCCACGTTAGTACAATACATAAACATCATGAGGAAGAGCAGGGTCCGACTACGGACGAAAACAAACGAGAAAAGAAGAACGACATACATCCTTGCTATCCCAGGTTGCCGGCCTGGAACCCATCCTAGATCGATGAAGAAGAAGAAGAAGAAGAAGCAAAACCAAATGAACAATCAACGCACTCGCGTCAAGTAATCTTTACCTGTACTTGCAACTGGTGTTGAAGTAATCTGTGAGCCACAGGGGACTCAGCAATCTCATTTCCAAAGGTATCAAGACTAGCAAAGCTTAATGGGTGAGGTATGGTTAAGTGGTGAGGTTGCAGCAGTGTCTAAGCATGTATTTGGTGGCTAAACTTACGAGAACAAGAATAAAGAGGGGGGGTGATCTACGCATAGCGGACGTGAACTAATAATGATCAAATGAATGATCCTGAACACCTACCTACGTCAGACATAACCTCACCGTGTCCTCAACCGAAGAAGGAACTCACGAAAGAGACAATCATGGTTACGCACTCAGTTGGCATATATTAATTAATTTAACTTCAAGTTATCTAGAACCAGTGTTAAACAAAGTTTCCACGTTGCCACATAACCGCGGGCATGACTTCCCGAAAGATTTAACCCTGCAGGGGTGCTCCAACAAGTCCATCACAAATTACCACAAGCCACATAGAAATCCTCGATCACGAAGCTCGCGATCTCGTTGGATTCCTTAGTGGAAAACCTCAACTCTGAGATTACCCAAAGCATCACCGGAATACCGATGCACAAGATATCTCGTCAAAGGTGAACATAATCTAGCAAGGCCACCCGACGTGTCGATGATCCCGATAGGATCCGCGTATCTCGTTCTCAGGACACGACGGATAAGCGAAACATACAGTGGCCTGATAGACATCACCCGAGTAGCCCCGGGTTGGCCCTGCAGGGTGCTCTGTTTTGGACCATCACCATCAGCACAGGAGCTCCCTGTATTATGTAGAATTACTCCTTGGGTAGCGCTAACTCCCTATGAATTTCAGTATTATCAAAATTATTATATTGGGAAAATGTAGTACCAATGTTGGGCCTTGCCAGACCAGCTTTAATCTAAACCGAATTATCAAGGGGGTCCTCATAACAAACCCGATCGTGTTAGGAGCGCTCAATTATGGAACATAACACTGGTAGCCGAAACTAAGGGGGCAAAGGTGGAACAAAACACCAAGCTAGAAAGGCCGAGCCTTCCACCTTTTACCAAGTATATAGTGATATGACAAGGGACCCATGTAATCAGATGGAAGCAACTGCACCTGCAACTAGCAATGCTAACACATGGCAAAGCAAGCAGTAACATAGCCAATCAGTGGTTTGCTAGGTTGTGAACAGGTTGAAGGTTTTCATGGCATAGTTGAGAGGCTGATATTCAACATGTGGTAGGCAACGACACATATCGACATAAACGTAAAACTAGCATGGCAATGATAGTAATGGTATCTGGGCAAATGGTCATCTTGCCTGAGATCCCGCTTGGAAGAAGAATGCCTCCGTGAAGCAGACGAACCGATGTAGTCGAATGGGTCCTCACATCCGACACGCTTGCGGAACTCTATCGAGACGGAGGAAAACGGAAACAAGCATCAACACACGAAATACACCACACGATGCACAACACAAACGATGCATGAGAAGCTGAACACATGCAAGACACGGCGTGACAATTCACAACACTTAGACACTACACATTAAGTGAAGTTCAATATGCAACGAGTTGCATATTGACGAAACTCCACGTTTAATTATTTAGTTCTATCCCATTTAGATACACCGTAATATTAAATGTGGTTAAACATGACAAGAGGTGAAGTGTAATTAAACTACCTATCTAGGCATTTTAAATGAGGTCGGAAATGACATATAGCACCTCCGAGAGGACCTCACATGTTAACTTACAATTGTGTCCAGATCTGAACTAAGACATTTAATTAGTTGTTAAACAGCAAAACAAATAGGTTTGCGTGATTCTACGCGTCGTTACAAGCAATTTACACATAGAGGACATCTCCAACGGAGCTACGGATCAAAAGATACAAGCACCGCAAGATATGATATCATGAATGCAATATGTGTGCAACGACGGTCACGAGCACATCAAAACATACAACCAGCAAGAAAATATGAAACTACATGAGATTCTAAGCAAGTTTCATATAGGACACGATCAAAACGGAGTTACGGTTCAACAACTACGAGCTAAACAAGAAATCACTACAAACTGCCAAAATCAGCCACATAGCATCTTCTACACCCCACAACTACGAGCTACACGACTCAAATATAATCAACCAAGGCATGAGACGATAGAGGGCAAGAAGCACTACAACATACAACTAACAACAACTAGCATGGAAGCATGGATCACTAGGAAAAGAAGTCACAAAATGGCTTCTCACACACAGTTTCAGACTTAGAGAAAATAACAGTTTATAAACTGCAGTTTTTGATCTGAAGGCATATTGACAGCAACAAAACCATAAGCTACGGGACTCCAAATGGCATGAAAATTCGCAACATGCTAGAGAATCCCAAAGTCCAGAACTAACTCCATTGCACCAACCTCAAAAGAGGTACAGATCACAACATACACTCATGCAAAGAGTGCAACAAAATATAACAGATCTCAGACTTAGAAATATTTCAGCATCTCCAAATCTGCACTTTTTCTAGCAACTTGAGAGCAAGCAAACCACACCTAAACATGGATTTCTATTGCAACCAAAAATACCAGGGACTAGACTAAACATCCAAGGTCAACTCTCTAGTTGACAACTCCATCATATCACGCACGGATTAAATCCTATGAAATAGACAAGAGGGCAACATGGCAAAATATCGCACGAACTAACTTGCTCAAAAGCTAAAACTAATTGCACAGATAGATCCTATGGATTTTTCTACCCCGAAAACATATAAAACATATGGGGTTGCACAACAATAATATCGCCACACGTAAAAGCGGGATAATGTCCTAAACACGGAAAATAAACTACCGGCAAATACCTACACGCAAAAATACCAATGACTACTCTAAAATACATGGCAAAAGTGTTCCTAAAACATGGACATTTTATCTGCGACATACGAGCAATCCAGACACGCACGAGAAATTACTACGGAACGAATCCTATTGGGACAGCACGTAAAACTATGCATTTGGCACGGCAAACCACGCCAAACAATTATGCAAGTTGTAAAATCGTGTTCTACGCGAAAATCTAGACAAAATACATATGCTACGCGTCGCGATCCGACTTACGGATTAGAAACTACGGGCATATTATTATACGTCTAATTCCTCAAATTAACTAAACCGAAAATAACCTAAATAACCTAAATGGACCAAACCACTCTATTGGGCCGAATCTACACGCGCAACATAGCAAACCTGCATGTGGGTGAGGAATAGTGGCTCGGGGGGGCTATACCTGGGCCGGCCTGGAGGGAGAAGGTAGAGTGGGCCGAGCAGGGGAGCTGTGGGCCGAGGCCGGTCCTCAGGCGAGGCGCAGAGCTGGGCCACGCGGGGCGCGCGCGAGGAGGCCCAGCTGGGGCGAGGAGGAGCTGCCCGTCGTGCTCCTTGCGCACGGGCTACCAGCAGCCATGGAAGCGGCGGCCGGCCAAGGCGCGGAGGCGGCCGGGAGGCGGCGGATCCGGGGCGACCGGTCCCATTCCAGCCGGTGGCCGGACGAGGAGGTCGCCGACGTCCTCCATGGGGCTTCCTACGGACAAAGAGAGAGAGAGAGAAGAAGAGTGAGAGGGAGGCCGAGATGAGAGGAGGGGAAGGCGACGGCGATGGGCTCGACCCGGTGGTCGGTGGCGGGAGGCGCTCCGGCGAGAGGAGAGGCGCTGGTGAGGGCCGACGGGGGCTGCGGGAGAAGGAGCACGGGAGCAGGGGCTCTGGGCTGCTCGACCGAACGGCGGCGGCGCGCTGACGGGCCGGCTCGGGCCCGATCTGGGCTCGGCGGGCCCAACGGTTGGTGGGAGGCTGAGGGGAGAGAGAGTGGGTTAGGGTTTCGGGGGTAGGTGACGCGGATCCCGAGGTAGAAGGAGAGGGGGCTGTCTAAAAATACACGGGGCTCTATTTATAGACAAATGGGGGGCTAGTTTTAGCGAAATTTCGCCCCGGTTTCAACCGCGCGGTCGGATTCGAATAATTCCAAACGCGGGATGGACTAAATGGCCATGTAGTGTAGATATCCGGAGACGAGAGGGAAATCGGGTGGCGCGGCAACGATTTTTAAAACATCGAAAGACGTCCGACGATAGACCGAATATGGTACCGCTACGGTCGACCATTCGGGTACGAGACAGACTCCGATCATGACGAAATTTGACAGGCAGCCTACCTATATTAAAATAAGACCGCACGTAAAATCTCAACCCAATCAGAGAAAGTTTTACGCACACCTTTTAAAACAAGATATTGACGGTGCCATGGACGCGTGCATGTGTGGTCGGCTCAGAACGAAAAACGACGAAAAACGGCAACGACGAGAACCGGCAACTAACATCGGATGCAACTTTTGAAAACTGGCGGCAACGGGATGCCGATGCAATGCTTATGATGCGATGATGATGCGACAAATAAAAATAACCACACGACAAAAACGGAATAGAAGGGGATTCTTCTGGAACGTCGGCATCGGGCTGTCATAGTGGGCACCTCAGATAAGTAATAGACCAACCTTTGTACCCGTAGTTGTTGACCCTCAGCTTCTCGTTCCACGATGAGGACCGCGCTGACCACTTGATTGGTGGCTGAGACGTATAGCAACATCGGCTCCCCTATGTAGAGTGCTGCTAGGATGGGGTTGCTGGCCAGAATTTCTTTGATTTCCTCCAAAGCCGTTGTGGCCTTGTCAGTCCATTTGAAGTTTTTAGTTTTCTTCAGCGACCTATAGAGCGGGAGGGCCTTCTCGCCGATGCGAGAGATAAACCGGCTCAAGGCCGCCATGCAGCCTGCTAACTTTTGGATGTGTTGTAGCTCTGTTGGGACAACGAGTTATGACAATGCTCGTATTTTGGCTGGATTGGCCTCAATTCCTCTTTGCGACACGATGAATCCGAGGAGTTTGTCGACTAGGACTCCGAAGACACACTTATCCATATTAAGTCGTATATCGTATGCCCATAAGTTGGCAAAGGTTTCCCTGAGGTCGTCTTCCAGCTGCCTGACGTGTCTGGTCTTAACAAGCACATCGTCCACGTATGCTTCCATAGTTTTTAAGATCTGTTTCTCCAAGCATGCCTGGATCATGCCCTGATGAGTGGATACTGCGTTTTTAACCCAAACAACATTGTGTTCAAGCAGAATGGCCCATAGGGTGTTACAAAGGTGGTTGCGGCCTGATCGGATTCCTTCATTTTGATCTGATGGTATCTGGAGTAAGCTTCGAGGAAGCACAATGAGTCGTGTCCGGCCGTTGCATCAATAATTTGGTCTATTCGAGGTTACGGGAAAGGATCCTTTGGGCAGGCCTTGTTTAGGTCCTTGAAATCGACACATAGCCGCCAAGATTTGTCCTTCTTTGGTACCATTACCACGTTTGCCAACCAATCGGGATGTTTGATGTCTCTGAAGAACCCGACTTCTAGTAGCTTGGCAAGTTCTTCACCCATAGCTTGACGCTTTGGTTTGAAAAATCGACGCACGGCCTATTTGATAGGCTTGAAGCCTGTAATTATGTTCAAGCTGTGTTCCGCCTGCCCTCGAGGGATTCCTGGCATGTTTGAGGGGTCCCACGCAAATATGTCCCAATTTTTGGGCAAGAGGGCGCGTAATGCTTCATCGATTGCGGGCTCCAGTTGAGCTCCGATGGACCTAGTCATATTAGGATTCGTTGGGTGTACCTGGAACTTAATGATCTCGTCCGCAGCTCTGAAGGATGTGGACTTGGGCCGCTTGCCGAGGATCACGTCATATTTGTCCACTACGACAGGTAGCGTCGTGAGTTCCTGTGCAGCCAGGGTCTCCACTAGTACCTAAAGGGCTAGGGATTCTGTTTTGTGTTCAGCTCGGAGAGCTCTATTGGGGTCACTGCTCACCGTGATCACACCGTTTGGCCCTGGCATTTTGAGCTTCGTGTACCCGTAGTGCGGTATGGCCTGGAATCTTGTGAAGGCTTTGCGTCCCAACAGGGCATGGTAACCATTGTGAAAGTGGAGCTCTTCGGATTGGTAGTTCTCGGGTGTACCAAATACTACGTCGAGCGTTACTCGTCCGGTGCAGCGGGCCTCTCTCCCGGGGACAATACCTCGGAGGGTGGTTGTGCTCTACTCGATTCGAGATCGGCCCAACTGCATTTTTGCAAGTGTGTCCTCGTAGACGAGGTTGATGCCACTGCCCCCGTCCATTAACACATTGTCAAGTCTGAAGCTGTCGACTATGGGGCTCAGGAGTAGGGCGACAGGTGTCCGACCTGTGCTGGTCGTCGGCTCGTCGCCCTGGTCGAAAGTAATGGGTCTGTTCGACTATGGGTTTGCCACCACTACATGGTGGATTTGATGGAGCTCCCAAAAGGCTCTCTTTCTATGATTCTTTGAGGTAAATGTTTCGTAGATCGTTAAGATCTGTGCTATTATCTCGCGTTGCTCCTGACTGGTCCTCCGCGGGTGTTGCCTTTAGGATGCCTTCCCCACTTTTTTTAACTTGCCTCACGACCTGACATGCTTGAAGGATATGGGTGGAACTTGATTCAGGCGGGGCAGAGTGTGTGGGGCATGGCCCTTCCAGTAGTACGTCGAGGACCGACCTGGCCCTTCTTTGTGTTCTCTTTGTTGGGTGCCCGGAGGTAATCAGCCCCGTCAGTGGGGGTGTGCGTTGCTACGGCGACAGAAATCTTCTGTTGTCTCTTGAGCTTGTGTTGGTTTTTCCCTTGAAGAGGACAGGGCGATGCAGCACAGGAGCAGTAAGTATTTCCCTTAGTTTGAGAACCAAGGTATCAATCCAGTAGGAGAATCTCGTCAAGTCCAGAGTACCTGCACAAACACAAAAGAGCTTGCACCCAACGCTATAAAGGGGTTGTCGATCCCTTCAAGATTGATCGCAAAGTGAGATCTGAAGGCGGAAAGTGCAACAAAGAAAAAGTGTAAGACTGAAAATATGGTGTGAAGTAAACCCGGGGGCCATAGTGTTCACTAGAGGCTTCTCTCAAAATAGCAAATATTACGGTGGGTGAACAAATTACTGTCGAGCAATTGAAAGAATCGCGCAAAGTCATGACGATATCTAAGGCAATGATCAAACATATAGGCATCACGTCCGAGACAAGTAGACCGATACTTTCTGCATCTACTACTATTACTCCACACGTCGACCGCTATCCAGCATGCATCTAGTGTATTGAGTTCATGACGAACATAGTAACGCCTTAAGCAAGATGACATGATGTAGAGGGATAAACTCAAACCAATGATGAAAACCCCATCTTTTTACCCTTGATGGCAACAACATGATGCGTGCCTCGCTACCCCTTCTGCCACTGGGTGAGGTCACCGCACGGTATGAACCCAAAACCAAGCACTTCTCCCATTGCAAGAATCATAGATCAAGCTGGCCAAACAAAACCCACAACTCGAAGAGAATTACAAGGATATGAAATCATGTATAAGAGAGATCAGAAGAAACTCAAATAAGATTCATAGATAATCTGATCATAAATCCACAATTCATCGGATCTCGACAAACACACCGCAAAAGAAGATTACATCGGATAGATCTCCTTGAAGATCATGGAGAACTTTGTATTGAAGATCCAAGAGAGAGAAGAAGCCATCTAGCTACTAGCTATGGACCCGTAGGTCTATGGTGAACTACTCACGCATCATCGGAGAGGTCATGGTGTTGATGAAGAAGCCCTCCGTATCTGAATCCCCCTCCGGGAGGGCACCAGAACGTGCCCAGATGGGATCTTAGGGAGACAGAAGCTTGGGGCGGCGGAAAAGTACTTTCGATGATCTCCTGATTTTTTCTGGAATTTATGGGAATATATAGGCGAAAGACCTAGGGCAGAGGTGGCCCAGGGAGCCCACAAGGCTGAGAGTCGCAGGCCCCCTGGTCGCGGCTAGGGTGCTTGTGGGGTCCCTGGTGGCCACCTTCCTTGGTTCTCAAGCTTCGAGATCTTCTTCTGTTTCGGAAAAAAAATCTTTTTGGAAGTTTCTTTCCGTTTGGATTCCATTTAAAATCCTCCTCTGAAAGGGTTCAAAAACACGAAAAAACAGGAACTGGCACTTGGCACTGAGTTAATAAGTTAGTCCCAAAAATATATAAAAGGCATACAAAATATCCAAAGTTTGACAGGATAATAGCATGAAACCATCAAAAATTATAGATACGTTGGAGACGTATCAAGCATCCCCAAGCTTAATTCCTGCTCATCTTCGAGTAGGGAAGTGATAAAGACTGAATTTTTGATGTGGAATGCTACCTAGCATAGTTGTCCTTTGCAACTTCCTTTCGTGTGACATGAATGTTCAGATCCGTAAGATTCAAAACAATAGTTTGCTATTGACATGAAAACAATAATACTTCAAGCAAACTAGCAAGGTAATCATGAACTTTTGAAATAACAATGCCAAAGAAAGTTATCCCTACAAAATCATATAGTGTGGATATGCTCCATCATCCCCACACAACTAATTTAAATCATGCACAACCCCGGTATTGGCCAAGTAATTGTTTTCGCACTCTTACTTTCTCAAACCTTTTATAACTATCATGCAATACATGAGCGTGAGCCATGGATATAGCACTATAAGTGGAATAGAGTGTGGTGGTGGTTGTGAGACCAAAAGGGAGGAGATGGTCACATTGACTCGGCGTATCAAAGGGCTATGGAGATGCCCATTAATAGATATCAATGTGAATGAGTAGGGATTGCCATATAAAGGATGCACTAGAGCTATAAGTATGTGAAAGCTCAAAAGGAGAACTAGTGGGTGTGCATCCAACTTGCTTTCTCACGAAGACCTAGGGCGATTTTGAGGAAGCCCATCATTGGAATATACAAGCCAAGTTATATAATGAAGATTCCCACTTAGCATATGGTGGTGACGAAACGAGAGGCTCTCAATCATGAAGAACATGGTGCTATTATGAAGCACAAGTGTGGAAAAAGATAATAGCATTGTCCCTTCTCTCTTTTTCTCTTTTTTTTTGTTTTTTTTGGGCTCTTGGGCCTCTTTTTTTCTCTTTTTTTTATTTGGGCTCTTTGGGCTATTTTTTATCTCCTCACATGGGACAATGCTCTAATAATGATGATCATCACACTTTTATTTACTCACAGCTCAAAGCACAGAACGATGATGACTCTATAGGAAATGCCTCCGGTAGTGTACCGGGATGTGCAACGATCTAGCTTGGCGTATGACGTTGAAACATCTCGCTAGCTATCTTACGATCATGCATTGGCAATATGAGAGTGACAACACAAGTCATGAGACGGAACGGTGGGAGTTGCATGGCAATATATCTCGGAATGGCTATGAAAATGCCATAGTACGTAGGTATAGTGGCTGTTTTGAGGAAGGCATATGGTGGGTTTGTGCACCGGCGAGAATTGCACGGCACTAGAGAGCCTAGCAATGGTGGAAGGTGAAAGTGCATCTATACCATGGACTCACATTAGTCATGAAGAACTCACATACTTGTTGCGAAAGTTTTTATTAGTAATCGAAACAAAGTGCTAAACGCATACTCCTAGGGGAAGGGTTGGTAGGTGTTAACCATCGCGCGTTCCCGACCGCAACACAAAGGATGACAATCAATAGATCAATTATGCTCCGACTTCCTAACATAGCGGTTCACCATACGTGCATGCTACGGGAATCACTAACTTCAACACAAGTATTTCTTGATTCAGAACACCCTACTAACATAACTCTTAATATTACCAAATCCACGTCTCAAAACTAATTGAGAGGAATCGAAACTTCTATTTCTACTCAATGCACATGAAGATGGAAGTTTTTGTATCCTCTTTGGGTACCTATCACCTTTGGGACTATTTTCATAGCACAAATCAACTACCAGGTCACGCACCGTCGTGCTCTAAAAGATCTAAGTGAAGCACATAGAGCAAAATTATCTAGCTCAAAAGATATAAAACACTATGAGCATTCTAGCAAAATCACGATGAGTGCATGTCCCTCTCAAAAGGTGTGCAGCAAGGATGATTGTGACACAATAAAAAAGAAAAGACTCCTACGATACAAGACGCTCCAAGCAAAACACATATCATGTGGTGAATAAAAATATAGCTCCAAGTAATGTTACCGATGTATTGAAGACGAAAGAGGGGATGCCTTCCCGGGGCATCCCCAAGCTTAGGCTTTTTGGTGTCCTTAAATTTTGCTTGGGATGCCTTGGGCATCCCCAATCTTGAGCTCTTTACACTCCTTATCTCTTTGTCCATGAGAACATCACCCAAAACTTGAAAACTTCACAACACAAAACTTAAACAGAAACTCGTGATAACATTAGCACAAGAAAAAAAACTACCACCTCTTTAGGTACTGTTGCAATCTTGATTTCTATTTATATTGGTGTTAGATTACTGTATTCTCACTTTTCCATGGCTAGTATCCCCCGATACTATCCATAGTTTCATCAAAACAAGCAACCAACTCAACAAAATCATAATCTGTCAAAAATAGACCAGTTTGTAGCAATCTTTATACTTCGTATACTTCTCGTACCTAAAAAATTCTGAAAAATTACGACTGCCTGGGAAAAATTCATATCAACCAGCAGAAAAAAGAATCAACTCAAAAGCTCTTTCTTAATAAAAATGAAAAATAATCTCGTCAGCGAAAAGTTTCTGTCTTTTTCCAGCAGGATCAAACAACCATCACCAAGACTAGTCATAAAGGTTTTGCTTGGCTCAAACACAAAAAGAAACACAAAAGACACTATCATAAAAGAATTATGATGGTGTGGATGCAACAAAACAGAAAGAAAAATATAAATTCATTGGGTTGCCTCCCAACAAGGGCTATTGTTTAACACCCTTAGCTAGGAATAAGGATTTCAATGATGCTCACATAACAGACAAGAATTGAAGCACAACGAGAGCATCATAAAGCATGTGAAAATCACATCTAAGTCTAACATACTTCCTATGCAAAGGAATTTTATAGGAGAACAAATTGGCAAGACAACCAATAGTTACCAAATGCAAGGAAGAAGAAAGAGACAATAGCAATCTCAACATAACAAGAGGTAATTTTGTAACATGAAAGTTTCTACCACTATATTTTCCTCTCTCATAGCAATTACATGTGGGATCATAATCAAATTCAACAATATAGTTATCACAAAGGATATTCTTTTCATGATCCACGTGCATGCAAAGTTGACGCTCTTCAAAAATAGTGGGATTGTCATCAAATAAAGTCATGACTTCTCCAATCCCACTTGCAATATTGTTGCAAATATCATACTCATCATGAGGCTTAAACAAATTTTCAAGATCATAAGAAAAATCATCATCCCAATCAAGATCATTGCAACAAGTAGGGGACATAGCAAAACTAGCATCCCCAAGCTTAGGGTTTTGCATATTTTTAGCATGATTGACACAAATAGGATTTATAGTGAAACCATTGCAATCATGCTTTTCATTCAAGGAGCCCTCGTGAATCACTTCATAAATTTCTTCATCACGATTTTCAGATTCACACATCTCAAGCAAAACTTCATAAAGATAATCTAGTAAGCAAAACTCACTAGCAATTGGTTCAACATAGTTGGACCTCTTGAAAAGATTGGCAAGTGGATGAGGATCCATATCACTAGATTTTCAGCAAGCGAAGATGCAAGCATATTGATGGCACATGGCAACACAAGTAAACAGAAAGCAAGCGAAAGAAAGGGCGAACGAAAAAGGCAAACGAAAAAGGAAAATATTCTTTTGTAAATTTTTTATTTTTCAGAAGTGGGGGAGAGGAAAACGAGAGGCAAAAAAGGTAAATGCAAGAGATGAGTTTGCGACACTTACTTGGATGAGTTCTTGACTTGATCCTCCCCGGCAACGGCGCCAGAAATTCCCCTGCGACGGCGCCAGAAATTCTTCTGTCGTCTCTTGAGCTTGCGTTGGTTTTTCCCTTGAAGAGGAAAGGGCGATGCAGCACAGGAGCAGTAAGTATTTCCCTCAGTTTGAGAACCAAGGTATCAATCCAGTAGGAGAATCTCGTCAAGTCCAGAGTACCTGCACAAACACAAAAGAGTTTGCACCCAACGTATAAAGGGGTTGTCAATACCTTCAAGATTGATTGCAAAGTGAGATCTGAAGGCGGAAAGTGCAATGAAGAAAAAGTGTAAGGCTGAAAATATGGTGTGAAGTAGACCCGGGGGCCATAGTGTTCACTAGAGGCTTCTCTCAAAATAGCAAATATTACGGTGGGTGAACAAATTACTGTCGAGCAATTGATAGAATCGCGCAAAATCATGACGATATCTAAGGCAATGATCATACATATAAGCATCACGTCCGAGACAAGTAGACCGATACTTTCTGCATCTACTACTATTACTCCACACATCGACCGCTATCCACCATGCATCTAGTGTATTGAGTTCATGACGAACAGAGTAACGCCTTAAGCAAGATGACATGATGTAGAGGGATACACTCAAACCAACGATGAAAACCCCATCTTTTTACCCTTGATGGCAACAACATGATGCGTGCCTCGCTACCCCTTCTGTCACTGGGTGAGGTCACCGCACGGTATGAACCTAAAACCAAGCACTTCTCCCATTGCAAGAATCATAGATCAAGCTGGCCAAACAAAACCCACAACTCGAAGAGAATTACAAGGATACGAAATCATGCATAAGAGAGATCAGAAGAAACTCAAATAAGATTCATAGATAACCTGATCATAAATCCACAATTCATCGGATCTCGACAAACACACCGCAAAAGAAGATTACATCGGATAGATCTCCATGAAGATCATGGAGAACTTTGTATTGAAGATCCAAGAGAGAGAAGAAGCCATCTAGCTACTAGCTATGGACCCGTAGGTCTATGGTGAACTACTCACGCATCATCAGAGAGGTCATGGTGCTGATGAAGAAGCCCTCCGTATCCGAATCCCCCCTCCGACAGGGCACCAGAATGTGCCCCAGATGGGATCTTAGGGAGACAGAAGCTTGCAGCGGCGGAAAAGTACTTTCGATGATCTCCTAATTTTTTGTGGAATTTATGGGAATATATAGGCGAAAGACCTAGGGCAGAGGTCGCCCAGGGAGCCCACAAGCCTAGGAGGCGCACCCCACTGGCCGTGGCTAGGGGGCTTGTGGGGTCCCTGATAGCCCCCTCCTTGGTTCTCAAGCTTCCCGATCTTCTTCTGTTTCGGAAAAAAATCTTTTTGGAAGTTCCGTTCCGTTTGGACTCCGTTTAAAATCGTCCTCTGAAAGCGGTCAAAAACACGAAAAAACAGGAACTGGCACTTGGCACTGAGTTAATAAGTTAGTCCCAAAAAGATATAAAAGACATACAAAACATCCAAAGTTTGACAGGATAATAGCATGAAACCATCAAAAATTATAGATACGTTGGAGACGTATCATGCGTCTTATCCGGATTTGTCTAGATTGCTCAGTAAGGTTGGGATCGTTGCACATTTGCTTTATTTGCCAAGTGCTTTCCATGGCGCGGTATTTGAGCACCAAACCTGCTAGCTCGGCGAGGGTTTGAATTCGGCGACGGGAGAGGGCATTGAGGATGCCCTCATCACGGCAATGATGCCGGAAGGCATTGATAAGCTCCTGTTCGTCGCGGCCCTCTGTCCTATTGCTGAGGAGGAATCTAGCCCAGAAGTGGTGTACTGATTCCCCTGGCCGCTACGTGACTTCACATGGGACTGATAAACCGAACTCTTTTGCTTCATGCTCGAGTTGGGTGGTGGGTGGGATAAGATTTTGGGTTCCCGTGAGTGGTGGGTTTGAGATATCGGTGGACGCGTCCCCGACTTGGTCGCGTATTGGATGAGTGACTCGCCCCAAAATATTGCCGAGGCTAGATAGATACTCCGGTTTATTGGGTAAGTCTGGATGATGAGTGATCGGGACATATACTGTCCTTAACTCCAGTAGTTAGTGTGGGAGCCCTTAGCCAGGCACTCGACAGTGTTAATTTGATGTGTGATGGGTAGGACATGGATTTCCGTGTCGTTCGGTCTGAGTCAGATCTGATAATAGATCGTAGCTTGATTGTTCATCATGCCCATGGCTTGGATCTGGTCGAGTAGTTCGTGTAGTACCGGGGTTTCGACGGAGTTCGTTCCGTTCGTGAGTTTGGGGTTAGCCCGTGCCACTAATGCCCCGGAGGCGCTCAAGGTCGCCTCCGGAGTGTATTCGGCTGAGACGAGTTCGGGCGTGTTAAACATGTCACGCTCTAAGGCGGATTAGGGGTGAAGGTTATCCCAGTGGCGAGATCCACCATTTCCGAAGCAGAAGCATCGGTACCCGCGGGTTCGTGGAAAGGATCTAAAAGTATTGTTAACACAAGGTCTCCCCGGGGGTCAGTGGTGAACTCTAGCTTCCCGAACCCGACTCCCTAACCGGGGATAAAGTCCTCGACCTGGCCAAGGTGGCCGGCCGGATTGGCATGCAAAACAATGATTCCAAATGCGAAGATCTCGTCGGGGACGAAAACATCCTTGTTGAGGATCTCCTTGCTCATGACTAAGCATGCCATCGATCCTTCCGGCGATCGAATCAATGGAACTCTCAATGAAAGCACCAAGGTCGGTGTTAAAATCGACAGATCTCGGGTAGGGGGTTACCGAACTATAGACCTTGGATCGATGGATTGCAGGAGAAAAGGGGAGGTAGTATTTACCCAGGTTTGGGCCCTCTTGAGGAGGTAAAACCCTATGTCATGCTTAATTATATTGCAGTGGATGATGACTAGACACTTGATCTACCTCGAGATCGTATGAGCTAAACCCTAGCTGAGTCAATCTGCCTATACGCATGAGAACCTCTGGTTTATATAGACACAAGGGTTCCTAGGGTAACATATTATCGAGCTCAGCCAAGGACATATTGGCCGACCTAGTCTACCTTACTTGGACGTCACACCAGTCTTCGGTGCTTTCCTCCTTGAATACGAGATGACCATAGAGTCTGTCCTCCAATTAATATGGCCCATTAGGTCGGCCTCTTACGAAGCGAGCTGACTACCTGAGGACCCCTTAATCCTGGACTCCCTCATCGGGGATGACCGGTTAGTCCGCCACATAGGACGCGCCCCCACCTGGACCACCTTTTTCTTTTATTTATTCATTCTTTTCTTTCTCTCTCTTCCTCTCCACCAATCACGTGCAAGTGATCGGACATATTAGGAAGCCAATGAGGAGTGTGGTGTGCGGACGGACAAATAGGGGACACGCCCAGTCACTGATCGAGCGCATCCGTGGGTATTTAGAGCATCTATAGCCGGACCCCTCAAACCATCCTCAAACGCCCGGGCAGGCCGTCCGGTCAATGCCCGATCACGAAAAATTGACCCAGATGGACTCCCTAAACGGACCTCGAACGCCCTGGCTGACCGGCACCCCGCATTTCCAGCCCATATATGGGGCGGGTATGGGGGAGCCCCGGCACGCCTGCCCGACTGCGTGGCCATCCACCGGCCCCACCGACACGTCAGCCCGGCCCACCATCGACCCCACTAAATACCTGAATTGGGAAAACCCTAGACATCCATCAGCTCACTCTCTGTCCACTCCACTTTCCCTTTCCACGCTTCGATTCGATGGCCGGCGACGAAAGCAACTTCGATGGGTCGAACGTCGATGTGGAGGAGTTGGCCCTCCGCATCGCGTTACGTCGGTCACTACAGGACCAAGGCAGCCCCGACGACGGTGGATCTGCATCCTCTAGGCCCGTCGCACGCCAACGGAGCGCCGAAGGCGGTGGATCTGCATCCTCCGGGCCCGTCGCACGCCGACGGAGCGTCGACAACGTCGCAAACCCTTCTCACAAGGTGCACAGCTTCAGTCGCTCTCGCTCCGGGAGGTCCACTCCAAGTCAGGTAGTACACCCACCTCCACCACCTTCTTCTCCGGAAGCGGTGCCCAGCCACCGCTGGGTCCTTGAGCCCGCGACAGGGACGGGTCACACGAGGATGCCTGAATTCGAGGCGCGTGCAGCCCATCGTGAGCGACAACGGGCTAGGGAGAGAGAGGAGGCGCCGGTAGCGCGTCGGTCGACCCCGAGGACACGCTCCTCTCAAGCGTCCTTCGTCGCTTGCTCACGACGGCAGAGATGGATGCGCGCCGCCTCCACCGCAAGAATGTTGAGGCGCTCCGAGTGGCCATCCAGTTATCGGAGCGCCAGGGAGCGAAAGAGGTGGCGGCGAAGGCGAAAGCAGCTCGCCATGCAAAGGAGCAGGAGTGCCTGCTCTGCAGGTGCATGCAGCTGCGATGAGGACGCCAATAATGTCTCCACCACGTCCGGCTCCGATGACGACAACGACGCTCCACTGCACGCCAATGCTTACACGGATGAGGGGCACAACAGCGTGAACGACCGGAAAGGAAAGGGGGTGGCGAGGAAATGGTGATTTCCTCCGCCCTTCACCATTTTGTTCATATTTTAATTATGTTTTAGTTTGTAGTATGAATTTGCCGATGAACGATCCTTTTGGTCGATGAAACTATTCGATTCGATGAAAGACGTTGATCTTTGATTTTACGTAGCGTTGCATGCGTTTGTATAGATACGAGGGTTCGGATATGAGGGATGTGGATGTAAAAAAGCAAAAAAATAAGGCGTGTCCTAAGACGTTTAATGAAATCGTATTTGAAGGATCCGACTATAAATACTCTTAAGAATCATATTTGTAATGTTCGACTCTAACTAATTAAGCGCCTTGCACTTCGTGAATGGGTCGAGTTGGTTCTAATCCACCAGGCGTGCATCATTTTCATACTCCCTCCGTCCTAAAATAAGTGTCTCAACTTTGTACTAGTTCTAGTACAAAGTTGTACTAAGCTTGAGACAGTTATTTTGGGACGGAGGGAGTATAACTTTTAGATGTAGACGTGTAGCTGAGTGATTATTGCGAGGGGAGTTGTCTGAACGGCAGTGGTGGGTCAGTACACTGTTCAAAACCTAGGTGTTGTAGTAGAATACCATGTGAAATACAACTGATTGTGTGAATCTTCAGACAATGGGGCGGTCCTGATACAAGGATCATACGCACCTCAAGCCAAATTGGATTTCCGAGGAGAGGAGAATCAAAATACTCCAGCCAAATTAGATTTCGGAGGAGAGGAGAATCAAAACACTCTACGTGAGGAGAGGAGCGAGATCGAACGAAAGAGTTACTTTGGAGGAAAAAAATAATTTTAAAATAACTGTCTTAATTTTATACTAGCTTTAGTATAAAGTTATACTAAGCTTAAAACATTTATTTTAAAATAAAGACAGTACTTTAATACGGAAGTAAGTACTCGTTCCATACCATAATATATGACGTTTTAGCAGTTCACTTAAGCTGCTAAAACGTCATATATTATAAATGGAGAGATAATAATAGATATAGATAAGAAAAAAAAACTATAAACTACAAATAGATGATCGCAACAGATCGTAATTACTTGTGGCCGTAAAAGTCTGTACTTCTATATGAGATAAACTAACTGATTTAACATAGAATGCTCAAGAAAATAACAACTAATTTGGCACACAATCGTCATTCTTTACCTATTAATAAAGCACCTATTACTTCTATGATACGTCATGAAAATTGTCCTTAAAGTTTACATAAATTACCCACCATGTCATCGGTAAGTAATAGAAAACGTTTTACAAAGCGAAAAATCTCGGATTGGGCCGGCCCATATAAAAACCTCCTATATTAGACTCTGCACCCTGGGAGAATATCCCGCACACCGTATGGGCCGGCCCATGCACAGGCGCCAGTTTTTTTAGTTCCGTTTATTTATTTATATTCAGTTCTGTTTTATTTTTCTATTTTAAATAATTTAGAACTTCAAATAACCTTTAAACTTTTAATAAACTTCAAATTTTAAATCAACATATTTAAAAAAATAAAATGTTTGTGACTTCAAAAACTGCTCGGAGTTTTTGTAAAAAATGTTCGCATATACAATAAAATGTTTGCAAATTTGAAAAAAATGTTTGTAAAATAAGAAAAGTCCATGATTTCAAATCAAACTCCATTTATTAAAAATTATTAAAAGCATTTAACAAAATGCTTTCTAATTCAAAATATGTTAATGCATTTAAAAAATGTCCTAAAATTTTAAAAACAGCTAATGCCTGTTTTGATAGTTTTTTTTTATTTAAATTTTTCCGTTCCATTTCTGCTTACTTCTAATTTAAATAATTTAGAATTACAAAAGCATTTGCATATTAAAAATAGGAATTTTGAATTAAAATGTTGACGAAAACATAAAATGTTTGTGGATTCAAAAAAGGCGCCGGATTTTTATATTTTTTTTTGTAAATTCCAAAACAATGTACGTGAGTTTAATAAATATATTACTGACTTATAAAAATGTTTGTTTATTCAGAAAAACTTCATGCGTTTCAAAAATGTTTGTGAATTTAAAGTAAAATCCTCCAACATAAAAAATTATGTTCGTCTTTTCTAGAATTGGTCCCCAATTCAAAAGAAAATATTTAAACCCGTTTGAAATATAAAAAATATTCACGATTTTTAGTAAATGTTTGTCAATTGTAAAAAATGTTCTTGATTTTAAAATTGTTCTCATATTTGTAAAATTGTTCATGAACGATCTAATGTATGTAGTTAAACATTAATGCTTCTAAGTGTTTGTGAAAATATACCCGTGTGATTTTTGAAGAATTAACTGTTGGATGGATCGGATTATTATTGTATGTTTTCTAAAAGAAAATATTGAAATTTAGAATAATTCTTTGAGTTACCAAGATTTTTGACAATCATGATTTTTTTTTTTTGAAAATGTAAAGATTGCTTCAACTTGTGAATAAATTTAAAACAAGAAACATTTTCTTGCATTTCTGCACAAAATTTTAAAATCAAGCGATGATGTGTGAATATAATATGGTCATCATCATTGAAGATTATGTTTTTTTTCTTCCGTTGCAACGCACGGCCATTTTGCTAGTATAACTAATACTTCCTTCGTTTTTAAATAATTATAATTGAAAAAAAATATTTCTTTTTAATTATAATTATAAACTAACTGATTTAACATAGAATGCGCAAGAAGAAAAAACTAATTTGGCACACAATCGCCATTATAACTAATACTGCCTCTGTTTCTAAATAATTATAATTGAAACAAATAATCTATTTCTTTTTAATTACAATTATTTAGATACAGAGCGAGTATAATTCTAGCTATGTCTCCCTAAGAAACATTAATATATCTCCTTTTCCATAAAGAAAAAACTATGTGTCCTTCTTCTGTTTGACCGCCTCCTCCCCAGCGGGCTGCGCTTTGTTGGCCGCCGGCTCCTCACCTGGCCGCTGCGCCTCTTTCTTCAGGACCTCCTTTTCTGCACCCAGCTTTCCGGCTGCGAGTACAGTTCATAGACGCATGGTGTAAGTAGTCATGCTAAAAAGAAAAATACAGTAACAAGTTTGAAACGAAAGATCAAACTAAATCCGTAGGTACGTACCAGGTGCTGGTTTGTCCGTTTTCTGTTGGAGATACCAGATCCCGGCGGCCGCGGCGGACGCGGCGGTGGCACCCAGGGCGGCCTGCCGGCGAGAGGGGCGCGGCAGCTTTCCAAGGAAGGATCGAATCGCCGACATTGCTAACTGTCTATGGGCAGTGGCGGAGGCAGGAATGATTTTCAGGTGTGGCGGAGTTTGTGAACGAAAAACCCATATACAACTCAGTTATGGAAGAGCTCACTAGAATAGCAAATATATATTACTTGGAGTTCAACTAATACAACCAAAATCCAAAATTTAAGTATTGACACTCTAAATACTTCATTCGATGATGATTACATGGATGATCGGTTGTCAATATATCATATATATTAACTGGACGGGTTTGCCTATAAAACATCAAAACCATAGATAAATGATGAATTAGTAATTAGTACTCCATCCGTTCCAAAATATAATACCTTTTAGAGATTCCACTAGAAGACTAAATACGGAGCAAAATGAGTGAGTCTATACTCTAAAATATGTCTATGTACATCCGTGTGTAGTTTATATGATAATCTCTAAAAGGTCTTATATTTAGGAACGGAGGGAGTAGGATACAATGGTAGAAAACACATTATGCAAGTGTAGATAGTTAGAAAGAAGCCATCGGCTTTGACAAAATACTCTTTAAATCTGTAAAAAAAAGAAAAACTAATTGGTTAGTCTCTCAACAAAAATAGTAAAATAATTGAAGAAATGTTCAATGTGATTCTTGACTTCCTCTGTGAAAGAGTAGTAGTCAGCCGCCAAGAACCAAGCCCAACAGGAGGCGAACCACCGCCCAAAACCTAAAAATTATGCTGGGCTAATAGTAATATACGTACTTGCATGGCAGCTTAGGTATGGCGGTGGCCAAACCATGCCAGATTGTTAGATTCGCCCCTGTCTATGGGGTTTCGAACGAAGCGTTGGGGCTTGCGGCTTGGTCTTGGTCTGAAGGTTGTGGTTGGAGGAAGGCCGTGCTGCCCGCGTCTTTATATGCCTGCACGCCTGCCCATCGATCAGTCAAGCTTCTTTTCCAAGCAAAGAAGATCGATCATCAGACACGACCCAACTCCCAAGGCACAAACATACCGTCACCAAGGCGTGCACGTGTATCTCTTGTCCAACTCCCAAGAAGATCGATCATCAGACACTTTTTTTGTCACTTTTTTTGTCCAACAAGTCGATGCTGTATAATGGTCACCCGAATGGTTCAGCACAAAATCTCTCTCGAAATAGGTTTTCGTCCCATTTTATATATAAAGCTACAATCACACAAATATAGGGTCCAACATTATAAGATGATGAGGTAGCCTTCTTATAAAGCCAATCCTGAGATACCCGGCACAAATAGAACACGCATGACTACGTTATCAGCAACATGCACCGGGCGAGCTAAACACCCCCACACTACGACCTAACATACCTAGGCTTCACGACAATGCCCTCAACAGGGAAAACAACGAAGATTGTCGCCACCACCGAGTCGACCGGACAAAGGTCTTCATCCATCAAAATACTCTAGCCAAATTGGATTTTCGAGGACAGGAGAATCAAAATACTCTACGTGAGGAGAGGAGCGAGATCGGACACGTTGAATTAACGTTCGCTGGCCACGGACGAAGGAGTTACTTTGGAGGAAAAAAGTACTCCCAAAATAATTGTCTCAATTTTATACTAGCTCTAGTATAAAGTTGTACAAGCTTAAGACATTTATTTTGAGACGGAAAGAGTACTTTAATACGGAAGTAAGTACTCCCTCCATACCATAATATATGATGTTCTAGCAGTTTATTTAAGCTGCTAAAACGTCATACATTATAATACAGAGATAGTAATAGATATAGATAAGGTCTTTTACCTTTTATCTCTTCTCCTAGCCGCATGGGCCTTTGAGAGAGGCTTCGGCCAGTCCACCAGGGACTGGTCCACCTCTTCTCAAAGTCCATAAGGCTCTTGGGCCGTCACACCCCTCCCGGTGGTCCCCCTATACCCTCTCGGCACACCCGGTACACTACCGATGAGCCTAAAACTTTTTCTGTAACCAAAACATGACTTCCTATATATCAATCTTTATCTCCGGACCATTTCATAGCTCCTCATGACGTCCAGAATCTCATTCGGGACTCCGAAGAACCTTCGGTCACCAACACCTACAACTCAACTATACCAAAACGTCACGGAACCTTAAGTGTGCAGGCCCTGTGGGTTTGAGAACTATGTAGACATGACCGAGACACTCTCCGGTCAATATCCAATAGCGGGACCTGGACGTCCGTATTGGATCCTAGATATTATACAAAGATCTTATCGGTTGAACCTCTATGTCAAGGATTCACACAATCCCATATATCATTCCCTTTGTCCTTTGGTATGTTACTTGCCCGAGATTCGATCGTCGGTATCGACATACCTATTTCAAGCTTGTTACCGGCAAGTCTCTTTACTCGTTCCGTAATACAATATCTCATGGCTAACTCTTTACTCACATTGCTTGCAAGGCTTGTTTGTGATGTTGTATTACCAAGTGGGCCCCGAGATACCTCTTCATCACACGGAGTGACAAATCCCAGTCTTGATCCATGCTAACTCAAGAGACACCTACAGAGATACCTGTAGAGCACCTTTATAGTCACCTAGTAATGTTGCGAGGTATGATACACAAAAGGCATTCCTCCGGTGTCAGTGAGTTACATGATCTCATGGTCATAGGAATATATACTTGACATGCAGAAAACAATAACAACAAAATAACACGATCATATGCTACGTTTATAGTTTGGGTCTTATCCATCACATCATTCTCCTAATGATGTGATCCCGTTATTAAGTGACAACACTTGTCTATGGTCAGGAAACCTTAACCATCTTTGATCAACGAGCTAGTCAACTAGAGGCTCACTAGGGACATTGTTTTGTCTATATATCCACACATGCATTTATGTTTCCATTCAATACAATTATAGCATGGATAATAAACGATTATCTTGAAACAGGAAATATAATAATAACTATTTTCTTATTGCCTTTATCGTTAGAACTCACTTTGGCTCACCAGCATTCCAAGTAGATATACGAACCGAGTTTTATGTGGAAGATCACTTTGTATATAACCTAGAGACTCACTAGGGACATAGCTTTGTATATATATATACACACATGCATTTATGTTTCCATTCAACACAGTTATAACATGGATAATAAACGATTATCTTGAAACAGGAAATATAATAATAACTATTTTATTATTGCCTCTAGGGCATATTTCCAACACGGGTTAGGGCATCTACAATGCCAACCCACAAATTTTCTCCTGCATCAACTGAGGGACAGGGGGGAGGGGCACTCTACGGATACGGATACGGGAGACGCTGTAAGTGCGTCTAGTGCCCCTTAGTGATTTTGGTGGTTTGAAGACTTATAGGTTAAGTATGTAATGTGTTTATGAGTGTACGCAGGATCTATAAGTCATTGAGGAGTTTGAGATATTTGATGAATATCGACCCCTAAAAATATATATCTTCGGTTGAAGAAATTGGTCTGAAGCTGAAGAAATGAATCGCGAGGAATCTGCGATGAAATTGATATTCCTCATGAAGATACTGAAATTGAGGAATTCGGTGTGTCCTGAAGAAAATCACTTTGAAGACTTTGAAGCATGAAGATTTACTCTTTCTGTTTTATTTTCTTCGCATTTGAGTAATAGGAACACCGTACTGTTAAAGGGGGTCGAAGTTACACTCTGGAATGAATTTCCTCATGATGCTCAACAC
This sequence comes from Hordeum vulgare subsp. vulgare, assembly GCF_904849725.1. Lineage (NCBI taxonomy): Eukaryota > Viridiplantae > Streptophyta > Magnoliopsida > Poales > Poaceae > Hordeum > Hordeum vulgare. Next base: position 380,904,020 of record NC_058519.1, on the reverse strand, counting down.
AAACCTAATCCTACCAAATGCCTCAAGTGAGGAATACGAGTGACATGAGGACCCTCCCAGTTGAGGGTTCCGACCGTTTTGATAGCCACGCCAAGTCATTGGTCTTATCCACACCAACGGTCATATTATTTAAGGGCATTAGTGTCAAATCATGTCGGGATGCTCCCAGGCTATAAATAGCCGCCCCCACAACCATTAGCTGGTTGGCTGCTCCGTTAGAAACTGACACTTGTCATAAGAGCAACCCAATTCCTCAGAGTCTTCGAGAGTAATTCATCAGTGAGGAAATACCCCATACACCGAAACCACCAACCAAACCTAGTGATTGAGCATCACTGAAGAAGTTGTTCATGTGTGGGACTGAAGCCTTTTACCTTTGAGGATTGTGCATCCTCCACACAGTTAGGCGTCATGGTCTAGAACTTTCCAGCAGTCGATTGTGGAACGCCGGGTGACCAAGTTTGTGAGGGTTTGGAAGTCTGCCCTGAAGACTTACCACGAGTGCTGGGCGAGGACTGTGTGTTCTTAGCCCAAGGAGAACACGGTAGGGACTGTGTGTCTCGGGACTGTGTGTCCTTTGGTTTCAATACCAAGCCGCTCCAAACCAGATGTACGACTGTCACAACAGTTGGAACTGGGTCATCAACTACTGTCTTCGCTAAGAAACGGGTTCTAATTCCTCAACTCCTTACTTTCCTCAGATCATGTGTTGATGACTTTCACTACTACTGTTTGAAGAATTTGCTGAAGACTTTCTCTGAAATTCCTCAACCCTAAATTCTTCACGCTAGTTAATCCTCATCTGTTTTCTGCGTGCCTGCTAACTGTGCAATCTGTTTTCACATTCCTCACTCTGAAAAACTGCTGTTGTGAAACTTTGCACTTCTGATCCTTTACTGTTTTCGCTAGAAGTTAGTCATTAGTGAGGAATTTCCTCAAAAGGAATTTCCTCAGTGATGAAATTCTAAAAATCTCCTATTCACCCCCCCTCTAGTCGATATAACGCACTTTCAATTGGTATCAGAGCAAGGTACTCCCTTATTCTGTGTGATTTTGGTTTAACCACCAGGAGTCTTAGTTATGTCGACTGCATGCATGTTTAAGGTGACTGCAACATGTCCTACCTTCGAAGGAAAGAACTTTCCCTTCTGGAAGAACAAGATGCAAATGCATCTACAAGCTATTGATAATGATCTCTGGTATATTGTGGAACATGGCGTCCCCATCATCTCTGCTAGTGTCTCTGCTGCCGATGTGAAGAAATTCAAGCAACTCGATTCTCAAGCGAAGAATATCATCTGTGGCCATCTAAGCCCAGGCCAGTTTGGAAGAGTAAGTGCTTTGGGCTTTGCAACACTGATCTGGGAGAGACTGTGCAAAGTAAATGAAGGAGTATCAACCCAGCGTGACTCTCGTGTTGATATTCTTCACAATCTCTTCAATCGCTTCAAGAGACATGACAATGAAAGCTGCCAAGACACCTTTGATCGCCTCACTGACGTATCAAATGAACTGCAAGCACTGGGAGCTCGAGACATTATTGATCACGAAGTTGTGAAGAAACTGCTGAGATCTTTGGATTCTTCATTTGATACTTTAGTTCTGATGATTCAAGAAAGACCAGACTACAAGATGCTTGATCCAGCTGATATACTCAAAAGGCTAAATACTCATGAATTCCAGTTAGAAGAGAAGAAAGATCTATATGGACCAAGCTATTCTAGACCACGTGCACTGAAGGCTAGAGCAATTTCCTCATCTGAATAAGAAGATTCAGATGACAGCATTGGTGACCCTGAAGAATTTGGACATGACCTTGCAATGCTCGTGAGGAAATTCCAGAGGTTTACATGACGTGGCCAGTTCGGTAAATCTTCAAGTAGAGCATGAGGAAATCAGAATCTTCATCTGAGGACTACAAGAAAAGAACCTGCCACAAGTGCAAGAAATTGGGTCATTACATTGCTGATTGTCCCCGTTGGGGAAAGGAATCAAAGAAGAAGAAATACAAGGATGACAGTTCTGATGACTCAAAGAAGAATAAGAAATCTTCAAAATCCTCATCTTCAAAGCCCTCATCGCACAAGAACACTAGTTTCAGAAAGGCTCGGGCACTTATTGGCAAGGAAATGGACTCCGAGGCAGAATCAGAGGAATGTGATGAAGAAGAGGGTTCTGATGAAGACTCGGAATCCGGACAGGCTAGTCTTGCACTGGCAACCACCTTTGTCAGCAAGTCAATCTTCAATCTTGAAGAAAATGATTGCACCATCCATACTAATGACTATGATGATGACTTCGCTCCAACCTATTGCTTCATGGCAAAAGGTTCAAAGGTACCAAATAATGCCTCCTCCTCTAATTCAAGTGACTGTGAACCTGATGATTATAAAAAACCTAGTTATAGTAAACTTGCTATCATTGCCACTAAACAACAAACTGCCCTGGAAAAGCTTCAGAAACTGCTAGATAAAAGTGATGATCTGTTGAATGATGAAATGAACCTTACCCAAATCCTCACTGAAGATGTGAAAAGTCTTCAGTCTAGATTTGACAATCTTCAGGATCGCTATGATACACTCCTCACTGATCATGAGAAGCTTTCCTATGAATTTCTTCAAAGGAATCTTGATCTTGAGAAGCTGAGGATGTCTCATGATGATCTTCGTATGGAAAATGATTCATTACTAGCTCAACAGATCAGCGCTGGTCAAGTTGAATTCATTCCTCCATGTCTTAAATGCATTGAACGCGAAACTGCTAATTCCTCACCAGAATCATCAAATGCTACTATTGCTACAAATTCTTCAGCTGCACCTGTTGTGTCTATTTCCTCACTTGAGGAAAACACAAATGTTAATGATGAAAATGCTGGGTTGAAGGAATTGTATGTGACAGGCATATACAAAAGCCTCAAAGGACATCAAACCCTTTGTGATGTGCTCAAAAATCAGATCTTGAACAGGAACCCGAGGAAAGAAGGAATTGCCTTTGAGAGGAAATTAAATGCTGATGGATCTTATTGGAAACCTGAGCAGTATCCCAAAACCTCATGGGTTGCTGCTACTGGGCCTCCTTTTGATCCATCTAATCTAACTGGCTTTTCATGTGAATTATCCTACTCCTGAGATGAGTCATTTGACTCCAACTATAAATTGTTCAAAAATCAATCTGGTGAAGTATTTGCTCGATATATTGGAACTAACTGCAGGAATGGCCCTCCCTTGAGGAAAATCTGGGTTCCCAAAAGCTGTCTTGAAAATCTTCAGGTGAATGTCCTCATGACACCACCACTGAAGAATCTGAACCCCAGATCAAATTCCTCAGGAGGACCAAAGTCTTCAAGAGGATCAAAATCCTCAACTGGTCAAAATTATGCTCGTACCCGTGCTAATGCGTCTAACTTGCAGGGAAACTACAAGGAATATGAATATGGGCGTTACTCTTCAAATCATTATGTTCATAAATCCTCAAATCAGTTCTCTGCATATTCATATGAGTACTTTAATCCCCCTACTGTTAAGAGAAGTGCATTAGCTTCAATGCCACCTTTCTCATATGGTGCTCGCAGGATGATGAATGCTTTGCCACCCCTTCAGATGTGGGTGGTGAAGAAATCGAACTAATCACTTCTGCAGGTCAGGTCTCCAGATGAAAATCATCATCTGAAGAATTTGCTCGAGACCTGAGGAAATGCTTGATAGGACGCAAGCTAATGTTGATGAAATATAAATATTTCACACGTCCGTATAATTCTGTTGTGATGAAATTCTTATCTGATGAAACTGATATCATATTCTTCAAATCTGAAGCATATGAGATGGTAAGCTGTACTAATTCATCTGCAGGATGACAAACCCAAGAATACTGAGTGGGTTCTTGATAGTGGCTGCAAACATCACATGACTGGTGATAAAAGCTTGCTGATGAATATGCCACTAACTCCGTCACCTCTGAAGCAAATCACATATGCTGACAAAGGTAAAAGCAAGGTATTGAGACTTGGCAAAGTGGCTATTTCCAAGGATAGGCATATGGACAAAGTAATGCTTGTTGAATCCCTTGGTTTTAACCTCATGTCAGTCTTGATGCTTTGTGATCTTGATATGATTGTTATCTTTGGTAGATATAGATGTGTAGTCATCATGGAATCTGACAGATCCAAAGTCTACGAAGGTGTAAGAAGAGGGGATTTGTACATTGTTGATTTCTCTACAGGTCCTCAACCAGCCACTTGCTTGCTAGCAAAAACCTCAGAAGGATAGTTGTGGCACCAAAGACTAGGTCATGCAGGCATCAGGAATTTGCACACGCTCGCGAAGAAGAAGCATGTCATCCGCATCGAATCAGTCAAATTCCTCAAGGATCATCTCTGCGGTGCTTGTGAATCTGGGAAAATGACCAGATCCAAGCATCCCTCGAAGACTATCATGACCACTACACATCCATTCGAATTGCTTCATATGGATCTATTTGGACCTACTCATTATGCCACACTAACCAATGCATCATCTTTATATGGCTTCGTCATAGTTGATCATTATTCCAGATATACATGGGTGCATATCATAGTGTATAAAACTGAAGTGCAGGAAATCTTCAAACGATTTTCTTCAAGGGCCTCGACGAACTTTGGCATCAAGATCAAACATATCAGGAGTGATAATGGAACAGAGTTCAAAAACACTGGACTTGATGATTATCTTGATGAACTTGGTATTACTCACGGATTATATGCTCCTTATACTCCTCAGCAGAATGGTGTCGTCGAAAGGAAGAACAGGACTTTGGTTGAAATGGCAAGAACTATGCTTGAAGAATATCAGACTCCTCGTCGCTTTTGGCCTGAAGCAATCGACACTGCATGACATATCATCAACATGGTATATCTTCACAAATTCCTCAAGAAAACCTCATATGAACTCCTCACTAACAAGAAACCCAATGTAAGTTATTTCAAAGTCTTCGGTGCAAAATGTTGGATTAGAGATCCTCACCATAGCTCAAAATTTGCACCTAAGGCACATGAAGGTTTTATGCTCGGTTATGGAAAGGACTCGCACACCTACAAAGTCTTCAACAACTATCACAACAAAGTTGTTGAGACTGTAGATGTGCGGTTCGATGAAACTAATGGCTCGCAAAGAGAGCAATTGCCTTCTGATCGAGATAAGATGTCTCCTGAGGAAGCAATAAAGCTCAAACCTACTGAAGACATTGTCCCCACTGAGGAAATTGGTGAAGAAACGATCCCCATCACTGATGAAAATCAAGAAGATGCTCCTGAGGAAATTGCACCAGAACCACTTCCTCAGCCCAGACGATATCCTCAACCAGCTCATCCGAGGATTGCAAATGAAGTAGAACTTGACAAAATTCTCAATGACATCAACGCGCCAGATCCTCTCACTCGCTCAAAATCTTTACACTTAGTTAAATTTTGTGGGCATTTTTCTTTTGTATCCATCATAGAACCCTCGAAAGTTGCTGAGGCTTTTTTGGAACCGGAGTGGATCCAAGCTATGCAAGACGAACTTCTTCAATTCAAGCTGAATGACGTGTGGGAGCTCGTAAAACGACCAGATCCTCGCAAGCACAACATCATCGGCACAAAGTGGATTTTCTGAAACAAGCAAGATGAGGACGGTCAAGTGGTGAGGAACAAGGCACGACTTGTAGCTCAAGGCTACACCCAGGTTGAAGGAATAGATTTCGATGAAACTTTTGCACCTGTTGCTAGACTTGAAGCTATTCAAATACTACTTGCTTATGCTAATCATCATAACATCATCTTATATCAAATGGATGTGAAAAGTGCATTCCTTAATGGTAAGCTTGAGGAAGAAGTATATGTTGCTCAGCCCCCAGGTTTTGAGGATCCAAAGAATCCAGACAAAGTCTTCAAACTCAAAAAGGCTCTTTATGGTCTCAAGCAAGCCCCTCGGGCATGGTATGATACATTGAAGGAATTCCTCATGAAGAAAGGCTTCAAACCTGGTTCACTCGATCCAACTCTTTTCACTAAATCCTATGATAATGAGCTATTTGTATGTCAAATATATGTCGATGATATCATATTTGGCTGTACTGACAAACGATACAGTGATGAATTTGCTTACATGATGAGTGAAGAATATCAGATGTCTATGTTGGGGGAGCTGAAATTCTTCTTAGGTCTTCGAATTCGTCAACAACGCAATGGAATCTCCATATCACAGGAGAAATACCTCAAGGATGTTCTGAGGAAATTCGACATGCATGAATGCAAGGGTGCCAAGACTCCAATGCCTACCAACAGCCACCTCGGCACTGATGAAAATGGTAAAGATCTCGATCAGCAAATATATCGCTCTATGATTGGCTCTTTATTGTATCTATGTGCATCTAGGCCAGATATAATGCTTAGTGTTTGCATGTGTGCACGTTTTCAAGCAAAACCGAAGGAATCACACCATAAGGCTGTGAAGCATATTCTTCGATACTTAGCTCACACACCAACACTAGGATTATGGTATCCCAAGGGCTCAAATCTTCATCTGGTAGGGTATTCTGATTCTCACTATGTTGGTGACCGTGTGGATCGCAAGTCAACTTCTGGCACATGCCATTTCCTCGGAAGATCACTAGTTTGCTGGTCCTCAGAGAAGCAGAACTGCGTATCACTCTCCACTGCCAAAGCTGAGTACATTGCTGCTGGTTCATGCTGTGCTCAATTACTATGGATGAAGCAAACCCTCAAGGACTACGGCATCAACATGAAGAATGTGCCTCTCTACTGCGACAATGAGAGTGCAATCAAGATTGCATATAACCCAGTACAACACTCGAAGACCAAGCACATCCAGATTCGTCATCATTTTCTTCGGGACCATGTCCTCAAGGGCAATATACTCATCGACCATGTGAAGACTGATGATCAACTGGCAGATATCTTCACTAAGCCCTTGGATGAGAAAAGGTTCTGCAAGTTGCGGTGTGAGCTAAATATCTTAGAATCTTCAAATGTTTTGTAAAAACATGCACACATCCTAACACTTATGCAAAATTGATGACCTAGATGTGCAACACAAGATGAATCGATTTTCTTCAACTGATGAAGAATATCATTCTGAATGTGAATAAATCAACGAAGAAATTGATTCTCAGGGCCCTACGACAATTGTACGCGGCGTCTGTAATCAACATTCTTATATGATGGGTCACGCCACCGCCCAATATCAAATTCCTCAAGTTGATTTTCTTCAAATATTCCGTTTCCTCAAAATGTGTTTTTCCTCATAACAGTTGTTCTTCATTGTGACGATTTATCACAAAATATTCAAAAACACTTGATGACTTTCGTTTGACTAGATAGGCTGTGATTTCAAGTCCTCAACAGCATTCACTTATAGCTATTTTTTCAAGTTGATATTTCTTCTAAGTGAGTGTGATCGGACCCTACTTTCCCTCTATGATATTCTCATCCAGTCTATTTGATTCTTCATATGCGTTCTACCTGAAACTTTATTCAAAATCCTCACTGCGTCTTTGTGAGCTGATGATTTTGTAACGAAAATCCTCAAATCTTCAAAAATTGTTTCTTTAATGCACAGTAACTGAATCCCACTTCCCACGTTCGGATAACCACGATCTCCACTATCTCCACCGCCTTGCTCGGGAACTACACGTGTCCTGCGGAGACATAGAGGCACGGGCTGTTTGGTCCGAAATCTTCGCGCCAACAGTAACTGTCTGGCTATAAATATGTCCCTACCCCCTTCGGTAAACTCTTCTTCGCCCCATTGCTCTCCTGCTACAGCAAAAAAAAGGCATCGAACCCTAGCGCCACCGCTGGAAGTCTCGTCGCCGGTGAGGAAGAGCTTCACTGCCTCGACTTCTCCGTCGCCGGAACCACGCTGGAGTCGGACCATCTTCGTCCGCCGCCGCCGTAGACGTCCTTTGTCGCCGGGTTAGGGCGCATTGGACACTCGAGCGAAGAGCTTCTCTACACACCTTTTCTGTGTTCTTCGTGCGCACCTTCCAGGGTAAATAAAATCCCATTTTTACTGCAAGTTAGATCTACTATTTTACATCTCTTATGTGAAATATGTTTTTCCTCAAGAGTCGATATGCACTTGATTCCTCAAACACTGCCTATCACCACACCATTGATGAACTTCACTAAGCATCTAAGATTTCCACGAGATTCCTCAATTGTGCGAATTTTCGGATTTGTACAACTCTGGAACACAAGAACAGTATGCTTAGGCAAATTCCTCAACCACTGGTTAAATTCCTCACCTGTCAAACTTTTTCATTTTCTTCAAATCTAAGAACGCATATGACCTCTCCAAATTCCTCGCAACTATACTCTGTTCACAGGTACACACATGTCAGCTGATGAATCTCTCAGTTCTCATCACATTAACTCATTTGCAGCGTTTCTTGAAGAAAATCTTCAAGTCTCATCAGAATCCTCAAGAGTTCAATCTCATCAGCAAAATCCTCAGCTGAAGAAAATGGAGGATGACAGAAAGCAGAAGGGAGGAAAGAAACTTGAACAGGACACAGCTGTGGATATCTCTGAGGATATTTACTTGGACTATTGTACACCTGATGAAAATGAAACAATGGCCAAGAGAAAGATTCGGCTGGAGAAGATAGAACGCCGACGGGCTAAGGAATGGAAGGAATACAGGTTTGTAACTGCCAAGTATGCGAAGAAATTCGCTCTGAAGCCTCCTGGCAAACGGGCCCCACTTGAGGCTCATCAAGTAGCGCATCCCTCAAGCCTCAAGACCCTTGATGACTATCCAGATGAGAAGGAAAAGCATCTGGCTAAGCTCAAGAAGCAAGCAGAAGCTGCAGTGAGGAAATTCAATGAATCCTCAGCTGCTGCCTCAGCTGCAGCTACTTCCTCTGCCACTGAGACCTCTGGTTCAACAATTCCTCAACCACAGTCTGTGCCATCAAAGCCAAGGGCTCCAAAGCCTCAAGAGAAGTCTGCTCAGGCATCAGTTACAAAACCCTCAGCGCCAAAATCCTCAGCTCCAAAATCCTCAGCACCACCACCAAAGCCTCAAGAGACACCAGTACAGAAGCAAGTCATGAAGCCTATGACCGCCAGCTCTAGCTCCTCACTCCTGGCTGCAACCAGCTCGGAGACAAAGTCTTCACCACCTCCAGTGAAGAATCAGGTGTCTGCTGAAAGAGCAACTCTGCCGAGCCCCAGCAAAATCATCACCGTCCCGTCTGCATCAGAGGGCAGTGATGAATATGATGATCAAACCTGCAAGCCATAATCAGAAACAAGCAGGAAAGAGTAGCTCAAGCATTAGGCAGCGCCATTCCTATGGCCATGGACCCCAAGGTCCTCCTAGACTACATCAACATCTGGTATGAGGACCCAAACACTCCGCTTGATGATTTGAAACTTCCCCCTGGCATCAGCCACATGGTGGCCACTTTCATCAATGAAGCCAAGTGGAAAGAACAACAGGCCAAGCAGGCCAAGGTTGCAAAGCTTAAAAAGGAGAAATTCCTCAAGCAGAATCTCCTCAGCTTGACGCCTGATGCACTGGTGTCAACACAGGCTGAGCTGAAGAATTTGTCTGACAAGTACTCCAAGCTGTCAGATCGTAAAAGTATCAAGAGCAATTTCATCAAGCTGGCCACTAAAGGAGTTGATGACTACAACAAGAACGCTGCAGCTCCAGCACCAATTCCCCAGCCCTTGATTGAAGAGCCAGCTGATGAATCTCCTCAAGCTGAAGAAACTCCTCAAGCTGAGGAAATACACCAAGAAAGCCGTGTAGATGTACCGGCTATTGAAGAAATCACCATGGAAGCTCCAGCTGATGAACCTGCTGCAACTGATGAGACTGCCCCTAACCCAGCTGCTTTATCAAAGCAAGCTGATGACTCTGCTCCAGCTGGTTCCTCAAAGCCAGCTGAAGAATCTGTCGAGAGAACGCCTTCACCAAAAGCTTCAAAGGTGAAGAAGATGACTCCGTCTGCATCAGACGTGAAGAAAACCAGGGCTGCTGAGAAGGAAGCCAAAAAGAGAAAGGCCTCCTGAGCAGAAGAAGAAACAGAGGCCAAGCACCTCAAAGCGCTTGAAGAGACTGCTCCTCTGGACCCCGTGCCCCTAAATGTCGCTCCTTCCTATGAAATGGTCATTCTTGATGATCAAGCGAAAGGGGTAGATGAGGAAATGAAGGATGTCGCCTCTGAGGAACACACTGACGAAGAAATTCGTATTGACGACAGTCCTCAGCCCTTCATTCCTCAGAAAGACACTGCTCAAGGATCAGCTGCACCAGCTGATGAAACTGCCTCTGCCACCAAGCCAGCTGAGGAAGAACAAACTGAAAATCCTCAAGCTGATGAAATTCAAAGCTCTGAGCAAAATCTTCAAGATGAGGAATAGGCTGACCCAACTCCTCCACCCGAGCAAGATGAACCTATTCCTCAGCCTAATTCACAGCCAGAGCAAGCCCCTCAGCCTGACGCCCAGCCAGAGCCATCTCCTCAGCCTGAAGCCCCAGCTGCTGAAATTCCTCACCCTGAGGAAAATGCACCTGACCAAGACAATACAGTCGTCATGCTCAACCCCGAGACTGCAATTGTTGTCTCCCCTCCTGTTCCTCAGCAAAATCTCCAGCCAGTTCAGTGTCAGCCATTCTCCAAACGACTAAAGTTTCAAAAGGAGAGTTTCTTTGAAGAACGCAAGTACTTCATTGGAGAGAACCGCTATGACAAGCCTCAAATGAGGCATCTGAAGTTTTGGACTAGGACATAGATGAATTACTATGCCTCTGTGTTGTGTGGAAGAAACAAGATATTCCAACACATGCATATTCCTCACGTTGAACTTGAAGCTATACCGTGCCTAGAGCCAGTCCTCAATGTACTCCATGATTCTGGTTTGCTACCAATGTGCTCTGACATCTCTGACTGGAACAGTGAGCTCATTCTTCAGTTTTATGCCACTCTTCACATCTCTCGCAACCCTGAAGACATTAACACTTGGGTGTTTGACTGGATGACACAAAACACTCACTACAAGGCTCCTGCTACTGAGGTCCTCCGTGAACTGCCTGTACCAATTCCCTCAGAGGAGGCTGTGAAGCTTTATGGTGAGCGTGAGCTGCCCAATGGGATGATGGAAGTCCTCATGAAGCCTTTGGCTGAAGGAAAATCACCGAGAAAAACATTCCTCGTCCACGAGCTCAAATATACACCAAGGTCTGTCTACAGAATCCTCTGCAGTGTGCTCGCGCCGATCAAAGGCCATGATGATGAAGAATATGTCGTAGGCCTCATGAAGAATATCCTCTTCAACATCATCCATGGTATTCCTATCAACATCCATGATTTCTTCTTGAGGACTTTGGCCGACACTGCTATGTGTCCATTTGATCACAAGATATATGCCCCATGGATCATGAGATTCATCAGGACAAGGACATGCATCAACTTTCATGCTGAGTGCCAAAACCATGTTGGTTATATGCCTCCTATCCGGGTCAAAAAGAAGACTTTTGAGCCCATTGAAGGAAAAGGCAAATCAGTGATTGAAGAAGGCAGTAGGCCCCTTGATGGCCAGTTCAGAGAGCCAGAAGCTTATTCTTCATGGGATGATACTGAGACTCGTCCGGCAAGCCCCGTTCCTCCTCGCGTGATGAATGCAAGAGAGCTCCTCCTCAGTCTTCACCAGAAGGAGGATTGCCATCACAAGTGGGTCAAACGCCAGTTTGGCGCCATTGTGAAAACCCTCACTGAAACACAGAACTCTGTGAAGCTTAACCATCACTATCTGCATGAGGTTTTTGACCGCACCTGGGCTACACTTGCACATCTGAAGACTCAGACAGAGCTTGAAGAAATGGACTTTGAGCGAGACTTTGACTGGTCGTGGCCTCCCAAGAAGAAGTTCAGGCCCATTCCAGTTCCAGACCTTGAAGATAGCTCCTTTTCTTCATTCAACACTGCTGAAACTGATGAAGAACAGCTCGACACTGCTACCGGTCGAAGGAAGAAGACTGCTCCGAAGAAGCATCACGGCTCTTCCTCAACCGCCAAGAAGTGAAAGTCTTCACGGGCGATAGTCCTCAGTTTGTCCCTTTTTGTCACGTGATGACAAAGGGGAGAAACTTGAGAGTTAGTCTTCAAACGGGATATTTTTGGGGCTTATGAACTATATTTAAGTTACAAACTCTTGGGTCTTCTGAAGTTTTTATGTAATGAGTTGTAACTTAAGCCCGATGGTACTCTCACGCTTTTGAACGTTTTTCTTCGCATGCTTATTCTCAAGTTTTAATGCACGCATGCTGGAATTCGTCAGATACCATTTGTCATCATGCATTTTCATTTTCTTCATACGATATGTTACACGTATGCATGATTTACAAGACTCAGGGGGAGATCTCCATGATATAAATCATCAATGTGCATTTGCTGTGAAAAGCAAAATCCTCAAGATATGCACATCTTCAGGGGGATTCTCTCTGAATCTTGGTTTCAAATTCCTCAAATGAGTATTTACACTTCATATTTTTGATCCCTGTTAAAGACTTAACCTAATTGTCATCAACCACCAAAAAGGGGGAGATTGTAAGTGCATCTAGTGCCCCTTAGTGATTTTGGTGGTTTGAAGACTTATAGGTTAAGTATCTAATGTGTTTATGAGTGTACACATGATCTATAAGTCATTGAGGAGTTTGAGATATTTGATGAATATCGACCCCTAAAAATATATATCTTCGATTGAAGAAATTGGTCTGAAGCTGAAGAAATGAATTGCGAGGAATCTGCGATGAAATTGATATTCCTCATGAAGATACTGAAATTGAGGAATACGGTGTGTCCTGAAGAAAATCACTTTGAAGACTTTGAAGCATGAAGATTTACTCTTTCTGTTTTATTTTCTTCGCATTTGAGTAATAGGAACACCGTACTGTTAAAGGGGGTCGAAGTTACACTCTGGAATGAATTTCCTCATGATGCTCAACACAAACCTAATCCTACCAAAAGCCTGAAGTGAGGAATACGAGTGACATGAGGACTCTCACAGTTGAGGGTTCCGACCGTTTCGATAGCCGCGCCAAGTCATTGGTCTTATCCACACCAACGGTCATATTATTTAAGGGCATTAGTGTCAAATCATGTCGGGATGCTCCCAGGCTATAAATAGCCGCCCCCACATTAGCTGGTTGGCTGCTCCGTTAGAAACTGACACTTGTCATAAGAGCAACCCAATTCCTCAGAGTCTTCGAGAGTAATTCATCAGTGAGGAAATACCCCATACACCGAAACCACCAACCAAACCTAGTTATTGAGCATCACTGAAGAAGTTGTTCATGTGTGGGACTGAAGCCTTTTACCTTTGAGGACTGTGCATCCTCCAGACGGTTAGGCGTCATGGTCTAGAGCTTTCCAGCAGTCAATTGTGGAACGCCGGGTGACCAAGTTTGTGAGGGTTTGGAAGTATGGCCTGAAGACTTACCACGAGTGTTGGGCGAGGACTGTGTGTTCTTAGCCCAAGGAGAACACGGTAGGGACTATGTGTATCGGGACTGTGTCTCCTTTGGTTTCAATACCAAGCCGCTCCAAACCAGATGTACGACTGTCACAACAGTTGGAACTGAGTCATCAACTACTGTCTTCGCTGAGAGACGGGTTCTAATTCCTCAACTCCTTACTTTCCTCATATCATGTGTTGATGACTTCCACTACTACTGTTTGAAGAATTTGCTGAAGACTTTCTCTGAAATTCCTCAACCCCAAATTCTTCATGCTAGTTAATCCTCATCTGTTTTCTGCGTGCCTGCTCACTGTGCAATCTGTTTTCACATTCCTCACTCTGAAAAACTAATGTTGTGAAACTTTGCACTTCTGCTCCTTTACTGTTTCCGCTGGAAGTTAGTCATTAGTGAGGAATTTCCTCAAAAGGAATTTCCTCAGTGATGAAATTCTAAAAATCTCCTATTCACCCCCCCTCTAGTCGATATAACGCACTTTCAGACGCCAATCCAACCGTAGCCGCGTACATCTGGCCTTCCTCATTTTGATGTTATTGTGAGACCTCGACATGCCAAAGAAAACGGGCCAGATCCAAAGATCTTGTAACGTAACTGCTTCAAGAATTATGGTGGACTTCTTTACATGACCTTGATATTGGCCTTGTAAAGTCTTCGGTCAGCTCTTCCATTTCCAGTGCATGCAGTCAAGAGATCCAAGAAAACCTGACCACCCTCTTGCTTTTGAGATTGTCAAGAGCCTCTCGGTGTCTGTCACAGTTGGTTCTCTAAGGTACTAAGATCTGAACACCTCGACCATGGTAGTTGCAAACCTGACCATGGCATGTTCGCATGTCCTATCATACATCTGTAGGCACTCGTCCCATGAATCATAGGTTGTGCCATATGCAAGCATCCATAGTGCAGCCACACAATTCTAGTAACTAGAGAACCCAATTGTTCCCACGACATCCTTCTTCAGGACGAAGTACTGATCATAGGACTGGACAACATGGTACAAACAAAGAGTGCATCTGAAAATGCTGGCGAAAATGATCAACAAAGAGTGCATCGAGGGCAAAGTAGTCGGCCATCAGTATCAAATTGTCGCGCGCCCTCTTGCAGTTGGTCACTCGATGACCCTTGATCGAGCCCTTGAAACTGAGAACATGCCCCTCCACACGCTCCGCGTCTTGAAGGACCACCTGCATCATCGCGGTCTCATTTGAATACTTCTTGTTGTTCCACGAGCCGTCCGGCGACTCAACATACTGCTCGTATATGTACTCGAAATCGGAATCCACTATTAGAAAGAAGGAGGGAAAACTGTTTTTTAGCTCCGGTGATTCATCGAACAATTGTCGTGCATGGTGAGTATAGCAGTAGCGGATGGTACCTGGCGGGATGGTCAGAGGAAAGGGATTGAACGCCAATGGAGGAGAAGCGGGGTGGAGCCCTGCTCGAGCGTTGAAGGTGACGGAGACGTAGAGTTCTGGCAGGGGTGTGGCGTGGCCGTTTGGGTGGTGGTGCGACGACGATGGCAAGATAAAAAAGAAGAAACCAAAATGGGGAGGATGGAGGTGCGACATCCGGGAAGGGTTTTGGGTGGGCTAGGGAGAAAGATAGTGATGTTTCACGTGTCGGACTCCTGTAAAGCTCTCCATGTTTGTCTTTGTTTTGTAGGAGAAAACACGCCTAGACCGCTCCACGGACCGATACAAACTCGCATTGTATGGCTTCAACGGTCCAAACAACATGGTCTAGACAGATATGGGCGGATTGCGGGTCCGGCTTGGAGATGCCCTTATAGCCTCACTTCTATCATCATATTTGGTCCATACTAAAAGGGTAATGCGTGTTTTGCCACGTCGCTTATATTTTTGGGGTTGTACATGTTTTATCTAATTTTCTTAAAGTTGTGAAAAATATTTACGTATTAGTTGGTTTGGTGTGCGGGGATACAAGGAAGTGTATTTTTATGAGATATGTTACTCCTATGGACAGACTTTACGAAATCATTCGTATAAATAGATGTGTCAATTTATGATCAGAGATTAAGAAAAAAATGGGCCAACCTTGCAAATCGGGGAAGTGATTTATGGCAAAAAATTGGTATGACCAGTCCACAACGAATCGTTCGTGAATTTATTATCATTTTCCCTTTTTTATGGTGGTGCTCGGGTGTTAATTAGTAGAAAAACATGATAAAGTTACTTACATTGTTGGACACGTGTCTTACGCTGCTGCAGCTAAACGTGACATTGATGACACTTTTGTTTTGTCACCAATTCATCCAGAGATCCCACTAGGAAGCGAGGGTGAACAACCCAATCAATTATGTCCAATCCAAATTGAAGTGTTGAATGAGGGGCTTTAAAACGGGATAGCTTAACGAAGTTAGAGATTTGATTGCTACAACAAAGGATTGACGGGGTCAAAATCAAGGATTGACGGGAGAAGCTTTAAAATTAGGGAGCATAGTATATTAAAAAAAATGAATGAGAGAGCTCATTCTGAAATTGTTGACTCGGTCAAAATTGGATAACCCAATTCTAAATTGTGACCTCAATTGATTGTGAGGCATTAAATAGGAGCTTAGTGTTATAAAGGATTAAATTAATTGAATGAAAAATTGTTGATCCGATCAAAAATCGCTGGCCCAATTCCAAATTGATGACCTCAATTAAATGATAGGCCTCTAATTCTAGGGGAATTAATGATATAGTATATCTTCTCCCATGACCAGCTAGTTTTTAAAGTGGTTTCTAGCGGAGCAGCTAGACAGTGGACTGCCACTCGCCATAGATTGTCATGTTGTATTTTTTTTGAAACGGAGACAAATTTTTTTGCCTCATAGATTGATTAAGAAAGGAGGAATGTTTGTTACAAACGGATCACGTGCACGACATGCGGGACTACTCGCGCGTGGAAAGGATACCCGGTTTCTTTTCCGCTATGGTGATTCAGAGATTTGCCTCTTGAACGATGTTGTTTAATAGGATGGGAGGTGTGGGGCGTTCTTGTGCCGGAAGACCCGAACATTTCTCTCATTCCACACCGTCAATGAGACAAGCATGACGAAGGAAGACATTGCCTTCCTATTGGGGGACCCCTGAGTCGGTCCTGCGAACCCACCAGTTCAGCACGGAATCTTCGATGTGCCGAGTCGAGATATCAAGGTGACGAAGACCAAACATCTCTCTGACCAAGTTTCAAAGCCTGAGCGTGAAGCGACATTTGAAGAGTTGGCCTGGTTCACTTTCTTGCTCACGCTTGCAAAGGGTGAAGAGTTCACAGTTTGATCAATCCCTTTTCTTCAGTCTGTCCACAGTCCAAATATGATCTTGGATAGCCAGCCACGCGGAGAACTTGGCTTTTGATGGCGCTTAAACCCTTCAAATCATCTTCTCCATGGGGGAGAAGACCGAGGCAAGGAATTGGGCCTTATAGGCCGAGGCTGTGGAGTAGTATCCTCCTGTTGTATGTTTCTAAATAATGGTTAATTCGACGAGGTCATCATGGTGAACATCAAGCATAGTCCAAAAGGTGAAGAACATTAAGCCGAAGGTCGTTAAGCAAATACGACCGGATGTTCTATTTTCTCCTCAAATATTTAAATGGTCCGCGGAATCAATGCCCAATCAACAGAAACTGACTTGATCGAACCCTTCATTTCTATTCTAAACATCTGACCTGACCAACGTATCTCAAATCCATCTCAAATCTAAGGACAATAGGAGGATGCCCGGTCACACGCGAACATTCCTGCCATCTCAGCCAAAATCATATGGACCCACAAGTCATCCAGAACTTTATTTCCTCTCTCTCCCCCCTTGCGTCAATGGTTCTCAGCTCCTTCGACTCGCAGTTCACGCTGCTCGGTGCGGCCGTGGCGTCGTCGTGTTGCTCCGGCTACCTCTACTAAACGCGGCCGCGTCGACGTAGACCGAAGTGCAATAGACGCAATGTAGCACCCTAGGCCACAACTGCAACCACGGCGCACCAGAATATTGATGCGGCATTTTCGACACAACAATGTGATGTCAGGACCCCGAAGTGCTAGATTTTTGCGGATCCATGAAAGCGTCTCGAAATAGCAGAGTACAAATAACATAGGGTTCCACAAGACACGGCCAGCGAATCATTATACATGAGGCTGGCATGCCATGCATGTCTACATTCCCTACCAGCATTCCCCTGATCATTTCCTGCCTCCAACGAGAACAAACGAAAATTATTGCACACATATCTGAAGATCAGATCAACAAGAACAAATAGCAACAGAGCAAGCGGGATGACGTCGGAGCCGGTGCCGCCGGGGATGTTGAGCGTGCGGGTGCTGCGCGGGGTGAACCTCGTGAATCGTGATGCCGACGGCAGCGACCCCTACGTCGTGCTTCTCCTGGACAACCAGAAGGTGAAGACGAGCATCATCAAAAAGACGGTGAACCCGGTCTGGAATGAGGATCTCACCCTCGCCGTCACGAATCCAACAACACCGATCAAGATAGTAAGTTGGAGAAGTTGAGTGATGACAATATGTTTTCGTCGCATGCGGACAACTTAGTTATATGAATCTGAACGTACTTACGCATGCTTATATATGCAGGAGGTGTTTGACAAGGACAAGTTCAGCAAAGACGACAAGATGGGGGATGCCGAGGTGGACCTGGAGCCGCTTCTGCAGATGGCGAGGATGGACCTGGAGGACATCCGGAGCGGTACCGTGGTGCGCACTGTGCGGCCTCACCGTGGCGGCGCCGGAGGGAGCTGTTGCCTGGCAGACGAGAGCAGCATCGTGTGGGAGGAAGGACAGGTGGTGCAGGATGTGTTGCTCAAGCTCAGGAACGTCGCCACCGGCATCATCCAGCTCCAGCTTCGATGGGTCAAAATACCATCATTATGATCGATCCCTAATTATAATGGCAACTGGATTACCTACCCATGTGTTATTTTGTGTTGATTAATTTCTTCATGTATTATACTCCCTCCGTCTCAAAATAAGTGTCTTAAGCTTACTACAATTTTGTACTATCTCTAATACAAAGTTGAGACAGTTATTTTGAGACGGAGGGACTATCGTGCATCCACCTTTAAAAAATGAGTTATTCGTGGTAGTTGGATGATCGATCCATGTTAAGCTTGTGTCTATTTTTGCATTTAGCCATGCATGCAAGTTGCCAATTTCCCTGTGTTCTTCGGGCGTATGTGTAAAATTTATGTGATTAATCGATACACACTGCACCCTATCAAGTTAATACTTCACCTGCTACAAACCAACCTGTGATTAGATGATTAAAGGGACCGTAATATCTCAGCTCATCACGGTTTAAGTCCTGGTGCTTGCATTATTTCTGGATTTAGTTCATAATTTCCGGCGATACACTTTTAGTGGCACACTAGCAGAAAACGGGGCTATAGTCCTGATTGGTAAGGGCCTATAGTCTCGGTTTACCAACCGGGACTATTAACTTGAGACTAAAGACCCTCCCTCCCTTCAGGGCCGGTCCTGACATTTTGGGAGCCCGGGGCGAAACCAAAACTAGGGGCCCTTAGCATATGTTATGTGTTACGGATAAACATTTAAATCCATCAAAAACAGTATACATATGAAATAATAATATATGTTACCTTAAAAATCCTTGATGGAAAGTTACTTATCATGGGGTCAATGTCAATCTAATCCAATATTTTTTTCTCAAGACGTTGCCAAACCATTTAAACTATCTTAGTTATTCTCTCAAATAGTTATTCGATAATTATATCTTCTCAAAACTTCTTTCAGCAGATGCAACAATTATATGCATGTAAATAAGATGATAAACAGTAGAGGCATTAGGGTAGAAAACAACTTCTCGTGACATGCTTGAAAATCACATAGTGAATTTATAATTTAATTCAGAATAAAAAAAGAAGCAAAACAGAATGTTCATCAACACTAGCAGATTGTGCATGTGTACCTGCTGAAATAATTGAACTATCATGGCCACTTGCATTTTTATCACCTATATTGATGTCAACATTTTCCACTTGTTAATATTCAGAATCCCCATCAATTTGGTCCTCTTCCTCCGCAAAATCGCCAGTTCACCATTTTGAATCAGTGAAGCATAATTTTATCGAAGTGCATCTCTCATATATCAACTCATCCACATATTGTATCTTTTTCCACCATGCTTGAAATAAATAAATAATGGCATCAAAGACTGATCGGTAGCAGTATATGCAAAGGAGAAATTACTTAATTTAGTACTAATCTTATAGGGAGTAGGGATTAGGGAATAGTATAATACCTGAGATGGACTGGAGGGTTCAGCGATGAGCCTACACCACGATGTGGCCTTGCGTCTGTCTCTAGCAACTAGTGCTAGGCGAATTGGCGATGCTTCTGTGCATGCCAGCGTCTGATGGCGGCAAAGAAAGCGTCACCGTGTACGAGTACTGACTGCATCTTGTGCTCGGGACTCTCAGGAGTAGAGATCAGCATAGATGAGACGGCGAACTGCGGTCGATTAGGAAGGAAAATTACAAGAGAGAAAGGAGTGTAAGGGCGTGTTTATTATCGCGAAATAGACGGCATAGGATCTGGGGATTGCTAGGTGATGAAATAGGAAGAATCGCTATGTTCGCCTGCATCCACGGATGATTACTTCGCTAAGCCACGGCCTAGGTAGTTTAAGCGTTACATAGATACACCTGCGGAGGGGCCCCTGAATTGTGGGGGGCCCGGGGCGGCCGCCCCCCTTGCCCCCCCCTCAGGGCCGGGCCTGCCTCCCTTTAGTCCCGGTTTGCTACGAACCGGGACTAATACCTTTCCACGTGGCTGGCACCGTACGTGGTGTGGCCGGGATCTTTAGTCCCAGTTGGTAATACCAACCGGGACTACGGGCTTTGATGATTTTGGGTTTTGAGGTTTATTGTTTATTTTTGCTTTTCATTTTCTGTTTTGCATTTAATTCTTTTTCATTTAGAACATATCTTATGTTAGTACATACCGTACACGTTATCCATATATCATAGGATTTTTCGTAGAACCAATCATATATCATAGAATTTCGAGAGGGACCATATGCATGCGCATATTATATAACACACGCGCGCGCGCGCACACACACACATACACACACACACACACACACATATATATATATATGCAATTTGGTATATACAATTTCTCCTACAACTTGCGGGTGAGTTACATGCATGCATTAATTGGTGAAGTGGTATTCTTCTTTGGGATCTATGACCTGCTCCAGCAAAAATCCTGAAACTTCCTCTTGAAGTGCTCGTACGCGTTCCGTTTGGAGGAATTCCTTTCGCTTCTCCAATATATTTTAAAGAAGGAGACCAATATGAATATTTTATACGTACGTATATATATTAGACCATGATATAAAATTGTGAATACTATTTACATACCTCAATATTTCCTGGATTTTTATCCGTCGTTCGATTATAAAGCAAATGTTCTCGCAAATATAGTATGCACATAGATTATTCCCCGGTTGCTGCCGCATGCAAAGCTTTACGAGAATAGAATTCAGTCATATAATAATCAAGCATTATAATGGTATGAAACTAGAACTAAAGAGATGCGCGGACGTAGCTAGTACTACTTAATTACACTGGACGTTGTCCATTGCAGCTTTGGTTTTCATTCAGCGTGAACATTCTTGATGAACCGGCTCCAAACCCTGCTCGGCAAAGAAAAAGAATAAACGGAGTCAATGATTAATTGATATCAGGAAATGAACTAAAGAGGCCGACATAGTGCGATAATGATTGAAATTACCGGTCGAGCATGAACTTCAGGGAGAAGTACCCGTCCTCATCTTTTCTTAGTGAGTCCAGTACGTGAACAGTTCCCTCGTCAACCGTAATGACTAACAGGATACAGTGGAATCTGCGTTGTATAAGCGGGCATGCATGCAACTCATCAAGCACTATACGTAAACTTAACAACGGTCGGATAAGCAAAATAGAATTTATAGTACAAGACAGTAACACTCACGTGAAGTTGTAAGAAAATAATATTTTTTGATTGTGACTTAGTATCTCCAAAAACCGGAACAACTTCTCCTCTATATCTTTTGGGAAATCTATTACCGCCATGTCATAAATGCAATTTGGGTCAATGAAGCCAATGCCATATGCTCTATATTTTTTCATTTCAAACATCTTCATTCTGCATAACACCACACACAAAAGAATATAGTAAGAATAATTAGAGGCAAATGAACGAGCCAATGAGCTAGGGACTTGAATTACAGACAGAAATCACTTACAAACAATAGCAACTGACAATAGATTTGTTGAGTGCGTCTTGATTGTATAACTACCATAATTCTGGATTGTCATTCCAAAAATCTTTTTACAGTGAAGAAATGCTCTTCCTTGACTTTCACCATATGAGGGACGTATGCCCGACTTCTGCTTCCTTCATGTACCAGGTATGGAGTCTGTACATTTGCGTTGATAGCTGCTTGACAAGCTCATGCCTGACGAGAGGTTTCTTGGGTTGAAATGTCCATACTAGTTGGTTATCCCCTTCCACCGTGGGAATGTCCTCGTTGCCTAGGAGTTGTGCAACAGTGACACCATCCCTTTAGCAACATCGGGATCGACTTGCTCATCGGTACCCACCTTGAGCGTCAGGATCGATTGCACTGACTGTTCTCCCAGCTGGAGAATGGTTTTCCTGCTTCTTTTAATAAGGAGCTTCCCCCTCGTTTGCCCTTTTTGATGTGACTTGATAACAGAGCGGTCATAGTCTGATTTAGTTCTCTTCGCAGGCGGTGGGTCCAAAAGATCGCCAGAACGCGCTTGACGGTTTCGAAAGGTATCTCCTTTGGTGGGGGCTTTCTCTTGGAAAAATGGGCCCGCAACTCAGCATCCACTTGCTCGTCTCTTTCCTCCGCGATCTTCTCGTACGCCAACTTTGGCGGGGGAGGAGGGGTGCGTTTCTTCCTGTTGACACCTGATTTTGGCACGATGCAAAATGCAGTAAAGATGGACTCAAACGAGAAGGTTTTTTATACGATAAATTTCATATTGCCGAGTGAAACAACCTTGATGTTTAGGCCATCACCATTCAGCATCATTTCAAGGGCCAAATTACACTTGGATTGTCATGTTTGGATGTTCTGAGTGCTTTTTTGGTTGATTACGCCTCCAAGACACCCTCGGATGAAGGAATGGTCCACATGGATTGTCTTCGTCTCGTCAAGCTGATCGATTTTTATATATAAATCATCTCAATCCGAGGTCGTGTGCAACATGCAGAGGCGAAACGAGTTCAGGCTGTGTTTTCATTAGGGAAATCCCAGTGAAAAGCTTGTCATACGAGTGAAAATATAGTTATCCGGGTGAAGTCTTGATGAACGAGTGAAAAGGAACTTCGGTCAAGGAGTCCAGATACATGAATTCTGAGTGGAAAATTCCTGTCCGAGGGAGAAATTTCACTTGACCGACTAAAGGGCTCCAAAATCGAGTGATTAAACCAAAAGGTAAAGATTGTCCTGAATGGTCGTCTAGATGGCCTCAGATGGAAAAGTGTTCAACATGAAAGTTGTTTGTAACATCGAAATGGTGAACTTTACTTTTAAGGCCATTATTATCAAAGGTAGTGCACGGCCTGCAGGGACGCTACAACACTCGGACGGTCGAGTCTGCTACATGACCGAGGCTGATTCAAAGTTATAAATGACCTCGTGGAGTATTTGAGATGGCTTTATTTGGGAAAGTGATTGATACGTCTCAAACGTATCTATAATTTTTTATGGTTTCATGCTGTTATCTTGTCATCTTTGGATGTTTTATGTACCTTCTATATCTTTTTTGGGACTAACTTATTAATTCAGTGCCAAGTGCCAGTTCCTGTTTTTTCTGTGTTTTTGGCTCTTTTCAGATCTGATTTTCGAACGGACTCCAAACGAAATAAAATCCCCAAAAGGATTTTTTCCCGAACGGAAGAAGACCAGGGGGCCTGTGGGCCAAACCAGGAGGGCTACAAGGAGCCCACAAGCCCCCACTCCGCCACCAGGGGGGAGGCGGCGGTGGGCAGGCTTGTGGCCTCCCTAAGCGCCCTCTGACCTAGATCTTGCGCCTATATATTCCCTAAAAATCAGAAAAAAATCAAGGGAGCCACGAAAATACTTTTCCGCCGCCGCAAGCTAGATGGCTTATTTTCTCTCTTGGATCTTCAATACAAAGTTCTCCATGATCTTCATGGAGATCTATCCGATGTAATCTTCTTTGGCGGTGTGTTTGTCGAGATCCGATGAATTGTGGATTTGTGATCAGATTATCTATGATTTATATTTGAGTCTTTGCTGATTTCTTATATGCATGATTTGATATCCTTGTAAGTCTCTCTGAGTCTTGGGTTTTGTTTGGCCAAATAGATCTATGATTCTTGCAATGGGAGAAGTGCTTGGTTTTGGGTTCTTACCATGTGGTGACCTTTCCCAGTGACAGTAGGGGCATTAAGGCACACATTAAGTAGTTGCCATCAAGGGTAACAAGGTGGGATCTGTCGTTGATATGAGATTGTCCATCTACATCATGTCATCTTGGTTAAGGCGTTACTCTGTTCTTTTGGACTTAATACACTAGATGCATGCTGGATAGCGGTCGACGTGTGGAGTAATAGTAGTAGATGCAGACATTATCGGTCTACTTGTTTTGGACGTGATGCCTAAAGATATAATCATTGTCATAGATGATGTCACGACTTTGCGCGGTTCTATCAATTGCTTGACAGTAATTTGTTCACCCACCATCTACTTGCTTTCATGAGAGAAGCCACTAGTAAACACTACGGCCCCCGGGTCTATTCACATCTATCGTTTCCACTTTCACTTTTACTTTGCTTTGTTACTTTGTTGCTTTCAGTTCTCACTTGGCAAACAATCTATAAGGGATTGACAACCCCTTCATAGCGTTGGGAGCAAGCTTTTTGTGTTTGTGCAGGCACTTGTGATACTCCTTCACTGGATCGATCCCTTGGTTCTCAAACTGAGGGAAATACTTACCACCGCTGTGCTATATCACCCTTTCCGCTTCGAGGGAACTCCAATGCAAGGCTCCAAGGCCACGGGGGAAATCCTTTGCATATTTTCCTAGGAAGTCCCTTAAGGCGTAGCCGTAGCAGAAGGATTCCTGGTGCCGCTGCTGAGGAGTATCAAGAAATACTCCTATTTCTCGCGCCTTTGGAAGGTCTTTGGTTGCAGTAGCAGAAGTATTTCTGGCGCCGTTGCCGGGGAGGAGAGATCAAGATCTATCTGAGTAGGTCTCACAAACTCATCTCTTGCATTTACTTTTGTTGCCAGTTGCCTCTCGTTTTCCTCTCCCGCACTTCACATTTGCCATTTTCTTTTGCCTTTCTCCTTTTTCTTTTGCCCGTTGCACTCTCTTTTCCTGCTCGTTTGTGTGTCAGATAGTCCATCAATGGCTAGATCCACCAATCCAAACGATACTCCTGAGAATGAAGTTCTCAATTTCAGGCAGAATGAGGAAGAAAAATTGAAGGACGCTTGGTACAGGATTTGCAATGCTCAAAGCAGATCTACTCGTAAGCAATCCACTACCATCCTTCTTCGCAGTTTCTATGTTGGAATTTCTCCTTGTAATAGGTATATCCTTGATACCATTGTAGGAGGGAACTTTTTGGGGAGCCATACTGTTGACTCCTATAGGGCTATCATGAATTTGGTAGGCTCACCCCCGCTCATGGTTAATGGAACTACCTTGACCTTGGAACACGTGATGCAAAGGCTTGACGCTATTGAAAACAAAATTGCCACAGTTGAACTTATTGAGGGTTTGGATAGAAAGATCCACAATCAAATTACTCAGTACGGATCCAAAGTGGGAAACTTTTTGAAAAATTTAAGGGAGAAGGAACTTACGGTTAATGATTCTTCTAGAATTGGCAAACTAGAAGATGTCATAACCAACTTGGGTTCCGCTTTTGCCGCTGTGCAAAATACTCCAAATATTACTCTCAAAAAGACCGTCAAGCCTGTTTTTGTTCCTAAAGCTAGTGGTGAGTCATCCAATAAAGATGAAGATCTTAAGATGATAAATGATCACGCTACTTATGGTTTGAGCACCAAAGATGACTATACGTGATTCCATCACCTTTCGCCTAGCTAAGGGCGTGAAACAAAAGCGCTTGTTGGGAGGAAACCCAACGAGTCTATCCTTTTTCTTTATGTTTTGTGTTTTCCACACTTTCATTATTCTGTTATGATTGTGTTTTTTGTGTTTCTTTTTGCGGTTGTGCCAAGCAAAACCTTTATGATTAGTCTTGGGGATGATCGTTTGGTCATGCTGGAAAAGACAGAAACTTTCTGCTCACGAAAAGAATTTTCATTTTTTCTGTAAGAGCTTTTGAGTTGATTCTTCTTGATGCTGATTTCTACGCAACTTCTTCAGACGTCCGTAATTTTTCAGAATTTGTGAAGTACCAGAAGTATACGAAATATACAGATTGCTACAGACTGGTCTGCTGTTAACATATTCTGTTTTTGTTGTGTTGGTTGCTTATTTTGATGAAACTATGGATAGTATCGGGGGGTATTAGCCATGGAAGAGTGAAAATACAGTAAACCAACATCAGCACAAGTAGAATTTAAGTTTGCTATAGTACCTAAGGAAGTGGTGGTTTGCTTTCTCATACTAATGTTATCACGAGTTTCTGTTTAAGTTTCGTGTTGTGAAGTTTTCAAGTTTTGGGTGAAGTTCCTATGGACAAAGAGATAAAGAGTGGCAAGAGCTCAGGCTTGGGGATTCCCAAGGCACCCCAAGAGATTCAAGGATGTCGTAAAAGCCTAAGCTTGGGGATGCCCCGGGAAGGCATCCCCTCTCTCGTCTTCAATCCATCGGTAACGTTACTTGGGGCTATATTTTTATTCACCACATGTTATGTGTTTTTGCTTGGAGCGTCTTGTATCGTAGGAGTCTTTTATTTTTTTGTGTCACAATCATCCTTTCTGCACACCTAGAGAGAGAGAGAGACATGCACACACCTTGATTTTGTCGAGCTTCACTTATATCTTTTGGTAGACAATTCAGCTCACATATGCTTCACTTATATCTTTTGAGCTAGATACTTTTGCTCTGTGTGCTTCACTTTTATCTTTTAGAGCACAGTGGTGCGTGTCTTGGTAGTTGATCTATGCTTTGAAAGTAGTCTCAAAAGGGGTAGTTATCCAGAGGGATACGAAAACTTCCACCTTCATGTGCATTGAATAGTTAGAGAAGTTTGATTCATCTCAATTAGTTTTGGGTTGTGGTTATGGTAGTATTGAAGTTATGCTAGTAAGGTGTTGTGGATCTAGAAATACTTGAGTTGAAGTTAGTGATTCCCGTAGCATGCACGTATGGTGAACCGCTATGTGATGAAATCTGAGCATGATTAGTCTATTGATTGTCATCCTTTGCGTGGCGGTCGGGATCACGCGGTGGTTTATACCTACCAACCCTTCCCCTAGGAGTATGCGTTGACTGCTTTGTTTCGATTACTAATAAAACTTTTGCAACAAGTATATGAGTTCTTCATGACTAATGTTGAGTCCATGGTTTAGATGCACTTTCACCTTCCATCATCACTATCTTCTTAGTGCCGTGCAACTTTCGCCGGTGCACAAAACCCACCATTAGCCTCCCTCAAAGCAGCCATCATACCTACCTACTATGGCTTTTTCAAAGTCATTTCGAGATATATTGCCATGAAACTACCACCATGACATGTGCCACCACATCTACATTTCCATTGCATGATCGTAAGATAGCTAGCATGATGTTCCCATTAATGTCTATGCCATGCTAGATCATTGTCACGGTACACTACCGAAGGCATTCCATATAGAGTCATCGTTGCTCTAAGTTTTGAGTTGAAAGTGTGATGATTAGCATTAATGGAGTATTGTCCCATGTGAGGAAATAAAAGAGGCCAAAGATGCCCACCAAAAAAAGAGAGGCCAAAGAGCCCACCACCAAAAAAATAATAAAAAAATGAGAGAAAAAGAGAGAAGGGACAATGCTACCATTTTTCCACACTTGTGCATATTAATCACCATGATCTTCATGTTTGAGAGTCTCTTGTTTTGTCACCACCATATAGCTAGTGGGAAATTTTCATTATATAACTTGGCTTGTATATTCCAATGATAGGCTTCCTCAAAATTGCCTTAGGTCTTCGTGAGCAAGCAAGTTGGATGCACACCCACTAGTTTTCTTTAAGAGCTTTCACATACTCTTAGCTCTAGTGCATCATTTGTATGGCAATCCCTACTCATTCACATTGATATCTATTGATGAGCATCGCTACAACTCATTGATATGCCTAGTTAATGTGACTATCTTCTCCTTTTTTGTCTTGCAACCTCCACCACACTCCACACCATCTATAGTGCTATAACCATGGCTCACGCTCATGTATTGCGTGAGAGTTGAAAAGGTTTGAGAAAGTAAAGGTGTGAAACAATTACTTGGCCAATACCGGGGTTGTGCATGATTTAAATTCGTTGTGCAATGATGATAGAGCATAGCCAGACTATATGCTTTTGTAGGGATAACTTTCTTTTGGCCTTGTTATTTTGAATGTTCATGATTACCTTGCTAGTTTGCTTGAATTATTATTATTGTTTCCACGTCAATAGCAAACTATTATTTTGAATCTAATGGATCTGAACATTCACGTCACATAAGAGGAGTTACAAAGGACATCTATGCTAGGTAGCATGAAAGCATCAAAAAATCATTCTTTATCACTTCCCTACTCGAGGACGAGCAGGAGTTAAGCTTGGGGATGCTTGATACGTCTCAAACGTATCTATAATTTTTGATGGTTTCATGCTATTATCTTGTCATCTTTGGATGTTTTATGTACCTTTTATATCTTTTTTTGGGACTAACTTATTAATTCAGTGTCAAGTGCTAGTTGCAGTTTTTTCTGTGTTTTTTGGCTCTTTTCAGATCTGATTTTGGAACGGAGTCCAAACAGAATAAAATCCCTGAAATGATTTTTTCCAGAACGGAAGAAGATCACGGGGCCTGTGGGCCAAGCCAGGAGGGCTACAGGGAGCCCACAAGCCCCCACTCTGCCACCAGGGGGGAGGTGGCGGTGGGCAGGCTTGTGGCCTCCCTGACCGCTCCCTGACCTAGATCTTGCACCTATATATTCCCAAAAAATCAGAAAAAAATCAAGGGAGCCACGAAAATACTTTTCCGCCGCCGCAAGCTTCCGTTTCCACGAGATCTCATCTGGAGACCCTTCCCGGTGCCCTGCCGGAGGGGACTTTGGAGTTGGAGGGCTTCTTCATCATCATCATCGCCCCTCCAATGACTCGTGAGTAGTTCACTTCAGACCTACGGGTCCGTAGTTAGTAGCTAGATGGCTTCTTCTCTCTCTTGGATCTTCAATACAAAGTTCTCCATGATCTTCATGGAGATCTATCCGATGTAATCTTCTTTGGCGATGTGTTTGTCGAGATCCGATGAATTGTGGATTTGTGATTAGATTATCTATGATATATATTTGAGTCTTTGCTGATTTCTTATATGCATGATTTTATATCCTTGTAAGTCTCTTCGAGTCTTGGGTTTTGTTTGGCCAACTAGATCTATGATTCTTGCAATGGGAGAAGTGCTTGGTTTTGGGTTCTTACCATGTGGTGACCTTTCCCAGTGACAGTAGGGGCAGCAAGTTACACATTAAGTAGTTGCCATCAAGGGTAACAAGGTGGGATCTGTCGTTGATATGAGATTGTCCATCTACATCATGTCATCTTGCTTAAGGCGTCACTCTGTTGTTTTGGACTTAATACACTAGATGGATGCTGGATAGCGGTCGACGTGTGGAGTAATAGTAGTAGATGCAGACATTATCAGTCTACTTGTTTTGGACGTGATGCCTATAGATATAATCATTGCCATAGATGACGTCACGACTTTGCGCGGTTCTATCAATTGCTCGATAGTAATTTGTTCACCCACCGTCTACTTGCTTTCATGAGAGAAGCCACTAGTAAACACTACGGCCCCCGGGTCTATTCACATCTATAGTTTCCACTTTCGCTTTTACTTTGCTTTGTTACTTTGTTGCTTTCAGTTCTCACTTGGAAAACAATATATAAGGGATTGACAACCCCTTCATAGCATTGGGAGCAAGCTTTTTGGGTTTGTGTAGGCACTTGTGATACTCCTTCACTGGATCGATACCTTGTTTCTCAAACTGAGGGAAATACTTACCAACGCTGTGCTACATCACCCTTTCCGCTTTGAGGGAACACCAACGCAAGGCTCCAAGGCCACGGGGGAAATCCTTTGCATATTTGCCTAGGAAGTCCCTTAAGGCGTAGCCGTAGGAGAAGGATTACTCGTGCCGCTGCTGAGGAGTATCAAGAAATACTCCTATTTCTTGCGCCGTTGGAAGGTCTTTTGTTGCAGTAGCAATGATCAACATATGAATTGTTGGCCTCGTTGAGGCACACAAAATTGATGTTTGAACTGTCTCCATCAGTGGTGATATGCAGATTTCACGGCCCACGCAAGGAGCAAGACACAAGATTGGGCCTGATTTGGGATGAATCCGAATTAGACTAGAATTAGGACTCTAGGACGTGATTTGTTGTAATTTTCTTTTAAGGAAAGCCTAGATGAATCCTTTGCTTGTACGGGAAGTCAAGCCGCCTCTTATATATATTGGAGTTGATGGCCGATTGAAACAACACACAATCGAAACATCAATATACTACTTTTTCATCTACATTTTATCTCTCCATCATATTTTATCTTTCGTTCTTCGTTGTTCCTCAAGTTTGAGAGCTACGAATCCCGAGGCTCTAGGGGCGAGCAAATCGACCTAGGGCAGCCCATAGCCGCCGCATTCCCTGACGGGGTCTCTCCCGGACGTGTGGGGGCTTCGGGTCCTCAAAAGCATCCGCTGACTGTCTCGCGTATCACGCTGTCGGTTGGATCGCCTTCGACGTGAGTTGCGGTGCATCACCCCCGGCATCGTGGGTACACGTGATATGTTCGTGTGTCAACACTTCCTTGGCTTATTCCGCTCTGGATCTAGTTCTTCATCAGAAAATGAAATGGCCGCCCGGTGGCGGGTTGGCGGGGTGGAATCGGCTCACGCGGTGGTGGACTAGTGCTGTGCTTCGTGTTGGGCTGGTGGGGTGGAGTCGGCTGACGCGGCGGACTCGGAGGAGGAGTCGGTGGCCTTGGAAAGACGATGCAGTCCTTTCTCCATAAGCAGAGACCACGTAAGACTTCTTGCAGTGTCTGTTGCCCTTCACCTCCAGGAATGTCGAGCTCTAGTGACTCATATCCTGACATCACTTCATCCACCCCGACACGGGCATAGCCATGTGGAATCAGAGTGGAATGGAGGGTTGCATCAGGGCGATTTGTTAAATCATAGCTGACCGTTGCCTTCATGGATATGTTCTTGAGTTTCATGTGTAGCTCACAACTTTTCGTCTCTCTAATTTCATGCACGGGGTAGCGAGCCAGAAGTGCATCGTCGGCAAGGACCCCCGTGGAACACATGCTGCTTTTCGGCATCAATGGGACGGTACTATCCAATGATGGATCTGTTGGTTGCTCTGGCAGCGGAGGTGTCCTTTGCTGGCTAAGTGTGTCGATCTGCTCCTGCTGCCGCAAGAATTTGCGTTCCAAATCCGCAAGCCGGTCAACATCCTGCTTCTTCTTGGTTGCCTCCTGTTTCTTCTTTCTCGAACGTCTTTTATAAGAGTCACCCCAATCCTTAAACCCCTCATTCCACGGAATAACACCTTTGCCTCGTGTTCGTCCTGGGTGTTCAGGATTCTTGAGGGCGTGTGTAAGCTCGTCGTTTTCTCTCTCCGGTTGGAACTCCCCCGTTTGAGCATCTTCTGTTGCAGCAAGTATAGCTTGAGACGCATTTTTAAGACTTGCCTGCTCCACAATTAACCTTGTCTTTAGGTCTAACTTTCCCCCATGCCCATAAAACCAATTCCTGCACCTTTCAGGCCAAGTGGATGTTTGCGGAGTGACCCCTGCATCAATCATCTTCTGCTCGAATTGATCCCACCTAGGAATGCCACTCTTGTAGCCACCTGGCCCCAGAGAATGGCGATGCTCTTTTTATTGAGCATTTTCCTTGTTTATCCTTGCCCGCTCCTTAGCTGTTTCTGATTGCTTGAACTGCACAAATAAGTCCGAGTGATCTTTTATCTTCTCGTATTGTCCATTGAATTCTGGAGTCTTGCCTTGTTTGCCGAAGTCGGCCCATAACCTTTTCTTCCAGTTGCTGAATTGGGTGGCCATCTTCTTAAGAGAAAACTTCTTGACTTTCTCACATTGTTTATCTGAGAAATGCTCTCGTAGGGTGAAATGTGTCATGAGTGTATCCCTAAGAAGAATTTTTGCTCTTTCGTCCACAAAACTGACTTCTTAATCTTGCTTTGGCCTACGCCATTCTTCAATGGAGATAGTGATTTGGTCCCTGACAATAACTCCGCATTGACGTACAAATTTGGTTGCATTCTTTTTGGGATCAGTTGGTTCTCCACCTAATGTTATCGCGTCATTGTTGTACCCTGTGCCCTCTGGTAACCTTTTGGCTGATCCTCATACTGCCCTCCTCGTAAAAGATTTGCTCGATCCGGAGAGATAAAAGAGGAGATTCGTTAATATATATACAGATCAATTGATACACATCTAATGATCACCAAAGGCCAAATATATACCTCGCCGGACTTTGATAATTCGAGAAAAATTTCTTCAGCATCATCGTCTGGTTCCCCTTCATCTCTTGGTTTTTCTTCCTCAATTCCCTCACCGGATGGGTTAAGGTATTGCGAGCAATAATCTTCTTCTTCAATCTCTTTGTTTCCAGAGCATATCATGTCGTACAAGACATGCTCTTGGTCATGGTCTCTGTCTCTACCGTCCATAGCTTAACTAACCAAGAAAAAGATAAAACAATTTAGTATTCAATTTAGCTAGCAAGATCATCATGTATATATAATATCACTAATACATTGAATAATCCACTTAATTAATGCATCATCGAATAATCCACTTAATATTATCGAATATATAATCTCAAATACATCACTAATACATCTCTCGAATAATATCTAACTGGACAACCAACAAAGAGCTGTCGCTATACTTAGTCGTGGGCGGTGGAAACCCAAAGAGCAGGAACCATCACCGGATCATAACTCGGGTGAGATCCCTGAAGAACCTGCCAGGTATTGGAGAACCTGACGTCCAACGCCTCCATGTAGCGACTAACGTGCTCGTCCTCCTCCCTGACATGGCAACGTACCTCCTCCTCGGGGGCCGACCGCCTCGGTAGCAAAAGTTGCCCACGTGACCGCCACCAAAGAAGCTCCGGGTCGATGACGGGAGCCCGGCTCCTCTCCAAGCTGGGCGCCCCGGAATGTAGCTGCTCCCAGTGCCAGCCCGACGGAGCCCAGTCCCGGACATGCTGGCGCCTCTCAATCAGGTGGTCGCCACCGAGTCGACGACAAGGATGTGGGCCAGGCATCGTCGACGTCGAGAACCAATTCTACAACTATTTAAATTCCTACTATTTAATAAACTTATACAACTATTGAAGTGCAATAGTTGTACCATATGTTTGTGTTCTTATTTACAAGATGTTGTCTAGAAAGTTTGCATCTTGTAATAACTAAATAAAATAAATTCACGTATGAGTTGATTAAGATCAAGAAAGGAGATATTGACAATTTTCCATAACAGGTACAAGTACTTATGTAAGCAATTCCATGGAATGCCTACTATTGTAAAAGAAGTGACAGTTTATGAACTTGGTTTGTTGCATGTAATTCGACATGACAATGCAACATAAAAATCACCTAGAATTAACAACTATACGCTCACGAAAAATAGCAAGCGTGCAACCACGAGGACTACACTACATCAAGTTTCTGTCAATCTTTATTGAAGAAACCACCAAATATGACAAATTGGCAGAGAAAATAATCAATAATTAGCCAGCTATAAGCTAGAGAAGGAGCACCATCCAACAAATTGACATAGCACTCACCCCTACCTAAAGCTAAATTTCGGATTTTTCCTATATTCTGTTTTTGGTTCAACATATGTTCTTATTTCTAAAGTAATCCAAATGCTGATTTCTAGTGAACTCATCTACTGAAATATTCTTCTTTGCAGGTTATCATGTGCAGAAGAAATGACAAGTAGTATCGAGAGGAGAGGAGAGGCTCACCGGCAGGTATGGTCGCCGGAGATGGACGAGGACGTCGGAGGTGGGGAGGAGCAGCACCGGTGTGGGCTCAGGCCGTGACGGTGCTTGGAGGATCGAGGCGGGCTCCCGCAGAGGAGTGGCGTCGGAGTCGGCGCGGGCTCGGGCGGCGCTTGGGAGCAGAGCGGTTGGACGACGATGTTGAGGGCGCGCGGGGCTCGCGAGCGAAAATGGGCAGCCTCACAGCGCCGCGTTGGAGAGGGCGACGATAGCTCTCTTGTGTTTCCTCGGTGTTGGGGAGATCGATCGAATGGGAGAGATTGGGGCTGAACGGGCGCGGAGTTTTTAAATATAGGGACCATTAGTCCCGGTTGGCTCGACGAACCGGGACTAAAGGGTCTTTAGTCCCGGTTGGTGGCACCAACCGGGACTAAAGGTTGGGCGTGTGTCCCATTGACAGGCACCTTTAGTCCCGGTTGAAGCCACTAACCTGGACTAAAAGTCTATTTTCGGCGGTCCAAATTCCGCGCAGGAAGGGACCTTTAGTCCCGGTTGGTGGCTCCAACCAGGACTAAAGGTAAAATTTCTCTTTTTTATTGTTTTTAGTTTTTCTAAAGAGGACAATTTCTGTTTTTAAATTTGAAATAACTGTTAGACTATTTATAGTTTTTGAATGAATCTTGTTGGTTTAGGTCAAAAAAACTACAAAATTTCTATTAGTGCTAGTAATTTCCAAATTTACATAGTTTATTTTTTTTAATTATGTGAATCACTAGTTTGTGAATAACTTTACTTTAAAAATAGATTTTTTAGTCATTCCTTTATACGATGTTTAATATCAGTGAATTTTATCATTATATTAAATTTGGTAATTTTTAGGTTATTAAAAAATGAAAAGCCTTTGTAAGAGATGAGTATTCGACCGGAACCCTCATACATCGAAAGAGATAGTCCAGTTTGTACACGAAGTGCATCTTGTTTTTGCCATAACCCTCCCAACTTTTTAGCACATGCCATGTGGGTGAAATGATGATACCATGTTAGGTTTCAGCCTTTTCATAGTTTATTTGTAGCTCTTTTCAATTTAAGGGTCATTTAGCTCAAATAAATCATTCAATGCATGGAAAATAGAAAATGAGGTGAGAAAGGGTTGAAAAATTATGAGGTGGCTTTGAAGGATGCATATTGAGGGCAGAAAAAGTCTGGAGTTGAAGTAAGATTAAATAAATGATATGCCTTTGTAAGAGATGAGTGTTCATCCGGAACCCTAATACTTCGGAACAGATAGTCGAGTTTGTACACGAAGTGCATCCTGTTTTTGCCGTAACCCTCCAAACTTTTTAGCACTGCCATGTGGGTGAAATGATGATACCATGCCAAACTTTAGCCTTTCCAGAGTTCATTTGTAGCGCTTTTCAATTTAAGGGTCATTTAGCAAAAATAAATCATTTAATGCATGGAAAATAGCAAATGAGGTGAGAAAGGGTTGAAAAACTTTCGGTGGCTTTGAATGATGCATATTGAGGGCAGAAAAAGTTTGGAGTTGAAATAAGATTAAAAAATGATATGCTATTGTAAGAGACGAGTATTTGTCCGGAACCGTGATACTTTGGAAGATGTAGTCCAGTTTGTACACGAAGTGCATCCTTTTTTTTGCCGTAACCCTCCCAACTTTTTAGCACATTCCATGTGGGTGAAATTATGATACCATGCCAAGTTTCAGCCTTTTCAGAGTTCATTTGTATTGCTTTTTCAATTTAAGGGTCATTTAGCTCAAATAAATCATTTAATGCATGGAAAATAGCAAATGAGGTGAGAAAGGGTTGAAAACTTATGAGGTGGCTTTGAATGATGCATATTCAGGGAACAAAAAGTCTGGAGTTGAAGTAATATTAAAAAATGAAATGGCTTTGTAAGAGATGAGTATTCGTCCGGAACCGTGATACTTCGGAAGAGATAGTCCAGTTCGTACACGAAGTGCATCCTGTTTTTGCCGTAACCCTCCCAACTTTTTAGAACATGCCATGTGGGTGAAATGATGATACCATGCCAAGTTTTAAATGAAATGCCTTTGTAAGAGATGAGTATTCGTCCGGAAGACTGATACTTGGAAAGAGATACTCCAGTTAGCTACATAATGTTTCTTCGCGTTTTGAATACCAAAAAACACATATATACCTAGAAACTCAGTAAGAAGAAAGTGATGACAGTGAAAGTCGGTCACATCCGAGATTGGGATGTTGGGGTATAAAACTTTTTCTTCGCGTGTGTCTCTTTGCGCCGTAACCATGGACAATCTTCATCATTTAACAAGATGCTTGGGTCAGTCTTCACTCTGAAGAGATGAATTTCGTGAAAATTTTCATAATCTTGTGACATGTCTGTCTTGTCCTACACTACCACGATGTTTCTTTTCCCTGAAAGAACTATGTGGTGCTTTGGCTCATCGTATGATGTATTCGTTGCCTTACCTTTTTCTTATTCTCGGCTTGGTAGACATGTCCTTCACATAGAAAACCCGCGCCACATCATTGGCTACAACGAATGGTTCATCTCTGTACCCAAGATTGTTGAGATCCATTGTTGTCATTCCGTACTGCGGGTCTTCCTTTACCCCGGCTCCTTTCAGATTGACCCATTTGCACCGAAACAAATGGACCTTCAAATTGTTTCCATAGTCAAGTTCCCATATCTCCTCTATGTAACCATAATATGTGTCCTTTGGCCTATTGTTCGTGTTTGCTGCATCAAAGCGGACGCCACTGTTTTGGTTGGTTCTCTTTTTATCTTGGGAAATCCTGTAAAATGCATTCCCATTTATCTCGTACAGTTTGAAAGTCAATATAGTCAAAGATGGTGACTTGGCAAGCAAGTACAAGTCATCTCCAACTTCAAGGTCATGGATGAGACGTGTTTGCAACCAACCGCCGAATGACAACATGAGTGTACGTTTGATTCGGGTATCAGACTGCTCCAGGTTCTTGGAGCGTACAATATCCATATGTTCCTCGATATATGGGGCCACCAAGGTGGAATTTTGTAGAACAATGTAGTGTGCTTCCGCCCAAGAATGCCTGTCCGTACATATTACTGAATACTTTCCTGGCGTGTCTTTTCCACCCAGTCTGCCCTCATGTCGTGATTCAGGAAGACCAATCGACTTAATATTAGGAATAAAGTCAACACAAAACTCAATCACCTCCTCTGTTACATGGCCCTTGGAGATGCTTCGTGTTGGGAAATGTAACATAAATTCAAGATTTTCCTACGCCATATTCAGATCTTCCTATGGAGAGACTAGCAACAAGAGAGGGGAGAGTGCATCTTCATACCTTTGAAGATAGCTAAGCGGAAGCGTTGCTAGAATGCAGTTGATGGAGTCGTACTCGCGGCGATTCAGATCGTGGTGTGATTCCGATCTAGTGCCGAACCACGACACCTCTGTGTTCAACACACGTGCAACCTAGTGACGTCTCCCGCACCTTGATCTAGCAAGGAGGACGGAAAGGTTGGGGAAGATCTCCGGCAGCACGACGACGTGGTGTCGATGGAGAGACGAGGTCTCCCGGCAGGGCTTCGCCAAGCACCGTGGGATAGGAGGAAGAAGAGGGACAGGGCTGCGCCGAGGGAGAGATCAACTTGTGTCTCCAACAGCCCCAAACCCCTCTCTATTTATAGGAGGAGAGGGGAGGGGTGCGCCACCTCTAGGGTTCCCACCCTAGGGGTGGCGGCATCCCATATGGGAGAGGGGGGTGGCGGCCAGCGCAGGAGAGGGGGTGGCTGATGACCCACAAGTATAGGGGATCAATCGTAGTCCTTTCGATAAGTAAGTGTGTCGAACCCAACGAGGAGCAGAAGGCTCTGTTAAACGGATTTCAGCAAGGTAATAGCTGCAAGCACTGAAAGTAGCGGTAACAAGTGATGCTGTAGTGAGGTGAAACGTAGCAAGCGAAAAGTAACAAGTAACAAGTAGTAGCAACGGTGTAGCAAGTGGCCCAATCCCTTTTGTAGCAAGGGACAGGCCTGAATAAAGTCTTATAGGAGGAAAAACACTCCCGAGGACACACGGAATTTCTGTCATGCTAGTTTCATCATGTTGATATGATTCGCGTTCGTTACTTTGATAGTTTGATATGTGGGTGGACCGGCGCTTGGGTACTGCCCTTACTTGGACAAGCATCCCACTTATGATTAACCCCTCTCGCAAGCATCCGCAACTACGAAAGAAGAATTAAGACAACGTCTAACCATAGCATTAAACCAGTGGATCCAAATCAGCCCCTTACGAAGCAACGCATAGACTGGGGTTTAAGCTTCTGTCACTCCAGCAACCCATCATCTACTTACTACTCCCCAATGCCTTCCTCTAGGCCCAAATATGGTGAAGTGTTATGTAGTCGACGTTCACATAACACCACTAGAGGAAAAACAACATAAACATATCAAAATACCGAACGAATATCAAACTCACATGACTATTATCAGCATGACTTATCCCATGTCCTCAGGAACAAAAATAACTACTCACAAAGCATAATCATAATCATGATCAGAGGTGTAATGAATAGCATCAAGGATCTGAACATAAACTCTTCCACCGAGTAATCCAACTAGCATAAACTACAAAGAGTAATCAACACTACTAGTAACCTTATAAGTACCAATCAGAGTCATGAGATGGAGATTGGTTACAAGAGATGAACTAGGGATTAGAGACGAGATGGTGCTGGTGAAGATGCCTTCCCTCAGATGAGAGGAGTGTTGGTGATGACGATGGCGATGATTTCCCCCTCTGGGAGGGAAGTTTCCTCGGTAGGATCGTCCTTCCGGAGCTCTAGATTGGATCTGCTCAAGTTCCGCCTTGTGGCGGCGGCGAAACCACGAAAAAGCTCCCGACTGATTTTTTCTGGAACGAAACCCTTCATATGGCAAAAGAGGGGGGCTAGTGGGCCGTCACGGAGCCCACAAGCTTGCCATCCGCCACCAGGGGTGGTGGCGGTGGCAGGGCTTGTGGCGCCCTGGTAGCCCCCCTTCGATACTTCTTTCGCCCAGTATTTTTTATATAATCCCAAAAAATTCCACGTAACTTTTCAGGGCATTTGGAGATGTGCAGAATAGTGGACTAAGATTTGCTCCTTTTCTAGTCCAGAATTCCAGTTGCCTGAATTCTCCCTCTTCAAATAAACCTTGCAAAATAAGAGAGAAAAGGCATAAATATGTACCACAAAGTAATATAACAGCCCATAAAGCGATAAATATCAACATGAAAGCATGATCCAAAATGGACGTATCAACTCCCCCAAGCTTAGACCTCGCTTGTCCTCAAGCGAAAACCAAGTTCCATAAACATGTCCACATGGTTAGGGACAAAGGTGTCGATAAAACATAATACGGACATGGGGGCATCATGATCACACATAGAACAACAATACATCATAAAGATTCTTATGGGAAAGTAACAATTCCTTCACAAAGCAAAGCATGAAGCAATAACCTTACCGAGAAGTAACCAACAACAGTTCAAAGTCATTGAAGCAATTGCAGTTTATCAGAACATCAGAAAGAGTCAAATAAGAGCTTGTAAGGCAAACCCACATACGCAATCATCTCTTTTGTTTTCCACAATTGTTACAACTCACGTGGTACTCATGGTGTCAAAGTTTCAGCTGGACACACAAGAAGATAGGGGCTTATAGTTTTGCCTCCCAACAATTTACCTCAAGGGTAAAGTCAACAATAATAAAGCATAAGTACTCAAATCCAAGTTGATATATAAATATAGATCTTTCCCAAGCATGTGATGGTAGCCAAGACAAAGGCAAAAATAGGGAATTGGTGAAGATCACCATGACTCTTACAAGGGAAAAAAGTAAAGTTACAAGATAGGCCCTTCGTAGAGGGAAGCAGAGGTTGTCATGCGCTTTTGAGGTTTGAATGCGTGTCCTCTTAGTGCGGAGGAACGTCACTTTATATTGCCTCATGTGATAAAGAACTTTATTATGCAGTCTATCGCTTTTATGTCTTCCTCATCACAGGTTCGTACAAAGCTTATTTTCCACACACTAATAGATCATACATATTAGAGAGCAATTTTTATTGCTTGCACCGATGCCAACTTACTTGAAGGATCTTATTCAATCCATAGGTAGGTATGGTGGACCTCATGGCAAAACTGAGTTGAAGGTTTATGGATGCACAAGTAGTATCTCTACTTGGTGCGGGAGTTTTGGCTAACATGAGGTGGAAGCAATCGTCACATGCTAAGGGATCTCTAATCATATAACATTGTTTGGAACCAAGCAAACACAATTCATTATGTTGTATTCCTTGTCCAACATCTACTCCTAAGCATGTAATAGTTTGGTGAGTGCTCACAATTGTAAAAAGTGTCTAAGATGATATATTTATATGTGAACCTCTCTTTCCTTATTACTTCTTATTAATTCCAACAATGACTGAGGTTGATGTTGATTTATTCTCAACAAGTTTCAATCATCATACGTGTCATATGTGAAGTTATCAATTTCCATAAGATCATCTCATGATCTTTCATGCTATCGTTCTTTTCATACTTTTGATCACGACACAAAGCAAAGCCCTTGACTAAGATACTCTTTATTATATAGCTTACGAGCTCGAATACATCGGGGGAGAGACAAAGCAAAAGACTCAAACTAAACACTAAAGACTTATTCCTCTAAGAGAAGAAATAAAAACTGAAAAGAAAAGAACTAAAACAAAGGTAAAAGCAAAAGATATAAAGGTGATACGATACCAGTGCAACTCCCCCAAGCTTGGCATAAGCCAAGGGGATTGCCCATACCAATGCTTAGTTGTCTTCCTTTGGCGGTGATGGTGGTGGAGTTGTTGGAGTAGTCTGATCCTCCGTCTTCCAAGGCATAGGTGCTCCATCATGGCAGGATGAACGAGTCGCCGGAATCCTCAAATCTGCAGCCAACCCTATTGATTTAAATCTGTACTCATACTCACAGTTTTGGTTCTACAGGTCACAGATCTGGCCCTGAAGTTGATCAACCCTGTCATAGAGCCTGGAGAGGTGTTTCCCAATGTCAATGGCATCCATCTTGTGATTGCTAGTGAACTCTGTGATCATCATGTGGTTGGCATTGATTCCACGCTCCACCATCCCTTGGCACTTGAAGACTTGTTGCTCCATTGCTTCGAGCCTTGTCTCCACGCTTCCGGTCTTCTTAGGCCCCTCAACATCATGGATGTGCAACATAACCTCGCTCATCTTGATAGATTAAGGGTGTTTTAGCACTTTCGTGAGGTAGGGATTGATGACCTTGTCGAAGATCTTGTCCTTAGGAGCGTTTGGGGAAGTCATGATGATCTAGATCTATCACAGAAATAGGATCGAAATGAAAACAGGGGAAAACTGCACGATACAGAGATCAAAACCTTCGGGCGAATATATATTGATTTTTTCTGAACCAGAAGGAGTGCTCCGCAAGAAAACGGAGTCCGGGAGGCACACGAGGTGCCCACAAGCCCTCCCTCCGCTACCAGGGGGTAGGTGGCGGCTTCCAAGCTTGTGGCCGCTTCGTGCGCTCTCCAGACTGCTTTTTATTTTTCTAATTTTCCAAAAATTCCAAAACGGAGGAAATTTCCTATTGGAAAAGCATCGGAGTCCAATTTCTTACCGAAACAGATACCTCTTCGTTTTCACGGTATGAAACAGGCTGATAAACATCCCTTGTGTACTCCTGTGGAGTTATGACATTGATGATATTGGTCTCAACATTTATGGGAGTACCAAAGATGTAATGCTTGATTCTTTGCCCATTTACCACTCTAGGAAAATTTCCTGCTGTGTTATTGACTTTGATGGCACCGGAACGATATACTTCCTCGATAACGTAAGGACCTTCCCATTTAGAGAGAAGCTTGCCTGCGAAGAATCTCAAACGAGAATTGTATAACAGGACATAATCACCTACATTGAACTCTCGTTTCTGTATTCGTTTATCGTGCCATCTCTTAACCTTTTCCTTGAAAAACTTGGCATTCTCATATGCCTGGGCCCTCCATTCATCTAATGAGCTGATATCAAACAACCGCTTCTCACCGGCAAGTTTGAAATCGAAGTTGAGCTCTTTGATTGCCCAATAAGCTTTGTGTTCCAGCTCAAGAGGTAAATGACAGGCCTTACCATAAATCATTTTATACGGCGACATGCCCATGGGATTCTTATAAGCAGTCCTATAAGCCCATAGTGCATCGTCAAGTTTGCTAGACCAATTCTTTCGAGATCTATTGACGGTGTTTTGTAGGATCAATTCGATCTCCCTATTACTCAAATCCACTTGACCACTAGACTGAGGATGATAAGGAGATGCAACTCTATGGTTGACATCATACTTAGCGAGCATCTTGCGGAAAACACCATGAATGAAGTGTGAACCGCCATCAGTCATCAGATATCTAGGGACTCCAAATATTGGGAAAATGACTTCTTTAAGCATCTTAATGGAGGTGTGGTGATCAGCATTTTTAGTGGGGATAGCTTCTACCCACTTAGTGACGTAATCCACAGCAACTAAGATGTGAGTGTACCCATTGGAACTCGGGAAGGGTCCCATATAATCAAAGGCCCAGACATCAAATGGTTCAATGACAAGTGAATAGTTCATAGGCATTTCCTGACGCTTACTGATGTTCCCTATTCTTTGGCATTCGTCACAAGACAAGACAAATTTACGGGTATCCTTGAAGAGAGTGGGCCAATAGAAACCTGATTGCAATACCTTGTGGGCAGTTCTATCTCCAGCGTGGTGTCCTCCGTAGGCTTTGGAATGACACTTCTGCAAGATCTGTCCCTGTTCATGTTCAGGCACACAACGTCTAATAACACCATCTACTCCTTCCTTATAAAGGTGAGGATCATCCCAAAAGTAGTGTCTCAAATCAAAGAAGAATTTCTTCT
This sequence comes from Hordeum vulgare subsp. vulgare, assembly GCF_904849725.1. NCBI lineage: Eukaryota > Viridiplantae > Streptophyta > Magnoliopsida > Poales > Poaceae > Hordeum > Hordeum vulgare. Next base: position 380,861,341 of record NC_058519.1, on the reverse strand, counting down.
TTTGCTGATAGGTGAAACTGGGTGGTATGTATTTGGCTACGATATAATTTGCATAATGGGCATACCACGGTGCACTATGTGAAGTGCGGATGACATTCCATTGCTCATCAGGAAAGCTGTCATCAATAGGCCGTGGGTCATCAAGGACATTCTCTAGCCTGGACAAGTTATCTGCTACAGGATTATCAGCACCCTTTCGGTCAACGACGTGCAAATCAAATTCCTGTAGCAGGAGGACCCATCTGATTATCCTAGGCTTAGCGTCCTTCTTCTCCATAAGGTACTTAATAGCAGCATGATCAGAGTGAATAGTGACTTTGGAGTCAACTATGTAAGGTCTGAACTTTTCACATGCAAACACGACTGCTAAAAACTCCTTTTCTGTAGTGGCATAGTTTCTTTCGGCACTGTCCAGAGTTTTACTAGCGTAGTGAATAACATTCAACTTCTTGTCAACTCTTTGTCCTAGAATAGCACCAACAACATAATCACTAGCATCGCACATGATTTCAAAGGGCAAGTTCCAGTCAGGTGGTTGAACAATAGGTGCAGTTATCAAAGCCTTCTTAAGTATTTCAAAAGCTTCCTCACAATCCTCATCAAAAACAAAAGGAACATCCTTCTGCAAGAGGTTGGTAAGAGGCCTAGAAATCTTAGAGAAGTCTTTAATGAACCTTCTATAGAAACCGACATGACCTAGGAAACTTCGTATACCTCTGATATCTATGGGGCAAGGCATTTTCTCAATTGCATCAACCTTAGCTTTATCAACTTCAATGCCTCTTTGAGAGATTTTGTGTCCTAAGACGATGCCTTCATTAACCATAAAGTGGCACTTCTCCCAATTCAAGACGAGGTTGGTATCTTCGCATCTCTGTAAGACTCGATCAAGGTTGCTAAGGTAATCATCAAAGGAAGACCCGTAAACGGAGAAGTCATCCATGAAAACCTCGACAATCTTTTCACAAGTCAGAGAATATAGCCATCATACATCTTTGAAAGGTGGCAGGTGCATTGCATAAGCCAAAATGCATACGTCTATAGGCAAAGGTACCGAAGGGGCAGGTGAAAGTGGTTTTCTCTTGATCAGATTGTGCAACAGGTATTTGCGAGAAACCTGAATAACTGTCTAGAAAGCAGAAGTGTGTGTGTTTTGATAGCCTTTCTAGCATTTGGTGGATAAACATCAAAGGATAATGGTCTTTCCTGGTTGCCTTGTTCAGTTTCCGGAAGTCTATCACCATCCTATAGCCGGTAATAATCCTTTTTGGCATTAGTTCATCCTTATCATTAGGAACGACGGTGATACCTCCCTTCTTAGGTACGTAATGTACTGGACTTACCCAATCACTATGAGCAACAGGATAAATGATTCCTGCTTCCAGAAGCTTTAATATTTCTTTTCTAACGACCTCTTTCATCTTAGGATTCAATCTCCTTTGATGATCAGCAACTGGTTTGAAGTGAGGATCAGTTTTAATCTTGTGCTGGCATAGAGTAGGATTAATACCCTTAAGATCATCAAGAGTATATCGGATAGCAGCACGGTGCTTCCTCGGAGTTTTTAGTAACTTCTTCTCTTCGTTCTCTGAGAGGAGAGCACTAATAATAATAGGATATATCTCCTTGTCATCAAGATAGGCATACTTAAGAGTATCAGGCAACTGTTTAAGCTCGAACACGGGATCACCCTTTGGTGGGGGAAGATCCCCAAGCAGTTCAACAGGCAAATTATTCTTGAGATTAGGATATTGTTCTAAGACAATTTTATCTATCTCATCTCTCTCCTCCATATGCATATTATTTTCGTGCTCAAGCAGATATTGCTCTAAAGGATCAGTAGGAGGTACGGCAATAGAGGCAAGAGCAATGATTTCATCCCTACCAGACGACTCTCTTTAATGGAGTTGTCTTCCAAACTTGGAGAAGTTAAATTCATGAGACACACCCTCGAAACTAACAGTGATGGTCTGCTTAGTGCAATCAATGTGAGCATTGACAGTGTTGAGAAAGGGTCTGCCAAATATGATGGGACAAAAGCTATCTTGTGCAGTACCAAGGACGAGGAAATCAGTAGGATACTTCGTCTTACCACATAGGACTTCTACGTCTCTCACAATTCCCAGAGGGCAGATAGTGTCTCTATTAGCTAGTGTAACAGTGACATCAATGGGTTCTAGCTCAGCAGGTGCAATCTCATCTTTGATTTCATCATATAAGGAACGGGGTATTGCACTAACACTAGCTCCCATATCACATAAACCATGGTAACTGTGATCTCCTATCTTGAAAGAAAGAACGGGCAGGCCAACTACAGGTCCGTGTTTGCCTTTCGCGTGAGGTTTAGCAATTCTAGCAGAGTCCTCACAGAATTTGATAACATGCCCGTCTATGTCTTCGGCTAAGACATCTTTGATAATAGAAACACTAGGTTCAACTCCAATCTCCTCAGGGGGTGCAAGTGGTCTAATGTAACCCCTAAGTATCACAGTTGGGGCTTTAGAATAATCCTTTATCCTAGCAGGGTATGGTGGTTTCTCAGTGTAAGCACAAGGAACAACATGATCACTGAAAGCAATGACTTTCTCCTCAACTAGATTGGTTTCGGCTATGTTGCTTTCTACAGGAGGATGATATTTAAACCACTTCTCTTTGGGAAGATCAACATGAGCAGCAAAAGATTCACATAGAGAAGCTACTATCTCAGAGTCAAGTCCATACTTAGCGCTAAAATCTCTAAAAGTGTTTGTCTCAACAAAAGATTTAACGCAATCAAACTGGAAATTCATACCTGACTCCTTACCTTCCTCCAGCTCCCAATCTTCAGAGTTGCGTTTGATTCTTTCCAATAAATTCCACTTGTGATCAATATCCTTCTTCATAAAAGAACCGGTACAAGAAGTGTCAAGCATGGTACAATCTTCATGAGAAAGCCGAGCATAAAAGTTTTGAGTGATAATTTCTCTCGAGAGCTCATGATTGGGGCATGAATATAGCATTGATTTAAGCCTCCCCAAGCTTGAGCTATGCTTTCCTTGTCACGAGGCCAAATGTTATAAATAAAATTCCGATCACGATGTACTAAATGCATAGGATAAAACTTTTGATGAAATTCCAATTTCAACCGATTGTAGTCCCATGATCCAGTATCATCACATAGCCTATACCATGTCAACGCCTTATCCTTCAAAGATAAAGGAAAGACTTTCTTCTTTACCTCATCCTCGGGCCAACCTGCAAGCTTAAATAAACCACAAACTTCATCTACATAGATTAGATGCAAGTCTGGATGTGAAGATCCATCTCCTGTAAAAGGATTAGCCAGCAGTTTCTCAAGCATACCCGAAGGAATTTCATAAAAGATATTTTCGGTAGGTACCTCAGGTTGAGGAACAACTCCTCATGCTTCTGTTCATGGTGAAGATACCCCAAACAAACTCCTCAAAGGAACAGTTTCCATAGTGACAAGTGACAATAAATTTCAGCACAGTATAAAAATGTCTCCTTACCAATTTCCACTTACCAAAGGCGCTTCACTCCCCGGCAACGGCGCCAGAAAAGAGTCTTGATGACCCACAAGTATAGGGGATCAATCGTAGTCCTGTCGATAAGTAAGAGTGTCGAACCCAATGAGGAGCAGAAGGCTCTGATAAACGGATTTCAGCAAGGTAATAACTGCAAGCACTGAAAGTAGCGGTAACAAGTGATGGTGTAGTGAGGTGAAACGTAGCAAGCGAAAAGTAACAAGTAACAAGTAGTAGCAACGGTGCAGCAAGTGGCCCAATCCCTTTTGTAGCAAGGGACAAGCCTGAACAAAGTCTTATAGGACGTAAAAACGGTCCCGAGGACACACGGGAATTTGTGTCATGCTAGTTTCATCATGTTCATATGATTTGCGTTCGTTACTTTGATAGTTTGATATGTGGGTGGACTGGCGCTTGGGTACTGCCCTTACTTGGACAAGCATCCCATTTATGATTAACCCCTCTCGCAAGCAACCACAACTACGAAAGAAGAATTAAGACAACGTCTAACCATAGCATTAAACCAGTGGATCCAAATGAGCCCCTTACGAAGCAACGCATAGACTGGGGTTTAAGCTTCTGTCAGTCCAGCAACCCATCATCTACTTACTACTACCCAATGCCTTCCTCTAGGCCCAAATATGGTGAAGTGTTATGTAGTCGACGTTCTCATAGCACCACTGGAGGAAAAACAACATACATCATATCAAAATACCGAACGAATATCAAACTCACATGACTATTATCAGCATGACTTATCCCATGTCCTCAGGAACAAAAGTAACTACTCACAAAGCATAATCATAATCATGATCAGAGGTGTAATGAATAGCATCAAGGATCTGAACATAAACTCTTCCACCAAGTAATCCAACTAGCATCAACTACAAAGAGTAATCAACAGTACTAGTAACCTTACAAGTACCAATCGGAGTCGTGAAACGGAGATTGGTTACAAGAGATGAACTAGGGATTGGAGAGGAGATAGTGCTGGTGAAGATGTTGATGAAGATGCCTCCCCTCCGATGAGAGGATTGTTGGTGATGACGATGGCGATGATTTCCCCCTCCGGGAGGGAAGTTTCCCCGGCAGGATCGTCCTGCCGGAGCTCTAGATTGGACTGCTCAAGTTCTGCCTCGTGGCGGCAGCAAAACCACGAAAAAGCTCCCGATTGATTTTTTTCTGTTACGAAACCCTTCATATAGAAAAAGAGGGGGGCTAGTGGGCTGTCAGGGAGCCCACAAGCTTGCCATCCGCCACCAGGGGGTGGCGGTGGCAGGGCTTGTGGCACCCTGGTAGCCCCCCTCCGATACTTCTTTCGCCCAGTATTTTTTATATAATCCCAAAAAATTCCATGTAACTTTTTAGGGCATTTGGAGATGTGCAGAATAGTGGACTAAGATTTGCTCGTTTTCTAGTCCAGTATTCCAACTTCCTGAATTCTCCCTCTTCAAATAAACCTTGCAAAATAAGAGAGAAAAGGCATAAATATGGTACCACAAAGTAATATAACAGCCCATAAAGAAATAAATATCAACATGAAAGCATGATGCAAAATGGACGTATCAGTGGCGGACCCCCTCGTGGGCCTTAGGCCCACCAGCGCCTAGGGTTCCCCCCTTTCCTCTCTGATGCGCCATGGGCTGGGTGTAGGGGCGCACCAGCCCACCCAGGGGCTGGTTACCTCCCACACATGTCCCATATAGCCTTCCGGGGCTTGTGTCCCCTCCCGGTGGGCCTCCGGAATCCTTCCGGTGGTCCCGACACTTTGCTGGTGGTGCCCGAAACATTTCCGGCGTAGAAACCCATCCATCCTATATATCAATCTTTCCCTCCGGACCATTCCAGAGCTCCTCATGACGTCAGGGATATCATCCGGGACTCTGAACAACCTTCGGTAACCTCGTATAACAATTCCCTATAACCCTAGCGTCATCGAACCTTAAGTGTGTAGACCCTACGGGTTCGGGAGGCACGCAGACATGACCGAGACACTCCCCGAACAATAACCATCAGTGGGATCTGGATACCCATGGTGGCTCCCACATGTTCCACTATGATCTCATCGGATGAACCACGATGTCAAGGATTCCATCAATCCCGTATACAATTCCCTTTGTCTGTCAGTATAGAACTTGCCCGATATTCGATCGTCGGTATACCCATACCTTGTTCAATGTTGTTACCGGTAAGTCTCTTTACTTGTTTCGTAGCACATCATCCCGTGACTAACTCCTTAGTCCCACTGAGCTCATTATGATGATGTTCTACCACGTGGGCCCAGAGATACCTCTCCGTCACACGGAGTGACAAATCCAGATCTCGATTCGTACCAACCCAACAGACACTTTCGGAGGTACCCGTAGTGCACCTTTATAATCACCTAATTATGTTGTGACGTTTGATACACCCAAAGCACTCCTACGGTATCCGTGAGTTGCACAATCTCACGGTCGAAGGAAAAGACACTTGACATTAGAAAAACTTTAGCATACAAACAACACGATCTAGTGCTATGCTTTGGATTGGGTCTTGTCCATCACATCATTCTCCCAATAATGTGATCCCGTTATCAATGACATCTAATGTCCATGATCAGGAAACCATGATCATCTATTGATAAATGAGCTAGCTAACTAGAGGATTGCTAGGGACACATTGTGATCTATTTATTCACACATGTATTACTGTTTCCTGTTAATACAATTATAGCATGAATAACAGACGATTATCATGAACAAGGAAATATGATAATAACCATTTTATTATTGCCTCTAGGGCATATTTCCAACAGTCTCCCACTTGCACTAGAGTCAATAATCTAGTTACATTGTGATGTATCGAACACCCATAGCATTGTGGTATTGATCATGTTTTGCTCGACGAAGAGGTTTAGTCAACGGGTCTGCAATATTCAGATCCGTGTGCACTTTACAAATATCTATTACTCCTCTCTGGACCTGGTCCTCGATGGAGTTGTAGCGGCGTTGGATGTGCTTGGTCTTTCGATGAAATCTGGGCTCCTTGGTTGTGGCAATGGCTCTAGTGTTATCACAGAAGAGTGTCAACGGACCCGACGTACTTGGAACCACTCCAAGGTCGGTGATGAGCTCCTTCATCCAAATCCCTTCACGAGCCGCTTCTGAAGCATCTATGTACTCCGCTTCACATGTAGATGCTGCCATGATGTCTTGCTTGCTGTTACACCAGCTCACTGCCCTGTCATTCAAAACATACACGTATCCGGTCTGTGAGTTAGAGTCATCCAGATCTGTGTCAAAGCTAGCATCGGCGTAACCATTTACGATGAACTCTTCGTCACATCCATAAACGAGAAACATCTCCTTAGTCCTTTTCAAGTACTTAAGGATATTCTTGACCGCTGTCTAGTGTTCCATACCGGGATCACTTTGGTGCCTCCCTACCAAACTTATGGCAAGGTTTATATCAGGTCTGGTACACAGCATGGCATACATTAGAGATCCTATGGCTGAAGTGTAGGGGACAATACTCATCTTCTCTCTATCTGCTGCCGTGGTCGGTGACTGAGTCTTACTCAATCTCATACCTTGCAAGACTGGCAAGAACCCCTTCTTTGAGTTTTCCATATTGAACTTCTTCAATATCTTGTCAAGGTATGTACTTTGCGAAAGACCTATGAGGCGTCTCGATCTATCTCTATAGATCTTGATGCCTAATATGTAGGCAGCTTCTCCAAGGTCCTTCATTGAAAAACTCTTGTTCAAGTAGGCCTTTATACTCTCCAATAACTCTATATTATTCCCCATCAATAATATGTCATCCACATATAGTATTAGGAAATCTACAGAGCTCCCACTCACTTTCTTGTACAGACAGGCTTCTCCATAAACCTGTATGAAACCAAACGCTTTAATCACCTCATTAAAGCGAATGTTCGAACTCCGAGATGCTTGCACTAGCCCATAGATGGAGTGCTGGAGCTTGCATACCTTGTTAGCACTCTTAGGATCGACAAAATCTTCTGGTTGCATCATATACAACTCTTTCTTAAGATACCCATTAAGGCACGTTGTTTTGACGTCCATTTGCAAAATTTCATAATCATGAAAAGTGGCAATTGTTAACATGATTCGGACTGACTTCAGCTTTGCTACGGGAGAGAAAGTCTCATCGTAGTCAACTCCTTGATTTTTTCGAAAACCCTTTGCGACAAGTCGAGCTTTGTAAACGGTCACATTACTGTTTGCGTCAGTCTTCTTCTTGAAGATCCATTTATTTTCTATGGCTCGCCAACCATCGGGCAAGTCCACCAAAGCCCATACTTTGTTCTCATACATGGATCCTATCTCGGATTTCATAGTCTCAAGCCATTTGTTGGAATCCGGGCCCGCCATTGCTTCTTCATAGTTCGAAGGTTCATCGTTGTCTAACAACATGATTTCCATCACAGGGTTGCTTTACCACTCTGGTGCAGAACGTACCCTTGTGGACCTTCGTGGTTCAGTAGCAACTTGAACCGAAGCTTCATGATCATCATCATTAACTTTCTCTCCAGTTGGCGTAGGCGCCACATGAACAATTTCCCGTGTTGCGCTACTCTCCGGTTCGAGAGGGGGTGTAAATACCTCATCAAGTTCTACTTTCCTCCCACTTACTTCTTTCGAGAGAAACTCTTTCTCTAGAAAGGATCCGTTCTTGGCAACAAAGGTTTTACCTTCGGATCTAAGATAGAAGGTATACCCAATAGTTTCCTTAGGGTATGCTATGAATACGCATTTCTCTGCTTTGGGTTCGAGCTTTTCTAGTTGAAGCATTGCAGCCCCAAACTTTTAGAAATGACAGCTTAGGTTTCTTGCCAAACCATAGTTCATACGGTGTCCTTTCAACGGATGTAGACGATGCACTATTTAAAGTGAATGCTGCAGTTTCCAATGCGTATCCCCAAAATGATAGCGATAAGTCAGTAAGAGTGATCATAGATCGTACCATATCCAATAAAGTGCAATTATGACGTTCAGACACTCCGTTACGTTGCGGTGTGCCAGGCGGCGTCAGTTGTGAAACAGTTCCACACTTCCTTAGGTGTGTGCCAAACTCGTGACTCAAATATTCTCCTCCACGATCAGATCGTAGAAACTTTATTTTTCTGTCACGTTGATTCTCAACCTCACTCTGAAATTCCTTGAACTTTTCAAATGTCTCAGATTTGTGCTTCATCAAGTAGATATACCCATACCTACTCAAATCATCGGTGAGAGTGAGAACATAACAATAGCCACCGCGAGCTTCAACGTTCATTGGACCACACACATCAGTATGTATTATTTCCAATAAGTCGGTTGCTCTCTCCATTAATCCTAAGAATGGAGTCCATTATCAACTTTACATCTTTTGGTACTCACACTATGAATATGTGTAACATCAGGATCGAGATTCATCAAGAATAAACCATTCACCAGCGGAGCATGTCCATAAAACATATCTCTCATATAAATAGAACAACCATTATTCTCTAACTTAAATGAGTAGCCGTCTCACATTAAGCAAGACCCTGATACAATATTCATTCTCAAAGATGGTACTAAATAACAATTATTAAGGTTTAAAATTAATCCCGATGGTAGATGTAGAGGCAGCGTGCCGACGGCGATCACATCGACCTTGGAGCCATTCCCGACGCGCATCGTTACCTCGTCCTTGGCCAGTCTCCGCTTATTCCGGAGTTCCTGCTTTGAGTCGCAAATGTGAGCAACATCACCGGTATCAAATACCCAAGAGCTACTACGAGCGCTGGTAAGGTACACATCAATAACATGTATATCATATATACCATTAACGTTGTCGGCCTTCTTGTCCGCTAAGTACTCAGTCTCAGGCTTGGGTCCATTCTTTTTCTTCTTTCCGGTATCTAGCTTACCGGGTGCGGCAACGACTTTGTCGTCTTTCTTGAAGTTCTTCTTACCCTTGCCCTTCTTGAAACTAGTGGTCTTGTTGACCATCAACACTTGATGCCCTTTCTTGATTTCTACTTCTGCAGATTTCAGCATCGAGTACAACTCGGGAATGGTCTTCTCCATCCCTTGCATGTTGTAGTCAGCACAAAACCTTTGTAGCTTGGTGGGAGAGACTGGAGGATTCTATCAATTACAGCGTCATCCGGAAGTTCGACTCCAAGTGAAGTCAGACGACCGTGTAACCCAGACATTCTGAGTATATGCTCACTAAAAAAACTGTTCTCCTCCATCTTACAGCTAATGAACTTGTCGGAGACTTCATATCTCTCGACACGGGCATGATCTTGAAAAACTAGTTTCAGCTCCTGGAACATCTCATATGCTCCGTGTTGCTCAAAACGCCTTTGGAGCCCTTCTTCCAAACTGTATAACATGCCCCACCTAACCAGAGAGTAGTCATCACTCCGCGTCTGCCAGACGTTCTGAATGTCCTGGGCCGCTGCGGGAGCAGGAGGGTCACCTAGCGGCGCATTAAGGACATAAGCCTTTTTAGCTGCTTCGAGGATGAGCCTCAAGTTCCGGACCCAGTCCGCATAGTTGCTGCCATCATCTTTCAGCTTGTTTTTCTCTAGGAATGCGTTGAAATTGAGGTTGACAGGTGTGGTGGCCATTGGATCTACAATATTTGTAAAGACAACTTTTAGACTAAGTTCATGACAATTAAGTTCAATTAATCAAATTAAGTATGAACTCCCACTTAAATAGACATCCCTCTAGTCATCTAAGTGATACATGATCGATGTTGACTAACCCGTGTCCGATCATCACATGAGACGGACTAGTTGTCATGGTGAGCAACTTTATGCTAATCGTATTCAACCATACGACTCATGTTCGACCTTTCGGTCTCTTGTATTCGAGGTCATGTCTGTACATGCTAAGCTCGTCGAGTTAACCTAAGTGTTTCGCGTGTGTAAATCTGGCTTACACCCGTTGTATGTGAACATTAGAATCTATCACACCCGATCATCACGTGGTGCTTCGAGACAACGATCCTTCACAACGATGCACACTTAGGGGAATACGTTCTCGAAATTTTTACAAGGGATCATCTTATTATGGTACCGTAGTTCTAAGCAATAAGATGAAAAACATGATAAACATCACATGAAATCATATAGTGACATGATATGGCCATTATCATCTTTGCTCTTTCGATCTCCATCTTCGGGCATTGCATGATCATCATTGTCACCGGCATGACACTGATGTCAGTTGTGCTTCCCCTTGTAACGACACCAGAAGAATGCTGCTAGCACTCTCCGGCAGTCGAAACTAGAAGAATGTTGTTGATGGCCCACCAGCGCATGGGATCGTAGCAGTTTTCGAGGGTAGAGTATTCGACCCAAATTTTTTGATCGCCTATATGAGGTGAGAGGATAGTATCGACCCAAAAGCAGGTTCTATCTCAATAGTATCGACAGTATTAGAAGCATCACGAGCATTGGAAGTAACTCTAGCAATATGAGCATCAAGGAACACCCCTAGTGGAACATCAGGCAAAGTAGTATCTCTAGCAGTATCAAGCATAGCATCATCAAGCATAGCATCTCTAGCAATATCATCATAAGCATCATCAAGCACAGGCGACATATCAAGAATTCTAGCAAGAGGTGATGTCGCAAACTTACTCATAACTGAAGGTGAATCAAGTGCAGAGCTAGATGGCAATTCCTTACCTCCCCTCGTAGTTGAGGGAAAGACTTTGGTCTTCGGATCCTTCAGATTCTTCATAGTGATCAACAGATATAAATCCCAAGTGACTCAGAGAATATAGCAATACCTCGCCGGCAACGGCACCAGAAAAATGCTTGATGTCAGCTGTGCTTCCCCTTGTAACGGCACCAGAAGAATGCTGCTAGCACTCTCCGGCAGTCAAAACTAGAAGAATGTTGTTGACGGCCACCAGCGCATGGGATTGTAGCAGTTTTCGAGGGTAGAGTCTTCGACCCAAATTTGTTGATCGCCTATAGGAGGTGAGAGGATACTCTCAAGTATTAGCAGCTGAATATGTCAGATTCAACCACACCTGAAAGATTAGTATCTGCAAGCAAAGTAGTAACAACAAAGTAGTATGATAACAACGGTGTCAAAAACGATCTGTTGACGACACACTATTCCTAACTGTCGTATCAATGGCGCCAAGTTGCCTCGTTGATGGAAGTTGTGAGTTCCCGTCAACGACGAGCGAATCAAGATTGTAGCAGGTAGTAGCAGTGTAACGAGTAATAGCAATGGCAAGGAACAACACTAGTGACAACAGTAGCAAGTAGCAACAGTAGCAAGCGACAGTAGTAGCAACAACAGAGCAAGACAAGTAACAACAGCAGCAACAGCAGCAGAGCAAGACAAGTAACAACAGCAACAACAGTAGTAACAGCAGTAGAGCAAGACAAGTAAAAGCAGCAACAACAGTATTAACAACAGCAGTTGGACAAACTCGTAGGCAATGGGTCGGTGATTTGTTTGGATGATATTCATCATGCAACAGTTATAACACGGAGAGATATGTGGCTAGCTCTCGTTCGTCAATGTGATGTAGGCATGCATTCCGTGTGTCGTCATACGTGCTTAGGGAAAAGAACTTGCATGACATCAATTGTCCATCCCTTTCGTGGCAGCGGGGTCCAAAAGGAAACTACGGGATATTAAGGTTCTCCTTTTAATAAAGAACCGGACCAACGCATTAGCATATGAAATCATGGCACTCGGGCCTTCGTGACAAGCATTAAGCATGGCAAAGTAGTAGCAACATCAATCTCAGAACATAGTGGATACTAGGGATCAATCCCCATCAAAACTAACTCACGAACCAATAAACATTGTAACCAATATCTTCTACCTTGACACAAAGAGCTTCACGGAATTGGAGAGGGAAGAAGGTTGATGATGACGATGGCGACGATTTCCGCTCTTCGGAGCCGAAGACGGACTCCAGATTTGCCCTCCAGATGAAGAACAGGTGGTGGCGGCGCCTCCGTACCGCAAACGCGACGAAAACTTCTTTTTTTATTTCTTCTTGGACGAAAGGGAACTTATAGACCCAAGGTTGGGGGCGGCAGAGCCGTGTGGGCCCCACAAGCCTGCCCACCGCCACCGGGGGGGGGGGGGGGGCGGGGGTGGCTGAGCCAGGGCTTGTGGCCCACTGGCACACCCCCTTAGGTGGAACTTGTGCAGATATTTTTCATATTTTCCAAAAATGCTCCCCGTAAATTTTCAGGACGTTTGGAGAACTTTGATTTCTGCACAAAAATAACACTAAGGCAATTCTGCTGAAAACAGCGTCAGTCCAGGTTAGTTCCATTCAAATCATGCAAATTAGAGTCCAAAACAAGGGCAAAAGAGTTTGGAAAAGTAGATACGATGGAGACGTATCAACTCCCCCAAGCTTAAAACCTTGCTTGTCCTCAAGCAACTTAGTTGACAAACTGAGAGAGAAACAAAAACTTTGACAAACTCTGTTTGATCTTGTTGTTGCAACTATGTCTAACTCATAACCAGAATTTCAGCAAGATCACAAGTTAACCACATAAGCAAATGACACAAAGATCTCACGGTAAACTAATATCAATGGCATAATCAGCTAACGAGCAAATAATAATGAGTTTCAAATACCAACACTTCAATCAAAACAAGCATGAAGCAATATGAATAGGTGGTATCTCGCTAGCTCTTTCTGAGACCGCAAAACATAAATGGAGAGCACTTTCAAAGATAAAGGGCTCACTAAACATTGTAATTCATAGCAACGAAGATCCAGTCATAGTCGTACACAATATCAATCAAAAGCAAAGCATAAAAATGACAGAGGTGCTCTCTAATTGGTGCTTATATAAGAAAAGGATGACTCAATAGGAAAATAAATAGACAGGCCCTTCGCAGAGGGAAGCATTGATTTGCAGAGGTGCCAGAGCTCAAGCTTTGAAAACAGAGATAATAATTTTGGGTGGCATGCTTTCATTGTCAATGCAATGACCAAGAGTTCTCAATATCTTCCATGCTACTCATGCTATAGGCGGTTCCCAAACAGAAAAGTAAAGTTTTAACTACCCGACCACCAATCAATCACACTCCATGGCTAGCCGAATCCTCGGGTACCGTCCATACTAACATCAATCTCGGGGGGTCTTCTTTTATAGTTATGTTTTCGATTTAAGCGTGGAACTGGGCATTCCAATTACCGGCCCCTTTCTCATGAATGACAGTCAATAATCACATGTCGAGGATAACACTCCTAGCATGGAAGATACCAATAGCCCCGTGTCACCACATGAGCGGTTCGGGCATGCAAAACAGATTATTTCTTGAAGGTTTAGAGAACGGCACATGCAAATATACTTGGAACGGCAAGTAGATACCGCAAATAGGTAGGTATGGTGGACTCTCATGGAAAAACTTTTGGGTTTATGGGAGTGGATGCACAAGCATTATTACGCTTAGTACAAGTGAAGGCTAGCAAAAGACTGGGAAGCGACCAGTTAGAGAGCGACAACAGTCATCAAGATGCAATGAGTTTGACTAACATTGAATGCAAGCATGAACAGGATATAAATCACCATGAACACGAACATCATAGAGGCTATGTTGATTTTGTTTCATCTACATGCATGAACATGCGCCAAGTCAAGCCATTTGAAATATTCAAAGGAGAATACCATCCTATCATACTACATCATAGTCATCTCAAAATCTATGTTGGCATTCAAGACAAACCATTATGAGCTCTCAACTAAATAAGCATGGCATTAGAAAATATGATCTCTAAGTTGTCATTGCAAACATGGTTCTCTCACAACAAAGCAAAATCTGGGTCGACAAGCTAGTCATATTTACACAAACAAAGTAGATAGAGTTCATACCAGCTTTTCAGTCTGAGTCACTTAATCATATATCATCATCATTGCCTTTCACTTGCACGATCGAACGATGTGAACAATAATAAGCGCATTGGACTAAGCTGAATCTGTAGGCAAACACAAAGGAGAAGGCAAAGTAATATGGCTCTTTAAAAGCTAAACAGGTAAGCATGCAAGAACCAATAAACATTGTAACCAATATCTTCTACCTTGACACAAAGAAGAAAGAAAGCTATTTACACGGGAAAGCTCCCAACAAGCAAAAGAAGAAAGAAAAATATTTTTGGGTTTTCTCAAAAGGACACAAAAGAAGAAAACAAGAAAACGAAAATAAACTAGCATGGATAATACAGTGGCAAAGTCTAAACACCGGCTAACAAAGGGAAAACATAAGCATGAATTTAAAGTCGGTGAGAACACGTACTCCCCCAAGCTTAGGCTTTTGGCCTAGCTTGGTCTACTCCCATGGATGGTCCTAGCGAAACTCAAAATCATAATGGGCGTTATACGAGAGTGCTGCAACCACTGCCTGAATAGCTGCCTCACGAAGTCGAGCAGCAGTCGCCTCCCTCTCATACTCCTTTGCCTCTCCTATGGTTATGTAGTATCTTCCTTTTACCTGAAAGTCAAAGAAAGCAGGAGCAGGAAGGGTAATATGGAAAACACGCCGCCGGTTAAATATCAAGCGGTATAGGAGGGATCCATGATCTCTCTCAAGGAACTGGTAGCTAGTTAGAGCGACACGATCAAGGTAGGCTGTACGGAGAGGAGGGTCTTCTGGTCGGATGGATACTCCAAGAAAATTTGCTAAGTGTGTACCATAAACTCCATCAAAGATATCCCCCTCACTGGCATTTTTATTCAGCCTCCTTGCTATTATAGCTCCCATATTGAAGCTCCTGTCACCTGTTACTGTGCTCTTAAGGATACTAAGGTCGGAAGCGCATAGGTGACAATGTGCACCCTTGCCGTTAATGCACCTACCTATGAAGAGGGCAAGGTAGTGCAAGGTAGGGAAATGGATGCTTCCTATGGTGGCTTGCGTGATATCTATGGTTTCTCCAACAGTTATACTGGAGACAAAGTCTCCGACCGAAGACTTAGAAGGATCATTAATACTACCCCCATCGGGTATCTTGCAAATCCTGTTGAAATCCTCCAAATCCACGGTATATGATTTATCATACACATCAAACAGTATGGATGAGTCACGACCAACTAAAAATTTAAATCTACGCAAGAAAGAGGCAGTGAGCATAGCATACTGTTCACATTTATCTGAGAGGAATTCTTCTAACCCGGCATTGCGGACAACTGTATCAAACTCATCCTTGAAACCAGCTTCGATCATGAACTCATCGGAAGGCCATTCACATGATTGTACCGGTGCGTCCCTTAGTTGAAAAGGTTTGGGCTCCCGAAAAGAAAGACGGGGACCCTTCTTACTTGAGGAACCACCATGAAACTTCCTCCTGAACATAATTTCCTTTTGCTGAAATTTTTGAAGTTCAAGAGAAAAGTGAATGAAGACCCACCACACCTTGTAGCAACTACTCCTACTAGTGCCTAGAGACCGTATCACGCGCTAAACTTACTTGGGACCAGCTAAAATCAATATTTCTAGATCAAGAACAGGGTCACCAAGGTAGCAAGAATATGCGAAAGATAAAGCACTAGAGCAAAAACTAATAGGACCAATGGAGGAGTCACTTACCAAGGAGTAATTTCCCAAAACGGTTCAGAGAATGGTGCTTTGAGAAAGGAGATCGAAAATCACAGCCAAATGAGCAAGAATACGGGTTTGAGCTGCGAAACAATTTTTTCTGGAGGTGGAAGAAGAGGCTGGGAGCTGGAATGAGTGGAGGGGGTCCCTGTGGGCCCCACAAGATTGCTCTCCGCCACCAGGGGGTGGGTGGCGGTGGCAGGGATTGTGGCCCACTGGTCTGGCCCCCAGGCCAGCTCTTAGGCCCACTAATTTTCAAAAATTCCAGAAAAAATCATACTAAAATTTCAGGACCATCGGAGAACTTTTATTTTCGAGGTATTTTTCTCCGGGACGCTCAAACAGAAAACAGGAAAAGCTAAACTAATTCTACCATTTTTCTTCTAAGGAAAATAAAATGAAAGCTTAAAACAGAGGTATGTGACTCTCTGATTCATCCGTTTCATGGTCATCGAAAGAAATCCGTCAATGGGGTTGATCAAATCCTTATGACAAAACCTTCTCGAATCGCAAGAGAGTACGGAGAATTTTCTAATAGCCACTAAGTCACCTCAATGGGGATATGTATCTCCCCAACAAGCAAATCATACTTCATCTTGACACGAGGAATAGGGCATTCAAAGATCCCAATAAGAATCGATGAAGTCTTTTCGATAGCATTGATGCAATGTACTTGATATCGTTTCTTCGGAAAGTGCACTGTGTGCTCATTACCATGGACATGGAAAGTGACATTGCCTTTGTTGCAATCTATAACAGCCCCTGCAGTGTTTAAAAAGGGTCTTCCAAGGAAACAGCCATGTCATCGTCCTCGGGAATATCCAAGATAACAAAGTCTGTTAAGATAGTGGTATTAGCAACCACAACAGGTACATCCTCGCAAATGCCGATAGGGAAAGCAGTTGATTTATCGGCCATCTGCAGAGAAATTTCAGTGGGTGTCAACTTATCCAATTCAAGCCTACGATAAAGAGAGATCGGCATAACACTAACACCGGCTCCAAGGTCACATAAGGCAGTTCTTACGTAGTTTCCTTTAATGGAGCAAGGTATAGTGGGCACTCCGGGATCACCAAGTTTCTTAGGAGTTCCACCTTTGAAAGTGTAATTGGCAAGCATGTTGGAGATCTCAAGATCTGGTATCTTCCGTTTATTAGTCACGATATCTTTCATGTACTTGGCATACGGAATCATCTTGAGCATATCAGTTAACCGCATCTGCAGAAACATGGGTCTTATCATCTCAACGAAGCGCTCAAAATCCTCATCATCCTTTTTCTTCGATGGCTTAGGAGGGAAGGGCATAGGTTTGTGAACCCATGGCTCCCTTTCTTTACCATGCTTCCTAGCAGTGAAGTCATTCTTATCGTATTTCTTAGGTTGTGGGTTATCAGGATTAACCATAGGTTCAATCTCCACATCCTCATCATTGCTAGGTTGAGCATTATTATGAACATCACTGTCCATATTGTCACCAGGTTCATGTCCATCACCAGATTGTGTTTCTGCATCAGACGCAGAAATATCATTAGGTTCTTCAGGTGTGACAGTTTTTGGTGAACTGGCATGTAGGTTTCTATCATCCTTCTTCTTCTCCTTAGGATGACTAGGTGTATCAGCATTGATTCCTTGAGAATCTTGATCAATTCTCTTAGGATGACCTTCAGGATACAAAGGTTCCTGAGTCATTTTGCCTCCTCTAGTAATGACTCTGACAGAGTTGTCATATAATTCATTGAGCAAGTCATTCTGAGCTTTAAGTACTTGTTCTACCTGAGTAGTAATCATAGAGGCATGTTTACTCAGAATCTTCAGATCATTGACTTTTCTGTCTACACAAGCACTTAAATGGCTAAGCATACGAGTACCTTGTTCCAGATGTCTGCTAACATAATCATTGAAACTCTGTTGTTTGGCAACAAAGTTGTCAAATTCATCCAAGTATAGGCTAGCAGGTTTGTCAAAAGGAATACCACTCTCATCGAACTTACGCAGAGAATTCACTTCTACTACCTGTATCAGGTTATCGAGACCATGGATCTCTTTGATAGGTGGTAGCTTTTGACATCTTCAGATCTAATGCCTTTCTCTTGCATAGATTTCTTGGCTTCTTGCATATCTTCGGGACTGAGGAATAGAATACCTCTTTTCTTCGGAGTTGGCTTAGGACGTGGTTCGGGAATAGTCCAAGCATTATCGTTGAGCAAGATGTTGTTCAGTAGGGTCTCAGCTTGTTGTACAGTTCGTTCCCTAAAAACACAACCGGCACAACTATCTAGGTAGTCTCTAGAAGCATCGGTAAGTCCGTTATAGAGGATATCAAGTATCTCATTCTTCTTAAGAGGGTGATCAGGCAAAGCATTCTGTAGCTGGACGAGCCTCCCCCAAGCTTGTGAAAGACTCTCTTCTTAGAGTTGAGCAAAGTTGTATATTTCTTGCAAGGCAGCTTGCTTCTTATGGGCAGGGAAATATTTCTCATAGAAGTAATAGACCATCTCTTGGGGACTACTCACACATCCAGGAGCAAGAGAGGTGAACCAGGCTTTAGCGTCATCCTTTAGAGAGAAAGGAAACATCTTGAGGATATAATAGTGAGGGATCTTCTCCTCATTAGTGAAAGGGTGGCTATATCCACTACTGGAATTCCTGTTTTTGCCGTCTGCCAAATCTTTGCCATCAGCCAGCAGACGGCGAAGAACCTCTTTACCGTGTGTTGGCAAAATACAGACGGTAAAGAGGAGGATGATGGCAAAATACATATTTGCCATCAGCCACCTCTTTGCCGTCTGTCAACAGACGGCAAAGGTAGGGAGGGCAGACGGCAAAGCTATCCCACCCCACCCCTCCTCTCTCCCCATCCCACCCCGGCCCCACCCACCCCTTTGCCGTCTGCCTGACTAGCTTTGCCGTCCGTGGCAGACGGCAAAGGGGATCAGTGGCAGACGGCAAAGGGGATGGACCCCCCAAACGTTAACGGTCGCCGCGCGCCCCACCTCTCTCCTCTCTCCCACGCACTCTCTCTCACTGCTCTCCTCTCAGCGCCGCCGCAGCCCCTCAGCGCCGCCGCAGCAGCCCCCGGCCCCCAGCGCCGCCGCCGCCCCACCGCCGTCGCCGCCGACGCCCCGCCGCCGCCGCCGCCGACGCCACCCCCACCCCACCTCCCCACCCCACCGCCGCCCTGCGCCCCCCCTGCGGCCCTCCTCCTCCTCCCTGTGCCCCCACCGCCGCCGCCGCCGCCGCCACCCCCACCCCACCTCCCCACCCCACCCCACCGCCGCCCTGCACCCTCCTCCCCCTGCGGCCCTCCTCCCCCTGGTAAGTTTCCGTTTCTTTTTTTTTAATAGTTTTTGTTTAATTAGTTCTTACTTTTAGTTTAGTTTTAGTTTTAGTTTTAGTTTAGGTTTAGTTAGGTTAGTTTCAGTTTTAGTTTAGTTAGTTTCAGTTTTAGTTAGGTTAGTTTCAGATTTAGTTAGGTTAGTTTCAGTTTTAGTTAGGTTAGTTTCAGTTTTAGTTTAGTTTTAGTTTTAGTTTCAGTTTTAGTTTTAGTTTCAGTTTTAGTTTAGGTTTAGTTAGTTTAGGTTTAGAAGAAGAAGAAGAAGGAGAAAGGAGATGAAGAAGAAGGAGAAAGGAGAAGAAAAAAAAGAAGAAGAAGGAAAAGAAGAAGAAGGAAAAGAAGAAGAAGGAAAAGGAAGGGAAGGAGAAGAACCAAGAAGAAGAAGAAGAAGAAAAATAGGAGAGGAAGAGAAGAATAAGGGGAAAAAAGAAAATAAGAAGAAGAAGAAGAAGAAGAAGAAGAAGAAGAAGAAGAAGAGAAGAAGAAAACAAGAAGAAGGAGAAGAAGAATAAGAGGAAAAAAGAAAAAATAAAATAATAATAATAAGAAGAAGAATAAATTAGTAGATTTAGTAGGTAGTTTCTGTTAGTTAATTAGTAGATTTGGTAGGTAGTTTCCTGTTTAGTAGAAGAAAATAAGAAAAAGTAGAAGAAGAAGAATAAGTAGAAGAAGAAAAAAGGAGAAGAAGAAGAAGAAGAGCTAGAGGAGGAGGAGGAGAAGAAGAAGAATAAAAAGAAGAAGAAGAAGAAGGAAAATAAGAAGGAATAAAAGGAAAAGGCAAAAGGAAAATAAGAAAAGAATAAGAAGAGTGGAGCCCGTATCCAGCAGGGCGACCAGCTGCTCGCCATGGATCGTCACGGGCAGCAACATGGTCCGCTCATGGCGGATGCCGACGAGGGCGTGGAGAGAGACGATGCAGGCCGTCGCCGTAGAATCTGCGGCCGGGTCTGGTGCGTCGTTCGTCTCGTCCGCCTCGGTGTAGTCGACCGTCTCCAAGTAGAAGAGGCGGGGGCAGACATGTGTCGGCGTGTAGGGCTCATCACAGTTAAAGCAGAGACCCTGACGTCGACGCTCCTGCTGCTCGGCCGGGGACAACCTGCGGAAGGTCCGTGTGGCTGCCGGAGGTGCGGCCGTTGCGTCTGGCGGAGGCCGGCCCGATGCTGGAAGGGTCGGCATGGGTCGACTGAGCTGGCGGCCGCCCCGTCCGGGCGGTTGCTGCAGTGCGTGTGCCTGGGTATAGATCGGACCCGAAGATGATCCGGCTGCCCACGCGGGAATTGGCGATGGCGATGACGGGAACTGCACCTGGTGCAGGGGCCGACCGGTGGTTCGGGGCGCTGGAGGTGCTGCTGTCGATGGCGGCGGCGGCTGCTGGTGCGGCGCCGGAGCCTGCGCCGTGGTGGCCGGTAGCGACTGGTGGGGCAGCCCCCCAGCGGCGCGGTGGTGGCCGGCCACACCGGCCAGGGAGTGCCCGCGGCATGGTAGTGCTGCAGCAGCAGCTGCGGCGGCGGCGGCGGCGCCCCTCCGTGGAGTGGCTGGAAGGCCGGGGTGGCCCACGGCAGCGACGGCGGCCCGTAGGTAGTGGGGGCGACGCTCGGCGGCGGGGGTTGGGTCCCAGCGGGGCGGTGGTGGTGGTTTGCGGCAGTGGGGCGGTGGTGGTGTTGAGCGGCGGCGGTGGTGGAGGGAGCGAGATGATCAGCCTGGAATCTCTGGATACCAAATTGGTAGGACTAGGGTTCCTACCGGGCCTCCGGCGTAGGTTGTAAGGGCAGGGAGGAGGGGAGCGAGGGCTAGAGCAGACGCGCCGGCAAGATGGCACCGTCGCGGCTAGGGTTAGGTGCGGCGGAGGCTAGGGTTCCGGCTCCTTGGAGAGCCGGGCAACAGAAGATAATATCTTTATTGCTTGATCTCAATTGATGTCTTACAACTAGTATTTATAACTCGAGCCTAAGATAACTTTCCTAAAGTAATTTACCTAAGATAACTTGCGGGCCAAGCCGCTAATATTAACGCCCAATGGGCCTACGCCGGCCATAGGCCAAGCCGGTCATAACAAAGGAGGAGGAGGAGGAGGAGGAGAAGGCCAAGGACCTTCTATCCTTCTCCTCCTCCTCCTCCTTCTTGATTTCTTATTCTTCTCCTCCTCCTCCTCTTTCTTCTCCTCTTTCATATTATCCTTGCTTTAATTAACCCAACAATGACATAATTAGCCCATTTAGCTCCAAAATACCATAATAAGCTCAAAATGGCATAAGAACCTTGGTTAGCTCCTGAATATTATATACTTAGCTTGTTTTCCTCTAAAATGACATAATTAGCCCATTTAGCTCAAAAAAGACATAATTAGGTAATTTAGCTCCAACAAGAGGAGAAGAGGAGAAGAAATAGGCAAAATGAAAACAAAGAAGAAGAAGAGATGAAGAAGAAGAGAAGAAGGAGGAGGAGGAGGAGGAGGAGGAGGAGGAGGAGAAGGGCCTTCTCCTCCTCCTCCTCCTTCTTCTTGATTTCTTCTTCTTCTCCTCCTCCTCCTCTTTCTTCTCCTCTTTCATATTATCCTTGCTTTAATTAACCCAACAATGACATAATTAGCCCATTTAGCTCCAAAATACCATAATAAGCTGAAAATGGCATAAGAACCTTGGTTAGCTCATGAATATTATATACTTAGCTTGTTTTTCTCTAAAATGACATAATTAGCCCATTTAGCTCAAAAAAGACATAATTAGGTAATTTAGCTCCAACAAGAGGAGAAGAGGAGAATAAATCGGCAAAATGAAAAGAAAGAAGAAGAAGAGATGAAGAAGAAGAGAAGAAGGAGGAGGAGGAGGAGGAGGAGGAGGAGGAGAAGGCCCTTCTCCTCCTCCTCCTCCTCCTCCTCCTCCTTCTTGATTTCTTCTTATTCTCCTCCTCCTCCTCTTTCTTCTCCTCTTTCATATTATCCTTGCTTTAATTAACCCAACAATGACATAATTAGCCCATTTAGCTCCAAAATACCATAATAAGCTCAAAATGGCATAAGAACCTTGGTTAGCTCATGAATATTATATACTTAGCTTGTTTTTCTCTAAAATGACATAATTAGCCCATTTAGCTCAAAAAAGACATAATTAGGTAATTTAGCTCCAACAAGAGGAGAAGAGGAGAAGAAATAGGCAAAATGAAAAGAAAGAAGAAGAAGAGATGAAGAAGAAGAGAAGGAGGAGGAGGAGGAGGAGGAGGAGGAGGAGGAGAAGGGCCTTCTCCTCCTCCTCCTCCTCCTCCTTCTTCTTGATTTCTTATTCTTCTCCTCCTCCTCCTCTTTCTTCTCCTCTTTCATATTATCATTGCTTTAATTAACCCAACAATGACATAATTAGCCCATTTAGCTCCAAAATACCATAATAAGCTGAAAATGGCATAAGAACCTTGGTTAGCTCATGAATATTATATACTTAGGTTGTTTTTCTCTAAAATGACATAATCAGCCCATTTAGCTCAAAAAAGAAATAATTAGGTAATTTAGCTCCAACAAGAGGAGAAGAGGAGAAGAAATAGGCAAAATGAAAAGAAAGAAGAAGAAGAGATGAAGAAGAAGAGAATTAGGAGGAGGAGGAGGAGGAGGAGGAGGAGGAGGAGAAGGGCCTTCTCCTCCTCCTCCTCCTCCTTCTCCTCCTCCTTCTTCTTGATTTCTTCTTCTTCTCCTCCTGCTCCTCTTTCTTCTCCTCTTTCATATTATCCTTGCTTTAATTAACCCAACAATGACATAATTAGCCCATTTAGCTCCAAAATACCATAATAAGCTCAAAATGGCATAAGAACCTTGGTTAGCTCATGAATATTATATACTTAGCTTGTTTTTCTCTAAAATGACATAATTAGCCCATTTAGCTCAAAAAAGACATAATTAGGTAATTTAGCTCCAACAAGAGGAGAAGAGGAGAAGAAATAGGCAAAATGAAAAGAAAGAAGAAGAAGAGATGAAGAAGAAGAGAAGAAGGAGGAGGAGGAGGAGGAGGAGGAGGAGGAGGAGGAGGAGAAGGCCAAGGACCTTCTATCCTTCTCCTCCTCATACTTCTCCTCCTTCTTGATTTCTTATTCTTCTCCTCCTCCTCATCTTTCTTCTCCTCTTTCATATTATCCTTGCTTTAATTAACCCAACAATGACATAATTAGCCCATTTAGCTCCAAAATACCATAATAAGCTCAAAATGGCATAAAAACCTTGGTTAGCTCATGAATATTATATACTTAGCTTGTTTTCCTCTAAAATGACATAATTGGAATATTTAGCTCAAAAAGAAGGAGAAGGAAGAAGAAGAAGAAGAAGAGAAGAAGAATAGAAGGAGAAGGAGAAGAATAAGGAGGAGGAGGAGAAGAAGAAGAAGGAGGAGGAGAAGAAGAGAAGAAGAAGGGGAAGGAGGAGAAGAAGAAGGAGAAGGAGAAGGAGCCCTCCTTCTTCTCCTTCTTCTTCTCTCCTTCTTCTCCTCCTTCTTCTCCTTCTTCTTCTCTTCTTTTTTTCTTCTTATCCTCCTCCTTCTCCTTCTCCTTCCCCTTCCCCTCCTCCTCCTCCTCCTTCTTGTTTTTCTTCTCCTTGTTCTCTTATTGCTTCTTCTCTTTCTTCTTAAATTTAGCTTATTTGTCATATATATGTTGTTGTTCTTCTTCTACTTACTTTCTTATTCCCATTTTGCAGATTGGATGTACTACATGCATGGAAGCTGGCGTTGGAGTGCTTTAGTTTCCGTTTTTATTTGAGTTGATGAACAATGTGTTGGTTCTTTGTATGTGTTGATGAACAATGTGTTGATGAACAATATATGTGCAACTATATGTATGTATATATGGATGAAACTTCGTATGTGTTGGTTCTTTTGATACATGGGATGTACGTTGATGAACAAATGGCATTGATGAGCTTTATATGTATATCATATATGTGTTGTGATCTACTTATGATATATGTGCTCTGAATTATATGTATATGTGATGTGAAATAGAAAAAATAAATAAAAATGGGACAATATAGGCTCTTTGCCGTCCGCCAGCTGATGGCAAAGGCCTTTGCCATCTGCCAGCAGACGACAAAGGTGCCACGTGGCGCCCAGCTGTGCAACCTGGGCAGTAGCAGCTGGCCATATAGTCTCTTTGCCGTTTGCCTGCTGGGGGGGCAGACGGCAAAGAAGAGGGCACAGAGGAGGGCATAGAGGTGGGAGGACACGACAGACGGCAAAGATAGTCAAGGGGGCGGACGGCAAAGATTGCCGAGGAGGCAGACGACAAAGATAGTCAAGAGGGCAGACGGCAAAGATAGTCAAGAGGGCGGACGACAAAGGCTCCGTTAACCCCTAACGGAGCTCGGCTGCCGTCCCAAACTCTTTGCCGACTGCTCCTCAGGAAAGATGACGGCAAAGAGCTTTCCCGTCCGATTTAGGGGGGCAGACGGCAAAGAAGGTCTATGCCGTCGTAGGCTGACGCAGAAAATTTGCCGGCCGTGACAATCTTTGCCGTCTGTGGGATTGTCTTTGCCGTCCGGGTACTTGTCTTTGCCGTCTGTGATGGCAGACGGCAAAGAAGGTGATTCCTGTAGTGATCGTGTAGTTTGGCAAGATGGGCTACGACCGTCTTAGACTCATAACCGTGAAAAGGATGAGATTCTACTAGAGAGATTATCTCAGGATCGACAGAGAATTCGTAATCCTTATCGGTGATAAAGATAGGTGAAGTGGCAAACTTCGGGTCGTATTTCATCTTAGCTTTCAGAGATTTTTCCTTCCACTTGACATGTAATTTCTCAGCGTCATAGACATCCTTACACGCAAGAAAATCCTCAGCTATCTCTCCCCCCATAACGTAACCCTCAGGTATATCAGGCAATTCATATCTAGGAGAGCTAGATCTAGCAGGAGCAAAAGTAGGTTCTATCTCAATAGTATCGACAGTATTAGAAGCATCACGAGCATTGGAAGTAACTCTAGCAATATGAGCATCAAGGAACACCCCTAGTGGAACATCAGGCAAAGTAGTATCTCTAGCAGTATCAAGCATAGCATCATCAAGCATAGCATCTCTAGCAATATCATCATAAGCATCATCAAGCACAGGCGACATATCAAGAATTCTAGCAAGAGGTGATGTCGCAAACTTACTCATAACTGAAGGTGAATCAAGTGCAGAGCTAGATGGAAATTCCTTACCTCCCCTCGTAGTTGAGGGCAAGACTTTGGTCTTCGGATCCTTCAGATTCTTCATAGTGATCAGCAGATATAAATCCCAAGTGACTCAGAGAATATAGCAATACCTCGCCGGCAACGGCGCCAGAAAAATGCTTGATGTCAGCTGTGCTTCCCCTTGTAACGGCACCAGAAGAATGCTGCTAGCACTCTCCGGCAGTCAAAACTAGAAGAATGTTGTTGACGGCCACCAGCGCATGGGATTGTAGCAGTTTTCGAGGGTAGAGTCTTCGACCCAAATTTGTTGATCGCCTATAGGAGGTGAGAGGATACTCTCAAGTATTAGCAGCTGAATATGTCAGATTCAACCACACCTGAAAGATTAGTCTCTGCAAGCAAAGTAGTAACAACAAAGTAGTATGATAACAACGGTGTCAAAAACGATCTGTTGACGACACACTATTCCTAACTGTCGTATCAATGGCGCCAAGTTGCCTCATTGACGGAAGTTGTCAGTTCCCGTCAACGACCAGCGAATCAAGATTGTAGCAGGTAGCAGCAGTGTAACGAGTAATAGCAATGGCAAGGAACAGCAGTAGTGACAACAATAGCAAGTAGCAACAGTAGCAAGCGACAGTAGTAGCAACAACAGAGCAAGACAAGTAACAACAGCAGCAACAGTAGTAACAGCAGCAGAGCAAGACAGGTAACATCAGCAGCAACAGTAGTAACAACAGCAATAGGACAAACTCGTAGGCAATGGGTCGGTGATTTGTTTGGATGATATTCATCATGCAATAGTTATAACACGGAGAGATACGTGGCTTGCTCCCGTGCGTCAATGTGATGTAGGCATGCATTCCGTGTGTCGTCATACGTGCTTAGGGAAAAGAACTTGCATGACATCTATTGTTCATCCCTCCCGTGGCAGCGGGGTCTGAAAGGAAACTACGGGATATTAAGGTTCTCCTTTTAATAAAGAACCAGACCAATGCATTAGCACTTGGTGAACACATGAACTCCTCAAACTATGGTCATCATCGGGAGTGGTTCCGGTTATTGTCACTCTGGGGTTGCCGGATCATAACACATAGTAGGTAACTAAAACTTGCAAGATCGGATCTAAAACACACATATATTGGTGACAACATAATAATTTCAGATCTGAAATCATGGCACTCGGGCCCTAGTGACAAGCATTAAGCATGGCAAAGTAGTAGCAACATCAATCTCAGAACATAGTGGATACTAGGGATCAATCCCCATCAAAACTACCTCGATTACATGATAGATCTCATCCTACTCATCACCGCCCAGCGAGCCTATGAATAGATTACTCACGAACGACGAAGAGCTTCATGGAATTGGAGAGGGAAGAAGGTTGATGATGACGATGGCGATGATTTCCCCTCTCCGGAGCCCAAGACGGACTCCAGATCAGCCGTCGAGATGAAGAACAGGTGGTGGCGGCGCCTCCGTATTGCAAAGGCGACGAAAACTTCTCTTTTTATTTTTTCTCGGACGAAAGGGAATTTATAGACCTGAGGTTGGGGGCGGCAGAGCCGTGTGGGCCCCACAAGCCTGCACACTGCCACCAGGGGGGTGGTGGAGCCAGGGCTTGTGGCCCACCCCCTCAGGTGGAACTTGGCGCAGATATTTTTCATATTTTCCAAAAATGCTCCCCGTAAATTTTGAGGACGTTTGGAGAACTTTGATTTCTGCACACAAATAACACCAAGGCAATTCTGCTGAAAACAACGTCAGTCGATGTTAGTTCCATTCAAATCATGCAAATTAGAGTCCAAAACAAGGGCAAAAGAGTTGGAAAAGTAGAGACGATGGAGACGTATCAGACACCATGATCTCCATCATCATGATCTTCATCATCGTGTCTCCGTGAAGTCGTCATGTCAACTACTACTACTATAGCTAACCGTTAGCAATGAAGTAAAAGCAGTAAACACATGGCGTTGCATCTCATACAATAAATTAAGACAACTCCTATGGCTCCTGCCGGTTGTCATACTCAATGACATGCAAGCCGTGAATCCTATTACAGTAACTTGATCATCTCATACATCACACATGTAACATCACAACTTTGGCCATATCACATCACATGTCAAACCCTCCAAAAACAAGTTAGACGTCCTCTAATTATTGTTGCAAGTTTTACGTGGCTGATTTGGGTTTCTAGCAAGAACGCCTTCTTACCTACGTGACAGCCACAATGATGATATGCCTAAGCTATTTAACCTTCATAAGGACCCTTTTCATCAAATCCAATCCGACTAGAGTGGGAGAGACAGACACCCGCTAGCCACCTTATGCACCTAGTGCATGTTGGTCGGTGGAACCTGTCTCACGTAAGCGTACGTGTAAGGTCGGTCCGGGTCGCTTCATCCCACAATACCGCCGGAAAATAATAAGACTAGTAGCGGCAAGAAATTGACAAAATCATTGCCCACAACCCTTTTGTGTTCTACTCGTGCATAGAATCTACGCATAGAAAACCTGGCTCGGATGCCACTGTTGTAGAATGTAGCATAAATTCAAAATTTTCCTATGCCATATTGAGATCTTCCTATGGAGAGACCAGAAATGAGAGAGGGGAGAGTGCATATTCATACCTTTGAAGATCGCTAAGCGGAAGCGTTGCTAGAACGCGGTTGATGGAGTCGTACTCGCGGTGATTCAGATCGCGGTGTGATTCCGATCTAGTGCCGAATCACGGCACCTCCGCGTTCAACACACGTGCAGCCCGGTGACGTCCCCTACACGTTGATCCAGCAAGGAGAAGGGAGAGGTTGGGGAAGATCTCCGGCAGGACGACGACATGGTGTCGATGGAGAGACGAGGTCTCCCGACAGGGCTTCGCCAAGCACCGTGGGATAGGAGGAAGAAGAGGGACAGGGCTGCGGCGAGGGAGAGATCAACTTGTGTCTCCAACAGCCCCAAACCCCTCTCTATTTATAGAGGAGAGGGGAGGGGTGCGCCACCTCTAGGGTTCCCACCCTAAGGGTGGCGGCAGCCCAGATGGGAGAGGGGGCGGCGGCGAGGGCAGGAGTGGGGCTGGCCCACCCCCTGGTGGGCCTTAGGCCCACCAGCGCCTAGGGTTCCCCCTGTTTCCTCTCTGATGCGCCATGGGCTGGTTGTGGGGGGCGCACCAGCCCACCTAGGGGCTGGTTCCCTCCCACACTTGGACCATATAGCCTTCCGGGGCTTGTGGCCCCTCCGGGTGGGCCTCCGGAACCCTTCCGGTGGTGCCCGAAACATTTCCGGCGTCCAAACCCATCCATCCTATATATCAATCTTTACCTTCGGACCATTTTGGAGCTCCTCGTGATGTCCGGGATCTTATCCCGGACTTCAAACAACCTTCGGTAACCTCGTATAACAATTCCCTATAACCCTAGCGTCATCGAACCTTAAGTGTGTAGACCCTACGGGTTCAGGAGGCACGCAGACATGACCGAGACACTATCTGGCCAATAACCATCAGCGGGATCTGGATATCCATGGTGGCTCCCACATGTTCCACGATGATATCATCGGATGAACCATGATGTCAAGGATTCAATCAATCCCGTATACAATTCCCTTTGTCTTTCGGTATAGAACTTGCCCGAGATTCGATCGTCGGTATACCCATACCTTGTTCAATCTCGTTATCGGTAAGTCTCTTTACTTGTTCCGTAGCACATCATCCCATGACTAAATCTTTAGTCACACTGAGCTCATTATGATGATGTTCTACCGAGTGGGCCCAGAGATACCTCTCCATCACACGGAGTGACAAATCCCGATCTCGATTCGTACCAACCCAACACACACTTTCGGAGGTACCCGTAGTGCACCATTATAATCACCCAGTTATGTTGTGACGTTTGATACACCCAAAGTACTCCTACGGTATCCGGGAGTTACACAATCTCACGGTCGAAGGAAAAGACACTTGACATTAGAAAAGCTTTAGCATATGAACAACACGATCTGGTGCTATGCTTAGGATTGGGTCTTGTCCATCACATCATTCTCCCAATGATGTGATCCCGTTATCAATGACATCTAATGTCCATGATCAGGAAACCATGATCATCTATTGATCAACAAGCTAGCTAAATAGAGGCTTGCTAGGGACACATTGTGATCTATTTATTCACACATGTATTACTGTTTCCTGTTAATACAATAATAGCATGAATAACAGACGATTATCATGAACAAGGAAATATGATAATAACCATTTTAGTATTGCCTCTAGGACATATTTCCAACATTTCCTTCTAGCCTAGCATGGTTGTTGTCGTGGTTTTGTCACGACAGATGTCCTCGTGAAAGGACTTAGTGGTGAAGCCATCACAACTATGTGGCGACTCAAAGGGGTTGATCGGGAATGAGAGACGAGTTTACCCAGGTCATCCCCTCAGATTGAGGTAAAAGCCTACGTCCTGCTATATGTGTATTGATGTGCAAATCGATTACAAGGGTGCGGATTCGCCTCATCCAGCTCTCGATTGATGTTAACCTAAAACTACCAACCCTAGAGACTCACCTTTATATACAGGTCGAGGCTCTAGGTTTACAAGAGCCCATGTCACATTATGATTCGTAACCTGGTATGTCTCTAACTCGACTTGCCCCTTAAGCAAGGTAACTCCTAGCGACCCTTCTCCCGTATGGGCCATGAGTTGCCCTGTCGGTGTTTACTCACAACATAAGCCATGGGTAGGCTAAAGATGGTGGGAACCGAAGTGGCACCGGAGGGCACTGGGAACGGGGTTGGTACAAGCACGGAACACACGATGTACCCAGGTTCAGGGCTCTCCGTAGAGATAACACCCCTAATCCTGCCGGTGTGTATGATGTATGAATGGGACTACAAAGTGCTCCTGGAGCTGTATTGCGGAGGAGGAAGAAGGAGCTGCCTGCTCGCGTCTGCCTCTCCTATGTGGTTGGTGTGTGCTGAGTTGACCGACAATCTGCATGGAGGGGGGTCGGGGGTTTTATAGACGAACCCACCGACCTACAACATGGATAAAAGGTACAAGAGTGGGACCCGGCTGGCAGCCTCGCCGGCTGGCCAGGGGGCCCACGGGGGTCTTGTGTGGTCGTTGGAGCGGCCCGTCGGCTATGAGGTCGCGCAAGGTTGATGCAGGACACGTGTGGTACGTCCGGCGTCGTCCAGCGAGATTCATCATGGGCAAACAGTATGGCCGTCTCCACTGTTCCCACGCCGAGTGCAGTAATGGAGTGGGAGTTTGACGGGCCGACACTGCGTAGGGTGATGGATTAGAGCCGGAGGAGGTCAGCGGCGTGGCCGCCGACGTTGTACCTACCGTGCATCCTGATCTAGTACCTTTGCTGACGCGTAGCCACCTTTAACCATAGGGTCTCGTTATGACCTACGACCTGATGTGACTTGTGCTTCCTAGCCGGCTAGTCGCTTGACTAGCCGGCCCAGGCACGACCGCCTCGCCCCCCAGCCGGCAGGTGCTTCCTAGCCGGCCCGGGGACTTGGGCTTTGTAGAATTGTTATGGTTATTCCTTCCTGGTTTAAGGCAAAGGAGCAGGCTTGTTGAGCCTACCCCGGGGTTATCCCCCCGACAGTAGTCCCCAAAGCTGGGGAGGCCCGCCGCTTTGGAGGAGGTGGCCTCACCGGCTTAATTTGCTTGGTTATTGAGTTCCTGCCGTCGCCTGCGGCAAGGGACGCCGGCTCGGAAGCCGGATGGCTTCCAACCAACGCCTCAGCTTCGTCGTTGGTTGCGCAAATCACGCCACATGCCAGGCCCGGCCTGACGTGATGATGGTTTACGCAAGTGACGGCACTGGGCCTCGGCCCTGGGTCCCGCCACGACGCCGCCTCGGCCCCCGTGCGGAGGATCCTGTGTGGATTTACTCCACGATGGTTGGGTCTCGGGAAGCGTTACCGCCCATAATAAATGGGACTAGTGGGGTCTTGTGCGTACCGGATTCCCTCCCCACGATCCTTCGCGGGGTTTAAATGGGGCGCGGGGGTACCGAGGAGGCCATTCGTCCCCCTCTCACCCCGCATCAACGCCCTCTTCCTCCTTGAGCCTAGAGAGAAAAAGACCATATGTCTTCGTCTTCATCCTCTCAGTCGCCGCCGCGCAGACCGCCACCGCCAGTCTCCCCAAGCACCTGTTGCCCGCAGCCATGGCGAGCGGCTCCTCCTCGAAGAAGAGCCAGTCCAACGAGGCTTGGCTCGGCAGCGAGATTTGCGACGACCACATCGAGGCGCTCCGCCACCACCGGATGTTGCCTCCGGCCTCCCTTCTGACGGTGCGGATACCCGAAGCCGAGACCGCCCCGACGCTGCAGGAAGGAGAGATCATCGTGTTTGACAAGCACTTCTCCAGAGGCTTCGGGCTTCTGGCGAGCACTTTCTTTTCCAACTATCTCACTTTCTTCGGCTTGCAACCGCACCATCTGGCGCTGAATGCCATTCTCCAACTTGCTTCGTTCATCGTCCTCTGCGAGGGCTTCCTGGGGATCGAGCCCCACCTCAACCTCTGGCAAAGCTTGTTCTTCCTCAAGCAGCAGTCCGTCAAGATGGACAAGGCCGAGGTGGAGAAGCTCGACGGTCCTCGCCCGATAACCCCGTGCGGAGCCGCACTGGTGCACCATCGGTCGAAATCCGGCTTCCCCCAGATGCGACTGCAAGAATCCATCAAGCAGTGGCAGAAAGGCTTCTTCTATGTGAAGAACACCAGCCCCGCACACGACGCCCTCAACATGCCTCCCTTCGCCATCGAGCCTCCGACGGCGAGGAAGAATTGGCAGGCCAAATATCCTAGGCCAATTCCCGAGGTGGCACAGATCGGTGCCTACCTTGATAGCCTGAAGGGTCGCGGCCTCCTGGGCCGCGACCTGCTTACCACCATGATCACCTGCAGGATCCTGCCCCTGCAGAGGCGGCCCCATATGATTTGTCAGATGGGCAACCGGTATGATCCATGCCTGCTCTCCACCAAGAATTTTACAACCAACGCGGTGGCTCGGGACGTGAACCAGATCTCCACCGCTCGCCTGGATGATAATGGAGATTGGGAGTGGGGGCTAGTCCCTTACGACAGAGCCCATCTACCTCCGATGGTAAGCACTCTTGTCGATGTTGTTCTTGTTGTCTTTGAAGTAGTCAATCTTCTTTTTTGAGCCAGCCGCCGACTCCATTGCACAGCTGTTCGAGAACTTGCAAGTGCTCAACCCGCCTGCCGCCGACGTAGTGACGTCCGACGCTTCAGGGATCGAGGAGGAGGGCATGATCGAGCCGCACTCCGCCGCCTCCAAGGATTCGGAGGATGCGCTGGAGTCAGAGGGCTCTGAGCCGCCTGGTGAGCATCTGAAGCCCTCCATTGCTGATTGGACAGATGATGACGAGACACCGCCCTCCTTATCTGATGCAGCCTTCAATGAAGACTCCAATGAGGTCGAGGAGGTCACCATCCCACCCGTGACGCGTGGCCGCCGCCATGCGACCGAGACGGTCGATCTTGGCGAGGCGGCCAAGAAGAAAGGGAAGGGTGCCACAGCTTCCAGGCCGGCCCCAAGCGTGTTACGACAGGGCCTCCAGCCGGAGGACGAGCGGGCGGCGCTAAGAAGTGTCGTGCTGGTGCCGACAGGAGGCATGTGCCCATCGTTGCGGGGTAAGGGTTCCTTTTCATTCCCTTTTGCTTTGTTTTGTGCAAGGATAGGCTCCTCAAAGCGATACTTGGCAGGGAAGCGAAGGACGTGGAGGAAGATACTGCATCCACCGCCGAGCGAGCCGGCTGGGCAGTGGCTGATGCTGCCCAGAGGGTGATGACCCACAAGTATATTGGATCTATCATAGTCCTTTCGATAAGTAAGAGTGTCGAACCCAACGAGCAGCAGAAGGATCTGACAAGTGGTTTTCAGCAAGGTAATTTCTACAAGCACTGAAATTATCGTTAACAAGTAGTTGTGTGACAAGATGATTCGCAACAAGTAGCAAGTAACAAGAGTAGAAAAGGTGCAGCAAAGTGGCCCCATCCCTTTTGTAGCAAGGGGCAAGCCTGGACAAACTCTTATAGGAGGTAAAGCGCTCCTCATGACACATTGGAATTTCTATCAAGCTAGTTTTCATCATGTTCATATGATTCACATTCGCTACTTTGATAGTTTGATATGTGGGTGGACCGGCGCTTGGGTACTGCCCTTACTTGGACAAGCATCCCAATTATGATTAACCCCTCTCGCAAGCATCCGCAACTACGAAAGAAGAATTAATACAAAGTCTAACCATACCATTAAACTAGTGGATCCAAATCAGCCCCTTACGAAGCAATGCATAAACTAGGGTTTAAGCTTCTGTCACTCTAGCAACCCATCATCTACTTACTACTTCCCAATGCCTTCCTCTAGGACCAAATAATGGTGAAATGTTATGTAGTCGACGTTCACATAATACCACTAGAGGAGAGACAACATACACAACATCAAAATATCGAACGAATACCAAATTCACATGACTACTTATAGCATCACTTATCCCATGTCCCCACGAACAAAAGTAACTACTCACAAAGCATAATTATGTTCATGACCAGAGAGGTATTGAATAGCATCAAGGATCTGAACATATAATCTTCCACCAAGTAATCCAACTAGCATCAACTACAAAGAGTAATTAACACTACTAGCAACCTTACAAGTACCAATCGGAGTCGCGAGACGTAGATTGGTTACAAGAGATGAACTAGGGTTTGGAGATGAGATGGTGCTGATGAAGATGTTGATGGTGATGAGTCCCGTCCTATGAGAGGAGTGTTGGTGATGACGATGGCGACGATTTCCCCCTCCGGGAGGGAAGTTTCCCCGGCAGGACGACCCTGTCGGAGCTCTAGATTGGTTCTGCTCAAGTTCCGCCTCGTGGCGGCGGCGATTCCTCCTGAAAGCCTCCTCTTGATTTTTTCTGGAACGAAACCCTTCTTGTAGCCAAAGAGGGGAGCCAGAGGGCCAACTGCGAGCCCACAAGCCCCCTAGGCGCGGCCAGGGGGAGGCCGTGCCTAGCAGGCTTGTGGCCTCCTTCTGGCGCCCCTCTGGTACTTCTTTGGCCTAGTATTTTTTTATAAAATCCAAAATAAATCCTCGTTGATTTTCACGGCTTTTGGAGTTGCGCAGAATAGGTATCTCAAACTTGTTCCTTTTTAAGGCCAGAATTCCAGCTGTCGGCATTCTCCCTCTTCATGTAAACCTTGCAAAATAAGAGAGAAAATGCATAAGTATTATACCGTGAAGTGTAATAACAGCCCCAAAAGCGATAAATAACAACATGAAAGCATGATGCAAAATGGACGTATCAGAGGGCTCTTGAAGAACGATCCGCCCGTTGCTGGAGGTGGCGGCGAAGAAGATGGCGGCGGGCCAATCTTAGCTCAGCCGGGCTGAGAAGCCCAATGAGAGGCGATCCAAAGCCCGTCATGACCCCTCCAAGCAACCATGTGTGGAGGAGCCGACTAGCGAGGCGTCCCTGGGGCGCATCAGAAGGGCTGAGGCTGCCAAGTCTTCCGAGCTGGCATCCTCCAAGCCGGCGGACCTCGAGGTAATCCCCGACACGTCGGAGTCTGGTGCAGGCGGCGCGCCAGAGATAAACCTGGAAGCGCCGGAGGTGACCATGGATGCGCCAGAGCCAGCCAACCCACCCCCAGCCGCAGGAGCCGAGCCGACCGGGGTGTCTTCGTAGCCGGCCACCAATCAGACGCCTGGAAACGGCACCATCGTCGTCTCTAGCCATGGACCGGATGCTTCGGGAGTTGGCCCAGTGCCGGGAGCCGGCCTATGAAGGCTTGGCGGGCGGCCAACCTCGGGCGCCAGACGCTTCCCGCCGGAACCGTGCCACATGGCATCCCGGAGCTGGTGTCGCTGTTTGCCAGCAACCGGGATAAGGTGAAGTAGGCGGTCCGGGTGGCGCACAGCGATCTGGAGCGCCAGGAGGAGCGCACCAGGGTGAGTCTTTATCCTTTGCGTCTTCCTCGTCTTGGTTTGATTTTTTCTTATCTTGAATCAGTGGGGGCACGCCAGCGCACCCACTGGGTGTAGCCCCCGAGAATCAGGCCGGCCAAGCATTGGTCGGGCCGAATCTCTTCGAGCTTATCCCTTGTCTTTGCTTATTTAGTGGGGGCGCGCCAGCGCCCCCACTGGGTGTAGCCACTGAGAATCGGGCTGGTTATGAATTAACCGGGCTGAATCTTATTTTGCTTCTCCTTTACTTTGCTCGTAGGATCTTTACGACACCCAGCTGCAGGCGTATAACACGCTGCGGGCTTAGAACCAGGCGGCTGACGGCCAGGTTGCCGATCTTCAGGTCCGGCTGGGCGAGGCCGTCACGGAGTGGGACACCTTGCGCGAGGCGGACCAGCGGCTCCAGCAGCAGCTGTCTCTTCTCCACACGAAGAAGAAGGAGCTCGAGGCGGCCCGCCAGGCAGACCAGGAGCAGCTGCGCGCCACCCTGCAGGAGAAGGACGATTCCTATGCTGGCGACACGGAGTGTCTCAAGACGGCTTATCTCGAGGAGATGAAGCTCAAGGACGCGGCCCTCCAGGAAGAGATCTCCCGCGTAACTCAAGCGAGCAAGGTGCGGGAGCTCGAGGGCTTGCAGAATTCCCACGAGACCGACACCTATTTCGACCGTAAGTCCTTTTTATTTTGCCTTGAATATTTCTTCTTTGCTGCTCCCTCCTCTTATCCTTTTTCGCGCCCCTTCCCCTGTTCCAGGATACTTCCCTACAATAGGGGAAGCGGCTGAAACGGCTGTCGAGGTCAGCCGCGAGGAGCATCACATTGCCGTGCAGGAGGTAGACGCCACTGCCGACTGGAGCATGGAGGAGATCGGCGTGGGCCTCAGAGCCCGCCTTCGTGCCCTCGCCGAATCCGTGGAGCGGCTTCAGAGTGCAGGCTCATCGATGATAAAGGCTCTGTGGCCCGACGCCGTGGAGCCGACTCTCCCGCTGGCTTGTGGCTGGCGACGATCACCTTGACGCCTGGCGTGCCTCAGCCGCGCTTGCTGGTGCCTACAAGGCCGTGCGCTTGGCCAAGTCTTGGTACCGGAACCTGGACTTGGGCAAGCTCGTCGCGCAGCGTGACGGCTCGGAGGGGGAGCTGCAGGCCGTGGAGGAGCAGCTGCGTGTGAGGGCCAGCGACATCGCCTCGTACGCCGCCTGGGATGAGCTCAACTTGGAGCGGGATGAAGACGGCAACGATGTCCCAAAGGACCTGCACCGTCTTCAGCCTTATGATGCCAATGGCAGCTTCGATGAGGCGGCCCATGAGGAGGAAGACGCCGCCTCCAACAGCGAGGCGTATGCCGACTCCGCCAAGGACGGAGCCGGAAGCTCTCATGGAGGAGACGACGCCACCGCCTCGGGAGCAGCCGGCGATGGTTAAGCCAACACTTCAGGAGCAGCAGCCTGGGCAACAGACGAGGCCGCCGCCCCTTAGCCGGTCCTGTTTTTGTTTTGGCTGTCTGCAATATATTGTCAGTCCAATAGTTCCACCCACTCGGGGTGTGTAATGAACTTCGACCGTGGGCCAATGCTTTTGAATGTATGAATTCTGCATTAAATTCGTAATGCCATCCGTGCTGCTTTATGTTTTCATCTTTTTATTCCTGCTTGACTACTTTTTCTCCAACCCCTTTACTCCCTCTAGCGTCTACCCCGCCAGCCCGACAGCCGGGAGCCGGTCTGTGACTGGGTCGAGGCTTCTACCTTTGGGAATATTGGACTTAGATTTTTTGAAGCCATCAAGACTTAAAGACTCAAACAGAAACCAGCAGAGGTCGGCTAGAATAAGATCGCAAACAAGGATCAAACCAACCCGAGACGGCAACCCTTTTTGTAGTTTGAACTTTTCACGCAGCAGGACTTACCTGGCGCCGCCTCGCTAGCGGGACAGCCGGGAGCCGGTCTGTAGCTGTTACGAGATGACCAGGGTTCGACCCGGCATACACTATATGTTCTTCTACAACTAAGGTAATCGTTCGGGTGGCTAGCAAGCCCCCGATCCCATTGGATCCGGACCAAGGGACTCACATTATGAGTGTAGACTCTAGTATGAACCCAAAAGAGGCATGCTTCAAGCATCGGCTTGAAACACCCATTTGTATTCATTGGAAATCCCAAAGAGGGAGGAAGACACATATGTGCATGCTCTTTCCATTTTTGTTACTTGCCTTCTTAGCAATAGAACGGGCAAACCAACGCCGCGTTCCATGGCCGTTCTGTCTCCTGTCCGGAGTCATCCCTCTTGCGCTTCCTTGGCTTCTGCGCATCGATCAGGTAGTACGCATTGTTATGCAATGCCCTGCTAATGATGAAGGGTCCGTCCCATGGGGATGAGAGCTTGTGTTGGCCGGCTGTTCACTGGATTCTTCTGAGCACCAAGTCTCCCTCTCTGAAAGAGAGAGGCTTGATTTGATGGTAACCTGAATAAGCATCTAGAAACGACAGCAGTTCGCAACCGGCTGTGGAGTCGATCACTTGATCTATCCGGGGCAAGGCGAAAGGGTCTTTCGGGCATGCCTTATTCAGGCTTGTGTAGTCGATACACATTCGCTAGGTTTTGTTCTTCTTCAGCACCAGGACTGGATTGGCTAACCAGTCCGGGTGGAAAACCTCCATGATGAAGCCGGCTGCAAGGAGCCGGGAAATTTCTTCTCCGATTGTGCGTCGCTTCCCCTCGGCGAAGCGGTGCCAAGGTTGTTTCACTGGCTTTGCATCCGGTCGTACGTGAAGTTTGTGCTCGGCGTACTTCCTCGGGACATCAGGCATGTCTTTGGGGGACCATGCAAAGATGTCCCGATTCTCAAGGAGGAAGTCGACGAGCTCGCCTTCCTATTTAGGGCTGACGCCAGCCCCGATGGTGACACACCGCTTGGGGTTCGCAGGGTCGAGTGGCACTTGCTTGGTTTCTTTAGCCGGCTTGAAGGAGCCTTCACCGGCCAACTAGGATCGAGGAGTAGGGATCGCCTGCTGCTCGTTAGCCTGAGCCACGAGTCGGTCAATCTGCCTTTTCTCCTCAGCAATCATCATGGCGTCGGCCAGGCGGCTGCTGTCCTGTGCACACTCAAGCGACTTCTTGTAGTCGCCAGCAATGGTGATGATGCCCTTTGGACCCGGCATCTTCATCTTCAGGTAGGCGTAGTGGGGGATAGCCACGAATTTGGCCAGAGCCGGTCTGCCCAGCACCGCGTGATACGGGCTGCTGAGATCCACCACCTCGAACCATATGGACTCACGGCGGAAGTGAGCCTTGTCACCGGAAAGGACGTCCAGTTGATTTTGCCGATCGGCGAGCAGGACTGTCCCGACACGATGCCATGGAAGACAGTGTTGGTCGGCAAGACGTCCTTCGCCTTGAGCCCGAGGTTGAGGAGGGTGTCGAGGTAGAGGATGTTGGTGCTGCTGCTGCCGTCGACCAACACCCGGGAGAACCGGCAGGTGAGCCTCTGGGAGGCGAAGGTAGGGTCGAGGACGAGCGCGTATGAGCCCGGGTTGGGCATCACCGCAGGATGGTCGACCTGACTCCATGTGATGGGCTTTTCAGACCAACGCATGTATTGGGGAACTAGGGGGCGGGGGCGTGGAATTCACCTCACACCGGTGCTGGCGCTGGTTGTGCTTGTCGTCGCCTTCACTGGAGAAGACGACGAATGCTCCGTCTTGATGGGGGTAGTCGTCGTGGAGACGGCCGTCGTCGCGAGGTGCCGGTGGTGGAGCCAGAGCTGGACCAAGAGCTGGAGCTTGAGGCACGACATGTGCACCTGGGGCAGCCAGCAGTCCCTCCCATTGCGACAGTCGTCGTGCAAAGCTGCACTGTCGAAGGGTATGTGTACAGGGCTTTGCCCCAGAATGCATCTTGCAGGGTGCGTGAAGAATCTACTCGAAGGACTGCTTGGGCTGCCACTCGTTCTTGCCGGTCCGCCTCCATTGAGAGCCGGCCTGAGTAGCCGGTGCCTCTCCCTCCATGTTGTCTACCGGCTTGTTGTTGGAGCGTGACGTGCAACTATTCCTGACTTGATGCCTCCACAGCAACGATGCCCGAAAAGAGCTGCTCCCCACTTGCACAACAATTAGCAATTGTCTTGCAATGGCCCACCAGCGCGTGGGATCGTGGCAGTTTTCGAGGGTAGAGTATTCAAACCAAATTTGTTGGTTCGACACGATGGGAGTGAAATAATATTCTCCAGTATTAGCAGTTGAGGTGTCAGCTCAACCACACCTGAAAGATTAGTATCTGCAAGCAGGATATAAGCAGCAAAGGTAGTATGATAGCAACGGTGCTAGGAAAGATCTGTTGACAAGGCAGACTATTCCTAACTGAAGTATCAATGGCACCGGAAAAGTATTGT
Organism: Hordeum vulgare subsp. vulgare; assembly: GCF_904849725.1. Classification (NCBI taxonomy): domain Eukaryota; kingdom Viridiplantae; phylum Streptophyta; class Magnoliopsida; order Poales; family Poaceae; genus Hordeum; species Hordeum vulgare. The sequence goes on along the minus strand of NC_058519.1, from coordinate 380,821,370 downwards.
AGGAGGTAGCAGCAGTGTAACGAGTAACAGCAGTGGCAAGGAACAACAGTAGTGACAGCAGTAGCAAGTAGCAGCAGTAGCAAGTAGCAGCAGTAGCGAGTAACAACAGTAGCAAGTAGCAGCAGTAGCGAGTAATAGCCGTAGCAAGTAACAGTAGTAGCAACAGTAGTGGCAGCAGCAGCAGGACAAAGCAAGTAACAGCAGAGCAAGTAAGAGTAGCAACAGCAGCAGCAGGACAAAGCAAGTAACAGCAGAGCATGTAACAGTAGCAACAAGTAACAGTAGTAGCAACAATAGTAGCAGCAGGAGCAGGACAAAGCAAGTAACAGTGGCAGTGGGACAAACTCATAGGCAATGGATCGGTGATTTGTTGGATGACATTCATCATGCAACAGCTATAACACGGAGAGATATGTGACCAGCTCCCGTTCGTCAATGTGATGTAGGCATACATTCCGTGTGTAGTCATACATGCTTAGGGAAAAGAACTTGCATGACATCTATTGTCCATCCCTCCCGTGGCAGCGGGGTCCAAATGGATACTACGGGATATTAAGGTTCTCCTTTTAATAAAGAACCGGACCAACGCATTAGCACTTGGTGAACACATGAACTCCTCAAACTATGGTCATCACCGGGAGTGGTTCCGGTTATTGTCACTCCGGGGTTGCCGGATCATAACACATAGTAGGTAACTACAACTTGCAAGGTCGGATCTAAAACACACATATATTGGTGACAACATAATAATTTCATATCTGAAATCATGGCACTCGGGCCCTAGTGACAAGCATTAAGCATGGAAAAGTAGTAGCAACATCAATCTCAGAACATAGTGGATACTAGGGATCAATCCCCGTCAAAACTAACTCGATTACATGATAGATCTCATCCTACTCATCATTGCTCACCGAGCCTACGAATAGATTACTCATGAACGATGAAGAGCTTCATGGAATTGGAGAGGGAAGAAGGTTGATGATGACGATGGCGACGAGCTCCTTGATCCGGAGCCCAAAACGGACTGCAGATCTGCCCTCTAGGGCAAGAACGGGATGTGGCGGCGCCTCTGGATCGAAAACGCGATGAAATCTTCTCTCTTTAATTTTTTCCACGACAAAAGGGAATAAATAGCGCTGGAATTGGGGGCGACAGAGCCACGTGGGCCCCACAAGCCCTGACGGCGCGGCCTGGGTGGGGGGGGGGGGGGGGAGGGTGGCCGCGGCCACATGTCTTGTGGCCCACTTGCTCACCCCCTCCGGTGGATCTTTGCGCAGGTATTTTTCATATTTTCCAGAAATATTCTCCATAAATTTTCAGGACGTTCCGAGAACTTTCATTTCTGCACAAAAACAACACCATGGCAATTCTGCTGAAAACAGCGTGAGTCCGGGTTAGTTCCATTCCAATCATGCAAATTAGAGTCCAAAACAAGGGCAAGAGAGTTTGGAAAAGTAGATACGATGGAGACGTATCAACTCCCCCAAGCTTAAAACCTTGCTTGTCGTCAAGCAACTGAGTTGACAAACTGAAAGAGAAAGAATTTTTTTGACAAACACTGTTTGATCTTGTTGTTGCAACTATGTCTAACTCATAACCAGAATTTCAGCAAGATCACAAGTTAACCACATAAGCATGTGACACAAAGGTCTCATAGTAAACTAATATCAATGGCATAATCAGCTAGCGAGCAAATAATAATGAATTTCAGATACCAACAATTCAATCAAAACAAGCATGAAGCAATATGAATAGGTGGTATCTCGCTAGCTCTTTCTGAGACCGCAAAACATAAATGCAGAGCACTTTCAAAGATCAAGGGCTGACTAAACATTGTAATTCATAGCAACGAAAATCCAGTCATAGTCATACTCAATATCAATCAAAAGCAAAGCATAAAAATGATAGAGGTGCTCTCTAATTGGTGCTTATATAAGAAAAGGATGACTCAACAGGAAAATAAATAGACAGGCCCTTCGCAGAGGGAAGCATTGATTTGCACAGGTGCCAGAGCTCAAGCTTTGAAAACAGAGATAATAATTTTGGGTGGCATGCTTTCATTGTCAACGCAATGACCAAGATTCTCAATTTCTTCCATGCTATTCATGATATAGGCGGTTCCCAAACAGAAAAGTAAAGTTTTAACTCCCCCACCACCAATCAATCACACTTCACGGCTAGCCGAATCCTCGGGTACTGTCCATACTAACATCAATCCGGGGGGAGTCTTGTTTTACAGTTATGTTTTCGATTTAAGCGTGGAACTGGGCATTCCAATTACCGACCCCTTTCTCGTGAATGACAGTGCATAAACACATGTCGAGGATAACACGCCTAACATGGAAGATACCAATAGCCCCCTGTCACCACATGAGCGGTTCGGGCATGCAAAACAGATTATTTCTTGAAGGTTTAGAGAATGGCACATGCAAATTTACTTGCAACGACAGGTAGATACCGCAAATAGGTAGGTATGGTGGACTCTCATGGAATTTTTTTGGGTTTATGGAAGTGGATGCACAAGCAGTATTCCGCTTAGTTCAAGTGAAGGCTAGCAAAAGACTGGGAAGCTACCAACTAGAGAGCGACAACAGTCATCAAGATGCAATGAGATTGACTAACATTGAGTTCAAGCATGAGCAGGATATAAACCACCATGAACACGAACATCATAGAGGCTATGTTGATTTTGTTTCAACTACATGCATGAACATGCGCCAAGTCAAGCCACTTGAATCATTCAAAGGAGAATACCATCCTATCATACTACATCATAGTCATCTCAAAATCTATATTGGCATTCAAGACAAACCATTATAAGATCCTAGCTAATTAAGCATGGCATCAGAAACTATGATCTCTAAGTTGTCATTGCAAACATGGTTCTCTCTCAACAAAGCTGAATCTGGGACGACAAGCTAGTCATATTTGCAAAAACAAAATAGATAGAGTTCATACCAGCTTTTCAGTCTCAGTCACTTCATCATATATCATCATTATTGCCTTTCACTTGCATGATCGAACGATGTGAACTATAATAAGAGTGCTCGTGCATTGGACTAAGCCGAATCTGCACGCAAACGCAAAGGAGAAGACAAAGTAATATGGCTCTTTAACAAATGAACAGGTATGCATGCGAGAGCCACTAAACATTGTAACCACGGTCTTCTACCTCGACTCAAAGAAAAAGAAAACTATTTACACGGGAAAGCTCCCAACAAGCAAAAGAAAGAAAGGAAAATCTTTTTGGGTTTTCTCAAAAGGACACAAAACAAGAAAACAAGAAAACGAAAATAAACTAGCATGGATAATACAGTGGCAAAGTGTAAACACCGACTAACAAAGTGAAAGCATAAGAATGAATGTAAACTTGGTGCAAGCACGTACTCCCCCAAGCTTAGGCTTTTGGCCTAGCTTGGTCTACTCCCAAGGCTGGTCCGGGTGATACCCAAAATCATAATCGGGGTTATACGGGAGCACTGCAGCCACTGCCTGAATAGCTGCCTCACAGAGACGAGTAGCCATCACCTCCCTCTCATACTCCTCTGCCTCTCCTCTCGTTATGTAATATCTTCGTTTTACCTGAAAGTCAAAGAAAGCAGGAGCAGGAAGGGTCATATGGAAAACATGCTGCCGGTTAAATATCAATCGGTATAGGAGGGATTCATCATCCCTCTCAAGGAACTGGTAGCGTGTCATAGCAACGCGGTCAAGGAAAGCTGTATGGAGCGGGGGATCTCCTGCGCGGATGGGTACTCCAAGAAAATTTGCTATGCGAGTGGCATAGATGCCTCCAAAGAAATCCCCAATCATAGCATTCTTATTCAACCTCCTTGCTATAATAGCTCCCATGTTGAAGCTTTTGTCACCCGTCACTGCGCTCTTAAGGATACTAAGGTCGGATGCGCATAGGTGACAATGTTCAACCTTGCCGTTAATGCATCTACCTATGAAGAGGGCAAAGTAGTCCAAGGCAGGGAAATGAATGCTTCCTATGGTAGCTTGCGTGATATCTCTAGTTTCTCCAACAGTTATACAAGAGACAAAATCTCTAACCAAAGACTTAGCAGGATCATTAAGACTACCCCCATCGAGTATGTTGCAAATCCTATTGAAATCCTCCAAATCCATGGTGTAGGATTTATCATACAGATCAAACAGTACGGATGAGTCACGGCCAACTGAAAATTTAAATCTACGCATGAAAGAGGCGGTGAGCATAGCATACTATTCACATTTATTTGAGAGGAATTCTTCTAACCCGATATTGCGGACAAGTGTATCAAAATCATCCTTGAAGCGTGCTTTGATCATGAACTCATCGGAAGGCCATTCACATGGTTGTACCGGTGCATCCCTTAGTTGATAAGGATCGGGCTCCCGAATAGAAAGATGGGGACCCTTCTTACTTGAGGAACCACCATGAAACTTCCTCCTGAACATAATTTCCTTTTGCTGAAATTTTTGAAGTTCAAAAGAAAAGTGAATAAAGACCGACCACACCTTGTAGCAACTACTCCTACTAGTGCCTAGAGATCGTATCACGCGCTAAAACTACTTGGGACCAGCTAAAATCAACATTTCAAGCTCAAGAACAGGGTCACCAAGGTAGCAAGAATACGCGAAGGATAAATCACTAGAGTAGAAACTAATTGGACCAATGGAGGAGTCACTTACCAAGGAGTAATTTCCCCAAAACGGTTCGGAGAATGGCGCTTTGAGCAAGGAGATCGAAAATCACAGCCAAATGAGCAAGAACACGGGTTTGAGCTGCGAAACGATTTTTTCTGGAGGTAGAAGAAGATGATGGTAGCTGGAATGAGTGGAGGGGGTCCCTGTGGGCCCCACAAGCTTGGTGGCCGCAGCCAGGGGGAGGCCGCGACCACAGGGCTTGTGGCCCACTGGTGTGGCCCCCAGGCCAGCTCTCAGTCCTAGTATTTTTCAAAAAATCCAGAAAAAATCAAATTTGATTTTCAGGACCATCGGAGAACTTTTATTTTCGGGGTACTTTTCTCCGGGACGATAAAACAGAAAACAGGAAAAATAAACTAAACCTATCATTTTCCTTCTAAGCAACAGAAAGTGAAAGCTTAAAACAGAGGTGTGTGACTCCTTGATTGATCCATTTCATGGTCATCGAAAGAAATCCGTCAATGGGGTTGATCAAATCCTCATGACAAAACTTTTTCGAATCACAAAAGGAAACGGAGAATCGTCAAATAGCCACTAAGTCACCTCAATGGGGATATGAATCTCCCCAACAAGCAAATCATACTTCCTATTAACACGACGAATATGGCATTCAAAGCTCCCAATAAGAATCGATGAAGTTTTTTCGATAGCATTGATGCAATGTACTTGATATCGTTTCTTCGGAAGTGCACTGTATGCTCATTACCGTTGACATGGAAAGTGACATTGCCTTTGTTGCAATCTATAACAACCCCTCAAGTGTTTAAAAAGGGTCTTCCAAGGATGACAGCCAAGGCATCGTCCTCAGGAATATCCAAGATAACAAAGTCTATTAAGATGGTGGTGTTAGCAACCACAACAGGCACATCCTCGCAAATGCCGATAGGGAAAGCAGTTGATTTGTCGGCCATTTGCAGAGAGATTTCAGTGGGTGTCAACTTACCTAGTTCAAGTCTATGATAAAGAGAGAGAGGCATAACACTAACACCGGCTCCGAGGTCACGTAAGGAAGTTCTTACGTAGTTTCCTTTAATGGAGCAAGGTATAGTGGGCACTCCGGGATCACCAAGTTTCTTAGGAGTTCCACCTTTGAAAGTGTAATTGGCGAGCATGGTGGAGATCTCATGATCTGGTATCTTCCGTTTATTGGTCAGGATATCTTTCATGTACTTGGCATATGGAGACATTTTGAGCATATATATTAACCGCATCTGCAGAAAGACGAGTCTCAACATTTCAATAAAGCGCTCAAAATCCTCATCATCCTTTTTCTTGGATGGCTTAGGAGGAAAGGGCATAGGTCTCTGAACCCATGGCTCCCTTTCTTTACGATGCTTCCTAGCAGTGAAGTCATTCTTATCGTATCTCTTAGGTTGTGGGTTATCAGGATTAACCGTAGGTTCAATCTCCACATCCTTATCATTGCTATGTTGAGCATCATTATGAACATCACTGTCCATATTGTCACCAGGTTCATGTTCATCACGAGATTGTGTTTCTGCATCAGACGTAGAAATATCATTTGGTTCTTCAGGTGTGATAGTATTTGGTGAACTGACATGTAAGTTTCTATCATCCTTCTTCTTCTAAGGATGACTGGGTGTATCAGCATTAATTCCTTGAGAATCTTGATCAATTCTCTTAGGATGGCCTTCAAGATACAAAGGTTCCTGAGTCATTTTCCTCCCTCTAGTAATGACTCTGACAGAGTTGTCATTTAATTCATTGAGCAAGTCATTCTGAGCTTTAAGTACTTGTTCTACCTGAGTAGTAATTATAGAAGCATGTTTTCTCAGAAGTTTCAGATCATTGACATTTCTGTCTACACAAGCACTTAAATGACTAAGCATACGAGTACTTTGTTCCAATTTTCTGCTAACATAATCATTGAAACTCTGTTGTTTGGCAACAAAGTTGTCAAATTCATCAAAGCATAGGCTAGCAGGTTTGTCAAAAGGAATATCACTCTCATCGAATCTACGCAGAGAATTCACTTCTACTACCTCTATCGGGTTATCGAGACCATGGATCTCTTCGATGGGCGGTAGATTTTGGGCTTCTTCAGATCTAATGCTTTTCTCTAGCATAGATTCCTTGGCTTCTTGCATATCTTCGGGACTGAGGAATAGAATACCTCTTTTCTTAGGAGTTGGCTTAGGAGGTGGTTCGGGAATAGTCCAAGCATTATCGTTGATCAAGATGTTATTCAGTAGGATCTCAGCTTGTTCTACAGTTTGTTCCCTAAAAACACAACTGTCACAACTATCTAGGTGGTTTCTAGAAGCATCGGTAAGTCCGTTATAGAAGATATCAAGTATCTCATTCTTCTTAAGAGGGTCATCAAGCAAAGCATTCTGTAGTTGGATGAGCCTCCCCCAAGCTTGTGGGAGACTCTCTTCTTTGAGTTGAGCAAAGTTGTATATTTCCTGCAAGGCAGCTTGCTTCTTATGGGTAGGGAAATATTTCTCACAGAAGTAGTAGACCATATCCTGGGGACTACTCACACATCTTGGAGCAAGAGAAGTGAACCAGGCTTTAGCGTCATCCTTTAGAGAGAAAGGAAACAGCTTAATGATATAATAGTAGCGGATCTTCTCCTCACTAGTGAAAAGGGTGGCTATATCGTGTAGTTTGGTAAGATGGGCTACGACCGTCTCAGACTCATAACCGTGGAAAGGATCAGATTCGACTAGAGAGATTATCTCAGGGTCGACAGAGAATTCATAATCCTCATCGGTGATAAAGATAGGTGAGGTGGCAAACTTCGGTTCGTATTTCATCCTAGATTTCAGAGAATTTTCCTTCCACTTGAGAAGTAATTTCTCAGCGTCATAGGCATCCTTACACGCAAGAAAGTCCTCAGCTATCTCTCCCTCCATAACGTAACCCTCAGGTATATCAGGCAATTCATATCTAGGAGAGCTAGATCTAGCAGGAGCAAAAGAAGGTTCTATCTCAATAGTATCGGCAGTTTCAGAAGCATCACGAGCATTGGTAGTAACTCTAGCAATATGAGCATCAAGGAATACCCCTAGTGGCATATCAGGCAAAGTAGTATCTCTAGCAGTATCAAGCATAGCATCATCAGGCAAAATAGGATCTCTAGCATCATCAAGCAAAGCAGTATCAGGCATAGCATCTCTAGCAGTATCAGGCATAGCATCTCTAGCAGTATCACGCGTAGTAGCATCATAAGCATCATCAAGCACAGGCGACATATCAAGATTTCTATCAGGAGGTGGTGTCGCAAACTTACTCATAACTGAAGGTGAATCAAGTGCAGAGCTAGATGGGAGTTCCTTACCTCCCCTCCTAGTTGAGGGCAAACCATTGGTTCTTGGATCTTTGAGATTCTTCATAGTGATCAGAAGATATAAATCCCAAGTGACTCAGAGAATATAGCTATCCTTCCCTGGTAACGGCGCCAGAAAAATGTTGTTGACTTGCAACTATTTCTGACTTGATGCCTCCACGGCAACGACGCCAGAAAAGAGCTGCTCCCCAGTTTCTCAACAATTAGCAATTATCTTACAATGGCCCACTAGCGCGTGGGATCGCGGCAGTTTTCGAGGGTAGAGTATTCAACCCAAATTTGTTGGTTCGACACGATGGGAGTGAAAGAATATTCTCCAGTATTAGCAGTTGAGGTGTCAGCTCAACCACACCTGAAAGATTAGTATTTGCAAGCAGGATATAAGCAGCAAAGGTAGTATGATAGCAACGGTCCTAGGAAAGATCTGTTGACAAGGCAGAATATTCCTAACTGAAGTATCAATGGTGCCGGAAAAGTACTATAGCAGATAGCAGAAGTGTAACGAGTAACAGCAGTGGCAAGGAACAACAGTAGTGACAGTAGTAGCAAGTAGCAGCAGTAGCAAGTAGAAGTAGTAGCAAGTAACAGCAGTAGCAAGTAGTAGCAGTAGCGAGTAACAGAAGTAGCAAGTAACAGTAGTAGCAACAGTAGTGGTAGCAGCAGCAGGACAAAGCAAGTAACAGTAGAGCAAGTAACAGTAGCAGCAGTGGCACCAGGGCAAAGTAAGTAACAGCAGAGCAAGTAAGAGTAGCAGCAAGTAACAGTAGTAGCAACAGTAGTGGCAGCAGCAGCAGGACAAAGAAAGTAACAGTGGCAGTGGGACAAACTCATAGGCAATGGATCGGTGATTTGTTGGATGACATTCATCATGCAACAGCTATAACGCGAAGAGATATGTGACTAGCTCCCGTTCGTCAATGTGATGTAGGCATGCATTCCGTGTGTAGTCATACGTGCTTAGGGAAAAGAACTTGCATGACATCTATTGTCCATCCCTCCCGTGGCAGCGGGGTCCAAATGGATACTACAGGATATTAAGGTTCTCCTTTTAATAAAGAACCGGACCAAAGCATTAGCACTTGGTGAACACATGAACTCCTCAAACTACGGTCATCACCGGGAGTGATTCCGGTTATTGTCACTCCGGGGTTGCCGGATCAGAACACATAGTAGGTAACTACAACTTTCAAGATTGGATCTAAAACACACATATATTGGTGACAACATAATAATTTCAGATCTGAAATCATGGCACTCGGGCCCTAGTGACAAGCATTAAGCATGGCAAAGTAGTAGTAACATCAATCTCAGAACATAGTGGATACTAGGGATCAATCCCCATCAAAACTAACTCGATTAGATGATAGATCTCATCCTACTCATCACCGCCCAGCGAGCCTATGAATAGATTACTCACGAACGATGAAGAGCTTCATGGAATTGGAGAGGGAAGAAGGTTGATGATGATGATGGCGACGATCTCCTTGATCCGGAGCCCAAAACGGACTCCAGATCTGCCCTCCAGGGCAAGAACGGGATGTGGCGGCGCCTCTGGATCGAAAACGCGATGAAATCTTCTCTCTTTGATTTTTCCCAGGACGAAAGGGAATAAATAGCGCTGGAATTGGGGGCGACAGAGCTATGTGGGCCCCACAAGCCCTGACGGTGCGGCCTGGGGAGTGTCAGCGGCCACAGGGCTTGTGGCCCACTCGCTCACCCCCTCCGATGGATCTTTGCGCATGTATTTTTCATATTTTCCAGAAATATTCTCCATAAATTTTCAGGACGTTCCGAGAACTTCCATTTCTGCACAAAAACAACACCATGGCTATTCTGCTGAAAATAGCGTCAATCCGGGTTAGTTCCATTCAAATCATGCAAATTAGAGTCCAAAACAAGGGCAAAAGAGTTTGGAAAAGTAGATACGATGGAGACGTATCAGAGCGCGAATCAAGTTGATCCGCCTTGCGCTTGTTGTTCTTCTGGCCGCCTCAATTGTCACCAGCCGGCTTGGGAGTAGTCGGCGCGGGAACAAATTTGTCTGAGGCGGTCACCTTGACCTGCATCGCGGAGTTGGCCCTGGCATACTTGTCCGCCTTGGCCATGATCACCGCCAGAGAGGTGGGCTCAGAGCACATGAGCTTGTTCTTGAGGAGAGTGCCGTCTCGACAGCCGTCGATGAAGTACTTGATGGCCTGTACCTCATGCACTCCCTCGTAGGAGTTGCGAAGCTCCGTCCAGCGCATGACGTAGTCGCGAAGGGTTTCATCGGGGCTCTGGACGCACATGGCTAGCTCGCGAGGCCGCCCAGGGCGCTTGTAGGTGCTAGTGAAGTTGCGGACGAATGCCTCCTCAGAATCAACCAATGAGTTGACGCCGCCAGCTGGAAGGCTGTTAAGCCATGTCCGAGCCAAGCCGGCCAGCATGAGTGGCACGTAGCGGACTGCTACGCACTTGTTGCCCCTGGCAATGCCAACGATGTTGGTGTAGTCGATCAACCAGTCTTCTGGCTTAGCGGCGTCGTTGTCCTTAGGAGTGTCCCGAGGCAGAGTGAAGCCTCGGGGAAACAGCTCCCCTCGGATCCGGGGGCCGAAGCACGCCGGATCGATTGGACCGTCCTCCTCCAGAAGAGCTGACTGTGTGAGGACGTTGAGACGCCTGTGGGCGTCGTGGTCAGCCTGGGGGACGCGAGCGCCGATCCGAGCCGCGATCGGAAGGTCACCTTGCGAGCCGGTAGGATGGGTCCTCCCCGGACGAGAAACCTCATATACCGAGTCACTCTCATCATCTCCGCGACGCCGGCTCGAAGTATGCTCGCTCTGGCGCCGAGAACGCCTATCGTGGTTGCCCTTACCCTTTCGGCAGAAAGTGCGATGCGAGGAAGATCCTTCGGCTTGTTGATGACCGCTGGGATTACGGCGTGCTTCGGAATTGGGTCCCGGAGACTCCGATTGAGCTTGACTAGGGTCAAGCCGTGTCTGCTGCTCGTTGGCGGCGTCAAGGAGATCCTTGATCCGCTTCTCCTGGAAGGCGTGCTCCTCGCCATCCAAGCTTGGTATTTCTGCCATGGTCGCCTGGGCCGCCCATAAGTTGGCCGAAGGAGTCTCATAGATGGGTTGCTTGCCCCCTAGAATCTCGGCGATGACCTGGCCCCGGCCACGGAGACCGAGCCGAGCCGGTTAGGGGCCTCGGAAACCGGAGTGAGGCCGTAGGCGGAGTTATACTTGCGCCGCATGGACTCCATCCAGCGTTTAGCCGAGGCGATGGCAATGCCCTCCTCCAAGATCTCCCTGCGAGCCTCCTCCAGCGAGGCTCGCGCGTTAGTGTGGTTTGTGGAGGTGGAGATGGGCGTCTTCAGGCCAGTAAGCGCGGCCTGAAGAGTGTCAATGGTGATAGCAGCCGGCTCACCAGCGTCTGCTGACACCTTCCCATGAGCCGTGCTAGTGCCAGCGCCAATGACCATCACGTCCACGATATTGGAGACGGTGGCGACATGATATGGGGTGTAGAACCCCGCAGACGACGGAGGACCGTCGAAGACGAGTACAATGCTGGGGAACACGTCGAACGTAGGTATCTCAGGGATAAAGAGCCTACTGAAGCTGGCGCATAACGCCTCGACATCGAAGTCCTCGCCAAAGTAGCGAGGACCATCGTCAAGGCGCAAATCATAAAAGAGAACGCTGAGGCAGCGACGACGACGCTGGGGAGTGCCTCACCGTCGGACTCCCCGTCCAAATCCGCGTGACGGACAGGGACGTCGATCATCATGGGTGAAGCCTCATCGAAGGCAGGCTCCACGGGCATGCTGATCGGTCCGGACGCGATGCATCCGGCGGTGTAAGCGCGGGGCCCCGCCCAGCGCGTGAAGCCAGCTGATGCCGCGGATGGCCCCACGGTGGGCGCCAAATGTCGGTGTTTACTAACAACATAATCTATGGGTAGGTTGAAGATGGTGGGAATCGAAGTGGCACCGGAGGGTGCTGGGAACGAGGTTGGTACAAGCATGGAACACACGATGTACCCAGGTTCAGGGCTCTCCGTAGAGATAACACCCCTAATCCTGCCAGTGTGTATGATGTATGAATGGGACTACAAAGTGCTCCTGGAGCTGTACTACGGAGGAGGAAGAAGGAGCTGCCTGCTCGCGTTTGCCTCACCTATGTGGTTGGTGTGTGCTGAGTTGGCCGACCCTCTCATGGAGGGGGACCGGGGGAGTTTTATAGATGAACCCACCAACCTACAATATGGATAAAAGGTACAAGAGCGGGACCTGGCTGGCAGCCTCGCCAGCTGGCCAGGGGGCCCACAGGGGGTCTTGTCTTATCGCTGGAGGGGCGCACCGGCTGCGGGGTCTCGTCTGGCTATGGGACCCGCCGGCTAGCCAAAAAGTCTCTCGTGTAAGGTTGATGCAGGACACGTGTGGTACGTCCGGCGTCGTCCAGCGAGATTCGTCAGGGGCAAACAGTACGGTCGTCTCCACTGTTCCCACGCCGAGTGCAGTAATGGAGTGGGAGTTTGACGGGCCGACGTTGTGCAGGGTGATGGATCAGAGCCGGAGGAGGTCAGCGGCGCGGCCGCCGACACTGTACCTACCGTGCATCCCGATCCAGTACTTTGCTCACGCGTAGCCACCTTTAACCGTAGGGTCTCGTCATGACCTATGGCCTGATGTGACTTGTGCTGCCTAGCCGGCTAGTCGCTTGACTAGCCGGCCCAGGCACGGACACCTCGCCCCTAGCCGGTTGGCTTGCCCTAGGCGGCTAGGGGGAGGTAGCCGTCTCGCCTCCAGCTGGCAGGTGCTTCCAGGCCGGCCACAGAGGTGGCCACCTCGCCCCCCAGCCGGCAGGTGCTTCCTAGACGGCCAGGGGACTTGGGCTTTGTAGAATTGTTATGGTTATTACTTCTTGGTTGAACGCAAAGGAGCAGGCTCGTTGAGCCTACCCCACGGTTTTCCCCCTGACACGCCCTCTTCGTGTCTTCGACCACAGCCGACTCTCATTGTAAACACCTTGCGCCTTCTGCTCAATAAGTCAGGGCCCGTCTGGAGTATGAATGTTGTGCCACCATCATCTTGACCCGGCCCCCTAGGGCGGGTCTCATGGCGGGATAATATCCCCAACATTAGGCCCCATATTGAATTGAACTTGTTCACGTCAATAAATCTTTCTTACACTTTTGGCGGCTCAAACATAATCCCAACTTGTCCCCAACAGCAAAAATACCGGCTTATGAACTCCCCTTGATTTTCTGTTCCACCTGTTAATGACGTCAGCCATCCCGAGATTTCAGGAATCTTTATGACGTCACTCCAACGGCTTTTTTGGTCTATCTGTTTAGCCCAATAATTGAGGCGCCATCAATTCCGAGATTTACTATGCCTCCTAGATTCCCGTGCCTGCCGTTTCCATTTCCCCTCTCAGCCTTTAAATACCAACAGGTCATCTCTTTTACTTTTACTCCGCTCTTCTTCTTCGTCTTCTACCTCGATCTCAAGTCTGCGATGCGTCGCCACTGCGCCTCCCATCGACGAGCACTCCTATACGAGGGCTCCGCCGCCAAGCAGCTTCTGCTCCGAACCGCAAACTCCTTCCGCCTCCGTCGATGCCATCAGGTAAGGCTTCGTTGCTCTCATTAGATCTGCTTAAGTCACACACCATAGCTCAACAGAGTACTTAGGGTTCGTCCCGCCGCCATTGATAGCACAGATCTATTCAACCCCTTAACGATCCCCGACGATAGGTTGCAAGATGAATATAAATTTAAATCTCGCATAGACTTCATGAATGTTTTGTGGGAACCTCATGAACATTAGCTGTTGCCTCCCCCGGCCATCTGGAGCCATTAAATTCCTTTTTTCGTACTTTTGGTAGATCCATCTTTCTATATGTTTTGGTAGAAAACTGTTTGTCCAATACTTAGTGGAATCCGATATCACAGTTCCTTCGTAAACCAATGTTACTCTCACATAGGCCGGTTAGATATTTTATAACACGCCATCTCCATGAGTTGCCTTGTACTCAGGCGACTCACATATTGTGAACTTCTTTATTGCCTACTTCTTGAACTCCTCGTTTCTTCCAACGATTTTCACTTGCTAGAATAACCCACCAACCATACTTATGCAGCTCACTCATTTTTGAACCTGTCAGTCATGTCGAGACCATCAAAATGCGACTGGTTACCCTCAGAAATTGGTGATGCTGCCTTGCATCAATGCGTGTCAGTAGGGACCTTGTCTCCTAAGGAGGTAATTGGATGGAGAGCCGCCGCTGGAGAAGTGTGACCTCAACCTACCGAAGGAGAGGTTGTGGTTTTTGCTCATCATTTAGAACGAGGCTTCTCTCCTCCTGGTTCAAAATTCTTTCGGGATGCTCTCAACTTTAACAACCTTCACCCCCAAGATCTATGTCCCAATTCAATCAGTAATTTATGCCAGTTTCAAGTCTTCTGTGAAGCGTACTTAGGAATAGAACCTACCGTTCACATATTTAGGGAGTTCTTCTACTTGAACCGTCAGACAGAATGGGCTGATAGCCCCAGCTTAGAACTCGGTGGAGTTACCATCCAGAGGCGGCGCGAGTGCGGTTTGCCTGCTGTCACCTTTCCTAGTCACCCCAAGGGCTGGGGGAAAACTTGGTTTTACTGTAATAATACCAAACTGTCTCAAGAAAATCCCGTGCCGGGCTTCAGAGAAGAGCGTCTTCCAATGGATTTCCAGCTCCCCGGTGCATTGACCGCGAAAGAACAAGCCGAGCACACCTTTTTCTGGGCAAAACTGAGAGCCTTAAATGCTAATGGCTTAACCGGGTTGAGTTGATCCGATGCTGGATGGATTGGCACATTATGCCCTTAAGCCGCCGTGACGGGATGATGTGTCATTATAATGGCGATTTGAACTGTACTCAACGCTTCACCAATGTAATGCTTGACTGTGAAGAAGTTAATAGCCTTGTGAAGAAATTACGTGGTGAGCCCAAAGAAGTATGTTCAAAAGTTGGTTTGAAACCATTCGACATTCAAAATCCGGCTCCTGAGGTAAATATATCCAACCATCACCCGCCTTATTTGGTATTCCCTTTGTTCTTTGTAAAACTAACTTCCCCTGATGTAGAAAAACGCACCCTTCTGGAAACGTAGACTAGTAAAGCCGCCTCTTAAAAGGGTCAAGACTATCGCAAAGAAGAATAAGAAAACCAAAATAGGTGCAGGCGAGTCATCTGTTGTGCGCGAGTCACATAATATTGAAGAATTGTCTGAGGTAAATGTCTAGACTATCCCCTTATGGTGCCACATGCTATTCAAATCACTTAACTTATTCTCAGGATGATGATGTTGAAAGTGATGCTGAAGATGCTAAGGTAATTTCAATATCTTCTGACTCAAATATTTCCTTGGAAAGACCTCGAAGGCGGGTTTGTAGGAAAGTCCCTATGAATCATCCAAATGCTCATTTGGATCCTAACTTCCTTTTGAAGAAGGCACTATATACTCCAAAACACAACACCCGCAGCTCCTCAGGTGATCTTATGGCAGGTCTGCCTGAGAAGACATCCGACCGTAAACGCCGCACTGAGGTTCCTTCTCTTTCTTTATCTAATATACTTTGTTTGTCAATTCGCTTAAGCTCACCAAAATTTTCCAGTGTAATAGGTGTCTCCTCCTTCATCTGGCAATTCAGCATCCTTAAAATTTCCACCCCTTGTTCAAAATTTCCAGTGTAATAGGTGTCTCCTCCCAGGGTACGTTACTACTTGTTTTATCAGCACTTGCTTCAATATTTCACATGTCATTATACATACCTTAACCTTTCATTTTTAGGTCTCAAGCGAAGAAACGGAAAACCGGCGGGTCAACTCCAAATACTGAAGTATCTGAAGTAGAAGTAGAAGAAACATATGCCTCTATCCATGATACTCCGGTTGAACCCGCTGAAACTTATGTTGAACCTCCAAAAAGCGCTGCCATGGATAATATCCGTGATATTCAAGCCTACCCACCAAAAACTGACGATGTGACCATGGATCCGAGTCAGAAAGAAAATCTCATACCGCCAAGCCCCCTAAAGTCATCAAAAGACGCCATGCTTGAAGAAGATGTTGTCCTCATTACTGGAACGGGTCATACAACCCCCCTCTGCAATGTGTTGGTTAAACATACTACCAAGGACATCTAAACGAAAATAGACAAAGGGAAAGCTACACTTGAGCTTCCCAATATCGAGAAGCTGAACTTTGAAGAGTTGCACGGAGGATATATAAACTGCCTCGCCATTAGCCGTGACCTGGAAGCTGGTCTCGTAAACATGATGAACAAAGATACGAGGTATGGTATTGTGTAATAAATTACCCCATATATCCCTCTATAGCCCCCAAGGGCCGGGTCATCTTCTTGAAGATGAACCGGGTCTTGTTCAATAATCTTGAAAACTTCAACCTGTAACCCCCAATGGCCGGGTCATCTTCTTGAAGATGAGCCGGGACTTGTTTAATAATCTTGAAAACTTCCACCTGTAGCCACCAAGGGCCGGGTCGTCTTCTTCAAGATGAGTCGGGTCTTGTTTAATAATCTTGAGAACTTCAACCTGTAGCCCCAAGGGCCGGGTCATCTTCTCGAAGATGAGCCGGGTCTTGTTTAATAATCTCGAAAACTTCAACCTGTAGCCCCCAAGGGCCGGGTCATCCTCTTGAAGATGAGCCGGGTCTTCTTTAATAATCTTGAAAACTTCAACCCGTAGCCTCCAAGGGCCGGGTCATTTTCTTGAAGATGAGCCGGGTCTTGTTTAATAACTTTGAAAAATCAAGTGCTTTAGCCCCCAAGTGTCAAGTGTATTGCTTGCAATCTGCTTGAGACTTGATGTCAAATGATCAATCCGACCAAGTAGTACCAAAGTAACTTATCCATCCTCCTTGATTATGTAGGAAACTATAGGTGAAGATGACTCGTCTTTGAGTGGAATGAGAAAAAGTTTGGGACGTCAACAAGACGCCAGGGCTGCGGTTGAAGAAAAACTTTGAGCCACTTTGGCACAACTTGAAAAAGCCAAGGCTGAGAACATACTATACAAAGAGTCAACTGAAGCTGAGAAAGCCGCCCTGGTGAAACGTGTTGAAAACGCCGAGGGTCAACTGAAACAAGTCACAAAAGAATTGACTGGTCTTTGGCGACACATCTCCAATATGACCAATGTTGTCTTTGGTAAGTCTTTGAGATAGTGCCTATTATAACCATTGTAAAGGACACAAAGTGCCAGGCGACTTATGTTTTATCCTAGCAAGACCTCGATCCGCCAATCTTCAGGATGACTGTGTGCCGAAGATAAAGGCGCTATATACCCTAACAGAACAACTCTATGCTGGCGGCTTACTCACAATCAAGGTTGTATAGGGTGAAAAAGACCCAGTAAAATACATCAGGGACATGCTGAGGCGGCTCTCAACCATACCCCATCGTATAGAGGAAATAAAGAAATCATCTGCACGGAAAGGCCTGATCACAACTATGAGCCAGTCTTTAGCCTATGCTCCATAACTCAAACAGGACGAAATAGCTGGCGGGTTTCCTGAGTATAAGGATAACGGCTCAGAGTTTACGCAAGAAGACTACACCAAGTGCGTAAAGGATGCTCGTCCTGCAGCAAGCCGTCTTGCCGAGAGTCTTGACTTGTCCAAGTATGAATCGGCCTATGATAATAATCATAAACTATGGTGCCTCGCAGGTTTGCACAATTGGATTTGACTCCTCAGCACCGTAAGTATCTTTTTGCCTCTAATGCTGACCCATCAACCATCTAGACACAGGAAGATGAATTTCATGCTTTAAACAATTGCACGTGGGATGTGGTCAACCTCCAAATCCAAGACCCGAAAACTCGGCACATTGTGATCCGGAGGCAGCTTAGACGAGGCGATCCTCGAAGCTTCGACCTGAAGAAAAAGACTGAACCCGGAGGAAACTTGCCACTGGTTAATATAGAAAAAACTTTTGGTCTTCATGAGCCATGCAATTTGCTTTTGAGTATACTTGACCTGCTATGAATTTGCATGAATAGGAATGCCAAACTTTCCTAGCGTTACCTTGTAATATAAGTCACCTTTTTGAGATATCGTTGGTTAGGAAGTATGTTGGTTTCTCCTCCTTGAAAGGAAAAACCTTTAGAATCACCTATTTGGATGAGTCAGTACAACTGTTGGATCTCTGCCTGAAAATATAACACCATATAAGGTGAAAAATAAGCCGGCTCAGTGAGTCACAGCGGGTAGGCGGTCTTGCAAGGCTCTAGTCGTACCCTAAGAGGTTTTTGCAAAAACCTTTATGTTTTTAGACCGGCGGCTCAGGCTCAAGTCAAGCTTGAGTGAAGCAGGTTTAGTGAAGCCATGTTTTGTCTATTTTTCATATGCTGGCTCTCGCAAGCACCTCAATGCTTTCTACTTTGGAAGTTCAGGGTCCAAAATTGGATTGACTCGCCAAGAGTACACGGGGCTTATGGGCGAGTCGCAAAACACACAGTGCAGTATAACCATTGTAATGCGCTAATTTTTCACTAGCAAGAGACTATTAAGGCGGGACTCAATGAGTCAGAAGCCCCCAAGTAACCTATGATCAAGGAAAAATGGGCATAGGATAGGAGAAGACAATGCTATTACTGGTAAACAACCCGGGGACTAGTAGCCCCCAAGTAAGCTGGTCTTTAACGTTCATGATCATACATTGGCGCCTATGTTTGAACCGTGCATCATGGCACTTGATCCTCTTTGGCTTATTAGTATCTATGTTTGAACGATCACAATAGGGCGACTTATTCTCTTTGATACTAATAGCGTCCATGTTTGAATGGTCTCCTTGGCGGTGACTCATCCTCTTGGGCGGCTTATTAAATCAGTAAAGACTCGTGCTCAACATATAGGCTAAAATGGCGGACACCCCAAATTTTGTGGGCGCCGGCTTTATTGATGTGATATAAAGAGTACACAAATACTCAACTATGTACATGGATAATGAGCCAATGGATCTAAGTGTAGTAAGGCCGCAGATGAGCAATGTTCCACGGGCAGGTTGTCTCTTCCTCTGAGGTTGGCTTGTCAGTGCAAAGATCAATCAAGTAATAAGAGCCATTGTGAAGATTTTTGCTGATTACGAAAGGTCCTTCCCACGGAGGCAAGAGCTTGTGCATGCTAGTATGATCTTGAATCAGTCGAAGCACTAAGTCGCCCTCCTGGAAGACCCGGCTCTTGACCCGTCGACTGTGATAACGATTCAGGTTTTGTTGGTAGATAGCCGATCGTCTCGCGGCTAAATCACGTTCCTCCTCGAGAGCATCCAAAGAATCCTGACGTGCTTGCTCATTATCGTATTTTACGTAAGCGGTGACTCTGGGAGAATCATGCCTTATATCGCTTGGAAGAACCGCCTCAGGCCCATAGACGAGGAAAACAGTAGTGTAACCAGTAGATCTGTTTGGTGTTGTTCTGATGCTCCAAAGTATGGAAGGAAGCTCTTTGACCCAACAACCCAGAGTGCGCTGCAAAGTAACCATGAGCCGGGGCTTCATTCCATGCAAGATTTCCTAGTTAGCCCGCTCAGCTTGACCATTGGATTGTGGATAAGCTACTACAGATACATCAAGCCGGATGTGCTCTTGTAAGTGCATCTAGTGCCCCTTTGTGATTTTGGTGGTTTGAAGACTTATAGGTTAAGTATCTAATGTGTTCATGAGTGTACACAAGATCTATAAGTCGCTGAGGAGTTTGAAATATTCGATGAATATCGACCCCTAAAAATGTATATCTTCGGCTGAAGAAATTGGTTTGAAGCTGAAGAATTGAATCGCGAAGGAATTGCGATGAAATTGATATTCCTCATGAAGAAATTCAAGGTGAGGAATTCGGTGTATCCTAAAGAAAAACAAGCTGAAGATTTTAAAGAATGAAGATTTATTCTGTCTGTTTTATTTTCTTCACTTTTGAGTCATAGGAACACCGTACTGTTAAAAGGGCTCAAAGTAACACGTCGGAATGAATTTCCTCATGATGCTCAACCCAAACCTAATCCTACCAAAAGCCTCAAGTGAGGAATATGAGAGACATGAGGACTTTGACAGTTGAGGGTCCCGACCGTTACCGCAAGTCGCGCCACATCATTGGTCTTATCCACACCAACGGTCATATTATTTAAGGGCATTAATGTCAAATGATGCTGGGATGCTCCCAGGCTATAAATAGCCGCCCCAACAACCACTAGCTGGTTGGCTGCTCCATTAAAAACTGACAGTTGTCATAAGAGCAAACCAAATTCCTTAGAGTCTTCGAGAGTAATTCATCAGTGAGGAAATACCCCAAACACCCAACCACAAACCGAAAACCAAGTGATTGAGCATTAGTGAAGAAGTTGTTCCTGTGTGGGACTGAAGCCTTTTACCTTTGAGGACTGTGCATCCTCCAAACGGTTAGGCGTTATGGTCTAGAGCAATCCAGCAGTCAATTGTGGATCTCCAGGTGACCAAGTTTGTGAGGGTTTAGAAGTCTGCCCTGAAGACTTACCACGAGTGTTGGGCGAGGACTGTGTGTTCTTAGCCCAAGGAGAATATGGTAGGGACTGTGTGTCTTTTGGTTTCAATACCAAGCCGCTCCGAACCATATGTACAACTGTCACAGCAGTTGGAACTGGGTCATCAACCACTGTCTTCATTGTGAAACGGGTTCGATTTCTTAAACTCTTTACATTCCTCAGATTGTATGCTGATGATTTTCATTGTCATTCTTTGAAGAATTTGCTGAAGACTTTTCTATGAAATTCCTCAAACCCAAATTCTTCAGGAAAGTTAATCCTCATCTGTTTTCTCCGTGCCTGCATACCGTGCAAAATGTTTTTCATATTCTTCACCCTGAAAAACTGTTGTAGTGATACTTTGCACTCGTGATCCTTTGCTGTTTCTGCTGCAAGTTAGTCATCAGTGAGGAATTTCCTCGAAAGGAATTTCCTGAGTGATGAAATTCTAAAAATCTCCTATTCACCCCCCTCTAGTCGATATAACGCACTTTCAATTGGTATCAGAGCAAGGTACTCCCTTGTTCTGTGGGATTTTGGTTTAACCACCTAGAGTTTTAGTTATGTCGACTGCATGCATGATCAAGGTTACTGCAGCATGTCCTACTTTCGAAGGAAAGGACTTTCCCTTCTGGAATACCAAGATGCAGATGCATCTACAAGCTATTGACAACGATCTCTGGTATATTGTGGAACATGGCGTCCCTATCGTCACTGCTACTGTCTCTGCCGCTGATGTGAAGAAATTCAAGCAACTTGATTCTCAAGCGAAGAATATCATCTGTGGCCATTTGAGCAAGGGCCAGTATGGCAGAGTAAGTGCTTTGGGCTCAGCAAAACTTATCTGGGAAAGACTATCCAAAGTTAATGAAGGAGTATCAATCCAGCGTGATTCTCGTGTTGATGTTCTTCGCAATCTCTTCAATCGCTTCAAGAGGCTTGACAATAAAAGCTGTCAAGATACCTTTGATCGCCTCACTGACATATCAAATGAACTGCAAGCACTGGGAGCTCGAGACATTACTGATCACGAAGTTGTGAAGAAACTGCTAAGATCTTAGGATTCTTCATTTGATACTTTAGTTCTGATGATTCAAGAAAACCAGACTACAAGATGCTTGATCCAACTGATATACTTGAAAGATCAATACTCATGAATTCCAACAAGAAGAAAAGAGAGATCTTTATGGACCAAGCTATTCTAGACCACGAGCACTGAAGGCCAAAGTAATTTCCTCATGTGAAGAAGAAGACTCAGATGGTAGCATTGGTGATCCTGAAGAATTTGGATAGGAGCTTGCAATGCTCGTGAGGAAATTCCAGAAGTTTACACGATGTGGCCAGTTTGGTAAATCTTCAAGAAGAGATATGAGGAAATCAGAATCTTCATCTGAGGACTACAAGAAAAGAACCTGCCACAAATGCAAGAAATCAGGTCACTACATTGTTGATTGTCCTCGTTGGGGAAAGGAATCAAAGAAGAAGAAATACAAGGATGAAAGTTCTGATGACTCGAAGAAAAAGAAGAAATCTTCAAAATCCTCATCTTCAAAGTCGTCATCGCACAAGAAGACTAGTTTCCAAAAGGCTCGGGCACTTATTGGCAAGGAAATGGATTCTGAGGAAGAATCCGAGGAATGTGATGAAGAGGAGGGTTCTGATGAAGACTCAGAATCTGGACAGGCTAGCCTTGCACTTGCAACCACATTCGTCAGCAAGTCAATCTTCAGCCTTGAAGAAAATGATAACTCCATCCATACTGATGACTATGCTGATGACTTCGCACCAACCTATTGCTTCATGGCAAAAGGTTCAAAAGTACCGAATGATGCTTCCTCCTCTGATTCAAGTGACTGTGAACCTGATGATTATAAAAAACCCAGTTATAGTAAACTTGCTATCATTGCAACTAAACAACAAACTGCCCTGGAAAAGCTTCAGAAACTGCTAGATAGAAGTGATGATCTGTTGTATGATGAAATGAATCTTACTCAAATCCTCACTGAAGATATGAAAAGTCTTCAGTCCAGATTTGATAATCTTCAAGATCGTCATGTTAAACTCCTCTCGCTGATCATGAGAAACTTTCTTATGAATTTCTTCAAAGTAAGCTTGATCTTGAGAAGCTGAGAATTTCTCATGATGATCTTCGTATGGAAAATGATTCATTACTAGCTCAACAGATCAATGCTGCTCAAGCTGAATTAATTCCTCCATGTCTTAAATGCATCGAACGTGAAACTGCTAAGACTTCACCAGAATCATCAAATGCTTCTATTGCTACAAATTCTTCAACTGCTCCTGTAGTGTCAAATTCCTCACTTGAGGAAAACACAAATGTCACTGATGAAAATGAAGGGCTGAAGGAATTGTATGTGACAGGCATATACAAAAGTCTCAAAGGACACCAAACCCTTTGTGATACGCTGAAAAAGCAGATCTTGAACAGGAACCCGAGGAAAGAAGGAATTGCCTTTAAGAGGAAATTGAATGCTGATGGATCTTATTGGAAACCTGAGCAGTATCCCAAAACCTCATGGGTTGCTGCTACTGGGTCTCCTTTTGATCCATCCAATCTAATAGGCTTTTCATGTGAATTATCCTATTCCTCAGATGAGTCATTTGACTCCAACTATAAATTGTTCAAAAATCAATCTGGTGAAGTATTTTCTCGATATGTTGGAACTAACTGCAGGAATGGGCCTCCCCTGTGGAAAATATGGGTTCCCAAAAGTTGCCTTGAAAATCTTCAGGTGAATGTCCTCATGACACCACCTATGAAGAATTTGAAACCCAGATCAAATTCCTCAGGAGGACCAAAGTCTTCAAGAGGATCAAAATCCTCAGCTGGTCAAAACTATGCTCGTACCGATGCTAATGCTTCTAACATGCAGGGAAATTACAAGGAATATGAATATGAGCGTTATTCTTCAAATCATTATGTTCATAAATCCTCAAATAAGTTCTCTGCATATTCATTTCAGTACTTTAACCCCCCTACTGTTAAGAGAAGTGCATTAGCTTCAATGCCCCCTTTCTCATATGGTGCTCGCAGGATGATGAATGCTTTACCACCCCTTCAGATGTGGGTGGTGAATAAATTGAACTAATCACTTCTGCAGGTCAGGTCTCCAGATGAAAATCATCATCTGAAGAATTTGCTGGAGACCTGAGGAAAACGCTTGATGGGACGCAAGCCAATATTGATGAAATAGAAATATTTCACACGTCCTTATAATTCTGTTTATGATGAAATTCCTATCTGACGAAATTGATATCATATTCTTCAAGCCTGAAGCATATGAGATGGTAAGCTGTACTAATTCATCAGCGGGATGACAAACCCAAGAGTACTAAGTGGGTTCTTGATAGTGGCTGCACACACCACATGACTGGTGAGAAAAGCTTGCTGATGAATATGCCACTAACTCCATCACCCCTGAAGCAAGTCACATATGCTGACAAAGGTAAAAGCAAGGTACTGGGACTTGGCAAAGTGGCTATTTCCAAGGATAGGCACATGGACAAAGTAATGCTTGTTGAATCCCTGGGATTTAACCTCATGTTAGTCTCAATGCTTTGTGATCGTGATATGATTGTTATCTTTGGAAGATATAGATGTGTTGTCATCATGGAATCTGATAGATCCTAAGTCTTCGAAGGTGTTAGAAGAGGGGATTTGTACATTGTTGATTTCTCTACAGGTCCTCAACCAACCACTTGCTTACTAGCAAAAACCTCAGAAGGGTGGCTGTGGCATCGAAGACTCGGTCATGCAGGCATGACGAATTTGCACACGCTCGCGAAGAAGAAGCATGTCATCGGCATCAAATCAGTCAAATTCCTCAAGGATCACCTCTGCGGTGCTTGTGAGTCTGGGAAAATGACAAGATCCAAGCACCCCTTGAAGACTATCATGACCACTACTCGTCCATTTGAATTGTTTCACGTGGATCTATATGGACCTACTCATTATGCCACTCTAACTAATGCAACATCTTTATATGGCTTTGTCATAGTTGATGATTATTCCAGATATACATGGGTGCATATCATCTTATATAAAACTGAAGTGCAGGAAGTCTTCAAACGATTTTCTTCAAGGGCCTCGACGAACTTCGGCATCAAGATCAAACACATCAGGAGTGATAATGGAACAGAGTTCAAAAACACTGGTCTTGATAATTATCTTGATGAACTTTGTATTACTCACGAATTGTTTGCTCCTTATAATCCTCAACAGAATGGTGTCGTCGAAAGGAAGAACAGGACTCTGGTTGAGATGGAAAGAACCATGCTTGAAGAATATCAGACTCCTCGTTGCTTTTGGCCTGAAGCAATTAACACTGCATGCCATATCATCAACAAGGTATATCTTCACAAATTCCTCAAGAAAACCTCATATGAACTCCTCACAGACAAGAAACCCAATGTAAGTTATTTCAAAGTCTTCGGTGCAAAATGCTGGATTAGAGATCCTCACCATAGATCAAAGTTTGCACCTAAGGCACATGAGGGTTTTATGCTCGGTTATGGAAAGGACTCGCACACCTACAGAGTCTTCAAAAACTATCACAACAAGGTTGTTGAGACTGTAGATGTGCGGTTCGATGAAACTAATGGCTCGCAAATAGAGCAATTGCCTCCTGATCCAGATAAGCTATGTCCTGAGGAAGCAATAAAGCTCAAAGCTACTGCACACATTGTTCCCACTGAGGAAATTGATGAAGAAATCATTCCCAGCACTGATGAAAATCAAGAAGATGCTCCTGAGGAAATTGCTCCAGAACTAATTCCTCAGCCCAGACGAAATACTCAACCAGCTCATCCGAGGATTGCAAATGAAGTGGAACTTGACAAAATCCTCAATGACATCAACGCGCCAGGTCCTCTCACTCACTCAAAAGCTTCACACTTAGTTAACTTTTGTGGGCATTTGTCCTTTGTGTCTATCACAGAACCTTCAAAAGTTGTTGTGGCTTTCATGGAACCGGAGTGGATCCAAGCCATGCAAGACGAACTTCTTCAATTCAAGCTGAATGACGTATGGGAGCTCGTCAAACGACCAGATCCTCGCAAGCACAATATCATCGGAACCAAGTGGATTTTCCAAAACAAGCAAGATGAGGATGGTCAAGTGGTGAGGAGTAAGGCACGACTTGTAGCCCAAGGCTACCCACAGGTTGAAGGAATAGATTTCGATGAAACTTATGCACCTGTTGCTAGACTTGAAGCTATTCGAATACTACTTGCTTATGCTAATCATCATAACAGCATCTTATATCAAATGGATGTGAAAAGTGCATTCCTCAATGGTAAGCTTGAGGAAGAAGTATATTTAGCTCAGCCCCCAGGTTTTGAGGATCCAAAGAATCCAGACAAAGTCTTCAGACTCAAAAAGGCTCTCTATGGTCTGAAGCAATCCCCTTGGGCATGGTATGATACATTGAAGGAATTCCACATGAATAAAGGCTTCAAACCTGGTTTACTCGATCCAACTCTTTTCACTAAATCCTATGATAATGAACTATTTGTGTGCCAGATATATGTCGATGATATCATATTTGGCTGTACTGACAAACGTTATAGTGACGAATTTGCTTACATGATGAGTGAAGAATATCAGATGTCTATGATGAGGGAGCTGAAATTCTTCTTAGGTCTTCAAATTCGTCAGCAACACAATGGAATCTTCATATCACAGGAGAAATACCTCAAGGATGTTCTGAGGAAATTCGACATGCATGAATGCAAAGGTGCCAAGACTCCAATGCCTACCAACGACCACCTCTGCACTGACGAAAATGGTAAAGAATTCAATCAGCAGGTATATCGCTCCATGATTGACTCTTTACTGTATTTATGTGCATATAGGCCAGATATAATGCTTAGTGTTTGCATGTGTGCACGTTTTGAAGCAAAACCGATGGAATCACACCATAAGGCTGTGAAGCATATTCTTCGATACTTAGCTCACACACCAACACTAGGATTATGGTACCCCAAGAACTCAAATCTTCATCTTGTGGGATATTCTGATTCTAATTATGCTGGTGACCGTGTGGATAGTAAGTGTAATGCCCCAAGTGTGTAATTGCTATATTTGGAACCTATTGCATGTGGGTCCACCTTGTCTTGGATATGATGATGTCATTTTGTGTCTATGATTTCATGTGTCACCTTGTGTTCTTATTCTCCTTTTGCATGCATGCATCCATGTCATCCCATCCTTGCCTTACCTTGTGATGCATGTGATCTTGTTTATGTGATGAGGTGCTGTTATGGTTTCATGTGGTTGTGGTGGAAGTACTAAGGGTAGTGTTGCTTGTCGTATTTTCAAACCCTCTCTGTTTATTTGCAAAACCCTTTTCCTTCCTTTCATCTCATGTTAAAAATCCATCTTCCCCAAAGCTAATTTTAAAATGTCTTTTATTTAGGAAATATTGTGGGAATAAAGTTGTACTAGTTTGGTGATTTGTTTTGGGTGCTAGAGGTGCTAGAATAAACACAAAACAGCCACCAATATTGCTGTTTTGTATTTATTTCATATGCCCCAAAAATCATGCTGTTATTTTATTCATTTAGCTTGCTAAATTACAGGCCCATGGACATTTTCCTTTTATTTTGATCTTTTGTGGTTCACTCTCTGGCCTTTCCCCTTTTCCTGTTGTTTTAATAACTGGAAATGGCTAGCAGTGGCCTTTACCTTTAAGATGCGCTCTGGTGGGCTTCCTCCCACCAGAGAGGCCCATCTCACCTCCTCTGTAGCACAGGGAAGCCAAGTCCTGCGCCCCCTCCTTCCTCCTCGATCTACGTCATGCAGTGCGAGTGCATCTCCTCCTCCCGTTCCTCCATAGCGCAATCCAGTGGTCAAGCGCCTCCCCCGAGGTAATATAAGACGCAGGGAACCCTCCTCCTTCCCTAGGTTTCCCTCTCCTTCCTCCAGTGCGCCGCCACCTTCTCTCTTCTTCTTTCTCCCCCTCTGGTAAGTCTCTGTTCGAGTAGCAGAGAGAGATATCATCCCCGCCGCGTCTACCACGCCGTCTCCGTCGAGCATCATCGGCCGCCATGTCCAGGAGCTCGGGGCTCGACCCCGCGTTCCATTCCAGTCGTCGGTAGAGTCGGGGAGCGACCACACCGACGGGGGCAAGCTCGTCTCCGCCGCTCACCCGGTGGTCTGCCTCCTCTTCTTCAGATCGACAGCAGGTCGTTCTTCTTCCTAGCATGGCCTCTTCTCCGGTCGGCTCCCCTCCTTCCTTCCCCAAGGTGAGGAGCAACCTCCCCTTCGTTCTCCCCTCGGCTCCGCCTTAGGTTCGCAGTGGGCTGCGCCGTGCTTCTCTGACAGTTGCTCGGCAGCAGGTTGTGTGTGTGCATGCATCTTACTCGGTCAGGTCTGGTGTGTAGTGATGTACTAGTAGTAGGGGAGCTCTCCCTTTCGTTTTGCAACGTCGTGGTGCAGGGGTTCTCCTCCAGTAGCGAAGTGCACCAGCAGCAGCAACGTCGAGGCAGCCCCGTCGTTCTCCCTGACGCCGGTGCACCCCTGTAGACAGGTGGATAGTAGCAGTAGCATTTCTTGCTTCAGTACCCTCCTCTGTTCAGTCATCGATTCGTAGCCCAGTGGTAGCAAGTGCGTGTGCCTGATGAGAAGGGCGCGGGTTCGATTCCCCCTTCGGCACCTTTATTTTTGATTTGCGTTGTTTGCACAGTACCACAGTAGAAAGGTAGTAACCTTACCTTGCATGGTCCTCTCTATTCTGTCGAACTAATGACAGTAGTAGAGTGGTATGAGCTGCAGGTGGTGTTCAGGGGCTCTTGGGTTCGATCCCCCCAAACCTTTTATTTATTTTCATCTTTTTCTTTTCAGTTTTGCTTTGTTCACTTCCTTACTTGCATGTGGTAGGCTTGGCAGCTTGTGGTATTTTATCTCCCCTCAGACAGCATGTTGTTCATAGTTTTTTTGCTAGTATGTGAATAGTTGATGGTGTAGGCTTGTGAGCATGAGTGTAGGTATGAGCTACACCATGATGTGAGTGTGTAGCATGTGTTTTTGCACTAGTATGTGTAGGTGCATTTGTGTAGGTGAAAGCTTCATGGTGAGTGTGTGTTAAGTGAA
Source organism: Hordeum vulgare subsp. vulgare (assembly GCF_904849725.1). NCBI lineage: Eukaryota > Viridiplantae > Streptophyta > Magnoliopsida > Poales > Poaceae > Hordeum > Hordeum vulgare. Next base: position 380,792,706 of record NC_058519.1, on the reverse strand, counting down.
CTAGATATCACGCATGTGTGTGTATTAGCGTGTGGTTTGCACTAGAATAGTTATGTATGTGAGTGTGTTTCTCTTGTGCTTGGTGTTGGGATCTTGCACCATGTGGTGCTAGTGTGATTGATGTGTGTGTGTGTCTCACACATGCCAAGGCATGATGTGTCTTGATGTGCACGTGAGCAAGCTTGGGTGTGTAGGTGTTGGAATCATGATGTGAGTGTAGTTAGTGTATGTACTAACTAGCATGTGTAGGACTTGCTATATGTTGTGCTTGATGTATGAGTGTGTGTGGTGGTGTGCTAAAGCACATGAACATGAGGTCCACCCCTGATGTGCACCATTAGACTTGTGAGAGTGTGCAAGTGCTTGTGTAGGTGTTGTTCTAGTGAATAGCACATGTGATGATGCACTATTCTCTATATGTGATTCTATGTAGATTTTCTTTTCTAGTTTGTGCTCACTTGATCCAAGTAAGTGCCCACATATTATATATGTTTTTGTGGTAGAAAGATCCCAGGAATCCAATGGTGAAATCATTTTTGCCATTGGAACATTTTTCTGGAGAAGTCATATTTGCATTTTCTAAGTTTAGAGCTTGGTTCCATGGTTTACGATGTGCTCTTGTATTTGTTTCTTGGTTGTGGTAGTAGAGGGTGACCCCCTCTACTACATGTTGGTTTCAATTCATGATTTGGAATCCATGTGTGTAAGTTGTGCCCATCCAAAGTAGGCTTGTGGCTGAAATTCCAGCTTAGTGAAAGTCTGAGAATCTGGTTATATTTTCTTCTTCTGTAGATGAGGTTGTGCTGGTCATTGTGTTGTGATCTAGCTCTAGCTTTCAAATAGAAAGTTGGACCTGATATGTTTGTCTAGCTCCCTGTAAAATTTCATGTCATTTGGATCCCTGTAGGTATTGTTTTGGCTGCTTTCGAAAAGCTTCAGAGCAAAGACAGAAAGTTAGGTGCAGGAATTTTCACAAAGTACCTGAGATCTGATGGTTTTGGGCAAGTTTGCAGCCTCGTATCTTCCTGTGTTTAATTCCTTCTTGTGTGATTATTGCTTGTACTGGTAGTATTCTTGGCTAGCTACAGCCACATATATTATTTGTCATAGTTGGGTGGCTGTAGGTGCTTTGCATGTAGCTCACAAAGTGCTATGATGCAGTTTATGGCAGATTATGTAGTTTTGTCATTTCGATGATTGTGAGTGCGTAGTTGATGTTGTGGTGTTCTCCTTTTCTCCACCCCATCCATGATGGATTGTTTTATGTCTTGGCAACCTGGGAATACCAGATTTGTGCCATTTGAATGTGTGGTGATGATTTTGACACGTAGGGCTTCATATCTTGGTTTGTTGATTCCCTTGATCCGTAGCTCCGATTGTAATGTTCTTTATATGGTTTTGCATCGTTTTCACGAGAAGCATATGATCATGTCATTCTCATGCATGTAAAAATAGGTTAGCATGCAGTTATATCCAGGAACTTATTTTAGCTTCTTAAGCTTGTGTTGGTGATAGAAATAGTGATGCATGCTCATTTTCATCTCATGCATCATGTGCTTGTTGCATCTTGAGGTGCTGTTGTTCATTGGATGTTATTATTATGTTGGGTAGCCCCGGGATCGGAGAACGAATACGCGGAGTCAGGAGAGTACGTGCAGGATGATCAAGAACCATTCCAAGCTGAGGATATCACAGGCAAGATGATATGACCTTGATTCCATCTCTAGACTTGTTCTGCTAGTTTGCGTTTCCATGTGATATTGCTCGCTGCCTACCACTGAATTAAATTGCCTCTTGATATGCCATGAACCCAAACACTAATCCCTTCCTAGCAAACTTGAATGGCTATGTAGGCTTTGCTCAGCTACTAATGTTAGCGTTGCTAGATGCAGGTGCTTTGTCTCATGTGACAAAATGAGCTTGATATCATTATCTTAAATTTCTGTTATTTAATTAATGTACATATACACTTGGTAAATGACGGAAGGCCTAGCCTTTTGCTGGGTGCTTTGTTCCGTTATTGCCGCCTTAGTTACCGGCTACCGGTGTTTGATTCCATAATAATCGCTCCTAACACGTTCGGGGTTGTTATGGGGACCCCCTCGATAAATCGCGTAGTGCTAAGGCTTGTCCGGCAGGACCCAACATTGGTTTTAATCTGCTAATCACATAATAATATGCATAGGGAATAGCTACCCCGAGGAATTTAATCAACAACCCGCGCCAGTGCTCCTCATGAGTGTTGGTCCCACCTGAACGATGTCCGGGGCCCCACTAGTCACCCAGAGGTTTATCCATCCCGACGTCTAGCTCATCCGTCGTGTCCTGAGACTGAGATACGCGGCTCTTATCAGGGTCGCTAGTCTTGTCTTACCTTAGGGATATATCCTGCGTATAGGAATCCCAGTGAAGCTTTGGTTCTCCCCAGAGTTGAGGTTTTCCTCGAAGGAATCCGACGAGATCACGAGATTCGTGACAGAGGATTACTTTGCGGCCTGTGTACGTTTGTGATGGACTAGTTGGAGCACCCCTGCAGGGTTTAATCTTTCGAAAAGCTGTGCCCGCGCTTATGTGGCAACTTGGAATACTTTGTTAACATCCGGTAAAAGATAACTTAAACATAATCTAATAAAATTGTCAAATGTGTGCGTAACCGTGACTATCCCCTCGAAGATCTCTCTTTGATCGGGAACACGGTGGGGTTATGATTGGCGTAGGTAAGAGTTCAGGGTCACTTAATGATCAAGTATTCACGATCACTAGTATAGTCCACCCTCATACATGTTCTACGTAAGTTAGCCACCAAATCAAGCTTAGGATGCTGCAACCTTAAACACTTCACCTTATCCTACCTAATAACTTGACTAGTTCTGGCACCAAGGTCTTAGATTGTTGAGTCCCCGTGGATCACGGATTCCTCCACAATACCAACAGGTACAGGTACCCCAGAGACAGATGATCCCGACGGCACGCAGCTGGCGTGGCAGTACGATGAGGAGACAGACCGCCTGTACGTGAACTATATAGAAGATTGAGGCGTGGTCGTGATCGTGGGCCTGCACGCAGGGTAGCATAGTCTTTCTATGTTTTGTAGTCCGTAGCGGAACTACCTTGGTTGTATGCGTGATGCACTCTGAGATATTTATGAGAAGGCAATTGAACCCCTGATTGTCTGTCTTTATTATTATGTATGTGTTGTGTTACCTGTTCGCGAGACGCTTAGATGCGCTCCTTTCCAATTCGGGGCCTCGATCCCCAGATCGGAAAGGACCGCATCTTGGTCGTTACAAGTTGGTAATCAGAGCCTTACGACTATAGGAGCCTTTGTGTGATCGTACTTGGCCGAGTCGAGTCTAGAAAATGTTTTGAGTCTTAGTTATATCGGAGAGTAGGATTCTTTTTTCTCCTCTTCTATGCTCTGGTGAGGTTCTCGTCTTAGGAAATCTTTAACTCTACTCCTTTTCTCGCTCAAATTTTTTTTAGGATCACGCGGGTATTTGTGAAATCTATATGATTTCGATGTGACGGAGTCCTGTCCTGGTGCCTCCTATCTGCTTTAAGTCTCAGGGGAGTTGAGCTCCGGGGGATTCTTGCGCACATCGCCATCATTCAGATTTCTGAGTATCTAAGAACGAAGGATGTTCGTAATTGCTTCAATATAGTAGTGGCGAGATAACCCCGATGTCCCCAGTATTGGTGCAGATTGTTTGGGGGTACTACCACACTTGGTATCGTTGTGATCACGAGGATCTGTTGTAGATGAAGGTCCGAGATGATGGTTGTGTGTTGAAGGATGTGATATAGGTGACGGGTTAGTTTAGGAGTTGTCTGAAATACTCCTTGTATCCGTGTACCAGATTGCATGACCAGTTATTTCGGGAATTCATAGGTGGGATATCAAGTAGTATCTTGTAGGACTATCTTCCTACAGACGCTTGATTGAGGTTTGGGAAATCTCGATCATATGTTTGTTCCGAGCAATTCTAGCTCACACTTGTTTGCAGTGGTCCTTATCGGAATTTTATCGTCCGTCACTTTGAGGATGCATTCTTGCTATGTTGTTCAAGTGCAATTGCTAAATTCTGTTCAGATATTCTGTCTTCTAATTCAACAATATCTTCAATTATTATGTGGACTAATATGTTGTCCGTCTTCAGGATGGCTCCACCGACTCGTCAGAACCTAGGGCGTGAGGATATGCCACCTCCACCACCTCCTCCCCCTCCTTCGCCGCCCCATCCTCCTGTAGAGGCCTGGCAAGCGGTGATGGCAGCTACTAATGCAAACACCCAGATGCTGATTCAGTTGCTGCAAGAGAGAGCCAACCAACAGCCAGGCAATTTTCAACATGGTGGAAATCAGTTTGCGAGTTTGAGTCAGTTCCTGTCAACCAAGCCAAAGACGTCCACTTCATGCGACCAGCCATTTGATGCAGAAGATTGGATCCGTGATATGAACAAACATTTCGAGTGTAGCAATGTGCGTCCGGAGGATTATGTCAAGTTTGCAACGTTTCAGTTGAAGGAGCAGGCTTCTATATGGTGGCAGTAGCTGAAGGACTCCAGAGGCGCCAGGGTGATGTCTTGGGACAAGTTCTGTCGTGACTTTAGGTCCGACTACATCCCTTCCAGTTTTGTGGAGGAGATGCGTGAGAAGTTTAGGCATTTGAAGCAGGGCGGTAATTCTGTGTACAAGTACAATGTTGAGTTTCACGAGCTGGCCCGTTACGCGCTGCAGGATATCCCGGATCAGAAGAGCAAGATTTATCAGTTCAGGGGTGGCTTGAAAGAAGACTTGCAGTTAGCTCTTGCCTTGCACGATCCTGAGGAGTTCTACAAGTTCTACAACCTAGCTCTCAGAGAAGAGGCAGCCTTGCTCACGGTGGAAAATTCCAAGAAGCGCTTCAGAGATTCGAGCTCTTCCTCGACTCAGGTGGTTCAGAAGCAACTGAGGTTTTGGGTTTCTCCTCCTCCTCCTCGGCACTCACAGCAGCTGAAGCACTCAGGTGGTCGTGGTTCTTTCCACCCACCCAACCCTGGCTTCCAGCAGAGATACCAGCATCAGAAGCAAGGGCCTCCTCAGACTAAGTTCCGGCAGCCAGCAGATGTCACTTGTCACAAGTGTGGGCAGGAGGGTCACTATGCCAACAAATGTACTTCTCAGCTCCGACTGCCGCCTCCTCCTCTAGGCAAACCTCCAAGCAACGCTCTTGTAAAGTTCAACCCCAGATCAGCTCAAGTCAACATGGTGAACGCAGCTGAAGCAGACAACTCCTCTGATGTGATCATGGGTAACCTCCTCGTCAATGATATTCCTGCTAAAGTGTTATTCGATTCTGGTGCTTCGCATTCGTTCCTCTCCATTCCATTTGCATCCAAGCATAATGTTCCTGTTGAAGAGCTTCCTAGTCCGTTGTCAGTAGTTTCTCCACGCAAGTTCATGCATGCTAGTACTCATGCTCCCGATGTTTCTGTCAAGATGGGTAGCTATTCCTTTCTGGCGTCTCCGTATGTCTTGGGCAAGTCTGACATCGACTTGATTCTTGGTATGGACTGGCTGGCCATGAACAAGGCGTCAATTGATTGTGAAGCCAAAGAAGTGAAGCTTACCCACTCTTTGGAGGATGTGATTATATTCGCGGTGCACGATGATACAATCCGTCTTTTCTCCTTGAATGAAAATGGTGAGATCAATCCTATTGAGCAACTCCCAGTGGTCTGCGAATATCAAGATGTGTTTCCTGAAGAGCTTCTAGGCATGCCTCCGCACCGTGAAGTTGAGTTTGTAATTGAGCTTCAGACAGGCACAGAGCCAGTGTGCAAATGGCCGTACAAGCTGGGTCCAGAAGAATTGAAGGAACTTAAGAGGCAACTTGATGAGAAGGAACGTTTGGGTTTGATCAGACCGAGCTCGTCTCCGTGGGGCTGTGGTGTTCTGTTTGTCAAGAAGACGGATGGTACGGACCGGCTGTGTGTCGATTACCGACCATTGAACAAGAAGACAATCAGGAACAAATATCCACTTCCGAACATAACTGAGTTGTTCGAATAGTTGAAAGGTGCTAAAGTATTCTCCAAGCTTGATCTCAGAATGGGCTATCATCAAATTTGCATTCGCGAGGAAGACATTCCGAAGACGGCATTCAGGACTAGTTTTGGCTCATACCAGTATACGGTCATGTCTTTTGGTCTGGCAAATGCTCCTCCGACATTCTGTCGATTGATGAACTATATTTTCTCTCCGTACAAGAATGAATTTGTCTTGCTCTATCTCGACGACATTCTGGTCTTTTCTGAGACTGAGGAAGAACATGAAGAACATCTCGGATTGGTGCTTGATAAACTGAGAGAGTACAAGTTGTATGCAAAGTTTTCCAAGTGCGAGTTCTAGCTGAAAGAAGTGGTTTATCTTGGGCATATTATCTCTACCGAGGGCATTAAAGTTGATCCGTCCAAAGTTCAGGCCATTGTTGAATGGGAGCCTCCGCAGAATGTGAAGCAGCTTCGAAGCTTTCTCGGGCTTGCTGACTATTGCAGAAGGTTCGTTGAGAACTTCTCCAAGATCACCAAGCCGCTCTCAAGTCTTCTTCAGAAGGGTGTTAAGTATGCTTGGTCTCCGGAGTGTCAACTGGCCTTCGATACACTCAAAGAGAAGCTTATCTCCACTCCGGTCTTGGCCCCTCCGAATGATTCCAAGCCGTACCAGGTCTTTTGCGACGCTTCTCTCCAGGGTCTTGGTGCTGTCTTGATGCAAGATAAGAAGGTGGTTGCTTATACCTCCACGCAGTTGAAGCCAGCGGAGAAGAACTATCCTGTGCATGATCTCGAGCTAGCAGCTGTTGTACACGCCTTGATGACTTCGAGACATCTCTTGTTGCAGCGTAAGGTTGAAGTCTTCACCGATCACAAGAGTCTCAAGTAAATCTTCACTCAGCCTAACTTGAAAATTGGGCAAACACGTTGGGTGGAAATGCTCCAGGATTTTAACCCGAGTGTTGAGTACACGCCAGGCAAGGCAAATGTTGTGGCAGATGCATTGAGCAGGAAGGCATATGGCAATAGTCCGATTCTGCAACCTCTCTAGCCGGGTCTTTGTGACTCTTTGAGGAAGCTCAACCTTCAGCTAGTACCTCAGGGATTTCTTGCGAACCTTCAGATCTCTCCTACCTTGGAAGATCAGGTCAGAGAAGCTCATCTTCTTGACGCGATGGTGAAGAAGGTCAAGATTGGCGTGGGAAAGAGTCTCCCCAAGTATAAGTGCTTCACTGTTGATGCCAGGGACACATTGTTTTTCGAGGATCGCCTTGTCGTCCCGAAAGGTGATATCAGGAAGGTGATCATGGAAGAAGCTCATAACTCTCTGCTCTCTATTCATCCTGGAAGCTCCAAAATGTACCATGACTTGAAGCAGACATTCTGGTGGACTCGTATGAAACGTGAGATTGCTCAGTTCGTGAACGAGTGTGATGTATGTCGAAGGGTGAAAGCAGAACATCAACGCCCAGCAGGCCTTTTGCAGCCTTTGCCGATTCTCGAGTGGAAGTTTGATCACATTGAGATGGATTTCGTCACCGGGTTTCTGAAGTCCAAGAAGGGTAATGGTGCTATCTTCATCGTCATCGACAAGTTGAGTAACGTGGCTCATTTTCTTCTAGTCAAGGAGTCCATTTCAGCAGCTCAGCTGGCAGAGTTGTACACCTCCAGGATTGTCTCTTTGCACGGCGTGCCTATGATGATCTCTTCAGATCGCGGAAGTATCTTCACTTCCAAGTTCTGGGACTCCTTTCAGTCTGCTATGGGCACGAAGATCCGCTTCAGCACAGCGTTCCATCCTCAGACTAGTGGTCAAGTGGAGAGAGTGAATCAAGTTCTTGAGGATATGCTGAGAGCCTGTGTTATCTCTTTTGGCATGAAGTGGGAAGATTGTCTGCCTTTCGCGGAGTTCTCATATAACAACAGTTATCAAGCTAGTTTTGGCAAGGCTCCGTTTGAAATTATCTATGGCAGGAAGTTTCGCACCCCGCTCAACTGGTCTGAGACCGACGAGCGTCAGATCCTTGGCAATGATATGATAGAAGAAGCTGAGGAGATGTGTTGGATCATTCGCGACAACCTCAGAGCAGCTCAGTCCCGTCAGAAGAGCTATTATGATAGCAAGCACCGTGACATGTCTTATGAGCTTGATGACTTTGTATATCTCAAGGTGTCGCCTATGAAGGGTATGCAGCGCTTTGGCATCAAAGGCAAGCTTGCGCCTCGTTTCGTTGGTCCGTTTAGAGTGGTTGGCAAGAGAGGCGTCCTTGCGTACCACCTCGAGTTTCCGTCAACCTTTGCAAATGTCCATGATGTGTTCCATGTTTCTCAGCTTCGGAGGTGTTTCAAGACCCCCGAGCGCACTGTGCATCTTCAAGACATCAACATTCAGCCCGACCTTTCTTATCGTGAGCATCCAGTTGCGGTTCTCGAGGCGACCGAGCGCAAGACCCGTAACAAAACTGTCAAATTTCTCAAAGTACAGTGGTCTCACCATTCCGATAAAGAGGCTACGTGGGAACGCGAGAATCACCTCCGTTCCGAATTTCCCGATTTCTTTCAGTCTTAGGTCTCGAGGGCGAGATCTTCCTTGTAGTGTGGGAGAGTTTGTAATGCCCCAAGTGTGTAATTGCCATATTTGGAACTTATTGCATGTGGGTCCACCTTATCTTGGATATGATGATTCCATTTTGTCTCTATGATTTCATGTGTCACCTTGTGTTCTTATTCTTCTTTTGCATGCATGCATCCATGTCATCCCATCCTTGCCTTACCTTGTGATGCATGTGACCTTGTTTATGTGATGAGGTGTTGTTATGGTTTCATGTGGTTGTGGTGGAAGTACTAAGGGTAGTGGTGCTTGTCATATTTTCAAACCCCCTCTATTTAGTTGCAAAACCCTTTTCCTTCCTTTCATGTCATGTTAAAAATCCATCTTCCCAAAGCTGATTTTAAAATGTATTTTATTTAGGAAATATTGTGGGAATAAAGTTGTACTAGTTTGGTGATTTGTTTTGGGTGCTAGAGGTGATTTTCCACCAATATTGTTGTTTTGTATTTATTTCATATGCCCCAAAAATCATGCGGTTATTTTATTCGTTTAGCTTGCTAAATTACAGGTCGAGGGACATTTTCCTTTTATTTTTATCTTTTGTGGTTCACTCTGTGGCCTTTCCCCTTTTCCTGTTGTTTTAATAAATAGGAAATGGCTAGCAGTGGCCTTTTCCTTTAAGATGCGCTCTGGTGGGCTTCCTCCCACCAGAGAGGCCCATCTCACCTCCTCTATAGCGCAGGGAAGCCCAGTCGCGCCCCCTCCTTCCTCCTCGAGCTACGTCATGCAGTACGACTCCATCTCCTCCTCCCGTTCCTCCATAGCGCGATCCAGTGGTCAAGCGCCTCCTCCGGTAGCGAAGCGCACCAGCAGAAGCAACGTCGAGGCAGCCCCGTCGTTCTCCCTAACGCCGGTGCGCCCCTGTAGACAGGTGGATAGTAGCAGTAGCATTTCTTGCTTCAGTATCCTCCTCTGTTGAGTCATCGATTCGTAGCCCAGTAGTAGCAAGTGCGCGTGCCGGATGAGAAGGGCGCGGGTTCGATTCCCCCCTTCGGCACCTTTATTTTTGATTTGCGTTCTTTGCACAGTAGCACAGTAGCAAGGTAGTAAGCTTACCTTGCATGGTCCTCTCTGTTCTGTCGAACTAATGACAGTAGCAGAGTGGTATGAGCTGCAGGTGGTGTTCAGGGGCTCTAGGGTTCGATGCCCCCAAACCTTTTATTTATTTTCGTCTTTTTCTTTTCTGTTTTTCTTTTTTCACTTCCTTACTTGTATGTGGTAGGCTTGGCAGCTTTTGGTATTTTATCTCCCCTCAAACAACATGTTGTTCATAGTATTTTTGCTAGTATGTGAATAGTTGATGGTGTAGGCCTGTGAGCATGAGTGTAGGTATGAGCTACACCATGATGTGAGTGTGTAGCATGTGTTTTTGCACTAGTATGTGTAGGTGCATTTGTGTAGGTGCAAGCTTCAGGGTGAGTGTGTGTTAAGTGAACTAGATATCACGCATGTGTGTGTGTATTAGCGTGTGGTTTGCACTAGAATAGTTATGTATGTGAGTGTGTTTCTCTTGTGCTTGGTGTTGGGCTCTTGAACCATGTGGTGCTAGTGTGATTGATGTGTGTGTGTGTATCACACATTCCAAGGCATGATGTGTCTTGATGTGCACATGAGCAAGCTTGGGTGTGTAGGTGTTGGAATCATGATGTGAGTGTAGTTAGTGTATGTTCTAACTAGCATGTGTAGGACTTGATATATGTTGTGCTTGATGTATGAGTGTGTGTGGTGGTGTTCTAAAGAACATGAACATGAGGTCCACCCCTCATGTGCACCATTAGACTTGTGAGAGTGTGCAAGTGCTTGTGTAGGTGTTGTTCTAGTGAATAGTACATGTGATGATGCACTATTCTCTATATGTGATTCTATGTAGATTTTCTTTTCTAGTTTGTGCTCACTTGCTCCAAGTAAGTGCCCACATATTATATATGTTTTTGTGGTAGAAATATCCCAGGAATGCAATGGTGAAACCATTTTTTCTATTGGAACATTTTTCTGGAGAAGTCATATTTGCATTTTCTTCTAAGTTTAGAGCTTGGTTCCATGGTTTATGATGTGCTCTTGTATTTGTTTCTTGGTTGTGGTAGTAGAGGGTGACACCCTCCACCACATGTTGGTTTCAATTCATGATTTGGAATCCATGTGTGTAAGTTGTGCCCATCCAAAGTAGGCTTGTGGCTGAAATTCCAGCTTAGTGAAAATCTGAGATTTTCACTAAGTGTGAGAATCTGGTTATATTTTCTACTCCTGTAGATGAGGTTGTGCTGGTCATTGTGTTGTGATCTAGCTCTAGCTTTCAAATAGAAAGTTGGACCTGATATGTTTGTCTAGCTCCCTGTAAATTTTCATGTCATTTGGAGCCCTGTAGGTATTGTTTTGGCTGCTTTAGAAAAGCTTCAGAGCAAAGACAGAAAGTTAGGTGCATGAATTTTCACTAAGTCCCTGAGATCTGATGGTTTTGGGCAAGTTTGCAGCCTCATATCTTCCTGTGTTTAATTCCTTTTTGTGTGATTCCTGCTTGTGCTGGTAGTATTCTTGGCTAGCTACAGCCACATATATTATTTGTCATAGTTGGGTGGTTGTAGGTGCTTTGCATGTAGCTCACAAAGTGCTATGATGCAGTTTATGGCAGATTATGTAGTTTTGTCATTTTGATGATTGTGACTGCTTAGGTTATGTTGTGGTGTTATCCTTTGCTCCACCCCATCCATGATGGATTGTCTTATGTCTTGGCAACCTGGGAATACCAGATTTGTGCCATTTGAGTGTGTGGTGATGACTTTGACACGTAAGGCTTCATATCTTGTTTCGTTGATTCCCGTTGATCCGTAGCTCCAATTGTAATGTTCTTTATATGGTTTTGCATCGTTTTCACAAGACACATCGGATCTTGTCATTCTCGTGCATGTCAAAATAGGTTAGCATGCAGTTCTGTCCAGGAACTTGTTTTAGCTTCTTAAGCTTGTGTTGGTGATAGAAATAGTGATGCGTGCTCATTTTCATCTCATGCATCATGTGCTTGTTGCATCTTGAGGTTATGTTGTTCATTGGATGTTATTCTTATGTTGGGTTGCACCGGGATCGGAGAACGAATACATGGAGTCAGGAGAGTACGTGCAGGACGATCAAGAACCATTCCAAGCTGAGGATATCACAGGCAAGATGATATGACCTTGATTCCATCTCTAGACTTGTTATGCTAGTTTGCGTTTCCATGTCATATTGCTCGCTGCCTACCACTGAATTAAATTGCCTCTTGATAAGCCATGAACCCAAACACTAATCCCTTCCTAGCAAACTTGAATGGCTAAGTAGGCTTTGCTCAGCTACTAATGTTAGCATTGCTAGATGCAGGTGCTTTGTCTCAGGTGACAACATGATCTTGATATCATTATCTTAAATTTCTGTTATTTAATTAATGCACCTATATACTTGGTAAATGATGGAAGGCCTAGCCTTTTGCCTGGTGCTTTGTTCCGTTATTGCCGCCTTAGTTACCGGCTACCGGTGTTTGATTCCATAATAATCGCTCCTAACACGTTCGGGGTTGTTATGGGGACCCCCTCGATAAATCGCGTAGTGCTAAGGCTTGTCCGGCAGGACCCAACATTGGTTTTAATCTGCTAATCACATAATAATCTACATATGGAATAGCTACCTCGAGGAATTTAATCAACAACCCGGGCCAGTGCTCCTCATGAGTGTTGGTCCCACCTGAGCGATGTCCGGGGCCCCACTGGTCACCCAAAGGTTTAGCCATCACGACGTCTAGCTCATCCGTCGTGTCCTGAGACTGAGATACGCGGCTCTTATCAGGGTCCTCGACATGACGGGAGGTCCTGCTAGTCTTGTCTTACCTTAGCGATATATTTGCGTATAGAAATCCCAGTGAAGCTTTGGTTCTCCCGAGAGTTGAGGTTTTCCTCTAAGGAATCCAACAAGATCACGAGATTCGTGATAGAGGATTACTTTGCCGCCTGTGTACGTTTGTGATGGACTAGTTGGAGCACCCCTGCAGGTTTTAATCTTTTGGAAAGCCGTGCCCGCGGTTATGTGGCTACTTGGAATACTTGGTTAACATCCGGTAAAAGATAACTTAAACATAATCTAATAAAATTGTCAACTGTGTTTGTAACCGTGACTGTCCCCTCGAAGATCTCTCTTTGATCGGGAACGCGGTGGGGTTATGATTGCCGTAGGTAAGAGTTCAGGGTCACTTAGTGATCAAGTATTCACGATCGCTAGTATAATCCACCCTCATACATGTTCGACGTAAGTTAGCCACCAAATCAAGCTTAGGATGCTGCAACCTTAAACACTTCAGCTTATCCTACCTAATAACTTGACTAGTTCTGGCACCAAGGTCTTAGATTGTTGAGTCCCCGTGGCTCACGGATTCCTCCACAATACCAACAGGTACAGGTACCCCAGAGACAGATGATCCCGACGTCACGCAGCTGGCGTGGCAGTACGATGGGGAGATAGACCGCCTGTACGTGAACTATCTAGAAGATTGAGGCGTGGTCGTGATCGTGGGCCTGCAGGCAGGGTAGCATAGTCTTTCTATGTTTTGTAGTCCATAGCGGAACTACCTTGGTTGTATGCGTGATGTACTCTGAGATATTTATGAGAAGGCAATTGAACCCCTGATTGTTTGTCTTTATTATTATGTATGTGTTGTGTTACCTGTTTGCGAGACGCTTAGATGCGCTCCTTTCCAATTCGGGGCCTCGATCCCCAGATCGGAAAGGACCGCATCTTGGTCGTTACAGTAAGTCAACCTCTGACACGTGTCATTTCCTCGGAAGATCACTAGTCTGCTGGTCCTCAAAGAAGGAGAACTGCGTTTCACTCTCCACTGCCGAAGCTGAGTACATTGTTGCTGGTTCATGCTATGCTCAATTGCTATGGATGAAGCAAACCCTCAAGGACTACGACATCAACATGAAGAATGTGCCTCTCTACTGCGACAATGAGAGTGCAATCAAGATTGCATACAACCAAGTACAACACTCGAACACCAAGCACATCCATATTCGTCATCATTTTCTTCGGGACCATGTCCTCAAGGGCAACATCCTCATCGACCATGTGAACACTGACGATCAACTGGCAGATATCTTCACTAAGCCCTTGGATGAGAAAAGGTTTTGCAAGTTGCAGTGTGAGCTAAATATCTTAGAATCTTCAAATGTTTTGTAAAAACATGCACACATTCTAACACTTATGCAAAATTGATGACTTAGATGTGCAACACATGATGAATCGATTTTCTTCAACTAATGAAGAATATCACTCTTAGTGTGAGGAAATCAACGAAGAAATTGATTCTCAGGGCCCTACGACAATTGTACGCGGCGTCTGAAATCAACATTCTTATATAGTGGGTCACGCCACCACCCGACTTGAAATTTCTCAAGTTGAATTTCTTCAAAGCTGAATTTCTTCAAAAGTTGATTTTCTTCAAAACAGTTGTTCGTCAAAATCTTCGAAAACATTTGATGATTTTCGTTTACCTAGATAGACTGTGATTTCAAAGTCTTCAACATCATTCACTTATAGCTATTTCTTCAATTTGATATTTCATCTAAGTGAATGTGATCGGACCCTACTTTCCCTCTATGCTACTCTCACCCAGTCTATTCAATTCTTCATATGCGTTCTACTTGAAACTTTGTTCAAAATCCTCACTGCCTCCTTGTTAGCTGATGATTTTGTAACAAAATCCTCAAATCTTCAAAAATATTTTTTTGTAACTAAAGCCCACTTTCCCCGTTCGGATAACCACGATCTCCACTGCTTAGGTCGTGGGCTACACATGTCTTGCAGAGACGTAGAGACAGGGGCTATTTGGTCCGATACTTTCGCGCCAACAGTTACCACCTGTCTATAAATATTTCCCCATCTCCCTTCGGTAAAATCATCTTCGTCCCATCGCCCTCCTGCTACAGCAAAGCTCAAAATCCCTAGCGCCACCGCTAGAAGTCTCGACGCCGGCGAGGAAAAGCTTGACTGCCTCGACCTCTCAACCGACGAAACCACGCCGGAACCGGACCATGTTCGTCCGCCGCCGCCATAGCTGTCCTCTGTTGCCGAGTTAGGGCGCAGTGGACTCGCACCGAAGAGCATCTACTACTACTTACTTCTCTGTTCTTCGTGCGCGCTATATAGGGTAAATAAAAACCCTATTTTTACAGCTCTTTCGATCTACTATTTTACCTTAGATGTGTGAAATCAGTTTTTCCTCAAGTATCCATCAACCTCTTTTCTTCAAACACTACTTATTCCTCAACTATTGATGAATTTCACTAAGCATCTAAAATCTTCATGAGATTCCTCAATTGTGCAAATTTTCGAATCTGTACAACTCTAGAACCCAAGAACAGTGTGCTTAGACGAATTCCTCATCCACTGGTCAAATTCCTCAACTTTAAAAAATTTCATTTCATTAAATCTGAGAACGCATATGACCTCTCCAAATTCCTCGCAACTATACTCTGTTCACAGGTACAAAAATGATAGCTGATGTATCTCTAGATTCTCATCAACTTAACTCATTTGCAGCGTTTCTTGAAGAAAATCTACAAGTTTCATCAGAATCCTCAAGAGTTCAATTTCCTCAGCAAAACCCTCAGCTGAAGAAAATAGAAGATGAAAGGAAGCAAAAGGGTGGCAAGAAGCTCGAGCAGAACACTGCCATTGATATCACTGAGGATATATACTTGGAATACTACACGCCTGATGAACAAGATACTATGCCCAAGAGGAAGATGAGGCTTCAAAAGATAGAACGCCGGTGGGCTAAGGAGTGGAAAGAATACATATTCGTCACTCCCAAGTATGCGAAGAAATTCGCTCTGAAGCCTCCTGGCAAAAGGCCTCCTCTTGAGGATTATCAGGATGCACACCCCTCAAGCCTCAAGACAATTGATGACTATCCTGAAGAAAAGTCAAAACATTTGTCAAAGCTTCAGAAGCAAGCACAAGCCGCTGTGAGGAAATTCAATGAAGAATCTGCTGCTGCTGCAACTGCCGCCACCTCCTCTGCAGCTGAAACTTCTGGTACGACCATTCCTCAAATGAATTCTGTGCCACCGAAACCAAAGGCTTCAAAGCCTCAGGAGAAAATGCCTCAGAAAGCTACACCAGCATCCGCACCAAAACCCTCACCACCACCGAAGGCTTCAAAGCCTGAACAGAAGCAGATTGTGAATCAACTAACTACTGTCTCTAGCTCCTCAGTTCCGTCTGCAACAAGCTCCGAGACAAAGGCTTCACCAACTCCACTGAAGACTAAGGTGACTGCTGGGAGAGGAACCAGACCAAGCCCTAGCCAAGTCATCAAAGTCCCTTCTGCATCAGAAGCTAGTGATGAATAGGATGATGAGACTCTGCAAGCCATCATAAAAAACAAGCATGAGAGAGTAGCACAAGCTTCAGGCAGCGCCATTCCTCTGGCCATGGCCCCAAAAGTCCTCTTGGATTACATCAACATCTGGTATGAGGACCCCAACACCCCTATTGATGATTTGAAGCTTCCTCCAGGCATCAGCCACATGGTGACCACATTCATCAACGAGGCCAAGTGGAAAGAGCAGCAATCCAAACAAGCTAAGGTTGCGAAGCTCAAAAAGGAGAAATTCGTCACACAGAATCTCCTCAACCGGACGCCTGATGCACTTGTGTCCACTCAGGAAGAATTGAGGACCTTGGCTGACAAGTACATTAAGCTCTCTGATCGTCAAAGTCTCAAGAACAATTTCATCAAACTTGCTACTAATGCAGTTGATGATCACAACAAGAAGGCTGCCCCTCCAGCAACAACACCGCAGCCTCTGATTGAGGAACCAGCTGATGAAACTGCTCATGCTGAGAAAATCACTCATGAAATCCGTGCTGATGAACCGGCTATTGAGGAAATTACAAAGGACACTCCAGCTGATGATTCTGCTCCAGCTGGTGATTCTAAACCAGCTGATGACTCTGCTCCAGCTGAAGAAACTGCTTCAGGTGAGAAAACGCCTTCACCAAAAGCTTCAAATGTGAAGAAAATGACCCCGTCTGCATCAGACGTGAAGAAGACCAGAGCTGCTAAAAAGGAAGCCAAGAAGAGAAAAGCTTCCTCAGCAGAAGAATCAATAGAGGCCAAGTGCCTCAAATCACTTGATAAAAATGCACCTCTGGATCGTGTGCCTCTCAACGTTGCTCCATATTATGAGATGTCTATCTTCGAAAGCGAAGCCAAGGAGCACTTGACTGGTGAGGAAATGAAGAATGATGCGTCTGAGGAACACACTGATGAGGAAATTAGGATTGATGACAGTCCTTAGACCTTCATTCCTCGTGAAGAAACTGCTCAAGGATTAGCTGTACCAGCTGATGAATCTAGCTCTTCCACCAAGCAAATTTCTCAAGCTGAGGAAAAACAAAGCGAAAACCCTCAGCCTGACGAAATTCAAAATCCTGAGCAAAATCCTCAACCTGAGGCTCAGGATGAAGCAATTCCTCCTCTTGAGCAAAATCCTCAACCTGAGGCTCAGGATGAACCAATTCCTCCTCCTAAGCAAAATCCTCAACCAGAGGCTCCCGTTGATGACATTCCTCAACCAGAGCAAGCTCCTCAGCCTGAAGCACAAGCAGATGAAATTCCTCATCCTGAGAAACATGCTGAGGAAAATGCATCAAATCCAGAGAATGCTCTTATCGTCATCAATCCAGAAACTGGGATGATTGTCTCTCCTCAAGGGAAGAAGCAAAACCTTCAGCCGATGTAGCGTCAACCATTCTCCAAGCGGCCAAAGTTTCAAAAGGAATCCTTCTTTGAAGAACGCATGTACTTCATCAGAGAAAATCCCTATGACAAGCCTCACATCAGGCATCTGAAGTTTTGGACCAGGACACAGCTCAACTACTATGCATCTGTGCTGTGTCGAAGAAACAAGATTTTCCAACACAGACATATTCCTCATGTTGAGCTTGAAGAAATTCCGTGCTTTGATCGAGTCCTCAACGTTCTTCATGAAGCAGGACTGCTCCCCATGTGCTCTGATATTTGCGATTGGAACAACGACTTTGTTATTCAATTCTATGCAACTCTGCACATCTCTGGAGATCCAACAGACATCAACACTTGGGTGCTGGACTGGATGATGCAGCAGACACACTTCAAGGCTCCTGCCAATGAGCTGCTGCAAGAACTTCTTGCGTCAATTCCCTCAGAGAAGGCAGTAAAGTTGTATGATGAACGAGAGCTGCCAAAGAAGCTGATGGAAGTCCTCATGAAGCCTTTGGCCAAGGGGCAACCACCAAGAACAACCTTCCTGGTCCATGAGCTGAAGTATGAACCCAGGACGGTTTACAGAACCCTCTGCATTGTTCTTGCGCCTATCAAGGGTCATGATAATGAAGAAGACGTTGTCAGCATCATGAAGAATTTCCTCTTCAACATCATCCATGGCATTCCCATCAACATCCATGATTTCTTCTTGAGGACTCTGGCAGAAAATGCTATGTCCCCTTTTGACGTGAAGATTTACGCTCCACGGATCATGAGATTCATCAGACGCAGGTCAGGCATCAACTATCACACTGATTTCAACAATCATCAAGGTTATATGCCTCCCCTGAGGGTCAACAAGAAGACTTTCGAGCCTGTTGAAGGAAAAGGCAAGTCTGTTATTGATGAAGGCGGTCAGCCCCTTGATGGCCAGTTCCGAGAGCCAGATGCGTATTCCTCATGGGATAACAGTGAAACCCATCCTCCAATTCTTGTTCCTCCAAGGGCGATGAATACCAGAGAGCTTCTTCTAAGTCTTCACCAAAAGGTTGGTCGGAATCACAAGTGGGTCAAACGCCAGTTCGGCGCCATTGTAAAAACCCTCAATGAAACGCAGAATGCTGTGAAGCTTAACCATCATTATCTTCATGAGGTTTTTGATTGCACCTGGGCCACACTGGGTTATTTGAAGACTCCAGAAGAACTTGAACAATTGGAGTTTCACAGGACTTCGACTGGTCGTGGCCACCATAGAAGAAATTCAGGCCAATTCCAGTTCCAGACCTTGAGGATAGTTCGTTTTCTTCATTCCGCATTGTTGAATCAGATGACGACCAACAAGATACTACCACGGGTCCAAGGAGGAAATCGGCTCCCAAGAATCCTCACGCATTTTCCTCAACTGCCAAGAAGTCAAAGTCTTCACGGGCGTTAGTCCTCAGTTTGTCCCTTTCTGTCACTTGATGACAAAGGGGAGAAATCTGAGAGTTAGTCTTCACGCGGGATATATTTTGGGGGCTTATAAACTTTATTTAAGTTACAAACTCTTGGCTCTTCCAAAGTGTTTTATGTAATGAGTTGTAACTTAAGCCCGATGGTACTCTGACGCTTTTGAATTTTTTTCTTCGCATGCTTATTCCTCAAAATATTAATGCACACATGCTGGAATTCGTCAGATACCATTTCTGATCATGCATTCTCAATTTCTTCATACTATATGTCATATGTATGCATGATTTACAAGATGGAGGGGGCGATCTCCATGATATAAATCATCAATGTGCATTTGTTGTGAAAAGCAAAATCCTCAAGATATGCACATCTTCAGGGGGAGTCTCTCTGAATCTTGATTTCAAATTCCTCAAATGAGTATTTACACTTCATATTTTTATCCCCGTTGAAGACTTAACCTAATTGTCATCAACCACCAAAAAGGGGGAGATTGTAAGTGCATCTAGTGCCCCTTTGTGATTTTGGTGGTTTGACGACTTATAGGTTAAGTATCTAATGTGTTCATGAGTGTACACATGATCTATAACTCGCTGAGGAGTTTGAAATATTCGATGAATATCGACCCCTAAAAATGTATATCTTCAGCTGAAGAAATTGGTCTGAACCTGAAGAATTGAATCGCGAAGGAATTGCAATGAAATTGATATTCCTCATGAAGAAATTGAAGATGAGGAATTCGGTGTGTCCTGAAGAAAAACAAGCTGAAGATTTTGAAGCATGAAGATTTATTATGTCTGTTTTATTTTCTTCACTTTTGAGTCATAGGAACACCGTACTGTTAAAGGGGGTCAAAGTAACACGTCGGAATGTGTTTCCTCATGATGCTCAACCCAAGCCTAATCCTACCAAAAGCCTCAAGTGAGGAAAATGAGAGACATGAGGACTCTCACAGTTGAGGGTCCCGACCATTACCGCAAGTCGCACGACATCATTGGTCTTATCCACACCAACGGTCATACTATTTAAGGGCATTAATGTCAAATCATGTCGGGATGCTCCCACGCTATAAATAGCCGCCCCCACAACCATTAGCTCGTTGGCTGCTCCGTTAGAAACTGACACTTGTCATAAGAGCAACCCAAATTCCTCAGAGTATTCGAGAGTAATTCATCAGTGAGGAAATACCCCAAACACCAAACCACAAACCGAAAACCAAGTGATTGAGCATCACTGAAGAAGTTGTTCCTGTGTGGGACTGAAGCCTTTTACCTTTGAGGTATGTGCATCCTCCAGACGGTTAGGCGTCATGGTCTAGAGCAATCCAGCTGTCAATTGTGGATCGCCAAGTGACCAAGTTTGTGATGGTTTGGAAGTCTTCCCTGAAGACTTACCACGATTGTTGGGCAAGGAGTGTGTGTTCTTAGCCCAAGGAGAATACGGTAGGGACTCTGTGTCCCGGGACTGTGTGTCTTTTTGTTTCAATACCAAGCCGCTCCAAACCAGATGTACAACTGTCACAGCAGTTGGAACTGGGTCATCAACCACTGTCTTCACTGTGAAACGGGTTCTATTTCTTCAACTCTGTACATTCCTCAGATTGTATGCTGATGATTTTCACTGTCACTATTTGAAGAATTTGCTGAAGACTTTTCTCTGAAATTCCTCAACCCCAAATTCTTCACGCAAGTTAATCCTCATCTGTTTTCTCCGTGCCTGCATACTGTGCAAACTGTTTTTCATATTCTTCACCCTAAAAAACTGTTGTAGTGATACTTTGCAAGTTAGTCATCAGTGAGGAATTTCCTCAAAAGGAATTTCCTGAGTGATGAAATTCTAAAAATCTCCTATTCACCCCCCTCTAGTTGATATAACGCACTTTCAGCTCTCATTGACAAAACTCCTTCATTGTCCCTTAGACAGTTTAGTACCATTATCAGTAATGATGCTATGAGGATAACCAAAATGGAAAATCAGCTTCTTGAGGAACTTGACTGCCGTCTCTGCCTGACAATTGCTGACCTGCTCTGCTTCAACCCACTTGGTAAATTTATCAACCACCACCAACAGATGGGTCTTTTTCTCGGAAGACATTTTAAATGGGCCAACCATATCAAGCCTCCAAACTATGAAAGGCCATGTAATTTGGATCATGCGCAACTCCTGAGCCGACACGTGTACTTGACGTCCAAACTTCTGACATCCATCACATTGGCGCACTATATCCTCTGCATCGGCATGAGCCGTCAACCAGTAGAAACCAGGGCGAAATTTTTTTGACACCAAAGATTGTGACCTGGCGTGATGTCCACAGTCGCCAGCATGTATCTCATTGAGAATATCTCGCCCTTCTTCCGGCAAAACACAACGCTGAAAACCCCCACAAGTACTTCGTTTGTGAAACTCGCCTTTATGTATAACCATGGACTTGCACTGCCGCACGATTTTCCTAGCAAAAACTTCATCAGCTGGCAACTCGCCTCGAGCTAGATAAGCCATGTAAGGTACCGTCCAGTCAGGAATTGCCCGGAGAGCTACTACCAACTGTGACTCCGGGTCAGGAACCGCTATGTCTTCTTCCGAAAGCAACTTCACCAAAGGATTATGTAAGACATCCAAGAACACATTGGGGGAACGGACTTACATTGTGATCTGAGTCGCGATAGAGCATCAGCCGCCTTGTTTCATCGGCGATTGCTGACCCACAAGTGTAGGGGATCTATCGCAGTCCTTTCGATAAGTAAGAGTGTCGAACCCAATGAGGAGCAGAAGGATCTGACAAGTGGTATTCAGCAAGGTATTCTCTGGAAGCACTGAAATTATCGGCAACAGATAGTTCTCTGAAAAGATGATTCGTAGCAAGTATCAAGTAACAAAAGTAACGAAGGTGCAGCAAGCTGGCCCAATCCCTTTTGTAGCAAGGGACAAGCCTGGAAAAACTCTTATAGGAGGTGAAGCGCTCCCGAGGACACATGGGAATTTATGTCAAGCTAGTTTTCATCATGTTCATATGATTCGCGTTCGCTACTTTGATAGTTTGATATGTGGGTGGACCGGTGGTTGGGTGCTGCCCTTACTTGGAAAAACATCCCACTTATGATTAACCCCTCTCGCAAGCATCCACAACTATGAAAGAAGAATTAAGTCAAAGTCTAACCATAGCATTAAACTAGTGGATCCAAATCAGCCCCTCACGAAGCAATACATAAACTAGGGTTTAAGCTTCTCTCACTCTAGCAACCCATCATCTACTTACTACTTCCCAATGCCTTCCTCTAGGCCCAGAAAATGGTGAAGTGTTATGTAGTCAACGTTCACATAACACCACTAGAGGAAAAACAACATGCAAGCATCAAAATATCGAACGAATACCAAATTCACATGACTCCTTATAGCATGACTTATCCCATGTCCTCACGAACAAAAGTGACTACTCACAAAGAATAATTATGTTCATGACCAGAGAGGTAGTGAATAGCATCAAAGATCTGAACATATAATCTTCCACCGATTAATCCAACTAGCATCAACTACAAAGAGTAATTAACACTACTAGCAACCTTGCAAGTACCAATCGGAGTCGCGAGATGAAGATTGGTTACAAGAGATGAACTACTGTTTGGAGATGAGATGGTGTTGATGAAGATGTTGATGGTGATGAGTCCCATCCGATGAGAGGAGTGTTGGTGATGATGATGGCGACGATTTCCCCCTCCGGGAGGGAAGTTTCCCTGGCAGGACAACCCTGCCGGAGCTCAAGATTGGTTCTGCTCAAGTTCCGCCTCTTGGTGGCGTCAATTCATCCCGAAAGCCTCCTCTTAATTTTTTCTAGAATGAAACCCTCCTTATAGCAAAAGAGGGGAGCCAGAGGGCCAACAGGGAGCCCACAAGCACACTAGGCGCATCCAGGGGGTAGGCCGCGCCTAGCAGGCTTGTGGCCTCCTGGTGGCTCCCCTCTGGTACTTCTTCCACCTAGTATTTTTTGTAAATTCCAAAATAATTCCTCGTTGATTTTCATGGCTTTTGGAGTTTCGTAGAATAGGTATCTCAAACTTGCTCCTTTTTCAGGCCAGAATTCGAGCTGTCGACATTCCCCCTCTTCAAGTAAACCTTGCAAAATAAGGGAGAAAAGGCATAGGTATTGTACCGTGAAGTGCAATAACAGCCCATAAAGCGATAAATATCAACATAAAAGCATGATGCAAAATGGACGTATCAACTCCCCCAAGCTTAGACTTCGCTTGCCCTCAAGCGGAAACCGAGATCAATAAATATGCCCACATGTTTAGAGAGAGAGGTGTCAACAAAACAAAATACGGACATGTAGGCATCATGATCATAATCAGAACAACAATATCATCATATAATCTCTTATGCTAAAGTGATAATTCCTTCACAAAGTAAAGTATGGATCAAGAACCTTATTGAGAATTAACAACCAATAGCCTTTAGTCATTGAAGCAATTGCAATTTATCATAACATCGACAAGAGTCAAATAAGATCTTGTAAACCAAATCCACTTACTCAATCATCCTTTCGTCTTCTACAATTGCTACAACTCACGTGGTACTCATGAGATCAAAGTTTCAGTCGGACACAGAGAAAGATAGAGGCTTATAGTTTCACCTCCCAACTATTTACCTCAAGGGTAATGTCAACAATAATAATTCATGAATACTTATTTCCAAGTTGACATATGAATATAGATCTTTCCCTAGCATATGATGTTAGCCAAGATAAAGGCGAAATAAGGAATTGGTTTAGATCACCATGACTCTTTCAAGGGCAAAAAGTAAAGGTACAAGATAGGCCCTTCGCAGAGGGAAGCAGAGGTTGTCATGCGCTTTTGGGGTTTGGATGTGCGTCCTCTTAGTGTGAAGGAACGTCACTTTATATTGCTTCCTGTGATAAAGAACTTTATTATGCAGTCTGTCGCTTTTATGTCTTCC
This sequence comes from Hordeum vulgare subsp. vulgare, assembly GCF_904849725.1. Classification (NCBI taxonomy): domain Eukaryota; kingdom Viridiplantae; phylum Streptophyta; class Magnoliopsida; order Poales; family Poaceae; genus Hordeum; species Hordeum vulgare. The sequence continues at coordinate 380,768,891 of NC_058519.1, read as the reverse complement.
TCATCACAGGTTCGTACAAAGCTTATTTTCGACACACTAATAGATCATACATATTTACGGAGCTACTTTTATTGCATGCACCAATGACAACTTACTTGAGGGATCCTATTCAATCCATAGGTAGGTATGGTGGACTCTCATGGCAAAGCTGGGTTGAAGGTTTATGGATGCACAAGTAGTATCTCTACTTAGTGCGGAAGTTTTGGCTGATATGAGGTGGAAGCAAGCGTCACATGCTAAGGGATCTCTAGTCATATAACATTGTTGGGAACCAAGCAAACATAATTCATTATGTTGTCTTCCTTGTCCAACATCTACTTCTAAGCATGTAATAGTTTAATGAGTGTTCACAATCATAGATGGTGTCCAAGATGATATATTTATATGTGAACCTCTCTTTCTTTATTACTTACTATTAATTGCAGCAATGACCAAGGTCTACGTTTGTCCACCCACAACAAGTTTCAATCGACATTATTTTTATATGTGAAGCCATCACTTCCCATAAGATCATTACATGATCTTTCATGCTTTTGTTCTTTTATCATTCTTTCTTTAGATCATGGCATGAAGCAAGGCCCTTAACTAAAACACTCTTTATTATATGACTCATGAACTCGAATACATTGGGGGTGACACAAAGCAAAACTCAAGCCTAAAACACTAAGAACTTTATTCTACTAGAAAAGATAAAACCAAAAAGGATCGAACTAAGAAAAGGTAAAGGCAAAAGATGTGATGGTGATACGATACCGGGGCAACTCCCCCAAGCTTAGCACAAGCCAAGGGGATTGCCCATACCCGTGCTTAGTTTTCTTCCTTCGAATGTGATGGTGGTGGAGTTGTTGCAGATTTCTTGAATTTGTTTAATTTCCTCTTGAGCACAAAGTTCTGCTCCTTCAGATCATTAATTTCCTCTTCAAACCTCAACATACTTTGGCATAATTCTTGCTTACTCTCCTGCAAAAGACGAGAAGGGATAAAAAAAATCTTAGGCTTCTTCCTTGAGTCAAGGAGGCTTGACTTTTTGAACTCCACATATGTGTCTCCAGGTTGGGGTAGAGGAGCCTCCTCTTCATCGGAACTTATTCCTTCCCTTTGGGATCATAATCTTCTTCCTCATCAGTGGTCCAACCATAGTGATCCAAGTCCCCATAGACCTTGGGGTTAGCAAGGTAATCGGCCACATAGCTCTTCCCCTCTGAATCTTGAGAAGACATCTGGCCTTAAATCTGCGGCAGAAGCGAAAACAGAGGATAATTACATGATACGAGGGTCAGATCTTTCGGGAGAATATATGATGATTTTTTTCGACCAGAAGGAGTACTCCGCAAGAAAACAGAGTCCCGGAGGCACACGAGGTGGTCACAAGCCCCCCAGGCGCGGTCAGGGGGGTGGCCCGCGCCTGGCAGGCTTGTCGCCTCCTCGTGCGCTTTTCGGACTGCTTTAAATTTTTCTATTTTTCTAAAAATTCCAAAACGGAGAAAAATTCCTAGTGGAAAAGTTTTGGAGTCGGTTTACTTATCGAATCACATACCTCTTCGTTTTTGGAGTCTGAAACAGGCTGATAAATATCCCTTATGTACTCCTCCGGAGTTATGGCATTGATAATATTGCTTTCAACATTTATGGGAGTACCTGAGATATAATGCTTGATTCCTTTCCCATTTACCACTCTCAGAAAATTAACTTCCGCGTTGTTGATCTTGATGGCACCGGAACGATATACTTTCTCAACAATGTAAGGACCTTCCCATATAGATAGAAGCTTGCCTGCAAAAATTCTTAAATGAGAATTATATAGCAAGACATAATCACCTACATTGAACTCACATTTTTGTATCCTTTTATCATGCCACCTCTTAACATTTTCTTTAAACAACTTTGCATTTTCATATGCCTGAGCTCTCCATTCATCAAGCAAGCTAATATCAAATAACCTCTTCTCACCAACAAGTTTTAAATCAAAGTTGAGTTCTTTGATTGCCCAATAAGCCTTATGCTCGAGATCACTGGACTAAGGGTGATAGGGAGATGCAACTCTATGGTTGACATCATACTTAGCAAGCGTTTTACGGAAAACACCATGAATAAAATGTGAACCACCATCAGTCATTAGATATCTAGGGACTGCAAATCTAGGGAAAATAACTTCTTTAAGCATCCTGATAGAGGTGTTGTGATCAACACTACTAGTTGGGATAGCTTCTACCCACTTAGTAACGTAATCAACATCAACTAGGATATGAGTATACCCGTTGGATTTTGGAAAAGGTCCCATATAATCAAAGCCCCAAACATCAAATGGTTCAATGACAAGTGAATAATTCATAGGCATTTCCTGACGTTTACTGATATTACCTATTCTTTGACATTCATCACAAGACAAGACAGACTTACGGGCATCCTTGAAGAGAGTGGGCTAATAGAAACCTGATTGCAATACCTTGTGTGCAGTTCTATCTCCCGCATGGTGTCCTCTGTAAGCCTCGGAGTGACACTTCTGTAGGATCTGTCCCTGTTCATGCTTAGGTACACAACGTCTAATAACACCATCTACTCCTTCCTTATAAAGGTGAGGATCATCCCAAAAGTAATGTCTCAAATCAAAGAAGAATTTCTTCTTTTGCTAGTATGTGAAACTATGTGGTATATATTTGGCAACGATATAATTTGCATAATCAGCATACCATGGTGTACTACGTGAAGTATTGATGACATTCAATTGCTCATCAGGAAAGCTATCATCAATAGGCTGTGGGTCATCAAGGACATTCTCCAACCTAAACAAGTTATCTGCTATGGGGTTCTCAGCACCCTTCCTATCAACAACATGCAAGTCAAATTCTTGTAGCAAGAGAACCCATCTGATAAGTCTAGGTTTAGCGTCTTTCTTTTCCATGAGGTACTTAATAGCAGCATGATCAGTGTGGATAGTAACCTTGGAATCTACAATGTAAGATGTGAACTTTTCACATGCAAACACGACTGCTAAAAATTCCTTTTCCGTAGTAGCATAGTTTCTTTGGGCACTGTCTAGAGTTTTACTAGCATAGTGAATAACATTCAACTTCTTATCAATTCTTTGTCTTAGAACAGCACCAACAGCATAATCACTGGCGTCACACATGATTTCAAAAGGTAAGTTCCAATCAGGTGGTTGAACAATAGGCGCAGTTATCAAGGCCTTTTTAAGTATTTCGAAGGCTTCCTCACAATCATCGTCAAAAACAAAAGGAATATACTTTTGCAAGAGATTGGTAAGAGGCCTAGAAATCTTAGAAATTCCTTAATGAACCTTCTATAGAAACCAGCAGGACTAAGGAAACTTCTTATGCATTTGATATCTATAGGGCATGGCATTTTCTCGATCGCATCAACCTTAGCCTTATCGACTTCAATACCTCTTTTAGAAATTTGATGTCTTAAGATGATGCCTTCATTAACCATAAAGTGGCACTTCTACCAATTCAAGACAAGGTTGGTATCTTTACATCTCTGCAAGACTCGATGAAGGTTGCTGAGGCAATCATCAAATGAAGACCCGTAAACGGAGAAGTCATCCACGAAAACCTCAACAATATTTCACAGAAGTCAGAGAATATAGCCATCATACATCTTTGAAAGGTAGCAAGTGCATTACATAAGCCAAAAGGCATACGTCTGTAAGCAAAGGTACCGAAAGGGCAGGTGAAAGTGGTTTTCTCTTGATCAGATTGTGCAACAGGTATTTGGGAGAAACCAGAATAACCATCTAGAAAGCAGAAGTGTGTGTGTTTAGACAGTCTTTCTAGCATTTGGTCGATAAAAGGCAAAGGGTAATGATCTTTCCTAGTGGCTTTATTCAATTTCCTAAAATCGATCACCATCCTATAGCCAGTAATAATCCTTTGTGGGACCAATTCATCTTTATCATTAGGGACAACAATAATACCTCCCTTCTTAGGGACGCAATGCACCGGACTCACCCAATCACTATGAGAAACATGATAGATAATACTTGCTTCCAGGAGCTTTAGTATTTCTTTTCTTACTACCTCTTTCATCTTAGGATTTAATCTCTGTTGATGATCGGCAACTGGTTTGGAATCAGGATCGGTTTTAATCTTGTGCTGGCATAGAGTGGGACTAATGCCCTTAAGATCATCAAGAGTATATCCAATAGCAGCACGGTGCTTCCTCAGAGTTTTTAGTAACTTCTTTTGTTCATGCTTTGAGAGGCTAGCACTAATTATAACAGGATATATCTCTTTTTCATCAAAATAGGCATACTTAAGAGTATGATGCAACTGTTTAAGCTCAAACACAGGATCACCCTTTGGTGGGGGTGGATCTCCAAGCAGTTCAACAGGCAAATTATTCTTAAGGATAGGATGTTGTTCAAAGATAACTCTATCTATCTCATTCCTTTCATCCATATGCATATCATTTTCATCCTCAAGCAAGTATTAATCTAAAGGATCAGTAGGAGGCACAGCGATAGAAGCTAGAGCAATAATTTCATCCTTACTAGACAATTTTTTTTCATGAGGTTGTCTACCAAACTTGGAGAAATTGAACTCATGTGACACTCCTTCAAAGCCAACAGTGACAGTTTGCTTCTCACAGTCAATATGAGTATTGACAGTATTGAGGAAAGGTCTGCCAAATAAGATGGGACAAAAGCTATCTTGTGTGGAAGCAAGAACGAGAAAATCAGCAGGATACTTCGTTTTACCACGCAAGACTTCAACATCTCTAACAATTCCCAAAGGGCAGATAGTATCTCTATTGGCAAGCTGAACAGTGACATCAATAGGTTCCATCTCAACAGGTGCAATCTCGTCTTTAATTTCATCATGAAAGATTGAGGTATTGCACTAACACTAGTACCCACGTCACATAGACCATGATAACAATGATCTCCTATCTTAACAGAAACAATAGGCATGCCAACAACAGGCCTATGTTTGTCTCTAGCATGTGGTTTAGCAATTCTAGCAGCATCTTCACACAAGTGATTGTCATGGCCATCAACATTGTCGGATAGGAGATCTTTGATAATAGCAATGCTAGGTTCAACTCTAATTTGGTCACGGGGTTTAGGTGTTCTAATGTAACCCCTACGTATCACAGTTGAAACTTTAGAATGATCCTTTATCCTAACAGGGAAAGGTGGTTTCTCAACGTAAGAACTAGGAACAACAGGATCATTATAAGCAATAACTTTCTCTTCAACTGGATTGGGTTTAACTACATTGACTTCTAAGGGAGGATGATATAACCACTTCTCTTTAGGGAGATCAATATGAGCAGCAAACGATTCACACAATGAAGCTACTATCTCAGAGTCAAGTCCGTATTTAGCGCTAAAATCACAAAAAGTATTTGTTTCAACAAAGGTTTTAACACAATCAAACTTGAAATTCATACCTGACTCCTTACCTTCATCAAACTCCCAATCTTCAGAGTTGCGTTCAATTCTTTCCAATAAAATCCATTTGAAGTCATTATCTCTCTTCATTAAAGAACCGGTACAAGTAGTGTCAAGCATGGTGCGATTATCATGAGAAAGCCGAGCATAGAAGTTCTGAATGACAATTTCTCTCGAGAGCTCATGGTTGGGGCATGAATATAACATTGATTTAATCCTCCCCCAAGCTTGAGCGATGCTTTCTCTGTCACGAGGCCAAAAATTATAAATATAATTCCGATCACGATGTACCAAATGCGTAGGATAAAACCTTTGATGAAATTCCAATTTCAATCGGTTGTAGTTCCATGATCCAGTATCATCACATAGCCTATACCATGTCAATTCTTTATCCCTCAAAGATAAGGGAAAGACCTTCTTCTTGACCTCATCCTCTGGCAAACCTGCAAGCTTAAATAAACGACAAACTTCATCTACATAGATTAGATGCAAGTCGGGATGTGATGTTCCATCTCCTGTAAAAGGATTAGCCAGCAGTTTCTCAAGCATACCCGAAGGAAATTCATAGCAAATATTTTCAGTAGGTGCAGCAGGTTGAGGAGAAACTCCTTGTTCTTCCGTTCGAGGTGAAGATACCCCGAACAAGCTCCTCAAAGGATTAGTTTCCTTAGTAACAAGTGACAATAAATTTCAGCACACGATATAAATGTTTCCTTACCTAATTCCACTTACCAAAGGCGCTTCACTCCCCAGCAACAGTGCCAGAAAAGAGTCTTGATCACCCACAAGTGTAGGGGATCTATCGTAGTACTTTCGATAAGTAAGAGTGTCGAACCCAACGAGGAGCAGAAGGATCTGAGAAGTGGTTTTCAGCAAGGTATTTTCTGCAAGCACTGATATTATCGGTAACAGATAGTTGTGTGAAAAGATGATTTGTAGCAAGTAGCAAGTAACAAAAGTAACGAAGGTGCAGCAAGATGGCCCAATCCCTTTTGTAGCAAGGGACAAGCCTGGACAAACTCTTATAGGAGGTGATGCGCTCCCAAGGACACATGGGAATTTCTGTCAAGCTAGTTTTCATCATGTTCATATGATTCACGTTCGCTACTTTGTGTGGGGACCCCGACTTACTAGTCGAGATTCGCCGTGCTCAGTGATCCCAGAGGTCAATGCTCACCGAACACACATACTGAATAAAGATTCTTACATCCATGTACTAATTATTACAACACGTGACCGAAGGGTCAAGTTCACAAGACTGGGCCTAAGGCCAAATCACACGAGTACACTAATAGCGGAAAACAAAGGGGGCTAAGCGGTGCCCATGCCATCCAGCCTACACCGACAGGCATTCTGACTCGGAAGCGTCGTAGTTCGCAGGGGTGTCTCCGAAGACGTACTCATCTCCAAATTCCGGTACTTCCATGTTTGGTCAATAACATAACAAGTGGCAAGCCAATGAGTACTTTGAATGTACTCGCAAACAGCCCATGATATGAACAATGAAAGTGAAGGATAACAATATCATGCATCTTTAATGTAACTCATCTAGGTGGAAAAATCATGAATATGCATCAAGTTAAAGAATTACTCTTGAAGAACAAGTTACATATATCAATATATCTGTCGAGGGCTGAACCATCTGGGTTCACCCGATATGCGAGGTCACCGAACTTGGTCATATCAATGCCATCATAGTAACACCTTTCTCATCACCACACACACACACACACACACTCACGCACACTTGGTTTATGCGGAAATATCAGGACGTAGTTTAAGCAGGATTACCCAACTGTCCTTGATCGTGGACATGGCTATTCGAATAGTTTACACTCTACAAAGGTAGTACGCTGGATCCACGAGATCCCGGAAACTTCCGTGTCATCCACGACTCGCGGTATATCACATACCCGAGGTAAGTACCCGATCAATGCCTTTCCCCTGACGATACTAGACAAAGAGATCCACTCGATTGGTACCCAGCCCACATGTTGTACGTCTTACGAGCACCAACTCTGGACAGTACCAACCATGTGGGGACCAACGGTGTGACTGGAACTCATGAAAATGGCATAGTTGTCCTACCCGGCACGACCCCATCATGAGAGTGACCACACATCACTCCGACCACTAGTAATGTGGCTCTTTACTAGCACCGACCAGAGTAATTAACATAGCCCCGTCCCATAAGGGGTAACGTGGTCGTACTGGTAAGGTTGGGACGGTCGACACATCATAAATCTAATCCCATTTCTGAAACCTTACTCACACAAATATCGGGTGCATCACTTCACCAAAAGTGACCACCTAACTCATCATCACCCTCGGGCATTAGTGGCACCCGACTGGTTTTTTATAAACTCTTGCTTTGTGACAACAACATGCTCATGATGTTTATACATCTATCTTTACTTGTCAACATGGTATTAGCATGACCCTCAAGGGGTAGGGTCAAGCTCAATGCATGTGCTCCGGGGGAGCCTTCGGTAAAATAATATCAAATGATTACCGGTACTTATGATCATATGCAACGGGAATACTTGCTATTTAACATGCAAAGTAACATATGCTCAGTCATGGTCAAAGGGCTGCTTGCCTTGGTCAGCTAAGTATCCGGGGTCTTCGAGGTCTTCCGCTCCGATTCCCTCGTCACACGGATTTTCTATCGTCGATAAAACACTAAATAAGAAATACCTCACACAGAAACAGTCCACAAAGTTATTTTTAAAAATGTTCTCTATTACTGATAAATCTAAGATATCACTGTAAAAATATTTTCCTTAGTTTACCCTTGAAGGAATATTTTTGAAAACAACCATGAAGAAGCAAAACTATTGCATTTTAGTCCTTTTTAATAATATAAGACAGAATAGTTGCTTGAAAAATTCACCTAAGCATACCATTAAATACTACACATTTTTAGAAGAATAACAGTGGAAGAATTATATTTTTACACTCGTTAAATGTTTTTAGAAAAATCTTAGAAACCAGGATTTAAAAATAAAAAGAAAAACAGGCTAACTCCGGCCTGGCTTGGCCCAGAGTTGGGCAGGCCCATGGCCAGCCGACAACCTGCCCAGGCGCGCGTGCCGTCAGGTTAGAACCTGACGCGCGGGTGTTGACGTGCAACTATTCGTGACTTGATGCCTCCACGGCAACAGAGCCAGAAAAGAGCTACTTCGAGTTGCTCAACAATTAGGAATTGTCTTGCAATAGCCCACCAGCGCGTGGGATCGCCGTAGTTTTCGAGGGTAGAGTATTCAACCCAAATTTGTTGTTTCACACGACGGGAAGTGAAAGAATATTCTCAAGTATTAGCAGCTGAATGTGTTAGATTCAACCACACCTCAAAGATTAGTATCTACAAGCAGGATATAAGCAACAAAGGTAGTATGATAGCAACGGTGTCAGAAACGATCTGTTGAGAAGGCAGACTATTCCTAACTGTCGTATCAATGGCGCCAGAAAGGTATTGTAGCAGGTAGCAGCAGTGTAACGAGTAACAACAGTGGCAAGGAACAGCAGTAGTGACAGCAGTAGGAAGTAGCAACAGTACCATGTAACAACAGTAGCAAGTAACAACAGTAGCAAGTAACAGCAGTAGCAAGTAGCAACAGCAGTGGGACAAACTCGTAGGCAATGGATCGGTGATTTGTTGGATGACATTCATCATGCAACAGTTATAACACGGAGAGATATGTGGCTAGCTCCCGTTCATCGATGTGATGCAGGCATGCATTCCGTGTGTAGTCATGAGTGCTTAGGAAAAGAACTTGCATGACATCTATTGTCCATCCCTCCCGTGGCAGCGGGGTCCAAATGGATACTACGGGATATTAAGTTTCTCCTTTTAATAAAGAACCGGACCAACGCATTAGCACTTGGTGAACACATGAAATCCTCAAACTATGGTCATCACCGGTAGTGGTTCCGGTTATTTTCACTCCGGGGTTACCGGATCATAACACATAGTAGGTAACTACAACTTGCAAGATCGGATCTAAAACACACATACATTGGTGCCAACAGAATAATTTCAGATCTGAAATCATGGCACTCGGGCCCTAGTGACAAGCATTAAGCATGGCAAAGTAGTAGCAACACCAATCTCAGAACATAGTGGATACTAGGGATCAATCCCCATCAAAACTAACTCGATTACATGATAGATCTCATCCTACTCATCACCGCCCAGCGAGCCTATGAATAGATTACTCACGAATGATGAAGAGCTTCATGGAATTGGAGAGGGAAGAAGGTTGATGATGACGATGGCGACGATCTCCTTGACCCGGAGCCCAAAACAGACTCCAGATCTGCCCTCCAGATGAAGAATAGGATGTGGCGGCGCCTCTGTGGCGCAAACGCGGTGAAATCTTCTCTCCTGATTTTTTTCGGGACGAAAGGGAATAAATAGAGCTGAGTTTGGGGGCGGCAGAGCCACGTGGGCCCCACAAACTTGGTCGCCGCGGCCAGGGTGGATCTTTGCGCAGGTATTTTTCATATTTTCCAGAAATATTCTCCGTAAATTTCAGGACGTTTCGGGAACTTTCATTTCTGCACAAAAACAACACCATGGCAATTCTGCTGAAAACATCGTGAGTCCGGGTTAGTTCCATTCAAATCATGCAAATTAGAGTCCAAAACAAGGGCAAAAGAGTTTGGAAAAGTAGATACGATGGAGATGTATCAAACTCCCCCAAGCTTAAAACCTTGCTTGTCCTCAAACAACTCAGTTGACAAACTGAAAGAGAAGGAAAAACTTTGACAAACTCTATCTGATCTTGTTGTTGCAACTATGTCTAACTCATAACCAGAATTTCAGCAAGATCACAAGTTAACCACATAAGCAAGTGACACAAAGGTCTCACGGTAAACTAATATCAATGTCATAATCAGCTAGCGAGCAAATAATAATGAGTTTCAGATACCAACAATTCAATCAAAACAAACATGAAGCAATATGAATAGGTGGTATCTCGCTAGCTCTTTCTGAGACCGCAAAACATAAATGCAGAGCACTTTCAAAGATCAAGGGCTGACTAAACATTGTAATTCATAGCAACGAAGATCCAGTCGTAGTCATACTGAATATCAATCAAAAGCAAAGCATAAAAATGACAGGGGTGCTCTCTAATTGGTGCTTATATAAGAAGAGGATGACTCAACAGGAAAATAAATAGACAGGCCCTTCGCAGAGAGAAGCATTGATTTGCAGAGGTGCCAGAGCTCAAGCTTTGAAAACATAGATAATAATTTTGGGTGGCATGCTTTCGTTGTCAACGCAATGACCAAGAGTTCTCAATATTTTCCATGCTACTCATGCTCCACGGCTAGCCGAATCCTCAGGTACCGTCCATACTAACATCAATCCGGGGGGAGTCTTGTTTTACAGTTATGTTTTCGATTTAGGCATGGAACTGGGCATTCCAATTACTGGCCCCTTTCTCGTGAATGACAGTGAATGAACACATCTCGAGGATAACACGCCTAACATGGAAGATACCAATAGCCCCCTGTCACCACATGAGCGGTTCGGGCATGCAGAACAGATTATTTCTTGAAGGTTTAGAGAATGGCACATGCAAATTTACTTGGAACGGCAGGTAGATAACGCAAATAGGTAGGTATGGTGGACTCTCATGGAAAAACTCTTGGGTTTATGGAAGTGGATGCACAAGCAGTATTCCACTTAGTACAAGTGAAGGCCAGCAAAAGACTGGGAAGCGACCAACTAGAGAGCGACAACGGTCATCAAAATGCATTGAGAGTAACTAACATTGAGTGCAAGCATGAGTAGGATATAAATCACCATGAACACGAACATCATAGAGGCTATATTGATTTTGTTTCAACTACATGCATGAACATGCGCCAAATCAAGCCTCTTGAATCATTCAAAGGAGAATACCATCTTATCATACTACATCATAGTCATCTCAAAATCTATGTTGGCATTCAAGACAAACCATTATAAGCTCCTAGCTAATTAAGCATGGCATCAGAAACTACGATCTCTAAGTTGTCATCGCAAACATGGTTCTCTCTCAACAAAGCTGAATCTGGGACGACAAGCTAGTCATATTTACAAAAACAAAATAGATAGAGTTCGTACCAGCTTTTCCAGTCTCAGTCACTTCATCATATATCATCATTATTGCCTTTCACTTGCACGATCGAATGATGTGAACGATAATAAGAGTTCTCGTGCATTGGACTAAAGCTGGAATCTACACGCAAACACAAAGGAGAAGACAAAGTAATATGCCTCTTTGAAAGTTAAACAGGTATGCATGCAAGAGCCACTAAACAATGTAACCAATATCTTCTACCTTGACCCAAAGAAAAAGAAAACAATTTACACGGGAAAGCTCCCAACAAGCAAAAGAAGAAAGGAAAATCTTTTTGGGTTTTCTCAAATGGACACAAAACAAGAAAACAAGAAAACGAAAATAAACTAGCATGGATAATACAGAGGCAAAGTGTAAACACCGACTAACAAAGTGAAAGCATAAGCATGAATGTAAAGTTGGTGCAAACACATACTCCCCCAAGCTTAGGCTTTTGGCCTAGCTTGGTCTACTCCCAAGGACGGTCCTGGCGAAACACAAAATCATAATCGGGGTTATACGGGAGCGCTACAGCCATGCCTGAATAGCTGCCTCACGGAGACGAGCAGCCGTCGCCTCCCTCTCATACTCCTCTGCCTCTCCTATGGTTATGTAGTATCTCCGTTTTACCTGAAAGTCAAAGAAAGCAGGAGCAGGAAGGGTAATATGGAAAACAAGCTGCCGATTAAATATCAATCGGTATAGGAGGGATTCATCATCCCTCTCAAGGAACTGGTAGCGTGTCATAGTGACGCGCTCAAGGAAAGTTGTATGGAGCGGGGGATCTCCTGCTCGGATGGGTACTTCAAGAAAATTTGATATGCGAGTGGCATAGATCCCGCCAACGAAATCCCCATCAATAGTATTCTTATTCAGCCTCCTTGCTATAATAGCTCCCATGTTGAAGCTTTTGTCACCCGTCACTGCGCTCTTCAGGATACTAAGGTCAGATGCGCATAGGTGACAATGTTCAACCTTGCCGTTAATGCATCTACCCCTTAAGAGGGCAAAGTAGTGCAAGGGAGGGAAATGAATGCTTCCTATGGTAGCTTGCGTGATGTCTCTAGTTTCTCCAACAGTTATACTAGAGACAGAATCTCTAACCGAAGACTTAGCAGGATCTTTAAGATTACCCCCATCGGGCATCTTGCAAATCCTATTGAAATCCTCCAAATCCTTGGTGTAGGATTTAGCATACAGATCAAACAGTATGGATGAGTCACGGCCATCTGAAAATTTAAATCTACGCACGAAAGAGGCAGTGAGCAAATCATACTATTCACATTTATGTGAGAGGAATTCTTCTAACCCGGCATTGCGGACAAGTGTATCAAACTCATCCTTGAAGCCTTCTTCGATCATGAACTCATAGGAAGGCCATTCACATGGTTGTACATGTGCGTCCCTTAGTTTATAAGGATCGGGCTCCCAAGTAGAAAGACGGGGACCCTTCTTACTTGAGGAACCACCATGAAACTTCCTCCTGAATATAGTTCCCTTTTGCTGAAATTTTTGAAATTCAAGAGAAAAGTGAATAAAGACCAACCACACCTTGTAGCAACTACTCCTACTAGTGCCTAGAGATCGTATCACGCGCTAAAACTACTTGGGACCAGCTAAAATCAACATTTCAAGCTCAAGAACAGGGTCACCAAGGTAGCAAGAATACGGGAAGGATAAAGCACTAGAGTAGAAACTAATTGGACCAATGGAGGAGTCACTTACCAAGGAGTAATTTCCCCAAAACGGTTCGTAGAATGGTGCTTTGAGCAAGGAGATCGAAAATCACAGTCAAATGAGCAAGAACACGGGTTTGAGCTGCGAAACGATTTTTTCTAGAGGAAGAAGAAGAGGATGGGAGCTGGAATGAGTGGAGGGGGTCCCTGTGGGCCCCACAAGCTTGGTCCCCACGGCCAGGGGGTAGGCCAAGGCGTCAGGGCTTGTGGCCCACTGGTGTAGCCCCCAGGCTAGCTCTCAGTCCAAGTATTTTTCAAAAAATCCAGAAAAAATCATATTTAATTTTCAGGACCATCGGAGAACTTTTATTTTCGGGGTACTTTCCTCCGGGACGCTAAAACAGGAAACGTGGAAAACTAAACTAAATCTATCATTATTCTTCTAAGCAACAGAAAGTGAAAGCTTAAAACAGAGGCATGTGACTCTTTGATTCATCCATTTCATGGTCATCGAAAGAAATCCGTCAATGGGGTTGATCAAATCGTCATGACATAACTTTCTCGAATCGCAAAAGAGAACGGATAATTTTCGAGTAGTCACTAGGTCACCTCAATGGGGATATGTATCTTCCCAACAAGCAAATCATACTTCAGCTTGACACGAGGAATAGGGCATTCAAAGCTCCCAATAAGAATCGATGAAGTTTTTTCGATAGCATTGATGCAATGCGCTTGATATCATTTCTTTGGAAAGTGCACTCTATGCTCATTACCGTTGACATGGAAATTGACATTACCTTTGTTGCAATCTATAAAAGCCCCTGCAGTGTTTAAAAAGGGTCTTCCGAGGATGACAGCCATGGCATCGTCCTCGGGAATATCCAAGATATCAAGGTCTGTTAAGATAGTGGTGTTAGCAACCACAACAGGCACATCCTCGCAAATGCCGACAGGGAAAGCGGTTGATTTGTCGGCCATTTGCAGAGAGATTTTAGTGGGTGTCAACTTATCCAGTTCAAGTCTACGATAAAGAGAGAGAGAGACATAACACTAACACCGGCTCCAAGGTCACATAAGGCAGTTCTTACGTAGTTTCCTTTAATGGAGCAACGTATAGTGGGCACTCCGGGATCACCAAGTTTCTTAGGAGTTCCACCTTTGAAAGTGTAATTGGCAAGCATGGTGGAGATCTCAAGATCTGGTATCTTCCGTTTATTAGTCACGATATCTTTCATGTACTTGGTATATGGAGACATTTTGAGCATATCAATTAACCGCATCTGCAGAAAGACGGGTCTTATCATTTCAATAAAGCGCTCAAAATCCTCATCATCCTTTTTCTTGGATGGCTTAGGAGGAAAGGTCATAGGGCTTTGAACTCATGGCTCCCTTTCTTTACCATGCTTCCTAGCAGTGAAGTCATTCTTATCGTATCTCTTAGGTTGTGGGTTATCAGGATTAACCGTAGGTTCAATCTCCACAACCTCATCATTGCTAGGTTGAGCGTTATTATGAACATCGCTGTCCATATTGTCACCAGGTTCATGTTCATCACCCGATTGTGTTTCTGCATCACACGCAGAAATATCATTTGGTTCTTCAGGTGTGATAGTATTTTGTGAACTGGCATGTAGGTTTCTCTAATTCTTCTTCTTCTTAGGATGACCGGGTGTATCAGCATTAATTCCTTGAGAATCTTGATCAACTCTCTTAGGATGGCCTTCAGGATACAAAGGTTCCTAAGTCATTTTGCCTCCTCTGGTAATGACTCTGACAGAGTTGTCATTTAATTCATTGAGCAAGTCATTCTGAGCTTTAAGTACTTGTTCTACCTGACTAGTAATCATAGAGGCATGTTTACTCAGAAGCTTCAGATCATTAACATTTCTGTCTACACAAGCACTTAAATGACTAAGCATACGAGTACTTTGTTCCAATTGTCTGCTAACATAATCATTGAAACTCTGTTGTTTGGCAACAAAGTTGTCAAATTCATCAAAGCATAGGCTAGCAGGTTTATCAAAAGGAATATCACTCTCATCAAACCTACGCAGAGAATTTACTTCCACTACCTGTGTCGGGTTATCGAGACCATGGATCTCTTCGATAGGTGGTAGTTTTTTGACATCTTCAGATTTAATGCCTTTCTCTTGCATAGATTTCTTGGCTTCTTGCATATCTTCGGGACTGAGGAATAGAATACCTCTTTTCTTAGGAGTTGGCTTAGGAGGTGGTTCGGGCATAGTCCAAGCATTATCGTTGATCAGGATGTTATTCAGTAGAATCTCAGCTTGTTCAATAGTTCGTTCCCTAAAAACACAAGCGACACAACTATCTAGGTGGTCTCTAGGAGCATCGGCAAGTCCGTTATAGAAGATATCAAGTATCTCGTTCTTGTTAAGAGGGTGATCATGCAAAGCATTCTGTAGCTGGATGAGCCTCCCGCAAGCTTGTGGGAGACTCTCTTCTTTGAGTTGAGCAAAGTTGTACATTTCCTGCAAGGCAGCTTGCTTCTTATGGGCAGGGAAATATTTCTCACAGAATTAATAGACCATATCCTGGGGATTACTCACACATCCAGGAGCAAGAGAAGTGCACCAGGCTTTAGCGTCATCCTTTAGAGAGAAAGGAAACAGCTTAAGAATATAGTAGTAGCGGATCTTCTCTTCACTAGTGAAAAGGGTGGCTATATCGTGTAGTTTTGTAAGATGGGCTACGACCGTCTCAGACTCATAATCGTGGAAAGGATCAGATTTGACTAGAGAGATTATCTCAGGGTCGACAGAGAATTCATAATCCTCATCGGTGATAAAGATAGGTGAAGTGGCAAACTTCGGGTCGTATTTCATCCTAGCTTTCAGAGATTTTTCCTTCCACTTGAGAATTAATTTCTCGGCGTCATAGGCATCCTTACACGCAAGAAAATCCTCAGCTCTCTCTCCGTCCATAACATAACCCGCAGGTATATCAGGCAATTCATATTTAGGAGCGCTAGATCTAGCAGGAGCAAAAGCAGGTTCTATCTCAATAGTATCGGCAGTTTCAGAAGAACATGAGCATTGGCAGTAACTCTAGGAATATGAGCATCAAGGAATACCCCTAGTGGCATATCAGGCAAAGTAGTATCTCTAGCAGTATCAAGCATTGCATCATCAGGAAAAATAGAATCTCTAGCATCATCAGGCAAAGCAGTATCAAGCATAACATCTCTAGCAGTATCAGGCATAGCATCTCTAGCAGTATCAGGCATAGCATCTCTAGCAGTATCAGGCATAGCAGCATCATAAGCATCATCAAGCACAAGTGACATATCAAGATTTCTAGCAGGAGATGGTCTCGCAAACTTACTCATAACTGAAGATGAATCAAGTGCAGAGCTAGATGGCAATTCCTTGCCTCCCCTCGTAGTTGAGGGCAAAACTTTGGTTCTTGGATCTTTCAAATTCTTCATCGTGATCAGCAGATATAAATCCCAAGTGACTCAGAGAATATAGCTATACTTCCCCGGCAACGGGGCCAGAAAAATGCTGTTGGCGTGCAACTATTTTTGACTTGATGCCTCCACGGCAACGGAGCCAGAAAAGAGCTGCTTCCAGTTGCTCAACAATTAGGAATTGTCTTGCAATAGCCCACCAGCGCGTGGGATCGCGACAGTTTTCGAGGGTAGAGTATTCAACCCAAATTTGTTGGTTCGCACGACGGGAAGTGAAAGAATATTCTCAAGTATTAGCAGCTGAATGTGTCAGATTCAACCACGCCTGAAAGATTAGTATCTGCAAGCAGGATATAAGCACCAAAGGTAGTATGATAGCAACGGTGTTAGAAACGATCTGTTGACAAGGAAGACTATTCCTAATTGTCGTATCAATGACGCCAGAATGGTATTGTAGCAGGTAGCAGCAGTGTAACAAGTAACAGTAGTGGCAAGGCACAACAGTAGTGACAGTAGTAGCAAGTAGCAAGTAGCAACAGTAGCAAGTAACAGTAGTAGCAAGTAGCAACAGTAGCAAGTAACAGTAGTCGCAAGTAGCAACAGCAGTGCGACAAACTCGTAGGCAATGGATCGGTGATTTGTTGGATGGCATTCATCATGCAACAGTTATAACACGATGAGATATGTGGCTAGCTCCCGTTCGTCGATGTGATGTAGGCATGCATTCCGTGTGTAGTCATACGTGCTTAGGAAAAGAACTTGCATGATATCTATTGTCCATCCCTCCCGTGGCAGCGGGGTCCAAATGGATATTACGGGATATTAAGGTTCTCCTTTTAATAAAGAACCGGACCAAGGCATTAGCACTTGTTGAACACATGAACTCCTCAAACTATTGTCATCACCGGGAGTGGTTCTGGTTATTGTCACTCCGGGGTTGCCGGATCATAACACATAGTAGGTAACTACAACTTGCAAGATCGGATCTAAAACACACATATATTGGTGACAACATAATAATTTCAGATCTGAAATCATGGCACTCGGGCCCTGGTGACAAGCATTAAGCATGGCAAAGTAGTAGCAACATCAATCTCAAAACATAGTGGATACTAGGGATCAATCCCCGTCAAAACTAACTCGATTACATGATAGATCTCATCCTACTCATCACCGCCCAGAGAGCCTATGAATAGATTACTCACAAACGATGAAGAGCTTCATGGAATTGAAGAGGGAAGAAGGTTGATGATAGTGATGGCGACGATCTCCTTGATCCGGAGCCCAAAACGGACTCCAGATCTGCCCTCCAAATGAAGAACAGGATGTGGCGGCGCCACCATGTCGCAAACGCAATGAAATCTTCTCTCCTGATTTTTTTCGGGACGAAAGGGAATAAATGGAGCTGAGTTTGGGGGCAGCACAGCCACGTGGGCCCCACAAGCTTGGTCGCCGCGGCCAGGGGGTGGCGACAGTGCTTGTGGCCCACTGGCCCGTCCCCTCCGGTGGATCTTTGCGCAGGTATTTTTCATATTTTCTAGAAATTTTCTCCGTAAATTTTCAGGACGTTCCGAGAACTTCCATTTCTGTACAAAAACAACACCATGGCAATTCTGCTGAAAACAGCGTCAGTCTGGGTTAGTTCCATTCAAATCATGCAAATTAGAGTCCAAAACAAGGGCAAAAGAGTTTGGAAAAGTAGATACGATGAAGACGTATCAGCGGGGCCCTACGGTCAGTGGCCGAGGCCAGCGCGGGGGAGGAGGCTGGGCCACCGACAGGTGGGGCACACCTGTCGGGGTCGTCTCCTACCTCCGGCCAGAGAGGAGGAGGAGGACGCCGACGAGGTTGCCGACGCGCTCATGCTCCAACGAACACGGGAATGGGTTTTCCTGACCGTCGCCTACCTGCTGGTGGTCGAAACAACGACGGGGAGGCAGGGGTTCGCCGACGACGAGGAGGCCATGGCGGAGAGTTTCGGGAGGTGGTCGTGGGGCTGGCTACAGACACGGAAAAGCTCGGGCGAGTTAGGGGAAAGCTTCCTGGGATCAAGGGGGTCAGTTTGGTGGGTCGAGGGGTGTAGGAGCCGTCGTGTAGCCGGAGATCGACCAGAGCTCCAAGGCGGAGGGGCCTCGGTCGATCTCGAGCATCGGGGCTCCGCTGGATTGCTGGGGTGGCTAGGGAGGTACTAGTGGTCATGGCGAAGCTATCTGAGGGGTGTTGAAGCGAGGGGGAGGCCTATTTATAGGGCCGCGACGGTGAGCAGATTCGGGAGTGCCGGTGACTCACCGTGGCACCCATGGGGGTGCAGAGAGAGGTTGAGGTCGAAACCACGGTCTCAGGACGTGGTTTTGGACTGCCCGAACCATCTACTGCAGAGAGGGAGAGAGAAGTCGAGCATTCTTGGCCGCGCAACCCTGGCCGGTTCTGGTGCGCGCGGGCACGCGTCGTGCGAGCTCTAGCGCGGGAGAGGAGGGGCCCTGAGGCTTGCCCGACACACAGGGTTGTCGCGGAAGAGGTTGGACATCTCGGGGGAGTCTGGAACTGGCCGAGGGTGTCACCCCCACCTCGGCGACTCCCTGTAGGGTGCCCAGAGCGCAGTTTTGGCATGCCACGGCATGCTGGCACGCTCTGAGGCACTTTGGACGTGTCTAGCATGTCCTGGCACTTGCTGGGGGTGTGTCTAGCCATTTGGTTCTTGTGGGAGCTTCGGCTGGTCAAGGGAGGCAAGAAATACTGGTGCTGTGAGTCATGAACTGAGATCTAAATTGGGGGTTTTGGCCTTTCCTCTTTGAACAAGTGAGGGGCTAGTTGACTGGGGTTGGACACAGGTGCTGGCCACTTAATTTAAGACTTTGAAGCAAAGGAGTTTAGTTTAGCTGTGGCTAAGGTGGCTTTTTCCTATCTGTCAGAAGGTGTTCGACAGTGGGTTTGGGGGGTGCACTCCACCACTGGTGCTGCAACTTAACAGGTTTGGGTTTGGTGGTAAACCATGGAGTTTCACCAAATTTGAGCTCCAAAGGACAAGTTTAGCTTTGTAAACTTGAAAACACTACAATATGACCAAATCTGTTCCTTCCAAAGGGAGTGTGGATAAACTAAGTCCCACAAATCCCATTTTTGGTGTGGAACCCTCATTTGAGGTAATAGGCACTCCTGCAAAGTTTTAGCATCATTGGAGAAACTTTGCTATGTGGAGTTGTCCTAACTAGATTCTGGACACACATGGTTTTAGGGTTATTTGGGGTCCTTATCCTCCTTTGATCAAGGTGAATCTTTATGTGGACACCAAACAAGGCTTAGGGATATCACTGGAATTTTCTAGGAATTTATTGAGAACATTTCCTTTGGAAATATTTCAAAATGCCAAAACAGACAAAAATAGTTTTCATAGTTCTAATAAATAAATATAATATAAAATGGGGTTTAAAATCCAATGTATGGAAAATATATGTCCTTCTGGTCATCTCTAAATTTAATCATATTTTTCCAAAGCAGAAAAGTATTTTTCCATGTTGGAATACCAATTCTGGCCTTAGAAATGGACAGGTTATTTAATTAGGAAAATAATCACAAAAATAATTATTTTTGTGGTTTTGAAATATAAAGATAGGTAAAAATCTGATTACCAAATATGAGTAGAAGCACTGCTCGCTATCAAGGACATGTAGTGCATTCTCCAGGTGGTTTTACTTGGGTTAGAAATAAGCAAGGGTTTTTGAAATCAGTAATAATACCAAGGAATTTAGGATTTTAAATCCTCACATGATCAAGCATACAAGCATACAATGTCAATCATGGCACTCACAACATTGGTTTTGAAAAAGTTTTAACATGCTCTGAATTTTACAACACAGACAAGTGATAGCAAAAACAGGGTGTGACACTTTGATAGTTTGATATGTGGGTGGACCGGTGCTTGGGTGCTGCCCTTACTTGGACAAACATCCCACTTATGATTAACCCCTCTCGCAAGCATCCACAACTACGAAAGAAGAATTAAGACAAAGTCTAACCATAGCATTAAATTAGTGGCTCCAAATCAGCCCCTCACGAAGCAACGCATAAACTAGGGTTTAAGCTTCTGTCACTCTAGCAACCCATCATCTACTTACTACTTCCCAATGCCTTCCTCTAGGCCCAGAAAATGGTGAAGTGTTATGTAGTCGACATTTACATAACACCACTAGAGGAAAAACAACATACAATGCATCAAAATATCGAACGAATACCAAATTCACATGACTACTTATAGCATGACTTATCCCATGACCTCAGGAACAAAAGTGACTACTCACAAAGCATAATTATATTCATGACCAGAGAGGTATTGAATAGAAACAAAGATATGAACATATAATCTACCACCGAGTAATCCAACTAGCATCAACTACAAAGAGTAATTAACACTACTAGCAACCTTACAAGTACCAATCGGAGTCGTGAGACGGAGATTGGTTACAAGAGATGAACTAGGGTTTGGAGATGAGATGGTGCTGATGAAGATGTTGATGGTGATGAGTCCCCTCCGATGAGAGGAGTGTTGGTGATGACGAAGGCAACGATTTCCCCCTCCGGGAGGGAAGTTTCCCCGGCAGGACGACCCTACCGGAGCTCTAGATTGGTTCTGCTCAAGTTCCGCCTCGTGGTTGCGGCCATTCCTCCCGAAAGCCTCCTATTGATTTTTATGGAACGAAACCCTCCTTATAGAAAAAGAGGGGAGCCAGAGGGCCAACAGGGATCCCACAAGCCCCCTAGGCGCGGCCAGGGGGTAGGCCGCGCCTAGCAGGCTTGTGGCCTCTTGGTCGCTCCCCTCTGGTACTTCTTATGCCCAGTATTTTTTATAAATTCCAAAATAATTCCTCGTTGATTTTCATGGCTTTTGGAGTTTTGCAGAATAGATATCTCAAACTTGCTCCTTTTTTAGACTAGAATTCCAGCTGCCAGCATTCCCCCTCTTCAAGTAAACCTTGCAAAATAAGAGAGAAAAGGCATAAGTATTGTACCGTGAAGTGTAATAACAGCCCATAAAGCGATAAATATCAACATAAAAGCATGATGCAAAATGGACGTATCAGCGATCAATATGACAACCTGGTAGCCATGGAAATAACCCGCCACGTTGGTTACCGCACGCCTATAAGCCACCATCAATGGATCTTTGGAATCCCAGGTTTCTGATACTTGCAGAGCCACCAAATCTGAGTCGCCTAAGCACCTGACCCGGCTCAGGTTCATCTCCTTAGCTATCTTGAGCCCATGGAGCAACGCCTCATACTCAGCCGCATTGTTGGTTCAAGCAACATGAGCCGCAGAACATAGCAAAACATGTCACCTCTTGGGGACGATAACATCACTCCAGTTCCTGATCCTTCCAACTCCTTAGAGACATCAAAATGAATAGTCCAATATGTGTTATCACGTCTATCTTCCAGAATCTGCAACTCGGTCCAATCGTTGATGAAGTGTACCAGAGCTTGAGACTTGACGGCTGTGGGAGGCATATACTTCACATGATGAGGACCAAACTCTATTGCCCATTTAGCAATCGGCCTTGTGGCTTCCTAGTTATGTATAATGTCCCCAATTGGCGCAGAACTAACCAGAGTGATTGGGTGCTCCAGGAAGTAGTGCTTCAACTTCCGGCTTGCCAGGAAAATCCCAAAGACAAACTTCTGCCAATGTGGATATTGCTGTTTGGACAGGATCAACACTTCACTGACAAAATACGCTCGCCGCTGAACAGGATATTCCTTGCCTTCTTCCTTGCATTCAACAACCACCACTACACTCACCGCTTTAGAGTTAGCAACAATGTACAAGAGCATTGGCTCTTTATCATCCGGGGCTGCTAGCATGGGCGGCTCAACAAGTTGCTTCTTAAGGGCCTCGAAAACCTCATTAGCCGCATCGGTCGAGACGAAGTGATCCGTTTTCCTAAGCAACTGATAAAGAGGGATAGCCTTCTCACCAAGGAGACTTATGAAACGACTCAGTGCCACAATACGACCCACCATACGTTGGACCTTATTAATGTTAGCCAGCTTCCCGAGCAAAGTTATCACCTTGATCTTGTCCGGGTTAGCTTCTATGCCACGCTCGGACACGAGGAATCCAAGTAATTTTCCCGCAGGAACCCCAAACACGCACTTGGTCGGGTTAAGCTTTATGTGATACACCCAGAGGTTGTAAAATGTCTCCTTGAGGTCGCCTAGAAGTGTCTCCTTCTTCTGTGACTTCACCATGATGTCATCGACATAAGCATGGACGTTACGTCCAATTTGGCCGTGCAAAAAATTCTGAATGCAACATTGATTAGTCGCCCCCGCGCTCTTGAGTCCAAAAGGCGTTGAGACATAGAAAAATGCACCAAAAGGAGTGATAAAGGCCGTCTTCTCCTGGTCCTCCTTGGCCATCTTGATCTCGTGATAACCAGAGTACGCATCCAGAAAGCAGAAATGCCCACAACCCACCGTAGAGTCAATGATTTGATCGATACATGGGAGGGAAAAATGATCCTTCGAACAAGCTTTGTTGAGGTCTGTATAGTCAATGCACATGCAAAAAGTGTCGTTCTTCTTGAGAACTGAGACCGGGTTAGCCAAACACTCACGATGAACAACCTCGACGATGAACCCTGTGGCCAAGAGCCTGGCGACTTCTTCTCCAATTGCTTTACGCCTCTCCTCATTAAAACGAGGAAGCTACGGACGAACTGGCTTGATCTTGGGATCTACATTGAGATGGTGCTCAGCGAATTCTCTTGGTACTCCTGGCATGTCAGAAGGTTTCCATGCGAAGATGTCCCGATTCTCATGGATGAATTCGATGAGCGCGCTTTCCTATTTGGGATCCAAGCCGATCCCAATAGTAAACTCCTTGGAAGAGTTGCCAGGGATGAAATCCACTTGTTTGGTATCATCTGTCGGCTTGAACTTAAAGGGTGACTCAGAATCAACCGTTGACTTTATGAGCAGGCTCATGTCAGCTGGGTCCATATTGGCCTTGTGGAACTTCAACTCGTCGACAGCGCACGTTGACTCACCATATGCAGCATCTACTTCTTCGCACTCCTGAGCTATCTTTCGTTCCACATTGACTGTGATGGTGCCCTTGAGACCTGGCATTTTAAGTTTAAGGTACACATAACAAGGCAGAGCCATGAAGCGAGCATAAGCGCCCCCCCCCAAACAAAGCATGATTAGGACTTCTAATTTTGACCACCTAAAACATCAATGACTCACACCTGTAATTGGACTCATCACCAAAAGCCACATTCAACTTGATCCGCCCAACAGGATATGCCTACTTCCTAGGAACAATGCCGTGAAAAACTGTGGTTGGAGGCATCAAGTCCTTCTCCTAAATGTTCATTCGTCGGAAGGTGTCATAGTATAGGATGTTGATACTGCTACCTCCATCCATGAGGACTTTAGAAAGCGTGTAACCCCCAACCTGAGGCGCCACCACCAACGCCAAGTCGCCAGGGTTAGCTCTACTCCACGTGGCAGGCTGTTCAGACCAGTTTAAGTATCTGGGAACCGCCGGCTCAGCCGTATTGATGGCCCTCTGCTTTACTTTTTTATACCTCTTACAGGTACTAGTGGTAAAGACATGGTATTGCCCGCCATTCAACTTCTTAGGATTGCTTTGAAAATCGCCCTGGTTGTTTGGCTGTTGGAAACTTCCCTGGTCATTATACTATTGACTGCCTTGGCCTTATGACTGTCCACCATTGTTATGTGAGCGGCCTCGCCCTTGAGGACCTGGGTTAGGAAAGTCATTGAACGAGCCTCCTCGTGACCTGCCCGGGCCAAATTGACCCTGCTGGGCACCCTCGTTACCTCCTTGGTGTTCCCGGGACGCCTGAAGATGGAATTCCTGCATTACAAAACATTTTTCCAAGAGTGAATAGACGGGGCAAGGTCCCTTGAGCAGCTCTTCATAATTGCGCCTCCTCGTTCCGCTAAAGCCCCGGTCCTGAAACACACCCTGAGACATGTTCCGACGCTGGTTCCGGGGCCCGACACTGGCATAAGCAATAAAATAAGACACGCCATCTTGCTGCCTTGTTTTTCCTTGAGCTCCTTGGTTGTTATTGCGCCCGTGAGTCTGGAAGTGACCCTTAACTCCATCTCCCCTTTTAACTTCATTGGCCTTCTCTTCATTAGAGACGACATCCTTCATGTCGTCTGACTCAGCATACCTGGTGAGGGTGTGCATTAACTCACCCATATCATGGACCTTTCGCTTGAGGCGGCCCAACTTCAACACCAGGGGCTGAAAATGACAGTTCTTGTCCAAGAACAGCACGGCCTGAGCCGCCATAATGTTATCCAAAGACGGGATGATCTCTGCGACCCGCCTCGTCCAATGATGAGCTGATTCATCCGCCCGCTGAACACAATGTTGTAGATCTACAATGGTCATCGGACGCTTGCATGTCCCTTGAAAGTTTTTGACGAAGCGCTCCTTGAGTTCCGCCCAAGTGTTGATGGAGTTGGGTGGTAGATTTTTCAAACACGTGCGAGCCGGCCCTTCCAAAATCATGGTGAAATACTTGGCGCAGACCGCGTCGCTAGCATCAAGGATGTCCATATTCATCTCATAGCTCTCAACCCACACCCCTGGCTCAAGATCGGGTTTACAGTTGGGTACCTTATGAGGGCCCTTGCAGTCTCTAGGCATGTGCTCATTGCGCAGAGCAAAAGATAGGTAGGGGACACCTACATTCCTTCCTCCTTCACCACTGTATCCAGGAGCGAGCTGGGCATATGGTGGAACTCCCTGACCCGCCAATGTCGCCACTGCCTGCCAGGCGGCTCGTGCAACATTGACAAGCGCCTGAGCATTTGATGCCGGCAGCTCCGATGGTTTGATTTGAGGTTGGTGTCGACGGCCATCGCTGGAAACCACCGGAGGATCATCTAGGCGACTCTTCGTATGGCTTGCGTGTGGCGTGGAGTGCACACGATCACGACTATATGAAAACTGTGCATGTTGGACCACCGCCGTCTTTAACATCTTGATGGCGTTCCTTCCCTCCACCTCCAGCGCGGTATTCCCACGAATAGGAAGAGACTCCAAGTGGTAGGTTGCTGCCAGCACATTATCCACCGGGTTGGAGAAGTGGCCTTGAGGCGTTTGGAAGTGTCGAGCCATCTGCGGGTTAAACGGGGGTTGCATTGGTTGCTGGACAATACCAACTTGTAGATTGCTCTGGCGAGGCGGGTTATGGTCCATGTCAGACATATGCGGGCTGCTGGACAGGCGTGTAGGGTTAAGGTTGGGCAGGACACGACTCTAATGCCCCCTTTGATGAACAACGTCTCACGCGACTCGCTAGCGTTCAAGTCGCCACGCCTCCAACTTCAAGCTCTCCACCTCTTCGTTGATCTGAGCCTGTTGATCCGCCATCCGGGTCTTCTCTGCGTCGATCTCGCATCATATCTGAGCCATCTCTTCCCGAAGTTTGGCCAGTTCAGCATTAACTTCCACTTGGTTATCAGCCATCACAACTACTACCATGAGTTTTGACATCTCAACCATGAGACCTGTCATGGCGTGGGCCGACGTCTTCCCTGATCTGCTGGGCCCATTGGCGGTTGCCACGTTTGGCTGGTTCTGAGCTGCTATAGCCCCCGCCATATAGATGGCGACTTGGCGTGGCGGCTCCTGTGGCCTTCAGAGATCGCCGCCTCACGGAAACCACCCATCCTTTCCTCGCAGAGAGGGCAGATCGAGTCAGTATCTCCGATTGATGACTCGCCATCAAAACTGACAGGGGTATCTCCACTAGTTTCCGGCTCATCCAGGAGGCTGGCCCCCTGTGTGAAGCTGACGAAGACGCGACGTCATCCAACCCGAGACGTGGCGGATAGGGCGAGCCGAGCCGGCTTGACGATGTCGGTGCAGATATCTGACTGGGGAACCGACGTTCTGATCTTGCTGATGAAGACGTGAATCTTGCCGAAGGGGACCCGGTATCCTGATTCGATAGACGCCACTTCGGGACCCCAGCTTGAATTGTTGATGTAGTACGTTCTGCGTCGACTCTTAGTCATGTGGCCAACCGCGTAGCTCCCGAACCCTGAAAGGGCTCCCTTCGAGAACTCAACTCCACTGTGTGTAAGCCCCATGATGGGCGCCAACTGTCGTGGTTTTTTCATGACAGATGTCCTCGTGAAAGGACTTAGTGGTGAAGCCATCGCAACTATGTGGCGACTGAAAGGGGTTGATCAGGAATGAGAGACGAGATTACCCAGGTTCGACCCCTCAGATTGAGGTAAAAGCCTACGTCCTGCTATGTGTATATTGTTCTGGAAATCGATTACAAGGGTGCGGATTCGCCTGACCTAGCTCTCGATTGATGTTAACTTAAAACTACCAGCCCTAGAACCTTGCCTTTATATACAGGACGAGGTTCTAGGTTTACAAGAGCCCGGGTCACGTTACGATTCATAACCTGGTATGTCTCTAACTCGCCTTGCCCCTTAAGCAAGGAAATTCCTTGCGACCCTTCTCCCGTATGGGCCGTGAGTCGCCCTCTTCGTGTCTTGGGCCGCAGCAAGCTCTCGTTGTAAACACCTTGCACCTTCTGCTTCATAAGTCAGGGCCCGTCTTGAGTATGAATGTTGAGCCACCATTATCTTGACCCGGCCCCCTAGGGCGGGTCTCATGGCGGGATAATATCCCCAACAGTTGTGAACATATTTCTTTAAGAGTCCCATGAACCTCTTGAAGGGGAACATATTGTGTACAAATACAGGGCCCATAATGGCAAGCTCTTCGACTAGGTGAAATAGGACGTGCGTCATGATATTGAAGAAGGATGATGGGAACACCAACTCAAAACTGACAAGACATTTTACCAAATCATTATGTAACCTTGGTAGGATTTCTGGATCGATTACCTTCTGAGAGATTGCATTGAGGAATGCACATAGCTTCACAATGGATGATCAGACGTTTTCTGGTAGAAGCCCCCTCAATGCAACCGAAAGCAACTGCGTCATAATCACGTGACAGTCATGATACTTCAGGTTCTGGAATTTTTTCTCTACCATATTTATTATTCCCTTTATATTTGATGAGTAGCCAGACGGGACCTTCATATTAAGGAGGCATTCAAAGAAGATTTCCTTCCCTTCTTTGCTAAGAGCGTTGCTTGTAGGACCTTCATACTGCTTTGGATGCATGCCGTCTTTTTCGTGCATACGTTGTTGGTCCTCCCATGCCTCCGGCGTATCTTTTGCCTTCCCATACTTGCCCAAGAAGCCTAGCAGGTTCACGCAAAGATTCTTCATCACGTGCATCACGTCTACTGCAGAGCGGACCTCTAGGACTTTCCAATAAGGTAGGTCCCAAAATATAGATTTAATCTTCCACATGGGTGCATGTCCTTCAACGTCATTCAGAACCGATTGTCCGCGAGGACCCTTTGCAAAATTTACTTTTAAATCCTTGACCCTATGAAGTATATGATCACGAGTACGGTGGTCAGGCTTCTTCCGGTGATCTGCCTCACCTTTGAAATTCTTGAATTCTTTTCTTAAGAGATGCTTGATTGGAAGAAATCGACGATGTCCTAGGTACACATTCTTCTTACAATTATCCAAGTATATACTTTCGGTATCATCTAAACAGTGCGTGCATGTGTGGTATCCCTTGTTTGTCTGTCCTGAAAGGTTACTAAGATCAGGCCAATCATTGACAGTTACAAACAGCAATGCCCGTAGGTCAAATTTCTGTTGTTTGTGCTCATCCCACAAGTACACCTTTGATATCCCACAGTTGTAAAAGTTCTTCAACTAATGGCCTCAGGTACACATCAATGTCGTTACCGGTTTTATTGGGGCCTTAGATGAGCATTGTCATCATAATGAACTTCCGCTTCATAGACAACCAAGGACGAAGGTTATAGATACATAGAGGCACGAGCCACGTGCTATGATTGCTGATGTGCTCCCCAAAAGGACTAATGCCGTCTGCACTTAAAACAAACCAACAATTCCTTCATTCATCTGCAAAGTCCAGCCACTATCTCCCGATTTTCCTCCAATGTGACCCATCTGCGGGTACTCTCAACTTCCCTTCTTTCTTACGCTCGTCTTTGAGCCATCGCATCAACTTGGCATGCTCTTTGTTTTGGAACAAACATTTCAACCGTGGTATTATAGGAGCATACCACATCACCTTGGCAGGAATCCTGTTCATGGGGCGTTGGACCTCAACATCCTCACCAGGGTCATCGCGGCCAATCTTATAGCCCTCGGCACCGCATACCGTGCATGCATTCAAATTATCGTACTCCTCACCGTGGTATTCGATGCAGTCATTAGACCATGGATGTATCTTCTGCACCCCTAATCCTAGAGGGCAGATAGTCTTCTTTGCTTCGTACGTACTGCCGGGCAATTCGTTGTCCTTTGGAAGCATCTTCTTTAACAATTTCAACTACTTTTCAAAACCCTAGATACACCATTCTCTGTCTTCCATTACAGCAATTCCAGTGTAGTGCCCAGCTTCTTCTTGTCATCTTTGCAATTTGGGAACAACAATTTCTTGTGATCATCTAACATGCACTGCAACTTCAGCTTCTCCTATTCACTTGTGTAGTTTCTCTTTGCATCAACAATGGCCCGACCAAGATCATCAGCGGGCTCATATGGTGCCTCTACTTCAGCTTCTTCCCCCATTGTAGTACCATCGTATTAAGGGAACGAAGGATAGCCATCATCATCATCTTCTTCATTCTCTTCCTTTAGAACCCTATTTATCCGTGCTTGGTCCAACAGATATAGACGGACATGAAAGAAGACATAAACAGGTGGACGTGAATGACTCTTGACATAGAGTAAGTTTTATCATTCTTACAGACATCAGATGGACAACACATAAAACCATCCCGCTGGTTTGCCTCAGTCGTACGCAGAAAACTCTACAAGCCATTAATGAACTGGGGAGAGCGTCGGTCATCATACATCCATTGCTATTTCATCTTCATTACACAAGCCGAAAATACCAAATTAATACAAGTTCACAAATAAGGTTCATAGACACTTTTTATCATAAAACAACATAGAAGAGTTTCTAGCTGAAGCATTTAAATGCAACAACAATTGCCACCAAGATCGCAACTAAGGTAAAAATTGATCCAACAACATAGTGATACCAAGCCTCCTTATTAAGGGCATATTTTCTAATCCTTATAATCTTCAAGCGCATTTCCTTCATCTTGATCTACTGATCATCGACGACATTGACAACGTACAACTCCAATATTATCTTCTCTTCTTCAACTCCTTTCAATTTTCCTTTCAAATCATCGTTTTCTTTTTCAACTAAATTTAACTTCTCAAAAATAGGGTCCATTCGAATTTCCGGTTCAACTACCTCCTAGATAAAAATATCTATGTCAACTTCATGGGCATAATTGTCATAAACACGAAATGCAACAAATAGTTAAAAAGAGAATCTACCACATCCGAGTCGTAAACCGGACGAGGTCCGAGAGGCACGGATATCAAAACCATGGCACTATATATAACAAACGTCATACAAGTAAGAAAATTATGGAAGTAACTATCTAAATCATACAAATAAGATATTTTTTGTAAAAAGGATAATAACAAGGGGCTCACCAAGGTGGTGCCGACGGCGACGGGACGGTGCGGGCGATTGATACGTCTCCATCGTATCTATTTTTCCAAACTCTGTTGCCCTTGTTTTGGACTCTAATTTGCATGATTTGAATGGAACTAACCCGGACTGACAATGTTTTCAGCAAAATTACCATGGTGTTTTATTTTGTGCAGAAATAAAAGTTCTCGGAACGTCCTGAAAATTTATGGAGAATATTTCTGGAAAATATGAAAAATACCTGCGCAAAGATCCACCGGAGGGGACGGGCCAGTGGGCCACAGGCCCTGTAGCCGCGCCCCCCTGGCCGCGGCTACCAAGCTTGTGGGGCCCACGTGGCTCTGCCGCCCCCAATTCCAGCGCTATTTATTCCCTTTCGTCCCGGAAAAAATTAGGAGAGAAGAGTTCATCGCGTTTCACGATCCAGAGGCGCCGCCACATCCCGTTCTTGCCCTAGAGGGAAGATCTGGAGTCCGTTTTGGGCTCCGGATCAAGGAGATCGTCGCCATCGTCATCATCAACCTTCTTCCCTCTCCAATTCCATGAAGCTCTTCATAGTTCGTGGGTAATCTATTCATAGGCTCGCTGGACGGTGATGAGTAGGATGAGATCTATCATGTAATCGAGTTAGTTTTGACGGGGATTGATCCCTAGTATCCACTATGTTCTAAGATTGATGTTGCTACTACTTTGCCATGCTTAATGCTTGTCACTAGGGCCCGAGTGCCATGATTTCAGATCTGAAATTATTTTGTTGGCACCAATATATGTGTGCTTTAGATCTGATCTTGCAAGTTGTAGTTACCTACTATGTGTTATGATCCGGCAACCCCGGAGTGACAATAACCGGAACCACTCCCGGTGATGACCATAGTTTGAGGAGTTCATGTGTTCACCAAGTGCTAATGCGTTGGTCCGGTTCTTTATAAAAAGGAGAACCTTAATATCCCGTAGTATCCATTTGGACCCCGCTGCCACGGGAGGGATGGACAATAGATATCATGCAAGTTCTTTTCCCTAAGCACATATGACTACACATGGAATGCATGCCTACATCACATTGACGAACGGGAGCTAGTCACATATCTCTCCGTGTTATAACTGTTGCATGATGAATGTCATCCGACAAATCACCGATCTATTGCCTACGAGTTTGTCCCACTGCCATTGTTACTTGCTTTGCTCTGCTGCTGTTACTACTGTTGCTGCTACTGTTACTTGCTGCTACTGTTACTTGCTTTGTCCTGCTGCTGCTACCACTACTGTTGCTACTACTGTTACTTGATGTTGTTGTTACTTGCTACTGTTGCTACTTGCTACTGCTGTCACTATTGCTGTTCCTTGCCACTGCTGTTACCTGTTACACTGCTACTATCTGCTACAATACTTTTCTGACGCCATTGATATTTCAGTTAGGAATAATCTGCCCTCAACAAATTCCTTCCTAGCACTGTTGCTATCATACTACCTTTGCTGCTTATATCCTGCTTGCAGATACTAATCTTTCAGGTGTGGTTGAGCCGACAACTCAATTGCTAATACTGGAGAATATCCTTTCATTCCCATCGTGTCGAACCAACAAATTTGGGTTGAATACTGTACCCTCGAAAACTGTCGCGATCCCACACGCTGGTGGGCCATTGCAAGACAATTGCTAATTGTTGAGCAACTGGAAGCTGTTCTTTTCTGGCGCCGTTGCCGGGGACTGCCAGCAACTCTTTTCTAGCGCCATTGCCGGGGAGGATAGCTATATTCTCTAAGACACTTGGGATTTATATCTGCTGATCACTATGAAGAATCTGAAAGATCCAAGAACCAAAGTCTTGCCCTCAACTACGAGGGGAGGTAAGGAATTTCCATCTAGCTCTGCACTTGATTCACCTTCAGTTATGAGTACGTTTATGGCACCACCTCCTGCTAGAAATCTTGATATGTCGCATGTGCTTGATGATGCTTATGATGCTACTGCTAGAGATGCTATGCTTGATACTGCCTTGCCTCATGATGCTAGAGATGCTATTTTGCCTGATGATGCTATGCCTGATACTGATAGAGATGTTATGCTTGATACTGCCTTGCCTGATGATGCTAGAGATGCTATTTTGCCTAATGATGCTATGCCTGATACTGCTAGAGATTCTATGCTTGATACTGCCTTGCCTGATGATGTTAGAGATGCTACTTTGCCTGATATGCCACTAGGGGTATTCCTTGATGCTCATATTGCTAGAGTTACTGCCAATGCTCGTGATGCTTCTGAAACTGCCGATACTATTGAGATAGAACCTACTTTTTCTCCTGCTAGATTTAGCTCTCCTAGATATGAATTTCCTGATATACCTGAGGGTTATGTTATGAAGGGAGAGATAGTTGAGGATTTTCTTACGTGTAAGGATGCCTATGACGCTGATAAATTACTTCTCTAGTGGAAGGAAAAATCTCTGAAAGCTAGGATGAAATACGACCCGAAGTTTGCCACTTCACCTATCTTTATCACTGATGAGGATTATGAATTCTCTGTCAACCCTGAGATAATCTCTCTTGTCAAATCTGATCCTTTCCATGGTTATGAGTCTGAGACGGTCGTAGCCCATCTTACCAAACTACACGATATAGCCACCCTTTTCACTAGTGAGGAGAAGATTCGCTACTACTATATCCTTAAGTTGTTTCCTTTCTCTCTAAAGGATGACGCTAAAGCCTGGTTCACTTCTCTTGCTCCTGGATGTGTGAGTAGTCCCCAGGATATGGTCTATTACTTCCGTGAGAAATATTTCCCTGCCCATAAGAAGCAAGCTTCCTTGCAGGAAATATACAACTTTGCTCAACTCAAAGAAGAGAGTCTCCCACAAGCTTAGCGGAGGCTCATCCAGCTATAGAATGCTTTGACTGATCACCCTCTTAAGAAGAACAAGATACTTGATATCTTCTATAACGGACTTACCGATGCTTCTAGCGACCACCTAGATAGTTGTGCCGATTGTGTTTTTAGGGAACGAACTGTAGAACAAGCTGAGATCCTACTGAATAACATCTT
The DNA here is from genome assembly GCF_904849725.1 of Hordeum vulgare subsp. vulgare. Taxonomy (NCBI): domain Eukaryota; kingdom Viridiplantae; phylum Streptophyta; class Magnoliopsida; order Poales; family Poaceae; genus Hordeum; species Hordeum vulgare. The sequence goes on along the minus strand of NC_058519.1, from coordinate 380,735,578 downwards.
GATCAACGATAATGCTTGGACTATTCCCGAACCACCTCCTAAGCCAACTCCGAAGAAATGAGGTATTCTATTCCTCAGTCCCGAAGATATGCAAGAAGCCAAGAAATCTATGCAAGAGAAAGGCATTAGATCTGCAGAAGTCAAAAATCTACCGCCTATCGAAGAGATCCATGGTCTCGATAACCCGATACAAGTAGTAGAGGTGAATTCCCTGCGTAGATTGAATGAGAGTGATATTCCTTTTGACAAACCTGCTAGCCTATGCCTTGATGAATTTGACAACTTTGTGGCCAAACAACAGAGTTTCAATGATTATGTTAGCAGACAATTGGAACAAAGTACTCGTATACTTAGTCATTTAAGTGCTTGTGTAGACAGAAATGTCAATGATCTGAAGCTTCTGAGTAAACATGCCTCTATGATTACTTCTCAGGTAGAACAAGTACTTAAAGCCCAGAATGACTTGCTCAATGAATTAAATGACAACTGTGTCAAAGTCACTACTAGAGGAGGCAAAATGACTCAGGAACCTTTGTATCCTGAAGGCCATCCTAAGAGAATTGATCAAGATTCTCAAGGAATTAATGCTGATACACCTTGTCATCCTAAGAAGAAGAAGAAGGATGATAGAAACCTACATGTCAGTTCACCAAATACTGTCACACCTGAAGAACCAAATGATATTTCTGCGTCTGATGCAGAAACACAATCTGGTGATGAACATGAACCTGGTGACAATATGGACAGCGATGTTCATAATAATGCTCAACCTAGCAATGATAAGGATGTAGATATTGAACCTACGGTTAATCCTGATAACCCACAACCTAAGAGATACGATAAGAATGACTTCACTGCTAGGAAGCAAGGTAAAGAAAGGGATCCATGGGTTCAGAGACCCATGCCCTTTCCTCCTAAGCCATCCAAGAAAAAGGATGATGACGATTTTGAGATCTTTATTGAAATGTTGAGACCAGTCTTTCTGCACATGCGGTTAATTGATATGCTTAAAATGTCTCCATATGCCAAGTACATGAAAGATATCGTGACCAATAAACGGAAGATACCAGATCTTGAGATCTCCACCATGCTCGCCAATTACACTTTCAAAGGTGGATCTCCAAAGAAACTTGGTGATATCGGAGTGCCCACTATACCTTGCTCCATTAAAGGAAACTACGTAAGAACTGCCTTATGTAACCTTGGAGCCGGTGTTAGTGTTATGCCTCTCTCTCTTTATCGTAGACTTGAACTGCATAAGTTGACACCCACTGAAATTTGTTTGTAAATGGCCGACAAATCAACTGCTTTCCCTGTCGGCATTTGCGAGAATGTTCCTGTTGTGGTTGCTAACGTTACTATCTTCACGGACTTTGTTATCCTGGATATTCGTGAGGATGATGCCATGGCGATCATTCTTGGAAGACCATTCTTAAACACCGCAAGGGCTGTTATAGATTGCAGCAAAGGCAATGTCACTTTCCATGTCAACGGTAACGAGCATACAGTGCACTTTCCGAAGATACGATATCAAGTACATTGCATCAATGCTACCGAAAAAACTTCATCGATTCTTATTGGGAGCTTTGAATGCCATATTCCTCGTGTTAAGATGAAGTATGATTTGCTTGTTGGGGAGATTCATATCCCCATTGAGGTGACTTAGTGGCTATTCGACAATTCTCCGTTTCCTTTTGCGATTTGAAAAAGTATTGTCATAACGATTTGATCAACCCCATTGACGGATTTCTTTCGATGACCATGAAATGGATGAATCAAGGAGTCACATACCTCTGCTTTAAGCTTTCACTTTGTGTTGCTTAGAAGGAAAATGATAGATTTAGTTTAGTTTTTCATGTTCTCCGTTTTATCGTCCCGGAGAAAAGTACCCTGAAAATAAAAGTTCTCCGATGGTCCTGAAAATCAAATATGATTTTTTCTGGATTTTCCGAAAAATACTGGACTGAGAGCTGGCCTGGGGTCCACACCAGTGGGCCACAAGCCCTATTGCCGCAGCCCCCTGGCCGCGGCTACCAAGTTTGTGGGGCCCACAGGGACCCCCTCCACTCATTCCAGCTGCCATCCTCTTCTTCTACCTCCAGAAAAAATTGTTTCGCAGCTCAAACCCGTGTTCTTGCTCATTTGGCTATGATTATTGATCTCCTTGCTCAAAGCACCATTCTCCGAACCGTTTTGGGGGAAATTACTCCTTGGTAAGTGACTCCTCCATTGGTCCAATTAGTTTCTACTCTAGTGCTTTATCCTTCATGTATTCTTGCTACCTTGGTGACCCTGTTATTGAGCTTGAAATGTTGATTTTAGCTGGTCCCAAGTAGTTTTAACGCGTGATACGGTCTCTAGGCACTAGTAGGAGTAGTTGCTACAAGGTGTGGTTGGTCTTTATTCACTTTTCTCTTGAACTTCAAAAATTTCAGCAAATAAAAATTATGTTCAGGAAGAAGTTTCATGGTGGTTCCTCAAGTAAGAAGGGTCCCCGTCTTTCTATTCGGGAGCCCGATCCTTATCAACTAATGGACGCAGCGATACAACCATGTGAATGGCCTTCCGATGAGTTCATGATCGAAGCAGGCTTCAAGGATGAGTTTGATACACTTGTCCGCAATGCCGGGTTAGAAGAATTCCTCTCAGATAAATGTGAACAATATGGTATGCTCACTGCCTCTTTCGTGCGTAGATTTAAATTTTCAGTTGGCCGTGACTCATCCATACTGTTTGATCTGTATGATAAATCCTACACCATGGATTTGGAGGATTTCAATAGGATTTGCAAGACACCCGATGGGGGTAGTCTTAATGATCCTGCTAAGTCTTCTGTTAGAGATTTTGTCTCTAGTATAACTGTTGGAGAAACTAGAGACATCACACAAGCTACCATAGGAAGCATTCATTTCCCTGCCTTGCACTACTTTGGCCTTTTCATAGGTAGATGCATTAACGGCAAGGGTGAACATTGTCACCTATGCGCATCCGACCTTAGTATCCTGAAGAGTGCACTAACAGGTGACAGGAGCTTCAACATGGGATCTATAATAGCAAGGAGGCTAAATAATAATGCCATTGATGGGGATATCTTTGGTGGGATTTATGCTACGCGCTTAGCAAATTTTCTTGGAGTACCCATCCGCGCAGGAGATCCCCCGCTCCATACAGCTTTCCTTGACTGCGTCGCTATGACACGCTACTAGATCCTTGAGAGGGATGATGAATCCCTCCTATACCGATTGATATTTAACCGGCAGCGTGTTTTCGATATTACCCTTCCTGCTCCTGCTTTCTTTGACTTTAAGGTAAAACGGAGATACTACATAACCAGAGGAGAGGCAGAGGAGTATGAGAGGGAGGCGACGGCTGCTCGTCTCCGTGAGGCAGCTATTCAGGCAGTGGCTCCAGCGCTCCCGTATAACCCCGATTATGATTTTGGGTATCACCCGAACCAGCCTTGGGAGTAGACCAAGCTAGGCCAAAAGCCTAAGCTTGGGGGAGTACGTGTTTGCACCAACTTTACATTCATGCTTATGCTTTCGCTTTGTTAGTCGGTGTTTACAATTTGCCACTGTATTATCCATGCTAGTTTATTTTTGTTTTCTTGTTTTCTTGTTTTCTGTCCTTTTGAGAAAATCCAAAAAGATTTTCCTTTCTTCTATTGCTTGTTGGGAGCTTTCCCGTGTAAATAGTTTTATTTTTCTTTGAGTCGAGGTAGAAGACCATGGTTACAATGTTTAGTGGCTCTCGCATGCATACCTGTTCATTTGTTAAAGAGCCATATTACTTTGTCTTCTCCTTTGTGTTTGCCTGCAGATTCAGCTTAGTCCAATGCATGAGCACTCTCATTTCTGTTCACATCGTTCGATCGTGCAAGTGAAAGGCAATAATGATGATATATGATGAAGTGACTGAGACTGGAAAAGCTGGTATGAACTCTATCTATTTTGTTTTTATAAATATGACTAGCTTGTCGTCCTAGATTCAGCTTTGTTGAGAGAGAACCATGTTTGCAATGACAACTTAGAGATCATAGTTTCTGATGCCATGCTTAATTAGCTAGGAGCTTATAATGGTTTGTCTTGAATGCCAATATAGATTTTGAGATGACTGTGATGTAGTATGATAGGATGGTATTCTCCTTTGAATTATTCAAGTGGCTTGACTTGGCGCATGTTCATGCATGTAGTTGAAACAAAATTAACATAGCCTCTATGACGTTCGTGTTCATGGTGATTTATATCCTGCTCATGCTTGCACTCAATGTTAGTCAAAGTCATTGCATCTTGATGACTGTTGTCGCTCTCTAGTTGGTCGCTTCCCAGTCTTTTGCTAGCCTTCACTTGTACTAAGCGGAATACTGCTTGTGCATCCACTTCCATAAACCCAAAAGTTTTTCCATGAGAGTCCACCATACCTACGTATTTTCGGTATCCACCTGTCGTTCCAAGTAAATTTGCATGTGCCATTCTCTAAACCTTCAAGAAATAATCTGTTTTGCATGCCCGAACCACTCATGTGGTGACAGGGGGCTATTGGTATCTTCCATGTTAGGCGTGTTGGCCTCGACGTGTGTTTATTCACTGTCATTCACGAGAAAGGGGCCGGTAATTGGAATGCCCAGTTCCACGCTTAAATCGAAAACATAACTGTAAAACAAGACTCCCCCCGGATTGATGTTAGCATGGACGGTACCCGAGGATTCGGCTAGCCATGGAGTGTGATTGATTGGTGGTGGGGCAGTTAAAATTTTACTTTTCTGTTTGGGAACTGCCTATAGCATGAGTAGCATGGAAGATATTGAGAACTCTTGGTCATTGCGTTGACAATGAAAGCATGTCACCCAAAATTATTATCTCTGTTCTCAAAGCTTGAGCTCTGGCACCTCTGCAAATCAATGCTTCCCTCTGCGAAGGGCCTGTCTATTTATTTTCCTGTTGAGTCATCCTCTTCCTATATAAGCACCAATTAGAGAGCACCTCTGTCATTTTTATGCTTTGATTTTGATTGATATTGAGTATGACTATGACTGGATCTTTGTTGCTATGAATTACAATGTTTAGTCAGCCCTTGATCTTTGAAAGTGCTCTGCATTTATGTTTTGCGGTCTCAGAAAGAGCTAGCGAGATACTACCTATTCATATTGCTTCATGCTTGTTTTGATTGAATTGTTGGTATCTGAAACTCATTATTATTTGCTCGCTAGCTGATTATGCCATTGATATCAGTTTACCGTGAGACCTATGTGTCACTTGCTTATGTGGTTAACTTGTGATCTTGCTGAAATTCTGGTTATGAGTTAGACATAGTTGCAACAACAAGATCAAACAGAGTTTGTCAAAGTTTTTCTTTCTCTTTCAGTTTGTCAACTGAGTTGCTTGAGGACAAGCAAGGTTTTAAGCTTGGGGGAGTTGATACGTCCCCATCGTATCTACTTTTCCAAACTCTTTTGCCCTTGTTTTGGACTCTAATTTGCATGATTTGAATGGAACTAACTCGGACTGACGCTGTTTTCAGCAGAATTGCCATGGTGTTGTTTTTGTGCAGAAATGGAAGTTCTCGGAACGTCCTGAAAATTTACAGAGAATATTTCTAGAAAATATGAAAAATACGTGCGCAAAGATCCACCGGAGAGGACGGGCCAGTGAGCCACAAGCCCTGTAGCCGCGGCCCCCCTGGTCGCGGCTACCAAGCTTGTGGGGCCCACGTGGCTCTCCCGCCCCCAATTCCAGCGCTATTTATTCTGTTTCGTCCCGGAAAAAATCAGGACAGAAGAGTTCATCACTTTTCACGATCCAGAGGCGCCGCCACATCCCGTTCTTGCCCTGGAGGGAAGATCTGGAGTCCGTTTTGGGCTCCGGATCAAGGAGATCATCGCCATCGTCATCATCAACCTTCTTCCCTCTCCAACTCCATGAAGCTCTTCATCGTTCGTGGGTAATCTATTCGTAGGCTCGTTGGGCGGTGATGAGTAGGATGAGATCTATGATGTAATCGAGTTAGTTTTGACGGGGCTTGATCCCTAGTATCCACTATGTTCTGAGATTGATGTTGCTACTACTTTGCCATGCTTAATGCTTGTCACTAGGGCCCGAGTGCCATGATTTCAGATTTGAAATTATTATGTTGTCACCAATATATGTGTGTTTTAGATCCAATCTTGCAAGTTGTAGTTACCTACTATGTGTTATGATCCCGCAACCCCGAAGTGACAATAACCGGAACCACTCCCGGAAATGACCATAGTTTGAGGAGTTCATGTGTTCACCAAGTGCTAATGCGTTGGTCCGGTTCTTTATTAAAAGGAGAACCTTAACATCCCGTAGTATCCATTTGGACCCCGCTGCCACGGGAGGGATGGACAATAGATGTCATTCAAGTTCTTTTCCCTAAGCACGTATGACTACACATGGAATGCATGCCTACATCACATTGACGAACGGGATCTAGTCACATATCTCTCTGTGTTATAACTGTTGCATGATGAATGTCATCCGACAAATCACCGATCCATTGCCTACGAGTTTGTCCCACTGCCATTTTTACTTGCTTTTCTCTGTTGTTGTTACTACTGTTGCTGCTACTGTTATTTGCTTTGTCCTGCTGCTGCTACCACTACTGTTGCTACTACTCTTACTTGCTGTTGCTGTTACTTGCTACTGTTGCTACTTGCTACTGTTGTCACTATTCTTGTTCCTTGCCACTACTGTTACTCGTTTCACTGTTACTATCTGCTACAATACTTTTCTGGCGCCATTGATACTTCAGTTAGGAAATCTGTCGTCAACAGATTCTTTCCTAGCACCGTTGCTATCATACTACCTTTGCTGCTTATATCCTGCTTGCAGATACTAATCTTTCAGGTGTGGTTGAGCTGACAACTCTGCTAATAGTGGAGAATATCCTTTCACTCCCATCGTGTTGAACCAACAAATTTGGGTTGAATGCTCTACCCTCGAAAACTGTCGCGATCCCACACGCTGGTGGGCCATTGCAAGACAATTGCTAATTGTTGAGCAACTGGAAGCAGTTCTTTTTTGGCGACGTTGCCGGGGACTGCCAGCAGCGATCGATGGTGCTTAGGACGGGGACATCAGTAAGTAAACCACACCTACACATATGCAAACTAGCAAGTTAATTTGAGCTCAAATTGCATATAAATCAAATAAATTCCCACATAATTACTCCCAAACTAAAATCCACAAATCACTATACTTGTAGAGCATTGCACGAGCCGATCTAGGAATGAGAGATGAAAGGACAAAGTTGCTAACCTTTGTGAACACTTGTACAGATGGGATGCCTCAAACCTTGACAAATCTTGGCAAAAAATGGAGGTTGAGCTCGAGCCAAGGGGGAGAACAGAGAGGGGAATGGAGAAAATAGAGCAATGTACTCGGGCTAGACGAAGGGGTCTATATAGGAAAATCTTTAGTCACAAACCGGGGCTAAAGGTCTACCTATAGTCCCTGTTTGTGATACAAACCGGGACTAAATGGGCTAGTGGGGGCCCCAGCCTGACACCAGACTGCCACCAACCCATTAGTACCAGTTTGTACCGAAAACCGGGACTATAGGTCCAAATTGATCCGGGACTAATGGTGCCCGTGCCCCCCCGACCGCTCCTAGCCGCTGGAACCGGGACTAATGGTCACATTAGTCCCAATTCAAAACCAAACCAAGACTAAAGGGTCAAACGAAAGACATGTTTTCTACTAGTGGTAGGAGACGTTTCCATCGACAATGAGACGCCTACGGTGACTTCGGAAAGCTCAAGATCACATGCCGGCTCAGTCTTTCGAAGGTGCTCATAGGATAGGGTGTGCGTGTGTGCGTTTATTGGGATGAGGGTATGCACGTGTATGTGAACGCTTGCACCTGTAAAGTTGTTAGAATCGTGACTCAAGTCTTACGATCTTACGATCTTATGATCCAAACTAGCCCTCTGATTCTACGATTTTGCTCATAGAATCTAAGTTTCTACGATCCTGATAGTTTACATTCTACGATTCACGATCCTAGCAACGGAGCTTCGATCCAATTGAGAATGGCGATTCTGACAACTTTGCTTGTACTGTATTAAAAAATATTTCACCGGCTATCCCAGTTTTCCTCACGCTACAGTATACTCCTCTCGCGCATGTAGCATTGAGATTCTTCCATTAAATGCATTGGAGGTCCTAATCCTTTCTAGAAAGTGTCTTTTGTCATAGTATATTGATGATGCACATTTAGGCACCAAGTCTAGATTAGTCATTTTCTCCCCAAGTGCCATCTGACGAGTTCACGTTGACCACCACCATGTTGACATGGGTGCATAGAGGGAGGTTTCGCCCTTCAACCCATTTGTATTTTTTATACAACGCCCTCCCTCCTAAATCCCACTCTTTTCATTCCCTGTCCTTAGCTAGGTATTATGTTATTGTCCAACATGAGTGTTGTCGCAGAGCTACCAACCGTGCTCGTTGCTGGCGGAACCTCTCATCCGTTGGGCTCGCTTGTGTGTGCCTACGTCTACAATTAGCCAACTCACTGTTACGAACCTCATAGCACTCTCTCGATTACATGTTTATGGTGGACTCAAGCACCACTGGATATTATAGGGTAAATTCGGATTACACGAATGGAGAATTTGGGGGGGGGGGGGTGCTACTCGCACAGGAGTCGTTGGATTTCTCCAAAAAGAAAGGATGATATAGCACAACAGTAGAAAGTAAAAAAATTCACTTAAGAACCAAATTCTAATAGGAGGTACTGTACTAACAATGTTAGCACCACCTAGACACAACCACAAAATATATTTGCACCCAACAAAAGACAAGAGGGTTATCAATCCCCTTGTTTCTCTGCTAGTTGAAAAACTAAAACTGATAGTGATAGAACAATAGTTTGCAAAACAATAAATAAGGGAATAAAGTAAATGGTAAATAGGATAGGAAGTTTGTATTAATGAGAATATAGACCAGTGGCCCAAGGTTCACGAGTGGCGTCTCTCTCGAAAGCATAGAACAGAGGGTACACAAATTATTGTTGGGCAATTGACAAAATATCGAAGAATTATGAATATCATTCATAGCACAATCTAATATATGCATTATGTCCATGACAACTAGGCTTTTACTGATGCCTACAACTATTACTCTACCCCAAGACCGTTATCCAGAATACATCTTATAGTGTGAAGTTCATGTCGATGAAATTTGTGGATTATTTAAGCTTGCAGGTCTACCCGGAGATGATGTTAAGATGAAGGTTTCCCCTTTATCTTTGAATGGAAAAGCATTGGCATGGTTTAGGCTATGTGATGATATTGGATTATGGAACTGGAATCGAGTGCAAATGGAATTTCATCAAAAAATTTATCCTATGCATCTAGTTCATCATGATCGGAATTATATATATAATTTTTGACATTGTGAAGGAGAAATTATCGTTCTAGCTTGGGGGAGCCTTAAGTTAGTATTATATTCATGCCCCAATCATGAGTTCTCGAGAGAAATTATTATTCAAAAAATTTGTGTTCGACTTTCTGTAATAATCAAACCATGCTTTCTGCTTCTTGTACTGGTTCTTTTATGAATTAAACTATTGAATTCAGGTGGGATCTCTTAGAAAGAGTTAAATGCAACTCTGAATATGGGGAACTCAATGAATATAAAGAGTCGGGTATTAAAATTAAGTATGATTGTGTTAAATCTTCTATGAATACTGATGCTTTTCAAAAGTTTAGCACTAAATATGGACTTGACTCTGAGATAGTAGCCTCTTTTTTGAGAATCATTTGCTACTCATGTTTATCTCCCTAAGGAGAAGTGGTTTAAATATCATCCCCTATAAAGAAGAAATTAAAGAACCAATAATATCCAAAGAAGAAACTATCATTTATAATGTTGACCCAGTTGTCCCTACCGCTTACATTGAAAAACCTCCTTTTCATGTTAAGATAAAAGAACATGCTAAGGTTTCAACTCTGGTTCGCAAAAGTGATATTAAAGCACCTAAGCCTTCTAAGAAACTTAAGGTAGAACCTAATGTTACTATGGTTAAATATCTCTTGGAAGAAAATATTGATGGGCATGTTATCTATTTGTGTGGTGAAATGCTAGATTGCTAATCGTGGTGGGAAAGATAAACATAGACCAGTTGTTGGCATGCGTGTCGTTTCGGTTAAAATATGAGATCGTTGTTACCATTGTTTATGTGATATAGGTGCTAGAGTATGTGATATTCCCTTTACTTTGTATCATGAAATTATGGATGAAGTAGCACCCACTCAAATAGAAGACATATATGTTACTATTGAACTTGCTAATAGAGACATCATTGCGCCACTTGGGATTGTTAGAGATGTTGAAGTCTTCTGTGGGAAAACAAAATATCTTCTCCTTCCCCACAAGATGACTTTTGTCCCATTATCTTTGGTAGACTTTTCTTGAACACCGTTAGTGCTACTATAGATTGCCATAAACAAACTATCAGTGTTAATTTTGGTGGTGATTCTCATGAGTTTAATTTTTCCAAGTTTAATAGAAAACATCATAAGAAAGAATTGCCTAATAAAGATGAGATAATTGGTCTTGCTTCTATTATCGTGCCTCCTGCTGATCCTTTAGAACAATATTTGCTAGACCATGAAAATGATATGCATATGCATGAAAGAAATGAAATAGATAACATCTTCTTTGAACAACAAGCTCTCCTTAAGCACAATTTGCCTATTGAAACTCTACGAGGTCCTCCTCCACCTAAAGGTGATCCTTTGTTTGAATTGAAACAATTGCCCGATACTTTGAAATATGCTTATCTTGATGAAAAGAAGATATATCATGTTATTATTAGTGCTAACCTTTCAGAACATGAAGAAGAAATATTATTGAAAGTTCTGAAGAAGCACCAAGATGCTATTGGATATAATCTTGACGACCTTAAGGGCATTAGTCCCACTCTATGTCAGCACAAGATTAATATGGAACCTGATGCTAAACCCGTTGTTGATCACCAACGTTGATTGAATCCTAAAATGAAACAAGTGGTAAGAACTGGAATATTAAAGCTTCTGGAAGCAGGTATAATCTATCCCATAGCTGATAGTAGATGGGTAAGCCCCGTTCATTGTGTCCCTAAGAAAGAAGGTATTACTCTTGTTCCTAATGATAAGAATGAACTTATTCCACAAAGAATTTTCATTGGCTATAGAATGGTAATTTATTTCATAAAATTAAACAAAGAAACTAGAAAGATCATTACCCTCTACCTTCTATTGACCAAATGCTAGAAAGACTCTCTAAACACACACATTTTTGCTTCCTAGATGGATATTCAGGTTTCTCTCAAATACCGGTTTCACAATCTGATCAAGAGAAAACCAGTTTTACTTGTCCTTTTGGAACTTATGCTTATAGACGTATGCCTTTTGGTTATGCAATGCACCTGATACCTTTCAAATATGTATGACTGTTATATTCTCTGATTTTTGTGAAAAGATTGTTGAGGTTTTCATGCATGATTTTTATGTTGATGGAACTTCATTTGATGATTGCTTAAGAAATCTTGGCCGAGTTTTGCAGAGATGTGAGGAAACGAATCTTGTCTTGAATTGGGAGAAGTGCCTGTTTATGGTTAATGAAGGTATTGTCTTGGATCATAAAATTTCTGAACAAGGTATTGAGGTGGATAAAGCTAAAGTTGATGCAATTCAGAAACTGTCCTGTCCTAAAGATATCAAAGGTATTCGTAGTTTACTTGGTCATGCTGGTATCTATAGGAGGTTTATTAAAGACTTCTCTTAAATTTCTAGGCCTCTTATAAATCTTTTACAAAGGAATGTTCCATTTGTTTCTTATGATGATTGTGTAGAAGTCATTGAAACACTTAAGAAAGCCTTGACCACTGCACTCATTGTTCAACCACCTGATTGGAACTTGCGTTTTGAAATAATGTGTGATGCTAGTGACTATGTTGTTGGTGTTGTTCTAGGACAAAGAGTTGATAAAAAAATAAAGGTCATCCATTATGCTAGTAAAACTCTAGACAGTGCTCAAAGGAATTATGCTACCACTGAAAAGGAATTTATAGCAGTTGTGTTGGCTCGTGATAAATTCACATCTTATATTGTTGATTCCCAAGTAATTTTTCACATCGATCATGCTGCTATAAAATATCTTCTAGAAAAGAAAGTTGCTAAACCTAGACTCATTAGGTGGGTTCTCTTGCTACAAGAATTTGATTTACACATCACTGGTACGAAAGGAGTTGAGAACCCCGTTGCTGATAACTTGTCTAGGTTAGGAAATGTTCTTGATGACCCACTACCCATTGATGATAGTTTCCCTGATGAACAATTAGCAACAATAAATGTTTCTCACAACACACCTTGGTATGTTGACTATGCTAATTTTATTGTTGCCAAATATATACCACTTAGTTTCACATACCAACAAAAGAAAAAATTTCTTCTATGATTTAAGACATTACTTTTGGGATGACCCACATCTTTATAAGGAAGGAGTAGATAGTATTACTAGACATTGTGTACCTCAGCATGAACAGGAACAAATCCTACGGAAATGTCACTCTGAAGCTTATGTAGGACATCATGCGGGAGATAGAACTGCTCACATGGTATTGCAATCTTGTTTTGATTGGCCTACTCTCTTCAAGGATGCGTGTAAGTTTGTTTTATATTGTGATGAATGTCAGAGAATTGGTAATATCGGTAAGCGTCAAGAAATGCCTATGAATTATTCACTTGGTGTTGAACCATTTGATGTTTGGGGTTTTGATTATATGAACCGTTTCCTTCCTCTAATGGGTATACTCATATTTTGGCTACTTTTGATTACGTTACTAAGTGGGTAGAGGCTATTCCAACTAGTAGTGATGATCATAACACTTCCATCATAATGCTTAAAGAAGTTGTTTTCCCTAGGTTTGGAGTCCCTAGATACCTAATGACTCATGGTGGTTCACACTTTATTCGTCGTGCCTTCCGTAAAATGCTTTATAAGTATTATGTTAACCACACAATTGCATCACCCTATCATCCTCCATCTAGTGGACAAGTTGAACTTAGCAATAGAGAAATAAAGTTGATATTACGAAAAACTATCAATAGGTCTCGAAATAATTGGTCTACGAAATTGGATGATGCACTTTGGGCCTACAGAATAGCCTACAAAAATCATATGGGTATGTCTCCCTATAAAATGGTCTATGGAAAAGCTTGTCATTTGCCTCTTGAGTTAGAACACAAAGCATTCTGGGCAACCAAAGAACTCAACTATGATTTCAAACTTGCCGGTGAAAAGAGGTTATTTCATATTAGCTCGCTAGATGTATGGAGAACCCAAGCTTATGAAAATGCCAAAAATATTTAAAGAAAAAGTTAAAAGATGACATGATAGAAGAATTCAAAAGTGGGAATTTAAAGTGGGAGAATATGTTCTTTTGTACAACTCTCGTTTAATACTCTTTGCAGAAAAATTTATTTATCTCTAAATGGGAAGGCCCTTGTATCATCAAAGAAGTTTATCGTTCTTGAGCAATCAAAATAAATAATGCCGAAGGTACTAACCCGAAGGTGGTCAATGGTCAAAGAATTAAACAGTACATCTCACGTACACCCATTAATGTTGAAAGCAATAGTATTCAAACCATGACACCGGAGGAACACATAAGGGAAACCTTCCGGAACACTCCAGAATCGTGAAAAATAGGAGGTACGTGATACGGTAAGTAAATGGACTCCAAAATATCCGCAAATTATTTTTTATCAGTTTTGGAATATATCAAAAATTAGGAAAAGAAGAAATAACCCAGAAGGTACCCAAGGAGGGCACAAAACGCGAGGGCGCACCAGGAACCTGAGGTGCGCCCAGGTGGGTGGTGCCCACCTTGGACACCATCCCGACTCCGTTTTCCCCTCGTTCTGCTTGTTTACCAAGATAAAAAAAATCTATGTATGCTCCCCGACCGTATGGACCACGGTACCGCAGAGAGACCTCCTATTCTTCTTTCTTGTTGTCACTGCGCAGATCTAAAATATGTATTCTCAAGACATTGATAGAGAGAGCTATGTCTCAGACCTCATCGCAAACTCGAGGGACTATGGGAATCTATCCCCCTATGGTTGGACTACGGACGAGGAGGAAGACGCTCACCCGATGCGGATGGATGACTCGAGTTCGGATGAGGAAGATGTCCCTCTCCCTCAACCTGGGGATATGCTCGTGGAGTTCAAGAAACAAAGTCTCCCTAAGAGAGCAAAACAAGCCTAAGACCCAATCTATCCCTTCTTATTTTCTACATGAAAGCAAGGAAGCGTTATGTAATAAGATCCTAAAGCTCGAGCAGGAAGTCGATGATTTGAGGGAGGATAATTTCCTTCTCAAGTTCAAGATGGATAGGCTGAAATCATCACCAACACCACTTCCGTGGAAACCGGAGGACAAACCTACTACCTCATCACCACCACTTTCATCATCTTCACCAACGAAGTATGATTGAGTATTGGTATGGGCACTCCCCTTGGCTTGAGCCAAGCTTGGGGGAGGTGCCCCGGTATCATACCACACACTATCTTTATTTTTATCTGCTTTAGTTTGATCCTTAGTTTTCCTATGATTTAGTTGAATAATTTTTTTACTTTGATCCTTTCTTCTCAAGTGTTTGCTTAGTGATCTATCTTTGTGATCATGTGCGAGATATAATGAAGTTAGTTCAAGTTTTCCCTTCTGTAGTTCTATGTTGCAATCAAAATAAAGGAAAGGAAACAAATGAATAATATCATATACTACTCTTATGTCGAGTAATGACATTACATAAGGAAGAGTATAAGTAGTAAAATCTGTTGTAGATTGACAAACATAGCATTGGTACATAATGTAACTCATGAAAAATTAATAAGGTAAGAGAAGATTCACATGCAAATATATTCCCTCCGTTCCTAAATATAAGTCTTTTAAGAGATTTCACTAATGGTCTACATACGGAGCAAAATGAATGAACCTACATTCTAAAGTATGTCTATATACATTCGTATGTAGTTCACTAGTGAAATCTCTAGAAAGACTTATATTTAGGAAAGAAGGGAGTACTATCTTGGACATCTTTTATGATTCTGAGCCCCCATCAAAATATTATATGCCAAAACGATTGACGTTGGACAAGGAAGACAACGTAATGATTTATGATTGCTTATATTCACATAGAAGTTATATTGTCACATATCCTTTAACATGTGGTGCTTGCTCAATATCTTCAAAGCTTACGGCACACGCGCACCTGGGCTCGCTGGCTGGCCGACTAGTTGGGCCAGCCCAGCTGCTGTCTCGCTATGGCCTGGGCACAAATCCTTTTTCGCCTTTTCTGATTTTTCATTAATTCCACGGGATTATAAATGCATCCAAATACAATAAATTTTACACAATGAATCTTCTACAAATATGAGGAATTTAATAAAACTATCTGTGTAATTTTTACAGAGACTTTTATGTATAGATTTATTTTAAAACCTAGTATAAAGTAATTTCAGCATGTGTTAAAACGGTTTTAAAGACCTTTTTTACTCCAAAACGAGAAGAAAATATTTTGAGAAGTGAAGTTGGTATTTTACAAAGTAGAGTAAGATGTTAGAAGTGGATTGTGTGCTCTGTTTTTGTTGTGATTCTTATTATTTATATTACTATTGTGACGATAGATCACGTGGTTGACGAAGGACTTGGACCCGAAGACCTCAAAGACCCCGGGGACTTTGCTGACCAAGGCAAGCAACCCTTTGACCATGCCTGAGAAAATACTTTCATGCATGCCATGTTTATTATTTATTTCGATGCATATGATCATGATTGAATTAGTAAACCCCTCGGTATGGTGTTTCCGATGGTTCCTCAATAGAACTTGCATGTGAGCATGACCCTACCATCTATGAGGTTCACATAGATAAAAATTTGATAGGTTGATAGTAGTGCTACGCATAGGATGAGCATATGCATGGTGATGGTAACGCGTAGGTGATTTCAAAAGCTTTTCAAAAAACCCGTCGGGTGCCATTAAGGCTCGAGGGTTATGGTGTTGGGATGGAAACCACATGAGGAAGAAGTGGTGTACGAGAAAAAGAATTTTTGTGTGAGTGGTTTTGAAAACAAGGAGAGATTTGAAATGTGTCGACCATCCCAACCTTACATGTGCGACCACGATACCCCTTATGGGGATGGGCTTTGTTGATTACTTCGGTCGGTGCTAGCGACGAACCTGTATTAATAGTGACTGGAGTACCATGGTCACTCTCGGGACAGGGTCGTGCCAGGTAGGACGACTATGTTGTTTTTACAGGTTCCGGGCACACCTTTGGTCCCTGCATGGATGATATGATCTAGACCGAGGATCTTAAGATGTACATCATGTGGGTTGGGTACCAATCAAATGGAACCTTTGTTTACTATCATCAGGAGAAAGGCATTGTTCAGGTGCTTACCTCGGGTATGTTATATACCCCGAGTCGTGGTTGACACGGAAGTTCCCCTAGTCTCGTGGGTACAACGTGCAACCTCTACACAGTGTAAAACTATTGAAATAGCCGTGTCCATAGTCAATGACAGTTGGGTAATCCTGCTTAAACTCCGGTCCTTTTCGCATAAACCAAGTGTGCGTGTGTGATACAGGTGTTGAACGAGAAGGAGGTTACTTGAGTCAAGTCGGATGACTTGGCATGGGGGGTGAACATGAGGTGTTCAGCCCTCGGTATAACATGTTCATATGTGTAACCTGTTCATGTGGTTAGCATTTACCGAATGATGCATGTTCATACCAGCACTTGATCATGTTACAACATTTAGGAAAAAACTTGCTTTTCGCAAAGGTTGTATTATAGAATTATATCATGCTTCATTTTGCCTTGTCCGCATCATGGGTTTCTTGCGAGTACATTCAATGTACTCATTGGTTTTCCACTGGTTATTTAATTCGCCAGGCATGGAAGAACCAGAGTACGGAGAAGAGTTCGTCGTCAGAGACGGACATGCGATCTAGGATGCTTCCTAGTGGGAATGCCTATAGGTTACAGCAGATGGCATGTATTCAGGCTATCCTCCAAGTGATCTGCAATTCAGTAGCATGATAGTGTGTCGACTTTCAAGCCGTATTTATGTAATGACTTGCCCATAATGGACCGATCTGTATCACACGTTATTTATAAATGTAAGACTCTTGTTATTCAGTATCTGTGTGTTCAATGAGCATTGATATCTGGGATCACTTTACACGTTCATTCGGCGATCTCGACCTACAACTCGGGGTCCCCACAGAGCAGGTATCAGAGCCAGGTTTCCTATACGAAGCGTTAGGTAGCATGGACGTCATATGGGACGAAGACACACCTAGCGTTTACACTTAGCGTTTTATACACCCCTCACCACGTTCGTATACCATTCATACCCCTTTTACTGACACCTCTCTCAAAACCTTGTATACGGCTTTCCCCTACTCCCGGAGGACAGCCAAGAGAAGTGTCGAGTACGCCGATCACCAATTTACCTCTACCACGAGCACTGGTCAATGCCTCCATGATGGAGTACCACGTTGATGTCGTCGTGAAGGCAAATGACTCTCTGACTAGTTGGTTCTTCAAAGGGCCACAGATGGAGACTCTCGTATTAGCCGTTGAGACGGCGGCGTGAAAGGCGCTCATCCACCTTCGCGACATCCTCCCCGAGATGGACGACGAACCGGGTACCCTTCACTTTCCTTTTGTTAAGGACGTGGTTGGCGGGAGTTGGAAGTTGACCCTATCCCCAGAGGAGGGAACACCGCTCAGGTTCCGGACCTACTTCAACCTCTTTGTCGACAGTCTGGCTCACAACCAGATCAATGAGTTAGTGAAGCTCCACTAGGAACACCACCATGTCCACCAGCTACTCCTTCAAGCGAAGATGAAGACGAGCGGGGTCAAGAAGGATGGAGCACCTCAAGGACAGCCCGGTGTCGCATACAGAGGAGGAATACCACCACCTAAGGTCACCCACATTCGGAGTCGTCGCATGAGTGCCAAAGAGTATAAAGACCTCTTCACCGCTCCATCGGCGAAGCGTCATCGGGATAGACCTCCTCATTCCCCCGCACCCATGATAGGAGATGATACCCGCATAGATGAAGACTAGGAGGAAGACCCAGAGGAGTGGGAGTTCGAGACCGAGCACTCTGATACTTAAGTCCAAGGACCCTAGGGTAGGACAAGTTAGGAACCCTCATGCGAAGTCGAGTACGTGTAATGGTTCAGATGAAACCTTGTGTGCTTTTCTGTTTGTGTCTTGATGCAAGATGTGCTTTTGCCTTAGGCAGCATGTAAACGGATACATCACCTATCTTACTTAATGGATTTGCATTGGATCCTTCGCCCCTTTTTTATACACTTGCACCATACCAAACCCCTTATCTAGGCACGTTTATCTCTTGTGCTATTCGCTCGACTATTCCAGTATATTGACTTGGCTGCTTCAAACAGGATGGTGACTGCTATTCGCGCCAATACCTTTGACCACCCCAGCACTGGCGATGCTAGCCAGCAGCCAGGATCCGGTGGGTCTACTCAAGCTAGAGCTCACCAGGAGCAGCCACATGCCGACATTCCCCCGCCACCGCCTCCTCTGGAGAACCTGACTATGGCTCAGTTCCTTCAAGCTTTCCGAGAGGAAAGCCATGCCAACAACACTGCTATCCAACAGATGACTCAGATCCTGGTGAACAACCCGCAACAGGGCTAGAACGACAATGGCTGCTCCACTCTGTGAGAGTTCGTGAGGACTTCTCCCCCGATTTTCACTGAGACAACCGAGCCTCTGGATGCCAACGACTGGATCTTCACCATCGAGGACCTCCTCACGCTGATTCACTACACCGATGATTGTGAGAAGGTTTTGTATGCATCTCACTGACTCGGGGGCACCTCCAGGGCTTGGTGGGACGGTTTCAAGATCATGCAGGGGGCGAGCGTGTTATCACCTGGGCTGCATTCAAGGAAGGATTCCGTACTGCCCATAGTCCCCCTAGGATGATGGCTATCAAGAAACGGGAGTTCCGCGCACTGAAGCAAAGAAGCGGCTCAGTCAAGGAATACTTGCAGAAGTTTAACCTCTTATCAAGGTATGCACCTGATGATGGAGGCAAGACCAACAATCCCAGGCAGGTCACCTACTTTGGGTGTGGCCAGCCTCGGCACTTGTCGAGGTAGTGCCCCAACAAGAAGCCCGATGCACCATGCCCCAATGCGCCCAATCAAGGACAAGGTCATGGAGCACCAACAAGAAACCAAGTTCCCCACAACCCGCACTACAATAATAGAGGTCGCAAGAATCACGTCTCCGCAGAGGAAGCCCAGGAAGACCCGGACTGCATACTGGGTACGTTCCTTGTCAACTCAACTCCAGCAACAGTATTGTTTGATTGTGGTGCCTCACATTCTTTTGTCACCCAAAAGTTTGCAATGAAGAGTGGCTTGAAACATACATTCCTGAATGGTCAAATGTCAATAAAAACCCCGGGTGGAGTATTAAGGACCAATATAGGATGTAGAGTAGTTGGGATCAGCATTAACGGGGTAGACTTTGTAGCGGACCTTATCATCCTTAAGTCACAAGGCTTGGACATGATCGTTGGTATGGATTGGTTAGCCAAGCACCAAAGCATGTTGGACTTTGCTAAGAGGGCCATCACCATGACCAGTAATCAAGGAGTCCAAGTCAAGTATGTTTCTGAACCTGCCTCGACCCAAGCCCCTCAGGTTAACTCCCTTTTAGGAATCGAGTTTTATCACGTGCCGGCAGTATGCGAGTACCCGGATGTCTTTCGTGATGAACTGCCTGGGATGCCTCCTGACCGAGAATTCGAGTTCATTATTGAACTCATGCCCGGATCAAAACCCATCTATAAGAAGACATATAGGACGAGATCAGAGGAATTGGCAGAGATGAAAAAGCAACTAGCCGAGTAGCTCAGAAAGGGATTTATTCACCCTAGTGCCTCTCCTTGGAGATCAATTGTTCTATTTGTGTCCAAGAAAGACGGGACTATCAGACTCTTCGTTGACTACCATTCCCTCAACGAGGTCATGATAAAGTAAAAGTACCCGCTCCCCAAGATTGAAGACTTGTTCGATCGTTTGAATGGTGCCAAGGTATTCTGCAAGATCGATCTCAGGTCTGGGTACTACCAACTAATAATCGGGCCCGAAGACATACCAAAGACGGCTTTCGTGACCATGTATGGCATGTACGAGTGCACGGTCATGTCGTTTGGGTTGACCAATGCTCCAGCCTACTTCATGTACCTCATGAACAAAGTCTTCATGGAGTATCAAGACAAGTTTGTCGTTGTCTTCATCGACGTCATACTCATCTTCTCCAAATCCGAAGAAGAGCATGAGAAACACTTGAGGATGGTATTAGAAAAACTTCGAGAGCACCAACTCTATGCCAAGTTCAGCAAATGCGAATTTTGGCTGCACAAGGTTTGATTCTTGGGTCATACCATGACGGCAGATGGATTTGCAGTCGACTCCACCAAAATTACAACAGTAACGAAGTGGAGGTCACCAACCGATGTGAAGGAAGTCAGAAGCTTCCTTGGACTTGCGGGATATTACCGCAAGTTTGTAGAAGGAATCTCTAGCATCGCCCAACCAATGACCCAACTCTTGTGGAAGGGTAAGAAGTTCGAATGGACGCAGAAGTGCGAACAAAGCTTCCAAGAACTGGAGAAGAGATTGATGAGTGCCCCAATCCTGGCCACTCCTTATATAAACAAGGAGTTTGTGATATACTACGATGCATCAAGGACCGGGCTTGGTGCTGTGATAATGCAAGAAGGCAGAGTCATGGCTTATCTGTCATGACAACTACGTCCTCATGAGGTGAACTACGACACTCATGACCTTGAGATGGCGGCAGTGGTTCATGCCTTAATGATGTGGTGACACTACCTTCTGGGGAAGGGATGTGAGATATACATCGACCACAAGAGTTTGAAGTATATTTTAACTCAAAAGGAATTGAATATGAGGCAATGGAAATGGTTGGAATTAATTAAATATTATGACCTCATTATTTAATAGCACCCCGGAAAGGCCAACGTGGTAGCGGACGCCTTGAGCCGGAAGGCTTGCACCCTGAATGTTGTGATCAAGGAAAGGCTACCTGCCTTATATAAGGAACTTGGGAGCTTCAGGTTGGAGCTAGTCGAACCAGGATTTGTGGCAAACGTTGAAGCGAAGCCTACACTAATAGATGATATTAAGGAGGCCCAGAAGGGACACGAGAGCATCGAAGGCATCAAGAGGAAGATCAAGGAAGACAAGGCCCCATGATTCTCAGTGGATAAGCAAAGAGTTGTATGGTTTGGGAACCGTATTTGCGTACCCAACAAGGCTGAGCTCAAGAATCTGATCTTGCAAGAAGCACACGACACTCCATACTCCATTCACCCTTGAGGAACCAAGATGTACCAAGAACTCAAGGAAAGGTTCTGGTTGCACGACATGAAGAGGGAAATAGCCTCTTACGTCGCTAAGTGCGACGTATGCCACAGTGTCAAAGCTGAGCATGAGCGACCTGCTTGACTGCTACAACCTCTCCAAGTGCTTGAATGCAAGTGGGATAAAGTCGGTATGGACTTCATGAGAAGTCTGCCCAGATCCGGCAAGGGACATGACTCCATTTGGGTCACTGTCGATCACCTGACCAAGGTGTCCCACTTCATCCCCGTCAGTACCGCGTATGATGGTAGCAGGCTAGCTAGTCTCTACATCGAGCGTATCATAAGCCTCCACGGAATTCCAAAGGAGATCGTTTCTGACCGAAGCATGCAAGTCACCTCCAGATTCTGGAAGAGGTTCCAAGAGTCCATGGGAACCAAGCTGTCCTTCAGCACTGCCTTTCACCCAGAGTCCGGAAGACAGATGAAGCGAGTAAATCAAATACCCGAGGACATGCTCCACGCTAGTGTCTTGGAATATGGAGCCTAATGGGAGGACTGTTTGCCCTTTGTCGAGTTCTCTTACAACAACAGCTACCAGTCTAGCCTCCAGATGGCACCATTTGAAGTGTTGTACGGACGCAAGTGCCGCAAGCCCCTCAACTAGTCCGAGACCGGGGAAGGACTGATTTTTGGGCCACACATCCTCCATGAGGACGAAAAGAAGCTGCAACTCCTCAGGGGGCATCTAGAGGCCACTAAGTCAAGACACAAGAGTTACACTAACAATCACCGTCGAGAAGTAACTTCGTGTGTGGGAGACTTTGTCTACTTCCAAGTCACGCCTTTCAAGGGAATGAAGCGCTTTCACATCAAGGGGAAGCTCGCGCCAAGATACATCGGCCCCTTCAAGGTCATTGGTAAGCAAGGAGAAGTTTCTTACCAACTGGAGGTACCTTCTGAGCTTTTGGTTGTCCACAATGTTTTCCACGTGTCACAATTCCGAAAGTGCCTCTAGGCTCCCAACCGCTCGGACCTCTATAAGGACATCGATCATCAAGCCATCGACCTTCAGCCAGACCTTACTTATCGTGAGAGATCGATCCACATCAGGATGAAGCCGAACGTCACACCTGAAGCTGCATCATCAAGTACTTGAAGGCCCAATGGAGCAACCACACCAAGGCAGAAGCAACATCGGAGCGTGAAGACTACCTTAGATCCGAGTTCTCGCATCTTTTTAGCACTTAGTCTAGGAATCTCGGGGACGAGATTATTGTAAGGGGGATAGGTCTCTCACACCCTGTATTTGTACCGCATTGTCACTACTATTTTATTTTTCAAATTTGGAGTCAATTAAAACTTTTGAGTGATTATTATGATTGTTTTGATTGCCACTTGCTTGTGTGCTTACTTGTGATATAGCTCACCAAAACAACTTTCCTTCTAAGCCTTCTACCTTTGACCTCAAAACCCCGCCCAATGATCATGCCATGGGTATAGAATCAGAAACCATTTTTATATAATATTAATCCAGCAAAATCCCTTTTATTTATTTTAAGTTCCAAAACCCCTAGATTGGGATTTCCAGAACAAGTCCCTAATTTAAGGGAAATATTTTGCTCGAATGATTTTCTATTGATTCAACTATTATAATAACTTCCCAAAACCATAAAATAATGATTTTTGAAGTTATTTTCCTGTTTTACGTGAATGACCTTTTGTGAGCCTAGAAATGGTATTTCATAGGGAAAATTTATTTTCCTACTTGAGAGAATTTTGAGAAAATTTAGGGAAACTCAGAGGACATATATTTTTCATATATGTGAGTTTCAGCCCATGGTCATGTTCAAGATAATGGGCAACAACAACAAAACAACAACAACCAAGCCTTTCAAGATAATGGGCAAATCCCTTAAAAATAATTTCTGCCTATTCTGACCTTTTGAAATATTTCCAAAGAAATATTCAATAAATTACAGGAAAATTCCAGCATGTCCCACATAATTTATTTGATGACAATACCAAGTTTCGTCTCCATCCAACATGGTTTGGTTCACCTAATAATTCAAAAAACCCTTCTATCCAGAACCAGGTTTGAACAACTCTACATTGCCAAGTTTGCCCAATTGATCCCAAACTTTGCAGTAGTGTTCAAAACCCCAAATGGGGAGGGCATGCCAAGTTTTTCATTTGTGGGTGTTGATTTGATCACACTTGCCCCCAGGATTCTAATTCTGCCAACTTCCGGGTTTTTCCAAGTCTACATTGTCAATCTTGCTCAAATGAGCTCAAATTTGGTAAACCCTATTATTTCTGCCCATCATCCAATCATGTTAAAATTCACTACCATTGGAGTAGGTTAACTTATCCAAATCAGCATCAAACACCTTTTGCTGATTTTGAAAATCAGCAACTAACAGCCCTTCCACCCCACTCCTTCACTCCAAATCAGTATCACAGGTTGCCTGTGTAGCCCCACACCTGCTGCCAAGAGCCTCAACTCCAGTTCAAAGGGAGGACAACAAAAACCTCAATTTACTTCCTGGAATCATTCTGGCAGCACATGTTTACTCTCCCTCTTTGACCGCCACTGTTCTCCTCGGCCTGAAAGCATCCACAGAGCATCTCCCCAACCCCCAGGCACTATCAGACACGGCGCAGACATGCCACAGCAAGCCATGGCATGCCACAGCTGTGCTCTGGACGTGCCACAGAGCGCCTGCATCATGGGAGGCCAACCCCAGTCAGGCTTCGCCCCCACAGTGTCTAGTAGTGATTGCATCAACGGTCGGCTCCAGCACGGAACAACCCCCCTCCTCTTTCCCCTTTTCTCCTGCCCTGGCGATGCGCGCCCGCGCATGCTTGAACTCGTCAGGTGAAGCTTGCCTCTGCTGCGTGTCAAGGGGCATCCCCGCTCCCCTTTGACCTATCCAGCTCGCATAGACCGCACCCACGAAGACCCCAGACACGCCCCTGGTCCTTCTCTCCCTCACTAGCCGTTGCTGCAACTTCGTCGGTGCACCACCTCTCGGTGCACCGCGCCCCCTATAAATAGACCACCCCGGCGCCTCTCCGACCCTCTTGGACCTCACTCGCACCTCCAATCGGCCTCCCCTACCTCCCAAGTGAGCTATTCGAGCAACAGTGCTCGAGATCGACCAAGGCGCCGCTACGTCGGGGCTGTCTCGATCTCGCGACACAGGCCCGCTCCGGCGCTCATTTCCCATCCTTCGTGACCATACTTGACTGTTGCTTCGTCTCCGCCTCTTTCCCGGCCTTCTGCCCTCTCAGAACATCATCACCGTCCACCTCCCGAAAGCCTCCACCGCGGCCACCTCGTAGCCGTTAACTCCAGCCACCTTAGATTATCCTTCGACCTCAATCGGGAAGGCGGGAGTGCAGGGGATCCAATCATGCGCTCTCCCTTTATCGTCGTCGCCTGAGCTACTGCCGGGGAGCCTCCCCCTCTCTCTGTCTCGAGGTAGAAGACGACCTAACAGGGAGCCCCAGTTGTCAGTGGTTGTCTCTCTCTCTGTCCCCTCCCCCTCCCAGTCGTTGGCAGCACGGCCCCGCACGTCAGGTTCGAACGTGACGGTGCGCGTGTGATACGTCTCCAACGTATCTATAATTTTTGATAGTTCCATGCTATTATCTTGTCAAACTTTGGATGTTTTGTATGCCGTTTATATATTTTTTGGGACTAACTTATTAACTCAGTGCCAAGTGGCAGTTCCTGTTTTTTCCGTGTTTTTGACCCTTTTCAGAGGAGGATTTTAAACGGTGTCCAAACGGAATGAAACTTCCGAAAAGATTTTTTCCGGAATAGAAGATACGCATTAGACTTGAGAACCAAGGCAGGGGCCAGCAGGGGACCCCACAAGCCCCCTAGGCGCAGCCAAGGGCCCCGCGCCTAGCAGGCTTGTGGGCCCCCTGTGGCATGTCTGCCCTACCTCTTCCGCCGATAAATCCAGAAAAATTCGAAAACTGCCAGAGAGATCAAAAAAAATACTTTTCCGCCGCCGCAAGCTTATGTCTCCGCAAGATCCCATATGGGGCACATTCTGGTGCCCTATCGGAGGGGGGATTCGGATACGGAGGGCTTCTTCATCAACACCATGACCTCTCCGATGATGCGTGAGTAGTTCACCATAGACCTTCTGGTCCATAGCTAGTAGCTAGATGGCTTCTTCTCTCTCTTGGATCTTCAATACAAAGTTCTCCATGATCTTCATGGAGATCTATCCGATGTTATCTTCTTTTGCCGTGTGTTTGTCAAGATCCGATGAATTGTGGATTTATGATCAGATTATCTATGAATCTTATTTGAGTTTCTTCTGATCTCTCTTATGCATGATTTCATATCCTTGTAATCCTCTTCGAGTTGTGGGTTTTGTTTGGCCAACTTGATCTATGATTCTTGCAACGGGAGAAGTGCTTAGTTTTGGGTTCATACCGTGCGGTGACCTCACCCAGTGACAGAAGGGGTAGCGAGGCACGCATCGTGTTGTTGTCATCAAGGGTAAAAAGATGGGGTTTTCATCATTGGTTTGAGTTTATCCCTCTACATCATGTCATCTTGCTTAAAGCGTTACTCTGTTCGTCATGAACTCAATATACTACATGCATGCTGGATAGCGGTCGATGTGTGGAGTAATAGTAGTATCGGTCTACTTGTCTCGGACGTGATGCCTATATGTATGATCATTGCCTTAGATATCGTCATGACTTTGCTCGCTTCTATCAATTGCTCGACGGTAATTTGTTCACCCACCGTATTATTTGCTATTTTGAGAGAAGCCTCTAGTGAACACTATGGCCCCCGAGTCTACTTCACACCATATTTTCAGCCTTACAGTTTTACTTCATTGCACTTTCCGCCTTCAGATCTCTCTTTGCAATCAATCTTGAAGGGATTGACAACCCCTTTATAGCATTGGGTGCAAGCTCTTTTGTGTTTGCGCAGGTACTCTGGACTTGACGCGATTCTCCTACTGGATTGATACCTTGGTTCTCAAACTGAGGGAAATACTTACTGCTCCTGTGCTGCATCACCATTTCCTCTTCAAGGGAAAAACCAACGCAAGCTCAAGAGATGGTAGAAGGATTTCTGTCGCCGTAGCAGAAAAATTTCTGGTGCCGTCGCCGGGGAGGATCAAGTCAAGAATAGTCTCCCGTCAACGTGCCGATTTCTGGCGCCGTTGCCGAGGAGGATCAAGTCAAGAACTCATCCAAGTAAGTGTCGCAAACTCATCTCTTGCATTTACTTTTTTTCCTCTTGTTTTCCTCTCCCCCACTTCTGAAAAACAAAAATTTATAAAAATATTTGCCTTTTTCGTTTTCCTTTCCTTTGCTCGTGTGCTATGTGCCTTCAATATTATTGCATCTTCACTTGCTAAAAATCTATTGATATGGATCCTCTCATCCACTTGCTAATATTTTTAAGAGATCCAATTATGTTGAACCATTTGCTAGTGAGTTGAGTGCACTTGACTTTCTCTATGGATTTTTCCTGGAGATGCGTGAATCTGAGAATCGTGATGAAGAAATTTATGAAGTGATTCAGGAGGGCTCCTTGAATGAAAAGCATGATTGCAATGGTTTCACTATAATTTCTAGTAGTGACAATCATGCTAAAAATATGCAAAACACTAAGTTTGGGGATGCTAGTTTTGCTATGTCCACTACTTGTTGCAAAGATCGTGATTGGGGTAATGATTTTTCTTATGATCTTGAAAATTTGGTTAAGCCTCACGATGATTATGATATTTGCAATAATATTGAAAGTGGGTTTGAGAAGTCATGACCTTAGTTGATGATAATCCCACTATTTTTTAAGAGCGTCAACTTTGCATGCATGTGGATCATGAAAAGAATATCCTGTGTGATAGCTATATTGTTGAATTTGATTATGATCCCACATGTAATTGCTATGAGAGAGGAAAATATTGTGGTAGAAACTTTCATGTTACCAATTCACGTCTCGTTATGGTGAGATTGCTATTGTCTCTTTCTTCTTCCTTGCATATGGTAACTATTGGTTGTCTTGACAATTTGTTTTCCTATAAAATTCCTATGCATAGGAAGTATGTTAGACTTAGATATGTTTGTCACATGTTTCATGATGCTCTCTTCGTGTCCGATTGCTATCTTTTATGTGAGCATCATTGAATTATCAATGCCTAGCTAAGGGCGTTAAACAATGGCGCTTGTTGGGAGGCAACCCAATGAATTTATATTTTTCTTTCTATTTTGTTGCGTCCACGCCATCATAATTTTGTTATGATAGAGTCTTTTGTGTTTCTTTTTGTGATTGAGCCAAGCAAAACCTTTATGACTAGTCTTGGTGATGGTTGTTTGATCCTGCTGGAAAAAGACAGAAACTTTTCGCTCACGAGATTATTTTTCAATTTTATTCAGAAAGAGCATTTCAGTTGATTCTTTTTTCTCCTGGTTGATATGCCTTTTTCCCAGGCATTAGTTAGTTTTCAGAATTTTTGAGGTACCAGAAGTATATGAAGTATACAAATTGCTACAGACTGGTCTGTTTTTGATAGATTCTGTTTTTGTTGAGTTGGTTGCTTGTTTCGATGAAACTATGGATAGTATAGGTGGGTACTAGCCATGGAAAAGTGAGAATACAGTAATCTAACACCAATATAAATAGACATCAATATTGCTACAATACCTAAAGAGGTGGTAGTTTGTTTTCCTGTGCTAATGATATCATGAGTTTCTGTTTAAGTTTTGTGTTGTGAAGTTTTCAAGTATTCGGAGATGTTCTCATGGACAAATGGATAAAGAGTGGAAAGAGCTCTAGCTTGGGGATGACCAAGGCATCCCAAGCCAAATTTAAGGACACCAAAAAGCCTAAGCTTGGGGATGCCCCGGGAAGGCATCCCCTCTTTCGTCTTCAATCCATCGGTAACATTACTTGGAGCTATATTTTTATTCACCACATGTTATGTGTTTTGCTTGGAGCGTCTTGTATCGTAGGAGTATTTTCTTTTTTTTGTGTAACAATCATCCTTGATGCAACCTTTTGAGAGAGACATGCACTCATCATGGATTTGCTAGAATGCTCATCGTGCTTCACTTATATCTTTTTGAGCTAGATAATTTTGCTCTATGTGCTTCACTTAGATCTTTTAGAGCACGGTGGTGCGTGACTTGGTAGTTGGTTTGTGCTATGAAAGTACTCCCAAAGGTGATAGGTACCCAAAGAGGATACAGAAACCTCCATCTTCATGTGCATTGAGTAGAAAGAAATGTTTGATTCCTCTCAATTAGTTTTGAGACGTGGATTTGGTAATATTAAGAGTTATGTTAGTAGGGTGTTGTGAATCCAGAAATACTTGTGTTGAAGTTAGTGATTCCCGTAACATACACGTATGGTGAACCGCTATGTTAGGAAGTCGGAGCATAATTGATCTATTGATTGTCATTCTTTGTGTTGTGGTCGGGATCGCGCGATGGTTAACACCTACCAACCCTTCCCCTAGGAGTATGCGTTTAGCACTTTGTTTCGATTACTAATAAAAACTTTCGCAACAAGTATTGAGTTCTTCATGACTAATGTGAGTCCATGGTATAGATTCACTTTCACCTTCCACCATTGCTAGCCTCTCTAGTGTCGCACAATTTTCGCCGATACACAAACCCACCATATGCCTTCCTCAAAACAGCCACCATACCTACCTACTATGGCATTTTCATAGCCATTCCGAGATATATTGCCATTCAACTCCCACCGTTCCGTCTCATGACTTGTGTCGTCACTCTCATATTGCCATCGCATGATCGTAAGATAGCTAGCGAGATGTTTCAACATCATACGCCAAGCTAGATTGCTACACATCCCCGTACACTGCTGGAGGCATTTCCTATAGAGTCATCATCGTTCTAAGCTTTGAGCTGTGAGTAAATAAAAGTGTGATGATCATCATTATTAGAGAATTGTCCCATGGGAGGAAATAAAAAAAGAGGCCAAAGAGCCCAAATAAAAAAAAGAGAAAAAAGGCCAAAGATCCCAAACAAAAAAAGAGGAGAGAAAAAGAGAGAAGGGAGAATGCTACTTTCTTTTTCCACACTTGTGCTTCAAAAAGCACCATGTTCTTCATGATTGAGAGTCTCTTGATTTGTCACCACCATATTCTAGTGGGAATCTTCATTATATAACTTGGCTTGTATATTCCAATGATGGGCTTCCTCAAAATTGCCCTAGGTCTTCGTGAGCAAGCAAGTTGGATGCACACCTACTAGTTATCCTTTTGAGCTTTCACATACTTATAGCTCTAGTGCATCCCTTCTATGGCAATCCCTACTCATTCACATTGATAACTATTAATGGTCATCTCCATAGCCCTTTGATACGCCGATTCAATGTGACCATCTCCTCCTTTTTTGTCTCACAACCACCACCACACTCTATTCCACCTATAGTGCTATATCCATGGCTCACGCTCATGTATTGCGTGATAGTTGTAAAAGGTTTGAGAAAGTAAGAGTGCAAAAACAATTACTTGGCCAATACCAGGGTTGTGCATGATTTAAATTAGTTGTGTGAGGATGATGGAGCATAGCCAGACTATATGATTTTGTAGGGATAACTTTCTTTGGCCTTGTTATTTCGAAAATTCATGATTACCTTGCTAGTTTGGTTGAAGTATTATTGTTTTCATGTCAATAGCAAACTATTGTTTTGAATCTTACGGATCTGAACATTCATGTCACATGACAGAAGTTACAAAGGACAACTATGCTAGGTAGCATACCACATCAAAAATTCAGTCTTTATCACTTCCCTACTCGAGGACGAGCAGGAGTTAAGCTTGGGGATGCTTGATACGTCTCCAACGTATCTATAATTTTTGATAGTTCCATGATATTATCTTGTCAAACTTTGGATGTTTTATATGCCTTTTATATCTTTTTTGGACTAACTTATTAACTCAGTGCCAAGTGCCAGTTCCTGTTTTTTCCGTGTTTTTGACCCTTTTCAAAGGAGCATTTTAAATGTTGTCCAAACGGAATAAAACTTCCGAAAAGATTTTTTTCCGGAACAGAAGATACGCGTCAGACTTGAGAACCATGGCAGGGCCTAGCAGGGGACCCCACAAGCCCCCTAGGCGCGGCCAGGAGGACCCGCGCCTAGCAGGCTTGTGGGCCCCGTGTGGCACGTCTGCCCTACTCTTCCGCCTATAAATCCAGAAAAATTCCAAAACTGCGAGAGAGATCAACGAAAATACTTTTCCTCCGCCACAAGCTTCTGTCTTCGCAAGATCCCATCTGGGCACGTTCTGGTGCCCTGTCGGAGGGGGCATTCGTATATGGAGGGCTTCTTCATCAACACCATGACCTCTCCGATGATGCGTGAGTAGTTCACCTTAGATCTTCGGGTCCATAGCTAGTATCTAGATGGCTTCTTCTGTCCCTTGGATATTCAATACAAAGTTCTCCATGATCTTCATGGAGATCTATTCGATGTAATCTTCTTTTGCGCTGTGCTTGTCGAGTTCCGATGAATTGTGGATTTATGATCAGATTATCTATGAATCTTATTTGAGTTTCTTCTCATATCTCTTATGCATGATTTCATATCCTTGTAATTCTCTTTGAGTTGTGGGTTTTGTTTGGCCAACTTGATCTATGATCCTTGCAATGGGAGAAGTGCTTTGTTTTGGGTTCATACCGTGTGGTGACCTCACCCAGTGACAGAAGGGGTAGCGAGGCACGCATCGTGTTTTTGCCATCAAGAGTAAAAAGATGGGGTTTTCATCATTGGTTTGAGTTTATCCCTCTACATCATGTCATCTTTCTCAAAGCGTTACTCTGTTCTTCATGAACTCAATACACTAGATGCATGCTAGATAGCGATCGATGTGTGGAGTAATAGTAGTAGATGCAGAAAGTATCGGTCTACTTGTCTCGGACGTGATGCCTATATGTATGACCATTGCCTTAGATATCGTCATGACTTTGCGCGGTTCTATCAATTGCTCGACAGTAATTTGTTCACCCACCGTTTTATTTGCTATTTTGAGAGAAGCCTCTGGTGAACACTATGGCCCCTGGGTCTACTTCACACCATATTTTCAGCCTTACAATTTTACTTCGTTGCACTTTTCGCCTTCAGATCTCAATTTGCAATGAATCTTGAAGGGATTGAGAACCTCTTTATAACGTTGGGTGCAAGCTCTTTTGTGTTTGCGCAGGTACTCTAGACTTGACGCGGTTCTCCTACTGGATTGATACCTTGGTTCTCAAACTGAGGGAAATACTTACTGCTCCTGTGCTGCATCGCCCTTTCCTCTTGAAGGGAAAAACCAACACAAGCTCAAGAGACGACAGAAGGATTTCTGTCGCCGAAGCACCGCGCACCTGGGCTAGCTGGCTGGCCGGAGAGTTGGGCCAGCCCAGCTGCTCGCTGGCTCTGGCGTGGGCACAAAGCCTTTTTTTTCCTTTTCTATTTTTTTAATTAATTCCACATGATTATCAATGCATCCAAATCTAATAATTTTTCCACCATAAATCTTGTACAAATATGAGAATTTAATAAAACTATTTCTGTAATTTTTACAAAGACTTTTATGTATAGATTTATTTCAAAACCTTGTATAGAGTAATTTCAGCCTCTACTAAAATGGTTTAAAAGACCTTTTTTCACTCCAAAACTAGAAGAAAAAAAATTTAGAAGTGAAGTTGGTATTTTACAGAGTAGAGTAACACTTTACAAGTGGATTGTGTTCTGTGTTTTTGTTGTGATTTTTATGATTTATATTACTATCGCGACGATAGATCATGTGGTTTACGAAGGACTTGGACCCGAAGACCTCGAAGACCCCGGAGACTTTGTTGACCAAGGCAAGCAACCCTTTGACCATGCCTGAGAAAATACTTTCATGCATCCCATGTTTATTATTTCATTTCAATGCATATGACCATGATTGAATCCGTAAACCCATTGGTATGGTGTTTCCGATGGTTCCTTGATAGCACTTGCCTTTGAGAATGACCCTACCATCTATGAGGGTCACGCGGATAAAAAGTAGATAGGTTGATAGTAGTGCTACACATAGGATGAGCATATGCATGGTGATGGTAACACGGAGGTTAATTCAAAAGCTTTTTGAAAACCCCGTTGGGTGCCACTAATGCCCGAGGGTGATGGTGTTGAGATGGTCACCACTTGAGGAAGAAGTGGTGTACCAGAAAAAGAATTTGTGTGTGTGTGGTTTCGAAAACATGGAGAGATTTAGGATGTGTCGACCATCCCAAACATAGATGTGTGACCACGATACCCCTTATGGGACGGGGATATGTTGATTACTTTGCAAGGTGCTAGCAAAGAGCCTGCATTACCGGTGACGGGAGTGACATGGTCATTCTCGGGACGGGGTCGTACCAGGTAGGACGACTATGATGTTTTTACAGGTTCTAGGCACACCGTTGGTCCCTGCATGGATGATATGATCTAGAGCAAGGCTCGTAAGATGTACATCATGTGGTATTGGTACCAATCGAGTGAACTCTTTGTTTAGTGTGGTCAGGGGAAATGCTTTATTTGGGTCCTTACCTCGGGTATATTATATGCCGCGAGTCGTGGTTGCCATGGAAGTTCCTCGAGTCTCCTGGGTAGAACGTGCAACCTCTGCCTAGTGTAAAACTATTCGTATAGCCGTGTCCAAGGTCAAGGACAGTTGGGTAATCCTGCTTAAACTATGTCCAATCGTTTTCGCATAAACCAACTGTGCGTGTGTGATAAAGGTGTTGAATGACAAGGGGGTTACTTGAGTCAAGTCGGATGACTTGGCATAGGGGGTGAACATGAGGTGTTCAGCCTGCGGCATAAGATGTTGATATATGAAACCTGTTCATGTGGTTACCATTTACTAAATGATGCATGTTCATACAAGCACTTGATCATGTTACTGCATTTGGGGAAAAACTTGCTTTCCGCAAAGGTTGTATTATGGAATTATATCATGCTTCATTTTGCCTTGTCCGCATTGATGACTGTGATGTGCGTTGTGTTTTCCATGAAGAGGAACAGGTTATTGCAGAACAATGCAGGTAAGTATTTCCCTCAGTTATGAAACCTAGGTTTATCGAACTAATAGGAATACCAAGCATCAACCGTCTTGAGTGACTGCACACGAAGAAACAAATAACTTGCACCCAACGCGGGCAAGAGGGTTGTCAATCCCCTTGATCTCGTTATTTGCAAGCAAATCAGGTGTGTAGATAATTGTTGATAATGGTAAATTTCAAAATAAAATAAAACATAAATAATGGCAGCAAAGTAATAGTAGTGTTTGTAAATATATAAGTGAATAGACCCGGGGGCCATAGTGTTCCCTGATGGCATCTCTCATGGCAAAGGCATATCGTGGGTGAACATATTACTGTGGGGCAATTGATAGAACATCGAATAATTATGCGATTTTCACGGCAATGATCATGTATATATAGGCATCACGTTCATAAGAAAATAGGCCGACCCCTGCCTGAACCTATTACTATTACTCCACTTCAAGAGTGCTTCTATGCTTTCCTCTCTACATATTAAGTAAAAACAAAGTAATGCTTAGAGAACAATGACATTATGTAGACAAAGTAAACTCAATTAATATGAATAAACCCCATTGTTTTATCCTTAGTAGCAGCAACACAAAGACGCATCTTGTCCCCTTCTGTCACTGGGATATAGCAGTTTGCCAGGTTGAACCTACTACAACGCACCACTCCCACTGAAGTAATATCAATCTAGTTGGCCAAACTATCTCAGTAGATAGGAGAGCATTACGAAGCTATGTTGAACATGCAATTAAGAATCATAATAATCAGAGGTGACTCGAATAATTTTCATGAATAATTTGAACATAAACCCACAATTAATCAGATCCCAACTAACACACCATACATAGTGATTACATCGGATTGATCAAAGCAAAGATGCGATGAACATGGTATTAAAGATCATAATAGAGAGAGATTGCCAACTAGGTACTTCCTACGGACTCGTAGGTGTGTAGTGAACTGCTCACACATCATGGTGAGGGCAGCAAGGTTGATGTAGAGGCCCTCCGTAATTCATCTCCCCTCTGGAAGATCGTCGGAACGGAAGTTTAGATTGCCTCCCGTCAGAACTGAGACTTGCTGTGGCAGAAAAAGTGTTTCAGGAGCGCTCTTACGATTGTCGAAATATTTGTGAATTTACAGGCCATAGAGGGACGTCGGGAGCCATCCAGGGGGGCACAAGCTATCAGGGCGCGACCGCGCACTGGGACGCGCCCTATTGGCTTGTGCATCCCTCGTGAAGCCTCTCGTCCACATCCAATGCTTGCACGTCTTCATATAGTCCAGAAAAAATCATATTAAAGTTTCGTGGCATTTGGACTTCGTTTGGTAGGGTAAACCTGCAAAGCAAAAAAAAACACAAAAAACAGGAACCCACACTAGGCACTGGGTCAATAGGTTAGTGCTCAAAATTATTATAAATTGGTATATAAGTGCCCAAAAAGTATCCTAGAATGATAATATATCATCATGGAACAATAAAAAATTATAGATACGGTGGAGATGTATCAACATCCCGAAGCTTAATTCCTACTCGTCCTCGAGTAGGTAAATGATAAAAACGGAATTTTTGATGTGACATGCGATCCATAATGTAATCTCTTGTATGTATGATCATTGCGAAATGATGAATTAACGAACAACAACATAATTATATTTATTAAGTATAAGAAACACAATTACTTATTTTTGAAGTATACGATCCTAAAAGAATGTTTACCCCCTAATAATGTGTATTGTATTAGCAAGGCATGACTCCGTCTTCACCACATAAGTACAAATCTTAAGCACCATGGTTTTCAAGTCACGTAATTGTATCGTACTTTTTCAGTATGCATCAACTTTTTATTCTTCATGCAATACATGAGCCTGAACCATTGGACATAGTATATAGGTGGACTTGAATATGGCGGTAGATATCAAAGGGGTAAAAAGTGGAGAAGATAATCTCACATCAACTAGGCGTACCAACGAGCTATGGAGATGCCCATCGATAGATGTCAATGCGAGGAGTAGGGATTGCCATGCAAAAGATGCACTAGAGCTACAAGTGTATGAAAGCTCCACTAAAGCTAAGTGGGGTGTGCATACAACTTGCTTGCTCATGAAGACCTAGGGCGTTGGAGGAAGCCCGTCATTGGAATATACAAGCCAAGTTTATTATGATAAGATAATTCCCACTAGCATATGGAGGTGACAGCATAGGAGACTCTCGCTACGAAGATCATAGTGCCACTCTGAGGCACAAGTACAGTAAAGGATAGTAGCATTGTCCCTTTTCTCTTTTTCTCTCATTTGTTATATGGTGGCCTTTTATCTCTTTTTTTTCTTTCTTTTTGCCTCCCCCATAATTTTTTATATATGGTGGGCTTATTTGGCCTCCCCTATTTTATTTATTTTTCATCCGGAGTCTCATCTTGACTTGTGGGTGAATCATAGTCTCCATCATCCTTTCCTCACAGGGACAATGCTCTAACAAGGATGATCATCACACTTTTATTTACTTAGAACTCAATATGGAGAACTGATATGAAGATATGACTCTCTAAGAATGCCTCTACCAGTTTACAAGGATGTGCAATGATCTAGCGAGACATGTATCAACAACATGATGGAATGTAGCTTTGCCACAAATACTATGTCAGGTCTATATGATCATCCAAAGCAATATGATGATGAACGAACTAGTCATGTGAAGTGACGATGGAATTTGCATGGAAATATATCTCAGAATGGCTATGGAAATGCCATAATAGGTAGGTATGGTGTCTGTTTTTAGGAAGATATAATGAGGCTTATGTGAAAGAGAGCGTATCATGCCGCAGGGTGTGGATGCACCGGAGAAAGTTGCACCAATCCTCGAGGTGAGAATGGGCTATGCACGGTACCGAAGAGGATAGCAAATATGAGAAGGTAAATATGCGTATGTCCAAGGTGTCACATTAGTCATAAAGAACACATGTAATTATTGCAAAGTTTTATTAGTTTTATCACACATCAAAGTACTACCTGCATGCCCTGAGGGAGGGGGTTGGTAGGAGTTAACCGTCGCGCGCCCCTGACTCGAGACAACACTAGGATTTTAAGGAGGAATAAGAATGCTCACACATCATCACCATGTATATTTAATATTTAGATGAACAACAACTTAAAACCCCTTTAATCGCGACACTTATATGAATCAACAATTATGGACTTACACCTTTTTCATGTTACCATATCAATGTCATTAACTCACAATTTCTCTATGTGTGCTACATGATTGTTTTGATTATCATTCATGGAATGCCTATTATTTTTGGACTAGTCTTATGACCCATGCAAATTAACGTCACTACTTATTCGGCTCTCAAACAAATGTAAGTGAATAACGAGAGCAAATTATTTCTATAAAATCTACATGCCACAATGCTCGAAAAGATATAAGTGAAGTACTAGAGCAACTGCCAAGCTCAAAAGATATAAGTGGAGCACATAGATTATCTAGAAAATCATAATGAAGGTGTGTCTCTATCTAATAGGTGTGTCCGTAAAATGAAAATTGTGACAAACTTAAATTAAAAGCAAACAAAAGCAAATGACGCTCCAAGCAAAACACATATCATGTGATCAATAAAAGTGTAGCTCCAAGTGACATATATATGGTTTGAGACGAAAGAGGGGATGCCTTCCGGGGCATCCCCAAGCTTAGACACTTGAGTCTTCCTTAGAATAATACTTGGGTGCCTTTGGCATCCCCAAGATTAGGCTCTTTCTACTCCTTATTCCATGGTCCATCGTGATCACACTCAAAACTTGAAAACTTCAATCACACAAAACTCAACAAAACTTCGTGAGATCCTTTAGTATAAGAAACATATTGCATACTTTAGGTACTATTATAAATTGATTCTTAATTGATAATTGCATAATAGGTACTGTATTCTAACTTATCCGTGACTTATACGCCCCCATATAATCCATAGCATCATCAAAACAAGCAAACTATGCAGGCAAAACAGAATCTGTTTAAAACAAAATAGTTTGTAGAAATCTGTAAAGATCTTATACTTCTGTAACTCTACAAATTCTGAAATTTTTGGACAACGTGTAGAATTTGTACATAAATACTGTGTAAAAATTTCAAGATTTTATCACGCTCCAGCAGATAATTAAAATTCTTCACTGGGGACAAAAGTTTATCTTTTTGCACAGCATCAATCATACTCATCAAATAAGTTGTCCCAAAGGCTTTACTTGACACAAACACTAACTAAAACATAAAAAAATAATCACTAAAGATGCAATAATCATGTCAAAACAAAAGAACAGAAACTAAAAAGCAAAAAGTAAGATAACTATTGGGTTGCATCCCAACAAGCGCTATTGTTTTATGCGCCTAGCTAGGCGTAATGCATAGTTTCAAGTGTTGTCATCTTTGACATCAAGCTCCTCAATAACACAACCATGAATGATAGAAGCAATAGGGTATTGGATCAAATTTATACATTTGGGATGAACACTAATCATCTTTAGATACTCATTTGTTTTTGGTAGGAGGTGTGCTAATGCTCTTGGGAACATATATGAACTTGGGACTTTTATTTCGAGAAGTGCTAGCATAAGTTTTAGGAGGTGTGAAATACGAACCTACTTTATCAATGAACTCCTACATATTATAAGTTCTAGACAAACTTTTTCCTATCCACTCATCAATAATAGTGTCCTTTTACTTTAGAGTTTTCAAATTAATTCCTACGCGAGACCCAAGTTGAGTAATCTGATTATGAAGTTTCTTTTCTAACTCCTCAATTTGTCCATGCGTGATCATTTTATTTTCTATAGCATCAAGCCTTTGCATAACATGTTCCAAAGTTAAATTGGTTTCATTAACAATAGTAGGTGGTATTCCAACAAGTCTTTCAATGGAATTATAGGCATCTAAAGTGTGACACATTAAAATGTTCCCTCAAGTGATGGTGTCAAGAACAAACCTAAACCAAGTTGTCACACCAACATAAAAATTATGGAGCAAACTAGTGGTGGATAACTTATTAGTGGATTTATTTTGAGCATTGAAAATACTATACCATGCATCCTTCAAACTTTCTCCTCCCCTTTGTTTAAAATTTATAACATCATTATCAGGAGTAACATGAACAAAAGAAGAACTAGCCATGACTTCAAACAAGAGTACTAGTAACAAGCAAAGGTAAATATTTTTGTATTTTTATTTTTTTGTGACAAACTAAATATAAAATAAAATAAAAATAAGAAAAAGTGTATGAAATGTTGTGAGAAGCTACTTGATAGTTGGTGATGGTATTCCCCAGCAACGGTGCCAGATATCCTTCCCGATGACTCTGATCTGTGTTGGGTTTTTCAGGAACAGGAACGGGTTACCGCAGCACAATGCGGGTAAGTGTTTCCCTCGGTTATGAAACAAAGGTTCATCGAACCAATAGGAATACCAATCCTCAACCGTCTTCACCGACTACACTCAAAGAAACAAACAACTTGCAACCAACGCGGGAAAGAGGGTTGTCAATCTCCTTGATCTCATTATTTGCAAGAAAATGAGGTGTGTAGATAATTGTAAATTGCAAAATAAAATAAAACATAAATAATGGCAGCAAGGTAATAGTAGTGTAAGGCTGAAAATATGGTGTGGAGTAGACCCGGGGGTCGTAGTGTTCCCTAATGGCATCTCTCATGGCAAAGGCATATGGTGGATAAACTAATTAATGTTGGGAAATTGATAGAACAACGAATAATTATGTGATTTTCACGGCAATGATCATGTCTATATAGGCATCACGTCCATAAGAAAATAGGCCAACTCCTACTTGCACCTATTACTATTACTCCACTTCATGAGCGCTTATATTCTTGCCTCTCTACGTATTAAGTAAAAACAGAGTAATGCTTGGAGAACAATGACATGATGTAGAAAAATTAAACTCAATTAATATGAATAAAACCCATCGTTTTATCCTTAGTATCAGCAACACAAAGACGGGTCTTGTCCCTTCTGTCACTGGGATATAGAAATTCGCCAGGTTGAGCCTACTACAACGCACCACTCCCACTAAAGAAATATTAATCTAGTTGGCCAAATTATCTCAATAGATCGGAGAGCATTACAAAGCTATGATTATCATGCAATTAAGAATCGTAATAATTAGATGTGACTCAAGTAATTTTCATGAATAATCTGAACATAAACCCACAATTCATTAGATCCCAACAAACACACCATACATAGTGATTACATCGGATAGATCATAGTGAAGATGCGATGAACATGGTATTGAAGGTCATAAGAGAGAGAGAGATTGACATGTAGGTACTGCCTAAGGATTCGTAGGTCTATGGTGAACTACTCACACATCATGGTGAGGGAAGCAAGGTTGATGTAGAGGCCCTCCGTGATTAATCTCCCCTTTGACAGATCACCGGAACGGAGGTTTGGATGGCCCTCGTCGGAACAGAGACTTGCGACAGCGGAAAAAGTGTTTCGGGAGCTCTCATAGGGTTTTTGGAATATTTGTGAATTTATAGGCCAGAGAGGGGCGTTGGGAGGCATCCAAGGGGGCCACACGCCATCAGGGTGCGACCAAGCCTTAGGTCGCGCCCTGATGGCTTGTGCCTCCCTCGTGCGGCCTCTCGTCCACTTCCAATGCTTGCAGGTCTTCATATAGTCCATAAAAAATCATATTAAAGTTTCATGGCATTTGGACTTCGTTTGGTAGGGTAAACCTGCAAAGCAAAAAATAGGCAGAAAACAGGAATTGGCACTGGGCACTGGGTCAATATGTTAGTGCTCAAAGTTATTATAAATTGGTATATAAATGCCCAAAAGGTATCCTAGAATGATAATATATCAGCATGGAACAATAAAAAATAATAGATATGTTGGAGACGTATCAACATCGCAAGCTTAATTCCTACTCGTCCTCGAGTAGGTAAATGATAAAAACAGAATTTTTGATGTGACATGCCATCCATAATGTAATCTCTTGTATGTATGATATTTGAGAAATGATGAATTAACAAGCAGCTACATAATAATATTTATGAAGTATAAGAAACAGAATTATTGATTTTCGAAGTATACGATCCTAAAAGAATGTTTAACCGCTATTCATCTTTATTGTATTAGCAAGGCATGACTCCGTCTTCACCACATAAATACAAATGTTAAGCACCACGATGTTCAAGTTTGGCAATTGGATTGTACTTTTTCAATATGCATCAACTATTTATTCTTCAGCAATACATGAGAGTGAACCATTGGACATAGCATATAGGTGCAATAGAATATGGTGGTAGATATCAAAGGGGTAAATAGTGGAGAAGATAATTTCACATCAACTAGGCGTACCAACGAGCTATGGAGATAACCATCAATAGTTGTCAATGCGAGGAGTAGGGATTCCCATGCAAATGATGCACTAGAGCTAAAAGTGGATGAAAGCTCAACTGAAGCTAAGTGGGGTGTGCATCCAACTTGCTTGCTCATGAAGACTTAGGCCAATTGAGAAAGCTCGTCATTAAAATATAGAAGCCAAGTTTATTACTATAAGATAATTCCCACTAGCATATGGAAGTGACAACATAGGAGACTGTCGCTATGAAGATTATGGTGCCACTTTGA
Organism: Hordeum vulgare subsp. vulgare; assembly: GCF_904849725.1. Classification (NCBI taxonomy): domain Eukaryota; kingdom Viridiplantae; phylum Streptophyta; class Magnoliopsida; order Poales; family Poaceae; genus Hordeum; species Hordeum vulgare. Next base: position 380,694,399 of record NC_058519.1, on the reverse strand, counting down.
GGCACAAGTGTGGTAAAGGATAGTAGGAATGTCCCTTCTCTCTTTTTCTCTCATTTTTTATATGGTAGGCTTTTTCTTTTTTTCTTTCTTTTTGCCTCCCCCATAATATTTATTTTTTATATAAGGTGGTATCATTTGGACTCCCCCATTTTATTCATTTTTCGTCCAGAGTCCCATCCTGACTTGTGGGGGAATCATAGTCTCCATCATCCTTTCCTCACCGGGACAATGCTCTAACAAGGATGACCATCACACTTTTATTTACTTACAACTCAATATGGAGAACTGATAAGAAGATATGACTCTCTAAGAATGACTCTACTAGTGTACCAGGATGTGCAATGATCTAGCGTGACATGTATCAAAAACATGATGGAAGGTGGCTTTGCCACAAATACTATGTCAGCTCTATATGATCATGCAAAGCTATATGACGATGAACGAACTAGTCATGTGAAGTGACGACGGAATTTTCATGGCAATATATCTCGAAATGGCTATGCAAATGCCATAATAGGTAGGTATAGTTACTGTTTTGAGGAAGATATAGTGAGGCTTATGTGCAACAGAGTGTATCATGCCGCGGGGTGTGGATGCACCGACGAAGGTTGCACCAATCCTCGAGGTGAGAATGGGCTATGCACGGTACCGAACAGGCTAGCAAATATGAGAATGTAAAGATGCGTATGTCCAAGGTGTCACATTAGTCATAAAGAAGTCACATACTTATTGCTGGATCTCTAGTTACTAAGGATAATTTTAACCGTTATCTAGTAATCCATTCCTGGATCACTCTTGTACTCCTTGGAAGACTAATGGCAAGGCACACACCACGTGCGGTACATAGCATGACACAAGTACACAACATATGGATGAGGCATAGGGGATGACATTCGCCCTTTATCTTTTTTTTTCCGTTGTCGATCTTTGAGTCTTACTCTAATTCACACCTTACAATACAGGCAAGCACTCCTTCTCTGACTGTTCTATTTTGTACTCCTTCAAAATGTTGTCAAGGTATGTATTCATTGAAAGTTTTATCAAGCTCTTGATCTATCTCTATTGATTTTGATGCCAAATATTTATTTAGCTTTATCCTGGTTTTCCTTTGAAAAAATACTTTCAAACATCCCGTTATGCTTTCGAGAAATTCTACATCATTTCCTATAAACAATATGTCATCCACATATACTTATCAAAAATTCTATATTGCTTCCACTCACTTTCCTGTAAATACAATTTTCTTCATGAACTTTCTATAAATCCAAAAGCTTTGATCACCTTATCAAAACGCATATTCCAACTCTGAAATGCTTGCACCAGTCCATGAATGGATCGCTCGAGCATATTCCAACTCCAACGCCTTTTAGTATCATTAGGATCAACAAAACCTTCTGGTCGTATCACATACAACCTTTCCTCAAGGAAACCGTTGAGGAAATTATGTTTTGAGATCCATTTGCCAGATTTCATAATTGAAAAATGCAGCAACTGCTAACATAATTCCAGCATACTTTAGCATCGCTATGGGTGAGAAAGTCTCGTCATAGTCAACTCCTTGAACTTGTCGGAAACCTCTTTGCGACAAGTCGAGCTTTATAAATGGTGAAATTTACCATCATCGTCTATCTTCCTCTTAAGATCAATTTGTACTTAATAGCTTTACGACCATGAGGTAATTCTTCCAAAGTCCATAATTTGTTTTCATACATGGTTCCTATCTTGGATTTCATGGCCTCTAGCCATTTGTTGGAATCCGGGCCAACCATCGCTTCTCCATAGCTCATAGGTTCATTGTTGTCCAACAACATGACCTCCAAGACAGGATTACCGTACCACTCAGGGGTAGTACGTGTCCTTGTTGACCTACGAGGTTTGGCAGCGACTTCATCTGAAGCTATTTGATCATCATGATTAGCTTCCTATTTAATTTGTGTAGGAGTCACACAGACATATTCATGTGTCGTTCTACTCTCTAACCAAAGTGACATTTCAATAACATCATCAAGTTCTACCATCCCCCCACTCAATTCTTTCAGGAGAAACTCTTTCTCTAGAAATGATCCATTATTAGCAACAAACACTTTGCTTTCAGATATGATTTAGAACATATACCCAACTGTTTCCTTCAGGTATCCTATGAAGATGTACTTCTCTGCTTTGGGTTAGAGCTTATAAGGTTGAAGCATTTTGATATAAGTGTCGCAGCCCAAACTTTAAGAAATGACACCTTAGGTTTCTTGCCAAACCATGATTCATACAGTGTCATCTCAACGGATTTAGATGGCGCCCTATTTAAACTGAATGCAGCTGTATCTAATTCATAATCGCAAAATGATAGTGGCAAATCGGTAGGAGACATCATAGAATGAACCATATCTAACAATGTACGATTACGATATTTGGACACACCATTACCAAGTGGTGTTGAAGGTGGCATGAGCTGTGAAACAATTCCATAGTGTTTGAAGTGCATACCTAACTCATAACGCAAATGTTCTCCTCCATGATCAGATCAAAGAAACATTATCTTCTTGTTACGATGATTCTCAACTTCACTCTGAAACTGCTTGAACTTTTCAAACATTTCAGACATGTGCTTCATCAAGTAAATATATCCATATCTACTCAAATCATCAGTGAAGGTAAGGAAATAATGACACCCACCACGCACGTCAACACTCATTGGACCACACACATCAGTATGTTTGATTTCCAACAAGTCACTTGCCTGTTCCATTGTACCAGAAAACGGGGGTTTCGTCATCTTGCCCATGAGGCATGGTTCACATGTATCAAGCGATTCAAAATTGGGTGATTCCAAATTTCCATCAACATGGAGCTTCTTCATGCGTTTTACACCAATATGTCGGGGAAACGACACCTATGGGACCGTGTGGATCCCTTTATGGTTTGGTGGGGAGAGAGGGAAGCACCAAGAGCAGAACCAACGATCAGCACGAGGGAAGTTTTTACCCAGGTTCGGGCCGCTGAGAAGCGTAAAACCCTACTCCTGCTTTAGGTGTATTGAGTGTTCTTGGGCTCTGGCTCCAGAAGTGCTATACAACAGCTACACTGAGAGTCTAAACCCTAGAGATTGGATCCTTCTGTAGCTATGCTTTGGGCCTACTTTTATTGGTCAAAGAGGTCATGAACAGTGGCAAATAGGGCACCCATAGGGGGCACATTTTACAGTGTTCACTGGCGTCTTAAGACAAAGGCATTAAATGCTTCGTCACGCGTCTCTGACCCTCTGTGACACGGGACAGGGACGCGTCCCATCGGCACTGCTCAACCTCCATCACTGCTCGACACGTATCTAGGAGGATCGACAGCTGGCTATTTCGTTGGCGTGGTGGCAGGTTAGTGGGATCTTGTCGGGTGCACGTCTTGTCGGGGCTCCGCTGTCTACCCTGGCTAGGATCTTGCAGGGATACCAGCCTCCGGTCTTCAGTCTTCTGGTTGTTGGCTTGCATGTCTTCCTGACATCTTCGTACTTACCTTCTACTGTCCCCCGACAGGTCTTGCCGCGGGTGTGGCTACAACAACCCGTGCACAAGTAAGGGTTACTAAAGGCCCAAACTTTAGTACACTAACAGGAGACCCCAGGCCCAGGACATACATAGATGCGATGCATTGTTTGGTTAGGCCCAAACAGTGCACGAGCACTTGTGGCAGGATTCTGCGGTTGGAATCATTTCAGTTACTACGCCCCCCACGACGCGCATTGAATGCGCGACGTGGGAGATGTGCGTGAAGTGGCCGAAGCGACCGCGCGCATGTAGGAGAGTTTTCTGGCTAGCCAAGAGGCATCCCCGCCTCGTCCCCATAAAGGGGAAACCGCAGAGGCTCTTACCCATTACCTCTTGCCCTTTCCAATCTTGGAACCGTCGTCATCTTCTTCCTCGAGCACGACACATAGCTTCTCTATCCATCCGCCACTTCCAAGCCCCCACCATATTCAGCCTCTGCTCCTACCGTCGCCATGCCGCCGAAGGCAAGAAATGGGAAAGGCATCGTCATGGAGAACGAGATGGCGAAGATGTGGAAGAAGCTTGTTGTCTTCCCCCCAGGGCTTGAGGCGACAGCTCTGAGGGATCAACATTTGTTCATTTGGGCGAGGCATACGAAGGCGCACCCCGCTACTCGCGTGAATCTAGGTTCTGCCGGTGGTGGCCCGGATAAATTTCCTTTCTTTGTCGGCTAATTTTACTACGGTCTTTGTCCCCCTTTCTCCGATTTCTTCGTCTACATCATGTACACCTACGGCCTCCAACTCTTGGATTTTACGCATAATGCGGTAACATGCATGTGTTTCTTCGCCCACCCTTGCGAGAACTTTGCCGGAGTAGCTCCCAAAAAAGCCCTCTTCCGTCATTACTTCATTCCCCGTATTCAAAAGGGAAACGTCCTTTCTGGTTCTATCACCCGGGTCCCAAATGCATGGAACAAGGATATATACCCAGAAGGGGTCTTCCGTGAGAAGTGGGAAGAATGGCGGGGAAAGTGGTGCTGGATTCGAGAGGAGGAGCCCCAACCTTTCTGCTTGCCCCGAACAACCAAGATGACGCGCGGCAACGACTAGATCGCTTTCGATCCTCAAGATGAGAAGCTCATAATCGCCATTACCAGAATCATGCGTCTCAAGGCTACCGGGCTCACAATAGAGATGGTTGGCGCAGATTTCCTTCACCGGCGCATCGCCCCTGTGTAGAACAAAGGGAGGCCATCTCAAGAATTCAAGAATGCGGCAGATATCATGAGGTTGCACCATGGGAAAAACAACAACCTGACGGTCCTGCAGCACAAAACTCTCTGCCATAAGTTATTCAGGACTGATGGGAAATTCAAGCTGCTGGCAGGAATAATTCCCGTGTGCAACACCTCTGCCATGACCTCAATTGTCGCCATGATGCCGATATGTAACGCCCATGGCCTTAACAATAGTTGGGATGAGCCGGCTGCAGAGCAGGTATAATAGTTTTTCCACAATTTGTCAGAGAAAGCCATCTGGGAAGAAACGAACCTCATCTACCCCACCACTGAGGAAGAATTGGCGTACATCGCCAGCAGGGTCGAGGAGAAGAGACTAGCTGCGGAGGCCCGCAGTGTTGGATTCATGGGAGGAGAGCCCAGCGAAGAGGAAATAGTGCTGGAGGGAACACTTGCCGGGGAGTATGAGGTTCCCGGGAAGCACAGTGGCGCAGCTGCCAGGGGTCCTTCTATCAAAGATACACTCGAGAAGCAGCAGCACGAGGAGCCCCCAACTCCGAAGAAGAAGCGTGTTCTTCGGAAAGCCACCTCCGGCACCCCAGTCCTGTAACCTTCCTCTTCTATCACAGCCAAATGTCGCAGGGCCACTCCTTCACCTCCTCACATGGACATTATGGCGGAAGTTGACTTCGACCTCTCTGTCTTCAGTTCAGAAGGAGAAGAGTAAGAGCCCTGTCGCGTCTTTTAACTTCCAAAATTTTGGCTTTGCTTAGTTTGCTTAGTTTGCTTCCGCCTATCTCCGCATGGATTCGGAAACATTGACGTAGAGTATGGCAAAGAAGGCAAAGTCATCCACGGGCGATGAGCCTCCGGCGAGCACCATAGGCACGCCAGCGGTAACTTCCATCAGCTCGGAGCTCAGCCATGACGAAGTCCTCAATGCAGCCCCAACATGGGTCCATTACTCATTTTCCACTGGGGAGTGTTGGGACACTTATCTTTGCCACTGACATCGCCAGTCTTGCAGGAGAAGATCGGTGACAAGGAGAGCCATCAGAGTCTGTCCCTGATGCGCCACCTCCATCGACCACGCCACCCAAAGAGGATCTTCGGCAAGGGCTTCCGCCAGCGCAGGGGCCGGCAGTGTTGAGGATGATCTGGCAAGCGCAGGGGCCGACAGTCCTACATTGGCAACCGATGTTGCCGGGAAAGAAGCTATAGCCTCTCAACAGCTTGGCGCAGGTAACCCATTTGCCCAAGAGTACTTATTATTCTGTCTCTATGTCTTTTTTGTATTCTTGAACTTCTATCTTGGTCTCATCTTGTTCCCCTTCTTTTGGTTTTCAGATCCCCCTCTAATAGAACACATGGATGTCGATGCCTTCATCGAGGAGATCACCAAGGATGCTGCCACTGAGGCCGGCAGCGCTGCCGCTGATGACGCCGCCAAGGATGCACATGAGGAGACCGTCAAGGGGTCCGCCGAGAGGGCTGGCATGGAGCCTAGTGACCTTACTGACGGCATTCCTGCTGTTGGAGCGCCACACGCTACACCGGCCAAAATCCCTCGGATGCCGGTGGAGCGGATGCCGAGGATCAACTGTCAGCATCCGAAGCCCCCTCTACCAGCAGATACCTCGAAGTTGACGAGAATCTATTCATCAACATGCTAGGAGCGGCAAGTGCTAGGGCTCCCATCGAAGGAGAAAACTTTGACGACGATATCACCACTACTGTCGAGCTCAAGATCATTGGCGAAACAAGAGCTGGCGGCAGCAAATCTAAAGAAGAACATCTCCTCCAAGCTATGAGCGACAACTTCCATCAGCTCCAGGCGCTCCATCGTGCCCGGAAAGAGAAGTTGCACTCTAGGGCAGTGGTTATTGAAGCAGTGTAGGTGGACTTCCAGAAGCGTTTTGGGGAAACGCAAGCCTGGTTCTCCGAAGCCTTTCAAGTGCTGCAATCTGGTCGGGGACAACTGAATGACCGGAACGAGCTCCTCTTGAAGCAGTATAACATCGAGCAGGCGCAAGACGAGGCCTCTCAACGGGCTGCAGCAGAGGAAGCCCGTGTGATGCAGCTCCGCGTCGGCCTTGATGTTCATGAAGAGGATCTTGCCGCTCGCGATAAGGTGCTCGCCAACAAGCTTCAGAGCAAGGGTGAAGAAATCCAGAGACTTGTCATGCAACGAACTCAGGATCTGGAGCAAAACCACAAGGATATCCTTGCAGCTCGGGCAACAGACCATGCCGGCAAGCTGAAGGAAGCTATTGACGTCGTCGTTGCTGCAGAGGCTGCCAAGAATGAGCTTGCCGACAAGGTGAAGAGGTTGGAGAGTGATCTTGAAGGTTTCAGCGAGGAGATCTCAGCGCTCAGGGCTTAAAGAGAGAAGACTCTCTTTAGCTTGGTGGAGATCCAGACCACCGTATTCGACAAGACCACACAACTCAACTCAGCCAATGCCTCCATTGCCGATCTCTAGCTGAAGCTGACCACATTGGAAGAGGCCCTTGAGAACAGCAAGGCTCGTGAAAGGGTCTTGGTCAAAGATCTCCAGAATGAGAAGGCTCTGCTCGAGAATTTTGTCGCTGCTCATGACGACTATGTGGGAGGCGTGAAGACCTAGATTGAATGCCTTGTCGATGTCGCGGAAAGTCTCATGGCAGAGCTGTCCACCATGGGCCTGCACAACTTCCGCTATTCTTCCGACGCAGGGACATCCCAGAACGCCACATTAACTTTGTTCTTTGATAGCTTGATTGATGTCGTGGAGTAGCTCCACTCTGGTCAAGCAACCCGTCTCGACAACGAATCCCACAAGCTTTGCCGGGCCATCCTACTCAAGGTGCTCACCAAAGTGGTACACAAGAACCCGGACATCAACCTCACCAACGTGCTTGATCGCCTGCTGAAGAATGTGGACCTCAAGGTGCTCGAGGAGCTGGTCATGCCCATCGTCGACAAGGTGAGTCAAGTCAAGAGGGTTGAAGGTCAGCGCAGAGACTAGCTGCTCCACTTCTTTTTGCAGCTCCCATTCCATGAAGAAGACAATTTTATCTTTAGTTAGAATCGTGGCAACTATTAATGTGATGTACTTAGCTGTGTTTTGAATGGATGTATGCTATCCCCCTTGTTTAATTTCTTCCTATATGGTACATGCCCTACTCTTTATTGGAGACTTGCCGGTATGCCTAGTCCTATCGCGATCTCTTCGAGGAACGGATTCTTAGCAGCCTGCTGGAGGTGTCCCTACCGGCAAGATACCTTGGTGCTCCCAGTGCAGCCACTTAAGTTGTTGAGCGGGCTCGAAATAAAGTAAGGGCGCAACCAATCATGACAAGGTGCCTCCGCGTGTAGGTTTTCCATACAAAAGTCGAAATCGTCCAAGGAAAATAACTTTACAGTTCAAAATTTACTCAGAGTTTTTGCAACTTAGCTTTCTGTTGGTGTACTCGTTTCTGTTAAACAGAGCATCGCATGAACATGCATGTTGGTGTCCATACCATCATCCCCCCGACAAACTTGTATGCGCAGGAACCTTCTATCATTTGAGGAAAAGGAAGAAGAGAAATTAGGGATATGGAACCTTGGCGGTTCATTAGTACTTGCTGGAAATAAGCGTACCACAAAATCTCACACAAACATGCATATAAATAAACATGAAAATCGACAAGAATTGTGAAACACTAAACTCTATTCAACTACACACACGGTCAGTGCCTGTCTTTGTACAAAGGATTACATGCCTTGCCGACAAGACTTGTACAAAATGTGGTTGCCAGGAGACCCGACAACTGTGCCTTATGGATAAAACTTACGAAGATGCTCGATATTCTAGGAGTTGCTCACCGAAACGCCATTTTCGGTTTCCAGGCGGGCTTCTCCAAGCCTGGTGGCGTCAAATTGTTGGATTTCTTGGCCGACTGAACATGCCGAAGAACAAGGTCACCTTCCTCAAGACTTCGAGCTTGAACCTTGCGGCTAGGGTAGCAACGCAAGGCTTGCTGGTAGCGTGCAGCTCGCACAGCAGCCCGAAGACGATCATCGTCAAGGAGCATAGCATCATCTTGCCGCAACTGCTCTCGCTCAAGCTCATCGTAGGCGAGCACTCGAGGCGACCCGTATATGAGTTCTATGGGGAGAACTGCCTCCGCCACGTATACTAGGGAGAAGGGTGTCTCGTCGGTGGCTCGATTTGGTGTCGTTCTAATTGACCAAAGAACTGCAGGCAGCTCATCAATCCAGCGTCTTCCAGACTTGCGCGGCTTGTCGAAAGTTCTTGGGCCCCACAAAATTTTAGCATTTTCCCTTTCCACGTGGCCGTTGCTACTTGGATGAGCAATAGAAGCAAAACAGATCTTGCCGCCAAGGTCTTGGACGTACTGCATGAAGGCGTGGCGTGAACTATGTACCATTGTTAGTGATGATCCTGTTTGGAACACCAAAGCGGCAAACTAGTCCCTTGAAGAACTTGATGGCTGATTGTGCTGTCACCTTCCTCACTGGTTCCACTTCCGGCCACTTTGTGAACCTGCCGATTGCAATGTACAAGTACTCAAAGCCCCTGGTAGCACAGGGCAAAGGGCCCACAATGTCGAGCACCCACACTGAAAATGGCGAGGAGAGAGGGATTGTCTGAAGAGCTTGGGCTTGTTGATGTGATTTCTTTGAATGGAACTGGCACACTTCACACTTGGTTACTAGCGCGGTTGCATCCTGGACCGCGGTGGGCCAAAAGAAACCTTGCCGAAATGCCTTGCCTACATGATCTCTCGACCCTATGTGGGAGCCACATATGCCTACATGTATCTCTTGCAACAGCTCTAGTCCATCTTCCTCAAGAATCCACTTCAATTTCACAACGTTCGGTCACTTTCTGTACAGGGCATTGTCCACACACCGGTAGATGTTGGACCGACGAGCTACTTTGTCCACTTCTTCCTGTTCTTCAAGGAGCTCTCTTGTTTGGAGGAATTGGACGATGTGTTGTGCCCACGACGGAGCCTGAGGCTCAACGGCAAGGCCGAAAGGCATGTCCTGTGCGGTGGGAGCGTTTATCTCTATGGCAAGGACCCGAGATCATGTCAGAGCATGTTGCTCCCCGGCAAGCTTAGTGTTGTTCCCAGCAACTTCCTTGCCGGCAAGGTTCTTGTTGGTAGCTCCTGGTAGCTCTCCAGGAAAGTATTGGCCGAAATTCATCTTCCTTCTCTTATCTGGCCTTGCTGGTGGTGCCACGGATGCTTGAGTCAGCCGGAGCATAAAATTCCCTGGTTTCACACGTAACTTGAGGGCAGCATGCATTGATAGTTCATCGACAATGCTATTTTCTTCACAAGGAACATGCTCTGTTTGCATACCATCAAAGCGCTCCTCAAACTTCCTCACTTCATCTACGTAAGATTCCATCAATGGGCTCTTGTAGACTTTGTTGACTTGTCGGACGACAAGCTTCGAATCGCCTCTGGCGATGAGCTTCTTGATTCCGAGGTCTGCCACGATCCTGAGACCAGCAAGCATCCCTTCGTATTCTACAGTGCTGTTTGTCAACTTCTCTCAGGGAAAACACATCTAGATTACATATTTGAGATGCTCTCCGATTGGTGCGACAAGCAGCACGCCAGCACCGGCACCTTGTAGCGAGAAGGCTCCATCAAAATACATAATCCATTCTTGACTCGTTTCCTTGCCGGGGAGAGTCGTTTCTTGAATATCTTCATCTGGCATCGGGGTCCATTCTTGAATGAATTCTGCCAAGGCTCTGCTCTAAATGGTTGAAGTGCTTTCAAACCTGAGACCAAAGCTTGACAGTTCCAAAGCCCACTCCACAATCCTGCTAGTCGCATCTCGATTTCACAAAACCCGTTCCAGTGGAAAGAGAGTGACGACGGTGATCTCATGTGCTTGGAAATAGTGGTGCAGCGTCCTCGAGGCCATAAGGAGGCTGAAGAGAAAACTTTTGCACGCTAGAGTATCTTGACCTAGCCCCCTGCAAAAGGGTGCTGACAAAATAAACTGGGCACTACACCATCTTCTTTTTTTCATTGCTTCATCTAGATCTGCGGGGCGTGACCCTAGCTTTCCGCTTGACGGTCCTGCGCTCGAGTGTGCTACCCCTGTCGCTGCTTCTTCACCATCTTCTCTCTATGCTACTAACGCAGCATTAACCACTTGATTCGTTGCCGCCAAGTATAGCAACAATGGCTCTTGTGGTTTAGGCGCGACTAATGTTGGCGAAGAGGAGAGGTACCTCTTCAAATCTTGCAGCGTTGCCTCCGCCTCCAGAGTCATCTTCATTGGACCTGCCTTTTTCATTAGGCGCGACTAATGTTGGCGAAGAGGAGAGGTACCTCTTCAAATCTTGCAGCGTTGCCTCCGCCTCCAGAGTCATCTTCATTGGACCTGCCTTTTTCAAGATTTTGAAAAAGGGCAGGGTAGGCTCAACAAATCTGGAGATGAACCTACTCAGAGCAGCAACATACCAGCAAGGCGACGTACATCTTAGAAGCATTTTGGTGCTTCAATCCGCTCAATGGCCTTGATCTTGTCGGGATTCGCCTCAATCCCACGCCGAGACACAAAGAACTCGAGAAGCTTGCCGGATGGAACATCAAACATGCACTTCTCAGGATTGAGCTTCAAATTGATCTTGCGCAGATTCGCAAACGTCTCTTATTGATCTTGTATGAGTGTCACTTTGTCCTTGGTTTTGACCACTATGTCCTCCATATAAGCTTCCATATTTCTATGTAGACGGGGCTCAAAACCAATCTGAATCGCTCTTGCAAATGTGGAGCCGACATTTTTCAACCCGAAAGGCATACGTACGAAGCAGTACGTGCCACATGGAGTGATAAATGCGATTTTCTCTTTGTCTTCCTTGGTCATGAATATCTGATGATATCCTGAATAGGCGTCAAGGAATGACAGTAGATCACAACCAGAAGTGGAGTCCACAATCTGGTTGATGCGCGGCAAGGGAAATGGATCCTTCGGACATGCTTTATTGACATATGTAAAGTCGATACACAACCTCCATTTTCCATTCACCTTGCGCATTACAACTGGATTGGCCAACCATGTTGCGTGGACCACTCCTCTAACCAAACCTGTAGCTTCCACCTTCTTGATTTCCTCGGCATTAAATTCTTGTCGTTTGAAGGATTGCTTCCTGACCTTCTGCTTGACGGGCCGTGCTTGAGGACAGACAACAAGATGGTTCCCTATTACCTTCCTAGGAACACTAGGGATATCAGATGGTTGCCATGCAAACACATCGACATTTGCCCACAGGAAGGCAATGAGCGCACTTTCCTATTTGCCATAGAGGGTGGAACTTATGGTGAAAGTTCCTCCCGTACTATCCTCCTTGGCGGGCAACTTCTTGGTCTCTAGTGGAGCTGCCTTGGATTTCTTGCTCTTGCCGGTGGAGCTCTCTGGCACATCATCAATAGCAGCGCAACACTCCGAGGAGGTGCGCTTGCCGGAGTGTGTCCAAGAGGTCTTCTTGCCGGACAAGCTCTCTGGCACGTCGTCAACAGCAACCAGAAATCTGGGGAGGCACGCTTGCTGGAGTGTGTGCAAGAGGTCTTCTTGTCGGTCTTCTTTCCCCCAGGAGCTCCAGCGGCAGGAGCGGGTGCCTTGGCGGCACGCGCTGCAACTCCCTCCCGGTAGAGCTGGTTGGTGCAGGTGAGCGCATCCTTCTTGTCAGTGTTGCTAGTGATGACGCTCATCGGCCCGGGCATCTTCAACATATTGTACGCGTAATGAGATGCCGCCATGCACTTGGCCAACGCTAGATGGCCAAGGATCCCATTATGTGGCAATGGAATCTTGGCGGTGTCGAAGACAACCTTCTCCGTCCCGTAGTTCAGATTGCTACCAAATGTTAGTGATAGCGTAATCTTTCCCTTCGGCTGGCTCCTCCCTGGATTGATCCCGTGAAACGTGCAGTTTCCTTGATATCCTCATCAGGAATTTACACCCTTTTGATCACGTTGGGCGAGATCAAGTTCAAACCGGCCCCACCGTCAACTAACATTTTTTTCACTTTGAGGTTGCGGATTGTTGGTGAAACAAACAATGACAGACACCCGACCTCAGTTGTGCGATCAGGGTGATCCTCAGTGTAAAAAATGATAGGCATGTGGGACCATTTCAATGGTTTTTGGGCACTGAAAGATGGCTTTGTTGCCTTAACTTCACGCGCTCACTATTTAGGCCTGCAGTGGGAAGAATGCAATGAGGTTCCCCCGTCAATGCACATCATGTCTGTAGCGTTCTGGAATTTCTGGTCCCTCGACTCATCGTGCTCCTGGCTACCATCGTCTTCATCCCCTTCTTCCTTCTCGCAGCCTTGGGCGGGCCTCTTCTTCCGTGGCTTCGCCTTGCCGCGGCACGCGCCAAAGATGGCTGGGAAACAAAACCTATGGGACTGCGTGGATCCCCTTATGGTTTGGCGGAGAGAGAGGGAAGCACCAAGAGCAGAACCAACGATCAGCGCGAGGGAGGTTTTTACCCAGGTTCGGGCCCCTGAGAAGCATAAAACCGGACTCCTACTTTAGGTGTATTGAGTGTTCTTGGGCTCTGGCTCCAGGAGTGCTATACAGCAGCTATGCAAAGAGTCTAAACCCTAGAGACTGTATCCTTCTGTAGCTACGCCTTGGGCCTCCTTTTATAGGTCAAAGGGGTCCCAACAGTGGCGAACAGGGCATCCACGGGGTGCAAAGTTTACAATGTTTACTAACGTCTTAAGCAAAATGCATTAAATGCTTCGTCACACGTCCCTGAACCTCTGTGACACGGGACAGGGACGCGTCCCATCGGCACTGCTCAACCTCCACCACTGCTCGACACGTATCCAGGAGGATCAAAAGCTAGCTGTTGCGCTGGCGTGGTGGCAAGTTGGTGGGATCTTGCCGGGTGCACGTCTTGCCGGGGCTCCGCTGGCTACCCCGACAAGGATCTTGTAGGGATCCCAGCCTCTGGTCTTCAGTCTAATGGATGTTTGCTTGAACGTCTTCCTGACATCTTCGTACTTGCCTTCAGCTGTCCCCTGGGAGGCCTTGCCGTGGGTGTGGGTACAACTTCCCATGGACAAGTAAGTGGTACTAAAGGCCCAAATTTAGTACACCGACACAATATGGCCTAAGCGGGAGCGCAACAGGAAAGTGGTACTATGATTATGAACTCGACATCTTTTGGCATCAATGTCATGAACATGTATATCACAATCGAGATTCAACAAGAATAAACCATTCACATTTGGTGCATGACCATAAAAGAGATTACTCATATAAATTTAACAACCATTATTCTCAGATTTAGTTGAGTAACTGTCTCGCATTAAACATGATCCATATATAATGTTCATGCTCAACGCACGCACCAAATAACAATTATTTAGGTTCATAAGTAATCCCAATGGTAACCGAAGAGCGAGCGTGCTCACGGCGATCACATCAACCATGGGACCATTTCCGATGCGCATCGTCACTTCGTCCTTTGCCAGCCTCCATTTATTCTGTAGTTCCTGTATCGAGTTACAAATATGAGCAACCGAACCGGTACCAAATACCCAGGAACTTCTATGAGAGCTATTAAGGTACACATCAATAACATGTATATCAAATATACCTTTGTTGATGTTGCCAACCTTCTTATCGGCTAGATACTTCGGGCAGAGTCGCTTCTAGTGGCCAGTTGCCTTGCAATATAAGCACCCAGTTTCAGGCTTGGGTCCAGCCTTGAGTTTCTTCACGGGAGTGGAAACTCGCTTGTCATTATTCTTGAAGTTTCCCTTCTTGCCCTTTCCCTTCTTGAAACTAGTGGTTTTATTCACCATCAACACTTGATGCTCCTTCTTCATTTCTACTTATGCGACTTTCAGCATAACGGATAGTTCGAAGATGCACTTGTTCATCCCTTGCATATTATAGTTCATCAGAAAGCTCTAGTAGCTTGGTTGAAGTGTGATACGTCCATCTTGCATCATGCTTTCATGTTGATATTTATCGCATTTTGGGCTGTTATTTCACTTCATGGTACAATACTTATGCCTTTTCTCTCTTATTTTGCAAGGTTTACATGAAGAGGGAGAATGCCAGCAGCTGGAATTCTGGCCTGAAAAAGGAGAAAGTTTGAGATGTCTATTCTGTGCAACTCCAAAAGCCGTGAAAATCAACTTGGATATTTTTTGGGGATTTATAAGAAATATTGGGCCGAAGAAGTACTGGAAGGGCGCCAGCAGGGGGCCACAAGCCTGCTAGGCGCAGCCACCCCCCCCCCTTCCGCACCTAGGGAGCTTGTGGGCTTGTAGCTGGCCCTTTGGCTCCCCCTTTTGCTACAAGAAGGGTTTTGGTCTGGAAAAAATCGAGCGGAGGCTTTTCAGAGGATTCGCCGCCGCCCCGAGGCGGAACTTGAGCAGAACCAATCTAGAGCTCCGGCAGGACGATCCTGTTGGGGAAACTTCCCTCCCGGAGGGGGAAATCGTCTCCATCGTCATCACCAACACTCCTCTCATCGGAGAGGACTCACCACCATCAACATCTTCATCAGCAACATCTCCTCTCCAAACCCTAGTTCATCTCTTGTAACCAATCTCCGTCTCACGACTCCGATTGGTACTTGTAAGGTTGCTAGTAGTGTTAATTACTCTTTGTAGTTGATGCTAGTTGGATTACTTGGTGGAAGAGTTTATGTTCAGATCCTTGAGGCTACTCATTACCTCTCTGGTCATGAATATGATTATGCTTTGTGAGTAGTTACTTTTGTTCCTGAGGACATGGGATAAGTCTTGCTATACGTAGTCATGTGAATTTGGTATTCGTTCGGTAATTTGATGTGTTCTATGTTGTTTTTCTTCTAGTGTTGTTATGTGAACGTCGGCTACATAACACTTCACCATTATTTGGGCCTAGAGGAAGGCATAGGGAAGTAGTAAGTAGATGATGGGTGGCTAGAGTGACAGAAGCTTAAACCCTAGTTTATGCGTTACTTCGTAAGGGGCTTGCTTTGGATCCACTAGTTTAACGCTATGGTTAGACTTTGTCTTAATTCTTCTTTCGTAGTTGCGGATGCTTGCGAGAGGGGTTAATCATAAGTGGGATGTTTGTCCAAGTAAGGGTAGTACCCACATATCAAACTATCAAAGTAACGAACACGAACCATATGAACATGATGAAAACTAGCTTGACGGAAATTCCCATGTGTCCTCGGGAGCGTTTTACCTCCTATAAGACTTTGTCCACGCTTGTCCCTTGCTACAAAAGGGATTGGGCCACTTTGCTGCACCGTTGCTACTTTTGTTACTTCCTACTGGCTACAAATCATCTCACCACACAACTACTTGTTACCGATAATTTCAGTGCTTGCAGATTTTACCTTGCTACCAAACTATCTGTTACCGCTTGTTTCAGTGCTTGTAGAAACTACCTTGCTGAAAACCAATTGTCAGATCCTTGTGCTCCTCGTTGAGTTTGACACTCTTACTTATCGAAAGGACTACGATAGATCCCCTATACTTGTGGGTCATCAAGACTCTTTTCTGGCGCCGTTGTCGGGAGTGAAGCGCTTTTGGTAAGTGGAATTTGGTAAGGAAACATTCATATAGTGTGCTGAAATTTATTCTCACTTTTCACTATGGAAACTAATCCTTTGAGGGGCTTGTTCGGGGTATCTTCACCTCGAACGGAAGCACAAAGAGTTGCTCCTCAACCTGCTGCACCTACTGAAAATATTTGCTTTAAATTTCCTTCGGGTATGCTTGAGAAACTGCTGCCTAATCCGTTTACAAGAGATGGAACATCACATCCAGACTTGCATCTAATCTATGTAGATGAAGTTTGTGGTTTATTTAAGCTTGCGGGTTTGCCCGAGGATGAGGTCAAGAAGAAGGTCTTTCCCTTATCTTTGAGGGATAAGGCGTTGATATGGTATAGGCTATGCGATGATACTGGATCATGGAACTACAATCGGTTGAAATTAAAGACGAGATTGCACATGTTCAGATAGAACATATTGATGTCACTATTCGGCTTGCCAATAGAGATGTTATCTTCCCAGTGGGAATTGTTAGGGATGTTGAAGTCTTGTGTGGTAAAACTAAGTATCGTGCTGATTTCCTTGTTCTTGCTACCACACAAGATAGCTTTTGTCCCATCATATTTGGCAGACCTTTTCTCAATACCGTCAATGCTCATATTGACTGTGAGAAGCAAACTGTCACTGTTTGCTTTGAAGGTGTGTCACATGAGTTCAATGTCTCCAATTTTGGTAAACAACCTCATGAAAAAGAGTTGACTAGTAAGGATGAAACTATTGCCTTAGCTTCTATTGATGTGCCTCCTACTGATCCCTTAGAGAAATAGTTGCTTGAGCATGAAAATGATATGCATATGGATGAAAGGGATGAGATGGATAGAGTTGTCTTAGAAAAATATCCTATCCTTAAGAATAATTTGCCTATTAAACTACTTGGGGATCCACCCCCACCAAAGGGTGATTCTTTGTTCGAGCTTAAACAGTTGCCAGATACTCTTAAGTATGCTTATCTTGATGAAAAAGAGATATATCCTGTTATAATTAGTGCTAGCCTCTCAGAGCATGAAGAAAAGAAGTTACTAAAAACTCTAAGGAAGCACCGTGCTGCTATTGGATATACTCTTGATGATCTTAAGGGCATTAGTCCCACTCTATGCCAGCACAAGATTAAAACCGATCCTGATTCTCAACCAGTTGCTGATCATCAAAGGAGATTGAATCCTAAGATGAAAGAGGTAGTAAGAAAAGAAATACTAAAGCTCCTGGAAGCAGGTATTATCTATCTTGTTGCTCATAGTGATTGGGTGAGTCCAGTGCATTGCGTCCCTAAGAAGGGAGGTATTATCGTTGTCCCTATTGATAAGGATGAATTGATCCCACAGAGGATTATTACTGGCTATAGGATGGTGATTGATTTTAGGAAATTGAATAAGTCCACTAGGAAAGATCATTACCCTTTGCCTTTTATCGACCAAATGCTAGAAAGACTGTCTAAACACACACACTTCTGCTTTCTAGACGGTTATTCTGGTTTCTCCCAAATACCTGTTGCACAATCTGATCAAGAGAAAACATCTTTCACATGCCCTTTCGGTACCTTTGCTTACAGATGTATGCCTTTTGGGTTATGTAATGCACCTGCTACCTTTCAAAGATGTATGATGGCTATATTCTCTAACTTTTGTGAAAAGATTGTCGAGGTTTTCATGGATGACTTCTCCGTCTATGGGTCTTCTTTTGATGATTGCATCAGCAACCTTGATTGAGTCTTGTAGAGATGTAAAGACACCAATCTTGTATTGAATTGGGAGAAGTGCCACTTTATGGTTAATGAAGGCATCGTCTTAGGACATAAAATTTCAGAAAGAGGTATTGAAGTCGATAAGGCTAAGGTTGATCCAATCGAGAAAATGCCATACCCCACAGATATCAAACGTATCAGAAGTTTCCTTGGTCATGCTGGTTTCTATAGGAGGTTCATTAAAGACTTCTCTAAGATTTCTAGGCCTCTTACCGATCTCTTGCAAAAGGATATTCCTTTTGTTTTTGACGATGATTGTGAGGAAGCCTTCGAAATACTTAAGAAGGCCTTGATAATTGCACCTATTGTTCAACCACCTGATTGGAACTTACCTTTTGAAATCATGTGTGATGATAGTAATTATGCCGTTGGTGTTGTCCTAGGGCAAAGAGTTGATAAGAAGTTGAATGTTATTCACTATGCTAGTAAAACTCTAGACAGTGCCCAGAGAAACTATGCTACTACGGAGAAGGAATTTTTAGCACTCGTGTTTGCATGCAAAATGTTTAGGTCTTACATAGTTGATTCCAAAGTCACTATTCACAATGATCATGCTGCTATTAAGTACCTCACGGAGAAGAAAGACGCTAAACCTAGACTTATCAGATGGGTTCTCTTGCTACAAGAATTTTATTTGCACGTTGTCGACAGGAAGGGTGCTGATAACCCCGTAGCAGATAACTTGTCTAGGTTGGAGAATGTTCTTGATGACCCACAACCTATTGATGATAGCTTTCCCGATGAGCAACTGAATGTCATCAATACTTCACATAGTGCATCGTGGTATGCTGATTATGCAAACTATATCGTTGCCAAATATATACCACCTAGTTTCACATGCTAGAAAAAGAAGAAATTCTTCTTTGATTTAAGACATTACTTATGGGATGATCCTCACATTTATAAGGAAGGAGTAGATGGTGTTATTAGACGTTGTGTACCTGAACACGAACAGGGACAGATCCTACGAAAGTGTCACTCCGAGGCCTACGGAGGACACCATGCGGGAGAGAACTGCACACAAGGTATTGCAATCAGGCTTCTATTGGCCCACTCTCTTCAAGGATGCCCGTAAGTTTGTCTTGTCTTGTGACGAATGTCAAAGAATAGGTAATATCGGTAAATGTCAGGAAATGCCTATGAACTATTCACTCGTTATTGAACCATTTGATGTTTGGGGCTTTGATTAGATGGGACCTTTTGCAAAATCCAGCGGGTATACTCATATCCTAGTTGCTATTGATTACATCACTAAGTGGGTAGAAGCTATCCCCACTAGTAGTGTTGATCACAACACCTCTATCAGGATGCTTAAAGAAGTTATTTTCCCTAGATTTGGAGTCCCTAGATATCTAATGACCGACCGTGGTTCACATTTCATTCATGGTGCTTTCCGTAAAACGGTTGCTAAGTACGATATCAACCATAAAATTGCGTCTCCCTATCACCCTCAGTCTAGTGGTCAAGTAGAGCTAAGCAATAGAGAGCTTAAACTAATTCGGCAAAAGACTGTCAACAGGTCTAGAAAGAATTGGTCTAAGAAGCTCGATGATGCAATGTGGGCTTATAGAATGGCCTATAAGAACCCCATGGGCATGTCTCCGTACAAAATGGTGTACGGTAAAGCATGTCATTTACCTCTTGAGCTAGAGCATAAGGCTTATTGGGCAATCAAAGACCTCAACTTTGATTTCAAACTTGCTAGTGAGAAGAGGTTATTTGATATTAGCTCGCTTGATGAATGGAGAACTCGGGCATATGAGAATGCCAAGTTGTTCAAAGAAAAGGTTAAGAGGTGGCATGATAAAAGGATACAAAAGCGTGAGTTCAGTGTAGGTGATTATGTTTTGCTATATAATTCTCGTTTAAGATTTTTTGCGGGCAAGCTTCTCTCTAAATGGGAAGATCCCTATATTGTTGAGGAAGTATATCGTTCCGGTGCTATCAAGATCAACAACACGGAAGGTAATTGTCCGAGAGTGGTAAATGGGCAGAGAATCAAGCATTATATCTCACGTACTCCCATAAATGTTGAAAGCAATATTATTAATACCATAACTCCGAAGGAATACCAAAGGGATATTTATCAGCCTGTTTCAGACTCTGAAACGAAGACGTATGTGTTTCGGTAAGTAAACAGACTCCAAAACTTTTCCAGTAGGAATTTTTCTCCGTTTGGAAGATTTAGAAAAATAGAAAAATTGGAAGTGTTCCGGAAAGATCACGAGGAGGCGACAAACCTGCCAGGCGCGGGCCACCCCCCTGGCCATGCCTGGGGGCTTGTGGCCACCTCGTGTGCCTCCTGGACTCCGTTTTCTTGCGGAGTACTCCTTCTGGTCGGAAAAAAATCATTATATATTCTCCCAAAAGGTCTGACCCTCGTATCACGCAGATTTCCTCTGTTTTCGTTTTGAGCCTATTTCTATTGCATATCTAGATTGCTATGACGTCCCCAAATGCTCCTAAGGACAAGATGTTCGAGAAGGTCATCAATCCCTACCTCACAGGAGTGCTGCAACACCCTCAATCTATCGACATGCGTGAGGGGATGTTACACATCCGTGATGTTGAGGGGGCTAAGAAGACTAGGAGCATGGAGGCGAGGCTCGAAGCAATGGAGCAACAAGTCTTCAAGTGCCAAGGGATGGTGGAGCGTGGACTCAGCGCCAACCACATGATGATCACGGAGTTCACCAGCAAGCACAAGATCGATGCCAATGACATCGGGAAGCACCTCTCCAGGCTCTATGACAGAATTGATCACCTCCAAGCCCAGATCTATGACCTGTAAAACCAAAACTGTGAGTATGAGTATAGATTTAAATCAATACGATTGGCTGCAGATTTGAGGATTCCGGAGACTCGGTCATCTTTCCATGATGGAGCACCTTTGCCTTGGAAGACGGAGGATCAAGCCCATGTTGCAACAAGTCCACCACCATCACCTCCAAAGGAAGACAACTGATCATGGGTATGGGCAATCCCCTTGGCTTGTGCCAAGCTTGGGGGAGTTGCCCCGGTATCGTATCACCATCACATCTGTTGCCTTTACCTTTGTTTTAGTTTGTTCCTTTTCAGTTTTCTCTTTCTCTAGTAGAATAAAGGTCTTAGTGTTTTAGGCTTGAGTTTTGCTTTGTGTCACCCCCGATGTATTCAAGCTCGTGAGCCATATAATAAAGAGTGTCTTAGTTAAGGACCTTGCCTCATGCCATGATCAAAAGAATGAGAAAAGAACAAAAGCATGAAAAGATCATGCAATGATCTTAGGGAAGTGATGGCTTCACATATAAAAAGAATGATGATTGAAACTTGTTGAGGGTAGACAAACGTAGACCTTGGTCATTGTTGCAATTAATAGGAAGTGATAAACAAGGAGGGGTTCACATATAAATACATCATCTTTGACACCATCTATGATTGTGAACACTCACTACACGATTGCATGCTTAGAAGTAGATGTTGGACAAGGAAGACAACATAATGAATTGTGTTTGCTTGGTTCCGAACAATGTTATATGACTAGAGATCCCTTAGCATGTGACGATTGCTTCCACCTCATATTAGCCAAACCTCCCGCACCAAGTAGAGATACTACTTGTGCATCCATAAACCTTCAATCCAGTTTTGCCATGAGAGTCCACCATACCTACCTATGGATTGAATAAGATCCCTCAAGTAAGTTGTCATCGGCGCAAGCAATAAAAATTGCTCCCTAATTATGTGTGATCTATTAGTGTGTGGAAAATAAGCTTTCTACGAACCTGTGATGAGGAAGACATAGAAGCGACAGACTGCATAATAAAGTTCTTTATCACAGGAGGCAATATAAAGTGACGTTCCTCCGCACTAAGAGGACACACATCCAAACCTCAAAAGCGCATGACAACCTCTTCTTCCCTCTCCGAAGGGCCTATCTTGTACCTTTAGCTTTTGCCCTTGAAAGAGTCATGGTGATCTTCACCAATTCCTTATTTCGCCTTTATCTTGGCTAACATCATATGCTTGGGAAAGATCTATATTCATATGTCAACTTGGAAGTAAGTATTCATGAATTATTATTGTTGACATTACCCTTAAGGTAAATGGTTGGGAGGCGAAACTATAAGCCCCGATCTTTCTCTGTGTCCGGCTGAAACTTTGATCTCATGAGTACCACGTGAGTTGTAGAAATTGTAGAGAACGAAAAGATGATGGCGTATGTGGATTTGCTTTACAAGCTCTTATTCGACTCTTTCCGATGTTGTGATAAATTGCAATTGCGTCAATGACTAAAGGCTATCGGTTGTTAATTCTCGGTAAGGTTCTTGATCCATGCTTTACTTTGTGAAGGAATTGTCACTTTAGCATAAGAGTTGATATGATGCTATTACTGTTGTGATCATGATCATGATGCCTGCAAGTTCGTATCTTGTT
This sequence comes from Hordeum vulgare subsp. vulgare, assembly GCF_904849725.1. Lineage (NCBI taxonomy): Eukaryota > Viridiplantae > Streptophyta > Magnoliopsida > Poales > Poaceae > Hordeum > Hordeum vulgare. The sequence goes on along the minus strand of NC_058519.1, from coordinate 380,671,934 downwards.
TTGTCGACACATCTCTCCCTAAACATGTGGGCATGTTTATTGATCTAGGCTTTCGCTTGAGGACAAGCGAGGTCTAAGCTTGGGGGAGTTGATACGTCCATTTTGCATCATGCTTTCATGTTGATATTTATCGCTTTTTGGGCTGTTATTTCACTTCACGGTACAATACTTATGCCTTTTCTCTCTTATTTTGCAAGGTTTACATGAAGAGGGAGAATGCCGGCAGCTGGAATTCTGGCTTGAAAAAGGAGCAAGTTTGAGATGCCTATTCTACGCAACTCCAGAAGACGTGAAAGTGAACGTGGATTTTTTTGGGATTTATAAAAAATACTGGGCCGAAGAAGTACCGGAGGGGCGCCAGCAGGGGGGCACAAGCCTGCTAGGCGCGGCCACCCTCGTGGCCGCGCCTAGGGGGCTTGTGGGCTCCCATCTGGCCCTCTGGCTCCCCCCTTTTGCTACAAGAAGGGTTTCAGTCTGGAAAAAATCAAGAGGAGGATTTTCGGAGGATTCTCCGCCGCCACGAGGCGGAACTTGAGAAGAACCAATCTAGAGCTCCGTTAGGACGATCCTGCCGGGGAAACTTCCCTCCCGGAAGGGGAAATCGTCGCCATCGTCATCACCAACACTCCTCTCATCAGAGAGGACTCATCACCATCACATCTTCATCAGCACCATCTCATCTCCAAACCCTAGTTCATCTCTTGTAACTAATCTCCGTCTCGTGACTCCGATTGGTACTTGTAAGGTTGCTAGTAGTGTTAATTACTCTTTGTAGTTGATGCTAGGTGGATTACTTGGTGGAAGAGTTTTTGTTCAGATCCTTGATGCTACTCATTACCTCTCTGGTCATGAATATGATAATGCTTTGTGAGTAGTTACTTTTGTTCCTGAGGACATGGGATAAGTCTTGTATACGTAGTCATGTGAATTTGGTATTCGGTCGGTAATTTGATGTGTTGTATGTTGTTTTTACTCTAGTGGTGTTATGTGAACATAGACTACATAACACTTCACCATTATTTGAGCCTAGAGGAAGGCATTGGGAAGTAGTAAGTAGATGATGGGTTGCTAGAGTGACAGAAGCTTAAACCCTAGTTTATGCGTTACTTCGTAAGGGGCTGATTTGGATCCACTAGTTTAATGCTATGGTTAGACTTTGTCTTAATTCTTCTTTCGTAGTTGAGGATGCTTGCGAGAGGGGTTAATCACAAGTGGGATGCTTGTCCAAGAAAGGGCAGTACCCAAGCACCGGTCCACCCACATATCAAACTATCAAAGTAACGAACGTGAATCATATGAACATGATGAAAAATAGCTTGACAGAATTTCCCATGTGTCCTCAGGAGCGCTTTACCTCCTATAAGAGTTTGTCCAGGTTTCTCCCTTGCTACAAAAGGGATTGGGCCACTTTTCTGCACCATTGTTACTATTGTTACTTTCTACTTGCCGCGAATCATCTTACCACACAACTATCTGTTACCGATAATTTCAGTGCTTGCACAGAATACCTTGCTGAAAACCACTTCTCAGATCCTTCTGCTCCTCGTTGGGTTCGACACTCTTACTTATCGAAAGGACTATGATAGATCCCCTATACTTGTGGTTCATCACAGTGATTTGAATTATGGCAATAACTATCTTGTCTAGAAGATTAACTCACACTTGATTCAAGCGATTGTAGCACCCACACAATCTAAGCACATGCTCACCGATTGAGCTATTCTCTTTGATCTTGCAGGCAAAGAACTTGTCGGAGGTCTCATACCTCTCAACACGGACACGAGCCTAAAATCCCAATTTCAGCTCTTGGAACATCTCATATGCTTCGTGATGTCCAAAACGTATTTGGACACTCAATTCTAAGTCATAAAGCATGACGCACTGAACTATCAAGTAGTCTTCAAAAACGTGTTTCTCATATGTTCACAACACCCACATATGACGCTTGAGGGGGTGGCACACTGAGCAGAGCATCAAGGACATTAACCTTTTGTGCAGAAATGAGGAGAATCCTCAGTTTACAGACCCAGTCCGCATAATTGCTACTATCACCTTCAAACTTAGTTTTCTCTAGGAACGTATGAAAATACAAGGGAGCTACAATGCGAGCTATTGATCTATAACATAATTCGCAATGACATTTTGACTATGTTCATGATAATAAGTTCAATTAATCATATTACTAAAAAACTCCCAATCAAATTAACATCCTCAGGTTGTCTAAGTGTGACATGATCCAAATCCACCAACCCAAGTCCGATCATCACGTGTGATGAGGTGGTTTCAGTGGTGAACATCTCCATGTTGATCATATCTACTATTTGACTCATGTTCGACCTTTCGGTCTCCTATGTTCTAAGACCATGTATGTACATGCTAGGCTCGTGAAGTTGAACCCAAGTGTTCAGCATGTGCAAAACTGGGTTACACCCGTTGCATGTGAACGTAGAGTCTATCACACCCGATCATCACAAAGTGCTTCAAAACGATGAACCTTTGCAACGATGATCACTTGGGGAGAACCCAATTTTATCTTTAATTTTAGTGAGGAATCATCTTATAATGCTATCGTCGTCCTAATAAAAATAAGATGCATAAAAGATAGACATCACATGCAAATCATATAAGTGACATAATATGTGATACGTCCATTTTGCATCATGTTTTATTGCTGCTTTTTATAAAGTTTTTGTTAAATATAACACTTCATGGAGTATTTATAATGCATTTTCTCTCATAATATGAAAGATTTACACAATGAGGGAGAATGACAGTAGATGGATTTCAGGACCTAAAAAAGCTACATCGGAGATACCTATTCTGCACATCTCCAAATGGGCTGAAATTTCACGAAGAATTATTTTGGAATATATAAAAAATACAGGGCCAAAGATCCACTGGAGGAGGTAATCTAGGTGCCCACACAGCATGAGGGCGCCCGCCCCTGGTCCACGTCTAGCCTCCTCCTTGTGGTATATAAGTCATTTTACCCTAAACCTTTTCTGGAGAGACTTTAGGGATGAGGCATCGTCGCCACGAAGCAGAAATAGAGTAGGGGCACTTTTACTCTGCGGTGGGCAGATTCCGCTGGGGACACTTCCCTCCGGGAGGGGGAAATCGAAGCCTTCGTCATCACAACAACCCTCTCATCATGGGAGGACCAATCTTCATCATCACCATCAATATCACCACCTCATCTCAAACCCTTGTTCATCCCTTGTATTCAATATTTGTGTCAGAAATTCACATTGGTACCTATCATTGGCTTGTAGTGTTGATTACTTACCGTAGTTGATGCTAGCTGGTTTGCCTCTAGAGATATTAAATGTTCAGATCCTTTATGTTATTCAATGCCCCTTTGATCTTGAACACCATGATGATGAGTGAGTAGTTACTTTTGTTCTTGAGGACATGGGAGAAGTCTTGTCAGAAGTAATCATGAGAATTTGGTATTGGTTCGATATTTTGATGATATGTATGTTGTGATTCTCTTAGTGGTGTCATGTGAACATTGACTACATGACACTTCACCATTTGTGGGCCTAAGGAAACTCAATGTGGAGTAGTAATTAGCTAATGGGTTGCAAGTGTGACAGAAGCTTAAACCCAAGTTTATGTGCTATTCCGTAAGGGGCTGATTTGGATCCAAACGTTTATTGATATGGTTAGACTTTGTCTTATTTCTCTTTTCGTAGGTGCGGATGCTTGCAGGAGGGGTAATCATAACTGGAAGGCTTGTTCAAGTAATAACAACACCCAAGCACCGGTCCACCCACATATCAAATCATTAAAGTAGTGAACACAAATCAAATGAACATGGTGAAAGTGGCTAGATGAAAGTCCCGTGTGTCCTCAAGAACATTTGCATTAATATAAGTACTTGTTACGACATGTCCTTTGCACTCAAAAGGATTGGTCTATCTTCCTACACTTTATTTACATTTGTCCCTAGTTACTCGCTACAAATTATCTTGCTACCAAACTATCTCTTACCACTTGTTTCAGTGCTTGCAGAAACTACCTTGCTGAAAACCACTTGTCATTTCCTTCTGCTCATCGTTGGGTTTGACACTTTTGCTTATCGAAAGGACTGCGATTGATCCCCTATACTTGTGGTTCATCAAGACTATTTTTTGGCGCCGTTGCCGGGGAGTGAAGCGCCTCTGGTGAGTGTAAATTGGTAAGGAAATATATTTGTTACGTGCTGAAATTTATTGCTACTTGTCACTATGGGAAGTAATCCTTTGAGAGGCTTCTTATTGGTATATTCACCTTGACCGGAAACTACTAGAGTGGCCTCTCCACCACCTACTGAAGCTACTGAAGATATTGCTTATGAAATTCCTACTGCTCTTATGGATAAAGTTTTAGCTAATCCTTATGCAGGCGATGGAACTAAACATCCTAATATGCACTTAATTTATGTGGATGAAATTTGTGGATTGTTTAAGCTTACAGGTTTATTTGGAGATAGGGCTAAGAAGAAAGTGTTCCCTTCATCTTTGGATGGAAAGGCATTGACATGGTATAGGCTATGTGTTGATACTGACACATGGGATTGGAATCGTTTGAAACTGGAGTTCTACCAGAAATTTTATCCTATGCATTTGGTTCATCATGATCGGAATTATATTTATAAATTTTGTCCTCGTGAAGGAGAAAGTATCGCTCAATCTTGGGGGAGGCTCAATTATATGCTCCATACATGCCCCAATCATGAGCTTGATTCTTCAAAATTCTTATGATCGACTTTCTCATAATGATTGAAATATGCTTGATTCTTCTTCAAATGGTTCTTTTATGTGGAAGACGATTGAAGTTAAACGGGATCTTCTTGAAAATATTAAGCGCAACCATGAGGATTGGGAGATCGACAAAGGTAATGAGTTTGTTATAAATCTTGAGTTTGATTGTGTTAAATCTTTTATGGAAACAAATGCCTTTGAGAAACTCAACACCAAGTATGGACTTCACTCTGAAATAGTAGCCTATTTTCGTGAATGTTTTTCTACTCATGTTGATTTTCCTAAGGTGAAGTGGTTTAAATACCATGCACCTATAGCAATTAAGGAAAACCACTATGTCGTTGATCCAAAGATCTTTGGGGATATTTACCCCTACCGGTGTTCCATGGATGAGGAAGAAGACACCAATTTAGAGGAGATGGATGATGCTGGTTCAGATGCTAATTCAGATAAAGATGAAGATCCAGTACCTCAGCCAGGAGACGCGCACGTGGAATTCAAGAAATCGAGCCTCCCTAAAGGAAAAACCAACCCTATACCCAATTTATACGTTCTCATTTTCTGCACGAGAGAAAAGCGGCCTTATGCAAAAGGATATTGAAGCTACAGCGAGAGAATGACAATTTAAGGGAAGAAAATGTCATCCTCAAGCATAAATTGTAGGATAAGAGTACTACTACAACACCACCACCATCACCGAACAACACTAGAGTACATGGATATGGGCACCACCTTTGGCGTATCACTTGAGTACATGGATATATGCAAAAGTATGATAGAGAAGAGGAGATTTACATATAAATACACTATTTTGAACACCGGCTATGCTTATGAGCTCCCATCAAAATAATATATAATGACCAATTTTTGAAGTCGGACACGGAAGACAACATAATGATCATGGTTGTTTTCATTTGCATAAAATTTATATGGTATTGAATCCTTTAACATGTGATGCTTGCTTAAGATCTTTCACTAGCCCTCAAGAGTCGCACTAAGTACAAATACTACTTGTGCATCCATAACCTTTAAAACCAGTATCTTGCCATCAGAGTCCACCATACCTACCCATGGATTGAATAAGTGTGGGGACCCAGACTTACGAGTCGGGATCGCCGAATGAACATGCTCAGTGATCCCAGAGATCATTACTCACCGAACACACAAATGTTGAATATTAAGAGGCTTACGTCCAAGTACAGAATTATTACAACACATGACCGAATGGTCAAGTTCACAAGGTAGGGCCTATACGGCCAAATCACACTGATACAACTAGTAGCGGAAATCTTAGTGCTAAGCGGGTGCCATGCCATCAGCCTACACCAACAGGCGTTCTAACTGGGAAGCGTCCTAGTTCGCAGGGTCGTCTCCGAAGACGTACTCTTCTCCAAACTCCGGTCCTTCCATGTATCGTTAATAATATAACCAGTGGCAAGCCAGTGAGTACTTTGAATGTACTCGCAAAGAGCCCACGATATGAACAATGCAGTTGGTAGAATAACAAGTAATATGCAGTTTGGTGGACAACCGTTTAACTGTAAATAAACATGATCATGTAAGTGCAACCTAAGCTAGATGTTCTTTAGCAGAACACGTTACATATATCAATATATCTGTTAAACGCTGAACACTCCGGGTTCACCCGGTATGCCAAGTCACCCAACTTGGTCATATCAACTCTTTCATATAAACACCATTAAACACACACACACACACACACACACTTGGTTTATGCGGAAACGACTAGACGTAGTTTAAGCAGCACCACCCAACTGTCCTTGACCGTGGACACGGCTATTCGTATTGTTTGACACTCTGCAGATGTTGTACACTGTACCCACGAGATCCGAGAAACATCCGTGTAATCCACGACTTGCGGTATATAACATACCCGAGGTAAGTACCCGATCAATGCATTTCCCCTGACAATACTAGACAAAGAGATCCACTCGATTGGTACCCAGCCCACATGATGTACGTCTTACGAGCACAGACTCCGGACAGTATCATCCATGCGGGGACCAACGGTGTGCCCGAAACACGTAAAAACGGCATAGTCGCCCTACCTGACATGACCCCGTCATGAGAGTGACCACACATCACTCCCGCCACTAGTAATGTGGCTCTTTGCTAGCACCGACCAGAGTAATCAACAAAGCCTCGTGCCATAAAGGGGTAACGTGGTCGCACATGTAAGGTTGGGATGGTCGACACATCATAAATCTAATCCCATTTCCGAAACCACTCACACCAAAATACCCGGTGCACCACTTCACCAAAAGTGGCCACCTAACTCATTATCACCCTCGGGCATTAGTGGCACCCGACGGGGTTTTCATAAATCTTTGATTTATACCATCGTCATGCTCATGCTATCATTATGCTTAGCTCTATTCGTCAACATGATATTAGCGTGATCGTCATAGGTGGTAGGATCATGCTCAAAATGTAAGTTCTCCGGAGGAGTCATTGGTAACATCACTTCAATGATTTCCCAATACTTATGATCACATGCAATGGAATATTTTCTACACTAGCATGCAATATAACATATGCTCGAACATGGTCAAAGGGATGCTTGCCTTGGTCAGCTAACTATCCTGGGTCTTCAGGGTCTTCAAGTCAAACTCCTTCGTCAATCTGGATTTCCATCGTCGTAATAAATAAAAAGCAATAAGTAGCTCACTCCAAAACATATCACAAAGTCACCTTAAAAATGTTGCGTAATTCTGATAAATCCATATTGTTATTCTAAAAAATTTTGGCTCTGGTTTTAGTGAAAGGATATTTTTAAAAGAAATTTACCAGAAGAAAAATATTCCAAAAGGCATTTTTAATTATTATAAAACAGATAAGTTGTCCTAAAAATTGTCTAAGAGATCTATTATATACTCCTCATTTTTAGAAAAATAAGAGTGGAAGAATCATTAATTTTCACTTGTTAAATCTTATTATAAAAATCTTTTAAAACCGAGGTTTAAAATAAAAGAAAAAGGGCAACAGCCTTGGCATGGCTCGGCCTGGGGCTGGGTCGGCCCAGATGGCTGGCCAGCCAGCCTGTCCAGGAGCGCGCGCCGTCAGGTTTGAACCTGACGCGTGGGCCCATGTAGTTAGCGGCTGCGGGGAGCGAGGGAGAGGAGGATGGGCCACCGACAGGTGGGATACACCTGTCGGGGTCGTCTTGTACCTCTAGACAGAGAGGAGGAGGAGCACGCCGGTGTGGCTACCGACGTCCTCAAGCCCAAACAACGGAGGGAATAGGTCCGGCTCATAGTCGCCTACCTGTTGGTGGTCGAGTTGACGACGGGTTGTCATGGTTCACCGGTGACGAGGTGGCCACGGCTGAGAGGTTTCGGTCAACGGTGGAGGTGGTGGCTACGGGCAAGGAATCGATCGGGAAGAGAGGGGAAATGATCCTAGGGTCACGGGGAGTGTGTAGGTGGGCAGAGGGGTGCGAGAACCAACGTGTAGCCGGAGATCGATAGGAGCTCTAAGACAGAGGGACCTCGGTCGATCTCGAGCACCGGGGCTCTGCTTGCTCAATGGAGTGGCTAGGGAGGTGATTGGGGTCTAGGTGGAGTGGAGTGAGGGAAGCTTGAGCGAGGGGGTGGCCTTATATAGGCCCGCGACGGTGCACCGATAGGGAAGCTCCGGTGGTTTCACCGTGGCGCACAGGGAGCACAGAGAGAGGCTGGGATCGAAACCACGGTCTTAGGACATGGTTTTGGACCTCTGAGCTCACTTCAAGAGAGGGGGAGCGAGGAGTGGCGTGCCTGCATGGCTGCGTTCCTCTGGCTGAACCTGGTGCGCACGGGCACGCTTCGCACCAGCTCTTAGCGCGGGAAAGGAGGGGCCCTGGGGGCTTCCTGATGCAGAGGAGCTGTCGAGGGAGAGGAGAGACACCACTAGGAGGCTGGAACTGGCCGAGGGAGTCACCCCCACCTCGGTTGCTCTCTGTAGCGCGCCCAGAGCACAACTTTGGGATGCCACGACATGCTGGCACGCTCTTGGGTGCCTTGTATGTGTATGGCGTGTCCTGTGCCCTTGCTTGGAGATGCCTAGCCATTTGAATCCCCTGGGAGCATCGGCTAGTCAAAGGAGGGGAGGAAACCAGATGTTGACAGCCTTGGGCTGAAGCTTGGATTAGGGTTTTTGGATTTTCTACTTAGAACCAGAGAAGAGCCACTTGACTGGAGTTGGGCATTGATGCTAGCCACCTAATCTAGGAGTTTGAGAGAAAGGGAGTGGGTGTAGCTGGGGTTAATAGGGGTTTTGCCAATCTGTCAGAAGGTGCTCGAAAGTGGTTTGGGGTGGTTGCACCCTACCACTGGCTATGCAACTTAACATGACTGGGTTTCGTGCACAAACATAAGGCTACACCAAGTTTGGGCTCCATTGGACAAGTTTAGCTATGTAAACTTGAAATCACTCCTAAATGGCCAGATCTATTCCTTCCAAAGGGAGTGTGGGCAAATCAATTCCCACAAATCCCATTTTTGGCATGGATTCCTCATTTTAGGTATTAGGCACTCCTGCAAAGTTTCAGCTCCACTCGATAAACTTTGCTATGTAGAGTTGCTCTAACTTCATACTGGACATAAAGGGTTTTGGAATTATTTGGTGACCCTAACCAACTTGGATCAAGGTGAAACTTTATATGGGCACCAAATATGGCTTAGGGAGGTCAGTGTAATTTCCTAGGAATTTATTGAGAAGATTTCTTTTGGAAATATTTCAAAAGGTCAAAACAGGGGTTGAAAATCTTATGTATGGAAAAGATAAGTCCTGTGAGTATCTCCAAATTTTCTCAGATTTTTCGAGGAAGAAAAGTATTTTTCCATATGGGAATATTATTTCTGGCCTTAGAAATGGACATGCAAATAAAATAGGAAAATAATTTTAGAACCAAATCACCAACTTTGGGTGAAAGCACTCCTTGCTATCAAGGACTTGTAGTGCAACCCAAAGCAGGGTTTTCAAATAACCAGAAATAAGAGAAAGGATTTTGAGAATATTCAAGTTATGAAAAGCATGGTTTTGATAACACACAATCAAGCATACAAGCATACAATGACAACCATGGCACTCACATCATTAATTTTGGAAAAGTTTTAATAAACTCGGATTTTTGAATTACAGTAAAAGTGTAGTGAAAACAGGGTGTGTTTTAATAAACTCAGATTTTTGAACTACAGTAAAAGTGCAGTGAAAGTAGGGTGTGACAAACCTATCCCCCTTACAAGAATCTCGCCCCCGAGATTCCTAAGCTAGGTGCTAAAAAGGTACAGAAATTTAGATCGGAGATAGTCTTCACGCTCCCATGTTGCTTCTGCTTCGGTGTGGTTGCTCCACTGAACCTTGAAATACTTGATGGGGCGCCTTGTGGGGCAACGCTCTGCTTCATCCAAGATGCGGATCGGTCTCTTACGATAAGTGAGATCTGGCTGGAGGTCAATGGTCTGATGGTCAATGTCCTTATAAAGATCTAGATGGTTCGGCGCTTGTAGACATTTCCGGAGTTGTGACACATGGAAAACGTTGTGCATACCCGAAAGTTCAGGCAGTAGCTCGAACTGGTAAGCAACTTATGCACGCCTTGCCATGATCTTAAAAGGAACAATGAACCTTGGAGCAAGTTTCTCCTTGACGTGGAAACGCTTGGATCCCTTGAGGGGCGTGACGCGAGGGTACACCTGGTCTCCGAGAATGAACTCCACATCTCTGCGGTGAGAATCCGCATAGCTCTTTTGTCACGACTTGGCTGCCTTCAAGTTTTCTCGGACAAGTTGCAGCTTATTTTCTCCCTCCTATAGAACTTCCAGCCTGGAAATCAACCCTTCGCCAGTTTCGGATCAGTTGATCGGGGTGCAGCACTTTCGTCCGCACAGTACTTCAAATGGGGCCATCTGAAGACTGGACTGGTAGCTGTTGTTGTATGAGAACTCAGTGAACGGCACACAGTCTTCCCATTGGGCACCATGTGCCAAGACAAAAGCACGGAGCATATCTTCGAGTATCTTATTTACTCTCTCCGTCTGTCCGCCCGTCTGCGGGTTGAAAGCAGTGCTGAAAGAGAGCTTGGTTCCGAGGGCTTCTTGGAACTTCTTCCAGAATCTTGAGGTGAACTGCGTGCCTCGGTCAGATACAATCTCCTTGGGAACTCCGTGGAGACTCACTATACGATGGATATACAGACTAGCCAACTGGCTTCCATCATAAGTGGTGTTGACTAGAATGAAATGGGCCACCTTGGTCAGGTGGTCGACAATGACCCATATGGAATTGTGCCCCTTGCTTGATCTGGGCGACCCAATGATGAAGTCCATGCCAACTTTGTCCCACTACCATTAGGCACTTGCAGAGGTTGTAGAAGTCCAGTAGGTCGTTTATCCTCAGCCTTGACTCGCTGGCACACGACGCACTTGGCAACATAAGACGTTATTTCCCTCTTCATGCCATGCTACCAGAATTTCTCTCGCAGGTCTTGATACATCTTGGTACCACCGGGATGGATAGAGTAGGGTGTGTCATGGCCCTCCTATAGGATCAGATCCTTGAGTTCCGCCTTGTTGGGTACGCATAAACGTTTCCCAAACCACACTACTCCTTGCTCATCCACCGAGAATTCTAGGGCCTTGCCATCCTGGATCTTCTTCTTGATGCCTTAAATGCTCTTGTGCCCCTTCTGGGCCTCCTTGATGTCGTCTGCCAGCGTTGGTTTGACTCCGAGGTTAGCAAGGAATCTTGGTTCAACTAGCTCCAACCCGAAGCTTTTCATCTCTTCATACAAGGTGTGTAGCCTTTCCTTGAGCATAACATTCAAGGTGATGGCCTTCCGGCTTAAGGCATCGTCCACCACATTGGCCTTACCGGGGTGGTATTGAATGCTGAGGTCGTAGTGTTTGATTAACTCCAACCATCTTCACAGCCTCATATTCAATTCCCGTTGAGTAAAGATATACTTCAGACTCTTGTGGTTAGTGTATATTTCACATCGCTTCCCCAGAAGATAATGTCGCCATGTCTTCAAGGCATGCACTACTGCTGCCAACTCGAGATCATGGGCGGCATAGTTCTCCTCATGCGGGCGCAGTTGTCGTGATAAATATGCTACGACCCTGCCGTCTTGCATTAGGACTCCACAGCGCCCGGTTCCGGAGGCATCACAATATATCACAAACTCCTTGATGATATCTGGTGTAGCCAATACCGGGGCAGTAGTCAATCTCTTCTTCAACTCCTGGAAGCTTGCTTCACACTTCGGCGTCCATTCAAACTTCTTGCCTTTCTTCAAGAGCTGAGTCATGGGTCAAGCGATGCAGGAGAATCTGTATACGAACTTGCGGTAATATCCTGCGAGTCCGAGGAAGATCCTGACTTCCTTCACATTGATTGGCGACTCCCAATTGGTTACCGTATTAATCTTGGAAGGATCGACCGCCAATCCGTTTGCCGTCATGGTATGACCCAAGAATCCAACTCCGTGCAGCCAGAATTGGCATTTGCTGAAGTTGGCATAAATTTGGTGCTCCCGAAGCTTCTCCAACACTAACCTCAAGTGTTGCTCATGCTCTTCTTCGGACTTGGAGAAAATTAATATGTCATCGATGAATACGACGACAAACTTATCCAAGTATTCCAAGAAGACCTTGTTCATGAGGTACATGAAGTATGCTGGGGCATTCGTCAACCCAAATGACATGAGAGTGCACTCGTATAGACCGTACCGGGTCACGAATGCAGTCTTGGGTATGTCTTCAGGTCGAATCTTCAGTTGGTAATATCCAGATCAGAGTTCGATCTTGGAAAATACTTTGGCTCCATTTAACTGGTCAAACAAGTCTTCAACCTTGGGGAGTGGGTACTTGTTCTTGATCGTGACTTCATTGAGAGAACGGTAAACGATATAGAGTCTGATAGTCCCATCCTTCTTAGACATGAACAGAACAGGTGATCCCCAAGGTGATTCACTCGGACGAATGAATCCCTTCATGTGTTGCTCATCCAACTGATTCTTCACCTCTGCTATATCTTCGGATCCCATCCTATAAGGCTTCTTATAGATAGGCCTCGACCCAGGCATGATCTCAATGATGAACTCGATGTCTCGGTCGGGAGGCATCCCTGGTAGCTCATCAGGAAAGACGTCCGGGTATTCACAGACTATCGGCACTCGATCTAGCTCTTCTCCCGATAGTCTATTAACCTGCGGGACTCGGGAGGATACAGGCTCAGAGATATACTTGACTTTGACCCCTTGGTCATTTGTCATGGTAATAGTCCCGTTGGCACAGTCCAAGATGCTCTCGTGTTTGGCCAACCAATCCATTCCAAGGATTACTTCTAAGCCTTGCGACTTAATGACGATGAGATCTGCTGAGAAGCTTATCCCATTAATATTGATCCCGACTCCTCTACATCCTAGGTTGGTCCTGAGCACTGCTCCCGGGGTATGTACTGCTATTTTCCCGTTAAGTAGGGTAGGCTTCAAACCACATTTTTTTGCAAACTTCTGAGTAACAAAAGAATGCGAAGCACCACAATCAAACAATAGTGTTGCTGGGGTGGAGTTGACGAGGAACGTACCCAGAATGCACTCCGGGTCTTCTTGTGCCTCTTCTGTGGAGATGTGATTAACACGTCCCCTGTTGTGATTAAGAAAGGAAGGATGATTGGGCTGGGGGCTTCCGGGAGATCTGGGAAGTGGCCTCCATCCTGGGCAGCGCCCAGACCCTGGCCTCCAACTGCGCCTTCAAGTAGTTCGCTCGGGAGGTGAATGCCTCTCTCCCGAAGCTCGAAGCAACACGACCCCTCAGCTGGTCCCAAACCACCATCACCTTCAACCCAAGTGATCATCTCAGGTTCTCGTTCATGGCGGACAAACTCCCCATGATGTGCACCCCGACCATGAACAATGTCCTCGTCACAAAGACCCATATCGACAGTGGAGCGGGGCTCAACGTCCTCTCGGTCGAGACCTTCGAAAAACTCCAACTGTCGTACAAACAGGTCATGCCCACCAAGCCTTCTCAGCAGTTATACAGGGGTCCACCATGCCCATCGGGCAGGCATCTGCCGGTCACCTTCGGCGAGCGCAAGAACTGTTGGAAATATGCCCTAGAGGCAATAATAAATTAGTTATTGTTATATTTCTTTGTTCATGATAATCATTTATTATCCATGCTATACTTGTATTGATTGGAAACACAATACATGTGTGGATACATAGACAAAACACTGTCCCTAGTAAGCCTCTAGTTGACTAGCTCGTTGATCAAAGATGGTCAAGATTTCCTGACCATAGGCAAGTGTTGTCACTTGATAACGGGATCACATCATTAGGAGAATCATGTGATGGACTAGACCCAAACTAATGAACGTAGCATGTTGATCGTGTCATTTTGTTGCTACTGTTTTTCTGCGTGTCAAGTATTTATTCCTATGACCATGAGATCATATAACTCACTCGCACCAGAGGAATACCTTGTGTGTATCAAACGTCACAACATAACTGGGTGACTATAAAGATGCTCTATAGGTATCTCCGAAGGTGTCCGTTGAGTTAGTATGGATGAACACTGGGATTTGTCACTCCGTGTGACGGAGAGGTATCTCGGGGCCCACTCGGTAATACAACATCACACACAAGCCTTGTAAGCAATGTGGCTTACTGTATGTCACGGGACGAGTAAAGAGACTTGCCGGTAAACGAGATTGAAATAGGTATGCGGATACCGACGATCGAATCTCGGGCAAGTAACATACCGAAGGACAAAGGGAATGACATACGGGATTATATGAATCCTTGACACAGAGGTTCAACCGATAAGATCTTCGGAGAATATGTAGGATCCAATATGGGCATCCCGGTCCCGCTATTGGATATTGACCGAGGAGTTTCTCGGGTCATGTCTACATAGTTCCCGAACCCGCAGGGTCTGCACACTTAAGGTTCGACGATGTTTTATGTGTATTTGAGTTATATGGTTGGTTACCGATTGTTGTTCGGAGTCCCGGATGAGATCACGGACGTCACGAGGGTTTCCGGAATGGTCCGGAAACGAAGACTGATATATAGGATGACCTCATTTGATTACCGAAATTTTTTCGGCATTACCGGGAATGTACCGGGAGTGACGAATGGGTTCCGAATGTTCACCGGGGGGGCCAGCCCACCCGGGGGAAGCCCATAGGCCTTAGGGGTGCCGCACCAGCCCTTAGTGGGCTGGTGGGACAGCCCAAGAGGCCCTATGCGCGGGAGAGAGAAAAAATCAAAGAGAACGAAAAAAGGGGGAAGTGGGAAAGTAGAGAAGGACTCCACCTTCCAATCCTAGTTGGAGTAGGATTGGGGGAGGACTCCTCGTCCCCCCCCCCCTTCGGCCGACCCCTAGGGGCTCTCTTGAGCCTCAAGGCAGGTCCCTCCCCCTCCCTCCTATATATACTGAGGTATTAGGGCTGATTTTAGACAACTTTGCCACGGCAGCCCGACCACAGACCTCCATGGTTTTTCCTCTAGATCGTATTTCTACGGAGCTAGGGCGGAGCCCTGTTGAGATAGATCGTCACCAACCCCCGGAGCGCCGTCACGCTGCCGGAGAACTCATCTACCTCCCCGTCTCTCTTGCTGGATCAAGAAGGCCGAGATCATCGTCTAGCTGTACGTGTGTTGAACGCGGAGCTGCCGTCCGTTCGGCACTAGATCAGAGCGGATCGTGGGACGGATCGCGGGACAGTTCGTGGGACGGTTCGCAGGGCGGATCGAGGGACGTGAGGACGTTCCACTACATCAACCGCATTTCTTAACGCTTCTTGATGTGCGATCTACAAGGGTACGTAGATCCAAATCCCTTCTCATAGATGGACATCACCATGATAGGTCTTCGTGCGCGTAGGAAATTTTTTGTTTCACATGTGACGTTCCCCAACAATGGCATCATGAGCTAGGTTCATGCGTAGATGTTATCTCGAGTAGAACACAAAAGTTTTTTTGGGCGGTAATGTGCGATTTGCTGCCCTCCTTAGTCTTTTCCTGATTCCACGGTATTGTTGGATCGAAGCGGCTCGGACCGACATTACTCGCACGCTTACGAGAGACTGGTTTCATCACTACGAGCAACCCCGTTGCTCAAAGATGACTGGCGAATGTCGGTTTCTCCAACTTTAGTTGAATTGGATTTGACCTAGGAGGTCCTTGGAGAGAGGTCAAATAGCAATTCATACATCTCCGTTGTGATGTTTGCGTAAGTAAGATGCGATCCTACTAGATACCCATGGCAACCACGTAAAACATGCAACAACAATTAGAGGACGTCTAACTTGTTTTTGCAGGGTATGCTTGTGATGTGATATGGACAACGATGTGATGTGATATATTGGATGTATGAGATGATAATGTTGTAAGATTTAATATCGACTTGCACGTCGATGGTACGGCAACCGGCAGGAGCCATAGAGTTGTCTTTAAACTAACATTTGTGCTTGCAGATGCGTTTACTATATTGCTAGGATGTAGCTTTAGTAGTAATAGCATGAGTAGCACGACAACCCCGATGGCGACACGTTGATGGTGGAGATCATGGTGTGGTGCCGGTGACAAGAAGATCGTGTCGGTGCTTTGGTGATGGAGATCAAGAAGCACATAATGATGACCATATCATCTCACTTATGAATTGCATGTGATGTTAATCCTTTATGCACCTTATATTGCTTAGAACGATGGTAGCATTATGAGGTGATCTCTCACTAAAATTTCAAGACGAAATTGTGTTCTCCCCGATTGTGCACCATTGCGACAGTTCGTCGATTTGAGACACCACGTGATGATCGGGTGTGATAGACTCAACGTTCACATACAACGGGTGCAAAACAGTTCCACACGCGGAACACTCTGGTTAAACTTGACGAGCCTAGCATGTGCAGACATGGCCTCGGAACACAAGAGACCAAAATTTCGAGCATGAATCGTATATTTGATATGATTAGCATAGAGATGCTTACCACTAAAACTATTCTCGACTCACGTGATGATCGGACTTGAGATAGTGGATTTGGATCATGTACCACTCAAATGACTAGAGAGATGTACTTTTTGAGTGGGAGTTCTTAAGTAATATGATTAATTGAACTAATTGTCATTAACATACACTACTGGAATTGAGAAATTTGCCGTCTGCCATGCCTTTGCCGTCTGCTGATGCATGGAAAAGATCCTCTTTGCCGTCAGCTGGTACAAAGCAGACGGCAAAGAGGTTGCTGATGGCAAAGGTTTTATTTGCCGTTGGCCACCTCTTTGCCGACTGCTGAAGCATGGCAAAGGCCCCACAGGCGGACGACAAAGAGCACGCAGACGACAAAGGGGCGCCACCCTAACGGCCGAAGCCCGCCCCACCCCACCCACCCCTTTTCCGTCTGCCTCCCAACTTGTGCAAACGGCAAAGGGGCGCTCCCCCTAACGGCACCCAGGCCCCACCCCCGCTCCCCTCGATCTCCTGCCTCTCTCGCGCACGACCCTACCCACTCCAGCACCGCCGCCACCACCACCAGAGCTGCTCCGGCCCACCGCCGCCGCCCACGACCGGAGCTCCCCGCTCCCCTCCTCCCGCGTCCCTCCTCCCTGCGGCCCTCCTCCTCGCGCTCTACCCACCCAAGCACCGCCACCACAACCACCGGAACCGCTCCGGCCCACCACCGCGGCCCACGGCCGGAGCTCGCCCTCCCCTCCTCCCCGCGCACCTCCTCCCTGCCGCCCAGGGCCGGAGCTCGCCCTCCCCTCCTCCAACTGCCCTCCTCCCACTGCAGGTAAGTTTTTTTTTCTTTTTGTCTTTATTTCCTGTTTTTTCTTTTAAATTAGATAGTTAATATAGATAGTTAGTTTATTTTCTGTTTTTTCTGTTAAATTGGATAGTTAGTTTTTTCTGTTTTTTATGTGAAATTAGATAGTTAGTTTATTAGGTAGAAAAAGTAGATAGAGAAGAAAACAATAGATAGAAAAAAAACTTAGAAGAAAATAAGAGAATAATAAACTAGAAGAAAAAGGAAGAAGAAGAAGAAGAAAGAGGAAAGGAGGAGAAAGATAAAAGAAAGAAGAAGAAGAGCAGGAGGAGGAGGAGGGGAGGAGGAGGAGGAGAAAGAAGAAGAATAATAATATGATGATCAAGAAGAAAAAGAAGAAGAAGAGGAGAGAGGAGAAGAAGAAAGAAAAGGACCCCGACCCCCGATCCCCGGCCGACGACCCCCGATGCCCGACGCCACCAACCCCCGACCCTCGACCCCCGACCTCCGACGCCACTGAGACCCGACTCCCGACCCCCGACGCCCGACACCACTGACCCCCGACCCCCGACTCCCGACTCCCGACCCCCGACTCCACTAACCCCCGACCCCCGATGCCCGACGCCATTGACCTTCGACTCCAGAAGCCACTTACCCTTGACCCTCGACCCCCGATGCCCGACGCCACTGACCCTCGACTCCCGACGCCACTGACCCTCGACCCCCGACCCCCGACGTCCCTGACCCTCGACCCCCGACCCCCTACCCCCGACCCCCGACACCATTGACCCCCAACCCCCGACCCCCGACACCTCTTCGGCCTCTTGTTGACCAAAGAGACCCCAACCCCCGACACCAGGGATCCTCGACCCCCGACAACATTAACCCCCGACCACCGACACAACTAACCCCCAACCGCCGACGCCACCGACACCCGACATCACCGACCATCGGCGCCACCGACACCCGACACCACCGACCATCGACGCCACAAAGCCGACGGGGTCATAATTTTGTAAATTATGAGTTAGGTCACATATTTTCCGATTATGTTAATTATAAAAACATCATATTTGTGTTGATCGGTTGAATTTCAATGTGCAGTTGTTCGACAACCTCCAGGTGCGTTGGACGAGCTCCACCCTTGCGTTTGTTGGTGAGCACAAATGACTTCTCCTCCTACCCCCTTAATTTGCTCTGTCCCGGTCTTCGTGCCGATGAAACTTGCTAGCTATAGGTTTCTTCAATCATGAGTATGCGTGACCAGTATGTGTCTCCCGTTCGAAAGGGAGACATCTATAAATATGCATTTCTTTGCATATTTATAACCGCCATCCTTTCGAATTGTCCAACATTATCCATGGACAGCCCGA
The DNA here is from genome assembly GCF_904849725.1 of Hordeum vulgare subsp. vulgare. Classification (NCBI taxonomy): domain Eukaryota; kingdom Viridiplantae; phylum Streptophyta; class Magnoliopsida; order Poales; family Poaceae; genus Hordeum; species Hordeum vulgare. Next base: position 380,653,042 of record NC_058519.1, on the reverse strand, counting down.
GTATGTGTAGATTGGGTTTGTTTTCCCGTATGCTGTGCTCCGGATCCGATGCGGAATTTCGCCAGTGCCTCCCCTGTTGTTCTCCGGGTACACATCCTCTCTGCTTATTGCCGAGACGTGTATCAGGAGAACAGCGGGGAGGTACTGCCGAAATTCCGCGTCGCATCTGGAGCAGAGCATGGGAAAACGAACCCAGTCGACACATACTCGGGTGGGATTAGGACCCATCTTTACCTATTAGCGTGTAGGTTGCATGGACGTAATAAAACTGACAAACTTGATTAGCGTATGAATATAGATGATGAATTATATATTTATTTCTTGTGCCCCCATAGGTAGCTAGGCAACATGAGTGATCGTGCTTGGATGTACACTGGTCACACTAGTCAGAAAGACATGACCCATGAATGGTTAACAAAAACCGGGGGGTTTGTGAGAGCCGCATTTGCAAATGGCCAGCATAAATCATGGTGCCCCTGTCCCAACTGCGACAACTGGAAAAAGCAGACAGAGTTTGAAATGGTTAAACACCTGCAGAAGTGGGGTTTTACGCCTAATTATACGGTGTGGACTTTTCATGGTGAGTCTGACCAACGTGACAGAGCTGAGGTGATTCGTCGTCGCACCGACGAGCATGGTACCGGCATTGAAGACATGGTGCAAGACTTTGATGATGCTCGTGATTCGGACGATGAGATGGAGGAATCTGCAAAGGCCTTCTATGAAATGCTGGAGTCTTCAAAACGTCCTCTCCACGAGCAGACTGAGATTTGTGAGCTGGATGCCATCGCTCAAGTAATGGCTCTGAAGGCTCAATTCAACCTAGGCAGAGAATGCTACAACGCGATGATGACGATATTTGGACGCTTTCTACCCAAAGGCCATGTACTGCCTGCAAACCTGTACCAGTCAGAGAAAATCCTCCGTGTACTTAAGATGCCCTATGAGAAGATACATGCCTGTGAGAATGGATGTGCCTTATTTAGGCTTGAGTATGCGGCCTTGAACTATTGCCCCATTTGCAATTCTTCTAGGTATATTGTGGTAGACAACGGCATGGGTGAGAAGAATCAGACCAAAATCCCCATTAGTGTTCTTCGATATCTGCCAATCGTACCAAGACTTCAACGTCTTTTCATGGTCGAAGAGACGGCCAGACAGATGACATGGCACAAATTGGGCAAAAGAACTGAACTAGATGCGGATGGGAACAAGATGCTGGTACACACTTCAGATGGTTTTGCGTGGAGGCACTTTGATGCATTACATAAGGATAAATCGGAAGATCCAAGGCAACCTAGAGTTGCCATCAGCACGGTTGGGTTCAATGTGTATGGTATGACGGCAGCACAATACAGTTGTTGGCCTGTATTTGTCATTCCACTAAATTTGCCACCCGGAGAGATTATGAAAAGAAAGAACATTTTCCTGAAGTTGATAATTCCAGGGCACAACTATCCGGGGAAGAATATGAATGTGTACATGCAGCCTCTTAAGGATGAGTTGCAAGAAGCCTGGGATAATGGGATCAAGACCTACGACGCGGCTACCAAAACAAATTTCATAATGCATGTGTGGTACATGTACTCGACGCATGATTATCCGGCGTTTGCGCTATTCGCTGGCTGGTGTGTGCATGGAAGGTTCCCGTGCACCACATGCAAGGCAGCTCTTCAGTTCCGTTGGGTGCAGGCTGGTCGCAAGTATTCTTGCTTCGACATGCATAGACAATTCCTGGATCCTGACCATAAGTTCAGAAAAGACAAGAAGAATTTCAGCAAAGGTAGAGTTGTCAAAAACACTGCACCAGCTGCGTTGACAGGCCAACGGACCCTTGATCAGTTAAACGCTCTCGAGCCTGATCCTTTGCGTCCAGGATACTTCAAAGGGTATAATACGGAACACGCCTGGACTCACAAGTCATGCTTATGGGATCTCCCTTACTTCAAAGACCTCCTTTGCCCACACAACATTGACGTGATGCACACTGAAAAGAATATTGCGGAGGCCATTTTTGGTACATTGTTCAGCATAGAGGGGAAGTCAAAAGATAATCCTAAGGCTAGAATCGACCTGGAGGCTCTATGTGATAGACCGTTGCAAAACTGGCGACAACAGAAAGGAAAGCAAAGCATAGCGAAGCCAAATGCATGGTTCAATCTTGAAAGGCCAGCTATGAGGGAAATGCTATTGTGGGTGAAAATGCGTTTAATGTTCCCCGATGGGTATGCTGCGAATCTAAAGAGGGGAGCGAGTCTTGAGAAATTGAAAATATTTGGGCTCAAGAGTCATCTTTGACACATATGGATTGAGCGGGTAATGCCGGTGATATTGCGTGGCTTTATCCCTGAGGATGAATGGCTAGTACTGGCAGAGCTGAGCTATTTCTTCCGTTCACTTTGTGCGAAAGAACTATCGCCTAGCGTGCTAGATGAAATCGAAGAGTTGGCGCCGGAGTTGATCTGCAAATTAGAAAAGATCTTTCCACCGGGCTTCTTTAATCCAATGCAACATTTGATTTTGCATCTCCTGACCGAGGCAAGAATGGGGGGGCGTTCAAAATCGATGGTGCTACTCAACTGAGAGGATGCAGAAGACGCTTCGAGCTAAGTGTAAAAATAAACGTAGAATTGAAGCATCAATGGCCGAGGCATTCAATACTGAGGAGGCGACAAACTTCGTGGCAGCACACTACGAAGCCAAAAATCATCATTTGCATAACCCGAAGCCTCGGTACAATGATGGCGATCGAGAAAAAGTTTGATCCAACCTTAGCCTATTCAAAGGTAAGCTCGCACCATCCGGTGCTTCGAAAGGGAAATTGTTGGATGTTAAAGAATGGCGGACCATTTCATTGTATATCTTCACCCACCTAACAGAAGTGCGGCCGTACATCGAGTAAGTTCTCGGTAATTTATTGTTCCGCAAATTCTAATTGCTTCGAACTACTCTTATTCCCGGATATTTGATATAGTCGATACGTCGCTGAATTCTCGGATGGAGCGGTCATCGAAAAGGATTCCGTCGAAGAGTATGAGCTTCTCGCAAAGCATGGAGGCGACTATCCCGGTTTCATCTCTTGGTTCAAACAAAGGGTAATTAATTACCATTAAGGGCCCATTTGATTTATTTGTCTAATTTGCGGCTAATGCATCCATTCCTTCGTATTAAACTTGTAGGCTGATGCAGAGTCTATGGACGCCGAGTTGAGACAAGTCGCTAATGGTTTTGACTATAAGGTCCGTTCATTTGACAAATACAACATCAACGGGTATCACTTTCGTACCTTTGGCAAAGAGCTATCTATGCTCGACCTAAAGACTACAAATTGTTCTGTCTCTGCTATCCGCGAAGGAGACACCGAGTATTATGGAAGAGTTGAAGCAATTTATGAACTTCTATTCTATGGTGAAAACCCACCGACCATCGTAGTCTTCAAATGTTATTGGTTTGAGCCGAGGGAGACTAGAAGGACTCATGAACATATAGGACTAGTCGAAATCAACCAAAACACCCACTTAGATGTTCCCGATGTCTATATTACGGCTCAACAGGCGACACAAGTTTTCTATCTACCGTGGGCCTGCCAAACTGATCCAAATCTCAAAGGTTGGGATGCCGTTTATTAAGTGCCACCACATTTTAGACCACCTACCCTCAATGAAGAGGATTACGAACCTCACATTAACCCAGACACATATGAAGGAGAATTCTTCCAAGAAACACGTATGTCCAAGAAACGTTTCAAGAACCGCTCTAGTTCACCCCAGAACATTGAAGTAGACAGCGACAGTGAATCCGTCTTAACCCCTGAGCCCGAACAGGAAGAGCTGGAAGAAGAAGAGGTTACTACTACGGATGACCTGTCACTTCTTGACCGATTACATAATGGTGGCCTTCCACATGTTATTCGTGATAGTGATGATGATGATGCATTTATTGATGATAGTGATGATCATGATGCATTTATTGACCCCGAAGCATATATAGACGAGGACGATTGTTATTAGTTCATGTCAGGTATTCAACTATTATACTATATATAAATTTTGAGTTCGTGTTAGGTATTCAATTTTTATTAGTCATGTTGGTATTTATGACGATGATACACTTAAATTATATACATTTTATTACTCCTGTTGGTATTTATGTTGTACTAATTGCATTTACTCTTTGTCATGACAGGTGTTGAAAGATGGTTGGAAAGGGTCGAAAGCACTCCGCGGCTGCTTCTTCGTCGGCGGGTGATGGGATGGGTACTTCCATTCCTGCCTCGCCTCTTCGGAGAGTGTTGCTCGCTACTATGCAAGGAGCGCCCCCCGTGAGAGGAGGTCGACCCCCCTGCGAAGCCGAGAGGCACTAAAGGTACACGTTGTATTCATGTTGGTATTTATGTTGTACTCATGTTGTATGCATATTGGTATTTATATACATTTTATTACTCATGTTGGTATTTATGATGTACTAAAGGTACACGTGGCCGCGGGAGAGGTAGGGCTACACGGTCTCCGCCACCACCCCAAGCTGATTCACCTGAGCACAGGACTTCTAGGGTGGATTCGTCTGAGGTGGAGGCTACACGGTCTCCGGTTCACGAGCCTCGGGTCGACGAGCCTCAGGTCGACGGGCCTTCGAGCCACGAGACTCGTGTCCCAGAGGCTTCCTTCCAGGCGACTCCGGAGCAAAGCAGGGATGAGGGTACGTCCCAAGAGACCCAATGGGATACCTGGGCTGAGCCAAGTGGCCATGCTGGTAGCGACGAGGAGCTGGGTGAGGGGGCTACCGTCTACCAGCGTGGTAGTTCGGGGCTCCCGCTCGTGCCAGCGACCCCCGAGAAGAGGTGGTCCATTAGGCCAAATGGGGACAAGTAAGTTAATTTACTCTTATTTAACCTTTTGCCTTCGCATTTTCTCAAATATCTAATGTTTTGGCTTTAATTTGTCATACTGTAGGGGTTGGATTGTTGCCAAGGGTGTCCGCAAGCCCAACAGCGTCCTTGGTGTTCTTTGCCGTCAAAACATCCCAAGGTTTGTTACGTTGCCCGGTCGGGAGCGAGAGGTAGGAATGACCTGGGAGGACTACTTGGGTGCCCAGGCCCCGCCGTAGGTGGAGATCGATGGTGTTTTGTGTGACATGAGGGCGGACATGGTGATCCGAAAGTTCTGGGTAATTTCTCTTTCACACAATTATAAATCAACCATAGCTATTTATTGTACTAATCGGTGTTGTCTCGTTTGCAGACCTTCAACAGGTGTGAGGAGGGATACGAGGAGGACGCGGCAAAGGTTATCGAAACCGAATGTCGCCGCCTACTTCAAAACTTTCAGGACGAGGCTTGGGTGCAGGCTGTTCGAGACTACTATGCCATGCAGCGTATTAGGATTGACAAGGCGAAGTGCCATGATGCTAAGATGGAGAAGGAGCATTACATGAAGGTAATTACATATTATTAAGGCTTTGTAGTTAGTTTCCTTGATTTGGTTCTTATGCACTCAAATTTCTCTTTATGAACTTAGGTGCCCCCGAGATGGTGTGTGGATAAGATGGATTGTTGGGAGGCCTTGGTGGATCAGTGGTGCTCTGAAACGTGGGAGGCCAACCACAACAACGCCAAGGAGAGGCGTGGCAAAATGGTTGGCGTGCCACACCATCAAGGGAGCGTCAACTTAATCCAATTTGGCGAGAACTGGGTATGTGGTTTGCTTCATGCCTCATGCAATTCATTCTTAATGCTATCTTGAGCCCTTTACCAATACAATTTTCCTCTCTCTCTTTTAGGCGTGTCACAATAAGACGGGGGCGCCACAGATGTACGACCTGTATGCGATGGCCCATACTGCCTCGTACAAGAAGGTCAAGGCATTCTCTGAGTCTGACCTCGAGCATCGAGAAAACTTCACCAACATCTCCTGCCACGACAAGCTCGTGAAGTACAGAGATCACGGGAAGGCGAGGAAAGGGGAGGACTTTAACTCGAGCGAGGGGCCTATTGATCCAGAGCTGGTGATGATAGCTGGCAACGGGAGGCCCCATGGCTCGGTCTCCATTGGAGACGTCCTTATACGTTGTCCTAGCACTCTCCGGCAGATAAAGGCACGCCAAACGAGCTCTTGTCCGGAGATAACACGTCGTCCACGGCCAGTCGAGCTTGCCATCGAGGTTAGTTTAATGGACTCAACTATCTTTCCGCTTTATGTTGCGCGTTGGAACCAATATGATTACATTGCTAACAATGAGTTGTGTTGCAGGCTGCTATTCAGAAAGAGAGAGATGCAATGCAGGCAGCTATGGCGGAGAAGGATAAGGAAATTAGGGAGCTGGAGTAGAGGACGACTGCATTGGTGGACGCGGAGAGGGCACGGAATGATGCGTCTACCACGGCCATATACAAGCTCTTCGTGGTAAGTTTCTTCTTCATGTTATTTCAAATCTTGCATTTGAATGTCCGTTTCATTAATAAATAAAAAGTTTGACTTGTCGAAACCAAATGTACAGTCTATGTGCGAGAAGAACGGCCAAGTCCCTCGGCCGATGCCAGTCATTAACGTGGCGGGGACGATTAGTTTCATTTCAGTGCCGTGATCTTAAGAGTGTCCTCATGCTAACTACACATTGCAAACGATGTTTGGTGCAGAATATCTCCTGAAACGCATCGCACGACCCTTCTACAGTCAAGCCTTCTCCAGGGCAGCCTTATCCACGTGAAACAAGCCAGAGCCACCGTGCTTCACCCTAACTTAGGTATGTTATTTCTAGTGTTTTAATAAAAGATAGCTAGACTTCCATCTAAATGACATAATTAGCTTAGCCAATTTAGCCCGAAGAAGGGAAGGAAGAAGAAGAAGAGGAGAAGAAGAAGAAGGAGAGGGAGGAGGATAAGAAGAAGGAGAAGAAGGAGGAAAAGAAGGAGAAGGAGCTCCTCCTTCTCCTTCTTCTTCCTCCTTCCTCCTTCTCCTTCTCCTTCTTCTTTTCTTCTTCTTCTCCTCTTCCTTCTCCTTCTCCTCCTCCTCCTCCTCCTCCTCCTTCTTTTACTTCTTCTTCTCATTCTCTTCTTCAACGTACCTTAGACTCATCCAAGAAAGGCTAAATTGGCTAATTATCCATCTAAATGACAGAATTAGCTTAGTTAGCTCCAAAATGACCTATTTAATAAAAAATGACCTATACTTAGCTAATTATCCTCGAACTGACATAATTAGCTCCAAAAAGGCATTCTTAGCCAATTTAGCCCGAAGAAGGGGACAAGAGGAGAAGAAAGAGGAAAAATGAAAGGAAGGAAGGAAGAAGAAGAGGAGAAGAAGAAGAAGAAGGAGAGGGAGGAGGATAAGAAGAAGGAGAAGGAGGAGAAGAAGGAGAAGGAGCTCCTCCTTCTCCTTCTTCTTCCTCCTTCTTCCTCCTTCTCCTTCTCCTTCTTCTTTTCTTCTTCTTCTCCTCTTCCTTCTCCTTCTCCTCCTCCTCCTCCTTCTTTTACTTCTTCTTCTCTTTCTCTTCTTCTACGTAGCTTAGACTCATCCAAGAAAGGCTAAATTGGCTAATTATCCATCTAAATGACAGAATTAGCTTAGTGAGCTCCAAAATGACTTATTTAATAAAAAATGACCTATACTTAGCTAATTATCCTCGAAATGACATAATTAGCTCCAAAAAGGCATTCTTAGCCAATTTAGCCCGAAGAAGGGGGCAAGAGGAGAAGAAAGAGGAAAAATGAAAGGAAGTAAGAAGAAGAAGAGGAGAAGAAGAAGAAGGAGAGGGAGGAGGATAAGAAGAAGGAGAAGGAGGAGAAGAAGGAGAAGGAGCTCCTCCTTCTCCTTCTTCTTCCTCCTTCTTCCTCCTTCTCCTTCTCCTTCTTCTTTTCTTCTTCTTCTCCTCTCCTTCTCCTTCTCCTCCTCTTCCTCCTCCTCGTCCTTCTTTTACTTCTTCTTCTCTTTCTCTTCTTCTACGTAGCTTAGACTCATCCAAGAAAGGCTAAATTGGCTAATTATCCATCTAAATGACATAATTAGCTTAGTTAGCTCCAAAATGACCTATTTATTAAAAAATGACCTATACTTAGCTAATTATCCTCGAAATGACATAATTAGCTCCAAAAAGGCATTCTTAGCCAATTTAGCCCGAAGAAGGGGACAAGACGAGAAGAAAGAGGAAAAATGAAAGGAAGGAAGAAGAAGAATAGGAGAAGGAGAAGAAGGAGAGGGAGGAGGATAAGAAGAAGGAGAAGAAGAAGGAGAAGAAGGAGAAGGAGCTCCTCCTTCTCCTCCTTCTCCTTCTTCTTCCTCCTTCTTCCTCCTTCTCCTTCTTCTTTTCTTCTTCTTCTCCTCTTCCTTCTCCTTCTCCTCCTCCTCCTCCTCCTCCTTCTTTTACTTCTTCTTCTCTTTATCTTCTTCTACGTAGCTTAGACTCATCCAAGAAAGGCTAAATTGGCTAATTATCCTACGAAATGACATAATTAGCTTAGTTAGCTCCTAAATGGTCTACTTAATAAAACATGACCTATAGTTAGCTAAGTTCTCTCCTAAATGACATAATAAGGCTTATGTAGCTGCAACATGACCTATTCCCCCTAACTTAGGTATTAAATGGCCTATAATTAGCCTAGCTAGATCCAAAATGGCTTAATAAGCATAGTTTGCTCCGGAATGACCTATTTTACCCAAGTTAGCTCCGAAACGACCTATAGTTAGCTAGGGTTCCACCTAAATGACATAATTAGCTTAGTTAGCTCCTAAATGGTCTATACTTAGCTAATTTCTCTCCGAAATAACCTATATATACACTACTTCATCTAGTATTATTTTTCTAACTTTCTTATTTGTCATTTTGCAGATTACCTTCACTTCACGGGAAGCTTGGAAAATATTGATGGAATTCTTGAAGATGCTTTCTTGTACCATGGGTTGTATTGAAACTATTGTAGTATATGAATATATGAAACTTTGTATGCACGTGGATGAAACTGGTGTAATATTTGGTTTGGTACGGATGCAACTTGAAAGTTGGATATAAGAGGTTATTTTAATATGGTTATGAGTACGAAAAGAAATTTATTTATGTCAAATATATATATATATATATCCTGATTATTGTTAAAAATGTTGGATATAACAAAAAATAAATAAATAAGGGGTTGGTTCCCCTCTTTGTCGTCTACCCCCACATGGCAAAGGGGGGAAGGAAGACGGCACAGGGGGGAATCTGCCCCCTCTCTCTCCCCTCTTTGCCGTCTGCCCCCACATGGCAAAGGGGGGAAGGCAGACGGAAAAGGGGGGGAATCTGCCCCCTCTCTCTCCCCTCTTTGCCGTCTGCCCCCACATGGCAAATGGGGGAAGGCAGACGGCAAAGGGGGGAATCTGCCCCCTCTCTCCCCTCTTTGCCGTCTGCCCCCACATGGCAAAGGGGGGAAGGTAGACGGGAAAGAGAGGAGGCCTGTCGTTAACACTTAACGGGGATGTTGCAATATGTGCCATCCCATTTATTTTGCCGTCTGCCCCCTCATGGCAAAGATTATTTGCCGTCCGCTTTGAGAAACCAGACGGCAAAGAACCTCTTCACCGGATTTTTTTTGCCGTCTACTTTGCCATCAGCTGACCGACGGCAAAGCCTTTGCCGTCCGTGGTTGCACCCTTTGCCGTCCGCCTTGGCAGAGGGCAAATTTCTGAATTTCAGTAGTGATAGTCTAATGGTCTATGCGAATTACGATGTAGCTTGCGCTATAGCTCTACTGTTTTTATATGTTCCTAGAGAAAATTTAGTTGAAAGTTGATAGTAGCAAACTTTGCGAACTGAGTCTGTAAAACTGAGGATTCTCCTCGTTACTACGCAAAAGGCTTATGTCCTTAATGCACCACTCGGTGTGATGCACCTCGAGCGTCGTCTGTGAATGTCGTGAACATCCAGAATACACGTTTCCGATGACTACGCGATAGTTCAGTGCGAAATACTTAATGGCTTAGAAGCAAGGCGCCGAAGACATTTTGAAACGTCACGGAACATAAGACATGTTCTAAAGAGATGAAATTGTGATTTCATGCTTGTGCCCTTGTTAAGAGGTATGAGACCTCCGACAAGATTCTTTGTCCATGAAGTAAAGGAGAAAAGCTCAATGGTTGAGCGTGTGCTCAGATTGTCTGAGTACGACAATCGCTTGAATCAAGTGGGAGTTAATCTTCCAGATGAGGTAGTGATGGTTCTCCATAGTCACTGCCACCAAGCTGTGAGAGCTTCGTGATGAACTATAACATGTCAAGGATAGATACAATGATCCTTGAGCGATTCGCGATGTTTGACACTTCGAAAGTAGAAGTCAAGAAGGAGCATCAATAGTTGATGGTTAGTAAACCCACTAAGTTTCAAGAAAGGCAAGGGCTAGAAGGGATACTTCGTGAAACGGCAAAACAGTTGTTGCACTAATTAAGAGACCCAAGATTAAACCCAAACCCGAGACTAAGTGCTTCTATTATGAGGGGAACGGTCACTAAGGCGGAGCTACCCTAGATGCGTGGTAGATAAGAAGGCTGGCAAAGTCGAAAGTACTATATTTGATATACATGATGTTGATGTGTACTTTACTCGTACTCCTAGTAGCACGAGGCTATTGGATACCGGTTCGGTTGCTAAGTGATTAGTAACCCGAGATGAAAGCTATGTAATAAACGGAGACTAGCTAAAGGCGAGGTGACGATACGTGTTGGAAGTGTTTCCAAGGTTGATATGATCAAACGTTGCACGCTCCCTCTACCATCGGGATTGGTGTTAAACCTGAATAATTGTTATTTGGTGCTTGCATTAAGCACGAACATGATTGGTCGTGTTTATTATAATACTATTATTCATTTAAAGAGAATAATGGTTACTATATTTGCTTGAATAAACACCTTCAATGGTTTATTGAATCTCAATCGTAGTGTTACACATGCTCATAATATTGGTGCCAAAAGATACAAAGTAATAATGATAGTACCACTTTGTTGTGGCACTGCCACTTGAGTCATGTTGGTATAAAATGCATGAAGAAGCTCCATGCTGATGGATCTTTGTACTAACTCATTTTTGAAACGTTTGATACATGCAAACCATACCTGTTGGTATAAATGCATGAAGAAACTCTATAGAGATGGATCGTTTGGACTCACTTGATTTTGAATCACTTGAGACATGCAAAACATGCCACATGAAACAAGAGAGTAACTTGTTGGGAGTAATGCATTTTTGATGTGTGCAGTCCAATGAGTGCTAAGGCACACAGTGGATATCGTTGTGTTCTTACTTCACTGATGATTTGAGTAGATACATGAGTATTTACTTGATGAATCACAAGTCTGAAATATTGAAAAGGTCAAAGCAATTTCAGAGTGAAGATCATCGTGACAAGAGGATAAACTGTCTACGATATGATCATAGAGATGAATATCTGAGTTACGAGTTTTTGGTACGCAGTTAGGACAAAGTGAAAATTGTTTCGCAGTTCATGCCACCTGGAACACCATAGTGCGATGATGTGTCTGAACGTCTGAGCCACACCCTATTATGAGATGGTGCATACTATGATGTCTCTTATCGAATTACCACTATCGTTTTTGGGTTATGCATTAGAGACAACCGCATTCACTTTAAATAGGGCACCGCTTATTTCCGTTGAGATGACACGGTATAGACTATGGTTTAGAGAAACCTAAGCTGTCGTTTCTTGAAAGTTTGGGGCTGCGATTCTTATGTGAAAAGGTTTCAGTGTGATAAGCTCGAACCCAAAGCGGATAAATGCATCTTCATAGGATATCCAAAACAGTTGGATACATTTCCTATCTCATATCCGGAAGCAACGTGTTTGTTTCCAGAAACGGATCCTTTCTCGAGGAAAGGTTTCTCTCAAAAGAATTGAGTGGGAGGATGGTGGAACTTGATGAGGTTAGTGAACCGTCACTTCAACCAGTGTGTAGCATGGCGCATGAAGATGTTCCTGTGGCGCCTACACCAATTGAAGTGGAAACTGATGATGGTGATCATTAAGCTTCGGATCAAGTTACTACAAACCTCATAGGTCGACAAAGGTTGTGTACTTCTACAGAGTGGTACGGTAACCCTGTCTTGGAGGTCATGTTGTTGAGCAACAATGAACCTACGAGTTATGGAGAAGCAATGGTGGGCCCGGATTCCGACAAATGGCTGGAGGCCATGAAATTCGAGAGAGGATCCATGTATAAAACAAAGTGTAGACTTTGGAAGAACTACTTGATGGTAGTAGGACTATTAAGTAAACATGGATATTTAAAAGGAAGACAGACGATGTTGGTGATAAGTCACTAGTAAGAAAAGCTCGACTTGTCGCAAAGATGTTTTTGACAAGATCAAAGAGTTGACTATGATGTGACTTTCTCACTCATAGTGATGCTAAAAGTCTGTTGGAATTATGTTAGTAGTTTCTGCATTATTTGTGAAATATTGCACATAGGAAGACAAAACATTGTTTCCTCAACAGTTTCCTTGAGGAAAGATTGTATGTGATACAATCAGAAGGTTTTGTCGATCCTAAAGATACTAACAAGTATGCAAGCTCCAGCGATCCTTCTATGGACTCATGCAAGCATCTCGGAGTTGGAATATATGCTTTGATGAGTTGATCAAAGCTTTTGGGTTTGTACAAATTTTATGAGAAACTTGTATTTCCAAAGAAGTGAGTGGGAGCACTATGGAATTTCTGATAAGTATATGTGGTTGACATATTGTTGATCAGAAGTGATATAGAATTTCTGTGAAGCATAAAAAAGTTGTTTGAAAGAGTTTTTCAAAGGAATACCTGGATTGCGCTACTTGAACGTTGAGCATCAAGATCTATGGAGATAGATCGAAACGCTTAATAGAAGTTTCAACAAGATGCATGCCTTGACAAGTTTTTGAAGGAGTTCAAAATAGATCAGCAAAGAAAGGAGTTCTTGGTTGTGTTGTAAGGTGTGAATTTGAGTAAGACTGAAAACCCGACCATGGAAGAAGAAAGAGAAAGGACGAAGGTCGTCCCCTATGCCTTAGCCGTAGACTCTACAGTATGCCATGCTGTGTACCGCACCTGATGTTTGCCTTGCCACAAGTCTGTTAAGAAGTACAGAGAGTGACCCAGGATTGAATCACTGAACAACGGTCAAAGTTATCCTTAGTAACTAATGGACTAAGGAATTTTCTCGATTATGGAGGTGGTTAAAGAGTTTGTCGTAAAGGGTTACATCGATGCAAGCTTTGACACTAATCCGAATAACTATGAGTAGTGAAACGGATTCGTATAGTAGAGTAGATATTTGGAGTATTTCTGAATAGCACATAGTAGTAGCATCTATAAGATGACATAAATATTTGTAAAGAACACACGGCTCTGAAACTTTCAGAACCGTTGACTAAAACCTCTCTCACGAGCAAGACGTGATCACACCCTAGAACTATATGGGTGTTAGATTCGTTAGAATCACATGGTGATGTGAACTAGATTATTGACTCTAGTGCAAGTGGGAAACTGTTGGAAATACGCCCTAGAGGCAATAATAAATTAGTTATTATTATATTTCTTTGTTCATGATAATCGTTTATTATCCATGCTATAATTGTATTGATTGGAAATACAATACATGTGTGGATACATAGAAAAAACACTGTCCCTAGTAAGCCTCATGTTGACTAGCTCGTTGATCAAAGATGGTCAAGGTTTCCTGACCATAGGCAAGTGTTGTCACTTGATAACGGGATCACATCATTAGGAGAATCATGTGATGGACTAGACCCAAACTAATGAACGTAGCATGTTGATTGTGTCATTTTGTTGCTCCTGTTTTCTACGTGTCAAGTATTTATTCCTATGACCATGAGATCATATAACTCACTTGCACCGGAGGAATACCTTGTGTGTAATTGGGTGACTATAAAGATGCTCTATAGGTATCTCCGAAGGTGTCCGTTGAGTTAGTATGGATGAAGACTGGGATTTGTCACTCCGTGTGATGGAGAGGTATCTCGGGGCTCACTCGGTAATACAACATCACACACAAGCCTTGCAAGCAATGTGACTTAGTGTATGTCACGGGATCTTGTATTACGGAACAAGTAAAGAGAATGTCGATAAACGAGATTGAAATAGGTATGCGGATACCGACGATCGAATCTCGGGCAAGTAACATACCGAAGGACAAAGGGAATGACATACGGGATTATATGAATCCTTGACACTGAGGTTCAACCGAAAAGATATTCGGAGAATATGTAGGATCCAATATGGGCATCCAGGTCCCGCTATTGGATATTGACCGAGGAGTCTCTCGGGTCATGTCTACATAGTTCTCGAACCCGCAGGGTCTGCACACTTAAGGTTCGACGATGTTTTATGTTTATTTGAGTTATATGGTTGGTTACCGAATGTTGTTCTGAGTCCCGGATGAGATCACGAACATCACGAGGGTTTACGGAATGGTCCGGAAACGAAGATTGATATATAGGATGACCTCATTTGATTACTGGAAAGTTATCGGCATTACCGGGAATGTACCGGGAGTGACGAATGGGTTCCGGATGTTCACCGGGGGGGCCAGCCCACCCGGGGGAAGCCCATAGGCCTTAGGGGTGCCGCACCAGCCCTTAGTGGGCTGGTGGGACAGCCCAAGAGGCCCTATGCGCAGGAGCCGGAAAAAATCAAAGAGAAATAAAAAAAGGGGGAAGTGGGAAAGTAGAGAAGGACTCCACCTTCCAATCCTAGTTGGACTAGGATTGGAGGAAGACTCCTCCTCCCCCCTTCGGCCGACCCCTTGGGGCTCTCTTGAGCCTCAAGGCAGGTCCCTCCCCCTCCCTCCTATATATACTGAGGTATTAGGACCGATTTGAGACAACTTTGCCACGGCAGCCCGACCACATACCTCCACGGTTTTTCCTCTAGATCGTATTTCTGCGGAGCTCGGGCGGAGCCCTGCTGAGATAGATCATCACCAACCTTCGGAGCGTCTTCACGCTGCCGGAGAACTCATCTACCTCTCCGTCTCTCTTGCTGGATCAAGAAGGCCGAGATCATCGTTGAGCTGTACGTGTGCTGAACACGGAGGTGCCGTCCATTCGGCACTAGATCGGAGCGGATCGTGGGACGGATCACGGGACGGTTCGTGGGATGGTTCGCAGGGCGGATCGAGGGACGTGAGGATGTTCCACTACATCAACCGCATTTCTTAATGCTTCTTGCTGTGCGATCTACAAGGGTACATAGATCCAAATACCCTCTCGTAGATGGACATCACCATGATAGGTCTTCGTGCGTGTAGGAATTTTTTTGTTTCCCATGCGACGTTCCCCAACAAGAACTACCACACTAAGATCATCGACTTCGACGTCGCGCACATCCGCCTATCGTACAACGCGATCCTTGGGTTCCAGGCACTCGCCAAGGTCATGGCAGTGACCCACCATGGCTACAATGTCCTCAAGATGCCAGGGAGCGGCGGTGTCATCACCATCGCCTGCGACGAAAAGGATGTCGTCTGTACGCTCGAACGTGCCTACCGCGCGGTAGCGGCGGAACACTCGGACAACGAAGAAGATGAGCCACCTCGCTGGGACCCACGCAAGAATAAGAAGTAGCTCCTCCACACGGAGCGCCCTGGGGCTTCAGACTTCGTGCCCGGGGACGGGGTCATGCCTCCCATTGCATAGGAAGGCGCGCTCGGCGCCCTCCTTGGGTCAGGGCTGGGGGCTCCCACTAGGGAGGTCCCGGGCCTGACCAGTAAGGCGAGGGTGGCGCTCGAGCACAACCCGAGGGCGAGCTCCGGCGCGCGTCCGCCCAGCTCCCGTGAGTCTGTCATCGGAGCAATCCAAGTGCTTCGAGAGGCCTAGGCCGTGCGAGGCAGGGACTGCCCAGCATCAGCAATCGCAGTCGACATCGTCGGTATAGTCGATCGGCCCCGCATCAGCATCAACACGCTCGCCATCGAAAGAGTCGCGACTCAAGGAACTTTGGCCCGCGCGAGCTGACCATTGTGGGTGTGCCCGGGCGCTAGCACCCTCATGACCTTCGGGCTGAGGAACGCGGCTGCTACCTACCAGCGACTCCAATGGGCCATGCTCATGCCTTGCGTGCTAGGGCGTGGCGAGGAAGAGGAGGTGATCCTCGGACCGAGCGAAGGTCCCGAGCCTCGTGAGACGGCTGACCAGTGAGGGTCGCGACCGTGGAAGAAGGAGATCGGGCGACGGCGGCGCCCTCGGCCCTTCAATGGCATTGTTGCCCGATGACCTTTTTGTTAGCTGCTGCCAGGTAACTTTTTGGCTTACTCCATCCGAAGGCGCCCGCAAGGCCACGTGGCTTCCAGGAGTTCAGGACATTCCCCAGCCGCCACTTTCATCTAAGCATCCTTCAGTTGTTTTTGGTCGCACCTGCTTCGGACCCTAACATTCTACCTTGCTTGCGTCTTTGGGCGGTCGACCCCCGCTTGGGGGCTCCGGTCGAAGCTTATCCTTGCAGGCCTCCTTCTGGATTCCCAACACAAATAATAATAATGATGTGGGTATTATTGATAACTTGGGTATGATATATGGTTGGTGGAACCATCTCATTAACAACCAACAATGTAGTAAATTTTGCTTTTAGCCCCTCTCTTGTTGTAGGAAAAAATTGCTTTCCGCTAAAAACTTACAGCCCCACCTGCCATATGTGCGTATAGTATAGATGATACTTTTTCACCTCTCTCTTTTGTGACTTGCCGGCATATTCGATATGCTGACCTACACGGCTGCAACATGTCATGTTGCACAGTACTTTTCCGACCAAGAGTGAGGACACGATCTATGCTCAGTGATATGCCCTAGAGTCAGATGGACTCAACTAACTTTGAAGCTTCCACTAGTTTTTGTGTAGTTTTATCTCATGAGTTGGCCTTCAGCCACTTTATTGTAATCTTTATTGTAATAAAGTACTCAATATGAGATCAGATTAATAAATTTTTGTGATTGAACTCTCGATATATACATTGATGTACTGTGTGTGTACCATCATGATCTTGGGATGGTACAGAAACACCAGAGACTTGGCCGTTTCAGGTCGGGTCGCTACAATGATGTCAAGGCTGCGTTGCTGCATGCATGACACATCATCTATGGACACGCCAGTCTTTGTGCACCACGTCACGCTGCACTTGGGTGCTTCGCCGGCCCCGACGTGGTCACTCCATCCCATGGTGCACTTAGGTGATGCTGGTGAGAATGACTGAGAATGACGACGAGGATGCATCGGAGAGAATTGTGTGTGTAGTGAGAATGAGGAGTGAGGCCGCCTGTTAAAACTGGCGGGTCAAGCGCTATTAATAGAGCAGTTGGGAGGGAGGTAGGATGCGGTTCAAAGGGGCGGCTCGCCTCCCAGAGAGACTACGTACCGTCAATTCACATGTCACATGCCTCACAATACTTCTCCCTGTGAGACTACACAGTGAACACGCCTCCCATCAATTCATGCACATATTCACATGCCTCCCGGTCAGCCTATGCGGTCGCTTGCTAGCATGCGTCCCGTCAAATCAGAACTGCTTGCATGGATCGAAGAGCGTGTATTGCTTTTTATTTTTGAGGATTAATTCTACCCCTTGATTATTACATAACCAAAGCAACGGCATGTGCAGTGTTGTTTTAACGACAATGGATTGGATTAATAAACCATTTTCGGTGTTACCATGATAGTTCTGTGTTGCATGTATTAAGATTAGATGAAAACTTTTCTCAAATGTACGGTTTATTTACCACGACCTATTTCTTCCATATCATGAAATCAGGCCAATGTTTCATGAATTCTAACTTAGTTGGTGATTTATTGGAATTTTAAAACCAAGATTCTCAATGTTTGCGGCTGAGCCACGATGCCGAGATGTTTGAAATTTATTGCCTTTGCTTGCATGGGGACTAAACATGCACCCAAGACGTAATTTTTGATTTTGTAATCCATTCAGGCGCACAACCACGTGTGTTTATAGTTAAAATTTGGAATTTGTAAATTAAATCCCTGAGGAATCAATTTAATGTATGAAATGTATTAATGTTCTCGAAAACTTCAAATTTTACAACGGCGCTCTTATTGTCACATGTTCACTACAGAAAAAGTTGGACATGCTTGCCTCGAAGTGGTGGTGGTCTGGTGGGATGGGTTTGTGTCACATGCGGTGGTGGTCCTCGTACACTCCCTCGTGCGATTACGAGCGACACACCCATTTGATGCTCCCCCCACGGTCTATCAATTTGAATAGTGCGGCGAGGGGGGTTGATCAAACGTAGTTTGTCTTTTGGTATGTGTTTTGGTGTAGATCATGGTGATACTCCACCTGAAAGTTTGAGTGTATGTGTACATGTGCTCCCATTGGCTACAAATAAGTGTACACATCGTGCACATCCGGGGGAGGGGGTATGGTTTGCAAACGTGACACATCAAAGGTGTGCATTTGGTATTGAAAACATCACACATCACCTCCGTACATATGTTAGGACGACGTGGACGTAGTCGTTATCGTCGGACATAGCCCCTCGCATTGTTATTAGTGTCGCTCCCATGTGTGGCCTCGTGTGTGGTCCATCACTTTGACCACAACAATATAGATTAATTATTGTGGACTCTTTTTTGTTTTTTGTTTGCGATAGATCATGTTGTGAGATTATCGCATGGTATAATTTGAGTGCATGTGTACACATGAATACCTCCTGTGAGCTCGAATTGGAGGGGCATATATATACTGTGTGTCTTGAACCTCGCTCTACATGGGGACTTTGTGATTAGCAAGGGTGCTACATCAAAGTTTGTGTGTTGGGTATTTAAACATCACACAATATTTCCATCCATATGCTGATCCACACGTAGACGGTGTTTTTTTGGACACTTCATCATAAGGTTGTCAATGGGAAGCCATTCATGGGCCCGTGTGGATGTCCACCGCATTGACTGGCAACGAGAGAGTGGATACCACGATGGATTCTTCTTGCTTTGTGTTCTACTATATATATATTAGGTAAATGAGTTTCCTAATTATCAAAGTCTGAGCGCGGTTCTACGTACACATGAATCATTTCCATTGCCATTTTATAAACTAGCTATACGCGCCATGAACCCGTGCTCTTGTGTGTGTGTTTTTCGGGGGGGGGGGGGGGGGCTTTTCAATTCCAAAGCATGTGACATCAAAGTTGCATATCAGGTATATATATTAATTAATTCGAACACAACACAACACTTTCGTACATATGTGTGTGCCACATTCATGTGATTGCTGTCGTCGGACACTCCTTCGCGTGATTGTCGGCGACACGCCCCATCGTGGGCCTCAATAGACGTCCATCTCTTCGACCGACAACGAGAGAGTTTTGACCAAGGTTGATTATTTGGCCCGTGTTAGAGAAAGTCTTGGTGAGATTCCCTCCAACTGACTCTAAGTCTCTCTCTCTTTATTTGTGTGTGGGGTGGACTATAATGCATGTACGTCATTAAACTCAGTGGGGTCGGGGATGTCCATGTTGCGAGCTGCATGTGCCACTGTCCACTTTCGACGAGAAGCAAGACGAGGGTGGTTTGACCATGTTGGATTCATGTAGGTTTCATTTCTGTGTTACGGTAGGGTGAGATGTGAGACCTAGTTGGGGGGCATGTATTAGCAGCTATGATTCAGTCTTGCTGAAATGAACTGGCGGCACACGAGACATGTGCCACATCAAAGTTGCGCATTGGGTATTTGGACATATCAAACCACCCTTTGCATACATATTTTTGTTCCACATGCAGGTGTGTTTGTGTTCTCACCCATTTTCTGCATTTTTTTGACAAACATGCTCATTTACATTATTATTATAGGGGCAAATAGTAGAAGTTTATAAAAAAATGACCGTTTGCTATTGTACACTCAACAGACACCATTCTTCCGAGGCTCCGACTACCCGTGTGCCACGGTCGTGTCATGTCACATCAACATGGTCAGACGATTGGGCTCCACGAGACCTCCCTCACAATCTCAAAAATATCTACCACCTTCAGCGATTTGAAAAATGGCGGTTCCGCGGATTTTACCTATTTCATAGCACACACTTATTATGTTTGTGTCATGTGCGATGTTTGTTGCTCCTGCGCGAGCCACGCCGCTTCAATCCCCTAATCTAAATTTTTAGTAGCACCGGCATTCCAGCATTACACTCCCGCCTAGTAAAATTTCCAATAGCCGTTACATTTCCTCAAACACCACCTGCCCCCCTCCCCCCTCCCCTCCCCGCACCACAAAAACTTTGTTCAAATTACGTCAAAAATAAAAAGAGGCAAACCTCCCCTCACACACACCACTCCTCCTTCACTCGAACCCTAGCTAGCTAGTCGCCGTCACCGTTGCCGCCCTATATTTTTCACTTTGTGATGTTCAATTGTACAATTTGATGTTTAAGTACAAGCTTTGTTCTATACATTCTCAACAATACCATTATGAACGACTATACTTGGTTGCTCTTAAGCTTGTTCTAGTCAGCATATGCCTATTTTGCTTTTTGGTTCCCATGGCTCTATTTGTTTCCCATGTTAGACTCCCTCTGCCCCGTAACATAGTATGTTAATACATACAATATGTTAATGTATTGTATATAATTAGATCTTATATAGTGGTTTGCACAGAGTATTTTACAACATCATTGTGCAATTGCAGTTTAGCTTCTATTATTACTTTTTGCTTGTAGGTACATATGTCACTGGTAAATATCCGCG
This sequence comes from Hordeum vulgare subsp. vulgare, assembly GCF_904849725.1. NCBI lineage: Eukaryota > Viridiplantae > Streptophyta > Magnoliopsida > Poales > Poaceae > Hordeum > Hordeum vulgare. The sequence goes on along the minus strand of NC_058519.1, from coordinate 380,632,326 downwards.
CTTAGACCCTTTTTGCGTATGGGGTAATGAGGTATTCATGAACCAACATCGTGCGAGGTAACTAATAAAGGTTGTTAGTACAATGAGTCAAAATGTGGCAATTAAACTATTTATTTATAGTTTGTCGAAGACAACAATGATCTGCAGTATATGAACTCAGAACTCTGTAGCATTTTTACTGCCCATAATCAGTGGTTAGCTGACAATGCATGTATCTTTTTCCTTTGCAGCGGTATGTAGTGTAATAAGATCACCTCTCAAACTACATGATTGTTGGACATGAAAATGTTCATGCATTTCTTCCAGGTTACAATGACTATCTGGAAGTCCTCATGAAGATATTGAAGAATGGGTGGTTGGCCATCACAAGGAGTTGGACTAGAATCGTGTGTGCATTTGACATGGAGGAGGGCATACTACGGTCATTCCGCATCACCTTTTCCAGCAACCAAAATATCTTTTCCCTCTTTCTTTACCATCTTTAATACAAGTATTCAACCGCCATTCATCATTCTTTATTTGGTCCTTATGTAATTCTTGAACTATGTACATGTGAATCGAATAATGCATTGGTTGTTGAACATATCTATGTGAGGATACGTAAAAATCTATTCCCTACTTTAAAATTCAAATTATGTAAAATTTTAAATTGTAGCCATTAAATAGAAAATTATGCATTGTGGGTCATTACGCCGCACACGGTTTGTAAATTTCAAAGTTTGTGAAATACCTAATAGTCCGACATGTTTCACAGATAGGAAACGTGTGCGACCACACACTGGATTGTCGTTTGAAACCATGTGTGATGAAATACAGTATCGCAAACGGTGCAACAGAATTCAATGTTGATGATAGAACCTCTATCGCACACAGTTCAGAAGTATAAACTGTTTGTGATGTAATACGAATTATAAGGTTGCACCATAGAATTGCGCGTGTGATACTTATCGTGTCCAATACGAGTACGAGATTGAGACGTTTCTTAAACTTATCTGACACTCGTACGATGGTTAAATTATCTTCTTAGTTACAAAATCACAAATGGTTCGGAAAATGTGTGTGTTTGTGATATACTCCTTATCATACACGCTTTATAATCGTGAATTGTTTGTGATTCAGTGCACATCATAAACGGTGCTCCACAGAATAGCGCGTGTGATGGTAGTGTGCTCTCACACGAGTTGCAAGGATGAGCCAGATGAAGTCCAACATATCTCAAATGGTTGACCACTGGCTCTCGTTTGTGATAGATGAGGACATCCCATACGCTTAGCTTTGCCAAACGTTTGCGTTCGTTGGTCACCATCGCCGATGTTTTTCTGTGTCATGTGGGATGGACCCCCTATTGCTCACACAAGCAAGGCGAAGGTTTAAAAGTACGCCGCGGAAGTGGGTTAAAAACTTTTGTATAACACGTCATTGCAGCAGTGTTCGGTGCCACAACCATCCTCTAGCTGCTTTTGCAAGCCAACAAGTTGCGACTAACGGACCTTTAGAGAAATCCACAACATACAAATCACCTTTTTTATTTCCTTCGAACATGAAGGAATTGTGAGAGGACATAAAGATAATGCATTTGGATACCAAGAATGATACAAGAATGCCTAGATTGCAAAGCTTGCCAACTTACATGAGATTGAAACCAAGGTACTGAACGCATAAGACATCATTAATAGTCTTCTCCTAGGATATGACAAATTTTCCTAACCCAATTACCTTTCCTTTGCTATTGTCGCCAAAAGTAATGTACTTCAATGAAGAATAAGTTAAGTTGGGGTCGACAAGCAATGAATTTTCTCCGGTCATGTGACTAGTGCAAACATTATCCATAATCCATTTAGTACACCCGGAGACATAGTCCCGCGGAAGACTTAGGCATTCCTAACCACCCAAATCATTGCAGGTGGCTTTGAAACATATGAGTGTGAAGGAAAGGATTTCTTTTCAAAAGCATTGAGTTGTTTCTCGAAGGTGAGTGAGCATAATCAAAAGATAGGGCATTAAAGTTCTTTCCAGAAGAGTAAGAATAATGGTTGGATGAAGTAAGCATATACTCATATTATCATCCTTTCTTAAGGACATATCGAGCATTTTCTACCCATGTGGTTAGAAAACAAGTAAGAGGTAATGCCTCGATAGTTTCCATTATTACCCAATTTTTTTGCTTTGGGGAACCATTTATGCTGTTAGGTCCGACATAGCGAGCAAATACTTTGACACTTTGATTCTAGAATAACTTGTAGTTATTCGAAGAATCATCATAGGCATAATTTGAAATGGAGATTCATATCCCGTGAGTAATGTTGGGTCTAGCACTTTGCTCTTAGCTGGAATCCATATAGTGCGAGAATATTGGTGAGGTGTCCAATAGGTACCATCTTCTTTCAGTTTCCTTTTGAAACCAACTCCTTCCTTTCTGGGATTTTTGTGAAGAATGGATTTCTTCAATACACCACAAAGGGTTTGATACCCTTGAGACTTTTGAACATTCCGATCTGAAGGAGGTAGTTCAACCTATCATTCTCATCAAGAAAAGATAAAGTTTTCTAGGTAGAGGGGTTAGCATTGATATCATTCGAGGAAGTATCTTTGTCAACATTTGAGCATTCAAAATTAGACTCATTGTTTCTATGTTCAAGATATTTTAAGCAAGGTGGAACACTCTCTTCAGGTTTCACTTTGGGTTGCTGGGTGAGAAATGAATTCTCTTTGATCAAGTATTCATGAGCATATCTTAGTTACTTGAGTTATAATTTCCTTCTCAGGTAATCATAACTAAATTTCCATGGTCAGCCAAGAGAGAATCTTGCCGATTGGTCACATCTACCATTTGAAACATGAGAGCAGAGTGCTCCCCTGTCAACGACTGGTTTTTCTCCATTTCCTCAACCAACAACCCTTCGGATTTCCTTTAGGGGTTTCTCAATTTTTCCAAGGGGGTTTTGTTTCTTCTTGGATATATTGATTAATTTAGCATGGTCATCTTAATTATAAGAAAATTGATCACTAGTGTAAGTCTTGTAATGTTTAGAGGGTACACTTTCTTTTGATGCTTTGGTCATGAAGCAATAGGGAGGAGATTCACCATCGTTTGAGTGGCTTCCAAAGAAGTTAGACGATGGAGTAGAGGTACATGTGTATGTCGGCCATGTGTGAGTCTAAATCATCATCTGAGTCAGATTCTTCTTCAGAGTCTAATGACGCTTCTTCATACGAATCCATTTCATTGCCGATGTAAGCCTCGGTGTTGCGAGAAGCGTTCTTTTAGTTTGAAGAGGACTTGTAAGGATTTGGCAAAGAAACACCTGATGCGGACTTGGAGGAGGTGTTGTCCTTCTTCTGGAAGAACTTTTTGGTTTTCTTCTCGTAATCTGAATAATAGTTCTTCTCTTTCCTTTCCTCTGGTTGTTGTTAACCTAGTCACATCTTATACTCGCATGAATATCTGCTTCCTAGAGGGATAGTCCGAAATGAACTGTCCTTGCTTTTTGCACTTTAAGCATGTGTAATCTCAAGTGGGTTTGGAGGACTTTGAATTGCCATAACTGGTTGAGCCTTTCTTCTGAAACTGGTTTTTATTTTTGAAGCATTGGAATGTTTTCGTGATCAGTGCGAGATCCTTGTTGATCCGTTCTGGGTCATGTGAATATTCTTTTGCATTATCTTCTAGGAGGATTGAACATCATCATTGAGGGCATGGATACTTTGATTAATAGAACCATACACATATCTCTTCTCTTCCTCTTGTTCCTCATGTGTGTTCAGCCTTTCCATGATATCAACAGACTTGAGGTCTTTGAAATCAGCTCTCTCTCTCTCTCATCATTAGAACCACCAGACTCAAGGAATTGTCTAGGTATCACAACAGTTTCTTCTCAAATTCATGATCAGTGATATTTGTTGCACCGTGACCTTGCACTTAATTATCAATGTCACTTAGGCGATCGAAAGTTTGTTGAAAGCTATCATTTCTTACTCTCTTGAATTGGTTTAACTTGGCATGAAGTGTGTCAATGCAGGCTTCCTTCTAATATGAAACTCCTTTAATGATATTCTCGAGGATGTCCCATAAGTCCTTTGAAATTTCACACTGACGATAGTGAAGGAATTGAGCACGAGAGAGATGACCATCAATTTCATCTTTGGCATGAGCGTCCATCTGAATGACGTGCCTCTCATGTTCTGTAGGGACGTGAGGTACTTCAATAGTGAATCCATTATGCACCACATTCCACATAACATCATCAATGTCTCGGAGGCGAATCTTCATCTTCTCTTTCCATAAGGAATAGTCCATCCAATCAAAGATCGGGATCTTGAGGTGCCACTTGTAGATTAGTGAAGACATACTTAAACTCCAAGGTTATTTGACCAAAATGAGCAGAATCAAGGAGTACCTTGCTCAGATACCAATTGTAGGCTCGAAGTATTACTACTAGAGGGGTGTGAATGGGAGTTCAAAATTTTCTTTCAAAAAACTTGAACTCTCATAACCAAGGAGCAGAATGAAAGAAAACTAAGCTACAACGAGTAACAACTAGAGTAGGAAGGAATATTACAACTCAAGCACCGTAGGAAATCACATGATTGATATGCTTAGTGGAACGCTGAAGGTAATGATAGATGCGATAAAAATCAACATGGATGCTTGATGGTGAGAAGGTGTTTGATAGACCAGCTCGCCCTTCTACAAAAGGACTACGTCTGGTTGGATGGACTTTGACTTAACACTGAAGATAAAATATCTTTACACTTTTGTCCTCGACAATTGGTTTGTCAAAATATGATGATTACTCATGGTAGATAATTGAGGCGATCTATGAACCTTTACAGACTTCTTAGAGAACCACAATTTCTCTTGGTTTCTGAAGATTTTGACACATGACCGTCTAGAGAGTTGGCAACTGTTAGGAGTAATAGGTGGAGCGTACTAGACATAGATTCAAGCGATGCTAAACCACTATCTAATTTCTTGGCTCTTGGTTCTCTCGGTGGATTGTAAACTCAAATCACTCATAAGAGGGTAGATCACAAATATCTCGAAATCAAACAAAGCAACCATCAAACAAAGCTGGTGCGGGTGGCTATTTATAGCCTAAGCCTTCCCTGAATGGAAATGACCATTTTGGACACGTGGTCCAGCCAATGGACAACCGACACGTTCTCAATGTTCAGATTTAAGAGAAACAGTAACATTGCTTGAGGAACAAGTAATTCTAACTCCTCGCTGTGAGATAAATCTCTTGCAGCAAAGAAGAACATACTCTCTTGCCGGCGAGTATTTTCTCGTAACACAAATAGATTTCTCTCTCATCTCACATAGGATTGGATTTAGCATGAGTGAATCAATGCTTTCGAACTCTATGCTCCTCTTTGTAAAAAGATGTTCCTATGACTCAGTGTAAGATAAAAAGAACAATAAAACAAATATTACGTCTTCACTTTGTCTTGTTCTTCTAAGCTATAGTCATATCTTTCGGACAAACACCGAACCAATTGCTTAGTGTAAGCAATTTCTAGGGGTTTGTAAGCATAATGTTCTGTGATAATACTCACTACAATTCAAGAGATTATCTTTGGAGTTTGACCAAACTCCTCGAGACTCCATGGACCTTTATGTGCACTAGCAAACAGACCAGTCCCTAAATATTTATGTCAACAAACTCCAAAACATAAGGAGGCAAATGATTGCACCAACACATTCATCTAAAGAACTAATGCCAGACAACCCATTTTCACTGGCAAGCTTAAAATCATAATTAAGTTCTTTATTTTCCCAATAAGCTTTGTGTTCCACCTCGATAGGTAAATAACAATCATTTCCTTAAACCATCTTATATGGGGACATGCCCATAGGATTTTTATAGGCACTTCTATATGCCCACAATGCATCATCCAATTTCTTAGACTGATTCTTTCTAGATCTATTAAATAGTCTTTTGCATGATTACTTTATTACTATATTGCTTAACTCAACTTGCCGAGTAGACGGAGGATGATAAGGTGATGCTATTATATGGTCTACATCATAACTGGCTAGATTTTTATGGAATGCACCATGAATAAAATGTGAACCACCATGAGTCATTAAGTATCTAGGGACACTAAACCTTGAGAAAATAAATTATTTAAGCATTGCAATAGAAGTGGTATTATCAACACTACTAGTTGGAATGGCCTCAACCCACATAGTAATGTAATCAACAACAACTAAAATATGAGTATATCCATTAGAGGAAGGTAAATCTCACATATAACCAAAGCATAGTGTTTGTAAGCATAACGTTCTGTGATAATCTCATACATTAAATGGTTCAATAACTAGCGAATAATTCATAGACACTTCTTGATGTCTACGAATGTTACAAATTCTTTGACATTCATCTCTAGAGAGGAGAAACTTACGTGCATCGTTAAAGAGAGTGGGCCAATAAAAACTAGATTGCAATACCTTATGAGCAGTTCTATCTCTAGCATGATGTCCTTCATAAGCATTGGAGTGAAAGTTCTTGACAATTATTTCCTGTTAATGCTTAGGTACACAATTTCTAACAACACTATTGATACGTCTCCAACGTATTTATAATTTTTTATGGTTCGATGGTATTATCTTGTCAAACTTTGGATGTTTTGTATGCATTTTATATCTTTTTTGGGACAAACTTATTAACTCGGTGCCAAGTGCCAGTTCTTGTTTTTCTGTGTTTTTGACCTTTTTCAGAGGAAAATATTAAACGGAGTCCAAACGGAATAAAACCTCCGAAAATATATTTTTCGGAACAGAAGATACACAGGGAGCTTGAGAACCAAGGCAAAGGGCACCAGGGGAGGCCACAAGCCCCCTAGCCGCGGCCTGGGGGCGCGCCTAGTAGGTTTGGGGGGGCCCTGTGGATCCTTTCCCTACTTCTTCCGCCTATAAATCCCCGAAAAATCAAAAACCACGAGAGAGACCCACGAAAATACTTTTCCGCCACCGCAAGCTTCTGTGTCCGCAAAATCCCATCTGTCGGAGGGGGGATTCGGACACGGAGGGCTTCTCCATCAACACCATTGCCTCTCCGATGATGTGTGAGTAGTTCACCATAGACCTTCGGGTCCATACCTAGTAGCTAGATGGCTTCTTCTCTCTCTTGGATCTTCAATACAAAGTTCTCCATGATCTTCATGGAGATCTATCCGATGTAATCTCCTTTTGCAGTGTGTTTGTCGAGATCCGATGAATTGTGGATTTATGATCAGATTATCTATGAATCTTATTTGAGTTTCTTCTGATCTCTTATATGCATGATTTCATATCCTTGTAATTCTCTTCGAGTTGTGGGTTTCCTGTGGCCAACTTGATCTATAATTATTGCAATGGGAGAAGTGCTTGGTTTTGGGTTCATACCGTGCGGTGACCTCACTCAGTGACAGAAGGGGTAACGAGGCACGCATCGTGTTGTTGCCATCAAGGGTAAAAAGATGGGGTTTACATCTATTGCATGAATTTACCCCTCTACATCATGACATCTTTCTTAAGGTGTTACTCTGTTTGTTATGAACTCAATAAACTAGATGCATGCTGGAGAGCGGTCGATGTGTGGAGTAATAGTAGTAGATGCAGAAAGTATCGGTCTACTTGTCTCGGACGTGCTGCCTATATGTATGATCATTTCCTTAGATATCGTCATGACTTTGCGAAGTTCTATCAATTGCTCGACAGTAATTCGTTCACTCACCGTAATATTTGCTATCATGAGAGAAGCCTCTAGTGAACACTATGGCCCCTGGGTCTACTTCACATCATATTTTCAGCCCTACACTTTTACTTTGTTGCACTTTCCACCTTCAGATCTCACCTTGCAATCAATCGTGAAGGGATTGACAACCCCGTTGTAGAGTTGGGTGCAAGTTTGCTGTTTTTGCGCAGGTACTTTGGAGACTTGGCTTGATACTCCTACTGGATTGATACCTTGGTTTTCAAACAGAGGGAAATACTTACTGCTATTGTGCTGCATCACCCTTTCCTCGTCAAGGGAAAAACCAACGCAAGCTCAAGAGGTAGCAAGAAGAATTTCTGGCGCCGTTGTCGGGGAGGAAGATCAAGTCAAGGATAGTCTCCCGTCAACGTGCTAATTTCTGGCGCCGTTGCCGGGGAGCATCAAGTCAAGAATAGTCTTCCTCCAACGTGTCAATCTCTGGCACCGGGGATTATTCTAAGGGAATCTTATCCAAGTAACCGTCGCAAACTCATCTCTTGCATTTACTTTTTTGCCTCTCATTTTCCTCTCCCCCACTTCTGAAAAACAAAAAATTGACAAAAATATTTGCCTTTTTTGTTTTCCCTTTTCTTCCGCTTGCTTTCTGCTCGCCTGTGCGCTTGTCTGCTTGCTAAGACCTGTATGGCCCAACCAAAGGATTATCATGCTTACTACACAAGATTGGAAGAGATTGAAACTAGTGTTAAAGGCTTCATGTCTACACAGTTTGATTATAATAGTTACTTCCGTAGAGAACTAAGGGAGCAAAATTCTTTTATGGCTTGATGAATAAAGAAGTTGATGATATGGCCAAAGGATTCCTTGCGCTAAATTCTCAGTTTGCCCGTCTTGGAAAATTAGTAGGCCAGATTTCTGATAAACATGCTACCTTAGTCAATAAAATGGCTGCTGAATCTGAAATTTGTGATGAGAATCACGAATATATTAAAGTGCTTGGTGTGACTCCCATTGAATCCTTGTTTTCTAATGTCAATCCTAATGATGATGGGGCTGGATATGAATCCACTTTGGTTGAAAAACGCCCCAATGATACGGAGTCTATCTATCTTGATGCTAAAAGCATTGAAAGTGGAGTAGAGGATATCAAAACTTTGAGTAGTAATGAAACTACTACTTTGGATTTTAAGGGATTCAATTATTATAGTTGCTCTTTGATTGAATGCATTTCCTTGATGCAATCCATGCTAAACTCTCCACACGCTTATAGCCAAAACAAGGCCTTTACCGATCATATCGTCGATGCTATGATGAAATCTCTTGAAGAGAAACTTGAATTGGAAGTTTCTATTCCTAGAAAACTTCATGATGAGTGGGAACCTACTATCAAAATCAAGATCAAAAACTATGAATGCAGTGCTTTGTGTGATTTGGGTGCTTGTGTTTCCGCGATTCCAAAGTCTTTATGTGATGTTCTAGGCTTCAATGAGATTGATGAGGGCTCTCTTAATTTGCATCTTGCGGATTCTACTGTTAAGAAACCTATGGGAAGTATCAATGATGTTCTTATTATTGCAAATAGGAACTATGTACCCGTAGATTTCATTGTGCTTGATATTGATTGCAATCCGAAATGTCCTCTCATTCTTGGTAGACCTTTCCTAAGGACTATTGGTGCTGTCATCGATATGAAGGAAGGGAATATTAGATTTCAATTTCCATTAAAAAAGGGCATGGAACATTCTCCTAGAAAGAAAATAAGATTGCCTTATGAATCCATGATGAGGGCTACTTATGGTTTGAGTACCAAAGACAACGATACGTGATTCTATTGCCTTATGCCTAGCTAAGGGCGTTAAACAATAGCGCTTGTTGGGAGGCAACCCAATGAATTTATCTTTGCTTTTTGCTTTCTGTTTTGTTGCGTCCACACCATCATAATTCTGTTATGATTGTGTTTTTTTGTGTTTCTTTTTGTGTTTGAGCCAAGTAAAACCTTTATGGCTAGTTTTGGTGATGGTCGTTTGATCTTGCTGGAAAAAGACAGAAACTTTTCGCTCACGAAATTATTTTTCATTTTTATCCAGAAAGAGATTTTGAGTTGATTCTTTTTGCTGCTGGTTGATATGCCAATTGCCCAAATTTTCGTAATTATTCAGAATTTTTGAGATACCAGAAGTATACGAAGTATACAAATTGCTACAGACTAGTCTGTTTTTGACAGATTCTGTTTTTGTTGTGTTGATTGCTTATTTTGATGAAACTATGGATAGTATCGGGGGTTACTAGCCATGGAAAAGTGAGAATACAGTAATCCAACACTAATATAAATAGAAATAAAGTTTTCTACAGTACCTAAAGAGGTGGTAGTTTGTTTTCTTGTTCTAATGATATCACGAGTTTCTGTTTAAGTTTTGTGTTGTGAAGTTTTCAAGTTTTGGGTGATGTTCTCATGGACAATGGGATGAAGAGTGGAAAGAGCTCAAGCTTGGGGATGCACAAGGAATCCCAAGCCAAATTCACGGACACCAAAAAGCCTGATCTTGGGGATGCCCCGGGAAGGCATCCCCTCTTTCATTTTCAATCCATCGGTAACGTTACTTGAAGCTATATTTTTATTCACCACATGATATATGTTTTCCTTGGAGCGTCGTGTATTATAGGAGTCTTTTATTTTTGTTGTGTCACAATCATCCTTGCTGCACACCTTTTGAGAGAGACCTGCACTCATCGTGAATTTGCTAGAATACTCATTGAGCTTCGCTTATATCTTTTGAGTTAGGCAATTTAGCTCACATGTGCTTCGCTTATATCTTTTGAGCTAGATAACTTTGCTCTAAGTGCTTCACTTAGATCTTTTAGAGCACGGCGGTGTCATATTTTGGAGAAATAAGAACTCTCGATATTCACTTATATCTTTTTGAGAGTGCACTCTCTAAGTAACTTGGTAGTTGGCTTGTGCTATGAAAGTAGTCCTAAAGATGATAGGCATCCAAAGAGGATACAATAAAACTTCCATATTGATACGTCTCCATCGTATCTACTTTTCCAAACACTTTTGCCCTTGTTTTGGACTCTAATTTGAATGATTTGAATGGAACTAACCCGGACTGACGCTGTTTTCACCAGAATTGCCATGGTGCTATTTTTGTGCAGAAATCAAAGTTCTCGGAACGTCCTGAAAATTTACGGAGAATTTTTCTGGAAAATATAAAAAATATCTGCGCCAAGATCCCCCAGAGGGGGTGGGCCAGTGGTCCACAAGCCCTGTTGCCGCGGCCACCACCCTGGCCGCGGCAACCAAGCTTGTGGGGCTCACGTGGCTCTGCCGCCCCCAATCTCAGCTCTATAAATTCACTTTCGCCCAGAAAAAAATCAGAAGAGAAGATTTCGTCGTGTTTGCGATACGGAGGCGCCGCCACATCCTGTTCTTCATCTGGAGGACAGATCTAGAGTCCGTTTTGGGCTCCGGAGAGGGGAAATCGTCGCCATCGTCATCAACAACCTTCTTCCCTCTCCAATTCCATGAAGCTCTTCATAGTTCGTGAGTAATCTATTCGTAGGCTCGCTGGGCGGTGATGAGTAGGATGAGATCTATCATGTAATCGAGTTAGTTTTGACCGGGATTGATCCCTAGTATTGTTGGGGAACGTCGCATGGGAAACAAAACATTTCCTACGCGCACGAAGACCTATCATGGTGATGTCCATCTACGAGAGGGGATGAGTGATCTACGTACCCTTGTAGACCGTACAGCAGAAGCGTTAGTGAATGCGGTTGATGTAGTGGAACGTCCTCACGTCCCTCGATCCGCCCCGCGAACAATCCCGCGATCAGTCCCACGATCTAGTACCGAACGGACGGCACCTCCGCGTTCAGCACACGTACAGCTCGACGATGATCTCGGCCTTCTTGATCCAGCAAGAGAGACAGAGAGGTAGAAGAGTTCTCCGGCAGCGTGACGGCGCTCCAGAGGTTGGTGATGAGCTTGTCTCAGCAGGGCTCCGCCCGAGCTCCGTAGAAACGCGATCTAGAGGAAAACCCGTGGAGGTATGTGGTCGGGCTGCCGTGGAAAAGTCGTCTCAAATCAGCCCTAAAACCTCCGTATACACAGGTGGGAGAGAGGGGACCTTGCCTTGGGGCTCAAGGAGCCCCAAGGGGGTCGGCCGAGCCAAGGGGGGAAGGTCTCCCCCCCAAACCGAGTTGGACTTGGTTTGGTGGGTGGGAGTCCTTCCTTCCCTTCCCACCTCCTCTTTTTTTTCTTTCTCTTTGATTTTTCTTCCAATGCGCATAGGGCCCTTTTGGGCTGTCCCACCAGCCCACTAAGGGCTGGTGCGCCACCCTCAAGGACTATGGGCTTCCCCGGGGTGGGTTGCCGCCCCCCCACCCCCGGTGAACTCCCAGAACCCATTCGTCATTCCCGGTACATTCCCGGTAACTCCGAAAACCTTCCGGTAATCAAATGAGGTCATCCTATATATCAATCTTCGTTTCCGGACCATTCCGGAAACCCTCGTGACGTCCGTGATCTCATCCGGGACTCCGAAGAACATTCGGTAACCAACCATATAACTCAAATACGCATAAAACAACGTCGAACCTTAAGTGTGCAGACCCTGCGGGTTCGAGAACTATGTAGACATGACCCGAGAGACTCCTCGGTCAATATCCAGTAGCGGGACCTGGATACCCATATTAGATCCTACATATTCTACGAAGAACTTATCGTTTGAACCTCAGTGTCAAGGATTCATATAATCCCGTATGTCATTCCCTTTGTCCTTCGGTATGTTACTTGCCCGAGATTCGATCGTTAGTATCCGCATACCTATTTCAATCTCGTTTACCGGCAAGTCTCTTTACTCGTTCCATAATACAAGATCCCGTAACTTACACTAAGTCACTTTGCTTGCAAGGCTTGTGTGTGATGTTGTATTACCGAGTGGGCCCCGAGATACCTCTCCGTCACACGGAGTGACAAATCCCAGTCTTGATCCATACTAACTCAACTAACACCTTCGGAGATACCTGTAGAGCATCTTTATAGTCACCCAGTTACGTTGCGACGTTTGATACACACAAAGTATTCCTCCGGTGTCAGTGAGTTATATGATCTCATGGTCATAGGAACATATACTTGACACGGAGAAAACAGTAGCAACAAAATGACACGATCAACATGCTACGTCTATTAGTTTGGGTCTAGTCCATCACGTGATTCTCCTAATGACGTGATCCAGTTATCAAGCAAAAACACCTTGTTCATAATCAGAAGACACTGACTATCTTTGATCAACTGGCTAGCCAACTAGAGGCTTCCTAGGGACAGTGTTTTGTCTATGTATCCACACATGTAAATGAGTCTTCATTCAATACAATTATAGCATGGATAATAAACGATTATCTTGATACAGGAATTATAATAATAACTATATTTATTAGTGCCTCTCGGGCATAATTCCAACAAGTATCCACTATGTTCTGAGATTGATGTTGCCACTACTTTGCCATGCTTAATGCTTGTCACTAGGGCCCGAGTGCCATGATTTCAGATCTGAAATTATTATGTTGTCACCAATATATGTGTGTTTTAGATCCGATCTTGCAAGTTGTAATTACCTACTATGTGTTATGACCCGGCAACCCGAGAGTGACAACAACCAGAACCACTCCCGGTGATGACCATAGTTTGAGGAGTTCATGTGTTAACCAAGTGCTAATGCATTGTTCCGGTTCTTTATTAAAAGGAGAACCTTAATATCCCGTAGTATCCTTTTGGACCCCGCTGCCACGGGAGGGATGGACAATAGATGTCATGCAAGTTCTTTTCCCTAAGCACGTATGACTACACACGGAATGGCATGCCTACATCACATTGACGAACGGGAGCTAGCCACATATATTTCCGTGTTATAATTGATGCATGATGAATATCATCCAAACGAATCACCGACCCATTGCCTACGAGTTTGTCCCACTGCTGCTGTTACTTGTCTTGCTCTGTTGCTACTACTGTTGCTACTTGCTACTGTTGTTACTACTGTCGCTTGCTACTGCCACTACTGGCTACTGTTGCTACTTGCTACTGTTGTCACTACTGTTGTTCCTTGCCACTGTTGTTACCTGCTACAATTCTGGTTCGCTCGTCGTTGACGGGAACTGACAATTTCTGTCAACAGGCAATTTCTGGTGCCATTGATACAATCGTTAGGAATAGTCTGCCGTCAACAGATCGTTTCTGACACCGTTGTTATCATACTACTTTGCTGTTGACTCTTTGCTTGCAGATACTAATCTTTCAGGTGTGGTTGAATCTGACACATTCAGCTGATAATACTTTAGAGTATCCTCTCACCTCCTATTGGCGTATCAACAAATTTGGGTCGAATACTCTACCCTCGAAAACTACTGCGAACCCACGCGCTGGTGGGCCGTCAACAACATTCTTCTAGTTTCGTTGCTGGGGAGTGCTAGCAGCATTCTTCTGGTGCTGTTGCAGGGGAAGGTATGATATCACATGGAGTCTGCATTTTTCTGGCACCGTTGCCGGGGAGGTATTTCTATATTCTCTGAGTTACTTGGGATTTATATCTGCTAATCACTTTGAAGAATCTGAAGGATCCGAAAACCAAAGTCTTGCCCTCAACTACGAGGGGAGGTAAGGAATTGCCATCTAGTTCTGCACTTGATTCACCTTCAGTTATGAGTAAGTTTGCGACATCACCTCCTGCTAGAAATCTTGATATGTCGCCTGTGCTTGATGATGCTTATGATGCTACTGCTAAAGATACTATGCTTGATACTATGCCTGATGATGCTATGCTTGATACTACGCCTGATGCTGCTAGAAATGCTACGCCTGATACTGCTAGAAATACTATGCGTGATGATGCTAGAGATGCTATTTTGCCTGATGATGCTATGCTTGATACTGCTAGAGATGCTACTTTGCCTGATGTGCCACCAGGAGTGTTCCTTGATGCTCATATTGCTAGAGTTACTGCCAATGCTCGTGATGCTTCTGATACTGCCGATACTATTGAGATAGCACCTGCTTTTGCTCCTGCTAGATCTAGCTCTCCTAGATATGAATTGCCTGATATACCTGAGGGTTATGTTAAGGGAGAGATAGCTGAGGATTTTCCTGCGTGTAACGATGCCTATGACACTGAGAAATTACTTCTCAAGTGGAAGGAAATCTCTGAAAGCTAGGATGAAATACGACCCAAAGTTTGCCACTTCACCTATCTTTATCACCGATAAGGATTATGAATTCTCTGTCGACCCTGAGATAATCTCTATAGGCGAATCTGATCCTTTCCACGGTTATGAGTCTGAAACGGTCGTAGCCCATCTTACCAAACTACACGATATAGCCACCCTTTTCACTAGTGAGGAGAAGATCCGCCACTACTATATCCTTAAGTTGTTTCCTTTCTCTCTAAATGATGACGCTAAAGCCTGGTTCACTTATCTTGCTCCTGGTTGTGTAAGTAGTCCCCAGGATATGGTCTATTACTTCTGTGAGAAATATTTCCCTGCCCATAAGAAGCAAGCTGGCTTGCAGGAAATATACAACTTTGCTCAACTCAAAGAAGAGAGTCTCCCACAAGCTTGGGGGAGGCTCGTCCACATACAGAATGCTTTGCCTGATCACCCTCTTAACAAGAACGATATACTTGATATCTTCTATAACGGACTTACCGATGCTTCTAGAGACCACCTAGATAGTTGTGTCGGTTGTGTTTTTAGGGAACGATCAGTAGAACAAGCTAAGACTCTAGTGAATAACATCTTGATAAACGATAATGCTTGGACTATTCCCGAACCACCTCCTAAGCCAACCCCGAAGAAAAGAGGTATTCTATTCCTCAGTCCCGAAGATATGCAAGAAGGCAAGAAATCTATGCAAGAGAAAGGCATTAGATCTGAAGATGTCAAAAATCTACCACCTATCGAAGAGATCCATGGTTTCGATAACCCGATACAGGTAGTAGAAGTAAATTCTCTGCGCAGGCTTGATGAGAGTGATATTCCTTTTGATAAACCTGCTAGCCTATGCTTTGATGAATTTGACAACTTTGTTGCCAAACAACAAAGTTTCAATGATTATGTTAGCAGACATTTGGAACAAAGCACTCGTATGCTTAGCCATTTAAGTGCTTGTGTAGACAGAAATGTCAATGATCTGAAGCTTCTGAGTAAACATGCCTCTATGATTACTACTCAGGTAGAACAAGTACTTCAAGCTCAGAATGACCTGCTCAATGAATTAAATGACAACTCTGTCAGAGTCATTACTAGAGGAGGCAAAATGACTCAGGAACCTTTGTATCATAAAGGTCATCCTAAGAGAATTGATCAAGATTCTCAAGGAATTAATGCACATGCACCTAGTCATCCTAAGGAGAAGAAGAAGGATGATAGAAACCTGCATGTTAGTTCACCAAATACTGTCACACCTGAAGAACCAAATGATATTTCTACGTCCGATGCAGAAACACAATCTGGTGATGAACATGAACCTCGTGACTATATGGACAGGGATGTTCATAATGGTGCTCAACCTAGCAATGATAAGGATGTGGAGATTCAACCTATGGTTAAGCCTGATAACCCACAACCTAAGAGATATGATAAGAATGACTTCACTGCTAGGAAGCATGGTAAAGAAAGAGAGCCATGGGTCTAGGGACGTATGCCCTTTCCTCCTAAGTCATCCAAGAAAAAGGATGATGAGGATTTTGAGCTCTTCATTGAAATGACAAGGCCCGTCTTTCTGCAGATGCAGATAGTTGATATGCGCAAAATGTCTCCATATGCCAACTACATGAAAGATGTCGTGACTAATAAACGGAAGATACCAGATCTTGAGATCTCCACCATGCTTGCCAATTACACTTTCAAGGGTGGAACTCCTAAGAAACTTGGTGATCCCGGAGTGCCCACTATACCTTGCTCCACTAAAGGAAACTACATAAGAACTGCCTTATGTGACCTTGGAGCCGGAGTTAGTGTTATGCCTCTCTCTCTGTATCATAGACTTGAACTCGATAAGTTGACACCCAATGAAATTTCTCTGCAAATGGCTGACAAATCAACTGCTTTCCCTGTTGGCACTTGCGAGGATGTGCCCGTTGTGGTTGCTAACACCACTATCTTAACACACTTTGTTATCTTGGATATTCCCAAGGACGATGCCATGGCTGTCATCCTCGGAAGACCCTTTTTAAACACTTCAGGGGCTGTTATAGATTGCAACAAGGGCAATGTCACTTTCCACGTCAACATCAATGAGCATACCGTGCACTTTTCGGAGAAACGATATCAAGTACATTGCATCAATGCTATTGAAAAAACTTCATTGATTCTTATTGGGAGCTTTGAATGCCCTATTCCACGTGTCAAGATGAAGTATGAATTGCTTGTTGGGGAGATTCATATCCCCATTGAGGTGACTTCGTGGCTATTCGAAAATTCTTCGTTCTCTTTTGCGATTTGAGAAAGTTTTGTCATAAGGATTTGATCAACCCCATTGACGGATTTCTTTCGATGACCATGAAATGGATGAATCAAAGAGTCACATACCTCTATTTTAAGCTTTCATTTTCTTTTGCTTAGAAGAAAAATGATAGGTTTAGTTTAGTTTTCCCTGTTTTCTGCATTAGCGTCCCGGAGAAAAATACCTCGAAAATAAAAGTTCTCCGATGGTCCTGAAAATCTAGTATGATTTTTATGGAATATTTGAAAAATACTGCGACAGAGAGCTCGCCTGGGGGCCAACCTAGTGGGCCACAAGCCCTGTCACCGCGGGCTACCCCCTTGGCCACGGGGAGCAAGCTTGTGGCGCCCACAGGGGCCCCCTCCACTCATTCCAGCTCCTATCCTCTTCTTCTTCCTCCAGTAAAATTGTTTCGCAGCTCAAACCCGTGTTCTTGCTCATTTGGCTGTGATTTTTGATCTCCTTGCTCAAAGCACCATTCTCCGAACCGTTTTGGGGAAATTACTCCTTGGTAAGTGACTCCTCCATTGGTCCAATTAGTTTTTGCTCTAGTGTTTTATCCTTCGCATATCCTTGCTACCTTGGTGACCCTGTTCTTGAGCTTGAAATGTTGATTTTAGCTGGTCCCAAGTAGTTTTAGCGCGTGATATGGTCTCTAGGCACTAGTTAGAGTAGTTGCTACTAGGTGTGGTTGGTCTTTAGTCACTTTTCTCTTGAACTTCAAAAATTTCAGCAAAAGGAATTATGTTCAGGAGGAAGTTTCATGGTGGTTCCCCAAGTAAGAAGGGTCCCGGTCTTTCTATTCGGGAGCCCGATCCTTATCAACTAAGGGACGCACCGGTACAACCATGTGAATGGCCTTCCGATGAGTTCATGATCGAAGCAGGCTTCAAGGATGATTTTGATACACTTGTTCGCAATGCCGGGTTAGAAGAGTTCCTCTCAGATAAATGTGAACAATATGCTATGCCCACTGCCTCTTTCGTGCGTAGATTTAAATTTTCAGTTGGCCGTGACTCATCCATACTGTTTGACTTGTATGATAAATCCTATGCCATGGATTTAGGATTTGCAAAATACCCGATGGGGGTAATATTAAAGATCCTGCTAAATCTTCGGTTAGAGATTTTTTCTCTAGTATATATGTTGGAGAAACTAGAGACATCACGCAAGCTACCATAGGAAGCATTCATTTCCCTGCCTTGCACTACTTTGCCATTTCATAGGTAGATGCATTAGCGGTAAGGTTGAACATTGTCACCTATGCGCATCCGACCTTAGTATCCTTAAGAGCGCAGTTACAGGTGACAAAAGCTTCAACATGGGAGCTATTATAGCAAGGAGGCTGAATAAGAATGCTATTGAGGGAGATTTCTTTGGCAGCATCTATGCCACTCGCATAGCAAATTTCTTGGAGTACCCATCCGCGCAGGAGATCCCTCGCTCCATACAGCTTTCCTTGACCGCGTCGCTTTGACACGCTACCAGTTCCTTGAGAGGGATGATGAATCCCTCCTATGCCGATTGATATTTAACCAACAACGTGTTTTCCATATTACCCTTCCTGCTCCTGCTTTCTTTGACTTTCAGGTTAAACGGAGATACTACATAACTATAGGAGAGGCAGAGGAGTACGAGAGGGAGGCGACGGCTACTCGTCTTCGTGAGGCAGCTATTGAGGCAGTGGCTGTAGCGCTCCCGTATAACCCCGATTATGATTTTGGATTTCGCCAGGACCATCCTTGGGAGTAGACCAATCTAGGCCAAAAGCCTAAGCTTGGGGGAGTACGTGCTCTCATCGACCTTACATTCATGCTTATGCTTTTACTTTGTTAGTCGGTGTTTACACTTTGCCACTGTATTATCCATGCTAGTTTATTTTTGTTTTCTTGTTTTCTTGTTTTGTCTCCTTTTGAGAAAACCCAAAAAGATTTTCCTTTCTTCTGTTGCTTGTTGGGAGCTTTTCCGTGTAAATAGTTTTCTTTTTATTTGGGTCAAGGTAGATGATATTGGTTACAATGTTTATTGGCTCTTGCATGCATACCTGTTTAACTTTCAAAGAGCCATATTACTTTGTCTTCTCCTTTGTGTTTGCCTGCCGATTCAGCTTAGCCCATGGCACGAGCATGCTTATTATTGTTCACATCGTTCGATCATGCAAGTGAAAGGCAATAATGATGATATATGATGAAGTGACTGAGACTGGAAAAGCTGGTATGAACTCTATCTATTTTGTTTTTGTAAATATAACGAACTTGTCATCCCAGATTCAGCTTTGTTGTGAGAGAACCATGTTTGCAATGACAGCTTAGAGATCATAGTTTCTGATGCCATGCTTATTTAGCTAGGAGCTTATAATGGTTTGTCTTGAATACCAACATAGATTTTGAGATGACTATGATGTAGTATGATAGGATGGTATTCTCCTTTGAATGTTTCAAGTGGCTTGACTTGGCGCTTGTTCATGCATGTAGTTCAAACAAAATCAACATAGCCTCTATGATGTTCGTGTTCATGGTGATTTATATCATGTCCATGCTTGCACTCCATGTTAGTCAAACTCGTTGCATCTTGATGACTGTTGTCGCTCTCTAGTTGGTCGGTTCCCAGTCTTTTGCTAGCCTTCACTTGTAGTAAGCGGAATACTGCTTGTGCATCCACTTCCATAAACCCAAAAGTTTTTCCATGAGAGTCCACCATACCTACCTATTTGCGGTATTTACCTGCCGTTCCAAGTAAATTTGCATGTGCCATTCTCTAAACCTTCAAGAAATAATATGTTTTGCTTGCCCGAGCCGCTCATGTGGTGACAGGGGGCTATTGGTATCTTCCATGATAGGCGTGTTATCCTCGACATGTGTTTATTCACCGTCATTCACGAGAAAGCGGCCGATAATTGGAATGCCCAGTTCCACGCTTAAATCGAAAACATAACTATAAAACAAGACTCCCCCCGGATTGATGTTAGTATGGACGGTACCCAAGGATTAGGCTAGCCGTGGAGTGTGATTTATTGGTGGTGGGGGAGTTAAAACTT
Organism: Hordeum vulgare subsp. vulgare; assembly: GCF_904849725.1. NCBI lineage: Eukaryota > Viridiplantae > Streptophyta > Magnoliopsida > Poales > Poaceae > Hordeum > Hordeum vulgare. The sequence goes on along the minus strand of NC_058519.1, from coordinate 380,612,090 downwards.
TACTTTTCTGTTTGGGAACCACCTATAGCATGAGTAGAGTGGAAGATATTGAGAACTCTTTGTCATTGCGTTGACAATGAAAGCATGCCACCCAAAATTATTATCTCTGTTTTTAAAGCTTGAGCTCTGGCACCTCTGCAAATCAATGCTTCCCTCTGCGAAGGGTCTGTCTATTTATTTTCCTGTTGAGTCATCCTCTTCTTATAAGCACCAATTAGAGAGCACCTCTGTCATTTTTATGCTTTGCTTTTGATTGATATTGAGTATGACTATGACTGGATCTTCGTTGCTATGAATTACAATGTTTAGTCAGCCCTTGATCTTTGAAAGTGCTGTGCATTTATGTTTTGCGGTCTCAGAAAGAGCTACCGAGATACCACCTATTCATATTGTGTCATGCATGTTTTGATTGAATTGTTGGTATCTGAAACTCATTATTATTTGCTCGCTAGCTGATTATGCCATTGATATTAGTTTACTGTGAGACCTTTGTGTCACTTGCTTATGTGGTTAATTTGTGATCTTGCTGAAATTCTGGTTACGAGTTAGACATAGTTGCAACAACAAGAACAAACAGAGTTTGTCAAAGTTTTTCTTTCTCTTTCAGTTTGTCAACTGAGTTGCTTGAGGACAAGCAAGATTTTAAGCTTGGGGGAGTTTGATACGTCTCCATCGTATCTACTTTTCCAAACTCTTTTGCCCTTGTTTTGGACTCTAATTTGCATGATTTGAATGGAACTAACCCGGACTGACATTGTTTTCAGCAGAATTGCCATGGTGTTATTTTTGTGCAGAAATGAAAGTTCTCGGAACGTCCTGAAAATTTACGGAGAATTTTTATGGAAAATATGAAAATTACCTGCACAAAGATCCACCAGAGGGGGTCGGCCAGTGGACCACAAGCCCTGTTGCCGCGGCCACCCCCCTAGCCGCGGCAACCAAGCTTGTGTGGCCCACGTGGCTCTGCCGCCCCCAATCTCATCTCTATAAATTCACTTTCGCCCAGAAAAAAAATCAGAAGAGAAGATTTCGTCGGGTTTGCGATACGGAGGCGCCGCGACATCCTGTTCTTCATCTGGAGGACAGATGTGGAGTCCGTTTTGGGCTTCGAAGAGGAGAAATCGTCGCCATCGTCATCAACAACCTTCTTCCCTCTCCAATTCCATGAAAATCTTCATCATTCGTGAGTAATCTATTCATAGGCTCACTGGGCGGTGATGAGTAGGATGAGATCTATCATGTAATCGGGTTAGTTTTGACGGGGATTGATCCCTAGTATCCACTATGTTCTGAGATTGATGTTGCTACTACTTTGCCATGCTTAATGCTTGTCACTAGGGCCCGAGTGCCGTGATTTCAGATCTAAATTATTATGTTGTCACCAATATATGTGTGTTTTAGATCCGATCTTGCAAGTTGTAGTTACCTACTATGTGTTATGACCCGGCAACCCCGGAGTGACAATAACCGGAACCACACCCAGTGATGACCATAGTTTGAGGATTTCATGTGTTCACCAAGTGCTAATGCGTTGTTCCAGTTCTTTATTAAAAGGAGAACCTTAATATCCCATAGTATCCTTTTGGACCGTGCTGCCACGGGAGGGATGGACAATAGATGTCATGCAAGTTCTTTTCCCTAAGCACGTATGACTACACACAGAATGCATGCCTACATCACATTGACGAACGGGAGCTAGCCACATATCTTTCCGTGTTATAACTGTTGCATGATGAATATCATCCAAACGAATCACCGACCCATTGCCTACGAGTTTGTCCCACTGCTGCTGTTACTTGTCTTGCTCTGCTGCTACTACTTTTCTACTTGCTACTGTTGTTACTACTGTCGCTTGCTACTACCACTACTTGCTACTGTTGCTACTTGCTACTGCTGTCACTACTGCTGTTCCTAGCCACTCCTGTTACCTGCTACAATTCTGGTTCGCTGGTCGTTGACGGTAACTGACAGTTTCCGTCAACGGGCAACTTCTGGCGCCATTGATACAATCGTTAGGAATAGCCTGCCGTCAACAGATTGTTTCTGACACCGTTGTTATCATACTACTTTGCTGCTGACTCTTTGCTTGCATTGAGCTGTGAGTAAATAAAAGTGTGATGATCATCATTACTAGAGCATTGTACCATGTGAGGAAATAAAAAAAAGAGGCCAAAGTTGCCCACCAAAAAACAGATATGGAAAGAGGCCAAAGAGCCCAAACAAAAAAAGGTTGAGAAAAAGAGAGAAGGGACAATGCTACTCTCTTTTTCCACACTTGTGGTTCGTAATAGCACCATGTTCTTCATGATTGAGAGTCTCTTGTTTTGTCACCACCATATACTAGTGGGAATCTTCATTATGTAACTTGGCTTGTATATTCCAATGATGGGCTTCCTCAAAATTGCCCTAGGTCTTCATGAGCAAGCAAGTTGGATGCACACCCACTAGTTCTCCTTTTGAGATTTCACACACTTATAGCTCTAAGTGCATCTGTTGCATGGTAATCCCTACTCATTCACATTGATATCTATTGATGGCCATCTCCATAGCCCTTTGATACGCCGAGTCGATGTGACCATCTCCTCCTTTTTGCCTCACAACCTCCACCACACTCTATTCCACCTATAGTGCTATATCCATGGCTCATGCTCATGTATTGCGTGAGAGTTGAAAAAGGTTTGAGAAAGTAAGAGTGCAAAAACAATTACTTGGCCAATACCGGGGTAGTGCATGATTTGAATTTGTTCTGTGGGGATGATGGAGCATAGCCAGACTATATGATTTTGTTGGGATAACTTTCTTTGGCCTTGTTATTTCGAAAGTTCATGATTACCTTGCTAGTTTGCTTGAAGTATTATTGTTTTCATGTCAATAGCAAACTATTGTTTTGAATCTTACGGATCTGAACATTCATCTCACATGAAAGAAGTTACAAAGGATAAATATGATAGGTAGCATTCCACATCAAATATTCAGTCTTTATCACTTCCCTACTTGAGGACGAGCAGGACTTAAGCTTGGGGATGCTTGATACGTCTCCAACGTATCTATAATTTTTGATGGTTCCATCCTATTATCTTGTCAAACTTTGGATGTTTTGTATGCATTTTATATCTTTTTTGGGACTAACATATTAACTCAGTGCCAAGTGCCAGTTCCTGTTTTTCCGTGTTTTTGACCTTTTTCAGAGGAGAATATTAAACCGAGTCCAAACGGAATAAAACCTCCGAAAAGATTTTTCTGGAATAGAAGATACGCAGGGAGCTTGACAACCAAGGCAAATGGCAGCAGGGGAGGCCACAAGCCCCCTAGCCGTGGCCTCGGGGCACGCCTAGCAGGCTTGTGGGCCCCTGCTGGCTCCTTTGCCCTACTTCTTCCGCCTATAAATCCCCGAAAAATTTGAAACCACGAGAGAGAGCTACGAAAATACTTTTCCACCGCCACAAGCTTCTGTCTCCGCAAGATCCCATCTGGGGCATGTTCTGGTGCCCTGTCGGAGGGGGGATTCAGACACGGAGGGCTTGTCCATCAACACCATTGCCTCTCCGATGATGCGTGAGTAGTTCACCACATACCTTCGGCTCCATAGCTAGTAGCTAGATGTCTTCTTCTATCTTTTGGATCTTCAATACAAAGTTCTCCATGATCTTCATGGAGATCTATCCGATGTAATCTTCTTCTGCGGTGTGTTTGTCGAGATCCAATGAATTATGGATTTATTATCAGATTATCTATGAATCTTATTTGAGTTTCTTCTGATCTCTTATATGCATGATTTCATATCCTTGTAATTCTCTTCGAGTTGTGGGTTTTGTTTGGCCAACTTGATCTATAATTCTTGCAATGGGAGAAGTGCTTGGTTTTGGGTTCATACCGTGCGGTGACCTCACCCAGTGACAGAAGGGGTAGCGAGGCACGCATCATGTTGTTGCCATCAAGGGTAAAAAGATGGGGTTTATATCTATTGCATGAATTTACACCTCTACATCATGTCATCTTGCTTAAGGCGTTACTCTGTTTGTTATGAACTCAATACACTAGATGCATGCTGGATAGAGGTCGATGTGTGGAGTAATAGTAGTAGATGCAGAAAGTACCGGTCTACTTGTCTCGGACGTGATGCCTATATGTATGATCATTGCCTTAGATATTGTCATGACTTTGCGCGGTTCTATCAATTGCTCGACAGTAATTCGTTCACCCACCGTAATATTTGCTATCATGAGAGAAGCCTCTAGTGAACACTATGGCCCCCGGGTCTACTTCACATCATATTTTCAGCCCTACACTTTTACTTTATTGCACTTTCCACCTTCAGATCTCACCTTGCAATCAATCATGAAGGGATTGACAACCCCTTTTGTAGCGTTGGGTGCAATTTTGCTGTTTTTGCGTAGGTACTTTGGAGACTTGGCTTGATACTCCTACTGGATTGATACCTTGGTTCTCAAACTGAGGGAAATACTTACTACTACTATGCTGCATCACCCTTTCCTCTTCAAGGGAAAAACCAACGCAAGCTCAAGAGGTAGCAACTATCTACTCCGTCTTTACACAAATGTGGGTTATCCCAAAAGTAATGTCTGAAATAAAAGACAAACCTTTTCTTTTCTTAGCAGGTATAGTTGGCAGGTATATGTATAGCAGTAATGAAACTAGCATAAGATGCATTCCAAGGGTTATCACGAGAAGCGGGAGCATTTATAAGAGCTAATTTCTCATCAGGAAAACAATTGTTGACAGGTATTGGTTCATCAAGAATACTTTCCATTCTGGATAAACTATTTGCTAAGGGATTAGCAACTCCTTTTTATCAACAATATGCAAACCGAAGTCTTGTATAAAAAAACCCATCTAATTAGTATAAGCTTAGCATCTATATTTTTCATAAGATATTCAATAGGAGTATGATCTATTTGAAGAATAACTTTAGAATCGACATTCTAAGGTCTAAACTTATCACGTGCAAACACAACTCCTAAAAACTCTTTCTTGGTAGTAGCATAATTTCTTTGGGCAGTGTCGGAAGTCTTACTAGCATAATGAATAACATTTAACATCTTATCAATTATTTGACCAATAATAACACCAATAGCATAATCACTAGCATCACACATTATTTAAAACGGCAAGTTCCAATCCGAGGGTTGAACAATAGGTGCAATTATCAGGGGGTTGAATAATAGGTGCAATTATTAGTTCCAATGAGGGTGTTCAAAAATAAGCTTCCTCACAATCATCATCAACAAAAATGAAACATCTTTTAGAAGAAGATAGTAAGAGGTTTGGAGATTCTATAAAAGTCCTTAATAAACCTTCTATAGAAACCAGCATGACCAAGGAAACTTCTTATACCTTTAATATCTTATGGACAACATTTTCTCAGTTGCATCAACTTCAATTTTGTCTAGTTCTATGCGTCTTTCATAACATATATGACCGAGGACTATACCTTCATTTACCATAAAATGACACTTCTAGCAGTTCAAGACAAGATTTGTCAAGATTGCTCAAGGAGTCATCAAAAGAAGTTCCGTTGAAGAAAAAAATCATCCATGAACACCTCGACATTTTTCTCAAATAAATAAGAGAATATACCACTCATACATCTTTCGAAGGTAGCAGATGCACTACATAAACCAAAAGGCATATGTCTATAATCATAACTTCCAGAAATACAAGTAAAAGCACTATTCCAGATATTCCCCGACATGTCGATAAATCAGCCGACTTAACATTTACCCATGTGTGGAAGATAAGATAAATCAACTGATAAATTGGGCGATATGCCGATAAATCAGGCAATTTACCCCTTAACCTGGGTCGACTGATAAGCAATATCCCCAACACTGAGTAAAAGTAGTTTTCTCTTGGTCTTCTTGTGATAGAGGTATTTGAGACAAACCAGAATATCCATCTAGGAAACAGAAGTTTGTATGCTTAGACAATCTTTCTAATATTTGATCTTTCTGAAGTCAACTACTGATGTCTACTACACAACTTTATTCTTGTACACGTTGGTGGGCCTCCAAGTGCAGAGTTTTTTAGGCCAACATCAAATTTTCCTCAAGTGGATGACCTAAGGTTTATCAATCCATGGGAGGTGTAGGCTAAAGATGGTCTGTCTCAAACAACCCCGCAATCAAATAAAAGAAATATCTTGTGTCCCCAACACACCCAATAAAATGGTAAATGGGTTAGGTGCAATAGTTCTACAAAGATATGGTGATACAATTGTAGTATGGATAGTAGATATATGTTTTTGTAATCTAAAACTATAAAAATATAAAGGTAACAATAAATAAAGGTGAGCATAAATGGTATTTCAATTCTTGGAAATAAGGCCTAGGGTTCATACTTTCACTAGTGCGATCTTCAACAATGCTAACATAATAGAATCATTCGATCATCCCTCAACGTGCAACAAAGAATCACTCCAAAGTTCATATATATCTGACAACATAAGATGAAATTTTTGTAGGTAGCAAAACCACCTCAAAGTTATTATTTGCGGTCAATCTATTGAGCCATTCCTATAAGTGTCACAAACAGTCCTAGAGTTCGTACTAGAATAACACCTATGATGCATATCAATCAACCCTAATGTCACCTAGATACTCCAATGTCACCTAATACGTCAAAGTTGTTGTTAAACTTAATATATAACCCTATTAGGAAAACAAAGTGGCGGATCAAGGGTACGCATCATCACCGGAGTCCATGACGTGGCCTTTGGCAGCAAGCCTTGCCACCAGGTCTTCCACGTGAACCTTGACCAATTCGGCCAGGGCGGCGCAGACCATCTCCAGCACTGGATCTAGCACTTCAGCGAAGTCGAAGTCTAGGTCGAGACAAACGAGGTGGTTGAAGACGTCTAAGGCCGGTTGGCTCAGGAGGTCACGGCTCTTTTCCTCCGTGATTGCGAGGACCTTCGCAGAGCCTGCCTCAAGACGCTCCACGACGCGGAGGAAGAAGCCCAAGTACCCAGCATCGTCAGGGACCAGGGGGCTGGAGGCACTCTCGCCACAGATGTCGCTCAAGGCACAGGAGGCTCTCCTCTCGAGGGACTGGAACATCCGGGAGCGTTCAAGTTGGAGGCCGCGAGCACGGGTCGTCTCCTCTCAAGCCTCTCCAACCAGGGAAGCCACGCCTTTCACCTGTTTGCAAACATGAGACAGTTTACCTTCGACAGTTGCCTCGGCGTCGAGCGCGACCTATCGACGTTTCACCTCATTATCCAACCTCCTCCGGAGGGCATTGACCTCGTTTTGCAGATGATCGCGGCGCTCGAGGAAGCAGGACTCCTAGAGCCTCAACTTCGCACGGTAGTGAGGAGAAGGGAGCGTTGAGCCTCCGCCACCCCTCTGTCAATCACCTCTTCGAGCTTCGCTTCACGAGAGGCGAGGGATTCCTCAGCAAGCGACACCTGGCGCTCCCTCATCTCCAGACGCTCCTCCTCCAGGCTCTACTCCACCTCTACAAGCGCCAGCCAATCGGCGAACGCTCGAGAACCCGCGGTGGCGAGGAAGGACTCCGTGTGCGGACCCCCTAGGGTGGCCTTTGGCGGGGCTTGCTCTTCAAGATCGGCGATGAGGACGCAAAGCTCCCGGTGGCGATCTTCGGAGATCCTGCATCGACTGTCTGTCTCCTGAGCCTCGAACAGAGTGCGCTCGCGGGCTTCTACTGCTACGGCCAGAGATGCCTCTGTCTCTGCGCGGGCGCGCTCCCGCTGCAGACAACCAAGGTTCACGGCGACTTCAGGCTGGCGCCACCTTGACTCCAGGTGTCGGTGCTCACTTTCCCTGCGGGCTTCGTGACAGGCAAGCCCTGCCCCCAGGCGTTGAACCGCACCCGCCGCGGTACGGAGTAAGCACCACGGCGTGGCCTGCGAGCCCACGACAGGCTCCGGCGGCCAACAGAGTCATCACCTTCTCCGCGTCGAGCGAGAGAGGCGCGCGGGGAGCCTCCCGACCCGAATCCATGCTCGGGGGGTGGGGGCTCATGCGCAGACGTTCCGTCGGAAGTAAGCGCCCCTTGAGGCCTAGCATCGCCAAGCGGACGGGGTCTAGAGGGGAGGCGCAGCACGACCATAGCAGGGCCCACAGGCGAGGGGAGTGTCACCCCCTTGGAGAGCCGGAGGCCGCGGGCAAGGAAGACAGCAGGAGGCTCACACGTGAGGAACCCGGAAGGTGGAACCCCTCGAGATGCAAGGGAAGAGACCGCAGGATGCCTGCTGATCTGAGGGGCAGGCAGTACCGACCCGCCTCCTCCATCGCCGGTAGGAAGCCTGCGGAAAAAAGGCTCAGAAGGAAGACGCGGATGGAAAGGATGAAGAAGGATACACACGCTTACTCATCTATGGCGACCCACTTCTTCTTCAACGGAGCCCGCCGAGTTTGGGGGCGGCCGCCCCCGGACGACCTCCTTTTTCGGCCACCGTTGGCAGCCTCAGAAGGGGGCTCGGCGGACCTGGCCGAAGCCAGGGGGCAGGGGCGACAATCTCCACCACCGACCGATCGCCACCATCGACCCCGGCTCGACCCGGAGCAAGGGTCGGGGGTACAAGCGGTGATGCATCGCCCGCTCTGACTGCGGGAGGAGCGACACGACTAGAGTTCCTGTTGGCTTGAATACCAAGGGTTGAACCCCCCGGGGGCCACCTCCTCCCTAGGGAGGAACCCCCACTCATCGAAGAGCAGCATCTCCGCGACGAGAGCTTCCGGGGCCTCGAAGTTGTATCACGGGAGGCCATTCCAGGGAAGGGGGTTGCCACCAGTCAGCCGAGGGAGCAGCACGCACAAGGTGTCGGAGTAAAGAGGCATGTTCTGGATCCTCATTGGGTCTAGGGGTCTTGTATAGGCCCACAATATACGGGAGTGGCCCTGGAGAGGAGCAATCCGCCGACAGATAAACGCCCGCACCACCATCACCATCGTCACCCTCGCCCGCTTCAATCTCTCCAGTCGGGTTAGGACCGACGTGAGTCGGGGGTCATCGAGCTCCTCGCCCACCCACCCCCGGATTGGCATTGCAAGAACCGATGGTGGCTAGAACAGGGCCTCGGTCTCGACAGTCTCGACCTGCACCCACTACCGCTGGAACCCCTCTGCTTCGGGGAGGAGCTCGACACCAAGGGCCCCCCGGACCGATGCGTCGGCCGCTTTCAAGGACACGCATCCAGAGCACTGCTCCGCTGATATCGATTCGAGGGAGAAGAACGGAGAATGCCATGGTAGTGGCGACGCCCATAAAGGTCTCGCACAAGAATGCGAAGGCCGAAAGGAGAACCAAAGAGCTGGGGTCAAGATGGAGCGTGTGGATCTAGTAATGTGAAAGCACTGGACCAAGGAAGCTCAAGAACGGCGGCAGTACACCAGAAAGGATGGCGTGGATAAGAAGAGGAACTGCGGGGAATGCAATCTCACCCCGAGGCCATGAAACTGGCCAGATCCGGATGGCCCCCCACTCATTGGAGCCGTCCGCGACCAGGAGTCGGATCTTCTCCAACCCTTCAAAGTTCACCATCATTGACCGGGCCAACGCGGGCCAAGGCGCACCTTTTGGAAACATGGCGGGAAGAATGAGGGTAAGGAAACGCGGCACGCGGGGGACGAGGGGAAGAACTAGTGGCCGAATCGACAAGAGAAGCAGGCGGCATGCACGCGCGGGTCAGGAGTTCCTGCGCAAAGAAGACGGGTCCGCCATTTAAAGGCCTGGCCCGCACACGTTTAGGGCCCACGATGCTTCAGGCCGCCCTCAAGACTTTGCCAAGAGGCCAACCTGGGTGTGCCTTGTGCCTGGGGGCTACTATCCGCATTCTGGGAATGGGTGTACCCGGACCTGCCTGCTTGCGGCCCAGGGCTGGCCCGCTTCATCAACCAAGCACCAGCAGGCTCGACGTCACTCAAGGCAAGGACCTCATCAGGGACCAAGCCTCACGAGGAGGAACGACATCAAGACCCATAGGGGGCCTCTTCAGGACCCCTCCGAAGCGGCGTACATTCAGAGGCAAGGTCCGGCCTCCGGGGTCAAGGATGACGCAGAGGAAGGACAGGCGAACCGCAGATGGCAGGACCGTGCAATTTCCCCTTTAGTGCAAAGGGGACAAGGACGTACATGGGACTCGAAGGCATCTTCCAAAGGTTTCCACTTCGTTGTAACCAAGCCGCCGCCGCCCGCCAGCATGGCAGACGTCACCCCTGCAGCGCAGGTAGCCACTTTGCAGGCGAAGACCACCTTTGGGCAGGGGAGCATGTTCCTATGTCCCCATTAAAATTGGCCGTTGTGGGATCCCTTCCGGCCGAAACAGTAAGGGAAGAGGACCGGGGGCCTCCACTAGAAATAGATCATAGGCTACTTCATAGGGGGGATCGAACGTCCAAACCTCTCATTCACCCACGAGCAACATGCAAGGTCACCCGGTCTCCGGAGGCTCACAAGCACTATACTAGTTTATCCACCAACCTCCGCGAGAGGCAATCCACCAAAGCAGGAGTAGGGTTTTATGCTTCGTAATGGCCCGAATCTAGGTAAACTGTTGTGTTCTATGTTTCCCTCACCATCAACTGAGCTCTTCACCATTCCCATCGAGTAGAGAGCTAGGCGAGGTCACGCCGTGAGAGTTCTTCGCACACGCTCGTGAGTTCAAATATTTAGGGTTTTTTGGAGCCCGAAATCCGACACCTTCCCTCTTGGGTTGTCCTGGTTTCTGGTCGGTTCAACAGCGGTGGAGGTACGCGCGGGTCAGGCCCTGCCGACATGGAGCCTAGTGCGCTCAACAAACGACTTAAAATCTCTTAGGGAGAACGCTAGACTCACTCGTACGTCAAGGGGGACTCCTGAGCATCGCGACTCAGGAGCCTTAACCGTGCTCGTAGCCCCTTCCCCTTTGGGCCGTCCTGGTTTCCGGTGGGTCCAATCGCGGCGGAGGTACGCGCGGGGCGGGCCCTACCGATGCACAACCCTGAAGGGGTTCTCAAATTGTCAGATTCTTAGGAGGGACATTAGAGTCACTCGCACGTCAAGGGGTACCCCTGACCATCGCAACTCAGGGGCCTAACTGTGCTCGTAGCCCCTTCCCCTTTGGGCCATCCTCATTTCCGGTCGGTCCAATCGCGGTGGAGGTACGCGTGGGGCGGGCCCTGCCGACGCAGAGTGCTGAAAGTGTTCTGAAGTTTCAAAATTCTCGCCGCGTTCCCCTCATGAGGGCTGCTCGCACGTCCAGGGGGACCCTGGGCATTGGGACTCAGAGGACTAATTGTGCTCGTAGCCCCTTCCCCCTTTGGGTCATTCTGGTTTCCGGTCGGTTCACTGGCGGCGGAGGTACGCGTGGGGCGAACCGTGCCGAAGTAGAGTATCACATCAAACATGAAAGAAACGAGGTGAAGAAACCATTCAAGTAGGCAGCCGGTTATTACGAGCCTCAATAAATCCTTGAAATCGCAGATAAGTTTTCGCCACCACGAGGCACGATGTGCATTGCAGGAAAAAATAGGGGGGAGAACTCAAGAGGATCCGCCGCTACCGGTCGCTCCGTCTTCAGGGGGCTTGTCGTCGGCGTCAGAAGTGTCGTCTTCACCGTCGTCGGCTTCAACGACATACGGAGATGAAGGAGTTGCGACGCGGGTGAACCTCTTCACCAACGCCTCCATGGGGCCCTTCACCACCTCCACTGCGCTATGGCGGGCCTCGCTGGGGAACGGCAGGATCACAGAGCCGAAGTCAAATCCCGGCTCGCGAAGATGAAGGTGACTGAAGACATGCGTCGCGGCCTCAAAGAAGAGGTCCTGGCACTCGTTATCCAAGATCTTGTCCACCTGGACGACGACGTACTCCAACACCACGACGAGCTCCGCCGCGAGAACGGCGAAGCTGCTCTATGGGGTGGCCAGAGGCTCGCCGAACCCGTCCCGATAGAGGGTGCAGAGAGTCGTGCGAAGCTTGAGCTCGACATCAGGGAAGCCGACCATCTTCGTGGCCTTCTTCTTCTCGACCGCGGCAGGGGCTTCCCCCTTGGCATCAAGAAGGGTCTTCCTCAAGGCGACCTCCTTCTCCTGCTCGTCCAAGCGCGCCTGCTTCGCGCCCATGCGATCTTCGTCCTGGGACAACTCTTCTTCCCGGGCGGCGAGCTTGGCCTCACGGGTCGTGAGTTCTTCCTCCCACACGCGATGCTGCTCGGCTAGCGTGGCTTGTTCTTCTTCGAGGGCCTTCAGGGGGCCTCCACCTCTTCACAACATTTGGCGGCCACAGCGGCTCCTTCCATCGCCTCCTCGCACGTGGCGCGAGCGGCCTTGGCCTCCTTCTCGTTGTTCGCCATCACGACCGCGACCTTGCCCGGAGCGCAAAAGGCCTCGTTCAGGACACCCTAGGTGAATACCGAAGCCTTCTAAGTCTCCTCCTGAGCAGCCTCTAGAACTGCCCCAGGAGGTGTCGTCAGGGAGGCATCATCGCTAGGGGCAGGGGGCTGTGAAGGTTTCCCGGTGGTTGCCAGCATTGGCGCATCAGCGGGATGAGGGCCTTCAAGAGCCTACCCCTCGGCAACGGCGTCGCCCCGACCGCCTTAGGACGCTTCGGGGGCTCAGGGGGCACGACGATCAAGGCCTGAGAGGTCGTCATACGATCCTCCCCCTCTCCATCGGCTGGCGCTGACGCATTGGAGAGGGTCGATGGTGTGTCAGGAGTCGCATTTGGCTCGACGCCCATCTTCTTCCTCTTCGCCCTCGGCGAGACGACGCCCTTGGACATCAAGTAAAATAGGGAATCAGCCAAGCTCAAAGGACGGACGCGCAAGGTGTGCCAAGACAAGTAAACTACTCTTCGAGGTCAATCCATCTCTTCTTCTTCTCCGCCCCCACGACGGCGTGAGTGACAGGGCTCCCCATGGAGGGGGTGAACCCAGTGCCTCAAGCTTTCCGCCGACAGAGGAGGGATGCGCCAAGGATGACCCAACCTTGCACTTCTGTGGGGTGGGCACACACGCGGACCGTGTGGCGCGCGGGGCCAACACGGGTCCCCTGGAGGTCCTGGTCGAGCACGAGGAGATCACCGCGGAGTCCTCGTTGGTGGCATCATCTTCAAGCTCGCGCAAAAGGATGGCTTGCAACAGGGGAGGCGTGTTCGTGGGGCAGTCTTTCACGCTCTTCTCGGAGGCTTCCCCGCCGGAGGTGTCATCCGATGATACCTCCACCGGACGAGAGCCCTCGGCCGGGAAGATCCCCCACTCATCGAAGATAGGCAGCACAGCGATCCGATCGTCCCGGTCATTGAGGCGGTACAGCGGACCCAGAGCCTCGGACAGGTCACCAGGGTCACCGCCCAGCAAGATCGCCACGACCCTGTTTAGGTCCTCTATGGGAAGGTCCTGGGACCGGAGCCTGAGCTCGTCGTCGCTGGCCCGATAGTCCCACAGGGGCCTGGAATGGGCCTGAAGGGGCGTCAGGTGCTGGGCCAATAATTCCTTCACTATCATCCCACTTGTCACCCTCCTGGTGCTGATGTCGCGGGAGAAGCACTCCAGGATGGGCAGGGCCCGAGGGTCGGAGAACTTCGCCGAGCTCCACGCGGAAGTCTTCTCCGGCAGCCACATCGGCTCCACTAGCCGAGGATTGGCGTCCTTGAGACTCATGAGAACCCAACAATGCCTGAAGTTCTCCACCTTCTTCCCATCCTTCAGGTGCAAATTGCTGCTCCTGGACGCTACGAAGGAGACACGTGTTCACAAATGGGCGCCGTCGTGCGAGCGCTTGCTGAAGAAATGGTGGAAGAGGGCTACTAAAGGTCGCATGCCTACGAAGGCCTTGCAGTAGAAAGCGAAGATGGACAGAAGCAAGATGGATTTGGGTTGGAGATGGAGGGCCTGGATCCTGTAGTGATTCAGGATGGCGGTGAAGAATGAGGAGAAAGGCGGCACCAGCCCGGCAAACACGCTATGGAGAAAGAAGGAGTATACCACCTACGACGCGGGCCGCTTCTCCATGGAGCCAGCTAGATCAGGCTCCGCGAGTGCTTGTTGGACACGGCCGCAGTCCATGGAAGCATGGGAATGAGATCCACATCCTTCGAGAGGGCGCACTGCAGAGTAGAGGAGTCGGGGCAAGACCTTGCGCCTTTGGCTTCTGCTTGCCGGCGGGTGCCATCGCTGAACTCGCAAGGGAGCGGCACGGCGCTAGATTTGGGAGACGTCGGTTGGAGTTGGAGACCGAGGAGGAAGAGCGAGTGTGGGAGAAGGGAAGGCAATAATGGACCAACGCAACAAGTCGGGCTCCTGATAACTCGAGCGGAGACAAAGGCAAGGGGAACCCAACATCAGCCGCATGACGCGCGCCAGACCTGGCCCACAGGCGTTCACGGCCCGCGGCGCTTCAGGACGACCTCAAGGCTTCACACAGAAGCCAACCCGAGCGTGTCGTGGGCCCGGGGGCTACTGTCGGCGTTCTGGGAATGGGGGTACCCAGACCTGCCTGCGTGTGGCCAAGGGCTGGTCCACCTCATCAAGCAAGCACGATTGGGTGTGATACCACTTGTCGTGGGTATAAGTCTGACAGTAGAAGTACGGGGTAAGTATATGGGCACAGCCTTAGCTACGGCGAGGATGTATGAGTTCAGGCCCCTCTACGGTGGAGGTAAAAGCCCTACGTCTCAGTGCTCTTGGGAGCTTTGTGTCGAGTGATTTGTAGGATTACAGCAAATGCCAACCCCCGTACGAGTGGTGAAGGGCGGCTTATATAGAGTGCGCTGCCCTTCATAATGGCCTGGTGGACAGGGGTGGAATAGTGGCGAGTAAATGCTTACGTTACAAGTAACGTAAGCTTTAAATGCTAATAATGGTGTACGAAAACACATGACCGTTGCCCTCCTGGGAGGTTACGATGTACAGAGTGGATTCCAGTCGGTACGTTAGATATGCTCCGAGTGGATCGTCGCCGACTAGATGATGGGGGCGTCCTTAGTCCAGTTGGAACTGTCTAAGGGCCTTGTCTTCTATGAAGGGTAGTCCTTGGGTAGGACCTATAGGGCAGACCTATGACCCTACCCTGGGACTATAACCCCATCATTAGTCCCCGAATGGATCGGGGTTGGAACGATGAAGTGATGTCTGGAGTTTGGAACCGACTGGTATTGAGGTGACTTTAGCGTTGTTTGCCTCGATCCATTTTATCTCTTCAGCTAGTGATCCGGGTGAATATGCAAGCGAAATGAACCATGAGGGACCGACTGCTCTTGCGGAATCTTTCGACGTGACCGGTCATACTGACAGCGCCGGATTTTCCGGGATCCTCAAATTTCGGTTGCCGCGCGCTCAGCGGGGATGACGACATCGCCATCGAGTAGGTTTCGCCTCCTCAATTACCGCGCCGTTATCTTCTCCACTAATCTTGCAGCAGCCGGTTGGGGGATCAGATCCCGGGCCCACCTGTAGGTGACTCAATCGGAGGCCTATTAAAGCTTCCCCGGCGGACTTTCCTGTTGCGCTGCTCATCCTCCTCCCATTAATCTCGCTCCTCCCGCAGCTCTCTGCACACCTCAAGCCACCTCCTTCCCCTCCTCCTCTGCGGATCTGTCGCCCTCGCCATGACGAAGGGGCAGACCAGCAAGCTCGAGGCGCAGAAGAAGAAGAAGAAGGGGGCAGCCTCCACTCAGCGGCGGCACTGGGCGTTGCCGGCGGGCTGGATCCAGGGGGACTTCATCCCCTCCTCGGTGACGAAGAACGACGTGCTGGAGCTGGTGGAGCACGGCATGGTCGGCAACAAATCCTGGAGGCTGTCGGAAGGCGAGACGGAGCCGGCGCCGAAGGAGGGGGAGCGCGTTCTGCTGCTCAGCCACGTGGCCAGAGGTTTCTCCTTGCCTCCCCATCCTTTCTTCCGAGGTATCATGAATTACTTCGGGGCGCAGCTCCATCACTTTCCTCCAAATGCGATAGCTCATCTTTCCGCATTCGTCACCCTCTGCGAGTGCTTCATAGGATGTCCTCCCCACTGGGGGCTCTTTAAATATGTCTTCTCCGCTAGATCCCAAACTGTTAAGAATCTTAGCCAGTCGGATGATAAGACACACATCCTCCAGCTCTGCGGTGGTTTAGGCTTTCAGAAGAAAACAAAGAGTAGCTATCCCTCCCTTCAGCTGTCCGAGTCAGTTAGGAACGGGCAATCGTCCTGGTTCTATTGCCAAGACATTGCCTGCCCGAATGCTTCGAGTGGGTTGCCACCTTTCAGTTTAGACCGTCCGGGCCCTCCCAGGAAGCTAGCGCTCTCTAAGGGATAAAGAACCCAGATCCAGCCTTTGGTCGACGCGCTGATAGCCGTCGTCCGGAGGGGAGTCACCGGCATGGACCTGCTGGAGACTTTTCTGGGTCGGCGCATCCAGCCGCTGCAGGCCTGAGACTACGCTATGTGGCATTACACGGGGCCTTCGGATACCACTCGGTCTCATCCTGAAGACGTGAACGAGGAAACTGTGAGTGCGTGGGTTCGCAACATCACAGGGACATGTGAAAACCCCGTGGGAGCTCGGCGAGTGAAGGCCTTCCGCGCCGAAAATCCTCCTCCGAATGAGGTGAGTACATGTTGTCGTCGAGTGCTTTTACCTTCAAAGCTTTATTGCTTTTCTTGTCTCGCTGACTGACGTTGCCGACTGTGCTTTGTGCAGGAGTGGACGAACTGGCACTCTGCGGTCTCCAATGGGAATCCAGTCAAGGAAGAGGAAGGCAGCATGGAGGGCAGCGCGAATAGCTCCGAGTACGTCTCTGACAGTGGGGAGACGGAGGAGGAGACAGAAGAGGAGGAGGAGAGTGGAGAGCAGAGCTCGTCACCCTCACCACCAGAACACCGAACCTAGCGCCGTCATGACCCCGCTGCTCCGACGGCACCTCCCGCGGCCCCGAGTGCTCCGCCGGCTCCTCCCGTGGCTCCGAGTGCTCGGAGTGTGAGGAGAACCAGGGGTGCTTCTGCCGAGCCCGTGAACCAGCCGTCCAAGGTGGCTAAACCTAGTGGGTCTAAACCTCGGAAAGCATTGCCCCAGATGAGGATCCCTGTTCCGGTCGCCTCAGCGTAAGTACCTTTGCTCTTCCATCTTCCTTCAGTATCCGATTGGACTCTTCTTTTTGGGAATTCATGTTTACCCGTCGAGTGGAATTCACTCAACAGAGCTGCTACCTCCGCCACCTCTCTGCCGTGTCAAGATGATGATCCCAAGGACACTGATAATGCCGCCACGTCCCAGCAAGGTACGTTGTCATGACTCCGAGAGTTGTATTACTGTTTCGCGAGTGTTGTCTTTGACCTTGACCTTTTTCTGTGTTTTTTTTGTTTAGTCAGGCTTCCTCCGGAGGTGATCCATCTGGACGACGACGACCAAAGGAGGTCGGAACCATCTTTGGCGCCTATTCCTGGGGTTATCCAACCTGCTCCAATCCTGCCATGAACGTGCCGCGACTGAGACGGTGGCCCTCATGGCAGAACCGGCTGGAGCAGAGCTCGAGATGCCCAGGGAGCCTTCTGCCACGCCGAGTCCGTTGGTTGTCCAATACGAAGCCCAACGCCTCCTGGAAGATCAGGTAGGGGCCGCCAAGGATGCCATGATGCAAGTGGAACTGATGGTGGGCGACGCTAAGGGAGCATATGACTCCATCGCGTCCCTGTACAAGAAGAGCTTGGAGCTTCGGGATGATATTCGAGTAAGTGCGCTAGTAAGTGTTTACATTCCTCTTGGTGCCCACTGGGGGTTTCAGCGAGATACTCGGATACAATAGGTTGATTTTGCAGTGGGTTCACTCCGAGAGAACCCAGTGGGTGTAGTCCCCGAGACTTCTGCCGAGTGCTTGCGCCGACAGTTGTCTTTATATGTATTTTCCATAATCTGTACAGATCAGAGCTGATCTGCCCGAATGGTACCAGTGGGGGCACGCCGAGTGCACCTAGTGGGTGTAGTCCCCGAGAGTGGTGTTACTCGGGTCGCGTGATAGTAATCTCATAGTGTTGTTGGTTTGCTATGGAGCTCAATGGGACCGACCTGTTCGAGCTTCATACCAGTGGGGTCACTCTCAGTGAACCCACTGGGTGTAGTCCCCGAGACCGCTGTCGATTGCTTGCATCGGTCGGGGTCTGAAGAATCTTGAGTTTTGATTGTTTTCGAATATCTGTCGAGACTTTTTCCTTGTTGAATCTGGCTGATCCTCCCTTTGTGTCTCTTTGGCAGAAGACTTGTGAAATGGGATCGGCTTATAATGCTCTGAAGGCTGAGAAGACCCAACTTGCTGCCGACTTGGAGGTAGCTACGAATGACCTGGCTGGCACGAAGGTGGCTCTCGCTGAACTAGAAAAATCTTTGGAGGAATCTCGGGAGGCTAACAAGTCACTGCTAGACGAAGTAGAAAAAATGAAGAGGGAGAGATCCCAATGGATGGGCCAGCTGAAGGTAATGAACACTCGGTGCAGAGTGCAGGAGAACTATGTCGGCGACTGGGCGAAGAAGATGGCCGTACTGCTTGGTGGTAAGTTCTTGCCGAGTGCTTTTTGAGTTTGGAGTTCACTCCGCGCTTATTTTATGCTTGTCTTTTCTTCGCAGATTTCTGTCGGGACGTTGAGGCCGAAACAGACGAAATTGAACGGTCGCTTGTTCCGAATGTTCCACTCAGCGATGAAGCTAACCGGGACATGTTCCGAGTGCATTCTCGCCTTAACAGGGTGGGCCCTTTCATTGGTCACCTGAGAAGAGTTGTCGGCCGAATTGACAAGGAGCTGTGGCCTGAAGATGACTCCTGGAACGAGATAGAGGGGTTGATGACTCGACTGGAGGACGTTCCAAGCAGAGTGCAGCCATGGAAGAAGTCTGCCGCTCGGTGTGGTGCGGACGTGGCGCTGTCTGTGGTCCGAGTGCACTGCAAGGAAGCCCGTGAAGACAAGCTGAAGACGTTGCAGGTCGCCAACACCAAGAAGCTTCGATTTGAAGATTTCATGGAGACCTTCCTCGACACAGCCACTCGGATTGCAGATGGAATCGACGTCGACACCTTTGTGGAGCCTGCCAGTCCCGGCGACGCTTGATAAACTTTATGTTGAACGCGCATTTACCTCGGTATGCCGAGTGGAGTCTGTATTAAACTTTGGCCACTGCTGTTGGTCGGTACATTCGTGGCTCGGTGTGGATAAACTTGATTCACACCGATCCGACTGATCGTAGAACCAATTTGAATTCGAATCCGATCTTTTGCTCTTCTTTCGCTGAGTTTTTTTTTACACGATTTTGTCTTGTGGTTTTTGTTTGGGAGTCTCTTGGTGAAGCCAATGGCAAACATGCGGAGCATGTAGTTGTCAGTTGTCTTCACATCCACGTGAGCCTCAATGAGGGTCTGCTAAGCCTCCGAGTGTATCTTGACTGCCCACTCGGAGGAAGCTTTTTACTTAGGCGACTCTGGTTCGCATCTAAGTCTCCGAGTGTGACTTGAAATGCACACTCGGAGCAAGTTGTTTACTTAGGCGACTCTGAGTCGCAGCTAAGTCCCCGAGTGTGAATTTTAGTGCACACTCGGAGCGAGTTTTTACTTAGGCGACTCTGGGTCGCAGCTAAGTCCCCGATTGTGACTTTTAGTGCACACTCAGAGCGAGTTGTTACTCATGTAGTTGTCAGTTGTCTTCACATCCACATGAGCCTCACTGAGGGTCCGCTAAGCCTCCGAGTGTATCTCGAGTGTTCACTCAGAGGAAGCTTTTTACTTAGGCAACTCTGAGTCGCAGCTAAGTCTCCGAGTATGACATTTTGTGCACACTCGGAGCGAGTTTGTACTTAGGTGACTCTGGGTCGCAGCTAAGTCTCCGAGTGTAACTTTTCGTGCACACTCGGAGCGAGTTTGTACTTAGGCGACTCTGGGTCGGAGGTAAGTCTCCGAGTGTGACTTTTCATGCGCACTCGAAACGAGTTGTTACTTAGGCGACTCTGGGTCGCAGCTATGTCCCCGAGTCTGACTTTTAGTGCACACTCGGAGCGAGTTGTTTACTTAGGCGACTCTGCGTCGCAGCTAAGTCCCCGAGTGTGACTTGTAGTGCACACTCGGAGCGAGTTGTTTACTTAGGCGACTCTGGGTCGCAGCTAAGTCCCCGAGTGTGACTTTTAATGCACACTCGGAGCGAGTTTGTACTTAGGCGACTCTGGGTCGCAGCTAAGTCTCCGAGTGTGACCTTTCGTGCACACTCGGAGTGAGTTGTTACTTAAGCGACTCTGGGTCGCAGCTATGTCTCCGAGTGTGACTTTTGGTGCACACTCGGAGCGAGTTGTTACCTAGGCGACTCTGGGTCGCGGCGAAGTCCCCGAGTGTGACTTTTAGTGCACACTCGGAGCGAGTTTGTACTTAGGCGACTCTGGGTCGCAGCTAAGTCTCCGAGTGTGACTTTTCATGCACACTCAGAGCGAGTTGTTACTTAGGTGACTCTGGGTCGCAGCTAAGTCTCCGAGTGTGACTTTTCGTGCACACTCGGAGCGAGTTGTTACTTAGGCGACTCTGGGTCGCAGCTAAGTCTCCAAGCGTGACTTTTCATGCACACTCGAAGCGAGTTGCTTATTAGGCGACTCTGGGTCGCAGCTAAGTCCCCGAGTGTGACTTTCAATGCACACTCGGAGTTAGTTTTTTAGACCGGAGTCTGCAAACGCGGAAGAATTTTGAATCGGCAAGAAATTAATCTGCTTTGTATTACTTCGATGATACTTGTTCTTTACATTGTCTCCGTCGGCGGTTTTGTGTAGAAGCGCTTCAGTAGATCTCCATTCCATGCTCGCGGCTCGTCCGTTTCCCTGTCGAGGTTGTAGAGTCGATATGCTCCGTTGTTCAGCACCTTAGAAATGATGAACGGTCCTTCCCAGGCGGGAGCCAACTTGTGTGGTCTCTGTTGATCCACTCGGAGCACGAAGTCGCCTGCTCGGAAAGTGTGGCTCCTGACATGCCGCGCATGAAATCGCCGCAGATCTTGTTGATAAATTGTT
The DNA here is from genome assembly GCF_904849725.1 of Hordeum vulgare subsp. vulgare. NCBI lineage: Eukaryota > Viridiplantae > Streptophyta > Magnoliopsida > Poales > Poaceae > Hordeum > Hordeum vulgare. The sequence continues at coordinate 380,591,120 of NC_058519.1, read as the reverse complement.
GAACGGATCAGTGCCATCTCGCGCTCCTCTTCTAAAAGGTCCACTCCGTATTGCGTGGCTTGCTCTGCTTCGGCTTCGGAGAAGAGTTCGACTCGTGGAGAGTTGTCAAGCAAGTCACTCGGAAGGACTGTCTCTGCTCCATAAACGAGGAAAAACGGGGATCACCCTGTCGATCTATTCGGAGTTGTGCGGAGGCCCCATAGCACTGAAAGCAGCTCGGTGACCCATGCGCCGGCGGCATGTGCAACTTCTCGCAAGAGTCGAGGCTTCAACCCTTGAAGAATAAGTCCATTCGCCCGCTCTGCTTGCCCGTTTGTTTGGGGGTGCGCCACGGATGCAAAATCCACTCGGATACCTTGGCCTGCGCAAAAACCTTTGAACCTGTCCGGGTCAAAGTTTGTGCCATTGTTGGTGATTATGCTGTGTGGAACCCCGTATCTGGCGATGATGTCTCTGATAAATTTGATGGCCGTAAGGGCATCAAGCTTCTTGATAGGCTTGGCTTCAATCCACTTGGTAAACTTGTCGACTGCTACCAGTAGATTAGTGAATCCTCCTTGACCTGTTCTGAATGGTCCGACTGTATCTAATCCCCACACGGCGAATGGCCAAGCAAGAGGAATTGTCTTCAGCGTAGACGTTGGCTTGTGGGACTTGTTTGAATAGAACCGACAACCTTCGCAACGGTCAACTATATCTTTTGCCATTTCATTCGCCTGCAACCAGAAGAAACCAGCTTTGAATGCTTTCACGACGATTGCCCTTGAGGAGGCATGATGACCGCAGGTTCCCGAGTGAATTTCTTCCAAGATTAACAGCCCCTCCTCAGGAGAGATACACCGCTGCAGGACGCCTAAAACACTTTCCCTGTATAACTGGTCATCAATGACGGTGAAGGACTTCGACCTGCGAACGATCTGCCTAGTTTGGACTTCATCTTCTCGTAACTCTTGCCTCATGATGTACGCAATGAACGGCAATGTCCATTCGGAAATGACAGCTAGAATCTCCATGATTAAATCAACCACAACGGGGACCTCGACTTCAGTCTGATATGTTGAGCTCTTCGGTTGTACTGGTTCCTTTGTAAAAGGATCTTCTTTTACCGAGGGGAGGTGTAGGTGCTCGAGGCAGACATCACTCAGGACCGGTCTCCGTGTGGATCCAAGTTTTGCCAATTCATCTGCTCCTTGGTTTTTCAGTCGGGGAACATGGTGAAGTTCCAGACCTTCGAACTTCTTCTCAAACTTCCTTATTGCATTGCAATATGCAGTCATGGTGGGGTTCCTTACATCCCATTCCTTCATCACTTGATTAACCACTAGATCTGAGTCGCCATAGACCATCAGCCGACGGACGCCGAGTGTGATGGCCATGTGCAACCCGTAAAGGAGAGCTTCGTACTCCGCTTCGTTGTTGGAAGAATCAAAATGGATCTGCAACACATACTTGAGTTTATCACCTTTTGGGGATATGAGCACTACGCCGGCGCCGGAGCCATTCAACATCTTGGACCCATCAAAGAACATGGTCCAATGAGGCGAGTAGATGTGAGTCCGTTGCTGTTGTTCTACCCATTCTGCTATGAAGTCAACAAGAGCTTGAGACTTTATAGCTTTCTTGGCTTCGAACTTGATGTCGCAGTATAGCATCTCCATTGCCCACTTTGCCACTCGGCCTGATGCATCCCGATTGTGGAGAATTTCCGACAGCGGAGCATCAGATATGACAGATACTAAGTGGTCTTGGAAATAATGAGCCACCTTCTTTGCAGTCATGTAGATCCCATAAATAAGCTTCTCATAATGGGGATACCTCTGCTTGGAAGGAGTCAGGACTTCGGAAACATAATATACTGGCCGCTGAACCTTGTACGCTTTGCCTTCTTCTTCGCGTTCGACTGTCAGAACGGTGCTGACGACTTGATTTGTAGCCGCGATGTACAGAAGAAGGGGTTCTTTACTGAGCGGGGCAGTAAGAACCGGCTGGGTGGAAAGCAGGGCTTTGAGGTCGTCGAATGCGATTTGGGCTTCGTCTGTCCACTCGAAGGTATCTGACTTCTTCATGAGTCGGTACAGAGGTAACGCCTTCTCGCCGAGTCGAGCGATAAACCTGCTCAAAGCCGCTAGGCAACCTGTGAGCTTTTGAACATCATGTACTCTTACCGGTCGCTCCATTCGAACAATGGTCCCGATCTTTTCGGGGTTGACATCGATCCCTCGTTCAGAAACGAAGAAACCGAGTAACTTCCCGCTGGGAACGCCGAATGAACACTTGGCTGGGTTGACCTTGATATCGTACCTACGTAGGTTGGAGAATGTTTCTGCCAAGTGAGTCAGCAGGTCGGAACCTTTGCGTGACTTGATGACGATATCATCCATATATGCCTCCACATTTTGACCGATCTGGTCTAGGAGGCATTTTTGGATCATGCGCATAAAAGTTGCTCCTGCATTCTTCAAACTGAATGGCATAGTGATGTAACAGAAGCACCCGAATGGGGTGATGAAGGCTGTTTTTAATTCATCCGGACCATACAGACGGATCTGATGATAGCCCGAATAGGCATCAAGGAAGGATAAGCGCTCGCAACCCGTAGTCGAATCAACGATTTGATCAATGCGGGGGAGCGGGAAGTGGTCTTTCGGACAGACCTTATTAAGATGCTTGAAATCGATGCACATACGGAGAGAATTGTCCTTCTTCGGCACCATGACAACATTAGCGAGCCACTCGGAGTGGTGTACCTCGCGAATGAAGGTGGCTGCCAAAAGTTTAGCCACCTCCTCTCCGATTGCTTTCCTCTTGTGCGCGGCGGACCGATGCAGGCGTTCTCGGACGGGCCAAGTAGCAGGATCTACATGCAGTCGGTGCTCAGCCAACTCCCTAGGTACACCTGGCATGTCAGTAGGCTTCCATGCAAAAATGTCCCAGTTCTCACGGAGGAATTGGGTGAGCTCGGGTTCCTATTTTGGATCAAGGGTGGTGGAGATGTTTGTTGGGACGGCAGTGGCATCCGTTGGGTGGATGCTAACTTTCTTCGTGTCTCCCGCCTACTGGAATGCAGACTCGGAAGCTGGCTTCTTTGAACGCATTAGGTCAGCAGGGTCGGCGGTCTTCTTGTACTCATCCAACTCGAGTACAGCCATCTGATGATCTACAATCCTCGACCCCTGCTGCAGACACTCCTTAGCCCACTGCTGATTGCGTGTGACAGTAATCACACCTTTGGGACCTGGCATCTTCAGCTTCAAATAGACGTAACATGGACGGGCCATGAAACGCGCATATGCCGAACGGCCCAGAATCGCATGGTACGCACTCTGGAAGTCTACCACTTCGAATGTTAACTTCTCTTTGCGGAAGTTCTTGTCAGAGCCGAAGACGACATCCAATGCAATCTGGCCGAGTGATTTGGCCTTTCTTCCTGGGACGACTCCGTGGAACTGCATACTGCTCTCGCTAAGTCTGGACATCGGAATGCTCATTCCCTTGAGAGTATCGGCGTACATGATATTCAAGCCGCTGCCGCCGTCCATGAGGACTTTGCGCAGCCTAACTCCTTCCACCACCGGGTCGATGACCAGAGCTTTCCTCCCTGGGGTGGGTACGTGTGCTGGGTGGTCTGATTGATCAAAGGTGATTGCAGTCTGTGACCACCTGAGGAATGTGGGAGTGGATGGGGTTGCCATGTTTACCTCCCTGTTGACCAGCTTCAGTCGACTTTTGCTTTCCACATCAGCAAAAATCATCAACGTTGCATGGACTTGGGGGAACGGATCCTCCTTGTCCTCATCATCTTGCTCGGTGTCCTTCTCACTCGGATGTGCTTCACCAAATCCTTGGATCAGGAGGCGACACTGCCGAGTGGTATGCTTCGGCAATATGACATTACCTTCTTCATCCGTCTTCGTGTGGATTGGACACGGTTGATCTAGGATGGAATTTCCAGACTGCCTCTTCTTGGGGGTGTACTGTGCTTTCCCCTTGCCTTTGAACTTAGCATTTGTAACGACTGCTGCCTCTGCCTGCGGAGTGGATTGAGCTTTCTGTTTCTGCTTCCGATTCGTGTTCCGATCTCCATCGGCGACTGACTTATGCTTGCCGCTACATATGCGGTCCTCCTCTTCGTCATTTGCATAGCGCGCGGCTATCTCCATCATCTTGCTCGTGGAGATGTCGCCTGTCCGACCAAACTTCAGGTACAGATCTCTGTACCGAACGCCTGCCTTGAAGGCGCAGACTGCTTGGTGCTCTGTGACGTTCTCCACCGTGTGGTAGAGGGTCGTCTAGCGCTGGATGAAATCGCGCAAGGGCTCGTTTTGCTTCTGGACACAGTGTTGAAGCTCTACGAGATCAGCAGGGCGTTTGCACATACCCTCGAAGGTCCTGATGAAGACTCGAGACAGATCTGCCCAGCTGTAAATGCTTGAAGGGGCTAACTGGTTTAGCCAAGCTCGAGCCGAACCGTCAAGCATCAGTGGGAGATGTTTCATGGCGACATGGTCATCTCCGCCACCGATCTGGACCGCCACTCTGTAGTCGTCCAACCAAGTTTCTGGTTTGGACTCTCCTGTGAATTTGTTGATTCCCGTCGCCAATCGGAAGTTGGGAGGGATGTCAGTCGAGCGGATGGCCCGACTGAAGCACTCGGGACCAGAAACCACGGTCCTGCTTCCACTCGGACGGTCTCTATCGTGACCATCACGGTGGGCTCGACTTCTATCGACCTTCTTATGGGTGATGTACCCTCTTGCATCAGGCCTTGAATCATGCGCGCCACCGCCCGAACGACGATCATCGTAATGCCGGGGCCCGTAAGGCCCACTCCGTGGAGGAGTACGCGAACGGCGACGATCTTCGGGATGAGACCGAATGGGAAGCGGATTCCGACTCGGGTCCCTGGAACGGTTGCCACCTCTGCGTCGCTAGTGAGAGTCGGGACTGAAAACCGACCGATGCATGTTCGCTTGAATAGACCTGTTGTGGATCCTGTTGTGCAACAGGGAGACCGCCGAATTTTGTTGTTGCGCCGTATGCAACAAGGCATGGATCTGCTCAATTCCTCTACCGGCCTCTGAATCAGTCGGCTGGAGAGAATCGGCTATCGTGGCGGCTACAGCCAAGTTGAGGATGGGTGTGCGGAACACCTCGACGTTGCTCTCGCGAGTGCGCCGACTGGAAGAACGATGGTGCTGACGACGAGCGCCGGATGATTCTCCGAACTCACGCTCATTCCGACCAGTCCCGAGGGGACTTTCGTGGGAATCAGCCATGAGTACTTCGGCTGCAGGCCCGTGACCCGGATACTCAGAAGGTAGTTCAGTCGGAACTGACTCCAAATACTGGGATGACGGCGGGACCACAACCGATTCGAGCACCGCCACTTGAGAGGACACGTTTTGTTGCGCTTGGGCGTGTCGCACCCAACGCTGGAGCCGCGGACGACGGGATCGCTTGTTGCGGCACGTGACGGGGTCGAAGATCGACACCGGGGTCGATGGCTGGAGAAGAAGAACGCCGCGGGAACTGGGACGGAAGTGCGTAGCCCCGCGACTCGGAAGCGCCTCGACGTCGAGGGGCGCATCCCGAAGCCATGCCGAATCATCGGCGATGAAGGAGAGTGCACCGAAGAGCATCTCATGACCCATGCACAGATCTCCGCCGGACGACATGACGAAAAGATGAAATCGCAAACTCGCCGGAAGTCACTTAGACGCCTGCCCCACGGTGGGCGCCCACTTTCGTGGGTATAAGTCTGATAGTAGAAGTATGGGGTACGAAAGTATATGGGCAGAGCCTTAGCTATGGCGAGGATGTATGAGTTCAGGCCCCTCTACGGTGGAGGTAAAAGCCCTACGTCTCAGTGCTCTTGGGAGCTTTGTGTCGAGTGAATTGTAGGATTACAGCAAATGCCAACCCCCGTACCAGTGGTGAAGGGCGGCTTATATAGAGTGCGCTGCCCTTCATAATGGCCCGGTGGATAGGGGTGGAATAGTGGCGAGTAAATGCTTACGTTACAAGTAACGTAAGCTTTAAATGCTAATAATGGTGTACGAAAACGCATGACCGTTGCCCTCCTCGGAGGTTACGATGTACAGAGTGGATTCCAATCGGTACGTTAGATATGCTCCGAGTGGATCGTCGCCGACTGGATGATGGGGGCGTCCTTAGTCCAGTCGGAACTGTCTAAGGGCCTTGTCTTCTATGAAGGGTAGTCCTTGGGTAGGACCTATAGGGCAGACCTATGACCCTACCCTAGGACTATAACCCCATCACCACTCAAGGCAAGGCCATCGCGAGCGGCCAAGCCTCACAAGGAGGAACAACATCGAGACCCACGGGGGCCTCGTAACAACCCCTCCGGAGCCGCGGAGATTCCGAGGCAAGGCCTAGCCTCAAGAGTCAAGGATGCCATGTGGGAAGGACATGCGAGCAGCAGACAGCAGGGCGGAGCAGTTTCCTCTTTAGTGCAAAGGGTCAAGGACGTACCGGGGTTCCCAAGGCATCTTCCAAAGGTTTCCCTTCTGGTGCTACAAAGCCATCGCCGCCCGCCAGCAGGACAAATGTCACCCCTGGACCTTTCCCTGCAGCTCTAGCAGCCTCTTTGCACGCAAAGACCACCTTTTGGCACGGGCAGCATGTTCCCATTTTGCCCTTCGAAATTGGCCATTGTGGGATCCCTTCCCGCCGAAACAATAAGGGAAGAGGACCGGGGCCGCCGCTATATATAGAGGATAGGTTACTTCGTAGAGAGATCCCCGACCCCGATCTGATTCGTTCATTCGCCCATCGGAATCACACAAGGCCAAACCATCATCCGGAGGCCCTTGAACACTGTACTAGTTCATCCACCAACCTCCATGAGAGGCAATCCACCAAAGCAGGAGTAGGGTATTACGCTTCCCAGCGGCCCAAACCTGGGTAAACTGCCGTGTTCGTTGTCTTCCTCACCATCAAGTGAGTTCTTTGCCATCTCCGACGAGTAGCGAGCTAGGTGAGGCGAGCCCACGAGATATCTTCATACACACCCATGAGTTGAAATCTTTAGGGTTTTACGGAGCCCGAAATCCGACATTTGGCGTGTCGGGTAGGGGCGTGTCAAGCTGTCCTCCAAGCTCCGCCTTCACCAAGCTTCGCCGCTCTGATGGATGACGCACGCCGGGCTCGCACCGAGTGTCACGCCACCTGCGTTGCTCACACGGAGCCTGCAGGCCCAGCCGGCGCGCGCCGGTCACCGTCGCCCGTGGTGAATGCCGCTCAAGAGATGAGTCACCTTAGAGAGAGTAGTAGAGAAGATCACTATGAATGAAGACACTCCCGGAGAGGCAAAGAATCGTACAAGAAGGACAAATACACCAAGAGCAGTTCAAGGACAAGACATCAAGCTCACGTTGGTGAATGGGTTTCCGGCTCAAAGTCTCACAACCAGTCTTAGAGAAGCTATCACTCCAACTCCGACTATAGTCAAGATGAAGGTGTTTCCGGTCTTGCACTCGTTTCCTCCAACTCCTACGACTTATTTGATTCACCAAATGAAGGGATTGGAAACTCCTTCATGGAAAAAGGCCCCAAGGTATCACACCCCGAGTAATTTGACTTTGGTAGTGATGAGGATGAATTGTTAGGGAAATATGACTTGCTTTTTATATAAGACTAGTGATAACATTCAAAATGAATTTGAAAATAATCATGCTAATAAAGCGAAATCGAATGATGATGGTAAGAAAGAGATTGAACGACTAACTAAAGAATTGAACACTCTTAAGTTAGCTCATGAAACTAATCTAGAAGATAATAGAGAGCTTGCAAGAACTCATGAGAAGCAATCCTTCGAGAAGCTAAGTTTAGAGCAAGAGCATGAGTTTCTAAAAGAAATCAATGATGATCTTTGAAAGAAGAGTTCTTTGTATCTATCCAAACGATTACTCTTGTCTACTTTTGTTCAACAAGTTAAATTTAAGAATGCTAGTAACAAAGGCAATCTTCATCTAGTAACAACAATACAAGTGCTAGATCAAATGATGTTGTTTCTAGTAGCTCTCTTGATTCCACTAACGATTCTCTTAGCCAAGTTACACTTGAGCAAGAAAACAATTTATTCAAAGGGATTATAGAGAGAGGTGTCTTCAAGAGTCTTGTCGGAAGTAAGGAATTCAAGGAAATTGTGCACAAGCAAGGAGGGCATAGGAAAAAGCAAGGTGTTGGCTACTTCAATGTCAACAAAGATGTTTGGGAAGAAGCTACATATCCCATTCCCAAGTTTGTTCCTCAAGAGGAGAAGTATGATCCTACTCCTCCCATGGGAACAAGCTCTAAAGATGACCTTCTACCACAAGACCACAAGGGAAAGGGAAAGAATCAAGAGGAGATTGACTTATCTGAGGAAGAACCCCAAGCCAACATTGAGTGGGTTCCCAAGGACACTTCTAGTACTACCTCATCTAGTGCTACCACAACTCCAAGGATCCCCATCAAGGTGATGTGGGTCCCCAAGAGGAAGAACTAGAAAGTTCTTGAGGGGTGACTCCGACAATGAAATTCACTCTTATTCATTTTGGCAAGAACTATATGCAATCAACTCCAACCATACGCATTAGCTCAAGGAGTCACACGTTCCCTCAAAGGTGAGCAAGGGACAAGTTAATAAATGCATCTTTAGACATAACCTCCCATGTATTTCACTCTATGTCCATAGATATCATTGCATTTGTTCATTTTGCTTTGGGACTAACCCATGTAGGTGAGAAGAGTAATTAACAACAAGGATTGCTCCCAACTCAACATGATCCTCATCAACAATGAGCATCCACCACTACTACACCTACTTGAAGTCTTCTACGACAAAACCCAATGTTAGTTTATCCCTCTTAGGGGGGATGTCACATCTAGGGGGAGCTTTACTCTAAGGCTTGAGTATAAGGATCTCCTAAACGATGTGAACACATTAATGCATTATGTAAAAGTGGTAACCCCACTTGTGCTTAATCGATGAGTATGACCTATGACCAAGTATTCTTACTTGGCTCCTAAGTCAATATACTCACATATAGATGACTTTGTCATCGCCAAAGTGCTTGATAGATGCTAGAATGTTTGTGCATGTTTACCATGTTTTATTTGACATCTTAATGCGTGATTCTAGCTGTCTACGATTTCTCGTCTCAAATTCTATTAATGCTTCATCACAAAATTTGAGCAAGCACTTTAGGGACACTCTGTGTGAGGAGCACCCAGAGATCCATCTCGACAAGGGCTGAATTCCAAAATCTCCCAAAGTGCATCTCGGTGTGACCAACCTCAAAATCTCGGTCCCCCCGAAGCCTAGGATTGATCAGGTTTCCTCATTTCGGTACCACTGAATCGTTCTTTTTGGCTTCAATGAGTTTCTGTGTCATATGACAGTTAAGGAACTCGGTGCAACCGAAAATTCAATCTCGGTGTCAACAAGAGCTCGGAGATATATATATATATATACCTAGCAGAACTCGATGGTTGAAACACTTCTTCAAACGTTGTTTTCCCCACCTCCTCGCTGATGCGCCATAGTCCCCTGGACTTATCATTGATCCTCCCATGCGCCTTCACCATCGGAGTCCTCGCCGCCGACGGAACCTTCACCACCATCACTGTCGTAGCGGATCCTTGCCGAGTTAGGGTACATATCTGATCCCCTTTTGCGCTCTTTTAAATCTGATTCTTGCACAAATAGGCACTCACAAATCTTCCCAATTGCTAGTTCTACCCAGAAGAGAATTGCCATATTTTAGCGAGCAAGAAAATTTTAAGGTTAACAGTCCGCAAAAATTGAATCTCGGTGTCACCGATTCATGAAAATCGGTCTTACCGATTTTGATTTTAGATTTACTGAGAATGTTCTCGGTGGAACCGAGTTCTCGTTTTTGGTGACACTAAAAGGGTGCCAAGTTCCTGTTGATAAGAGCATATATATGTCTCGGTGGCTCCGAAATTTCACACTTGGTGGAACCGAAATCCTATTTTGCTGAATGCTAAAACTAACTTTTTCACAGTTCAAATTTTTCAAAAAACTTCTGCAATTTTGTAATGCTCATCCATTCCATCTCTTATATATCTTTTCACAGGGTATGCTTGTCTCCTTGTGTGCTTGTCTACTTGTCTACCAGTCTACTTGTCTTGTTGGTCTTGACAGAATGTCAGGTTCAGAGGATAGTCAAAACAACTCTAGTGAGCCCACTGCTGAAATGGACTCACGCACTAGTGCTGAGAGGACGCCTTCTGACCCAGGTACTCCTAGCTCCCATGGCTTGACCAAGGGATCTACCATGTCCCGAAGGAAGATCAATACTGATGAAGAAGATGTTGACTTCATCCCGGAGGAATCTGCTCCCCAAAAGCAGAAGGAGAAGACCACGGTCAGAAAGACTGTGAGGAAGGAGTATGCCAAACCTGGTGACACTAGATCTCCAGAAGCTAGGCTTGCAAAGAAGCCAGGCTAGAACAGAGATAGAAAGAGGATTGTCCATGCTGTTGGGAGGCCAACATCAATGTATGAAAATCCAGCAGAAGTTGCTGATGATGAGGAGGAAGAAATTCCAGCTGAGGTTCCTCCTCCCTAGAAAAAAAAGTTGATGGATGATGCTATGCCTAAGACGACTGCCCCCAAGCCTTCAGCACCTAAGGCTAAGAAGTATGTAGCTCCCAAGAGGACTACAAAGGATATTCGTGCGGCTAAAAATAACAAAGGCTCTACGTCCAGAGAATTTGTTGCAGAGGAAGATGAGGATGCCCCTATGCTCATGAAGCTGAGAGATCATCTACCAACCCATGATACTTCCCACTGTGATGCTCAGGACATGAAGAACAAGAAAGATCAACGTCTGAGGAAATGGAGATATGTTGATCCATATGCTATGAGAAGGAGAACTGTTGTTGATCCCCGCTTTCACACAAGGGAGCAACGAGACTTCTATGAGACTGTTCTGCTTGATAAGAGTCGAGCAGTCAGCGACATGAGATATATCGATTGGGAATACATCCAATGAAAATTATTTTCCCCATGTGAGAGAAAACTTCAGGATGGTTGATATTGAATATTTTGTTGGCAAAGAGATGAGCTCTTGGAATGATGAGATGATCATGCATGTCTATTCCACCGCTCACTTCTATTCTGATGGAAGAATTGTATGGATGACTAAGGGTCACCGGTATGAGTCTCCATTTGATGAATGGACCACTATCATTGGAGCTCCAAAAGCACAAGAAGGAGATTTGGATGTGTATTTAGAACTCAAGATGAATCACAACACCATGGCCAACATGTACAAGCCATTGCCCCATGAGTTTGTGCAGTCGCACAAGTTTGGCTCTGTCTATTTGTTGCAAGCAGGAATACCTACTACGAACACCAACATGAAATACACCCTGATGCCCAAATTAGGAGATGAAAAGATGATTAGAGGTTATTCCATCAACATCCTGCATCATCTAGACACCCACACTCGGTTCCGAGTGATGAACTTGATAGTTGAGACTATCGAGAGGACTGCTGCAGATCAGAAGAGATCTTGTGGATATGCTCCATATATTGAGATGCTCATCGATGCTAAGATTGGCAAGCATGCATATCTAATTGATTGCCCCCACCTGCCACTTTAGCCTGATTTTGAAGACAATGAAGTTGTGATGGACGAAAGCCATCCCAGCTCAGCTACTCCTCGAGAGGCAGCAGAGGCAGCAGCGGTAGAGGCTGCTAGGAAGGCTCTAGCTCCAACCCCACAACTAGGAACCAGAGATGAGCAGATGTCCTTCTTGTTCAGCACCACCCAAGGGATGGAGATTTCTGAGATCTTGTTGAAGTAGAAGAGCCTCGAGAGGATCGTGGAGACAAAATTCCATGACCTGGATGTTAAGGTGACGGAATTGACTACCACTGTTGAGCAGCTCCAGCATGAAGTTGATTCTGTGAGGATTCCACACTCCAGCAGTGATGATGTAGAGTTGCTCCTTCCTATTACTACTTAGTTCAGGACACCACGCTATGTCAAAAACGGTGCCATTTCTAGAAGCCATACCATCTTCATCAGCTCAAGCATCAGCTCCAACCCCCGCACCTCCAGTGTCTACACCTCGATCTCTAGTGACTTCTATGGAAGCGTTCGTCGACGCTCTCTTGTCCACTCCATCATCTGCTACTGGAGGAGACCGTGCCGAGATAGACACTTAGTTCTAAACCTTTGAACTTTTTGGTAACTTGTTGCCAAAGGGGGAGAAGTGTATAGATGAAATGGGTCTTTGAGAGGGAGAGTTTTGCACTTTAGTTTTTCAGACCTTTTGGTCTTTTGGATGAATTTATCTTTTTATAGGAGTGTTCGATCATACACTTTGATTGTTTGATGCTACAATGTTATCACCTTTGAGCTATCTACATGATGATCATTCACGTTCTTGTTTGGTGTTATGTGCATTACTATTCATTCATATCCTTTATGAGCACCACCAAGTTGTATGTGACATGGAAGAGTAATCCATGATCCTAATCGATTGTGCATTTTCATTCAAACACAAATTTAAAATAATGCACAAATTTAGGGGGAGCTCTTGCTTTTCACATACTTCTCAAAGCGTCGATGCTAATCATTGATTATATCTTTTGTCTAAGTCCGATAGATATGTTGTCATGAATTACCAAAAAGGGGGAGATTGAAAGCACAATTGCTCCCTAAGGTGGTTTTGGTAATTAATCACAACATATGCATCATTGGACTAATGATCTTATCCAAGTATATTTCAGAAAAGTTGAAAGATGCCTTGGCTATAGTATTGTGAGGAGATGCCCCTTGATGCAAGGAAAGGAATAGGATTGGATCAAGCTTCAAGCAAGAAGACTCTACATTTTACATTTGTGAGAAATCACTTTGAGTCCATAAGAAAGCCCATACCATTAAATGGGGGTGAGGTATTATGATGAATTGGTGGCTCAAGTGCTTAGAAGTAGCCACCAAAAATACTCAGCCATTCTCCCACAAAATATCTCTATCCAAAGCTAAACCTGCAAAATCGGTGCCACCAACTATTTCCATTCGACCCTACCAATTTTATACTTGACAGATCCTATACCAAACCCTACCATTTCTGTACCACCAACTTTCACATTGGTGCCATGAGCTTCAATGACCAACTTTCTGTTGAGAAGATTTCAAGAATCGGAATTTCCAACTTTTAAATCGGTCTCACCGAGATTTGGAAACTAGTCTAGGTCATTGTATCGGTACCACCAAGATTCCTATATCGGCCTCACCGAGAATTCAAAAGTTGCCATATTTAGTGGAACTCGGTACCACCGAGATTCATTTCGGTGTCACCGAGTTGGGCAATAATGTTGTAACGGTTGTATTTTGGGGGATATCTATATATATCCCTTCACCGACCTCCCATTCATAGAAGAAGCACTCACAACACACACCCACTTGCCAGATCCATCTTTCTAGAAAGAGCCACCTACTCATGTGTTGAGATCAAGAGATTCCATTCCAACCATTTGAACCTTGATTTAGAGCCTCCCCAAGTAGCATTTCACAAGACCACTCTCTCCTACCCATGCAAATTCTATGAGAGAGTGATTGAGTGTTGAGGAGACTATCTTTTGAAGCACAAGAGCAAACAATTCATCATTCTACCACATTTATTACCTTTTGGAGGGTGGTGCCTCCTAGATTGGTTAGGTGTCGCTTGGGAGCCTCCTACTTCGTGTTGTGGAGTTGAACCAAGACGTTTGTAAGGGCAAGGAGATCGCCTACTTCATGAAGATCTACCGTGAGTGAGGCTAGTCATGTGTGGACGGAAGCCGTGGTGGAACAGACAAGGCCGCTTCTTCGTGGACACCTTGTAAGTGGAGCCCTTCGTGGACTCCCGTAGCCGTTAACGTTGACTTGTGGGCCCCTCGAGGCCCTCTTGACTCCGTTCTCTCGCTTATAAATTCTCAAATACATTAAAACCATAGAGCAGTCCTAAAACACTTTTTACGCTGCTACAAGTCTCTTTTTTTATGGGAGGCCATTTGGAGCTCCGTTTTGGCACCCTATCGGATGGGGTGAAAGCACAATTTCTCCCTAAGTTGGTTTTGGTAATTAATGACAACATATGTATCATTGAACTAATAAGTCTATTTAAATATATTTCAGAAAAGTTCAAAGATGGATTGGCTAAACAATTGTGAGGAGAAGACCCTTTATGCAAGGAAAGGAATAGGATTGGGCAACCTTTAAGCAAGAGGACTCTACATTTTATATTTGTGAGAAATCACTTCTGAGTCCATAGGAACGACAATACTATTAAAAGGGGTTGAGGTATTTATGATGAATTGGTTTCTCAAGTGCTTAGAGATATCCACCAAAAATATTCAGTCATTCTCCCACAAATATCTCTGGCCAAATCCTTCACATAAAACCGGTGCCACAAAGAATTCTATTTCGGCCCTACTGATTTTCCCGATGACATGTCTTTTGCCAAACCCTAATCTCTTGGTACCACCAACTTTCATATCGATGCCACCGAAAGACAGTGACCAACTTTCTGGTATCTCTATTTCAAGAATTGGAATTTCTAGGATTGAAATCGGTACCACGGAGAATTGGTAACTGCCCTAGTTCATCGAACCGGTACCACCGAGATATGTATATCGGTTTCACCGAGAATTCAAGAGTTGCCATATTTAGTGCAACTCGGTACCACCGAGATTCATTTCAGTATCACCGAGTTGGGAAATAATGTTGTAACGGTTAGATTTTGGGAGATGCCTCCTCTCACTCGTAGAGGAAGCACTCAGAACACATACACACTTGCCAAATTCACTTTTCTGATGGAGAGGCACCTACTCATGTGTTCTGATCAAGAGATTCCAATCCATCCATTTGAAAATTGATCTCGAGCCTCCCCAAGTTGCTTTCCTCCAAATAAATCTCTCCTACCCATGCCAAATCTGCGAGAGAGTGATTGAGTGTTGAGGAGACTATATTTTGAAACACAAGAGCAAGGAGTTCATCGTTCTACAACATCTATTACCTTTTGGAGGTTGGTGCCTCCTCGATTGGTTAGGTGTTGCTTGGGAGCCTCCTACTTCGTGTTGTGGAGTTGAACCAAGAAGTTTGTACGGGCAAGGAGATTGCCTACTTCGTGAAGATATACCCTGAGTGAGGCTAGTCGTGTGTGGATGTAATCCATGGTGGAATAGACAATGCCGCTTCTTCGTGGACCCCTTGTGGGTGGAGCCCTCCCTGGACTCTCGCAGCCTTTACCCTGTGTCGACTCTCGCAGTCGTTACCCTCCATGGGTTGAAGTTTCCACTAACGTGGACGTACAATAGCACCACCTATCGGAACCACACCAAAACTTGATGTGTCAACCTTTGCGTTTGATCTTCCTTCCCTACGCTCTACATTACATTTGCATGTATTTATTTTATGCTTCTATGCTCTTAGGTATGAATGTGTAGGATGTGCTTAACTAGTTATAATTGCTAAAACTGGCCCACAACTAAAATTGGGAAAAGGCTAAGTTTTTAAATGTTCAAGTAGTCTAATCACCCCCACCTCTAGACATACTTTGGATCCTACAAGTGGTATCAGAGCTTTGGTCACCATTGCATTAGTTTCACAACCTAGGAGAGTATGGCGTCTAGTGAGGGAAATTACCACTTTAGTGGTCCATATTTTGATGGTACAAACTTTGCTAGTTGGAAGCACAAGATGAAAACGCATATTCTTGGTCATAACCATGTCCTTTGGGTTGTTGTTCGTGTTGGTGTGCAAGGTGATTTCTTCGGTGATGGAAGGGAACCAGATCACAAGGAGACAACGGAAGAATTGAATATGTTGCAATGCAATGCTCAACACTGTGACATCTTTTTCAACCGCATGTGTCCCAAAGAATTCAACAAAATCAGCCGCCTTGAGAATGCAAAGGAAATTTTGGATACATTGGTTGATATGCACGAAGGTACAAAATCTGTAAGGGAATCTAAGTTGGATGTGCTACAAAGCCAGTTTGACAAGTTCAAGATGAAGGATGATGAAGGAGTCGGTGAGATGTACTCTAGGCTAGCTCTCATCACAACTAAGATTGTCGGTTTAGGAAGCGAAGAGATGACCGACAAATTCATCATCGACAAGATACTTAGAGTCTTGGATGGAAGATACAACACCGTGTGCACATTTACCAAATGATGCCAAACTACAAGGATATCAATCCAACAAAAGGCATTGGAAGGATTGTCGCTCATGAAATGTCACTCAAGGACAAAGATGAGCTGCACAACTAGTCAAGCGGTGCTTACAAAGATTCAAGTGATACTCTCGCTACTTAAAATGACAATCTTGTTACCAATGAAGAGAAAAGCCTCATGGTCAATAAATTCAACAAGTTCTACAAGAGTTGAGGCAAAGAAAGAAGCTCTAGCTCAAGGCATGAAGAGAAGCATTCATCTAGTCATGACAGAAACTGCTACAATTGTGGAAATCCCGGACACTATTCCAATGAGTGCTCGGCTCCCCACAAATGAAGAGAAGAGTCACCTAGAAGATGGAGCTCAAGAGAAGAGTCAACTCGCATAGAGAGAAGGAGTAGAGAAGATCGTTATGAATGAAGACACTCCCGGAGAAGTAAGGAATCGGAGAAGAAGTACAAGTACATGAAGAGCCACCCAATAAAAAGACATAAAGCTCATGTTCGTGAATGGGTATCCACATCCGGGTCCGACAACCAATCCGAGAAAAGCTACCACTCCAACTCCGACTATAGTCAATATGAAGGTGTTGCCGGTCTTGCACTCACTTCCTCCAACTCCTATGACATATTTGATTCACCAAAAGAAAGGATTGGAAACTGCTTCATGGCAAAAGACCCCAAGGTATCACAACATGAGTACTTTGATTTTGATAGTGATGACGATGAATTGTGAGGACAAGATGACTTACTCCTTGATAAAACTAGTGACAATGATAAAAATGAACTTGATAATAATCATGCTAGTCAAGAGAAGTCGAATGATGATGATAAGAAATAGACTGAACGACTAACTAAAGAATTAAACACTCTTAAGTTAGCTCATGAAACTACTCTAGAAAATCATCAAGACCTTGCAAGAACTCATGATAAGCTACGCTTCGAGAAGCTAAATGTAGAGCAATAGCATGGGTTTCTAAAAGCAATCAATGATGATCTTCGAAAGAAGAGTTCTTATTAACTAGCCAAGCAATTATTCTTGTCTACTTTTGTTCCACAAGTTAAATCTAAGAACACTAGTAACAAAGGCAAGAAAGTTTCTTCATCTAGTAACAACAGTTCTAAAGTTAAATCGGATAATGTTGTTACTAGTAGCTATCTTATTTCCACTAATGATTCTCTTAGCCAAGTTACACTTGAGCAAGAAAATTATTTATTGAAAGCAATTATATAGAGCGGTGTCTTCAAGAGTCTTGCCGGAAGTAGGTAATTTGAGGACATTGTAGGCAAGCAAGGAGGACATGGAAGAAGCAAGGTGTTGGCTACTTCAATGCCAACGGACTTGAATGAGAAGAAGGTTAAAATCACATACATAAGTTTGTTACCCAAAAGGATAAGTATGATCCTACTCTCCCAAAGGGAACAAGCTCTCAAGATGACCTTCTACCACAAGACCACAAGGGCAAGGGCAAGCTTCAAGGGGAGATTCACTCATTTGAGGAAGAACCCCAAGACAAGGTCAAGTGGATTCCCAAGGACACTACTATCTCTACTTCATCTAGTGCTACCACAACTCCAAGGATCCCCATCAACTCGATGTGTGACCCCAAGAAGAAGAACTAGAGAAGTTCTTGATGGGTGACTCCACCAATGAAATTCACTCTTATTCATTTTGGCAAGAACTAAATGCAATGAACTCCAACTTTATGCATTAGTTCAAGAGTCACACATTCCCTCAAAGGTAAGAAAGGGACAAGGTAATTAATGCATCTTTGGACATCATCTCACATGCACTTCACTCCATGTCCATAGATATCCTTGCATATGTTCCTTGTGCTTTGGGACTAACCCATGTAGGTGAGAAGAGTAAGAAACAACAAGGATTTCTCCCAACTCAAGAGCATCCACCACTACTACAACTACATGACGTCTTCTACGACAAAACCCAAGGTTAGTTTATCCCTCTTAGTGGGGGATGTCACGTCAAGGGGGGCTTTACTCTAAGACATGACTATAAGCATCTCTTAAGAAGTGAACACAATGAAAGCTTTATGTAAATGTGGTAACCCCACTTGTGCTTAAACGATGAGTATGACCTATGATCAAGTATTCTTACTTGGCTCCTATGTCAATATACTCATATATATATATAGATGACTTCGTCATTCCCCAAAGTGCTTGGTAGATACTAGAGTGTTTGTGCATTTTTCACCATGTTTTATTTGACATCTTATTGTGTGAGCATGTTAATATGCATATTCCTGCTCATTTGAGAATATCCAATTGTTGCTATTTGGCTTTCTATTTTATTTGGCGAATTGGATATACAAGAATGCCTAAGTACCTCTCTTTAGCTATCTATGCTTTGTCGTCTCAAATTCTATTCATGCTACATCACAAAATTTGAGGAAGCACTTTAAGGACACTCTGTGTGAGGACCACTCGGAGATCCATCTCGGCAAGGGCTGACTTCCAAAACCTCCCAAAGTGCATCTCGGTGTGCCAACCTCAAAAACTCGGTCCCACCGAAGCCTAGGGTTGATCTGGTTTTTCAATATTTGTACCAACGATAGGAAGTTTTTGGCCTCACCGAGTTTCACTATCACCTCACAGTTATGGAACTCGGTGGTATCAAAAAATCCAACTCGGTGTCACCAACAGCCAGGGGGTATATATTCCTTGCGGACCCGAGGTTTGAAACATATCTTCAAACCTCGCCTCCTCGAACCTCCTCGTTGTCGAGCCCTAGTCCTCGGGACATCTACTTTGTCACCAACGTGTCCTCGTCGAAGGAATCCTCGTCGTCGATGGGAATCATCACCATCATCGTCACCACAGAGGAACCTCCACCGCATTAGGGTAAGGTTTCGGCCCCTTCTTCCACTCCCAAGTCTGAATCTTGTGCAATTAGGATCTGCCATCTTCAGTCCATGATTGAAATCTTTCTATCTAGAAGAAACTTCGAAATGACTAGAGAACGAAGGAATATTTAGGGTTAACAGTCCGCAAAACGGAATCTCAGTGTCACGGAGTCAAAAAAATCGGTCCTACCAATTTTAGTTTTGGGCTACTCAGAACAGTCTTAGTAAAACCGAGTTACACTTTTCGGTTCAAGTGTGTCAAGTTTTTATTGACGATATCAGTCTCGGTGGCTCCAAAATTTTTGCCTCGGTGGAACCGATATCTCTTTTTGCAGAAAGTTAAACTTAAAATTTTCAGAGTTCAAACTTGCAAAAACTTCTGATTTTTTGTGATGTTCATCCTCTCCAGCTCTTCTAATTATTTTCACGGGGTCAACTTGTTTGCTTGGTTGTTTGTTAGCATGTCTGTTTCAGAGGACAGTCACGATGATTTCAGAGAGCCCAGTGCTGAGATGGATTCATGCACTAGCACTGAGAGGACAGCTTCCGACCCAGAGGAGAGCATCCCCAGAAGCAAAAGGAAAGAGTCACCATCAAAAATATTGTGAGAAAATAGTATGCCAGACAAGATTCTATGAGAGTTCCATAGGCTGCTCAGAGAAGGATGAAGCTTACACTTGAGAACCCATCTTACAGGCAGGCTAAGAAGCCAGGGCAGAAAAAGAGCTAGGTAGAGAGTGGTGCACGTTATTGGATGGAAGACATCCATGTATGAAGATCCAGCAGAAGCTATCGAGGAAGAGGCGGAAGAGGTTGGTGCTAATGCACCTCCACCTAAGAAGAATAAGCTCATGGCTGATGCTATGCCTAGCAGGTCTGCACCTCAACCTTCAGCACCCAAGCCCAATAAGCTAGTAGCTTCCAAGAAGACTACTAGGGAAATACCTGCAGCATAGAAGAACAAGAGCTCTGCATCCAGAGAGGACCGTTGAAGATCAGAAGAGATATTGTGGGTATGCACCATACATTCAGATCCTCATCAATGCCAAGATTGGCAAGCATGCATATCAACTTGATCGTCCACACATGCCGCTACAGCTAGAGTTAGAGGACAATGAAGTTGTGATGGACCCCAGCCATCCCGGCTCAATTACAGCGCGTCACCGGGCAAAGGCAGAAGAGGCATAGGCATATATACATGCTCCAGCTCCACAGCTATGAACAAGAGAGAAGAAGATGTCATTTCTTGTCACCAGCATCCAAGGGATGGATGTAAGAGCATAATTTATCCTAGGAAATTTTGGTGGTTGATGACGATACCCTTTGCGGACTAATCGTGTGCGATATACTTTCAGAGAATTATCAGGTGACACGAGACGGATTTATTCCCCCAGTAAGTAAAACTAAAGATGGTGCTTAGCTATTGATTTAGGGTTGGTGGACTCGAGTTGTAGATAATCTCGTACTATCAAGAGGGGATACGCTTTTGTAAAAGTTGGGCGGAACACTAACTCTCATTCTTCTCCCCATCCCTTTTCCAGAGCAAAGGAGCTTCCCTATTTTAAGTGTCGAGGAAGTTACACAAGCGGTAGTACCGCCCTAGTGCCGGTAGTACCTCTCCAGCGGTACTGCCGCCCACCAGTGTCGGGCCCTCTTGTGCTTCTTTTTCTTCTGTGGTATGGAGGGGCCTTTTTATTTTGTCGAGAAGAAGTACCGCTCAGGGGGAGCGGTAGAACTCCTCGAGCGGTACTACCGCGCCCACTTCCGCTTATTTTTTTTCTCTCTGGCTTCCTACCTCCCTTCATCATCGGTGAGTGCAAGTACTGCCCAGGGGAGCAGTAGTACCACCCTGGTGCACGGTACTACCGCTTAGTTGGGCCAGTAATGGGTTGGTAACGGCCCGATCCCCCCCCACTATAAATAGGGGTCTTCTTCCCTGAGGAGACTTCACTGTTTCCCTCTCCAGCTCCACTGTTTCTCCACAAGCTCAGACTTGCCTGATCTCCCTCCCTAGCCATCAACTCTTGTTAATTCTCTAGGGTTTGGAGGAGAAGGCCCTTCCCCACACTTCCACAAAGTGAAAAGTGGTTCCCCCCCCATTAATCCCTCGCATATCTTGTTATTTTTGGGTGTTTGAGCACCCTAGATGGAAGAGGTCACCTCGAAGCAATACTCCATTGTGGTGAAGCTTCATGGTCTTGTTGGGAGCCTCCAATTAACTTATGGAGATTTCCCCAGCCTTGTTTGTAAAGGTTCGGTCAGCCTTCAAGGGCACCACTTAGTGGAATCACGACACCTCGCATTGTGTGAGGGCGTGCGGAGAATACGGTGGCCTTAGTGGCATCTTGGGGTTCATTGTTCCTCCACACCGCTCCAACGGAGACGTACTTCCCTTCAAAGGGAAGGAACATCGGAAACACGTCCTCGTCTTCATCGGTTCCACCTGTGGTTATTTCTTACCTTTACTTGTATTTACTTCTTGCTTATTATTGTGGTTGTTAGCATCATATAGGTTTCTCACTTAGTTGCATATCTGGATAACCTATTTGTTGCTAAATCTAATTTGGTTAAAGAAAAGCTTAAAATTTGTTAGTTGCCTATTCACCCCCCCCCTCTATAGGTAACCATATCGATCCTTACAATTGGTATCAAAGCCTCGTCTCTTTATTAAGGGTTTCAACACCTAAAGAGTATGGTTGACAACGGGGAATGGGAGGAGGAGGTGCCTGAGGGAGCTGCTGCAAACTCGGTGACCCGAGAGGAATTAAATGATGTCATGTCCACATTTATATCCTCAATGTATATCAAAGTCAAAAACTAGCTTAAGGATTTCCTTGATATTTACAAACCGCCTACCAACCAGTTGTCGATGGCTAATCCCACAACTTCGGATTTGGGGGGGTAATTCTAAAAAGGAAAATGCTAGTAGTGAAAAGGATAAAACGCATCAACGAACAAGTGGGGCAAATGCATTTGCCTCTGTTCCTCCTCCAATGGTCTATGGAGGACCGGTCCACCCACCGCATATTATTAATCTTGGTCCTCCACCAAAGCTTGTGAAGAATGATTTTGCTAACTGGGTTTTTCGTATCAAGTCTCATTTGAACCACAGATCAACACAACTTTGGAGAATCATTGAACACGGGTACTATACACATGATCCAAGAAACCTCACACCGAGAGAAGAGGTCGACAATCAACTCAATCACTCAGCCTTTTTCATTCTTCAAGTAGTTGTACCTGTTGAAGACCTTCCTCACTTGCGTCCCTTCACTCGTGCCAAAGATTGTTGGGAGCACATCATCTCCATGTACAACGGAAGCTCTAGCATTCAACGGTCCAACTATGAAGTGGTTCTTGGTGAGGCCGATGAATTTTGTATGATCGAGGATAAGGACCCTCGTGAGCTATATCGAAGAGTTACAACTCTTGATGTTGCTCTTCAAGATCATGGAACCAAAGATGTGCATGACACTTGGATTAAGCGCAAGTTTCTCAAGGACACCATGCCTTTCAACAAGTCCATGTCCTTCATCATCTGTGAAAGGCCGAACTTTCATTCCTTGTACTCAAGTGATGTGTTGGATGAGTTTATTGCCATGAACATTTTGAACAAGACCGCTGACAATGCTCTGGCTCGAGTTCAATGGTCAAGAAAAGACTCCCCCAACCTTGCTTTGAAGGTCAAGTCTGCTTTGGAGGAGGATGAGGAATACAAAGAAGAAACTTGCCCTGAAGAAACCAAGTATTCTTACCACGAGCACATGGCTCTTGCATCAAGGCAATTTTGGGGCAACAAGAAAAACTAAAGGCCCAACTTCTCCAAAAACAACTCAAATGGGTCCAAGGGAAAGCAACGCATGAGAACTTGCTACAAAGGTGGCAATGTGAGTCACTTTGTGGCAGATTGTCCCTATGAGCAGAGGGAGAATAATGGTGGCAAGCTCATTCGCAAAGACAAGACCAAGTCCTTCCCAAACAAGAACAACTTCCCCAAGAAGGTGCCCTAGAAGATGTTCATGGCTCAAGAAGAGTACCTCTCCGATGAGCATGATGATGATGAGACAAGTGGTGAAGCAATGGGAATGGCCACGGTGGCCATCGCATCCTCTGCTCTAAGTAAGGTGTCTCTCTTAAAGGCCCCCAACGAGAACCGCATTGCCAAGTGCCTGATGACCAAGGCATCCAACAAGGTAAACTCTAATGCTTAAACTACCAACATCAAAGCTACCATTACCACTACCATGGAGTACATCGGCAAAGATGATTACATCGGATAGATCTCCATGAAGATCATGGAGAACTTTATATTGAAGATCCAAGAGAGAGAAGAATCCATCTAGCTACTAACTACGGACTCGTAGGTCTGAAGTGAACTACTCACGAGTCATTGGAGGGGCGATGATGTTTATGTAGAAGCCCTCCAACTCCAAAGTCCCCTCCGGTAGGGCACCGGGAAGGGTCTCCAGATGAGATCTCGCGGAAACGGAAGCTCGCGGCAGCGGAAAAGTGTTTTCGTGGATGCCCTGATTTTTTCTGGATTTTTAAGGAATTTATAGGCCAAAGACCTAGGGAAGGGGAGCGCCAGGGGGTCACAAGCTTGGTTGCCACGGCTTCCCCCCTGGCCGCGGCAACAAGGCTTATGGGGCCCCTATGGGCCCACTTTCTTGGCCCTCAAGCCTCCCAATCTTCTTCCGTTCTGGAAGAATTTACTTCGGGGATTTTATTCCGTGTGGACTCCGTTCCAAAATCAGATCTGAAAAGAGTCAAAAACACAGGAAAAACAGGAACTGGCACTTGGCACTGAGTTAATAAGTTAGTCCCAAAAAGATATAAAAGGTAAACAAAACATCCAAAGTTGACAAGATAACAGCGTGAAACCATCAAAAATTATAGATACGTTTGGGACGTATCACCCCCCAAGTGCCAGCGCATTCCGCATGCGCTAGCGCAGCGTCCAGGTGTCGAAACACCTGGATACGTGTCTTCACCAGCACATTGCTGACAAGGACAAGACATGCATTTAATGCACCTGACAAGCGGTACATGGATAAGCACTGCCCTAGGTTCACTGTAACTCCTCGTGAACCTACCACCAAGCACTATAGGTGACCCCTTTGCCTATAAAAGGAGGCCCTTAGCTCATTCATAAGGAGGGTTAGACTCTTTGGACATTGGCTCATAAGACGATCATCAACAGTCATTGTAACAGTCAACAACAAAAACGCTTAATACAACCAGACAAGCAGGACGTAGGAATTTTACGCGTAAGCGGCACGAACCTAGGTAGGGCTTGTCGGTTGCTGATCGTTAGCTCTGCTCTTCACGTCACCTCTCCCCGCTCTACGATCACAAGGGTTTCACATTGATTCCCATAGGTGTCGACCTCGCACCACCGACACTACCCCCTAAATGAATTTCTAAGTGATGAAGTAACCAAGCATCAATACTCTGCACCCTACACTCCTCAACAAAATGGTGTGGTGGAAAGGAAGAACCGGACATTGATGGATGTGGCAAGAACCATGATGGAGGAGTTTAAATCTCCGTATAACCTTTGGGCCAAAGCCATCAACACCGCATGTCATGCATCCAATCGGCTCTACCTTCGCAAAGGCTTGAACAAGAATCCATGTGAAATTCTTACCGGCAACAAGCCCAACCTCAAGTACTTCCATGTGTTTGGTTGTAAGTGTTACATTCATAATAAAGGTCCCCGGTTGTCTAAATTTGAACCTAGATCTCAAGAGGGCATATTTGTTGGTTATGCTACAAACTCTCGTGCTTACCGTGTCCTCAACAAGTCCTCATGACTCATTGAGGAGACGTGTAACCTGGAGTTTGATGAGAATAATGGCTCCCAAGTTGAGCAAAGTCGTCTTTGTGATGTTGGTGATGAAATTCCTCCCCAAGCCATAAGAAGAATGGGCGTGGGACACTTCCTGCCCGTTGAGGAACCCCTTGTGGCTGAAGGAGAGGGACAATGTTCCACTCATATGGAACCATCACTGACGCAAGACCCACACGCTTTCGAAGAACATTCCAAAGGCCCTCATCCCCGTGATCCCAATCAAGGAGAAGATCAATCTCAAGTTGGTCCTGCACCAAATGACGTCCTTGGTCCAGCTCACCCCTCTGAGGATGCTCAAGTCCAAGAGCAAAGCTCAAGATCAAGACCAAGTTTAAGATCAAGAGCAAGTGCAAGAACAAAATCAAGCTCAAGATCAAGGGCCAACTCAAAAAGGAGGTAAAGGTCTCAAACACGCTCCTCAGCTTACCCCTGAGGAGATTCAAGAAAGACGCGCTACCAAGACTGCCAAAACACTCAAAAATCTTTCCCGTGTGCTGGAGAATGTCTACGGTAGCTTATAGAGAGGGGTAACCCCACGTCATCAATTATCAAACTTTAGTGCCCATCATGCGTTTGTTTCTTGCATTGAACCACTAAAGGTAAAAGAGGCTCTCGAGGACATGGAGTGTGTTGAAGCCATGCATGAAGAACTCAACAACTTCGAGCGCAACAAAGTGTGACTTCTAGTGCCAAGATCAAAGGAGAACCACAAGGTCATTGGGACAAACTGGATCTTTAAGAACAAGCAATATGCAAACGGTGTCGTCACTCGGAACAAGCCAAGATTAGTAGCACAAGTCTACTCCCAAGTCAAGGGTATCGACTATGGTGAAAAATTTGCTCATGTCGCTCGCCTTGAATCTATTCACATATTGCTTGCATTTGCTTCTCATCATAACTTCAAATTATACCAAATGGATGTGAAGAGTGCATTTCTTAATGGTCCCCTTAAGGAGTTGGTTTATGTCAAGCAACCCCCGGGGTTCGAGGATCCCAAGTTCCCTAACCATGTGTATGTTCTTGATAAGGCACTCTATGGACTTAAACAAGCTCCACGTGCGTGGTATGAGCATCTTACTGAGGTGTTACATGACCGTGGATTTGAAGTTGGGAAAATTGTTCCCACTCTTTTTACTAAGAAGGTCAAGGGGAATTTGTTCATATGCCAACTATATGTTGATGACATTATCTTTGGTTCTCCTAACAAAGCTTTTAATGAAGAATTTGCTACACTAATGACTAAAAAGTTTGAGATGTCTATGATGGGAGAGTTGAAGTTTTTCCTTGGATTCGATGTCAAGCAATGAAGTCAAGGAATCTTCATCAGTCAAGCAAAATACACTCAAGACATGCTCAAAATGTTCAAGATGGATGATCTCAAACCAGCCAAGTCCAACACTCCTATGCCTCTCAACTGCCATCTTGACCTCGATCCCAATGGTAAAGCTGTGGATCAAAAGGTATATCGCTCTATGATCGGATCTCTGCTTTACCTTTGTGCATCTAGACCGGATATTATGTTGAGTGTGGGAATTTGTGCACGATTTCAATTCGCACCTAAGGAAAGTCACTATGTGGTGGTCAAGCGAATCTTTCGATATTTGGCTCATACCCCAAACTTTGGCTTATGGTGTCCCAAAGGGGCTTCATTTGATCTCACATGTATTCGGATTCAGATTGGGCGGGAGACCGTGTGGATAGGAATTCAACTTCCGGAGGTTGCCAATTCCTTGGCCGCTCTTTGGTAAGTAGGTCTTCCAAGAAACAAAATTGTGTTAGTCTCTCGTCCATCGAGGTTGAATATGTAGCTGCCGCAAGTTGTTGTGCTCAGTTACTATGGATGAGGCAAACTTTAAAGGATTACGGTGTCACTTGTGACAAAGTGCCTCTTTACTATGATAACTTCAGTGCTATCTCAATATCCAAAAACCCGGTTCAACATTGCAAGACGAAGCACATCAGTATTCGTCACCACTTCATCTAGGAGCATATCAAGCGTGGAGAGGTTGACCTCATTTACCTCAACACTAATGATCAAATTGCAGATATATTCACGAAGCCTTTAAATGAAGCAAGATTTCGCGAGTTAAGCCATGAGCTAAATATCATTGATTTGAGCAATGTGGATTGAAATTAGGCACACCCCACCACTCTCATCATTCTATTTTGTTTAGATGTAGGCATGATTTTAGGGGGAGTGTTGGTCTCTCAATGAACTCTCCCTCCCTCTATTGCGGATAAATCGATCAAGTCTTTCACATTACTCACTAATGGTGATACATGTTCTTCAGAGACGAGTATTGGTCATGGGCCCAAGGTTAAAATCTTCGCGGTGCCATACCAACCGACTCAAACAAAGGTGGCCTCGGCCACCGCCCCTCTTCCAAACAAGTTCTTTTCATTAAATTGCTTGAAGGGTCACTCCACAATGTGTTTTGTTTCCCGTTGTGCATTCTTTCAAAGTGGAGTACCTTCTTTTATTTTGTGGCTTTATTCTCTCCTCTGCGTAGTCAAATAGATCTCTGTCTTTTATGGTGCCTGTTTCTTGGGTCACAGTCAGTACTACCGTGCTAATGGGGCAGCACTACCGCGCCAGCGGTACTATCGTGCTCATGGGTGGTACTATCGCCTGGGGGATTTTGTGGGGAGTAAAGACCGGGGCAGGGGGAGTTCCAATTCCCCCATACACATTCCCTCCCTCTCCTCATGACTCCCCTCTCTGTGGCGACCAAGAACATCACGGGAGGCCGGCTTCGGATACCCATTCCCTCCCTCTCCTCATGACTCTCCCTCTCTATGGCGACAAAGAACATCACGAGGGATCTCTCCTCCCATCTCCCTCGTGCCATGGATCCCGGTGTTGCCCTCGATCAACATCTCTCTCTCTCTTGGTATTTCGTTGGATCTTGATCTAGGGCAATGTGTGTGGAGTCCCTGTTTAGTTTATTTTCCCATGGCGTGCATAGGACGTGTGGATGATTTTGTGTTGAAATAAGTTTGGTACTTGCAATAGAGATGGGTGGTACGGAGAGATCCCACACTGCCGCCTCCATTGACATCAGTTATCTGCTCAAAGATGGTACCACCGCCCGTGGGATGGTACTACGCTTCAGCGGAAGTACCGCTCCTGCATAGCGGTACTATCTCTACAGCAGAAGTACCTGTAACGCCCAAGATGCGGTCCTATCCTTGTTTTGGTGTGAGGGCCTCGACAGGGATAGAAACGCATCTCGTCGTTTCGCAAGAATGGATATCATTACAAGTACATGTACTGAAAACATGAGTATAAGGAGTTGGCTTACACTCGCCACAAGCTACATCAGAGTCACAACAGTACATTACATACAATCATCATGAAGAAGAGCAGGGTTCGTCTACGGACGAAAACAAATGATAAGAGAACAACGTCCATCCTTGCTGTCCCAGGCTGTCGGCCTGGAACCCATCCTAGATCGAAGAAGACGAAGAAGAAGAAGAAACTCCAAATGAACAACCAACGTGCTCGCATAAAGTGACTCTTTACCTGCACCTGTAACTGGTGTTGTAGTAATCCGTGAGCCACAGGGACTCTGCAATCTCATTTCCAAAGGTATCAAGACTAGCTAATCTTAATGGGTGAGGTAAGGTTAAGTGGTGAGGTTGTAGCAAGCAACTAAGCTTTTATTTGGTGGCTAACTTACGAGTACAAGAAATAGGAGGGGGATGATCTATGCATAGCGGATGTGAACTACTGATGATCAAATGAATGATCCTGAACACCTACTTATGTCATACATAACCCCACCGTGTCCTCGATCGGAGAAGGATCTCACGAAAGAGACAGTCATGTTTATGCACTCAGTTGGCAAGTTTTAATTAAGTTAACTTCAAGTTGTCTATAACCGAATGTTAAACAAAGTTTCCACGTTGCCACATAACCGCGAGCACGGCTTTTCGAAAGATTTAACCCTGCAGGGGTGCCACAACTAGTCTATCACAAACTACAACACGCTGGGACGGAATAACCTCGATCAGGGAAACTAGTGATCTCATCGGGTTCCTATTGGAAAACCACAACCTCGATATAACCCAAAGCATCCTTGGAATCCCTCGCACAGGACGCTCGAGAAAGATAAAACAAGTCCAGCAAGGCCGCCAGACATGCCGACATCCCGATAGGAGCCGCGTATCTCGTTCTCAGGACATGACGGATGAGGGATGGTTACCACGCCAAACGCCGAGTTTCCCGGTTAGCGTTAATAAACTCCTCTGTTTGGGACCAACACCATCAGCACTAGCCCCCTGTATTATGTTGAATTACTCCTGAGGTAGCGCTAACTCCCTATGTTTTTTAGTATTAGCAGAATTATTATGTTGAGGAAATATAGTACCAACTTTAGGCCTTGCCAGGCGAGTTTTATACCAAAACAAGAACCTAGGGGGTCCCCATAACTACCCCACGCATGTTAGGAGCGCTCATTTATGGAACATAACACCGGTAGCCGAAACTAAGGCGGCAAAGGTGAAACAAAACACCAGGCTAGAAAGGCCGAGCCTTCCACCTTTTACCAAGTATATAGGTGCATTAAATTAATTAGCAATAATATGGTGATATAATAAGGAACCCATGTTAACACATGGAAGCAACTGCACCTGCAACTAGCAATGCTATAAAATGGTTAAGCAAGCGGTAACATAGCTAATCAGTGGTTTAATAGGTTGTAGAAAGGTTGAAGGTTTTCATGGCAATGTTGGGAGGCTCATATTTAACAGGTGGTAGGCAGTGAGACATAACGGAAGAAACAAAACAACTAGCATGGCAATGATAGTAATGATATCTCGGGAAATGATCATCTTGCTTGTGATCCAGCTTGGAAGAAGAATGACTCCGTGAAGCACACGAACCGGCGTAGCCGAATAGGTCCTCACTTTCTGACACGCTTGTGGAACTCTATCAAGATGAAGAAAAATGGAAACAAGCATCAACACACGATATTCACCACACACATGCATGATACGATGCACACCCTAATATGATGCATGATCGGTTTTAAATAAGCAAGGCATGGCATGGCAATTCACGACAACCAAACGCTACACATTAAGTGAAGCTCAATATGAAACAAGTAGCATATTGACGAAACTCCACATTTAACTATTTAGTTCACTCCTATTTATTAACACGGTAATATTAAAATGTTGTTAACATGGCAAGGGGTGAAGCACAAATAATCTACCTATCCACGCATTTAAATGAGGCCGGAAACGACATATAGCATCTTCCAAAGGACCCCATGTGTTAAATTCTAAATTTGTCTAGATTTGTCCTAATCACCTTCTATGTTTGTTAAACGGAAAAACAAAGTTGTTCATGTTTTTCTACTCGTCGTTCTAGTCCATTTACATATATGGCTCATCTCTAACGGAGCTACGGTTAAATAACTACGACCTAAATTGTTTCTATTACATCGATACACAAACCGATGCAAACAGCATGCTAAACAACGCTAAATATGCATGAGAGTTGGAAATATTAATCTACGCAAATTTCTAATCACTTTATGTATATAACTCATCGTGATCCGACGCACGGATAAAAACTTACGGGCGTTTGAAAATTATGCTCTTTTGTGAAATTAAATAAAACGCCGGTGCTAAAAACAAATACAGCGGGCCGAAACTACAGTGGGCCGAAATCACAGCATGGGCGCAGGATAACAACCAAGCACCTAGGGAACGAAATAGAGGACCTGAGAGGGTTCTCACCTCGGGCCAGTTGGGCCGGCTGGAGCTGGGTTGGATTGGGCCTTGGGGCGGCTCGCACGCCGGCTGGATTGGGCCGAAGCTGCGGTTGGTTGCGTGGTGGAGCGAGGCCGGCCTGGCCAGGCGGTGTTGGAAATATGCCCTAGAGGCAATAATAAATTAGTTATTATTATATTTCCTTGTTCATAATAATCGTTTATTATCCATGCTAGAATTGTATTGATTGGAAACTCAAATACATGTGTGGATAGATAGACAACACACTATCCCTAGTGAGCCTCTAGTTGACTAGTTCGTTGATCAAAGATGGTCAAGGTTTCATCGCCATAGGCAAGTGTTGTCACTTGATAACGGTATCACATCATTAGGAGAATCATGTGATGGACAAGACCCAAATTATGAATGTAGCATGTGATCGTGTCATTTTGTTGCTATTGTTTTCTACGTGTCAAGTATTCATTCCTATGACCATGAGATCATGTAACTCACTGACACTGGAGGAATACCTGGTGTGTATCAAACGTCACAATGTAACTGGGTGACTATAAAGGTGCTCTACAGGTATCTCCGAAGGTGTCCGTTGAGTTAGCATGGATCAAGATTGAGATTTGTCACTCCGTGTGACGGAGAGGTATCTCGGGGCCGACTCGGTCATACAACATCACACACAAGCCTTGCAAGCAATATGACTCCAGTGTGAGTCACAGGATCTTGTATTACGGAACAAGTAAAGAGACTTGCCGGTAACAACATTGAAATAGGTATAGTGATACCAACGATCAATTCTCGAGCAAGTAACATACCGAAGGACAAAGGGAATGTTATACGGGATTATATGAATCCTTGGCACAGAGGTTCAACCGATAAGATGTTCGTAGAATATGTAGGATCCAATATGGACATCCAGGTCCCGCTATTGGATATTGATCGAGGAGTGTCTCGGGTCATGTCTACATAGTTCTTGAACCCGCAGGGTCTGCACACTTAAGGTTCGATGATGTTTTAGTATAGTTGAGTTATATGTGTTGGTGACTGAAGGTTGTTCGGCGTCTTGGATGAGATCACGTACGTCATGAGGGTTTCCGGAATGGTCTGAAAATGAAGATTGATATATAGGAAGTTGATGTTTGGATTCTGGAACGCTTCGGGCATTGCCGGCAGTGTACCGGGAGTGACGAATGGGTTTTGGGGGCCCACTGGGTGGGCCAACCACGTCCCAAGGGGTCCACGTGGGTTTATTGGATGCACAATAAGGTATAATGGGCTGACAAAGTCATCCAAGGAAACCCCATGAGGAAAAAGTGGAAAATCCAAAAGAGGTGGGAAAATAAGGAAGGAGTCCTAATCCAAGTGAGATTGGAGAAGGACTCCTCCCTTCCCCAAGTCGGCCGAGCCAAGGAGGCCTTCTTGGCTGGCGCCCTAAGGGCTTGCACCACCCCTTGGCTCCTCCTATATATACTTGAGGTTTAGGGCTGTTTGAGACAAAACTTTGCCACATGCAACTCAAACCTACACCTCATAGTTCTTCCTGTAGATTAGATTTCTGCGGAGCTTGGGCGGAGCCCTGCACGAATAGATCATCACCAACACTGGCGCGCCGTCACGCTGCTGGAGAACTCATCTACTTCTCCGTCTCTCTTGCTGGATCAAGGAGGCCGAGATCGTCATCGAGCTGTACATGTGTTGAACGCGGAGGTGTCGTCCGTTCGGCGCTAGATCAGAACGGATCGTGGGACGACGATGATTTGAATCACGAAGTTGTACCACTACATCAACCACGTTTCTTAATGCTTCCTGCTGAGCGATCTACAAGGGTATGTGGATCATATCTCCCTCTCGTAGAAGAACATCACCATGATAGGTCTTCGTGTGCGTAGGAATTTTTTTGTTTCCCATGCAACGTTCCCCAATAGTGGCATCATGAGCTAGGTTCATGCATAGATGTAATCTCGAGTAGAACACAAAAGTTTTTGTGGGCATTGATGTTTGATTTGCTTCCCTTCTTAGTCTTTTCTCGATTTGACGGTATTGTTGGATTGAAGTGGCCCGAACCAACATTACTCATACGCATACGAGAGACTGGTTTCATCGACCAACATGCAACTCGTTGCATAACGATGACTGGCGGGTGCCTGTTTCTTCAACTTTAGTTGAATTGGATTTGACCGAGGCGGTCCTTGGAGAGAGGTTAAATAGAAATTTGCACATCTCTGTTGTGGTTTTTGCGTAAGTAAGATGCGATCATACTAGATACCAATAGCAGCCACGTAAAACATGCAACAACAAATTAGAGGACGTCTAACTTGTTTTTGCAGGGTATGCTTGTGATGTGATATGGCCATTGACATGATGTGATATATTGGATGTATGAGATGATCATGTTGTAATAGTTAATATCGACTTGCACGTCGATGCTACCACAACCGGCAGGAGCCATAGGGTTGTCTTTAAACTAACGTTTGTGTTTACAGATGCGTTTACTATATTGCTAGGTTGTAGCTTTAGTAGTAATAGCATAGATAGCACGACAACCTCGATGGCGGCACGATGATAGAGATCATGATGATGGAGATCATGATGATGGAGATCATGGTGTCGCGCCGGTGACGATGAAGATCATGCATGTGCTTTGGTGATGGAGATCAGGAAGCACAAGATCATGGCCATATCATATCACTTATGAATTGCATGTGATGTAATACTTTTATGCACCTTATCTTGTTTAGAACGATGGTAGCATTATAAGGTGATCCCTCACTAAAATTTCAAGACAAAATTGTGTTCTCCCTGACTATGAACCGTTGCAACAGTTCGTCGTTTCGAGACACCGCGTGATGATCGGGTGTGATAGACTCAACGTTCACATACAACGGGTGCAAAACAGTTGCACATGCGGAACACTCAGGTTAAACTTGATGAGCCTAGCATGTGCAAACATGGCCTAGGAACACAAGAGACCAAAAGGTCGAGCATGAATCGTATAGTTGATATGATTAGCATAGAGATGTTTACCACTGAAACTATACTCAACTCATGTGATGATCGGACTTGAATTAGTGGATTTGGATCATGCACCACTCAAATGACTAGAGGGATGTACTTTTTGAGTGGGAGTTCTTAAGTAATATGATTAATTGAACTAATTATCATGAACATAGTCAAAAGGTCTTTACGAATTATGATGTAGTTTGCGCTATAGCTCTACTGTTTTTTATATGTTCCTAGAGAAAATTTAGTTGAAAGATGATAGTAGCAACTTTGCGGACTCGGTCCATACAACTAAGGATTGTCCTCATTGCTGCGTAGAAGTCTTATGTCCTTAATGCACCACTCGATGCGTTGCACCTCGAGCGTCGTCTGTGGATGTTGCGAACATCTGACATACACATTTTTGATGACTACGTGATATTCAGTGCGTAATACTTGATGGCTTAGAAGCAAGGTGCTAAAGACGTTTTGAAACGTCACGGAACATAAGAGATGTTCTAAGATATGAAATTGAGATTTCATGCTCGTGCCCTTGTTGATAGGTATGAGACCTCCGACAAGATTCTTTGTCTACAAAGTAAAGGTGAAAAGCTCAATCGTTGAGCATGTGCTCAGATTGTGTGAGTACAACAATCGCTTGAATCAAGTGGGAGTTTGTCTTCCAGATGAGATGGTGATGGTTCTACAAAGTCACTGCCGCCAAGCTGCTGGAGCTTCATGATGAACTATGACATATCAAGGATAGATATGATGATCCTTGAGCGATTCGCAATGTTTGACACTGCAAAAGTAGAAATCAAGAAGGAGCATCAATTGCTGATGGTTAGTAAAACCACTAGTTTCAGAAGGGCAAGGGATAGAAGGGATACTTCATGAAATGGCAAACTAGTTGTTGCTCTAATGAAGAAACCCAAGATTGAACCCAAACCCGAGACTAAGTGCTTCTGTTATGATTCGAACGGTCCCTGAGGCGGAGCTACCCTAGATACTTGGTAGATAAGAAGGATGGCAAAGTCGACAGAAGTATATTTGATATACATGATATTGATGTGTACTTTACTAGTACTCCTAGTAGCACGAGGGTATTAGATACCGGTTCGGTTGCTAAGTGATTAGTAACTAGAAATAAAATCTACGGAATAAACGGAGACTAGCTAAAGGCGAGGTGACGATACGTGTTGGAAGTGTTTCCAAGGTTGATGTGATCAAAACATCGCACGCTCCCTCTACCATCGGGATTGGCGTTAAACCTAAATAATTGTTATTTGGTGTTTGCATTGAGCATGAACATGTTGGGTCGTGTTTATTGCAATACGATTATTCATTTAAAGAGAATAATAGTTATTCTATTTGCTTGAATAATTACCCTCAATGGTTTATTGCATCTCGATCGTAGTGTTACACATGTTCATAATATTGGTGCCAAAAGATACAAAGTAATAATGATAGTACCACTTACTTGTGGCACTGCCACTTGAGTCATGTTGGTGTAAAATGCATGAAGAAGCTCCATGCTGATGGATCTTTGTACTCACTCATATTTGAAAGTTTGAGACATGCAAATCATACATGTTTGTATAAACACATGAAGAAACTCCATGCGGATGGATCGTTTGGATTCACTTGATTTTGAATCACTTGAGACATGCAAAATCATACCATATGGAACAAGAAAGTAACTTGTTGGAAGCAATGCATTTTTGATGTGTGCAGTCCAATGAGTGCTGAGGCACGCAGTGGATATTGTTATGTTCTTACTTCACTAGTGATTTGAGTAGATAAAGGAGTATTTACTTGATGAATCACAAGTCTGAGATATTGAAAAGTTCAAAGCTATTTTAGAGTGAAGATCGTCGTGACAACAGGATAAACTGTCTACGATATGATCATCAAGATGAATATCTGAGTTGCGAGTTTTTGGTACCCAGTTAAGACAATGTGGAAATTGTTTCGCAGTTCATGCCACCTAAGAACACCATAGTGTGATGGTGTGTCTGAATGATATAGCCGCGCCCTATTTGATATGGTGCATACTATGATGTCTCTTATCAAATTACCACTATCGTTTATGGGTTATGCATTAGAGACAACAACATTCACTTTAAATAGGGCACCGCATATTTCCGTTGAGATGACACAGTATGAACTATGGTTTGCAGAAACCTGAGCTCAAATTTCTTGAAAGTTTGGGGCTACTACGGTTATGTGAAAAAGTTCTAGTCTGATAAGCTCGAACCCAAAGAGGATAAATGCATCTTCATAGGATATCCAAAACAGTTGGGTAAATCTCCTATCTCAGATCCGGAAGCAAAGTTTTTGTTTCTAGAAACGGGTCCTTTCTCGAGGAAAGGTTTCTCTCGAAAGAATTGAGTGGGAGGGTAGTGTAACTTGATGAGGTTATTGAACCGTCACTTCAACCAGTGTGTAGCAGGGCGCATGAAGTTGTTCATGTGGCGCCTACACCAATTGAAGTGGAAGCTCATGATGGTGATCATTAATCTTTGAATCAAGTTACTACAAACCTCATAGGTCGACAAGGTCGCGTACTACTACAAAGTGGTTCGGTAACCCTGTCTTGGAGGTCATGTTATTGAACAACAATGAACCTACGAGCTATGGAGAAGCGATGCTGGGCCCGGATTCCGACAAATGGCTGGAGGCCATGAAATCCGAGAGAGGATCCATGTACGAAAACAAAGTGTAGACTTTGGAAGAACTACTTGATGGTCGTAAGACTATTAAGTAAAGATGGATCTTTAAAAGAAATACAGAAGATGATGGTGAAAAGTCACTGTTAAGAAAAGCTTGACTTATCGCAAAGATGTTTCCGACAAGTTCAAAGAGCTGACTATGATGAGACTTCCTCAGTCGTAGCGATGCTAAAAGTCTGCTGGAATTGTGTTAGCAGTTGCTGCATTATTTATGAAATATTGCACATAGGATGTCAAAACATTGTTTCCTCAACGGTTTCCTTGAGGAAAGGTTGTATGTGATATAACCAGAAGGTTTTGTCGATCCTAAGGATGCTAACAAATATGAAAGCTCCAGCGATCCTTCTATGGACTGGTTCAAGCATCTCGGAGTTGGAATATACGCTTTGATGAGATGATCAAAGCTTTTGGGTTTGTACAAGGTTTATGAGAAACTTGTATTTCCAAAGAAGGCAGTGGGAGCACTATAGAATTTCTTATAAGTATATGTGGTTGACATATTCTGGATTGAAAGTAATGTAGAATTTCTGTAAAGCATAAGGGGTTGTTTGAAAGGAGTTTTTCAAAGGAAGGCCTGGATAGAGCTACTTGAAACATTGAGCATCAAGATCTATAGAGATAGATCAAAACGCTAAATAGAACTTTCAATAAAATGCATTCCTTGACAGGTTTTTGAAGGACTTCAAAATAGATCAGCAAAGAAGGAGTTCTTGGCTGTGTTGTAAGGTGTGAATTCGAGTAAGACTCGAAAGCCTGACCACGGCAAAAGAAAGAGAAAGGACGAAGGTGGTCCCCTATGCCTTAGCCGTAGACTCTAAAAGTATGCCAAGCTGCATACCGCACCTGATGTGTGCCTTGCCATGAGTCTGTCAAGGGGTACAAAGAGTGATCCGGGATTGAATCACTAAACAGTGGTCAAAGTTATCCTTAGTAACAAGTGGACTAAGGAATTTTTTTCTCGATTATGGAAGTGATTAATGAGTTCGTCGTAAAGGGTTACGTCGATGCAAGCTTTGACACTAATCCGAATAACTCTGAGTAGTAAACCGGATTCGGAAAGTAGAGTAGTGATTTGGAATATTTCCAAATAGCACGTAGTAGCAGCATCTATAGGATGACATAAAGATTTGTGAAGCACACACGGATCTGAAAGGTTCAGAACCATTGACTAAAACCTCTCTCACAAGCAGGACATGATCAAACCCCAGAACTGTATGGGTGTTGGATTCGTTAAAATCACATAGTGATGTGAACTAGATTATTGACTCTAGTGCAAGTGGGAGACTATTGGAAATATGCCCTAGAGGCAATAATAAATTAGTTATTATTATATTTCCTTGTTCATAATAATCGTTTATTATCCATGCTAGAATTGTATTGATTGTTAACTCAAATACATGTGTGGATACATAGACAACACACTGTCCCTAGTGAGCCTCTAGTTGACTCGTTCGTTGATCAAAGATGGTCAAGTTTCCTGGCCATAGGCAAGTGTTGTCACTTGATAACAGGATCACATCATTGGGAGAATCATGTGATGGACAAGACCCAAATTATGAACGTAGCATGTGATCGTGTCATTTTGTTGCTATTGTTTACTGCGTGTCAAGTATTCATTCCTATGACCATGAGATCATGTGACTCACTGACACCGGAGGAATACCATGTGTGTGTAAAATGTCACAACGTAACTGGGTGACTATAAAGGTGCTCTACAGGTATCTCCGAAGGTGTCCGTTGCGTTAGCATGGATCAAGACTGGGATTTGTCACTCCGTGTGACGGAGAGGTATCTCGGGGCCAACGCGGTAATACAACATCACACACAAGCCTTGCAAGCAACGTGACTCAAGTGTGAGTCACGGGATCTTGTATTACGTAATGAGTAAAGAGACTTGCCGGTAACGAGATTGAAATAGGTATAGGGATACCAACGATCAAATCTCGGGCAAGTAACATACCGAAGGACAAAGGGAATGTTATACGGGATTATATGAATCCTTGGCACAGAGGTTCAACTGATAAGATCTTCGTAGAATATGTAGGATCCAATATGGACATCCAGGTCCCGCTATTGGATATTGACCGAGGAGTGTCTTGAGTCATGTCTACATAGTTCTCGAACACGCAGGGTCTGCACACTTATGGTTCGATGATGTTTTAGTATAGTTGAGTTAGATGTGTTGGTGACTCAAGGTTGTTCGGAGTCCCGGATGAGATCACGGATCTCACGAGGGTTTCCGGAATGGTCCAGAAACGAAGATTGATATATAGCAAGTTGGTGTTGGATTCTGGAAGGTTTACGGGCATTGCCGGCACTGTACCAGGGGTGACGAATGGGTTTCGGGGGCCCACTGGGTGGGCCCACCACGCCCCAAGGGGTCTGCTGACAGTCCCCTGGCAATGGCGCCAGAAAAGAACTGCTTCCTGTTGCTCAACAATTAGCAATTGTCTTGCAATGGCCCACCAGCGTGTGGGATCGCGGCAGTTTTCGAGGGTAGAGTATTCAACCCAAATTTGTTGGTTCGACACGATGGGAGTGAAAGGATATTCTCTAGTATTAGCAGTTGAGTTGTCGGCTCAACCACACCTGAAACATTAGTATCTGCAAGCAGGATATAAGCAGCAAAGGTAGTATGATAGCAACGGTGCTAGGAAAGAATCTATTGACGACAGATTATTCCTAACTAAAGTATCAATGGCGCCAGTAAAGTATTGTAGAAGGTAGTAGCAGTGTAACGAGTAACAACAGTGGCAAGGAACAGCAATAGTGATAGTAGTAGCAAGTAGCAACAGTAGCAAGTAATAGCAACAGCAAGTAACAGTAGTGGCAACAGCAGCAGGACAAAGCAAGTAACAGTAGCAGCAACAGTAGTAACAGCAGCAGAGCAAAGCAAGTAATAGTAGCTGCAACGGTAGTAACAGCAGCAGCAACAGTAGTAACAACAGCAGAGCAAAGCAAGTAACAGCAGCAGTGGGACAAACTCGTAGGCAATGGATCGGTGATTTGTCGGATGACATTCACCATGCAACAGTTATAACACGGAGAGATATGTGGCTAGCTCATGTTCGTCAATGTGATGTAGGCATGCATTCCGTGTGTAGTCATACGTGCTTAGGGAAAAGAACTTGCATGACATCTATTGTCTATCCCTTCCGTGGCAGCGCGGTCCAAATGGATACTACGGGATATTAAGGTTCTCCTTTTAATAAAGAACCGGACCAACGCATTAGCACTTGGTGAACACATGAACTCCTCAAACTATGGTCATCACCGGGAGTGGTTCCGGTTATTGTCACTCCGGGGTTGCCGGATCATAACACATAGTAGGTAACTACAACTTGCAAGATCAGATCTAAAACACACATATATTGGTGACAACATAATAATTTCAGATCTGAAATCATGGCAGTCGGGCCCTAGTGACAAGCATTAAGCATGGAAAAGTAGTAGCAACATCAATCTCAGAACATAGTGGATACTAGGGATCAATCCCCGTCAAAACTAACTCGATTACATGATAGATCTCATCCTACTCATCACCGCCCAACGAGCCTACGAATAGATTACTCATGAACGATGAAGAGCTTCATGGAATTGGAGAGAGAAGAAGGTTGATGATGACGATGGCGACGATCTCCTTGATCTGGAGCCCAAAACGGACTCCAGATCTGCCCTCCAGGGCAAGAACGGGATGTGGGGGCGCCTCTGGATCGTGAAACGCGATGAACTCTTCTCTCCTAATTTTTTCCGGGACGAAAGGGAGTAAGTAGCGCTGGAATTGGGGGCGGCAGAGCCACGTGGGCCCCACAAGCCTGGTAGACGCGGCCAGGGGGGAGGTCGCGGCTATAGGGCTTGTGGCCCACTCGCCCGTCCCCTCCGGTGGATCTTTGCGCAGGTATTTTCATATTTTCCAGAAATATTCTCCGTAAATTTTCAGGACATTCCGAGAACTTTCATTTCTGCACAAAAACAACACCATGGCAATTCTGCTGAAAACAGCGTCAGTGCGGGTTAGTTCCATTCAAATCATGCAAATTAGAGTCCAAAACAAGGGCAAAAGAGTTTGGAAAAGTAGATACGATGGAGACGTATCAACTCCCCCAAGCTTAAAACCTTGCTTGTCCTCAAACTACTCAGTTGACAAACTGAAAGAGAAAGAAAAACGTTGACAAACTCTGTTTGATCTTGTTGTTGCAACTATGTCTAACTCATAACCAGAATTTCAGCAAGATCACAAGTTAACCACATAAGCAAGTGACACAAATGTCTCACGGTAAACTATATCAATGGCATAAACAGCTAGCGAGCAAATAATAATGAGTTTCAGATACCAACAATTCAATCAAAACAAGCATGAAGCAATATGAATAGGTGGTATCTCGCTAGCTCTTTCTGAGACCGCAAAACATAAATATAGAGCACTTTCAAAGATCAAGGGCTGACTAAACATTGTAATTCATAGCAACGAAGATCCAGTCATAGTCATACTCAATATCAATCAAAAGCAAAGCATAAAAATGACAGAGGTGCTCTCTAATTGGTGCTTATATAAGAAGAGGATGACTCAACAGGAAAATAAATAGACAGGCCCTTCGCAGAGGGAAGCATTGATTTGCA
The DNA here is from genome assembly GCF_904849725.1 of Hordeum vulgare subsp. vulgare. Lineage (NCBI taxonomy): Eukaryota > Viridiplantae > Streptophyta > Magnoliopsida > Poales > Poaceae > Hordeum > Hordeum vulgare. Next base: position 380,550,147 of record NC_058519.1, on the reverse strand, counting down.
GAGGTGCCAGAGCTCAAGCTTTCAAAACAGAGATAATAATTTTGGGTGGCATGCTTTCATTGTCAACGCAATGACCAAGAGTTCTCAATATCTTCCATGCTACTCATGCTATAGGCGGTTCCCAAACAGAAAAGTAAAGTTTTAACTCCCCCACCACCAATCAATCACACTCCACGGCTAGCCGAATCCTCGGGTACCGTCCGTACTAACATCAATCCAGGGGGAGTCTTGTTTTACAGTTATGTTTTGGATTTAAGCGTGGAACTGGGCATTCCAATTACCTGCCCCTTTCTCGTGAATGACAGTGAATAAACACATGTCGAGGATAACACGCCTAACATGGAAGATACCAATAGCCCCCTGTCACCGCATGAGCGGTTCGGGCAAGCAAAACAGATTATTTCTTGAAGGTTTAGAGAATGGCACATGCAAATTTACTTGGAACGGCAGGTAGATACCGCAAATAGGTAGGTATGGTGGACTCTCATGGAAAAACTCTTGGGTTTATGGAAGTGGATGCACAAGCAGTATTCCTCTTAGTACAAGTGAAGGCTAGCAAAAGACTGGGAAGCGACCAACTAGAGAGCGACAACAGTCATCAAGATGCAAAGAGTTTGACTAACATTTAGTGCAAGCATGAGCAGGATATAAATCACCATGAACACGAACATCGTAGAGGCTATGTTGATTTTCTTTCAACTACATGCATAAACATGCGCCAAGTCAAGCCACTTGAATCATTCAAAGGATAATACCATCCTATCATACTACATCATAGTCATCTCAAAATCTATGTTGGCATTCAAGACAAACCATTATAAGCTCCTAGCTAATTAAGCATGGCATCAGAAACTATGATCTCTAAGTTGTCATTGCAAACATGGTTCTCTCTCAACAAAGCTGAATCTGGGACGACAAGCTAGTCATATTTACAAAAACAAAATAGATAGAGTTCATACCATCTTTTCCAGTCTCAGTCACTTCATCATATATCATCATTATTGCCTTTCACTTGCATGATCGAACGATGTGAACAATAATAAGAGTGCTCGTGCATTAGACTAAGCTGAATCTGCAGGCAAACACAAAGGAGAAGACAAAGTAATATGGCTCTTTGACAAATGAACAGGTATGCATGCGAGAGCCACTAAACATTGTAACCATGGTCTTCTACCTTGACTCAAAGAAAAAGAAAACTATTTACACGGGAAAGCTCCCAACAAGAAAAAGAAGAAAGGAAAATCTTTTTGGGTTTTCTCAAAAGGACACAAAACAAAAAAACAAGAAAACAAAAATAAACTAGCATGGATAATACAGTGACAAAGTGTAAACACCGACTAACAAAGATGTAAAGTTGGTGCAAACACACACTCCCCCAAGCTTAGGCGTTTGGACTAGCTTGGTCTACTCCCAAGGAGGGAAATAACCAGCTCCGGGATACTCCAGAGCGGACTGTGGATGCCACTGATGTGTGAGCTCCTCTGGCTCCCATTGATAAACTGGCGACTGGTACTCGACTGGCGGCTCGGGCACGGGCACCTATGGTTGGGCCAAGCCCCAATATGCGTAGATGTCCGAAGGCATAATAATGTACCTGCCTGCATAAAGGTTGAACAAAGAAGGAGAAGGCAAAGTAATAGTCTCTCGAGTACCCTGACTAAATACCAGGTTATAAATCATCTGTCTACTAGCATCTCTATCCAGAAAATCATGGCGAACCATGCTGTCATAATACAGATATTTCTCAGGAAGAAGCATTTCTTCTTCCTCCTCCAGTCTAATGGGTATCTCAAAGTGTCTGGCAACACGGGTAGCATGGATACCTCCATAGACGACACCTTTGGAACGGTTTGTGTTCAACCGCTGAACTACTATAGCACCTAGGCTAAAAGTCTTATTGTTATAAAGGCCTTCGCTCAAAACCGCAAGGTCTGGAGAGCTAAGTGATTCAGCCTCCCCACGGCCAATCAAACATTTTCCCACAAATAATGAGAAGTACCGAAGCACGGGAAAATGTATGCTAGCAATTCTAGCGCGAGACACTCCTCTCTCCTCTCCAACAGCAATAGTATCTATGAAAGCCTCCAAGTCTCATGGACGAGGATCATGAATATCCCCAACATAAGGTAATTTGCACACATTGCAAAAATCCTGTAGTGTCATGCGCTGGGGGGATATCGTATAACATGAACTCAACCATAGGAGGATTCTTCCTCGGATAAAAGTTGAAGCTTTGAACGAAAATATTGGTGAGAAGGCGGTATTGTGGGCACTTATCTTCAACGAACGCAGTAAGACCTGCGTTCTCCACCAAGTAATAGAAGTCTTCATAAAGCCCAGCGGCGCGCAAAAATTCATCACTTGGCCACTCACACGATCGAACTTCTGTGACTCGAGGAACCACGTACTTGGGGTGGTTCTTCTCATCCTCCTTGGGGTTACGGCTTGAAGAGCCTCTCAAGAACCTCCTCATCTTTTCCCTTCTCTAACTCTGAAAAATTCTGAAATTTTTTAGAGACTTCGAAAGACAAGTGAGTAAGGATTAACCCAACTCGTAGCAACTACTCCTACTAGTGCTTAGAGAACGTATTATGCGCTAAAACTACTTGGGACCAGCTAAAATCAACATTTAAAGCTCAAGAACAGGGTCACCAAGGTAGCAAGAATATGCGAAGGATAAAGCACTAGAGTAGAAACTAATTGGACCAATGGAGGAGTCACTTACCAAGGAGTAATTTCCCCAAAACGGTTCGGAGAGTGATGCTTTGAGCAAGGAGATCGAAAATCACAACCAAATGAGCAAGAACACGGGTTTTTGTTGCGAAACGATTTTTTCTGGAGGTAGAAGAAGAGGATGGGAGCTGGAATGAGTGGAGGGGGTCCCTATGGGCCCCACAAGCTTGTTAGCCGCGGCCAGGGGGGAGGCTGCGGCTACAGGCCTTGTGGCCCACTTGTGTGGCCCCCAGGCCAGCTCTCAGTCCCAGTATTTTTCCAAAAGTCCAGAAAAAATCATATTTGATTTTCAGGACCATCAGAGAACTTTTATTTTTGGGGTACTTTTCTCCGGGACGCTAAAACACAAAACAGGAAAAGGTAAACTAAATCTATCATTTTTCTTCTAAGCAACAGAAAGTGAAAGCTTAAAACAGAGGTATGTGACTCCTTGATTCATCCATTTCATGGTCATCGAAAGAAATCCGTCAATGGGGTTGATCAAATAATCATGACAAAACCTTTTCGAATCGCAAGAGGAAACGTAGAATTGTCGAATAGCCACTAAGTCACCTCAATGGGGATATGAATCTCCCCAACAAGCAAATCATACTTCATCTTCACATGAGGAATAGGGCATTCAAAGCTCCCAATAAGAAATGATGAAGTTTTTTCGATAGCATTGATGCAATGTACTTGATATCGTTTCTTCGGAAAGTGCACCATATGCTCATTACCATTGACATGGAAGGTGACATTGCCTTTACTGCAATCTATAACAGCCCTTGCGGTGTTTAAGAACGGTCTTCCAAGAATGATCGCCATGGCATCATCCTCAGGAATATCCAGGATAACAAAGTCCGTTAAGATAGTAACGTTAGCAACCACAACACGCACATCCTCGCAAATGCCGACATGGAAAGAAGTTGATTTGTCGGCCATTTGCAGAGAAATTTCAGTGGGTGTCAACTTATCCAGTTCAAGTCTACGATAAAGAGAGAGAGGCATAACACTAACACCAGCTCCAAGGTCACATAAGGCAGTTCTTACGTAGTTTCCTTTAATGGAGCAAGGTATAGTGGGCACTCCGGGATCACCAAGTTTCTTAGGAGTTTCACCTTTGAAAGTGTAATTGGCAAGCATGGTGGAGATCTCAAGATCTGGTATCTTCCTTTTATTGGTCACGATATCTTTCATGTACTTGGCATATGGAGACATTTTTAGCATATCAATTAACCACATTTGCAGAAAGACGGGTCTCAGCATTTCAATAAAGCGCTCAAAATCCTCATCATCCTTTTTCTTGGATGGCTTAGGAGGAAAGGGCATGGGTCTCTGAACCCATGGCTCCCTTTCTTTACCATGCTTCCTAGCAGTGAAGTCATTCTTATCCTATGTATTAGGTTGTGGGTTATAAGAATTAATCATAGGTTCAATCTCCACATCCTTATCATCGCTAGGTTGAGCATTATTATGAACATTGATGTCCATATTGTCACCAGGTTCATGTTCATCACCAGATTGTGTTTCTGCATCAGACGCAGAAATATCATTTGGTTCTTCAGGTGTGACAGTATTTGGTGAACTGACATGTAGGTTTCTATCATCCTTCTTCTTCTTCTTAGAATGACTGGGTGTATCAGCATTAATTCCTTGAGAATCTTGATCAATTCTCTTAGGATGGCCTTCAGGATACAAAGGTTCCTTAGTCATTTTGCCTCCTCTAGTAATGAATCTGACAGAGTTGTCATTTAATTCATTGAGCAAGTCATTCTGAGCTTGAAGTACTTGTTCTACCTGAGTAGTAATCATAGAGGCATGTTTACTCAGAAGCTTCACATCATTGACATTTCTGTCTACACAAGCACTTAAATGACTAAGCATACGAGTACTTTGTTCCAATTGTCTGTTAACATAATCATTGAAACTCTGTTGTTTGGCAACAAAGTTGTCAAATTCATCAAAGCATAGGCTAGCAAGTTTGTCAAAAGGAATATCACTCTCTTTGAATCTACGCAGAGAATTCACCTCTACTACTTGTATCGGGTTATCGAGACCATGGATCTCTTCGATAGGCGGTAGATTTTTGACTTCTTCAGATCTAATGCCTTTCTCTTGCATAGATTTCTTGGCTTCTTGCATATCTTCGGGACTGAGGAATAGAATACCTCTTTTCTTAGGAGTTGGCTTAGGAGGTGGTTCCGGAATAGTCCAAGCATTATCGTTGATCAAGATGTTATTCAGTAGGATCTCAGCTTGTTCTACAGTTCGTTCCCTAAAAACACAACCGGCACAACTACCTAGGTGGTCTCTAGAAGCATCGGTAAGTCCGTTATAGAAGATATCAAGTATCTCATTCTTCTTAAGAGGGTGATCAGGCAAAGCATTCTGTAGCTGGATGAGCCTCCCCCAAGCTTGTGGGAGACTATCTTCTTTGAGTTGAGCAAAGTTGTATATTTCCTGCAAGGCAGCTTGCTTCTTATGGGCAGGGAAATATTTCTCACAGAAGTAATAGACCATATCCTGGGGACTACTCACACATCCAGGAGCAAGAGAAGAGAAGGGTGGCTATATCATGTAGTTTGGTAAGATGGGCTACGGCCGTCTCAGACTCATAACCGTGGAAAGGATTAGATTCGACTAGAGAGAATATCTCACGGTCGACAAAGAATTCATAATCCTTATCGGTGATAAAGATAGGTGAAGTGGAAAACTTCGGGTCGTATTTGATCCTAGATTTCAGAGATTTTTTCTTCCACTTGAGAAGTAATTTCTCAGCGTCATAGGCATCCTTACATGCAAGAAAATCCTCAGCTATCTCTCCCTCCATAACATAACCCTCGGGTATATCAGGCAATTCATATCTAGGAGAGCTAGATCTAGCACGAGCAAAAGCAGGTTCTATCTCAATAGTATCGGCAGTTTCAGAAGCATCACGAGCATTGGCAGTAACTCTAGCAATATGAGCATCAAGGAATACCCCTAGTGGCATATCAGGCAAAGTAGTATCTCTAGCAGTATCAAGCATAGCATCATCAGGCAAAATAGCATCTCTAGCATCATCAGGCAAAGCAGTATCAAGCATAGCATCATCAGGCAAAATAGCATCTCTAGCATCATCACGCAAAGCAGTATCAGGCATAGTATCTCTAGCAGTATCAGGCATAGTATCATCAAGCATAGTAGCATTATAAGCATCATCAAGCACAGGTGACATATCAAGATTTCTAGCAGGAGGTGGCGTCGCAATCTTACTCATAACTGAAGGTGAATCAAGTGCAGAGCTAGATGGCAATTCCTTACCTCCCCTCGTAGTTGAGGGCAAGACTTTGGTTCTTAGATCTTTCAGATTCTTCATAGTGATCAGCAGATATAAATCCCAAGTGACTCAGAGAATATAGATATCCCTCCCCGGGAACGGCGCCAGAAAAGAGCTGCTGACAGTCCCCTGGCAATGGCGCCAGAAAAGAACTTCTTCCAGTTGCTCAACAATTAGCAATTGTCTTGCAATGGCCCACCAGCGTGTGGGATCGCGGCAGTTTTCGAGGGTAGAGTGTTGTCACATCCCTGAAATCCCTAGTAGAGCTTAGCAAGTTTGAGCTCATGTTTTCTTTCTTTGCATTCTAAGAAAATGAATTGAACCCAAGAAAGAAGTGAAATCAAAGCAAAACTCCAACATAGTCTATATTCAAAATCAATTCAAAAGTGGTGACAAATTAATGAACCAAAATGGCTTTCATAAAAGTCCATCATTTTTGATAAATGTTGGAAAGAAAATATCAGGGGTGCTATATATTTTCAAATTACTTTTGGGCATTTTATTTTAAATATAAAATTCACTAAAATCAACTACATATTTGATTTCAAATAATTCAGATTCTCAAAAATGTTGAATCTTTTAGATGTGGTAGAAAATATTACAACTAACACCCCAACAATATTTTCACTTTTTCTTGTTCTAGTTGGAGCCAAAACAAAGTAAAAGAAATGTCAGAAATATCAAACAGAAAGAATACAAGAAAAAAAAGAAAAAGAAGAACTAACGTGCGCTCACCTGGTCGGCCCAGCCCACCAGGGCCTCCCCCTGCTCGTCGTCTTCCCCGAGCAGCTGCGTGGCAGCAGCGCGTGCGCCGGCTCCACCTCCTGCTTGCCACCTCCTGCTCGCCCCCGTCCTCATCTCCTCGCCCGGAGATGCCCCATACCCCCTCGAGCTCATCCTCCTCTTCTCTCTCGAGTTCCCTCTTCTCTCTCTCTGCTTTCCCTCGTTGCTGCCATTGCCGAGATCTCCAAGCTCGCCTCCAGCTCGTCTCCGGCCACCCCTCGCCTTCCTGACCGGTTCATTAGCTCCGCCTCGCCGAGAAGCTCCTCACCGTCAACCTCCCCGAGCACCCGAGCCACTTCAGCGTCGCCATCGCCACCTTCCTCCTCTGGTCGCCGGAGATCCCCACCTCGATTCGCCGGCCAGCGACTCTCTCCGACCTCCCCGATGCCAGAAATGGATCCCTAGTGAGACCCTACTCCTTTCCCCTCTCTTCCCCGCGCGATAGCGTCCCCCTGAGCTCCTCCCCGACGAGCCCGACTTCCGGCCGCCGGGCACGCTCGTCCCCGGCACCTCTCCCGGCCACCCTAGCCTCTCCTGATGCCCCTGCCAGATCGGGCGCTTCGCCAGCGTCCCGTAGCTGCAAACCGCGCCCGATTTGGTGCCCTGTAGCGCCGTTTAGGTCGTCTCCGGCGAGCCCTCCGCCGCGGCTATGGTCGCCGGCGACCACCCTCCGGTGGGAGCCGACGTGGCCACCTTAACCCGCCACTAATCAGGCCTTAGAGCCACTGCCAGAGGGCCCCACGCCTGGTCAATCCCCAATAAGGGGCTGGTCAGCGTGGGGTTAGCCCCTGGGTCACTGACCAGTGGGCCCACTGGTCAGGGTTTGACCTGGACCGGCTGGTTGACCTGCTGACGCAGGGATGACATCATCCTGACGCGGTAATAGCTTTTTCTGATTTTAATTAATTCTAGAATAATAGCAAAACTTGTAAAAATCATAGAAATTAAAATAACTCGGATGGAAATAATTTATATATGAAAAAGGATTAGAAAAATCCAAAGAATCTGATTATGGCATTTTCATGCATGTTTGAAAAAGTTAACATCACCAAATAGGCAAAATGGTGAATAGGATAAATTTCATACTTAGTTTGGAGATGGAAATTGATACTTATTTGAATTCCACATCAATTGTTATGACCAAACATTGGTCAATGCAAATCAGTACCTCAAAATACTAACTCCATGCACGTTGGAACAATTTTTTATGAGCATCAGGTCGAACCAATTATAAGGGTACTTGGAAAGATACCCGGCTTGAAGTGATGTTTGAATCCTAATTCAAACCAACTTCAACTTAAGAAATGATAGCCACATTAGCCCTGCCACCTTTCATTTCATGTCTTGAGCATGCATCATAGTGTTGCATTTCCGTGAAGTAATTGTTGTTCTTTCTTGTTTGCCGGTGTTGTTCCCTCTCGGTAAACGATGTTTCCGACGATGTGATTGTTGACATTGATGAAGACTCATTGCTATCTTCAGACGTGTCAGGCAAGCAAACCCCCCTTCAGCATATTGATATAAACCCACTCTCTCGCTCCTGCTCTCTTTTACGGCATTAGGACAAACACGATTCAACTGTACATGTTATCGGTAGTTGAACCCATTCCTCTGCATGACCTGATTTTGTCACAGTAAATAGTTGAAACCACTTAGCATGAGTAGCAGCTGCTGGAGCCTTGTTGTGCTTACTCATCCATGCTTGTTTACAATGCCTGCTATGCTTAGAGTCGTGTCGGGTCTGATCCATCTGGATGATGAATCAGACTGGTTGTGATCATGTTCTACAGTGTGAGAGTAAAAGTGTGAATCATATTTGGTAAAGGTAGCGATGAGAGGCCATGTAGGAGTACATGGTGGGTTGTCTCATTGAGACCGTCCTTAAGAACTGAGTTCTGTGTATGTTATCCAAGACAAGATACTACCATGCATTGGGCCCTGAAATATGACCCCGCTTGGCTTATTAATTGCCTAGATCCCTGTCCAGGAGTTGCAATTAGTTTCTGGTGTTTGTAGGAAAAGTGCTGGCAGCCGTGTTTAGATCTGCCCGACGGGGTAGGCTTCTCTGCGGTAGATACACAGTGGCACGGTGTACCAAGTGGCACCCGGATGGTGGGCTTGGGAACCCTGCGCACATCATTTGGGGCCGTAGAGGAAACCTCGGCCGGACTTCCTTGCGGGTTCAGTCTCAAATAGGCGATAAACCTGGACTAGGGTCTTGTGTTGTTAACGGTCGTGGCCGACACCCACGCGAGTCCTTCCGCTTGAAGGTTGCCAAGATGCATGACGTGCATATGGTGCTAAGTGGTGAGAGCATGTGTGAATAAGTATACCCCTGCAGGGGGATTCAATCTGTTCAAATAGCCGCGTCCTCGGATATGGACTACATGGAAACATTATGTGGTACATAGACAATTTAAACGGATACTCTAAAACATGCAAGATAAGTGTGAGTGCTATGGAAGGCCTTCTCGTAGGGAGATGAGAGTGGATCCATAGTGGTGTATTGCATTGGTGAATTGTGGACTCGTGTGCGCTATCCCACCTCAAAGAAAGAACTTGTAGTCGTAGTACAGGTTAGCCAAGAGTCAAAGTTGGCTTTCTGCAATCAAACCCCACAATCCTTTCATTGAAACATGATGCATATGTGGATAGTTCTGATGTAAGACTTGCTGAGTACCTTTGTACTCACGGTTGCTTTATTTATGTTTTTGCAGAGAAGACTTAGACTCATTAAAAGGTTCTATCGATGTGTTCGATTTTGACCGGAATAGCTTGAGAATCCCAGAAAGAGGTCTCGCTCCTTTGGTAGGGTCGTAGTAGCTTTTCAGGCTCTTCCAGCCACTTTTAGTAGATGTCTGTACCCAGACATGATTGCTTGCGCTTGATGCTTGTATGACTTGAGTGTCGGGTCATGTGACCCCTGTTTGTAATGTCATACTATGTTGACTCTTATGAGTCTTTAATAAATGCTTGAGTCATAGAGTTATGTTGTGATGCCATGTTGTATCTACACATATCGTGCATGATATGTGTATGTTTGAAATGCATTATATGTGTGGGATTTGACACCTAGTTGTTTGCCTTTAGTAGTACTCTTTACAGGGAAATGCCTCTTTGTGTTTCCATCGGGCCTTGGTAGCTTGCTACTGCTTGGAACACATTGATTGATCGGCATGTATCCTTCTTTGCTGCTGTGTCTGTCCCCTCGGGGAAATGTCACGCGGTGTAATGGAGTCCTTGTAGCTTGCTACGACTCGTCTACACACGCTGATGACCGACACCTGCTTTGCTGGGTTATGTATGCCTGTCCCTATACGGATGTACCGCTTGGCTTTATAACTAGTCATGTCGACCCGGGTTCTTGTCGTTTGGACGGTAGCGACACATTCATATACGTGAGCCAAAAGACGCAAACGGTCCCGGCCAAGGTAAGGTGGCGGCCGTGGAGTTTACCGTGCGTGAGGCCATAAAGTGATGTGATGTGTTACAGGTTGGGTTCTTATGACCTAGGATCGGGGTCCCGACAAGTATTCAACCCAAATTTGTTGGTTCGACACGATGGGAATGAAAGGATATTCTCCAGTATTAGCAGTTGAGTTGTCGGCTCAACCACACCTGAAAGATTAGTATCTGCAAGCAGGATATAAGCAGCAAAGGTAGTATGATAGCAACGGTGCTAGGAAAGATTCTGTTGACGGCAGATTATTCCTAACTGAAGTATCAATGGCGCCAATAAAGTATTGTAGCAGGTAGCAGCAGTGTAACGAGTAACAACAGTGGCAAGGAACAGCAGTAGTGACAGTATTAGCAAGTAGCAACAGTAGCAAGTAACAGCAACAGCAAGTAACAATAGTGGCAACAGCAGTAGGACAAAGCAAGTAACAGTAGCAGCAACAGTAGTAACAACAGCAGAGCAAAGCAAGTAACAGTAGCAGCAACAGTAGTAACAGCAGCAGAGCAAAGCAAGTAACAGCAACAGCAACAGTAGTAACAGCAGCAGAGCAAAGCAAGTAACAGCAACAGTGGGACAAACTCGTAGGCAATGGAACGGTGATTTGTCAGATGACATTCATCATGCAACATTTATAACATGGAGAGATATATGGCTAGCTCATGTTCGTCAATGTGATGTAGACATGCATTCCGTGTGTAGTCATACGTGCTTAGGGAAAAGAACTTGCATGACATCTATTGTCCATCCCTCCCGTGGCAGCGGGGTCCAAATGGATACTACGGGATATTAAGGTTCTCCTTTTAATAAAGAATCGGACCAATGCATTAGCACTTGGTGAACACATGAACTCCTCAAACTATGGTCATCACCGGGAGTGGGTCCGGTTATTGTCACTCCGGGGTTGCCGGATCATAACACATAGTAGGTAACTACAACTTGCAAGATCGGATCTAAAACACACATATATTGGTGACAACATAATAATTTCAGATCTGAAATCATGGCACTCGGGCCCTAGTGACAAGCATTAAGCATGGCAAAGTAGTAGCAACATGAATCTCAGAACATAGTGGATACTAGGGATCAATCCCCGTCAAAACTAACTCGATTACATGATAGATCTCATCCTACTCATCACCGCCCAACGAGCCTATGAATATATTACTCACGAACGATGAAGAGCTTCATGGAATTGGAGAGGGAAGAAGGTTGATGATGACGATGGCGACGATCTCCTTGATTCGGAGCCCAAAACGGACTCCAGATCTGCCCTCCAGGACAAGAACGGGATGTGGCGGCGCCTCTGGATCGTGAAACGCAATGAACTCCTCTCTCCTGATTTTTTCCGGGACGAACGGGAATAAATAGCGCTGGAATTGGGGGCGGCAGAGCCACGTGGGCCCCACAAGCCTGGTAGCCGCGGTCACGGGGGAGGCCGCGGCTACAGGGCTTGTGGCCCACTAGCCCGTCCCCTCCGGTGGATCTTTGCGCATGTATTTTTCATATTTTCCAGAAATATTCTCCGTAAATTTTCAGGACGTTCCGAGAACTTTCATTTCTGCACAAAAACAACACCATGGCAATTCTGCTGAAAACAACGTCAGTCCGGGTTAGTTCCATTCAAATCATGCAAATTAGAGTCCAAAACAAGGGCAAAAGAGTTTGGAAAAGTAGATACGATGGAGACGTATGAGGGTCCATGTGGGTTTATTGGATGCACAATAAGGTATAATTGGCTGACAAAGTCATCTAAGGAAAACCCATGAGGAAAAAGTGGAAAATCGAAAAGAGGTGGGAAAATAATGAAGGAGTCCTAATCGAAGTGGGATTGGAGAAGGACTCCTCCCTTCCCCAAGTCGGCCGACCCAAGGAGGCCTTCTTGGCTATGCCCTAAGGGCTTGCCCCACCCCTTGGCTCCTCCTATATATACTTGAGGTTTAGGCCTGTTTGAGACACAACTTTGCCACGTGCAACTGAAACCTACACCTCATAGTTCTTCCTGTAGATTAGATTTCTGCGGAGCTCGGGCGGAGCCTTGCAGGAATAGATCATCACCAACACCGGCGCGCCGGCATGCTGCCGTAGAACACATATACTTCTCCGTCTCTCTTGCTGGATCAAGAAGGCCGAGATCATCATCGAGCTCTACGTGTGATGAACGCGGAGGTGTCGTCCGTTCGACGCTAGATCGGAACGGATCGTGGGACGAATCATGGTACGATGGTGATTTGAATCACGAAGTTGTACGACTACATCAACCGTATTTCTTAACGCTTCCCACTGATCGATCTACAAGGGTATGTGGATCATATCTCCCTCTCGTAGATGAATATCACCGTGATAGGACTTCGTGTGTGTACGAATTTTTTTGTTTCCCATGCAACGTTCCCCAACAGGTGGGGCGAAGTAGCCCGGGGCACTACGGCCCAGGTCAACACGAGCGGCAGGTTGCGGAGGTTGGTCGACAGGGCTGCTGGCCCGGCGACAGATGCACCCTGGCAAAGCTCCGGGCGATGCATACGTCGCGCAGCACCGTGCTGCGGCTTGGCTGCAGCGATAGGCGAGGCAGCGACTGACAAGCTATGGCCTGGGCAGGGCCTAGAAGGCGGCGGCAGCACAGGAGCGGCTCAGCACTGCGGGAGGAGCAGGGAGATGGCACAGTGTCGCGATGCGTTCCACGGGTAGCGGCGCGCGCGGGCTCGTCCGGTCCCCAGATGGGCTCAGGCGGGCTGCAGATGGGTTCCATAAGGCCAGCGCGAGGTGGGAGGAGACGAGGTTGGCTGGGTGCACACGGATCAAGGGGGAGGGCAAGGGTTTGCCAAAAATAGGTAGGGGAAGGTGCTTAAATAGTCACGTATTAGGGTTAGGGGTTTTGGGGGTTTTTCGACCCTCCGATCAGGATCGGACGGTCCGATCGGAGAGGTGGGTTAGGGTTAGCTTAAGTGGGCTAGTTGGGCCGTGTTAGAGAGGCTAGGTGGGGAAGAGTGGGAATGTTAGCGGCCCGTGACACGAGATTTTGAAAATGCCGAACATCCGACAATTAAATCGGCTATAGTGCCGCTATATAATAAACGGTACGGGTATCAAACGAACTCCGATCGTGACGAAATTAGGCACGCGGCCTACCTACACTATATTAAGACCGCACGCCAAGTTTCAATCCAATTCGAGAATATTTTATATACACTTTTAGAAACAAATAGTAATCAATGTCGTGGGCGCGTGCGAGCGTGGTTGGTCTCAAAACGGTCAACGACGACCACGAAGAGAACCGGCAACTAATAATGGATGCAAGTTTTTTTGAAAATTGGCGTCAACAGAGTGTCGATGCAATGCAGATGATGCGATGATGAATGCGATAATCAATCGAGTCGCACGGCGACGATGAAAATAAAAGGGGTATATTCTCGAGCATCGGTCTCGGGCTGTCACAACTCTCCTACACTAACAAAATATCTCGCCCCATGATCTAAGTATGAAAGGGTAAGAGGAAAACAAAGAGGTAAAACTTAGTCGCTTCTTTGAATAATGAGTGAAACCAACAATCCTTGAAGTTTGCAAAGAGATGAAGAATTATATGAGAAACAAGCAAGAATTCACACAAAATTTCGGCAGCACTTCGCTAGGAAAAGGGGACAACAATTCGATACAATGGAAAGATCTTGAGAAGATTCACAACAAACTAACTAAATTGAAAAACAAGGAAAGAACATGATCTTGAGAGAACAAGATGATAGATTGAAGAGAACAACATCACCACAACTTTGGAATAGGAGAAAAGAAACTAGATCTTTGAGAAGAATAGAATGAAGAAGAAAATGACAATTCCCATCACAATTGAATTGAAGAGCCTCCAGACATGAAGAATTGAACGGTGTTGTTGGAAAACCAACAATGAAAAGAACAAGCTTGTAGTGGACATATGAAAACCATCTCCAATATTGAGGTGACAACCACCACTAACAGAAACAAGGATTAATTGGATGTAACAAGAAAGGCAAAAGTTCTTATACCACGAGGATACATAGAGGACTTGGATCAATGATAATCACCATAATAGCAACAACCCTTAGGAAATGCTTTAGTTGAAGTTTAAAACAAGATAACTCAATGAAGAAACCATGGATTGAAAACATCCCATGATCAAAGAATTGGTGGGCTTAAATATCCCATTCTTGAAACAACTTCTCTTCGAGACTCCTCCACTAACAAGAATGCTACAACACCACCTCAAAGGATAAAGGAAAAAAGGAAATATGGATTAGTTGGGAAAAGAATTGATATCCTGAGCCACTCTGGAAGAACAATTGAAGTCACTATGAAACAAGCATAAGAATTATGTTATGATTATCCTTCATCAAGTTAAATTAATGACAATCAAGGATTTAGCATACCACTTATTCTTCTTAAAAAGATTTAGGAGAGATATGAGCACAAACTTGAAGAGTCTTGGAAGAACCACCGGCAAGAATTGGAATGAATGGGGATACATCAGAATGAAGAGATCATGAACCACTTTAGAGAAAAACTTGAACAAGGCAGCGGAATAATTGAGAGATGAACTAAGAGACAACAATTGAGAAGAATATGAGAATGAAAGCAGAAAGCTAAGAATGAAGAAATCTTCTGAAATGATGGCCTTCGGAGGATCGAGAATGAAAACAAATGTGAAATGCACCGGATAGCAAGAAACAGATTACTCATGATTGAGAACAATTGAGAAGATAACACGAAGCTAAGATGAAAATCTTCAAAAGAATGGACCAATATTTGAGAAAAACACCTCTTCAGTCTTCAATGCACAGAATTACCAGAAGGAACACCACCAAAATTACTGAGACACTCCGGAATAAGAAGAATGAAAGGTTGAGCCAAATATGAGAATAATTAAATAGATCTTGAAGAAGGAATATGACTGATAGAAATCATTCTTACGTCACACTTGAAAAGAATTAGAGATCTCCGGGAAATATTAGAAGAGCCAGATAAGATCCTGGGAATAACATGTGGGTTATGGGCCCACTCAAAAGAAACCACCATTGAAACAATTGATTAGAAAAGAGAGATTGCACCGGTATAAATGAAAACTTGATGAGGTGAGACCCTCGAAATAATTGAAAGAATTGAAAACAAGAAACTTCTGGGGTATCTTCAGCACTCCGGGTAGAACAGAGATGGATGAATAACAAGAGAGACTTGATATGAATTACCAACATGGGAAAGAATTTAAAGGGTGAAAAAGACATGATGAACACAGATAGCTTGAATTGAATTCACCAAAGAAGAAAGCAAGAATGAAAAATGATGAACTAGCAACTCCTGAGAATCTTCACAATGAATCACCAGATATGAAAGAAAAGAAAAGATAGCGGAAGCAACCATGAATGAAATGAAATGCACTTGGAAGATAATCTAATCGTGAAGAAAAGGGCAGGAGGGCGGGGAAAAACAAAGACAACTTGGGACAGATGAGACAAACTCCAGAAAGAAATGAGAGATTGATCTTGCAAATCTTGAAAAGGATAGAATGAGTTCACTTGAAGAGAAGCAGACCGGTTGAAAATGAATTGACATGACGACTCCGGTTGAAAAGAATTGATAAGACAACTTGAATGAGCAAAAGAATTAGCATTCCCATAAAAATATGAGAGCACCTCTTGGAGAGTTATGAATCACTATTTGGCATCAAAGCAACTCGAATTACCATACTCCAACAAAACAAAAGATGAGGCTTATGGAACAAGCCAGAACAAATTCATGACAGAGATTCCGTCTGATATTTTCATGGATAGGATCGCACAGGCTCTATCCGACAGTAGCCATCATGTACAAGGCAGTGCACATGACATACGAAGTGTCACGAGTCGTAGCAAGCTACAAGGACTCTTCAAGAGACAACGAGAACCATTGTAAGATGACCGTGAACAAACGAATCCAATAGATGTCGAACCCCAACCTCACATCATGCATCTGTTGGAAGATTGTCCTATAAGTAACTACTTGAATTCCCACCTAAGAACTCCCGAAATTTTTCTCATCATGCAATCAGGTCTACGGATACAAGGAGTAAAATCCATCACTCAACTCCTAGCAATAACACTACCCGTCTAGTCTATCACATCCATCAACACATAACCAGAGATCTCGGAAACTCATCTATCTCAGATCCTCGAAAACACAATGATACTAAGTATGGCAGTACCCCCAAACTCTGTGCACCCGTACTGGGGATGCCGAGGTTATCTCGCCACTACTAGCATAGAAGCAATTTCGAACATCCTTCGTCCTGAGATACTAAGAAATCTGAATGATAATGATGTGCTCAAGAATTCCCTGGAGCTCAACTCCCCGGAATAAAATCGAACACAACAGGAGGCACCAAGTCAGATATCCATCACATCGACATCATATAGATTCCTAAAACAGCCGCGTGATCCTAAAAAAATTTGAGTGAGAAGAGGAGTGGAATTAAAATTATTACGTCAAGATTCCTCACCGGATCATAGAAGAGGAGAAAAAAGAATCCTACTCTCCGATATATAACTAGACACAAAGCAGTTTTTTCACTAGACTCGACTCGGCCAAGTACGATCAATCAAGGGGGCTCCTAGGTCGGTACCGCTTTGATACCAACTAGTAACGCCCAAGATGCGGTCCTATCCTTATTATGGCGTGAGGGACTCGATAGGGATAGAAACGCATCTCCTCGTTTCGTAAGAATGGATATCGTTAAAAGTACATGTAATGAAAAGATGAGTATAAGGAGTTGGCTTACACTCGCCACAAGCTACATCAGAGTTACAATAGTACATTACATACAATCATCTTGAAGAAGAGCAGGGTTTGCCTATGGATGAAAACAAATGATAAAAGAACGACGTCCATCCTTGCTATCCAAGGCTGCCGGCCTGGAACCCATCCTAGATCGATGAAGAAGAAGAAGAAGAAACTCTAACTGAACAATCAATGCGCTTGCGTCAAGTAACTCTTTACCTGCACCTGCAACTGGTGTTGTAGTAATCTGTGAGCCACATGGACTCAGCAATCTCATTTCCAAAGGTATCAAGACTAGCAAAGCTTAATGGGTGAGGTAAGGTTAAGTGGAGAGGCTGCAACAAGCGACTAAGCTTTTATTTGGTGGCTAACTTACGAGTACAAGAAATAAGAGGGGGGTGATCTATGCATAGCGGATGTAAACTACTAATGATCAAATGAATGATCCTGAACACCTACTTACATCAGACATAACCCCACCAAGTCCTCGATCAAAAACGGAGCCCGTAAAAGAGACAATCACGGTCACCCACTCAGTTGGCAAGTTTTAGTTAAGTTAACTTCAAGTTGTCTATAACCGGATGTTAAACAAAGTTTCCATGTTGCCACATAACCGCGGGCATGACTTTCTGATAGATTTAACCCTACAGGGGTGCTCAAACTCGTCCATCACAAACTACCACACGCTACGACGGGATAACCTCGATCAGGGAAACCCGTGATCTCCTTAGGTTCCTATTGGAAAATCTCAACCTCGAGATAACCCAAAGCATCCTTGCAATCCCTCGCAAGAGTCGCTCAAGAAGTGTAAAACATGTCCAGCAAGGCCGCCCAATGTGCCGACATCCCGATAGGAGTCGCGTATCTCGTTCTTGGGACACGATGAATGAGCGATGGTTACCATGCCAAACGCCGAGTTTCCCCGGGTAGCGTTAATAAGCTGCTCTGTTTGGGACCAACACCATCAGCACTGGCCCCCCTGTATTATGTTGAATAACTCCTCGGGTAGCTGATGACGAGTTGATGGATATACTTCTCGCCCCTCGTTGGTTACCCCAAGTGGAAGATGGAGATGTAGCCAGCAGCAGATTTCCCTTACACGGAGACTGTAAGGTTTATCGAACCAAGAGGACTCCTAGGATTAACAAGTAGGTGTCTTCCACCGTGGCGCTAGCAGAATACGTGGACTTGCACACACAACAAATAGCTTTGCTCCCAACGAGTAGAGAGAGGTTGTCAATCTCTCCGACCTTGTAGTTTGCAAAGGATCAAAACACAAGTGGAAAAGTAATAGTGATTGCAACGAAAAAATAAATAAAAGCGATAAATGATGGAGGTGTAAACAATGATGGTGATATGGACCAGAGTCACATGATGTTCACTAGTGATGTCTCTCTCCCAAAAGACGATAAACAACTATGCTTGGGTAAACAAATCGCAGTTGGGTAATTGACAGAATTATGATCACACCGCAATGCTAATTATTCTACTTGATAGTTAGAGGTTCAATAGTAATGGGTAGTACGCCAAGACAAGTAGACCGTTTATTCATCAGCATCTACTTACTAATCATCCACCTTGAGATATCTATCCAAAAAATCTCTCCGGTATTAAGTTGCGAGCCCCACCCAAAGTGTAAACTCAAAGCAACAGACAACTGCATTAACGAACTATGCGTAAGGTAAACAATCCTTGCAACCGTGGTCACAAGCACCGTTGTTTTCTCCCTGGTGGCAACAAGCACATCCCCTAGTCTCATGTTTCTGTCACTCAAGCTAGACATCGAGGAGCATGACCCCACAATCATGCATAACGGTCCCTCTTGGAGTTACAATCTACTACTCGGCCAAAGCAATAAATAGCAACGGAGAACATGCATGAATCACTAAGGAACATAATATGAAAGGATAATCAAATATATAACTCATAACAATCTGAACATAATCTCATAATCCATCGGATCCCAACAAACCGAGCATAGCAATAGCAAGAGAATTACATAGATGCCTTGATCATGTAGGGCAGCTCACAAGGACTAACAATTGAAACACAAGATTGGGGAGAAGACATCACATAGCTACTGGTCATGGACTCATGGTCCAAGGAGGACTACTCATGGCACGTCCGGGAAGCATCCATGGTGGTGGAGAAGCTCCCGGAGGTCAATCCTCTCTCCGGCAGGGTGCCGGGAAGGGGTCTCCTGACGTTCCCGATCTCGGAAGTGCTGCGGCGGCGGAACGATGGAGAAATTCCCGATTCCAGAAAGTCTGCAAGGGTTTCCTCTCGGGACTCTAAATATAGGCCAAAGGAGGGCACAGGAAGAGGTGGGACCCACCCAGGCGGCCTCCTGGCGCGGCCTAGGGCCTGTCCACGCTAGCAGGTTGCCTGGGAGGCCCCTGGCCCCCCTCTGGCCCATCTTCGGTGATCCGGAAGCTTCTGTTTCGCTGATTTTTTATATATTTTTTCTGGAATTTTCCGGGCTTCGGAAAATTGGGTAAAAGCCCCTGCAAAATAGACATCAGCACACAGAAACTGGCACTCGGTGCACTTAGTTAGTAGGTTAGTCCAAATATGTGTAAAATGATATAAAAGTGTAGCAAAACGTATAACAAATAACACCCAAAAGATGATGGAACAAGCAGAAATTATAGGTACGTTCGGGACGTATCAACATCCCCAAGCCTAATTTCTGCTCGTCCTCGAGTAGATAAATGATAATACAATAATTTGTGTAGTGACAAGCTACACACATATAAGAACTTCAAAGTAAAGCAAGTAATATATGCAATTCAAGTCAAGACAATAACAAGCAAGAGTTTATATCTAGTATTGAGTTTAGCAAAGTAAAAACATAAAGGTGCAAGAGCTCTCGCTGTCCGTGACTCGAATGTCTCCAAATGGTGTTTGCGTGCAAGAAGTGGGAGATGGGTTGAGATTATAAAATATATTTTTAATTGAGAACTCAATCTACGAAAATTTTACACTTGGTCTCCTTTGGAATCTTATTTTGACTCATCCCCGGACCGCTAGTCAGGCACAAGTGAAAATGATCCTCTCCCTTTCGACTTTGAGCACTCATGCAATGGATGAGCGTAAGCAAGATATGTTGGCACTTAGGATGCAAATAGAATAATGATGGGGAAGGAAGACAAAAAGGTGTGAAAGGCTCACATCAATAAGGACAACCATAGGCGAGAGAAAGCCAAATGATAGATATGATGTGAGGAGTAGGGATTGCCATGTAACGGATGCACGTATGAGCTAAGGCAAGCTCTCCAATGGAACTAGTGGGGTGCATCCAACTTGTTTGCTCATGAAGACCTAGAGATCATTTGAGGAGGCTCATCATTGGAATATGCAAACCAAGTTCTATAGTGTAAGGGTCCCCACATAGTTATGCATGAATGATAATCTCTATGTAGTACCAATATAGAAATGGAGGACGAGTGTGGATCTTTCAAAAGGAATAGTAGTGTTGCCCCCTTCTCTCTTTTTATTTCTTTTTTTTCTTTTTCTCTTTTTTTGTGGCCTCTTTGGCTCTTTCTTTTTATCTCTCATTTGTCCTCTTTGGGATCTTTTGTTTTGTCCACTTTGAGATCTTTTCCTCACTTAAGGGAAACACCCTATGTTTTACATAAATAAAAAAGAAAAATCATCACACTTTATAAGAAGTAATCAACATAAAGACAAGTGAAAACTATCATGATGTATGCAAATGTATGCCTCTCCCAGTGTAGCAGGATATGTAATGATACTAGCGCCTCATGTAGCAATAATTTGGGCAAGGCCCAACTAGCATGCGGCTCTACGATCAAGCAAAAGCATGTACGACATGAAGATCAAGTATGAGATGGTGGATGTTGCATGGAAATGTATCTCGAAAGGCTATGGAAATGCCTTAGTAGGTAGGTATGGTGGTTGTTTTGAGGAAAGATATAATGAGGCTTATGTATGACAGAGTGTATCATGTCATGGGTTTGGATGCACCGGCAGAGTTTGCACCAACTCTCAATGTGAGAAAGGGCAATGCACGGTACCGAAGAGGCTAGCAAAATATGGATGGTGGAAGTGCCAACAATCGAATACTCACATTAGTCTGAATAACTCATACACTTATTATCGATAACTCTCTATCTAGTTAGTAAATTCACAAAGAGACAAGTACCCCAAGGAGGAGTGTTTGGGGGTTTGGTTATCCTTGCGCATCCTCGACTCATGGTAACGTAAGGGTACTCTATATATTCCAACCCCTCCAGAGGTTAGCGATCAATTTAGTAGCTAGAGTTCTCAACTAATTTTAAGTTTTTGAAAAACACACATATTTCCCAAAATACGACACCTATCACTAATAGGCTCAAGCTCTTGGCACCAATAGTCCAAACATTACTCAATTTAGTACCTCAAAACTATTGCAAGTTACTACTATACTTAAATAGCAACATCAATTACCTACTCATGCAAGACACACAACTCGGTGCAACGAGCGAACTCTGTAAACAAGATAAGCATGATAGCTCAAGAGAGTTCCAGAAGCAACCTAAGTAATAGCTCTTAAAAAGATAAGCATGAAAACTAAGAGCTAAGCATGACAGTAGCAACAAAAAGATGAAGAACACACATCAAAGATAAGCATGAAAACCTATGTTGTGTTCTAGAGTGGATTGGAGCGTGTCTCTCTCCAAAACAAGGTAGGCTAGGTTCCGACTTGTTATGAACAGAAAGAAAAACTAAAACAAACTAAAAAGTAAAGAGTGAGACGCTCCAAGCATAGCACATATCATATGAAGTGATAAAAATATAGCATGGAGATGGACGAACTGATGATTGTTGATAGAAAAGGGGATGCATGGGGGCATCCCCAAGCGTAGATGCTTGAGTCTCCTTGAATATTTCTTGGGGTTCATGGGGGCATCCCCAAGCTTGAGCGCTTGACACTCATGTATCTTCTTTCATCTTCTCCCATCGCAAACATGAAAACTCCGTTCATACGAAACTCATCAGAAGCTGATTAGAGTGGTTAGTACCCATAATAAAATAATTCATTACCTCCTGGAAATAAAGCTTTTCATGAAAAGCTACTGCTTCTCATGATTGCCAAAAGGTTTTCGCAAATAAAAAGTAAGCTTAGGATTGGCAAAACAATAGAAATGCAAAACATGGCAGAATCTTTGAAAAACAGAGCAGCAGGTAGTAAATAATTTATTCGGGGCACTTCCGCAACTCAAATCAAAAAACTTAGAACAAATGCCAGAAATGAAATTATATATATAATTCTGTAAAAAATCATATCAAAAAGATGATCTGGTGATTTTTGGCGATTTTTTCCGTCACGAAGAGACGATCTGTTTCTGGACAGCATGTCACAACTTTTGAACTTTCTTGCAATCGGAGGCTATTACTTGGCACAAAGCTTGGAAATAAAGATACAATGATGTTGCTACAGTATTAACAAGCATCAAGACCACTAAAACTGAAAGTAAAAACTCAAAGTAAATATAACAAGGGTTGTCTCCCTAGAGCTCTGTTGGAATTATGCCCTAGAGGCAATAATAAATATAGTTATTATTATAATTCCTGTATCAAGATAATCATCTATTATCCATGCTATAATTGTATTGAATGAAGACTTATGTACATGTGTGGATACATAGAAAAAACACTGTCCCTAGCAAGCCTCTAGTTGGCTAGCCAGTTGATCAAAGATAGTCAGGGTCTTCTGATTATGAACAAGGTGTTGTTGCTTGATAACTGGATCACATCATTAGGAGAATCACATGATGGACTAGACCCAAACTAATAGACGTAGCATGTTGATCGTGTCATTTTGTTGCTACTGTTTTCTGCGTGTCAAGTATTTGTTCCTATGACCATGAGCTCATATAACTCACTGACACCGGAGGAATACTTTGTGTGTATCAAACGTCGCAACGTAACTGGGTGACTATAAAGATGCTCTACACGTATCTTGGGGCCCACTCGGTAATACAACATCACACACAAGCCTTGCAAGCAATGTGACTTAGTGTAAGTTGCGGGATCTTGTATTACAGAACGAGTAAAGAGACTTGCCGGTAAACGAGATTGAAATAGGTATGCGGATACTGACGATCGAATCTCGGGCAAGTAACATACCGAAGGACAAAGGGAATGATATACGGGATTATATGAATCCTTGGCACTGAGGTTCAAACGATAAGATCTTCGTAGAATATGTGGCATCCAATATGGACATCCAGGTCCCGCTATTGGATATTGACCGAGGAGTCACTCGGGTCATGTCTGCATAGTTCTCGAACCCGCAGGGTCTGCACACTTAAGGTTCGACGTTGTTTTATGCATATTTGAGTTATATGGTTGGTTACTGAATGTTGTTCGGAGTCCCGGATGAGATCACGGACGTCACGAGGGTTTCCGGAATGGTCCGGAAATGAAGATTGATATATAGGATGACCTCATTTGATTACCGGAAGGTTTTTGGAGTTACCGGGAATGACGAATGGGTTCCGGGTGTTCACCGGGGGGGGCAACCCACCCCGGGGAAGCCCATAGGCCTTGGGGGTGGCGCACCAGCCCTTAGTGGGCTGGTGGGACAGCCCAAGAAGGCCCTATGCGCCATAGGAAGAAAATCAAAGAGAAAAAGAAAAAAAGAGGAGGTGGGAAAAAGGGGAAGGACTCCTCCTTCCAAACCTAGTTGGATTCGGTTTGGAAGGGGAGGACTCCCCCCCTTGGCTCGGCCGACCCCCTTGGGGCTCGGCCGACCCCCTTGGGGCTCCTTGAGCCCCAAGGCAAGGCCCCCCTCTCCCACCTATATATACGGAGGTTTTAGGGCTGATTTGAGACAACTTTGCCACGGCAGCCCGACCACATATCTCCACGGTTTTACCTCTAGATCGCGTTTCTGCGGAGCTCGGGCGGAGCCCTGCTGAGATTAGATCACCACCAACCTCCGGAGTGCCGTCACACTGCCGGAGAACTCATCTACCTCTCTGTCTCTCTTGCTGGATCAAGAAGGTCGAGATCATCGTCGAGTTGTACATGTGCTAAACGCGGAGGTGCCGTCCGTTCGGCACTAGATCGTGGGACGGATCGCGGGACGGTTCGCGGGGCGGATCGAGGGACGTGAGGACGTTCCACTACATCAACCGCGTTTCGTAACGCTTCTGTTGTGCGATCTACAAGGGTACGTAGATCGAATATCCCCTCTTGTAGATGGACGTCACCATGATAGGTCTTCGTGCGCGTAGGAAAATTTTTGTTTCCCATGCGACGTTCCCCAACAGTGGCATCATGAGCTAGGTTCATGCGTAGATGTCTTCTCGAGTATAACACAAAAGTTTTTGTGGGCGGTGATGTGTGTTTTGCTGCCCTCCTTAGTCTTTTCTTGATTCCGCGGTATTGTTGGATTGAAGCGGCTTGGACCGACATTACTCGTACGCTTACGAGAGACTGGTTTCATCGCTACGAGTAACCCCCTTGCTCAAAGATGACTGGCAAGTGTCAGTTTCTCCAACTTAGTTGAATCGGATTTGACCGAGGAGATCCTTGTATAAGGTTAAATAGCAATTCACATATCTCCGTTGTGGTGTTTGCGTAAGTAAGATGTGATCCTACTAGATACCCATGGTCACCACGTAAAACATGCAACAACAAAATTAGAGGACGTCTAACTTGTTTTTGGAGGGTATGCTTGTGATGTGATATGGCCAACGATGTGATGTGCTATATTGTATGTATGAGATGATCATGTTGTAATAGATAATATCGACTTGCACGTCGATGGTACGACAACCGGCAGGAGCCATAGGGTTGTCTTTAAACTAACGTTTGTGCTTGCACATGCGTTTACTATTTTGCTAGGATGTAGCTTTAGTAGTAATAGCATGAGTAGCACGACAACCCCGATGGTGACACATTGATGGAGATCATGGTGTGGCGCCGGTGAAAAGAAGATCGTGCCAGGTGCTTTGGTGATGGAGATCAAGAAGCACGTGATGATGGCCATATCATGTCACTTATGAATTGCATGTGATGTTAATCCTTTTATGCACCTTATTTTGCTTAGAACGACGGTAGAATTATGAGGTGATCTCTCACTAAAATTTCAAGACGAAATTGTGTTCTCCCCGACTGTGCACCGTTGCTACAGTTCGTCGTTTCGAGACACCACGTGATGATCGGGTGTGATAGACTCAACGTTCACATACAACAGGTGCAAAACAGTTGCGCACGCGGAACACTCGGGTTAAGCTTGACGAGCCTAGCATGTGCAGACATGGCCTCGGAACACATGAGACCGAAAGGTCGATCATGAATCATATAGATGATATGATTAGCATAGGGATGCTTACCACTGAAACTATACTCAACTCACGTGATGATCGGACTTGAACTAGTGTAAGTGGGTCATGAACCACTCAAATGACTAGAGAGATGTACTTTTTGAGTGGGAGTTTAGCAAGTAATTTGATTAAGTTAAACTCTAATTATCTTGAACATAGTCTAAGTCCACTTTGAATATATTTGTGTCGTAGATCATGGCTCACGCGACAGTCACCCTGAATTTTAATACGTTCCTAGAGAAAGCTAAGTTGAAAGATGATGGAAGCAACTTTGTAAACTGGGCTCGTAATCTTAAGCTAATCTTACAAGCTGGGAAGAAGGATTATGTCCTTAATGCTGCGCTAGGAGATGAACCACCCGCTACGGCTGACCAGGATGTTAAGAACGCTTGGTTAACACGTAAGGAGGACTACTGAGTAGTTCAATGTGCAGTCTTGTATGGCTTAGAACCGGGACTTCAACGTCGCTTTGAGCGTCATGGAGCATATGAGATGTTCCAGGAGTTGAAGTTTATCTTTCAGAAGAACGCCCGTATCGAGAGGTATGAGACCTCCGATAAATTCGATGCTTGCAAGATGGAGGAGAATTCGTCTGTCAGTGAACATGTGCTCAAAATGTCTGGGTACTCAAACCGTCTAGCTGAGCTGGGGATTGAACTCCCGCAAGAAGCTATCACTGACAGAATCCTTCAATCACTGCCGCCAAGCTATAAGGGCTTTGTGTTGAACTACAACATGCAAGGGATGAACAAGTCACCCGGCGAGTTGTTTGCGATGCTGAAAGTCACAGAGTCTGAACTCCGTAAAGAGCATCAAGTGTTGATGGTGAATAAGACCACTAGTTTCAAGAGAAACGGCAAAGGCAAGAAGGGTAATTCAAAGAAGAGCGGCAAGCCTGTTGCCAATCCGACGAAGAAACCCAAAGCTGGACCTAAGCCTGAAACAGAGTGCTACTATTGCAAGGGTATGGGTCACTGGAAGCGCAACTGCCCCAAGTATCTGGCTGATAAGAAGGCGGCCAAAGAAAAATCAGGTATATTTGATATACATGTTATTGATGTGTACTTAACCGGCTCTCGTAGTAGTGCCTGGGTATTCGATACCGGTTCTGTTGCTCATATTTGCAACTGAAAACAGGAACTGCGGAATAGACGAACTCTGGCGAAAGATGAAGTGATGATGCGCATAAGAAATGGTTCCAAGGTTGATGCAATCGCCGTCGGCACAGTTTCACTTCAGTCACCATCAGGATTAGTTATGAACTTGAATAAATGTTATTTAGTGCCTGCGTTGAGCATGAACATTATATCTGGATCTTGTTTATTGCGAGACGGTTACTCTTTTAAGTCAGAGAATAATGGTTGTTCTATTTCTGTGAGTAACATCTTTTATGGTCATGCACCCAATGTGAGAGGATTGTTCATATTGAATCTTGATAGTGATACACATATACATAACATTGAGACCAAAAGAGTTAGAGTTAACAATGATAGCGCCATATTTTTGTGGCACTGCCGCTTAGGTCATATTGGTGTAAAGCGCATGAAGAAACTCCATGCCGATGGACTTTTGGAGTCACTTGACTTTGATTCACTTGACACGTGCGAACCATGCCTCATGGGCAAGATGACTAAAACTCCGTTCTCCGGAACAATGGAGCGTGTCAGTGACTTTGGAAATCATACATACCGATGTGTGCGGTCCGATGAGCGTAGAGGCACACGGCGGATATCGTTATTTTCTCACCTTCACTGACGATTTGAGTAGATATGGTTATGTCTACTTAATGAAGCACAAGTCTGAAACATTTGAAAAGTTCAAGCAATTTCAGAGTGAAGTTGAAAATCATCGGAACAAGAAGATCAAGTTCCTACGGTCTGATCGTGGGGGTGAATATCTGAGTTTCGAGTTTGGTGCTCACTTAAGACAATGTGGAATTGTTTCACAGTTGACACCGCCTGGAACACCACAGCGTAATGGTGTGTCCGAACGTCGTAATCGTACTTTATTAGAGATGGTGCGATCTATGATGTCTCTTACCGATTTGCCGTTATCGTTTTGGGGTTATGCATTAGACACACATGCATTCACTTTAAATAGGGCACCATCAAAATCCGTTGAGACGAAACCATACGAACTGTGGTATGGCAAAAGGCCAAAGTTGTCATTTCTTAAAGTTTGGGGATGTGATGCTTATGTCAAAAAGCTTCAGCTTGAAAAGCTGGAACCCAAAGCGGAAAAGTGCATCTTCATAGGTTACCCAAAAGAGACAGTTGGGTACACCTTCTATCTCAAATCCGAGGGCAAAGTGTTTGTTGCTAAAAATGGAGCTTTTCTCGAGAAGGAGTTTCTCTAGAGAGAATTGAGTGGGAGGAAGATAGAACTTGATGAGGTTGTCGAACCTCTCATCCCTCTAGATGGTGGCGCAGGGCAAGGGGAAATCTCTGTCATTGCGATGCCGGTTGAGGAGGAAGTTAATGATGATGATCATGAAACTCCGGTTCAAGTTCCTGTCGAACCACGCAGGTCGACGAGACCACGTGCTGCTCCAGAGTGGTACAGTAATCCCGCTTTGTCAATCATGTTGTTAGACAACAATGAACGTGCAAATTATGACGAAGCAATGGTGGGCCCAGATTCCAACAAATGGCTAGAGGCCATGAAGTCCGAGATAGGATCCATGTATGAGAACAAAGTCTGGACTTTGGAAGTACTACCTGAGGGCCGCAAGGCTATTCAGAACAAATGGATCTTTAAGAAGAAGACGGACGCTGACAGCAATGTGACCGTTTATAAAGCTCGACTTGTGGCAAAGGGTTTTTCACAAGTTCAAGGAGTTGACTACGATGAAACATTCTCACCCGTAGCGATGCTTAAGTCCGTCAGAATCATGTTAGCAATAGCTGCATTTTTCAATTATGAAATCTGGCAGATGGATGTCAAAACGGCGTTCCTTAACAGGTTTCCTTAAGGAAGAGTTGTATATGATGCAACCCGAAGGTTTTGTCGATCCTAAGAATGCTAACAAGGTGTGCAAGCTCCAGCAATCCATTTATGGACTGGTGCAAGCATCTCGGAGTTGGAACAAACGCTTTGATGAGGTGATCAAAGCATTTGGGTTTATACAAGTGGTTGGAGAATCTTGTATTTACAAGAAAGTGAGTGGGAGCTCTGTGGCGTTTTTATATTATATGTGGATGACATATTGCTGCTTGGAAACAACGTAGAGTTTTTGGAGAGCATAAAGGATTACTTGAATAAAATTTTCTCTATGAAGGACCTAGGAGAAGCTGCTTACATTCTAGGCATTAAGATCTACAGGGATAGATCAAAACGCCTGATAGGACTTTCACAAAGCACATACCTTGATAAAGTTTTGAAGAGGTTCAAAATGGAACAGTCCAAGAAAGGGTTCTTGCCAGTTTTACAAGGTACGAGATTGAGTAAGACTCAGTGCCCAGAAATTGATGAGGATAGAGAGCATATGAGCATCGTCCCCTATGCTTCAGCCATAGGCTCTATCATGTATGCAATGTTGTGCACTAGACCGGGCGTTAGCCTGGCCATAAGTATGGCAGGCAGGTTCCAGAGTAATCCAGGAGTGGATCACTGGACGGCGGTCAAGAATATCCTGAAGTACCTGAAAAGGACTAAGGAGATGTTTCTCGTGTATGGAGGTGACGAAGAGCTCGCCGTAAAGGGTTGCGTCGATGCAAGTTTTGACACAGATGCGGACGACTCTAAGTCGCAGACCGGATACGTATTTATTTTTAATGGGGGTGCGGTAAGCTGGTGCAGTTCCAAGCAAAGCGTCGTAGCAGATTCTACATGTGAAGCGGAGTACATGGCTGCCTCGGAGGCGGCTAAGGAGGGTGTCTGGATGAAGCAGTTCATGACGGATCTTGGAGTGGTGCCAAGCGCACTGAATCCAATAACCTTGTTCTGTGACAACACGGGTGCCATTGCCTTAGCAAAGGAACCACGATTTCACAAGAAGACCAGACACATCAAATGACGCTTCAACCTCATCCGCGACTACGTCGAAGGGGAGGATGTAAATATATGCAAAGGGCACACGGATCTGAATGTAGCAGACCCGCTGACTAAACCTCTTCCACGGGCAAAGCATGATCAACACCAGAACTGTATGGGTGTTAGATTTATTACAATGTAATTCGCATGATGATGTGAGGGCTAGATTATTGATTCTAGTGCAAGTGGGAGACTGTTGGAATTATGCCCTAGATGCAATAATAAATATAGTTATTATTATAATTCCTGTACCAAGATAATCGTTTATTATCCATGCTATAATTGTATTGAATGAAGACTTATATACATGTGTGGATACATAGACAAAACACTATCCCTAGCAAGCCTCTAGTTGGCTAGCGAGTTGATCAAAGATAGTCAGGGTCTTCTGATTATGAACAAGGTGTTGTTTCTTGATAACTGGATCACGTCATTAGGAGAATCACGTGATGGACTAGACCCAAACTAATAGACGTAGCATGTTGATCGTGTCATTTTGTTGCTACTGTTTTCTGCGTGTCAAGTATTTGTTCCTATGACCATGAGCTCATATAACTCACTAACACCGGAGGAATGCTTTGTGTGTATCAAACGTCTCAACGTAACTGGGTGACTATAAAGATGCTCTACAGGTATCTCCGAAGGTGTTCGTTGAGTTAGTATGGATCGAGACTGGGATTTGTCACTCCGTGTGACGGAGAGGTATCTTGGGGCACACTCGGTAATACAACATCACACACAAGCCTTGCAAGCAATGTGACTTAGTGTAAGTTGCGGGATCTTGTATTACGGAACGAATAAAGAGACTTGCCGGTAAACGAGATTGAAATAGGTATGCGGATACTGACGATCGAATCTCGGGCAAGTAACTTACCGAAGGACAAAGGGAATGATATACGGGATTATATGAATCCTTGGCACTGAGGTTCAAACGATAAGATCTTCGTAGAATATGTGGGATCTAATATGGACATCTAGGTCCCGCTATTGGATATTGACCGAGGAGTCACTCGGGTCATGTCTGCATAGTTCTCGAACCCGCTGGGTCTGCACACTTAAGGTTCGACGTTGTTTTATGCGTATTTGAGTTATATGGTTGGTTACGGAATGTTGTTCGGAGTCCCGGATGAGATCACGGACGTCATGAGGGTTTCTGGAATGGTCCGGAAACGAAGATTGATATATAGGATGACCTCATTTGATTACCGGAAGGTTTTTGGAGTCATCGGGAATGACGAATGGGTTCCGGGTGTTCACCGGGGGGGGCAACCCACCCCGGGGAATCCCATAGGCCTTGGTGGTGGCGCACCAGCCCTTAGTGGGCTGGTGGGACAGCCCAAGAAGGCCCTATGCGCCATAGGAAGAAAATCAAAGAGAAAAATAAAAAAAAAGAGGAGGTGGGAAAAAGGGCAAGGACTCCTCCTTCCAAACCTAGTTGGATTCGGTTTGGAAGGGGAGGACTCCTCCCCTTGGCTCGGCCGACCCCCTTGGGGCTCCTTGAGCCCCAAGGCAAGGCCCCCCCTTTCCCACCTATATATACGGAGGTTTTAGGCCTGATTTGAGACAACTTTGCCACGGCAGCCCGACCACATATCTCCACGGTTTTACCTCTAGATCGCGTTTCTGCGGAGCTCGGGCGGAGCCCTGCTGAGATTAGTTCACCACCAACCTCCGGAGCACCGTCACGCTGCCGGAGAACTCATCTACCTCTCCGTCTCTCTTGCTGGATCAAGAAGGCCGAGATCATCGTCGAGCTGTACGTGTGCTGAACGCGGAGGTGCCGTCCGTTCGGCACTAGATCGTGGGACGGTTCGCGGGGTGGATCGAGGGACGTGAGGACGTTCCACTACATCAACCGCGTTTCTTAACGCTTCTGCTGTGCGATCTACAAGGGTACGTAGATCGAATATCCCCTCTCGTAGATGGACATCACCGTGATAGGTCTTCGTGCGGGTAGGAAAATTTTTGTTTCCCATGCGACGTTCCCCAACAAGCTCTTTCTTTATATCCATAAAGATAGGCTTAAGATTTTAATGATGCTCTCGTAGGAATAAGAGTTGTAGAACAAAAGAGAGTATCGAGAAGCAAATACCAAACACATTTAATTCTAACATGCTTCCTATGCATAGGAATATTGCAATAGAATAATTCATTGAAGCACAAAGCAATAAGCATAGGAAGGAAAAACAAGTGCAGCTTCAAAACCTTAGACATAAAGAGAGGGAACTTGATATTATTGAAATATCTATAAGCATATGTTCCCTTCTCATAATAATTTTTAGTGGGATCATGAATAAACTCAACAATATAAGTATCACATAAAGCATTGTTACCATGATCCACATGGACTTCATGAAGAGGATAAAACTTGGACTAAAAGAGAGACTGAATCTCTTCCCAATCCCGTAGGTGAGAATCATCTAGTAGCCTATACCATTCCAATGCTTTTCTTTTCAATGGCAATGCAAATAATTTCCCCATGACTCCATCTCTTCTCAAACCTGAAATTTTAAACAACTCACAAAGTTCTATAAGTTTCAATAAATGAATACTAGGATTGACTGTTCCATCTCCTACATAACAATCATTCCTAATTATTTCAATTATCCCAAGTGGTACTTTGAATGGGATACATTCAGTAGGTGGAGGAGACTTCTCTACCACGGGTGTGGTAAAGTGGCCTTCTCCAAGCAGCGAACTAAGAGTGCAGTTTTTCATAAGCCTAACTAGCTCATGGCAAACTAACAAGACCAAAAGCAAAGGTAAAAGATAGTGTGCAACTCCCCTATCTTGAAGACTAGAGTCCCCGGCAACGGCGCCAGAAATTTGCTTGATCACGAGTTGATGAATATACTTCTCGCCCCTCATTGGTTACCCCAAGTGGAAGGTGGAGATGTAGTCAGCAGCAGATTTCCCTTTCATGGAGACTGTAAGGTTTATCGAACCAAGAGGACTCCTAGGCTCAACGAGTAGGTGTCTTCCATCCTGGCGCTAGCAGAAGATGTGGACATGCACACAAAACAAATAACTTTGCTCCCAACGACTACAGAGAAGTCGTCAATCTCTTCGGCCTTGTAGTTTGCAAAGGATCAAAACACAAGCGAGAAAGTAAGTGACTGCAATGGAAAAGTAAATGAAAGCGGTAAATGATGGAGGTGTAAACAATGATGATGATATGGACCGGAGTCACATGATGTTCAATAGTGATGTCACTCTCCCGAAAGAGGATAAACAACTATGCTTGGGTAAACAAATCACAGTTGGGCAATTGACAGAATTATGATTGCACCGCAATGCTAATTATGCTACTTGATAGTTAATGGTTCAATAGTAATGGGAAGTACGCCAAGACAAGTAGACCATTTATTCATCAGCATCTACTTACTAATCATCTACCTTGAGATATCTATCCAGAACATCTCTCCGGTATTAAGTTGCAAGCCCCACCCAAAGTGTAAACTCAAAGCAACGGACCACTACATTAACGAACTATGCATAAGGTAAACAATCCTTGCAACCATGGTCACAAGCACCGTTGTTTTCTCCCTCGTGGCAACAAGCACATCCCCTAGTCTCATGTTTCTGTCACTCAAGCTAGACATCGAGGGGCATGAACCCACAATCATGCATAACGCTCCCTCTTGGAGTTACAATCTACTACTCGGCCAAAGCAATAAATAGCAACGGAGAACATGCATGAATCACTAAGGAACATAATATAAAAGGATAATCAAATATATAACTCATAACAATCTGAACATAATCTCATAATCCATCGGATCCCAACAAACCGAGCATGGCAATAGCAAGGGAATTACATAGATGCCTTGATCATGTAGGGCAGATCACAAGGACTAACCATTGAAGCACAAGATTGGAGAGAAGACATCACATAGCTACTCGTCATGGACTCATGGTCCAAGGAGGACTACTCACGGCACGTCTAGGAAGCGTCCATGGTGGTGGAGAAGCTCCCGGAGGTCAATCCTCCCTCCGGCAGGGTGCCGAGAAGGGGTCTCCTGACGCTCCCGATCTCAAAAGCACTACGGCGGCGGAATGATGGAGAAATTCGCGATTCCAGAAACTCTGCAAGGGTTTCCTCTCGGGACTCTAAATATAGGCCAAAGGAGGGCACCTAAGGAGGTGGGACCCACCCAGGCGGCCTCTTGGCGCGGCCTAGGGCCTGACCGCGCCAGCAAGTCGCCTGGCAGGCCCCTGGCCCCCCTCTGGTCCATCTTCGGTGATCCGGAAGCTTCTGTTTCGCTGATTTTTTATATATTTTTTCTGGAATTTTTCGGGCTTCGGAGAATTGGGTAAAAGCCCCTGCAAATTAGACATCAGCAGACAGAAACTGGCACTGGGTGCACTGAGTTAGTAGGTTAGTCCAAATATGTGTAAAATGACATAAAAGTGTAGCAAAACATATAACAATGTCACCCAAAAGATCATGGAACAAGCAGAAATTATAGATACGTTTGGGACGTATAAGTAGCGCTAACTCCCGATGTTTTTCAGAATTAGCAGAATTATTATGTTGACCAAATATAGTACCAATGTTGGGCCTTGCCAGACGAGTTTTATCCCAAAACGAGAATCTAGTGGGTCCCCATAACAACCCCAAGCATGTTAGGAGCGCTCATTTATGGAACATAACACCGGTAGCCGGAACTAAGGCGGCAAAGGTGGAACAAAACACCAGGCTAGATAGGCCGAGCCTTCCACCTTTTACCAAGTATATAGGTGCATTAAATTAATTAGCAATAATATGGTGATATAACAAGGAACCTATGTTAACACATGGAAGCAACTTCACCTGCAACTAGCAACGCTATCAAATGGTTAAGCAAGTGGTAACATAGCCAATCAGTGCTTTGCTAGGTTGTAGAAAGGTTGAAGGTTTTGAGGGCGATGTTGGGAGGCTGATATTTAACAGGTGATAGGCAGCGAGACATAACGGAACAAACGAAACAACTAGCATGGCAATGAAAGTGATGATATCTGGGGAAATGATCATCTTGCCTGTGATCCATCTTGGAAGAATAATGACTACGTGAAGCAGACGAACCGACGTAGTCGAACAGGACCTCACATTACAACACGCTTGCGGTACTCTATCGAGACGAAGAAAACCGGAAACAAGCATCAACACACGATATTCACCACACACATGCACGATATGATGCACACCCTAATATCATGCATGATCGGTTTTAAATATGCAAAGCATGGCATGACAATTGACGACAACCAAACGCTACACATTAAGTGAAGCTCAATATGCAACGAGTAGCATATTAACGAAACTCCGCATTTAATTATTTGGTTCACTCCTGTTTATTAACACGGCAACATTAAAATGTTGTTAACATGGCAAGGGGTGAAGCACAAATAATCTACCTATCTAGGCATTTTAAATGAGGCCAGAAACGACATATAGCATCTCCGAAAGGAACCCATGTGTTAAATTCTAAATCTGTATAGATTTGTCCTAATCACCTTTTATCTTTGTTAAACGGCAAAACAAAGTGGTTCACGTTATTCTACTCGTCGTTCTAGTCCGTTTACATATATGGCTCATCTCCAACGGAGCTACGGTTAAATAACTACGATCTAAACCGTTTCTATTACGTCGATATGCAAATCGATGCAAACATCATGCTAAACAGCTCTAAATATGCATGAGGGTTGGAAAATCTTAATCTAAGCAAATTTCTAATCACTTTACATATATAACTCATCGCGATCCGATGCACGGATAAAAACATACGGGCGTTTGAAAATTATGCTCTTTTCTGAAATTAAATAAAATTGTCGGTGCTAAAAAAATACAACGGGCCGAAACTATAGTGGGATGAAATCACAGCATGGGCGCTGGATAACAACCAAGTGCCTAGGGCACGAAATAGAGGGCCTTAGGGAGTTCTCACCTCTCGCCACTTAGGTCGGTTGGAGCTGGGCTGGATCGGGCCTCGGGGTGGCTAGCACGCCGGCTGGACTTGGCCGAAGCTGCGGTTGGTGGCCTAGTGGAGCGAGGCCGGCCTGACCAGGTGGGGCAAAGAGGGCCGGCTGGGCCCGGGGGTTGTGGCCCAGGTCAACGTGAGTGGCAGGTCACTAGATCTGGATCCGCTCGATCCAGACCAGGGTGACGAAAGCAGAGGTCGGCGGGACTGGTGATGCGGCGGCTGAGGCAGGGCGGGGTGGCTCTGGCAGAGGCCGGCGGTTGGCGGCGGCAAGACGGCCCGACGACCGGCGGGACTGGCAATGCGGATCCGAGCGGAGGTCGCCGGCGGGGAGGTTGGTCGACAGGGTTGCTGGCCCAGCGACGGTTGCGGCCTGGCAAAGCTCCGGGCGATGCACAGGTCGCGCAGCACGGCACTTCAGCTTGGCTGGAGCGGCGGCGCACTGTAAGGCGAGGCAGCGGCTAGCGAGGTGCAGCCTATGTGGGGCCTAGAAGGCGGCGGCGGTAGAGGAGCGGCTCGGTGCTGCGAGAGGAGGAGGGATCTGGGATGGTGACACGATGTGTTCCACGGGCAGTGGCACGCGTGGGCTCGTCCAGGCTCCAGATGGGCTCGGGCGGGCCGCAGATGGGTTCCGTAGGGCCATTGCAAGGTGGGAGGAGGCGAGACTGGTTGGGTGCACGCAGATCGAGGGGGGGCAAGGGTTTGCCCAAAATAGGCAGGGGAAGGTGCTTAAATAGTCAAGTATTAGGGTTAGGGGGTTTGGGGGGGTTCGACCCTTCGATCGCGATCAAACGGTCCGATCGGAGAAGTGGGTTTGGGTTAGCTTATGTGGGGTAGTTGTGCCGTGTTAGAGAGGCTATGTGGGAAATAGAGGGAATGTTAGCGGCCCGTGACACGAGATTTTTAAAATGCCGAACGTCCGACCATTAAACTAGCTATAGTGTCGCTATATAATAAATGGTATGGGTATTAAACAAACTCCGATCGCGACAAAATTTGGCAGGTGGCCTACCTACACCACATTAAGACCGCACGCCAAGTTTCAACCCAATCCGAGAATACTTTATACACACTTTTAGATACAAATATTAATCAATGTCGCGGGCGCGTGCGAGTGTGGTTGGTCTCAAAACAGTCAACAACGAACACGTAGAGAACCGGCAACTAATAATGGATGCAAGTTTTTTGAAAACTGGCGGCAACAGAGTGCCGATGCAATGCAAATGACGTGAATGATGCGATGATGAATGCGACAAACAATCGAGTCGCACGACGACGATGAAAATAAAATGGGAATCTTCTAGAGCGTCCGTCTCGGGATGTCACAGTACCGCTCGTGCACAACGGTAATACCGCCCTGGCACGTGCACCCTTTTTCTTTCCTGCATCTACCCATCTCTATTTTGGTTTCCTATTTGACTCTTGAAGTTTGTTTACACATGTTTTCTTGCCATTCTTCTTGTGAGTTTGAGGTGTTGGGTCTCGTCCTATGAATCGTCGCATGAACCCCAAGCGGGCCTCCAAGAGCCCACGTTCATGTGAGGAGGCAGCTCCTAGTTTGAGTGCTCAGCCACAAAAGAAGCCTGTGAGGAGGAAAGTTAGTAAGAAGAATGACCCCAAAGAGCCCCAAGAGTTGCCTCAAGAAGAGTTTGTTGTGCTGCGCAAGCACAATCCCTATTATGTGCCTCAGGATGATGCTCTTGCAGGGCATCCGTTTTGGAACAAGACTCATTCTCTTATCTATTCCAAGATCATCAAGACAAGGACCAACCACTTTGTGGACGTCAAGAGCATTGATATGGGACATATGATCTCTAATCCCCACATTTCTTATTTTGTTGACGCTTATGCTCTCTTCGAGAAGTGGGATCTTGGTCCTATCATCGGCTTCAACAAGGACTTTGACAGCGAGATTGTGGCTCAATTTTATGACATTATTCACTTCCATTATGGTGAGGAAAGGCGCTTAACCTGGATGACTTGCGTCCGTGTGTTGCACTCTGATTGGGCGACATTTATGACCTCTCTGGGCATTGCTTACAAGGGTCCGGATGAGCCTGGTGGCCTGAGGCCTCACACTGACGGTATTCCTGCTATTCATAAGTCCAATCGCAATCGTTACTCGAGGATTGTGAAGATTGCCAAGGGTGACCGTACCGAGCTTTTGCCTTTTCTGGACATCATGCACATGATCTTTTGCAACTCTATGTTTCCTCGTGTTGGGAACAAGGATCACGTGCACTCCTATCTTGTCAACCTCCTTCTTTTCTGCGAGAAGGAGCATCACCACGAGTCCACCTTGGATGTTTCCCACAATATATGGATGGAGTTGAGGTCTGTTGTGTTTGACAAGAAGAAGGTGCCCATATATGCTCTTTATCTGTTCAAGCTGATTGAGGACACCTGGAATGCTACCTTTCCTACTAAGTTGTTTGTGACTGGTCACATGGTCTCTCATGGTGTGCTCAAGCTCCGTGTGAAGGAGAATTGGGGCGTTGCACCTGCTGTTACATAGATTGTTTTTACTGACTCACATGACGAGCCTAAGCCCGACTATGAGTTTGTTCCCAGATCCGAGACTGGAACTTCTTGGGCCTCCAAGCTTAGGAAGAACATGAAGGCTTTTTATGCTTCCAGATGAAGGGTCGGTACAAGGCGCACGTCGATGCCAAGAAGGCACGCAACCGTGACAAGATGATCATGTGAAAGATTGGCCTTGATGTATAGAGCGGTTAAGAGGACAATATCACTGATGATGAGGACTGGTTAAAGGCCAACTGCCAGTGGACGGAGTCTGAGGAGGAGGTGGCTGCTGAGGAGGAGGTGTCTACTCAGGAGGAGTCTGCTGCTTCAGATGAGTCTGAGGGAGATGACGACGAGGACTACTCAGCTTCTCTCGTCTCCTCTTTTTGCTGTCTCGATGCCGAAGGGGGAGAAAGTATTTAGTTTTAAGATGGATTTGCCTTGCTGAGTCACAAGTGTGTTTATTTGCACTTGCTTTCTCCATCTCGTGAACTCATTTATTGCTTGCTTTGGTTTGTGTTTGTCCAAGACATGTGTGTGAACTTATGTATGGTGTAAGACATATGTTATCCCATCTATCCGGTTATGTCTTTACCTTTGTGATATGCTTGCTTATTAATTTTTACTATATTCTGTTCTCGTAAGTATATAGCCTTGTCTATAAAATATAGGAGGAGTATTGATCCTAGTGTGTGCTCTTTGCATTCCAAAAGCATATTTAAATAGAGCACACATCTAGGGGAGCCGTCTATATTTTGTAGGTTTTGGGATTGCCTAAGAATTCTTAGTTCATTTTTTTGGCAAATCTCGTATTGTCATCGACCCACCAAAAAGGGGGAGATTGTAAGAGCACAATTTCTCCAAGGTAATTTTGGTGGTTGATGAAGCTACCCTTTGTAGACTAATCATGTATGATATGCTTTGAGAGAATTATCAGGTGGCACGAGACAGTTTTCTTCCCCTCGGTAAGTAAAAGTGAAAACGGTGCTTAGCTATTGATTTAGGATTGGCGGATCCGATTCAAAGATAATCCCGTACTATCAAGATGGGATCCGCATTTGGAAAAGTTAGGTGGAATACTAACTCTCATTCTTCTCCCCATCCCTTTTCTGGAGCAAAGGAGCTGCCCTATTTTAAGTGCCCAGGAAGTTACACAAGTGGTAGTACCGCCCTGGTGAGCAGTAGTACCGCCCTGGTGAGAGGTAGTACCACCCTGGTGAGCGGTAGTACCGCTCCAGCGGCACTGGCGACCACCAGTGTCGGCCCCACTTCCACTTGTTTTTATTCTCTCGTATCGGGGGGCCTTTTATTTTTCTGAGCGGAAGTACTGTTGGAATTATGCCCTAGAGGCAATAATAAATATAGTTATTATTATAATTCATGTATCAAGATAATCGTTTATTATCCATGCTATAATTGTATTGAATGAAGACTCATTTACATGTGTGGATACATAGACAAAACACCGTCCCTAGCAAGCCTCTAGTTGGCTAGCCAGTTGATCAAAGATAGTTGGTGTCTTCTGATTATGAACAAGGTGTTGTTGATTGATAACTGGATCACGTCATTAGGAGAATCACGTGATGGACTAGACCCAAACTAATAGACGTAGCATGTTGATCGTGTCATTTTGTTGCTACTGTTTTCTGCGTGTCAAGTATTTATTCCTATGACCATGAGATCATATAACTTACTGACACCGAAGGAATGCTTTGTGTGTATCAAACGTCGCAACGTAACTGGGTGACTATAAAGATGCTCTACAGGTATCTCCGAAGGTGTTAGTTGAGTTAGTATGGATCAAGACTGGGATTTGTCACTCCGTGTGAACGGAGAGGTATCTCGGGGCCCACTCGGTAATACAACATCACACACAAGCCTTGCAAGCAATGTAACTTAGTGTAAGTTGCAGGATCTTGTATTACGGAACGAGTAAAGAGACTTGCCAATAAACGAGATTGAAATAGGTATACGGATACTGACGATCGAATCTCGGGAAAGTAACATACCGAAGGACAAAGGGAATGACATACGGGATTATATGAATCCTTGGCACTGAGGTTCAAACGATAAGATCTTCGTAGAATATGTAGGATCCAATATGGGCATCCAGGTCCCGCTATTGGATATTGACCGAGGAGTCTCTCGGGTCATGTCTACATAGTTCTCGAACCCGCAGGGTCTGCACACTTAAGGTTCGACGTTGTTTTATGCGTATTAGAGTTATATGGTTGGTTACCGAATGTTGTTCGGAGTCCCGGATGAGATCACGGACGTCACGAGGGTTTCCGAAATGGTCTGGAAACGAAGATTGATATATAGGATGACCTCATTTGATTACCGGAAGGTTTTTGGAGTTACCGGAAATGTACCGGGAATGACGAATGGGTTCCGGGAGTTCACCGGGGGGGCAACCCACCCCGGGGAAGCCCATAGGCCTTGAGGGTGGCACACCAGCCCTTAGTGGGCTGGTGGGACAGCCCAAAAGGCTCTATGCGCCAAGGAGAAGAAAATCAAGAGAGAAAGAAAGAAAAAAAAGGAGGAGGTGGGAAGGAAGGGGGACTCCCTCCCACCAAACCTAGTCCAACTCGGTTTGCGGGGGAGAGTCCTCCCCCTTGGACTCGGCCGACCCCCTTGGGGCTCCTTGAGCCCCAAGGCAAGGTCCCCTCCCTCCCACCTATATATACGGAGGTTTTAGGGCTGATTTGAGACGACTTTTCCACGGCAGCCCGACCACATACCTCCACAGTTTTTCCTCTAGATCGCGTTTCTGCGGAGCTCGGGCGGAGCCCTGCTGAGACAAGGTCATCACCAACCTCCGGAGTGCCGTCACGCTGCCGGAGAACTCTTCTACCTCTCTGTCTCTCTTGCTGGATCAAGAAGGCCGAGATCATCGTCGAGCTGTATGTGTGCTGAACGCGGAGGTGCCGTCCGTTCGGCACTAGATCGTGGGACGGATCGCGGGACGGTTCGCGGGGCGGATCGAGGGACGTGAGGACGTTCCACTACATCAACCGCGTTTCTTAACGCTTCTGTTGTGCGATCTACAAGGGTACGTAGATCGAATATCCCCTCTTGTAGATGGACGTCACCATGATAGGTCTTCGTGCGCGTAGGAAAATTTTTGTTTCCCATGCGACGTTCCCCAACAGTGGCATCATGAGCTAGGTTCATGCGTAGATGTCTTCTCGAGTAGAACACAAAAGTTTTTGTGGGCGGTGATGTGCGCTTTGCTGCCCTCCTTAGTCTTTTCTTGATTCCGCGGTATTGTTGGATTGAAGCGGCTTGGACCGACATTACTCGTACGCTTACGAGAGACTGGTTTCATCGTTACGAGTAACCCCCTTTGCTCAAAGATGACTGGCAAGTGTCGGTTTCTCCAACTTTAGTTGAATCGGATTTGACCGAGGAGGTCCTTGGATGAGGTTAAATAGCAACTCATATATCTCCGTTCTGGTGTTTGCGTAAGTAAGATGCGATCCTACTAGATACCCTTGGTCACCACGTAAAACATGCAACAACAAAATTAGAGGACGTCTAACTTGTTTTTGCAGGGTATGCTTGTGATGTGATATGGCCAACGATGTGATGTGATATATTGGATGTATGAGATGATCTTGTTGTAATAGAAATATCGACTTGCACGTCGATGGTACGGCAACCGGCAGGAGCCATAGGGTTGTCTTTAAACTAACGTTTGTGCTTGCAGATGCGTTTACTATTTTGCTAGGATGTAGCTTTAGTAGTAATAGCATGAGTAGCACGACAACCCCGATGGTGACACATTGATGGAGATCATGGTGTGGCGCCGGTGAAAAGAAGATCGTGCCAGGTGCTTTGGTGATGGAGATCAAGA
This sequence comes from Hordeum vulgare subsp. vulgare, assembly GCF_904849725.1. NCBI lineage: Eukaryota > Viridiplantae > Streptophyta > Magnoliopsida > Poales > Poaceae > Hordeum > Hordeum vulgare. The sequence continues at coordinate 380,508,392 of NC_058519.1, read as the reverse complement.
AGCACGTGATGATGGCCATATCATGTCACTTATGAATTGCATGTGATGTTAATCCTTTTATGCACCTTATTTTGCTTAGAACGACGGTAGAATTATGAGGTGATCTCTCACTAAAATTTCAAGACGAAATTGTGTTCTCCCCGACTGTGCACCGTTGCTACAGTTCGTCGTTTCGAGACACCACGTGATGATCGGGTGTGATAGACTCAACGTTCACATACAACAGGTGCAAAACAGTTGCGCACGCGGAACACTCGGGTTAAGCTTGACGAGCCTAGCATGTGCAGACATGGCCTCGGAACACATGAGACCGAAAGGTCGATCATGAATCATATAGATGATATGATTAGCATAGGGATGCTTACCACTGAAACTATACTCAACTCACGTGATGATCGGACTTGAGCTAGTGTAAGTGGATCATGAACCACTCAAATGACTAGAGAGATGTACTTTTTGAGTGGGAGTTTAGCGTATAATTTGATTAAGTTAAACTCTAATTATCTTGAACATAGTCTAGGTCCACTTTGAATATATTTGTGTTGTAGATCATGGCTCACGCGACAGTCATCCTGAATTTTAATACGTTCCTAGAGAAAGCTAAGTTGAAAGATGATGGAAGCAACTTTGTAGACTGGGCTCATAATCTTAAGCTAATCTTACAAGCTGGGAAGAAGGATTATGTCCTTAATGCTGCGTTAGGAGATGAACCACCCGCTACGGCTGATCAGGATGTTAAGAACGCTTGGTTAGCACGTAAGGAGGACTACTCAATAGTTCAATGTGCAGTCTTGTATGGCTTAGAACCGGGACTTCAACGTCGCTTTGAGCGTCATGGAGCATTTGAGATGTTCCAGGAGTTGGAGTTTATCTTTTAGAAGAACGCCCGGATCGAGAGGTATGAGACCTCCGATAAATTCTATGCTTGCAAGATGGAGGAAAACTCATCTGTCAGTGAACATGTGCTCAAAATGTCTGGGTACTCAAACCGTCTAGCTGAGCTGGGGATTGAACTCCCGCAAGAAGCTATCACTGACAGAATCCTTCAATCACTGCCGCCAAGCTATAAAGGCTTTGTGTTGAACTACAACAGGCAAGGGATGAACAAGTCTCCCGGCGAGTTGTTTGCGATGCTGAAAATCGCAGATTCTGAACTCCGTAAAGAGCATCAAGTGTTGATGGTGAATAAGACCACTAGTTTCAAGAGAAACGGCAAAGGCAAGAAGGGCAACTCGAAGAAGAGCGGCAAGCCTGTTGCCAATCCGACGAAGAAACCCAAAGCTGGACCTAAGCCGGAAACGGAGTGTTACTATTGCAAGGTTATGGGTCACTGGAAGCGCGATTGCCCCAAGTATCTGGCAGATAATAAGGCGGGCAAAGAAAAATCAGGTATATTTGATATACATGTTATTGATGTGTACTTAACCGGCTCTCGTACTAGTGCCTGGGTATTCGATACCGGTTCTGTTGCTCATATTTGCAACTCGAAACAGGAACTGCGGAATAGGCGAAGGCTGGCGAAAGATGAAGTGACGATGCGCGTAGGAAATGGTTCCAAGGTTGATGCAATCACCGTCGGCACAGTGTCACTTCAGGTACCATCGGGATTAGTGATGAACTTAAATCATTGTTATTTAGTGCCTGCGTTGAGCATGAACATTATATCTGGATCTTGTTTATTGCGAGACGGTTACTCTTTTAAGTCAGAGAATAATGGTTGTTCTATTTCTATGAGTAACATCTTTTATGGTCATGCACCGAATGTGAGAGGATTGTTCATATTGAATCTTGATAGCGATACGCATATACATAACATTGAGACCAAAAGAGTTAGAGTTAACAATGATAGCGCCATATTTTTGTGGCACTTCCGCTTAGGTCATATTGGTGTAAAGCGCATGAAGAAACTCCATGCCGATGGACTTTTGGAGTCACTTGACTTTGATTCACTTGACACGTGCGAACCATGCCTCATGGGCAAGATGACTAAGACTCCGTTCTCAGGAACAATGGAGCGTGCAAGTGACTTGTTGGAAATCATACATACCGATGTGTGTGGTCCGATGAGCGTGGAGGCACGCGGCGGATATCGTTATTTTCTCACCTTCACTGACGATTTGAGTAGGTATGGCTATGTCTACTTGATGAAGCACAAGTCTGAAACATTTGAAAAGTTCAAGCAATTTTAGAGTGAAGTGGAAAATCATCGTAACAAGAAGATCAAGTTCCTGCGGTCTGATCGTGGGGGTGAATATCTGAGTTTCGAGTTTGGTGCTCACTTAAGACAATGTGGAATTGTTTCACAGTTAACACCGCCTGGAACACCACAGCGTAATGGTGTGTCCGAACGTCGTAATCGTACTCTATTAGAGATGGTGCGATCTATGATGTCTCTTACTGATTTGCCGTTATCACTTTGGGGCTAAGCATTAGAAACAGCTGCATTCACTTTAAATAGGGCACCATCAAAATCCGTTGAGACGACACCATACGAACTGTGGTATGGCAAAAGGCCAAAATTGTCGTTTCTTAAAGTTTGGGGATGTGATGCTTATGTCAAAAAGCTTCAGCCTGAAAAGCTGGAACCCAAAGCGGAAAAGTGCGTCTTCATAGGTTACCAAAAAGAGACAGTTGGGTACACCTTCTATCTCAAATCCAAGGGCAAAGTGTTTGTTGCTAAAAACGGAGCTTTTCTCGAGAAGGAGTTTCTCTCGAGAGAATTGAGTGGGAGGAAGATAGAACTTGACGAGGTTGTCGAACCTCTCATCCCACTGGATGGTGGCGCAGGGCAGGGGGAAACCTCTGTCGTTGCGACGCCAGTTGAGGAGGAAGTTAATGATGATGATCATGAAACTCCAGTTCAAGTTTCTGTTGAACCACGCAGGTCGACGAGATCACGTGCTGCTCCAGAGTGGTACGGTAATCCCGTCTTGTCAATCATGTTGTTAGACAACAATGAACCTGCAAATTATGAAGAAGCAATGGTGGGGCCAGATTCCAACAAATGGCTAGAAGCCATGAAATCCGAGATAGGATCCATGTATGAGAACAAAGTGTGGACTTTGGAGATACTACCTGAGGGACGCAAGGCTATTCAGAACAAATGGATATTTAAGAAGAAAACGGACACTGACGGCAATGTGACCGTTTATAAAGCTCGACTTGTGGCAAAGGGTTTTTCACAAGTTCCAGGAGTTGACTACGATGAGACTTTCTCACCCGTAGCGATGTTTAAGTCCGTCAGAATCATGTTAGCAATAGCTGCATTTTTCGATTATGAAATCTGGCAGATGGATGTCAAAACGGCGTTCCTTAACGGTTTCCTTAAGGAAGAGTTGTATATGATACAGCCCGAAGGTTTTGTCGATCCTAAGAATGCTAACAAGGTGTGCAAGCTCCAGCGATCCATTTATGGACTGGTGCAAGCGTCTCGGAGTTGGAACAAACGCTTTGATGAGGTGATCAAAGCATTTGGGTTTATACAAGTGGTTGGAGAATCTTGTATTTACAAGAAAGTGAGTGGGAGCTCTGTGGCGTTTCTAATATTATATGTGGATGACATATTACTGATTGGAAACAACGTAGAGTTTTTGGAGAGCATAAAAGGTTACTTGAATAAAAGTTTCTCTATGAAGGACCTAGGAGAAAGCTGCTTACATTCTAGGCATTAAGATCTATAGGGATAGATCAAAACGCCTGATAGGACTTTCACAAAGCACATACCTTGATAAAGTTTTGAAGAGGTTCAAAATGGAACAGTCCAAGAAAGGGTTCTTGCCAGTTCTACAAGGTACGAGATTGAGTAAGACTCAGTGCCCAGCAACTGATGAAGACAGAGAGCATATGCGCTCCGTCCCCTATGCTTCAGCCATAGGTTCTATCATGTATGCGATGCTGTGCACTAGACCGGATGTTAGCCTGGCCATAAGTATGGTAGGTAGGTTCCAGAGTAATCCAGGAGTGGATCACTGGACAGCGGTCAAGAATATCCTGAAGTACCTGAAAAGGACTAAGGAGATGTTTCTCGTATATGGAGATGACGAAGAGCTCGCCGTAAAAGGTTACGTCGATGCAAGTTTTGACACAGATCCGGACGACTCTAAGTCGCAAACCGGATACGTATTTATTTTTAATGGGGGTGCCGTAAGCTGGTGCAGTTCCAAGCAAAGCGTCGTAGCAGATTCTACATGTGAAGCGGAGTACATGGCTGCCTCGGAGGCGGCTAAGGAGGGTGTCTGGATGAAGCAGTTCATGACGGATCTTGGAGTGGTGCCAAGCGCACTGAATCCAATAACCTTGTTATGTGACAACACTGGTGCCATTGCCTTAGCAAAGGAACCACGGTTTCACAAGAAGACCAGACACATCAAACGACGCTTCAACCTCATCCGCGACTACGTCGAGGGAGAGGACGTGAATATATGCAAAGTGCACACGGATCTGAATGTAGCGGACCCGCTGACTAAACCTCTTCCACGGCCAAAGCATGATCAACACCAGAACTGTATGGGTGTTAGATTTATTACAATGTAATTCACATAGTGATGTGAGGGCTAGATTATTGACTCTAGTGCAAGTGGGAGACTGTTGGAATTATGCCCTAGAGGCAATAATAAATATAGTTATTATTATAATTCCTGTATCAAGATAATCGTTTATTATCCATGCTATAATTGTATTGAATGAAGACTCATTTACATGTGTGGATACATAGACAAAACACCGTCCCTAGCAAGCCTCTAGTTGCCTAGCCAGTTGATCAAAGATAGTTCGTGTCTTCTGATTATGAACAAGGTGTTGTTGATTGATAACTGGATCATGTCATTAGGAGAATCACGTCATGCACTAGACCCAAACTAATAGACGTAGCATGTTGATTGTGTCATTTTGTTGCTACTGTTTTCTGCGTGTCAAGTATTTATTCCTATGACCATGAGATCATATAACTCACTGACACCGGAGGAATGCTTTGTGTGTATCAAACGTCGCAATGTAACTGGGTGACTATAAAGATGCTCTACAGGTATCTCCGAAGGTGTTAGTTGAGTTAGTATGGATCAAGACTGGGATTTGTCACTCCGTGTGAACGGAGAGGTATCTCGGGGCCCACTCGGTAATACAACATCACACACAAGCCTTGCAAGCAATGTAACTTAGTGTAAGTTGCGGGATCTTGTATTACGGAACGAGTAAAGAGACTTGCCAGTAAACGAGATTGAAATAGGTATACGGATACTGACGATCGAATCTCGGGCAAGTAACATACCGAAGGACAAAGGGAATGACATACGGGATTATATGAATCCTTGGCACTGAGGTTCAAACGATAAGATCTTCGTAGAATATGTAGGATCCAATATGGGCATCCAGGTCCCGCTATTGGATATTGACCGAGGAGTCTCTCGGGTCATGTCTACATAGTTCTCGAACCCGCAGGGTCTGCACACTTAAGGTTCGACGTTGTTTTATGCGTATTAGAGTTATATGGTTGGTTTCCAAATGTTGTTCGGAGTCCCGGATGAGATCACGGACGTCACGAGGGTTTCCGGAATGGTCCGGAAACGAAGATTGATATATAGGATGACCTCATTTGATTACCGGAAGGTTTTCGGAGTTATCGGGAATGTACGGGGAATGACGAATGGGTTCCGGGAGTTCACCGGGGGGGCAACCGACCCCGGGGAAGACCATAGGCCTTGAGGGTGGCACACCAGCCCTTAGTGGGCTGGTGGGACAGCCCAAAAGGCTCTATGCGCCAAGGAGAAGAAAATCAAGAGAGAAAGAAAGAAAAAAAAGGAGGAGGTGGGAAGGAAGGGGGACTCCCTCCCACCAAACCTAGTCCAACTCGGTTTGGGGGGGAGAGTCCTCCCCCTTGGACTCGGCCGACCCCCTTGGGGCTCGTTGAGCCCCAAGGCAAGGTCCCCTCCCTCCCACCTATATATACGAAGGTTTTAGGGCTGATCTGAGACGACTTTTCCACGGCAGCCCGACCACATACCTCCACAGTTTTTCCTCTAGATCGCGTTTCTGCGGAGCTCGGGCGGAGCCCTGCTGAGACAAGGTCATCACCAACCTCCGGAGCACCGTCACGCTGCCGGAGAACTCTTCTACCTCTCCGTCTCTCTTGCTGGGTCAAGAAGGCCGAGATCATCGTCGAGCTGTACGTGTGCTGAACGCGGAGGTGCCGTCCGTTCGGTACTAGATCGTGGGACTGATCGCGGGATTGTTCGCGGGGCGGATCGAGGGACGTGAGGACGTTCCACTACATCAACCGCGTTCTCTAACGCTTCTGCTGTACGGTCTACAAGGGTACGTAGATCACTCATCCCCTCTCGTAGATGGACATCACCATGATAGGTCTTCGTGCGTGTAGGAAAATTTTTGTTTCCCATGAGACGTTCCCCAACAAGTACCGCTCACGGGGAGCGGTAGTACCGCTCGAGCGGTACTGACGCCCCCTACTATCGCGCCCACTTCCGTTTATTTTTTCTCTCTCGCTTCCTACCTCCTTCGTCCCAGCTGAGTGGAAGTACCGCCCAGGGGAGCGGTAGTACCAATGTGGTGCATGGTACTACCGCTTAGTTGGGCCAGTAAGGGGCTGGTAACGGCAAGACCCCCCCCCCACTATAAATAGGGGTCCTCTTCCCCGAGGAGACTTCACCTTTTCCCTCTCCAGCGCCATTGTTTCTTCACAAGCTCAAACTTTCCTGGTCTTCCTCCCTAGCCATCAACTCTTGTTGATTCTCTAGGGTTTGGAGGAGAAGGCCCTTCCCCACACTTCCACCAAAGAAAAGTTGTTCCCCCCATTTATCCCTCGCGGATCTTGTTATTCTTGGGTGTTTGAGCACCATAGAAGAGGTCACCTCGAAGCCATACTCTATTGTGGTGAAGCTTCGTGGTCTTGTTGGGAGCCTCCAATTAAGTTGTGGTGATTTCCCCAACCTTGTTTGTAAAGGTTCGGTAGCAGCCTTCAAGGGCACCACTTAGTGGAATCACGTCACCTCGCATTGTGTGAGGGCATGAGGGGAATACGGTGGCCTTAGTGGCATCTTGGGGAGCATTGTGCCTCCACACCGCTCCAACGGAGACGTACTTCCCTTCAAAGGTAAGGAACTTCGGAAACACATCCTCGTCTTCATCGGTTCCACTTGTGGTTATTTCTTACCTTTACTTGTATTTACTTCTTTCTTGTTATTGTGGTTGTTAGCATCATATAGGTTGCTCACTTAATTTCATATCTAGACAACCTATTTCTTGCTAAATCTAATTTTGTTAAACAAAATTTAAAAATTTGTAAGTTGCCTATTCACCCCCCCCCCTCTAGTCAACTATATCGGTCCTTTCAATGGAGAAGACTATTTCGGAGATCTTGCTGAACCAGAAGAGCCTTGAGTCGATCGTGGAGACCAAATTGCATGACCTGGATGTCAAAGGGAAAAAATTGGGTACAACTGTTGTGCAGCTCCAACATGAGGTTGATGCAGTGCATATATCCCATTCCAGCAGTGACGATGAACAGTCGCCTCTTCCTATGACTACCCAGTCCAAGACCAAGTCTAGGTCCGCAGTTGTGCGAGTAACAGAAGCAAGACCAACTTCATCAGCTCAAGCATCAGCGCCTTCAGCTCCATCTCCAACTCCTCCACCTCCAATGTCTACGCCTCCACCTCCATGGACATCCGCAGAAGCCTTTGTCGATGCTCTCCGACCTACTCTATCGACTGCTACCAGAGGAGATCGAGCCCAAAGTGACGCTTAGTTCTAGACCTTTGAGCTTCTTGGCAACTTGTTGCCAAATGGGGAGAAGTGTATAGATCAATTAGGGCTTTGAGAGAGTGAGCTTTGCTTTTATTTTCTCTCGTTTGGTTTTTTCATAACTTTTGGTCTTTTGGATGACTTAAACTTTCGTGTTTGATCATACGCTTTGATTGTTGATGCTACTAAGTTATACCTTTGAGCTATCTACATGATCATCATTCACTTATTTGTCTGGTGTTACGTGCATTACTATATATTCATATCATCTATGCACACCACCAAGATGTATGTGACATGGAAGAGTAACCCATGATCCTAATCGATTGTGCATTTGCATTCAAACGCAAATTCAAAATAATGCACAAAATTAGGGGTAGCTCTTGCTTTTCACATACTTCTCAAAACGAGGATGCTGACCATTGATTATATCTTTTGTCAAAGCTTTGATCTATATGTTGTCATCAATTACCAAAAAGGGGGAGATTGAAAGCAGAATTGCTCCCTAAGGTGGTTTTCGTAATTAATAACAACATATGTATCTTTGAACTGATGATTCTATCTAAGTATATTTTAGAAAAGTTCAAAGATGCATTGGCTAAAGGATTGTGAGGAGAAGCCCCTTGATGTAAGGAAAGGAATAGGATTGGCCAAGCTTCAAGCAAGAGGACACTACATGTTATATTTGTGAGAAATCACTTTTGTGTCCATACGAAAGCCAATACTATTAAAAGGGGTGAGGCATTTATGATGAATTGGTTGCTCAAGTGCTTAGAGATAGCCACCAAAAATATCCAGTCATACTCCCGCAAATACCTCTGTCCAAAGACTTCACATAAATCGGTGCCACCAAGTATTCTATTTTGTCCCTATCAATTTTCCCAGTGACAGATCCTTTGCCAAACCCTAATATCTCGGTACCACCAACTTTCATATCGGTGCCACCGAAAGACAGTGACCAACTTTCTAGTATCTCTATTTCAAGAACTAGAATTTCCGAGGTTGAAATCGGTACCACCGAGAATTGGAAACTACCCTAGGTCATCGAATTGGTACCACCGAGATTTATATATCGGTCTCACCAAGAATTTAAAAGTTGCCACATTTAGTGCAACTCGGTATCACCGAGATTCATTTTGGTGTCACCGAGTTAGACAATAATGTTGCAATGGTTGGATTTTGGGAGATGCCTATATATACCCCTCCACCTCCTCTCACTCGTAGAGGAAGCACTCAGAACACACACACACACACTTACCATATTCATTTTTCTAAGAGAGAGCCACCTACTCGTGTGTTGAGATCAAGAGATTCCAATCCATCCATTTGAAACTTGATCTCTAGCCTCCCCAAGTTGATTTCCACCAAATCAATCTCTCCTACTCATGCCAAATCTATGCGAGAGTGATTGAGTGTTGAGGAGACTATCTTTTGAAGAACAAGAACAAGGAGTTCATCGTTCTACCACATCTATTACCTTTTGGAGGGTGGTGCCTCCTAGATTGGTTAGGTGTCCCTTAGGAGCCTCCTACTTCGTGTTGTGGAGTTGAACCAAGAAGTTTCTACGGGCACGGAGATCGCCTACTTCTTGAAGATCTACCGTGAGTGATGCTAGTCCTATGTGGACGTAAGCCATGGTGGAATAGACAAGGCCGCTTCTTTGTGGACCCCTTATGGGTGGAGCCCTCCGTGGACTCTCATAGTTGTTACCCTCCATGGGTTGAAGTCTCCACTAATTGTACATACAATAGCACCACCTATCGGAACCACGCCAAAAATCGTCGTGTCAACATTTGTGTTAGATCTTCCTTACTTACCCTCTACATTACATTTGCATGTCTTTACTTTGTGCTGTTATACTCTTACATATGCATGTGTAGTGTGTGCTTGGCTAGTCATAATTGCTAAAATTGGCCTACAACTAAAATTGGAAAAAGGCTAAGTTTTTAATTGGTCAAGTAGTCTAATCACCCCCCCCCCCTCTAGACATACTTCGGATCCTATAGGGGGGTCAATCACAGAGGGACTCTTCATCAACCTTGTTGCCCTCACGATGATGTGTGAGTAGTTCACCACAGACTTATGGGTCCATCGCTAGTACCTAGATGGCAATCTCTCTCTCTCTCTCTCTCTTGATATTCAAGACAATGATCAACGTGAAGTCATTGCTCTCGAGACAATGATGAGAACATAACTCTCAAAAAAAACAATATAAGAGAGAGAATATACTATTAACTTATTTGCCAACTTGCTTGGGTACGTCAATGTCAATAATTTGGAAGGCCTCAATATTCTCGTTTGGATAATTTTCCTTCACAAATTGCGTACTGCCCCCGCAATGGTAAAGATAGTCTCCATCAGCTCGACATCCTCTAACCTTCGGTTTGAATTGAGCACCTCGAAACGCTGGTCCCTCTAGTTGATATTGAACAGCCAGTAGTGCCTGCCACCATCAGGATGGTTTTTCTTGTCTCATTCGAGCACAGGCAGCATGACCTTCATGCACACAAACAAAATATTTAATTCTCTTGTGTTCTTGCCAACAATTTTCTGTGTTATGTGCAACTGTGAATCATATGTTGCTAAATTTGTCAACAAACTAACCATGTCTTCTTTGTCAAGGCGATTTGACTTCTCAAATTTCTTAATAATATGAGAGACATTGTATATGCCTTGTTGTAGCTTTGACTGCAAAAAAGAAAACAGAAGCACGCAAGATAAGTTCAAAAAATACAGAAAAAGAGTTGTCCCCATATTTACCTCTCAAACTGTGCAACCAACTATGTAGTTATGACCAACTTTTATATTAACAAGTGCAACATACTTTAAAAAGGGGGAATAACAAAATAGTGATCCATTGGATGTACAGAAACACCCTGAATTACATGCAACTTTGCCTAGGCCTAAAAAACAAATTCTAGATTTTCCTCAAAATCAAGACAATGTAGATTCATGACATACCAATGGTAACTTTTTTTTGCACATTCAAAAGACATGGTTTGGCCGAAAAGTTAAGAAAGACTTACAGCAACCCTTAATGGCATGATGACCTTCTTTGAGCCTGGTGGTAAGTTCTTGATTGTGTGAAGATGCCAATCTCAATAACCATGCTTGATAACCATTGTTTGGGCTTCATGGAATGCACTGACTCCTTTAGGGTAATGTAAAACCCATCATAGTTAATGATCTGAGGGCTGGGTTTTTAGAAAAAGCAAGAAGAAAACAGTTAATTACTTTGTTTATATTTTTGTCGCCAAGTTCTACAAAAAATGATGTGCAACTTGAATTTTTGATTTGTGCAACAAACTGAACTTTGTTGTGCAAAACAATAAACTACGAGCTATGCCATAATAGATACTCACAAAGTTACTAGAATTTAATTTTGGCGAGTGAATTTTGGTGTACCTGATAACTGGAACGTCTGCCCCAGGAATGTGCCTAACCCAATAAAAAATTACATCGTACAACTTGTTCATTGTTTCAATGCAATTGAATGTTCTCTTCCTATTGTAGTCAATAAATGGAGATCTTTGTTGAACACCAGGTTGGATTACCCTCCTCATTCGTCGTGGAACGCGTGGTCCTGATGTGCTACTTCCTAAACCATCCGCGCCAACTGCAGCAACAGGTGTGTGCAACTCTGGTGACACGCTGCCGTCCAATGGATAAGTTTTCCCCTTACTTGCATCAACCATGTCAACTGCAACACATGTCTCCTCTAGTGTGGTTGTGTCCCAATCATCAACACCAATTGCACTCATTGGAGGGGGTGCCTTTCCTTGTGTCAATAATGTTTCTGGTTGTGTAGCATTCACAAAAGATGGGGCATCAATGAACCCATCCCCATGGTAACTTGTTGAACTTGATCTACGTAATGGTTGATCAGTATTCCCCTGTTCTTGCAACACATCCTCTGCATCTCCAGCTAACTTTGTACACAACAGAATTTTGGATGGAGATCTTGGTGGCATGCATCTGCTCACAATATTGAAAACCTCCTGTTGTGAGAGGGTGGCTTGAAAAGTTGGTAGTGGAGCAGGTTGGGCACTCATTAATGTTCCTCCTGAGAAACCAACACTTTTGGTTCCCGCATGAGTTGGCGCGAGATCAGCATGGGTTGCGCTCTATTGCACATCAGTTGGCAGGCAAGATCCTTTAGTTGGCAATACTGTCTGAGAAAGTGTGCCAAGAGTTGGTGCCTCCTCAATGCTTGTTAATTTGGGTTATGCAACTACCTTTTCTGCAATCCTTGTTAGCTCTTCTCCCTTTATGACCTTTGCAAAATTTACAACCTTTTTTCTCTTTGGATCCTCCCCCTTATAAATAATTACTCCATAATGGCTAATGCCCTTAATCAGTACAATTGGCATGCAATCAGGTTGCCTCTGAATGTACTGCACCTGGCGCGACCAACAGTGCGGTTGGCAATGGATGGACTTGAGTTGAAGGTTCCATCAACGTTTTTTGCTTAGAAACTTCATCCTTCCATTCAGGCAACCGCAATTTCTTCTTGGGCAATACAGTATTTTTCTGTTTTTTGGCCATTGGTGGAAGCGGTACGGGACCAGTCATTGTGTTGCTTTCGGGATGTGGAGGGGGTATAGTGATGCTATCCAACAACTTTTTGTATGATGACTTTGACCCAAAAAATTCCAAGCCCTTGTTGTCTCCTTCATATCAAACTCTTGGTTTTCTAATTCAAGTATCATATCGTAATCAAGATTCCTCTTGGATCTTCCAAATATGTTACCAGAGTCAATATTTGGCACATCTAGAGGTTCACTGAATATGTCTTTCATTTCGCAAAGTTCCAACAAATTGATGTCCTCCCCTGGCGGTGCCTCAATTTTCTTCTTTGATTTTGAAACATCATCTTTCCAACAGTATTTTTCCATCCACCATTTAAGTGCAGTGTTGTCGCTAGTTGCCTTACTACTGCTTTCATCCTGGTCAATGTTATCTTTGTCCCTATTAGTGTGGCCACTAGTACGATGGCCACCACCATTAGTGTCATCATCGTCGTCATTCTTGTCACTTTCTGATCCTCCATATAGTACTACATCATCTGTGTTATCCATGTCATCATCATCATCTCCACTTCCTTCATCACCATTTTTTCAGTACCCTTCTTGCCCTCATTGTGGTCATCAAAGTCTTCACGATCGTCACTGCCATATTTCGTTTTCTCTTTCTCGCCTCCCCTCCTCATCATCCTCTTCATCATCCTATTCCTCCTTCTATTCATCGTCCTCTTCGTCCTTCTCTTCATCGTCCTCTTCGTCCTTCTCTTCATCGTCCTCTTCCTATTCATCTTCATCATCCTCTTCCTCCTCCTTTTCATCCTCCTCTACCTCCTCCCCTTCCATCTCTTCTTCTGCGGTATTTTCATCTTCGTCTAACTCATCATCATCATCTTCTTCACGGACCTCTGTTATTTGTTTTGTTTTTGCTCGACCGCCTCTCTTACTTTGACCCCCACGAGTTGTTTTTGTGATACCCCCTTTTAGCTCTAGAGGGGGTACATCATCTGGTTCCTCATCATCAATCTGACCAATACCTTCTATGAACTTGTCAAGCTGATCAGTCATCGATTTGCATACCTCATGTACCAACTTTGCAATCTTCACCCTTTTCTGCAAAATAGAAGTAGCCAAAAGAGAAAACAACTAGTCATTCCTCAGTACATGTGCAACTACCTACATGATGTGTGGCGACCACACACACTATAAGGTGCTACTAACAGCCATTTTCTGGCTATATACTTTTAATATGTGTGAAAATATAGACTTGGCAACATGCCAACTACGCAAGGGGAATGATTCCAAATGATGTGATGTTTTGGGCAAATAAAAGGAAAATTTGACAGTAACCTGGTGCAACAACTATAAGTAACTAAAAAATATTGCAGCTATACCAAGTCATAAAGCATTCTTGTGCAACTATATCCCTGATCATGCCAATATTAAATAATGGGATTGTCAATTGAATTCATATACTTTTGTAAGAAAAGAAAAAGGAGGCAAAAGAACTCAAAAAAGTATATTGCTACCCTTGATGTTCAACCAGCTATATACCTAGTACATTTTTCAGTACATGTGCAACTAGTTACATGATGTGTGGCAAGCACATACACTACAAAAGGTGCTACTAACAGCCAACAATGGGTAACTCAAAAAATATGAAAAAGATCGATAACTAACATGCGGGTTGTATGATTGCGGTAACTTGGACGAAATAAATGCTTCCGCTTGCAACAAACCACCAAGAAGTGGGGTCTGCTCTATACCTCTCAACTGCTCCTTCAACTGTTACACACGGAAAAACAAATCAAATATTGTGATGACATATAATTGTTTGGAAAAAACCAAAACAAGATCATGTGCGCAAGCACTACATGGTTGTTGTGCCAACCTCTTTTGCCTATTTGTGCAACAACCAACACATATCTGTGCAAAAAAAAATAGAACAATGATATGCTATCATGAGATTTGAGAAATAACTTCCCAAACACACCAGGCGAGATCAGTTTTTTTAATGACCTTGTTCATAAGGTTGGTGTCCCATGCATTGGCTCGTAAGGGGCACCTGATAATAGGCACATCATGAGCAAGCGCGTCTAGATAGAGGACCAGCCACACAACAACATAATAAAATGGGTTAAAAATATAAGTATCTTATCTCTTGCAATAAAATGCTACTCAAGAAAAAAATCACAAAAAGAACTAGTATTTTGGATATCCTAAATGCTCACCACCAAATGATATAGGCAGCAACACACATTCTTTTTGTCCTTGGTCATGTTGCGGCATTGTTCGTTTATGTGCTCTGCCACAAAGAGGCATATGTTGGTATTATCGAGCATTTCTGATTCTAGGATAACACCGTAGCACTTGGGGCTGATATTCAAGCTGGTTGTGGGGGCTAGGAATGTGTTGAAAGCAATAGCTAGCCAGGATATGAAAAATTTATCGTCAGTTCTTCCATCCATCCTTTAGTCCCCTAGATCCACTCATTCACCTTTGGGTGGGAATTGCCAGTGATGTTGAACATATCTCTAAAACTTTTGATAGAATCCTTGTCAGCAAAGTATCTGACGCATTGACGCTTTTTTGGCACAACAAATACCCTATACACACTCTCAACATCAACACGGACTTCCCCCCTCTCTGGAAAGACCATTTCTCCAGTTTCTGGTTTATAACTCTGAACTAGGAACTTGGTGAGCTCCGCAGGCAATGTGTCAGCTATGTTTAGAAGACCACCAAACAGCCTACCACAAAGGTTTGACTTTTGGGATGGAGTCAACGCCTTGTTTAGCTTGACTAACCTCCCTCGGGAAGCCCTTAGCCTACCAGCCTGTGATGGGCGATCTACATTCTCTGCAGCAATTGTGGGATCTTCTTGACCGATCTCCTATAGAAAGAGTAGATGAAAAATTTGCAGAAATGCCAAGTTAAGAATTATTATTGTGCAACTATATTTAAAATCTTGCCAACTGATAAGACTTCTGTTGGCAAGTGCATTAATATGCTTTGGAAAAAGCACAAAACAAATCAACATAAAACAACGGATGCAAAAAATACAGAGTTAGACACATGCCAATTACAAGAGGGGGATGCCAACTCATGTTATATTTTGTACTCCCTCCGTTCCTAAATATAAGTATTTTTAGAGTTTTCACTAGGGAACTATATACGGATGTATATAGATGTATTTTAGAGTATAGATTCACTCATTTTACTTCGTATGTGGTCTCCTTGTGACATCTCTAAAAAGACTTATATTTAGGAACGGAGGGAGTACATAAATGTGCGGAGTTTTGAGTACTCCCGTGATCCGCAACTATAAAACTAAAAACTGGGGCAGGGATGCCAAGTCAACTAGTATTCTTGTGTAACTATATCACCAATGATGCCAACTGAAAACACTCATGTTGCCAATTCAATTGATATACTTGTGTAAATAAAAAAAGACGCAAAATAATTCTAACTTACAATGTTAGGTACTGCAGTTGTTGTTCCAACTTCCCCTTGAGTTGGAGACATCTTGCGTCTCTTCCGTTTTACTAAATAGAATTTTTTAGCAACCTATGTATGCACATAAACCGCACAAAACCATTTACTATGAGCCCGCAACAAAAAAATGACAAAATCAAAATATCTAACAGGATAATGCTCATATGTATGATACTCACCTGATCATCATGTGCCTCCGTGTCATTATCGACACTGGATGGTTTGCACACGGCATGTCTTTTTGAGTTCCGTCATCCAATGTGACTAGCTGAACTCTATGTTGATCAAAAAGGGAGACAAAAAAATAATCATGGTCAGGTGTAGGACGGAAGGAACAAAACATAAATAAAATTAAAGAACAAAAGCATGTATAAATGAAAAATACCTCCCCTTCACTGCCATCCATTTTTTGGTAAAAAATAGACACAAAATGAGTTCAGTGAATACATATGTTGAGATACTACTATAGCCTAGGTGCAGATTATAGCATCTTGGTTGTTATACTACTGAAGCATAGTTGCAAACTACTGCACTCTAGTTGCATATCATAGCACCCTAGATGCATACTAAAGCCAGCTATTACACAGAAATTTCAGTCTGAAAACCAAAAAAATATATCATTGACTAGTGTCACATTGGCTATAAATTGCACGACAAGAAAATCCTAGTTGCACACCGCATAGAACCCTAGTTGCACACCACAGAGAACCCTAGTTAGTTGCACACTAGAGCAAAACAAACTATTTTCATAGTTTGCAAACGAGATTGACTAGAGCCAGCTTTGTAGTATATATAGCTCAGGTGCACAACATAATGAAAACTGATACTACGCTAGTCATACTAATAAATTGCGCAATAACATAAAACTAGTTGAACAACCCATGAAACCTAGTTGCACAAACACAAACACCAAACAAACTGAATATTGCCAACAATTTAATTTGCCTAAGTTTAAACATGAAAATGGCTTCTATTACAAACAAATTGCACACACAAAACATCATAGTTGCACATTAGAAGATCAAAAATCATCAGGTAATTGAGCAAAATCACAAATCAAACAACCAATCCACATCTCGAGGAAGAAATCAACCAAAATCAACCACCTATACATAGATCAGATGAACATCACGACCACAAGGGGTCACCCATGGCGGCATCACGACCACATGACCACAATGGGACGGGATTTCACTCGCGGAGCTCCCCTAACACGACCACAGGAGGTCGCCCGTTCCTCCTCCGCAGCCTTGACGTTGTCGCCTACCTCGTAACCTCTCGCGGCCCCTTCAACTACGCCTCAGCGCGACCGGAAACTACTCGCCACCATGAGCCCCTCTTCGTGCATGAGGACGTCTCACCGTCGTCACGTGCCTCGCCGTCGTAGCCGTCCTCACCACCTCCAAAGCTCGAAACAACGCCTCTGTGTGGCCCCTCTTCGCCTGCCCTAGACCTAGATGTCGATCTCGACCTCGCGCGGCAAAATACTCCAAGTGACAGGGCCTTACCTGCGCCACCGGAAGATCTGGCGAGCCCCCACCTTCGGTCGCGCGGTCCCTCTGGCTCTCCCTCGCTGAGTGCATCGGCGACAACGACGGGAACTACCGACGGGGAGGAAATGGAGAGAGGAGAGGGGAATGAACGGGGCGAGTGGGACGAGCTGCCGGGAGAGTGTGGCTCGAAATTTGAAACCACACCGCCCACCGCACCTGTCAGGCTGCAGCTAAGTTCAGTTAGTGTTAATGCACTGTGGAGTCTGTCGGAAGTAATCTAAGCCCTTCGATGCTCATCCAACGGTTGCTCGAGGAGGAAGCTACTGTGGAATTCCGACAACGCCCCTGGGAAACGATCGCGCGTCCCTCTTCCTCGCTGGCCCGCGCATCCCTCTTTCCCCTTGGCTATAAAGCCATGTAATCTCTCTCTTTTGCTACTTTATGATATATGTAAATCAGGGTTGAACCCTAGCCGCCGGAGGCGAGCTACTATCCATTTTCGTAATATGAGAGCTCTAAATTCCCCTGTTTCTTTCTGAAATTCCACCGATTGCTGTGTTCATGCTCATCCTTGTTCATCGGCGGTAGTCAGTTCCTGACAATTGGTATCAGAGGCCTAGTCTTTCCTTGGCTTCGGGAAGCAGGAGAGGAAGAAAGTCACAGATCCACGGGGAGTTCATGGTGGCGGCCATAGTGGCAAGATCTGAGTACAATTAGGCCTTCCCCTGGTTACTGGAGCATACTGCTGTTGTGGTAAAACCCCACGTGTGAGGATCTGATCGACCAAAGAGGAGATCTAGCAGGTAAATTCCCTCCATTTTTCCCTCCCTGAGAATTCGCAGCAATAGCAAGCATGGGAGGAGCAGAGTCAGGAACAACAGCAGACTTGCAGTGGAATCCTTGGAGTTGGATTTGAAATCCTTGCGGCAAGAAAGAGATGAAGATCGTAGAGAGTTTCAGCAGTTCCAAGCTACAGTCAACAAGAACTTCATTACTATGCAAAAGAACTTTGACAAGATACAAGACAATTTCAGGAAACTGTTGCTGGACCCAGATCCAGGAAAAGGAGAAGAAGCTGATCATGCTTCAGTGCAAGGTGAGGTTTTGCACAAAACTAACCCTGTTGGATCACCTCAAGCAGCACCAGGGCGTCCAAAACAGCTTGTGGCAAACACTCCACCTTCTGTTACAATGCCTGAAAAGCCTACCTTGGGAGCACTTGGTACAACAGTATTGAGAGATCAAGCTGGCAGAGAGCTGAACTTGGATGGGACTCTGAAGCAGCCTTATAGGAACCCAAACTTTGGGACTAACAAAATAGAGGGGACGGGTCAAACTGCTCTGGCTTGTAATATTATCCAAGGTGAAGATCTGCAGGAAGTAGAGGGGTATGACAATCAGTATAGGAGGAGAGTGAGCACCCAGTGGATAGTAGAAGAAGCCCTTTAACTGTTAAACCTGCCAAGTTGAACATGGTGGAATTTGAAGGAGAAGACCCTGAATCCTGGATAGAGAACTTGGAGCAGTATTTTGCTGCTGCTAGAACACCTATTAAGCACAGGACTGAGCTAGCCATATCTTATTTGAAAGGAGTTGTTGTGCAGTGGTGGAGAGGCACTGGCTTTGCACCAGGAAACATAGCTTGGCATAAATTCTGTTCAGTATTGTCTGAAAGATTTTCAGTGCAATCTGTTTGTGACATTGTTACATCTTTTCATGTTGTCCACCAAGTGACAACTATAGCTGATTATGTAGAGAAGTTTGAGCAGCTGATGAACATTATGAGAAGAGAAAATCCTGGAATTCCTAATGATTATTATGTTACTAGTTTTGTTGCTAGTTTAAACCCTTATATCAAGAGCCATGTGGAGTGCTTCAAACCAAAAGATCTACAGACTATTGTGTGGTATGCAAGAAGAATGGAAAAGGCTCAACAACCCCCTGTAGTGGTACAAACAAAACCTTACTTCCATCAGGCTAAAAGGCAAATGAATTTTGATACTTCAAGTGGTCAGAGTGGGACATTGCCTATACCAAAGAGCACAGTCATTCCGCACGCTAAGTAGAACCAAGTCTGCTATAAGTGCAGGGAACCTTGGGTTCCAGGACACAGGCAAGTTTGCAAAATGAGCCAGAAAGCACAGATACAAGCTTTACTATCTCAAGAGGAGAACAATTCAGATGTTATATATGTTACTGATTTTGAGGACCCTGACTTGGAAGCACAAGAGCTACCACCAGAAACTGTACTACAGGTTTCTATGCATGCTGCCCATGGTCTTAGCTCTGCCAAAAACACTTTTATCTTGTCAGTTAAGATTGGAGAGAAATTAGCAACTGCCCTAGTAGACAGTGGAAGCACTGCTACATTTGTATCACCTGAGATGGCAGCCAATATGTCTGTAGCACCAGTAGCTAACTCCAAAGTAAAGGTAGTGGTGGCCAGTGGTGAAGTGTTGTGGAATGAATTCACTGTGAGAAACTGCCCTTATGAAATTCAGGGCAAGAGCTTCTGTGACAGTTTCAGAGTTCTTAAATTAACAGGATATGACATGATCCTAGGAGTGGACTGGTTAAAGAAATACAGCCCAGTGCAAATGGACTTTGTGAAGATGGAATTAAAAATTTCAGACACACATGGGCAAGTCATAACTTTTATAGATGAAACCGTTCCCTTGGAGAGATTAACTGAGAGCCATGATAATTCCAGCAAGCTCATGGATCAAGCTGTTTGTGGTTTCTTCCTATTCCCTTTGTGTGGAGAAGGGTATGAGCTAGCAGCCACTGTGATACCTGATGATTTGCAACCACTGTTGCAGCAATATGAGCAACTATTTCAGGAACCTAGTGGGTTACCTCCTAGCAGGCCTTGTGATCATAAAATACCACTGGTGGAGGGAGCAAAGATAGTAAACCAAAGGCCATACAGGGTGCCACATCACCAAAAGGAAATATTGGAGAAGATTATACTGGACTTGTTAAAGAAGGGATTAATTAGACCTAGCACAAGCCCCTTTTCTTCTCCAGTTCTGCTTGTGAAAAAGAAAGATGGCTCATGGAGACTTTGCATTGATTATAGGAAACTAAATGATATCACAGTCAAAAATAAGTATCCAATTCCTGTGATTGAAGATTTGTTGGATCAGTTAAAGGGAGCAAAGTACTTCTCCAAAATTGATTTAAGAAATGGTTATCATCAAATAAGGATGGCTGAAGAAGACATAGCAAAAACTGCATTCTCTACCCACATGGGACTGTTTGAATACTTGGTGATGTCCTTTGGACTAACAAATGGCCCACCATCATTCCAAGCATTAATGAACTTGTTGTTTGGGTTGCTGAAATTTGTTGTGGTGTTCTTTGACGACATCCTAGTGCTTAGTATATCATGGGAAGCACACAAGCAACATTTACAGCAAGTATTTGAAATTCTGCAAGAGAACAAATTATATGCTAAGTTGGAGAAGTGCTCATTTGGTCAAAAGGAAGTGGAGTACCTGGGCCACATCATCAATGAGGAAGGTGTATCCACAGATCCCTGCAAGATAAAAGCTGTTCAACATTGGCCAGTGCCTGCTAACATTACTGAGCTAAGAAGCTTCTTAGGCTTAAGTGGATATTACACGAGGTTTATTCAGGGGTATGGAATTATCTGCAGACCTTTATTTGACTGTTTGAAAAAGAACTCATTTGAATGGAAGGAAGAACAAACCAGGGCATTTGAGGCACTCAAACAAAAACTTACTCACACTCCTGTACTGGCCTTACCTGACTTCACTAAACCCTTTTGTCCTGGAGACTGATGCTAGTGGATATGAATTAGGAGTTGTATTGATGCAGGATGGAAGACCTCTCTCATTTTTCAGCAAAGCAATTGGCCCTAAAGCAGCAGCTATGTCTACTTATGATAAAGAAGCACTGGCAATCATAGAAGCAGTTAAGAAATGGAAGCACTACTTTGGTGCAACTGCACTGATCATCAGGACAGATCAGGAAAGTCTCGAGTACATCCAGGAACAGAAAATCACTGAAGGAATTCAGCATAAACTGTTGCTGAAGTTACTAGGTTACAACTTTACAGTGGAGTACAGGAAAGGGAAAGAAAACAAGGCTGCTGATGCCTTATCCATGGTAAAGCATAAGATTTCAGCTCTGATAGCAACATCTACTTCACCTACCTGGGTCAAGGAAGTGGTTAAAAGCTATAAAAATGATAACAAGATTAAAGAGTTAATTTTTGCATCTATAGCTGCTAAAGATGGCAACAGTGCATACACTTTCAGGAATGGCATACTCGGATACAAGAGCAAGATTGTGGTAGGAAGAAATACTGATCTCACGCAAGAAATTATGAAAGTGTTTCACAATTCAGAGCTTGGAGGACATTCTGGAGAAAGAGCCACTTATCAGAGGGTTAAGCTGGTATTTCACTAGTCTGGGTTGAAACAAGACATCATTGTCTTTGTGAAAAACTGTCCAGTATGCCTAATCAACAAAGCAGAGCATACTGTTGGAAATGTGCCCTAGAGGCAATAATAAAATGGTTGTTATCATATTTCCTTGTTCATGATAATCATCTATTGTTCATGCTATAATTGTATTAACAGGAAACAGTAATACATGTGTGAATAAATAGATCACAATGTGTCCCTAGCAAGCCTCTAGTTGGCTAGCTCGTTAGTCAATAGATGGTCATGGTTTCCTGATCATGGGCATTAGATGTCATTGATAACGGGATCACATCATTGGGAGAATGATGTGATGGACAAGACCCAATCCTAAGCATAGCACTAGATCGTATTGTTCGTATGCTAAAGCTTTTCTAATGTCAAGTGTCTTTTCCTTCGACCGTGAGATTGTGCAACTCCTGGATACCGTAGGAGTGCTTTGGGTGTATCAAACATCACAACGTAACTGGGTGACTATAAAGGTGCACTACGGGTATCTCTAAAAGTGTCTGTTGGGTTGGTACGAATCGAGATCGGGATTTGTCACTCCGTGTGACGGAGAGGTATCTCTGGGCCCACTCGGTAGAACATCATCATGAGCTCAATGTGACTAAGGAGTTAGTCACACGATGACGTGCTACGGAACGAGTAAATAGACTTACCGGTAACGAGATTGAACAAGGTATAGGTATACCGACGATCGAATCTCGGGCAAGTTCTATACCGACAGACAAAGGGAATCGTATACGGGATTGATTGAATCCTTGACATCATGGTTCATCCGATGAGATCATCGTGGAGCAAGTGGGAGCCACCATAGGTATCCAGACCCCACTGATGGTTATTGGCTGGAGAGGTGTCTCGGTCATGTCTGCCTGTCTCCCGAACCCGTAGGGTCTACACACTTAAGGTTCGATGACGCTAGGGTTATAGGGAATTGTTATACGAGGTTACCGAAAGTTGTTCGGAGTCCCGGATGAGATTCCTAACGTCACGAGGAGCTCCGGAATGGTCCGGAGGTAAAGATTGATATATAGGATGGATGGGTTTGGACGCCGGAAGTGTTTCGGGCGTCACTGGTGACGTACCGGGACCACCGGGACCACCCGAGGTGGCCCCGGGGGTCCGCCGAAGGGGGGAAACGACCCCAAGAGGCTAGATGGGCCAAGTGCGGGAGGGAACCAGCCCCTAGGTGGGCTGGTGCGCCTCGCACACCCAGCCCAATGCGCAAGTGGTGGGAGAGGGGCAACACTAGGCGCAGGTGGGCCTTAGGCCCACGAGGTGGTGCGCCACCCCCTCCCACCCTAGCCGACGCCCCCCTTTCCCATCTGGTGGCTGCCGCACCACCTAGGGGGGAACTCTAGGGGTGGTGCACCCCCCTCCCCCTCCTCCTATAAATTGAGAGGGGTTTTGGCCCTTGGGAGATAGACTTCTCCCTCTCCCTCGGCGCAGCCCTGCCCTTCTTTCTCCTCCTCTGTGCCGGTGCTTGGCGAAGCCCTGCCGGGAGACCTCTTCTCTCCATCGACACCACGCCGTCGTGCTGCTGGAGTTCTTCCCCAACCTCTCCCTCCTTCTTTCTAGATCAAGGTGCAGGAGACTTCACCGGGCTGCACGTGTGTTGAACGCGGAGGTGCCGTAGTTCGGCACTAGATCGGAATCACACCGCGATCCGAATCGCTGCGAGTACGACTCCATCAACCGCGTTCTAGTAACGCTTCCGCTTAGCGATCTTCAAAGGTATGAAGATGCTCTTACCCCTCTCTCGTTGCTGGTCTCTCCATAGGAAGATCTGAATATGCGTAGGAAAATTTTGATTTTATGCTACCTAACCCAACACATACCCCATACCCTAGATTACTAGAGCCTCTGTCTGTCCCTGATTTTGCTTGGGCACACATCAACATGGATTTTGTAGAAGGGCTACCTGTTTCTGACAACAAAGATCTTATCCTGGTGGTAGTGGACAGGTTTACTAAATACGCACACTTTATAGCCATGAAACATCCTATATCAGTCCAGTCTGTAGCTAGAGCCTTCTCTGACAATGTGTTCAGGTTACATGGCATGCCTGTGGTGATTGTGACAGACAGGGATAGGATCTTCACTAGTAACTTATGGCAGCAACTGTCCAAATCCATGAAGGTTAAGCTGCATATGAGCACTAGCTACCACCCACAGACTGATGGACAAACAGAGAGAGTGAACCAGTGCTTGGAAAATTACTTGAGGTGTATGTGTTTTCAACAACCTAGGAAATGGCATGGGTGGTTGGCCCTGGCAGAATGGTGGTACAACACATCCTTCCACACTTCATTGAAGATGACACCATTTTAGGCTCTGTATGGTTTTCCTCCACCATTAGTAGCTGAATCAGCTCTGCCAGATTCTATTTGGGAAGATAGTGAAAACCTGATGCAGATCAGGGAACTGGCTATGGAAGTAATCAAACACAACCTTAGCAAGGCACAAGCCAGAATGAAGCTCTATGTTGATCAAAAGAGAAAGGAAAGAGAATTCTTGGTTGGGGACATGGTGTACCTAAAGTGCAACCCTACAGACACACATCACTCAGCCTCCATAAGCATCTCAAGTTGCATTCAAAATATTATGGTCCTTTTAGAGTGCTAGAGAAGGTGGGCAAACATGCTTATAAGTTGTTGCTACCAGAAGGTTGTCAGCTGCATCATACTTTCCATGTGAGCCAGCTCAAGAAACACATTGGCCAGCATGTGGTGCCATCCCCACAACTACCACTTGTTCATGCTGATGGAACGATCAAAAGGGAGCCAGAGACTGTGCTTGAGAGGAAACTTATCCCTCGTCGACAGGGTGACATCAGCATCCCAGTTGTGCGTTGGTTAGTAAAGTGGATCAACATGCCGATTGAAGAAGCTACGTGGGAGGATGCATCCTTTATCCAGAATTTTTTTCCTGCATTCCAAGCTTGAGGACAAGCTGTGTTTCATTCGGGGGGTATTGTCAGGCTGCAGCTAAGTTCAGTTAGTGTTAATGCACTGTGGAGTCTGTCGGAAGTAATATAAGCCCTTCGATGCTCATCCAACGGTTGCTCGAGGGGGAAGCTACTGTGGAATTCCGACAACGCCCCTGGGAAACGATCGCGCGTCCCTCTTCCTCGCTGGCCCGCGCGTCCCTCTTTCCCCTTGGCTATAAAGCCATGTAATCTCTCTCTTTTGCTACTTTATGATATATGTAAATCAGGGAACCCTAGCCGCCGGAGGCGAGCTACTATCCATTTTCGTTATATGAGAGCTCTAAATTCCCCTGTTTCTCTCTGAAATTCCACCGATTGCTGGGTTCATGCTCATCCTTGTTCATCGGTGGTAGTCAGTTCCTGAGAGCGCCCCACTAACTGGGATTCTCTTCTCTATGACGAGTGGGACGGGGGAGGGGAAGGGGGGGGGGGGGAGGGGGGGGAGGGGCGGACTTGGCGTGGCCCGACCAGGTGCCACATGGAGGATCTCGCCCGTTCGATCGGACGCGATCGAATGGCGCACATTCGGCCGCTCGCGAGCGCCAGATGGTGCGTGTACACGTTTTAGATTTCAGGAATAATTCAAGCCTATTTCATACTTCACTCATGTGAAGATGTTAGTCATATCGACATCTAAAACCATCTATAATAGAACAAGAGCTTGCGTACAAATCAGAGGAGGCAAGTTACGTTTGGTGATTTAGAAGCATGACGGAGGCGGACCCATACAATGCAATGCAAGAGAGATAGCCAAAAATGATAGGAGCTGCTTTTGTTTGGATGCATGCCACACGAGAAATGGCCAGCCCAATTCCTTTTCTTAGGGTCATGTGTGGGACTAGTCTATTTATGCCGATGAGAAGAGAGGGGGAAAGAAGAAAGCGGGGCGCAAGAAGTCGCCTAATTCTAATTCGAGAATTGGATTAGGCGCTTCTTCGTCCCACACCACACCAGGCCACATTCCTCTGTAAATAATACAGTGCTAGCATAAAATTAAATTGACGGTCGATCGGATCGAGATCGAGCATGGATGGGTTGGTTGGGCTGTTGAAGGTGCGTGTGGTGCGTGGGATCAACCTTGCATACCGCGACGCAAGAGGCAGTGATCCATACGTTGTCCTTCGCCTCGGCAAGCAGGTATATATGCCGTCCGCTCTCTCATTTCTTTTTCTTCTTGTCCATCGATTGCTGTATTAATCGTTTGTTTGCTGTTTAAATGAATTGTGCCGTTGCAGAAACTGAAGACAAGCGTGAAGAAGCGATCTGTGAACCCTATCTGGCATGAGGAGCTAACCCTGTCGATCACGAACCCGAATGCACCAATCAAGCTTGTGAGTCCATATCATACTGTTTCCTTGCAATCTGTAAATGGTTACCAACACATTTTGTCCATGAAAACGAAACACATTTTGTTTATATGAATGAAACTGTACATGCAGGCGGTGTTTGACAAGGACACCTTCAGCAAGGACGACCCAATGGGGAACGCGGAGATCGAGGTGCTGCCATTGACGGAGGTCCTGGACCTGGACACCGAGAGCATCCGCAACGGCGCGGTGGTGCGGTCGGTCCCGCCGAGCAGCCGGAACTGCCTCGCCGAAGAGAGCCACGTGTGCTGGAAGAACGGGAAGTTCGTCCAGGAGATGATCCTGCGCCTCAGGAACGTCGAGAGCGGCGAGATACAGCTGCAGCTGCAGTGGGTCAGTATCAAGAAGTGACCATGCCGAACCAATCTTATAGCATCTCGATCCATACATCCATCCATCCGCCCCGCCCGTTGCACAAGTCGGATTGTATGTAACCAGCAGCAAACTCATCCGATCGTTAGACCCTGCTGTGCTGCTGTGCTGTGTAGTTAGGAAAGAAAACGGATTTCTGAACGTCGGTGAGAGCATCGCGGGGGAAGACTTGGCTTCGAGGTCTAGTGATGTGGTGTCCGAGTTGATCTTCGTGAACGATATGTACGCAGTTGCCAGTGCTCCAAGACAATGGCTTTTTCGGGTCTGATCGAGTCCCGCTATCCACTCGCCATCTCCTCTTAAACATTCAAGGACGGGTAATGCGTTGGCAAAGAATGCCCGGCTGAAGTTGTTGCTCTTTCGTGGTGATCGGTAATTGTTATGACGCGACTAGACGATTGATTTAGGGCGGGTCCTTTGTGTTGTGTTTGTAATTGTTGTGGTGGCTAATTTGTTGATTAGCTTGGTGTGAAGTTTTTTTTTTTTTTTTGAACTTCTTGCTACATTTATTGTTCGGAAAAAACTCTAGTTTCTTGTATTCCAACGTTTGTCCTCTATAAAAACATGACACACCTAAGCGTACTCTTGGAAAAAAAACACGACTTACGCAGCCATCAATTAATTATTATATTATTGCAGCCCTGCTTACACGAAAAAGTGTTAAGAAAATGCAAATAGAAGGCGTCATGGAGCAACCAAGAGGAAGACGACCGGAATAAAACAAGAGATACGAAGCCTCATGTCATGCCACACAAATGAATCGAGTAATTCGTTGCCGCATTAGCTTAGCAAGCGCCATGATCCATCCTTAGTTTAGTTGGTTCTGAATTTCCAGTGGCTGCAGATACAAAGAGGAAAACAAATGTAGCAGTAATTTGTGTTAGTACATGTGTTGTTGCAATGTGAGATATACTAGTACTAAATCTGGCCTGAATTTGCTGCTAGTGCCAGGACATGCTCAACACTGCCCTGTTTCAGTCTTGTTTTCGCGGATCTGAAACAATTTACTAGCACCGTTCTGCACCTTGCCTATCATTCCTATGGAGAGGCAAAGCAGAGCCAGTTACGTGTGTGAGGATGGATCATGGATGGATAGATCGATGGAGACAAGGAAGAGGATTGTTGCTGCTGCTGCATTATTGTGCCCAGCCCCTGCTCCTCTCCAGGTGCCAAGGGGCAGGCAGGCAGGCAGGTCAGGCAGGCAGGTCAGGCATGCAAGAACCTGTTGTGTGTGTGTGTGTGTGTGTGCTCCTGGTCCTGGGCTGGGGCGTTCCTTCTCCACCGCAGGCGAGGTGATAACCCAACCTGTGGCCATTCCTGCTCTTATCTCCAGCCCGAGTTCCTAGTCCTTTCCCCACTCAAATTCGGGGGGGCGCAAATCCCATTCCCGTGCGCCAAGAAAAGGAAAATCGAGCGGACGCCGTCTCGTCTCCTCCACATTATCCGCGTTTGATTGATCTGGAGCGCGCACGCCCAGCAATACGACAAAGGAATCTGCTTGCCATTACAGTACAAATTCCCACCTGCTCCCCTGTTTCTTGGTTCCCTTCTTCTCCACATCACCCCCACCTCTCCCACGGACACCCTTTCCCCCTGAGCTCTGCTCTGCTCTGCGGCGGCGCGCCAGGGATCTCTGCCTCCGGAGAAGGCGAGATGATGGGGAGGAAGGCGCTGGACTACGAGGAGCTCAACGAGAACGTCAAGAAGGTGCAGTACGCCGTGCGCGGCGAGCTCTACCTCCGCGCATCCGAGCTCCAGAAGGAGGGCAAGAGGATCATCTTCACCAACGTCGGCAACCCGCACGCCCTCGGACAGAAGCCACTCACCTTCCCACGCCAGGTGCGCCATCCTCTTCCTTTTCTCTTCACCAACCTAGGAAACAGGATTGATTGGAGGTGGGTGTGCTTACTTGTCCTTGTCCCTGCGCAGGTGGTGGCGCTCTGCCAGGCTCCCTTCCTCCTCGATGATCCCAACGTCGGTCTCATCTTCCCCGCCGATGCCATCGCAAGGGCCAAGCACTACCTCTCCCTCGCACCCGGCGGCTTAGGTATAACATATTCTCTTCCTGCCAAAATCCATCCATTCTTTTCTACAGTACTATCCTAAATCCTAATCCAGGATGTTTCAAGGTTTTCTTCATGCACTGACACTTCTGCCTTTTTTTGTTACTCCATATATACACATACAAGTGGAAGTGGATAACAAATGCAAAGCTGACGATTTTTAATTTGTTCACATAAAAGATAATTATTCACTTTTATCTACTCACTCATCTAGTACATCACTATGTTTTATTGTTTCTGTAGTCTTTGGATATTTGTGTGTGTGTTTGACTGACACAGCTTGTAATATATCTCATCAGGTGCGTACAGTGACTCCCGAGGTATCCCTGGGGTCAGGAAGGAAGTTGCCGAGTTCATTCAGAGGCGTGATGGGTATCCGAGGTCAGACTGAACAAGAGAGCTGATGAAAATATCATATCTAGTTGCACTACACAGTTTTTCTGGACACCCTCCTCACACTGGTACTGTATTGTATGGTCTACTTATTGCAGTGATCCAGAGCTTATTTACCTCACAGATGGTGCCAGCAAAGGTGTGATGCAAATGCTCAACGCCATTATCAGAAACGAGAGGGACGGGGTATGGTTATCCTTGAAAGCCGCATCTTTCCCCCAAAATCTTACTTAAGACTGAAGTGTAAACCCAATGTGGTTGAGATGCATGTATCTTTCTTGGCAGATTTTGGTCCCTGTTCCACAATACCCGCTTTATTCTGCTGCCATTTCCCTCTTTGGTGGTTCTCTTGTCCCATATTATTTGGAAGAAGAGGCTAATTGGGGACTTGATCTTGTCAGTACCCGCCAATCAGTTGCAGAAGCACGGTCAAAGGGAATCACTGTAAGTGTTTTAATTTAGGTGTTAGCATGTATATTTTATCCTGTCTTCCATACTCATCAGAAATACTAGAAGTAACCAGTTAGGGGATTGCATATGATTTTTTATCCAACTACAGTGATAATCACTTGTCTTCTCTGTAATCAGACCCTTGCCTACATTCTCTACACTAAAACCTCTACTAACTCTTGGGAATAAACATTAGTAGTCTAATAGTTAGCTCGAAGAGAGAAACATTTATAAAGTTGTTTGTTTGATGTGTTTGTGTTTGTTTCACCTTCTCATAGTTCATGATTTTCTTCTTCTTTCTATATCTTTGTAGTCATGCTGCTTATATAAAATCGTCATCCTTAATGTATAGTAGTTGTATTTAGCTCTGATGATTCTTTTTCCCTCCAATCTAGGTTCGAGCAATGGTGATAATAAACCCAGGAAACCCTACTGGCCAATGCCTAAGTGAAGCAAATATTAGGGAACTTTTGAACTTCTGCTATCAGGAAAAATTGGTTCTGCTTGCAGATGAAGTTTATCAACAGAATGTTTATCAAGATGAGCGTCCATTTATAAGTGCAAGAAAGGTAAGGTTACACTTACAGCTTCACTCAAGCTTATAGTTTTCATGTGACAAATCTATAATCCAGTGAGCACTCCAAGTTGCCCTTAAGTAACACATATTGACAAGTACTCCCTTTGTACCATAATATTTGTTGTTGGGGAGAACAACTACATAATATAGTTACTAGAAATACTAGAAGTAACCAGTCAAGGGCGCCGTTGTTCTTCTTGGAGACGTCGGTCTACATCTGCTCCTTCACTTCCTACCTCCCTGCCTCTCGGGTGAAAACCCTAACTCCGGTGGGCGGTGGCGGCGTCCTTGACGTCGTGACCTTCCTGAAGGCGTCGCCTTGAGTGTTGAGTGGTGGTGGGCACTGTATGGGTCCTCGACGGTTGTTGGTGGTGGGCATTGCTTTGGGGGAAACCCTAGGATTTGGTCTTCCAGATCGGACTATGGAGGTACCGCGGTGCCGTTTCTCTCTTGGGAGCATCATTTGTGGAGCTCTCAAGTCATGCCTGGCCGACAGGTGCTACGTTGAGTCATGCCTGGTTGGCAAGTGCTACGCACGACAGTTCTTCTAGAATCTTCGTGGATGAGCGCAGGGTGGTGGTGCCGTTGGGTGTCGTGGTGGCGTCGACGGATGTTCGGACTGGTAAGGATGATGCAGATCTCTCTCCTGAAGATGGGTCAGTGGGCCGATGATGATGACGGCTTCTAAAACGTGTACATGTGGTGTGCGTTTTAGGTCTGCTGCATCGGCTATTGGTCCCGATACGTTATGTGGATGGATTGACGATGACACCGGTTTTAGATATGTGGAGTGAGAGCACTCCACATGATCGAGTTTGTAGGTCTGAGTGGTGGCTTTGGGTGGATTGATGTATGTTCTTGTCAGACCTTTATGAAATAATTAATAAAGATGGTTGCATGCATTGATTGATGCAGAGGCTGGGGGTTTAACCTCCTTTTCCAAAGAAAAAATGCATATAACATGAAGGGAGGGAAAATTTAAGGTGTAGCGGAGGCCAAAGCTTGCCAGATTGCTGCCTCCGCCACTGCATGAGATTAGGCTCATGCTGTGTTGCACTGAAAGATATTTGTATTTTTTTTTCTCAAATATCAACTGCACTGACTACAATTGCCTTTCTCAACATGTTCTAGGTTATGTTTGACATGGGTCCTCCAGTAAGCAGGGAAGTTCAGCTGATTTCTTTCCATACTGTGTCCAAAGGATATTGGGGAGAGTGTGGACAACGTGGTGGGTACTTTGAAATGACGAATATTCCTCCCAAGGTAACATGCCACTACAGAATTATGAACAGGTTACTACTATGTATGAAGAATGCAGCTATAAAAAAACGAAATACTCCCTCTGTAAAGAAATATAAGAGCGTTTAGGTCACTACTTTAGTGCTCTAAACGCTCTTATATTTCTTTACGGGGGGAGTACATATGTAAATAAGATGTCACGTAATTCATGTCCTATTGCAAAATATATATATATATATATATATATATATATATATATATATATATATATATATAATTTCCTTGCCTTGATGTTGTCTTTTGTTAGCCGTAGAGTTGTGTATATACTACAATGTGCAATATGATCCACTACATCCATCCTGTGCTAGCTAGGTTGTTTCAATTACATTTGCTGCACCAAGATATTTTTATTAACGGAGTGCACTTTGTGGATACCTCAAAAACTGTTGGGTAATGAACAATGCATGTTGGTGTTATATGTATGTCGCCAGTCACTCGATGTTCATTTACAGCTGCTAGCTGTGTCCAATTTCAAAGCTTTGAAACTTGAGATTGAACATGTAAATAAGACAAGTCCCATATAAGGATGGCAATTTATTCCATTGTACAAACATTACACTGAAGTTTGAATGGTTGCAGTGCACATATATACACTTCTCTTAAATACCCATAATCAAATTTCTCTTCTGATTTGTTCTGACAGACTGTCGACGAGATTTACAAGGTTGCATCGATCGCGCTGAGTCCAAATGTTCCTGGGCAGATCTTCGTAAGTGAAACAAGGTTTAATGATTCTGTTGTTGTTTTTGGTTAGGTGGGGTGGGGTGGGAGGAGGTAATTCATGAACTACTGTTGAAATTCTTGAAAATCAGAACCTTGTTTTCCCTGTTGTATTCTGTGTTGCGATCAGCATACTAATTTGATTATACAATGGTCCCGATTCTTTAATTTGCAGATGGGGCTTATGGTGAACCCTCCTAAACCTGGAGACATCTCGTACCTGAAGTATTCTGCTGAAAGGTTAAAAACACCGCCGTTCACATTTCTTACTATATGCCTCACTTCCATATGAAAGAAAATTACCATGTTAGCTGGTACTAACATGCTTCAAACCGACGTTGCAGTAAGTCTATCCTTGAATCTTTGAGGAGGAGGGCACAAATAATGACAGACGGTTTCAATAGTTGCCGCAATGTTGTCTGCAATTTCACAGAAGGTAACATAAAAGCTCTAAACTGCATGGTTTTGTCTGGCTATTATCTGTAGCAGGAGCTATGTATTCTTTCCCGCAAATACACCGAAATGCATATTTTCCAATGGCAAAGAAGCTTCTCTCTGATGTTCTATGCTATTATGCTTTTGCAGGAGCTATGTATTCCTTCCCGCAAATACGCCTGCCGCAAAGAGCTATGGATGTAGCAAAAAGCGCTGGCAAAGAGCCCGATGTTTACTACTGCCTCAAGCTTCTGGAAGCCACTGGAATATCCACTGTTCCAGGCTCAGGTTTTGGTCAGAAAGAAGGGTAAGTGCTTTTGTGATATCAGCCGTTACTATTTTTATGATTTTTTCAGTTACAAGGTGTAAGAGATCCTAACTAGAAGTGAAGCATGATAAACTGGGAATATGAGAACAGTAGCCCATCATCAGTAAGAACGGGAATGCCCCAGCCTGGACTTGGTTTCTATTACTACCATGAACATGTTAGCACCACAACTTAGAGCATCTCCAACAGCCGCGCCGCGCCCAAAAATGTGTTTGCCGCGCGCTTCGGCTGGTTTAACGCGGGGATAGGCGTTGGCAGCCGCGCTATAATGCAGCGCGTGCCGCTCCAGCAGCGCCCAAAAATGCAGCACGCGCAGCACGCACAAATCACATGTACATTTCAGAAAATAGGAGCAAAAATGATCAAACAAACAAAATAAATCAACAATAAATAGTCATTACAACTCAAACGACGAACTCATCTACAATGTTCAATACTATACTATAAAAACTACAATTCAAAACATGCACCAAATTCATAAGTTTGGAGCAATACATACCTTGTAGGCGTTTTGTCAAACACCTTGCGGGTGCGGCGCGGCATCGAGGCGCTGTTCCTCGGACGTCGGAGGCGCGCGAGGGCCGGCGGGACTAGGAGGGGGTGAGGCGGAAGCGCGGCGGCGCGGGGAGGCCGGGGAAGCGCCTGAACGGTCGTCGGGGGGCGCGGGCGGCGGCCGCAGCGGAGACAGGCCGGGGAAGCGCCTGAGTGGTCGCCGGCGGGCGCGGGCGGCGACGGCGGCGCGGGGATAGGCCGGGGAGCGCCTGAACGGTCGCCGGGGGCGCGAGCGGCGGCGGCGGCGCGGCCAGAAGGGGGTGGAAGTGGGGAGCGAGCGCGCGAGAGTGGAGGGGCGAGCGCGGGAGCTGGCGCGGCAAATAAGGGGCGCGCGATTGCGTTTCGGCCAGCGCGCTGAACTGAAAATGCCGCGTGTGCCGTTTTTGCGCGTCCGCTGGAGCTGCCCGCCGCGTTGCGCGCGCGCTAAAACTGTCTTTTTGCCGACGCGGCGCTAGTATAGCGCGGCTGTTGGAGATGCTTTTAGCATCTGGAACAAAAGCAATCTTGGACCAATAGTTTGAAAAATTGCTATAAGCACAAGCCTAACAACCCTAGCAAAGATATGTTCTATCATAACGGCATACTACAGCCCCGGGCAACCAAATCTGGGTCGACCTGCTCATTCTAATGGGCTGATGGTGATCGGCTCCACCGGCCCTGTTACCACACGAAGCCGACCCAGAAGACCCATTGGACTTGAAAATTTGTGCCGGGCCAGTGTCAAAATGGGTGACATCAGCCCATTCCCATCTTGATTGAACCATTATAGGAAACCAGCCCTTCTGATCATCATCATCAATTCATCATCATACATGTTACTGCTGAAACCAATCACCGCTTGTCATTCCTCGGTAATAAGATTCCACTTTGTGACATGTAACAATTTGCAGGGTGTTCCATCTGAGGACATCCTCGGTAATAAGATTCCACTTTGTGACATGTAACAATTTGCAGGGTGTTCCATCTGAGGACAACGATCCTGCCTGCGGAGGAGGACATGCCGGCAATCATGTCGAGCTTCAAGAAGTTCAACGACTCGTTCATGGACCAGTACCAAGACCACTCGAGGCTGTGAAGAGAGAATAAAAACCACCGCGTCTACATATTAATATAATGCTGCTCTTTTCTACCAGCAATTGAAGTTGATTAATTAGCTGTGAGCTGTAACTATGGTGAAGAAAACTGGTTGCTATGCTTGATATGTATAGGGGGGAGATATGTGCGGAAACATTCTGTCAATTTACTACTACATAATATGATGATACTGTAATTGCTGGCTCCAATAATTAATCCATAAGAAATAATTGAACACCCTTTGTTGTTTGTTAATAATTAATATGTAGATGGCTGTACCTCTACAACAGGAGACCCCCGTACCTCCAGATCGGATCTCACCGGTGTCGTACCTCGCCGACGGGCGCCTCCACTACATAAGTCCCTCCCGCCACCTCCCGTCGCCCCTGTGGGCGACCAGGGGGTAACCCTAGCCGCCACCGCCGGTTCTCCCTCACTCCTCCTTCATCCTTGCCGCCGCCAGCAGCGCCGCCAGGCAAAGCTTGGCCGGCACGGGCGGCGGCGGGGATCATCTCCCCTTCACGCGACATGGCTGGCGCGGGACGACCGTCCGTGAGGAGACGACGGACTAGCGTGCGGTGCGGCGATGCGGCATGTGGATCCTAGCGGCGGCGTGAGGAGCGCGTCGAGGGCTGGGGGTTCATTCTTGCGGCGCGGTGTGGCGGCTGCAGGAGGGGCAAGACATGGTGGTCGCGTTCGTCGTCGAGTTCGGGTCAGATCCTTCTGGATCCGGCGCCCGGACGCCGTCGGCCAGTGCAGGGTGATGGTACTCGTCATTGTTCAGATTGGATCTTCATTGATCCACATACGCGCGGTGTGCTTCTCTCCTGTGGTTTCTTGGCGTTGCCGGCATGGCCGCAGATGAAGCTGGTGGAGGAGATTCAGATAAGGGGAAATC
Organism: Hordeum vulgare subsp. vulgare; assembly: GCF_904849725.1. NCBI lineage: Eukaryota > Viridiplantae > Streptophyta > Magnoliopsida > Poales > Poaceae > Hordeum > Hordeum vulgare. The sequence goes on along the minus strand of NC_058519.1, from coordinate 380,473,161 downwards.
CATTGGTCGGCCCTGGTGGGCCGCGCCGACAACGACGCTCAAGGGCGCCGTTGTTCTTCCTGGAGACGTCGGTCTACGTCGCTCCTCCACTTCCTACCTCCCTGCCTCTTGGGTGAAAACCCTAACTCCGGTGGGCGGCGGCAGCGTCCTTGACGCCGTGACCTTACTGAAGGCATCGCCTTGAGGGCTGAGTGGTGGTGGGCACTATGTGGGTCCTGGACAATTGCTGGTGGTGGGCACTGCTTCGGGGGAAACCCTAAGATCTGACTTTCCAGATCGGACGATGGCGGTACTGCGGTGTCGTTTCTCTCTTGGGAGCATCGTTTGTGGAGCAGCGTTGGATGACAGAGGCAGGAGATGGAGCGGCTTCGTCTGGCCCGAAGATTTGGTGGAACTGTCAAATCATGCCTGGCCGACAGGTGTTACGCTGAGTCATGCCTCGTTGGTAGGTGCTACGTGTTAGGAATAAGCAACTTATATTCCCATGAGGCCATAGACCGGTATATATACATGTACAGGTGGTGGACTATATGCAGGAAACCCCTTATACATTGGGATAAATACAAAAGGGTACATGACTTATATTATAACTCTAACACCCCCCTCAAACTCATGGTAGATGAACAACACTGAGTTTGGAGAGATAAAAGCCATGTTGTGCTCTAGTCTGGGCCTTCGTCAGGAAATCCGCCAACTGTAACTCGGAAGGCACATACTGAAGAGCAATAACCTGATCCTACACACCGGCGCGCACATAGAAAGCATCAACACCAATATGCTTGGTAAGCTCATGCTTCACAGGATCGCGCGCAATGCTAATAGCACATGTACTGTCAGATAAGAGCAGAGTCGGTGTAGTGACAGAAACACCAAAATCCTGAAGTAACCACCGTAACCAAGTCACCTCTGCCGTCAAAAGAGCCATCACTCGCAACTCAACCTCTGCACTCAAACAGAAAACTGCAATCTATTTCTTTGTCTTCCAGTCAATGAGAGAACCACCAAGAAAAACACAGTAAGCAGAAAGTGAACGACGATCGGAAGGATCACTAGCCCACGTAGCATCCGAATAGGCCTGAAGCTGTAGAGAACTGGAGCGAGGAAAGAATAGACGGTGAGAGATCGTGCCCCGAAGATATCGGAGAACACGGAGGAGATGACTATAGTGAACCGATGTGCGAGCAGAGATGAACCGACTCAGAATATGAACCGGATAAGAGATATCCGGACGAGTGACAGCTAGATAAACAAGACTGCCAACAAGATGACGATAACGCGTCGGGTCAGGCAGGGGATCACCATCAGTAGCACAGAGGTGAACATTGAGCTCCATAGGAGTCTCGACAATGCGCTCATCAGTAAGAGCAGCACGAGCAAGAAGATCATGGATATACTTTTCCTTGGATATAAAAAAGGCATCAGAGGTAGAAGAGACTTCAATCCCAAGAAAGTAGCGAAGAGGTCTAAGATCAGACATAAGGAACCGCTCACTAAGACGGGCCTTGACAAAGGCAATATACTCGGGGTCGTCCCCAGTGATGACCATGTCATCAACATAGAGAAGAAGAAGAGTCCGACCACGAGGAGAAAGGTGAATAAACAATGCTGGATCATGAGCACTGGCTGAAAAACCAGTGGCAGTAACCACAGAGGCAAAACGCTCAAACCAGGCGCGGGGGGGCTTGCTTAAGGCCATAGAGAGCGACGAAGACGACATACCATGCCATCAGGAACAAAATACCTAGGTGGTGGCTGCATGTACACCTCCTCACGCATCTCACCATTAAGAAAATCATTCTTAACATGAAGCTGAGAGATAGACCAGTGGCGTATAGTGGCCACGACAAGAAGTGTACGAACAGTGGTCATATGAGCCACAGGAGCAAAAGTCTCGTCATAATCACGACCATGCTCCTGCTGAAAACCACGAGCCACAAGATGAGCTTTGTGACGCTCAAGAGAACCATCGGAGCGAGTCTTAACCTTGTAGACCCACTTACAAGTGATGGGACGGACTCCGGGAGGAAGGGAAAGAAGATCCCACGTACGTGTGCGTTCAAGAGCAGCAATCTCCTCTGCCATCGCAAACTGTCATTCAGGATGAACAACAGCCTGATGATAAGTAGTCGGCTCAAGAACAGCAGCACCAGCGGTGGAAAAACCAAAGCGATCAACATGCGGACGAGGACAGGTGAAAAGACCTCGATGACGCCTAGAGGGGGGGGGGGGTGAATAGGCTATTTAAAAACTTCTTCGGATTTGGCTTGAACCTAATGCGGAAATAAACTGTGACAGCCCGATGCCGACGTTCCAGAAGATTCCCCTCTCTTTCCGTTTTCGTCGTGTGGCTTATTTTATTTGTCGCATCATCATCGCATCATGCGCATCATCTGCATTGCATCGGCGTCTCCATTGCTGCCCGTTTTCAAAACTTGCATCCGTTGTTAGTTGCCGGTTATCGTCGTTGTCCGTTCTGAGCCCGACCGCACTCGCACGCGCCCGCGGCACCGTCGAAACCCTGTTTTTAAAGCGTGCGTAAAACTTTCTCCGATTGAGCTGGAATTTGTCGTGCGGTATTATTTATATATAGCCAGACCGCCTGTCGAATTCCGCCGCGATCGGAGACCGTATGGTACCCGAACGGTCGACCGTAGCGGCACCGTATTTGGGCTACTGTCGGACGTTTGTCGGTGTTTTAAAATTCGTTGCCGTGCTGCCCGTTCTCCCTCTCGTCTCCGGATATCTACACAACACGGCCACGTAGCACGTCCCGCGTTCGGAATCGTCCGAATCCGACCCCGCGGTTGGATCCAGAACGAAATTCCGGCTAACCTAGCCCCCCTGTTTGTCTATATATAGACCCCCTCTTAATTTAGACAGCCCCCTCCTCGAATTCCGTGCGACCCTACCCGAAACCCTAGCCTCCCACCTGCTCTCTCTCTCCTCCCCCGCGCCGCCGGCCCGCCAGGCCCAGATCGGGCCCGGCCGAGCCCATCGCGCCGCCGCCGCCGTGGCCCGAGCCCCCGTGCTCCCGAGGCTCCCGAGCTCCTGGCCATGGCCAGCCCGCCGCCTCCTGTGCTCCTGTGCGCCCGCGCACCCTTCCTGAAGCCGAGCGCCGCCTCCCGCGTCAACTGTCGGCCGCCGCCATGACCCAACCCCGGCCGCTGCTCGCCGGAGAGCGCCTCCCCGAGCTGCCTGGCCGGAGCCCTCGTCGGGAAGCCGCGCATCAGATCCCGCAGCAGTCTCCTCGCCTGCTTGCAGTGTTGCCGCGGTCTCGTCGCCGGCCGCCCGGAGCTCCCTCGTCGGATCCCGTCCCGGCAGCCTACCCATCGGTCCCGGCGGTCCCGGCCTCCCCGCCGGCTTCCCGTGGCTGCCTTCCGCCGCCGCGCCCCTGTCTGCTCGGGAACGAGCAGAGAGATGGGAGATGCTGCCTCCTCGCCCCGTGGGCCGGCCTGGCCACGCGAGGCCCAGCATGCGCACCGCCTCCCGAGGCCCACTTCGCCCTGGGCTGCCTCCCCTCCCGCAGGCCTTGAGCCCGAGGTGAGAAAACCTCCAGACCCCTCTGTTTTACGCCCGCGCATGCCTTAGCTAAAATGCGCCACATGATTCGGCCTGGTAGTTTATTTTTTTCCTTAGGGATTTTTTCTTCGGTTTAGTTAATTTCAGGAATTAGACGTTTAATAAAAACCCCGTAACTTTTTATCCGTAAGTCGGAACGACGCGTATTATATATGGTTTTGTGGTAGTTTCACGCGTAGAATATGATTTTGAAACATGCATAATTATTTGACGTCGTTTAGCGTGCTGGTTGCCTAGATAAGCGTGCTGTCCTAATAGGTTTCGACTCGTATTTATTTTTCGTGCAAGACCGGGTTGCTCGAGTGCCTTAGATAAAATGCCTATGTTTTAGGGACTATTTATCCATGTATTTTAGACCAGTCATTTGTATTTTTGCGTGTATGGATTGCCGGTAGATTATTTTCCCGTATATAGGTAATTTTTTCTCGCATTAATGTGTGGCATTATTTTGTGTTGCAAACCCCACATATTTTATATGTTTCCGGGGTAGAAAAATCCCATGGATTTTTCTGTGCAATTAGTTTTAGCTTTTGAGGAAGTTAGTTCGCGAGATATTTTGCTATGTTGCTCTTTTGTTTAATTGTAGGATTTATTCCGTGCGTCGTTTGACGGAGTTGTCAACTGGAGAGTTGATCTTGGATGTTTTGTTTAGCCCCTGGTATTTTTGGTTGCAATAGAAATGCATGTTTAGGTGTTGTTTGCTTGCTCTCAAGTTGCTAGAAATAGTGCTGATTTGGAGGAGCTGAAATATTTCTAAGTCTGGAATCTGTTATAATTTGTTGCTGTCTTGTCTTTCTTGCATCTTGTGATCTGTAGCTCTTTTGAGGCTGGTCCAATGGAGTTAGTTGTACCCCTTGTGTTTCTCTAACATGCTGTGAAGTTTCATGCTATTTGGAGTCATGTAGCTATAGGTTTTGCTGCTGTCAATATTGCTTCAGATCGAAAACTGCACTTTCATGAGGTGTAATTTTCACTAAGTCTGAAATGGTGTGTGAGATGCCATTTGGTGTCTTCTTTTCCTAGTGCTCCTTGCTGCCATACTCGTTGTTGTTAGTTGTTTGTAGTAGAGCGTCTTGCCCTCTTTCGTGCCATGCCTTGCTTGCGTTTATCGGAGTTGTGTAGCTCGTAGTTGTGGGGCGTAGAAAGTGCTATGTGGCTGATTTTGGCAGCTTGTAGTGATTTCTAGTACTGCTCGTAGGTTTTGAACCGTAGCTCCGATTCGATCGTGTCCTACATGAAACTTGCTTAGAATCTCGTGTAGTTTCATGTTCTCTTGCTGTTTGTATGTTTTGAAGTACTCGTGACCGTCGTTGCACACATTTTGCATTCATGCCATCATATCTTGCGGTGCTTGTATCTTTTGAACCGTAGCTCCGTTGGAGATGTTCTTTATGTGTAGATTTCTTGCCTTGACGCGTAGAATCACGTGAAACTATTTGTTTTTCTGTTTAACAACTAATTAAAGGTGTTAAATCAGATCTGGACAGAATTGAAAATTACCATGTGAGGTCATTTCGGAGGTGCTATATGTCATCTCCGACCTCATTTAAAATGTCTAGATAGGTAGGTTAATTTCCGCTTCACCTCTTGCATGTTTGACAACATTAATATTGCCGTGTAAATAACCGGGAGTGAACTAAATAATTAACGTGGAGTTTCGTTAATAGGCAACTCGTGCATATTGAGCTTCACTTAATGTGTAGTGTTTGATTGTGTGATTTGTCATGCCGTGACTTGCATGTATTCAGTAGCTCATGCATCATATGTGGTGTGCATCGTGTGGTGAATTTCGTGTGTTGATTTGTGTTTCCGGTTTGCTTCGTCTCGATACAGTTCCGCAGCATGCCGGATTGTGAGGACCCGTTCGACTACGTCGGTTCGTCTACTTCACGGAGGCATTCTTCTTCCAAGCGGGATCTCAGGCAAGATGATCATTTCCCCAGATACCATTACTATCATTGTCATGCTAGTTTACCGTTGCTATCATTTATGTCTCGTTGCCTACCACATGTTAAATATCAGCCTCTCAACAATGCCATGATTACCTTCAACCTGTTCGACCTAGCAAATCACTGATTGGCTATGTTACTGCTTGCTTAACCCTGTGTTAGCGTTGCTAGTTGCAGGTGCAGTTGCTTCCATGTGAAAACATGGGTTCCTTGTTATATCACCATATTTAAATTCTATTTAATTTAATGCACCTATATACTTGGTAAAAGGTGGAAGGCTCGGCCTTTCTTGCCTGGTGTTTTGTTCCACCTTTGCCCCCTTTAGTTACCGGCTACCGGTGTTATGTTCCATAATCGAGCGCTCCTAACACGATCGGGGTTGTTATGGGGACCCCCTTGATAATTCGTTTTAGATTAAAGCTGGTCTGGCAAGGCCCAACATTGATACTACATTTGCCTAATCACCTAATAATAATGCATAGGGACCCGCCGGCACCCGCGGACTAAATTAATCAACCCCCGGGCCAGTTCTCCTCATGAGTGTTGGTCCACCCACCTAGCAGTCGGCGGTGCCACCACGGGGCAACTCGAGGTTTGGTTCCCGTCCACTTTGCATAGACGGTGTGTCCTGAGAACGAGATACGCGGCTCCTATCGGGTTCGTCGACACATCGGGTGGCCTTGCTGGATTAGTTTTACCTTTGACGAGATATCTTGTGCATCGGGATTCCGGTGATGCTTTGGGTAATCTCAGAGTTGAGGTTTTCCACTAGGGAATTCGACGAGATCGCGAGCTTCGTGATTGAGGATTTCTATGCGGCTTGTGGTAATTTGTGATGGACTAGTTGGAGCACCCCTGCACGGTTAAATCTTTCGGAAAGCCGTGCCCGCGGTTATGTGGCAACGTGGAAACTTTGTTTAACACTGGTTCTAGATAACTTGAAGTTAATTTAATTAAAACTTGCCAACTGTGTGCGTAACCGTGACTGTCTCTTTCGTGAGTTCCTTCTCCGATCGAGGACACGGTGGGGTTTTGTCTGACGTAGGTAGGTGTTCAGGATCATCTTTTGATCATCAGTAGACACGTCTGCTAAGCGTAGATCTTCCCCCTCTTATTTCTGGTACTCGTAAGATTAGCCACCAAATATATGCTTAGTCGCTGCTGCAACCTCACCACTTAACCATACCTCCCCATTAAGCTTTGCTAGTCTTGATACCTTTGGAAATGAGATTGCTGAGTCCCCTGTGGCTCACAGATTACTACAACACCAGTTGCAGGTACAGGTAAAGGTTACTTGACGCGAGCACGTTGATTGTTCATTTGGAGTTGCTTCTTCTTCTTCTTCTTCATCGATCTAGGATGGGTTCCAGGCGGCAGCGTGGGATAGCAAGGATGGACGTCGTTCTTCTTTTGTCGTTTGTTTTCGTCCGTAGTCGGACCCTCCTCTTACTCGTGATGATTATGTAATGTACTGATGTGACTCTGATGTAGCTTGTGGCGAGTGTAAGCCAATTCTATATATCTCTTCTTTTCAGTACATGTACTTGTAACGATATCCATTCTTGCGACACGACGAGATGCGCTTCTATCCCTGACGAGGCCCTCGTGCCAAATTGAGGATAGGGTCGCATCTTGGGCACCCTCCCACGAAGTGGGAGGGGGGTATTTATAGTGGGAGAGAAAAACGACCGTTGGGGACACTTTAAGTCACACAGGGGTCGGACATCCGGCAGTTCACGGATGTCCGGGCGTCCACAAGGGGTCGGACGTCCGAGGGCTGTAAATATATCTGGAACCACTGTGGAGTTGAACAGGGACCGGACGTCCGGAGAAGGCCGAAAGTCCGAGTTATTCGACTCAAACTTCTCTGGTGCAAGATTCCGGATTTCCGAAAGGGGACGGACGTCCGGCCCTCGGGCGTCCGGAGGGAGCCGGAAGTCCGAGTTATATGGCTCAAGTTTCTCTGGTGCAAAGCTCCAGATTTCCGAAGCTGGTCGGACGTCCGGCCCTCGGACGTCCGGAGGGAGCCGGATGTCCGAGTTATATGGCTCAAGTTTCTCTGGTGCATAGTTCCGGATTTCCGAAGCTGGTCGGACGTCCGGCCCTCGGACGTCCGGGCCTCGGATGTCCCGAGGAGGCAGGATGTGCGAGGCACTGGTCCTGTTTTCTGATAACAGCAGAGCAGCGGAGATGTGGTAAGAGCAGAACAGTGGATATCTAGTTTGAGAAAGTTCATCACAAAACCTGTGATCCCCTCTTAATAGTGCAGGATCCCTAAAGACTCAAGAATTATAAAAGGGGTACCGATGATCCATACTTGAGTGTATACTTTTATTCGCTGATCATCACTCCGCACCACTAACGTCAAAGGAACTGATACCTTTGAGTTAACCCTTTCACTTGAGCTTGATGTTGTTGTTCCTTCTTGCCTCAAGTTGAAAGCAAGACATGATGAATTCTTCAAGCAGCTCTCCCATACACAATGTGGAAAGCCTAGCTTATGTATTCATCTTCATTTGTCCACCATGTGAACATCCACAAGAATCAAGCATGTAGTGCTCAGGAATGCTTATCTTGATCTTGTCCTTGTTAGCACATGAGCTTGTCCTTATCAACACATGATCATTAACAATAGTTTCAATGATATATTCGTGCTGATCCACTTGAACTTGCACACCGCAATCTTGATGACGATCACCACTTGACGTCATCCTTCATGGGTTGTATGAGATCTTCCTTTTGACGCAAGCCCATGGAAGCACACCTAACCCCACATAGGACTCTCACAAAGACCATGGGTTAGTACACAAACACATAATGGACAATGCTTACCATACCATGGGATCACTTGATCCCTCTCGGTACATCTTATACGCTTTGTGTGTTGATCATCTTGATTTACTCTTTGTCTGAGATCTTGATCAAACTAGTGTCTCTATGACCATTCTTTGGATAATACCTTGAATACCATCTTGGTCATCATATAAACTCCTTGAACCCAACAGATGGACTTCAAGAAGTGCCTATGGACAAATCCTATAAATATAACTTAAGGCAACCATTAACCCATAGGAATTGTCATCAATTACCAAAACCACATATGGAGATATATGCTCTAACAGTCTCCCCCATTTTGGTAATTGAAGACAATCACTTCAAGAGAGTTTATATAAGGAAATAAGCATAACCAAGCGCACACATACAAATAATGCATGCGTGCAAGATGTAAATGCTTACGCAATAAAAGCAAAACCCTCTAAACATAGCCAAAGTAAACTCTCTAAACTTCTCCCCCATTGGCATCGATTGCCAAAATGGACGAAAAGTTTAGAAAGCCAATATAGTAGGTGGTCCTCCAAAAAGTGTGTACTTCTCAGCACATGAGTGCAGAGAAATACCAAAATACAATGATAAGTAGTTGGAGGAAAACAAACTATATTGAGGACCCAAAGATTGCAAATAAAAGGATCGTATGCCACAAAGACATATAAAAATAGAGGCAAGCAATCAAAAGATTCCAGATGGAACAAACAATCATATGGTCCTTCGAACCACATGAATAAAAGATATTATGATAAAGGCAACAGAGTGTTCTATCAAAAACTAGAGAAGCTCCCCATGATTTGTGCACTAATATCAGATTTTTGTATTTGATACACGTGCACAAAATAGGATCGTTGCTCCCCCAAAATGAATAAAAACACACAACGAGTGCAAGAAGATAGATGAGACAATAAGCATATCAATTGCACAAAACAAATGGTTGAGCAACATGTAAAAGAAGCAACTAAGAATAGGCTCAACCAAAGTAATGTGTGTGAGTCATGGCAAAGCACTTGAGAAGACTAAGATAAGGATGAGCATTAGTCATCAACATAGTCTTGATGAAATGAGATACAAAGTGCAATACATATCATTCCCACACATACATACTAGAAAATGGGTTCACAATCTTACTAATAAACAAAATAAGAACCAACGCTTGTGACAACCCATTGTGAAGCTAGGAAGTAAGAACCTTGTCAAGAGGAGGGATACTAATTGAAATGGCAAAACCCTCATCAAGACAAGCATGAGTAAAAATAATCTTCACGGCCAAAGAGTGCATCAATATGTAGGGAAATAAGATACACACTCAAAACAAATACTTTCACGAAGCCACCAAAAACTGAAAAAGGAAATGCAACGATGGACGTGAAAGAAAAGAGGATATCAATTAGAGATGTAACTTCTCTCATGTGTAAAAGATTCTAAGTAGAAGACAATCATGATGATACATATCCACAAAGAAGGATGTACACACGAAATTGTTACAAGAAGGAACAAACTAGATATCCAAAAGGAAGTCATAAATATATCAATGAGATCTTTTGCTTGGAAGCATAGCACATGGCCTAATATTTTCTTATTGTACAATATGAACTTCCAACATACGAACATCAAAGACATCCCGACTAGTAGTAAGACATCATCGTTCGGATGCTTTGAGAAAGCAAACAAGTACTACAAGAACGAATCAAGATATTCATGCCATGATGCAACCTAGAAAAGGAAAGACAGGTTGGGGCCTTTGCAAGAAAAGAATGCATAAAGTGGATACTTGTTACCGAGACAACATTGGATTGATGTAGTAGATAGTTGTTCTTTGATCATCCTAACTTGGCTCCAATAATCACATGGTCTCAACACCTTCCTTATAGGTGAGCCGAGCATCTAATGCATCTCCAGTTGTTCCTGGAATAGCAAAAACAAACAAAATGGTGCCCAAATTCATTGGGACCAAAGAGTTAGAAAACCAGCAATACATAGGACAAACTCCACATACATATGTGCATATAGATATGAATTTGAATTTCATGCACACTTTAGCCAATTTATGACAAGGTGGGGTTTCCCCTATATATTGGGTCAAAGAAGGAAAGCAAGCAAAATAAGTTGTATATAGTAGATATGAATGCTCAAGACTCTCAAGAATGAACTCAACACAAAGTTGATAAGTCACCAAAAGACAAGGTATCAAGTGATAATAAGATCTTAAACAAAAAAAAGGAACTATCACTTGAAGGATATTAATTAAAAGATACCTCAAGGAATGAGATATCCATTGACACATGCCAAATAAAAGGAAACAAGAAATCAATTGAAGGAAAACAAACACGAGGTATCTAATTTCCAAAAGAGAGCTAGGTTCCAACAAACCAAGCCCTCGACAAATTTTCATGATGGCACAAAGCATTATAAAGTGCAAGACTTGCCTCCCATCAACACACACTTGATGGGGATCAAAATATTTTATGATGGGTGAATAAAGAGAGTGTTCTAAAGAAAATAGGATAGCTCCCCCAAGGGACGTGCATTATATAGAATTTGCATTTAAATACAAAAATGCACACGATGGGATCATCATGTTCTCTATATATATAAAAACACTAGACATGTTAAAATAGATCCATAAGAGGCAAGGAAGACAAACGAAACACAAAATCCAATGTAAAGACGATTAGCAATTCCTATCACATGATGGGAATACCAATTGTCAAGGGCAAAAAGTATTTTGGAAGTGATACTCATTGGTAGATCGCAAATATATCCAAGATCATCTTTACCCATAAAACGCAAGCAAATGACACTTGTAGAGCTAACATGCCACCTAGGAACAAGATAATTTACAATATCAACACTAAGTGGCAACACCTCAAATGTACACATTTTCTAGGTTTGTAATATGCACATAGCATATTACTCCCCCATAATGTGATAAACCAACAATATTAACAAGTGGCAAATTGAAACCAACAAGAGATAATTAATGGACCATATAGAATTTGAATTTCTCATGAGTAAGACATACCACATAGAAACTAGATAATCTTGAAATATCAAAACTAAGTGGTATTCCCCATGTATACACATTTATAGGATTGTGAGGTGTGCAAAGCACATCACTCCCCCACAATGAGATAATCCATTAGTCTCTCACAAGAGCCAACAAAAATACAAACAGGATGCAAAAGGCTCAATACAAGACCCACATGTACATGATATGCAAACCAACATACACATACTCGATTACTCAAGATAAGCAAGTTGGAAGCACAACATATACAAACGTATGCAAGGTACAAAACCACAACATGCAAAGGGGCAAGCACCTAAACAATGTAAACAGTTGAAGTACAAGTTACCGTAAGGAGGCACATTGGATATAAGATAGAAACTCGATAATCCAACTGACTTAGCTTGAGATGATATGAATGATGAATACCCCTTAATTCTTCATTATGTATCCAAGTCTCTAATGTCCTCCATAGTCACCTATTGATCAAGTTTGAGCTTGTTCGTCCCCAACTACGTTGGGTCCTAAGAGGTTAATCACAATAGGCTTGGCAACCCAAATGGTTCTTTTCTTGACACCATTTTGAGTACCAACAAACTAGGCAAACACATTACCAACCTTATCCTTCCCAAGGGAATAGATATCATCAATAGTGATTGGGTTGGATAAGTTACCTCTTGTGCAAGACGAAGCGACGTGACCCTTCTCACGACATAAGTAGCAACATCTACCCTTTGCTTTCTTCCCAGTTGATTTCTCACCTCGGGGAGTGTTGGCTTGGGTCTTATTGGGAAGAGGCCTACCTTCAACTTGTAGCTGAATATGTGATTGAGTTTGTGGCCGCTTCCCTTGTTGCTTGTGACTTTGAGACTTCGTCTTCAGAGGGCAAGATCTAACATGGTGCCCTTTAACTTTGCACTTGAAGCAAATGATTTTGGCCGAACTCTTGACTTGTTCTAGGCCCCTCTTGTTCTTGTTTGAGTTTACTCCAACATCATTTTTGTCATTCGGAGATGTTTGCTCACACATGACGTTGTTGAGTGTGGACATCCCTTCATGACACTGTTCCAAGTCTTTCTTCAAAGAAGTGACTTGGGCCTTGAGCTCTTCGATTTCCTCTCACGGTTAGTATGAATGCAATTACTAGAGGAAGTGTAAGCTTCAATGTTAGAGCAACAAGGCAAGGAAAGTAATTCATCACACGAGGTAGCAACATTATGAGTAGACGAATTACGAGGACTAGCACATGGAAATATAGTACTTTGACTAGAAGTAGTTCCATTGTCCACATGAGGCTCACTTGATGTTACCTTGGTGATGATAGCCTCATGAGCTAACTTTTGCACATTATGGGATGTTAGAAGATCGGCATGAGAGCTTGTGAGCATTACATGGTTTTCTTCCAACTTCCCACAATTGCTAGTTAGTAAATCAAGTTGAGCACGTAGCTCAACATTCTCCTTCAATGTTGATACTTCAAAAGAGATAGGGTTAGGTGTACAAGTATCATCAACAATATGAGAGGAGTAAGTAGCGATTAGAGACTTATCATGAGTAGATTGAAGCTCCTCATAGATCTTAGAGGTTTTGACGAGCTCTCCCTTGACATTCTTGCATTCAAGGAGAAGGACCTCAAAATCCCTTTTAAGTTTATCATGAGTAACTTCAATCTCTCCTTTTGAAGATCTTAAGTCTCTACATGCTTGATGACTCTTCTCAAGTTCATGTTCAAGTTGTTCACTTTTAGCTTGTTCATGATTAAGTGAATCATTACACTTTTCTAAGTAAGCAAGAACATCTTGGAACCTTTGAAGAGCGTTATTTTTAGCTTTATGAAGAATTTTACTGATCACATATATATTTTCAGTCAAGGCATCATCATCATCCTCATTGCAAATATCATCGTTATTGCACAGGGAAGATGATACCTCATTATTACCTCTTGCCATGAGGCACATGTGAACTGGAGGAGTTGATGATGATTCTTTTGGTGAATCAGATTCTTCATTAGTCAAAAGTACTTCATATTTCTTGATTTCCCCTAAATGATTAGTCATAGAACAACTAGGGAGAAACAAGATATTTTGATCAAGAGGACACGGGAGAGCAGGCATATCACCACAGACATTTGTCGAGGGATCTTTAGGTGAAATGCATGACCTATCAGCACAATAATTTACACTATGTGTGGTGCTAGATATGCTCATGTCCATAGAGGCTATGCCATTTTCATCAACATATATTTCTTCACTCACCATGTCATTACCTTGTGAGATTGAAGATGCTGAGGTGTGCAAGCAATCGGATATGGAAGTAGTGGTGGACTCTTTATGACCGAAAAGAGTGAAGAGCTCATGCACCATCTCCTTCATCATAATATCTTCTTCATCAAGATTGGACCCTCCATATATATCTTCAAGTTTAGTCCAAACTTCATGAGCTGACTTGCAAGTCGAGATAGACTTAAACACTTCAGGACTTATGGTTCGATGAATGGCAAGAAAAGCCTCACAATCAAGATACATTTCATTAGTAGATGAAGATGCATCATCCTTTTTGTCGGCAATCCCTACAAGAACAATTCGTAAAGTATTTGGGCCCATGGCCCGAAAGTGATGAAGCATACGGATTCTCCATAGGGTATAATTTGTGCCATCAAAGTCAAAGGTGTCATTGTGCACTAATCCAATAGTCGACATCAATACTCTCTAGGTCGTGAAACCTAATTAAAGAGAGATCTTGCTCTGATACCAATTGAAAAGACCTCGATGACGCCTAGAGGGGGGGGGTGAATAGGCTATTTAAAAACTTCTTCGGATTTGGCTTGAACCTAATGCGAAAAATAAACTAAGAGGGTACTTGTCAAGCACAAATCCTAAATGTACTAGGCACTGCAACTTGTATCAACAACACGATCTACCAAGATGGACACAATACAGTTACTAACAAGCACAAGTAAGTTACACAAACTTACTTGAGCTATGTCACACGACAAGTAGGTGAACGACACAAGATACTAGATCACACTATATCACACGATATATCAAAAGCTGCAAGTGTGAACGTGTGGATATAGAGGGTATGCTTGAATGATTAATCTTGTACAAGAAATAGCCAACACAATATAATGAGCACAACCAATATGCAATGTATGTATGGTCAAGTAACACAAGTAAACCACAAGTAAGGAGTTAGGGTTAAGGATAACCAAGGTCACTGAGACGAAGATGTATCCCGATGTTCACTTCCTTGGAGGTAAGCTAGTCACCGTTAGAGAGGTGGATGTTACCACGAAGGCACACCAACGCCACGAAGGCTCACCCTATTCTCCCTTTGAGATAACACCACGAAGGCGTTTCTCAACCACTAGTGGTAAGCCTTTGAGGTGGCCTCCAAACCCTCACAAACTTTTCCGGGGGTAATCACACGAATTGATTCCTCTCCGAAGAACTCCTACCGCCTAGGAGTCTCCAACCTCCAAGAGTAAGAAGATCACGGGGAATTCTCAAAACTTGCTCAAATCTCAAATAGCTTGGGTTAAGAGGAGGAGAGGGAGACGATCTATCTTTTGATTGGAACAACTCTCAAAGGGGCTCACAAATGCTCTTGGGATCTAAGATTTGGTGTGAGCAAATGTGTGTGAGGTAGAAATGTGTTCTTATGAGGATAAGGCTGTGTTGGGCACCCTCCCACGAAGTGGGAGGGGGTATTATAGTGGGGAGAGAAAAACAGCCGTTGGGGACACTTTAAGTCACAGAGGGGTCGGACATCCGGCAGTTCACGGATGTCCGGGCGTCCACAAGGGGTCGGACGTCCGACAGCGGTCGGACGTCCGAGGGCTGTAAATATATCTGGAACCACTGTGGAGTTGAACAGGGACCGGACGTCCGGAGAAGGCCGAAAGTCCGAGTTATTCGACTCAAACTTCTCTGGTGCAAGATTCCGGATTTCCGAAAGGGGACGGACGTCCGGCCCTCGGACGCCCGGAGGGAGCCGGAAGTCCGAGTTATATGTCTCAAGTTTCTCTGGTGCAAAGCTGCGGATTTCCGAAGCTGGTCGGACGTCCGGCCCTCGGACGTCCGGAAGGAGCCGGATGTCCGAGTTATATGGCTCAAGTTTCTCTGGTGCATAGTTTCGGATTTCCGAAGCTGGTCGGACGTCCGGGCCTCGGACGTTTGGAGGAGGCCGGATGTCCGGGCCTCGGACGTCCCGAGGAGGCAGGATGTGCGAGGCACTCGTCCTGTTTTCTGATAACAGCAGAGCATCGGAGATGTGGTAAGAGCAGAACAGTGGATATCTAGTTTGAGCAAGTTCATCACAAAACCTGTGATCCCCTCTTAATAGTGCAGGATCCCTAAAGACTCAAGAATTATAAACGGGGTACCGATGATCCATACTTGAGTGTATACTTTTATTCCCTGATCATCACTCCGCACCACTAACGTCAAAGGAACTGATACCTTTGAGTTAGCCCTTTCACTTGAGCTTGATGTTGTTGTTCCTTCTTGTCTCAAGTTGAAAACAAGACATGATGAAGTCTTCAAGCAGCTCTCCCATCACTACAAGGAATATGCTAATACACGACGCTATTTTTTCGTCGCTACATCGTCACGGTTTTTAATTTACGGTGATCTCACGACGAAAAACCAAGCGTCGAAAACGGAGCGTCAGAAATGAACAGCAACGACGTTTTGAACAAAATCGTCGTAACTTTTACGACGATTCTTGGATTGTCGTAACCTTTACGACGATCCTAAATCATCGTTGGCAATCAAACCCAGTCCTACGTGGCAAAATTACGATGAAATCAAAACGTCATGGTTGAAATCAGCCCAACCCATTTCAATTGATCAGATGGGCTGATTTTATTATTTTAGGCTTTTTTATTGGGCTTCTTTTTGGGCCTTAGCCTATTTATAGCCACTTTGAATTTTATTTTTTTCGAATTTTAGTTTATGGCCTTTTACTTTCTATTGATTTTTTTGGCCATTTTATTTTTGTACTGGTCCAACATGTCATGGTGATCTCAAAGTTTTGGCAAATTTTGGGCCTCGAGATTTTTACATTTTGATCTGTAGCATTATGAAGGCACAAATATATCTGATCCAATACAGGTGAGAGCACAAACTTAGAATCAACCTAAATTTAATACTAATATATTGTCTTTGACCATTTTCAATCCAAGAATGAATTTCAAATATAACTAAGAACACATAAAATTGATCAAATATATGACTAAATAAATCTATTACAATCTTTACAACACAGATGTGCTACAATATGCTACTCTAAACCGAGTAAAACTTCACAGCTTCACAGATGTGCTACAATATGCCACGGAATCGGTCGATGTACGGGTTCACGGTCCGCCCGATCTTCGCCCACGCGCTCTGGTGGTAGCTGGATGTCACAGGCGCGCGGTACATCATCTTCAGCACCTGAATAATAACAGACGAGCAAGCCAGGAAAAACGACCAGTAAGTGAAGATGCATTGGAAAAGCAACTATCCGCATAACAAAGTTGCAGGTGCTAAAGGAAGTGCCGCTAGCTGAAGATTGATGGTTGTTAGGTTGTTAGGTGTACACTCAGCAATGGCTTGAAACATGCCACAAAACACATCAAATTGTGCCTCATGTTATTCCCCAGCTATGTAGTGAATGCATGGAAGCAGTAAGAACATATATAAAGATCAGATGTGCAGAAGATAACTTACGTTCCAGTACATGAATGTCTGCATGAAGTTGCGCCGCCACCTGCAAGATAACAAGGTGTTGTAAGTCATAAGATGCATTAACTAAGATGAAATAAAGTCTCCATGATTCCAAGGGAAATCAGATCAACATACAAGAACAGCGATATGATCAGAAGAAACCCCAAGGCAAGTTCGGCATTTGAGCTAAGAAGGCTGAGCGTGGTGTTGTTTGTCTCCACCCAAAGGCAAGGCTCTTCCAAGTATCCCCTAAACAACATAACAGAAATTCAGAGATAATTCGACAGATAACTACAGGGCAGTGGAGACTGGTTGCGCCGCAAACTACACAAATGAATTTCAGAGATAGTTCGACAGATAACTACCTATAGAAAGACGAGCGAGAAAAGTTACGCCTTAGGAATCTGGCAACATGATAAAGCGCCCAACAGAACACAGGTAGGGCAGCAACTGTGAAATAAAAAAAGAAGATCAAAACTTCTAAAACATATATATGGAAGTTTCAGAAAACAGATATCAGAATCATGAACTTGCAAGAGAAAAGCTATATATTACTCTTTAAGTGCAGCTGAGATGTGACGAGCAACAGAGAGAACATTAAATGGATAAAATCCTTGGCTCCAAGTACTGACTGCAACCAACTCTGAATTGCAGGCATGTTCAATTCTCTTGGTTTCTTCATGCACAACAGGAAAAAAGGTGAATTAGATCAACTGGGTCATCAGGGCGAGAAACACAACAAAAATAGGATGGACCATTCAAGGTTCAGGTAGGAAGGTATTTTACCCCATAAGTACTGTATAAAGAGTATCCTGAGGAGAGGACTGTTCCCAGCAATGAAAGCTTGCAAGCTCTGTCTGCAAGATGTTTTGGCAAGATCGGAAGCATTCCCAGACCAACAACAACCAGTACCTGATCAGATGGAAAAGTTTGAGCATGTCATGTTCAACTACAGTGCACCAACAAGCAAGAGATAAAGGTAAGAACAAGGGTAACATGCACAAGTGATGTAAGGAAACCATTGTGATAGCATTTATATATAAGAGATGATTTTCCAATGCAGAATGAAGGTGTTGATAAGGAGAAGACTAAAAAGGGAGATGCCATGTCAGGTTGTCTGCAAGGATCGCCGTAATTGTAGGAGCAAACTAGGTTGTCCACAAGGACCGTCGTAATTGTAGGAGCAAACTAGGCTGTCCACAAGGACCGCCGTAATTGTAGGAGCAAACTAGGCTGTCCACAAGGACCGCCGTAATTGTAGGAGCAATCAGAACCAATGAATTTGCTCCTTTCAGCAAATATTACACAATTATGCATTCATACAGTGAAGAGAAAGGTGTCTTCTTCCTTACCCAGGCATTTACAGAGAAATGTATAGTCCGTGCATCGAAACGTAAAGGATTTGCAGCCCCGGCTTGTGGTGCTGCTGGTGGCGGGGCAGCTGATCTGGAACTAGAACCTACACACATGATATTGATATGTATGAACTCAGGTGTCAAACACAGTCCATGAAATCGTTGGATCTTATATGGCTAGTAAAAGTGCAGTATGTTTTACCTGAATTGCGAGCCCTGACATTCTCACTGGATGCTGAAGGTGAAGACCTTATGCCTGGCCTGCTCGGCTGAGTGCAACCAGTGGTTGACATAGGCTCGACCACCAAATCACGATCCTATCAAGTCAAGAAAGCACACCAAACAGATTTAGATATTATGATGCTTTGCAGGATTGTAAAGACTGTTGCTAGTATTTCCGTGACGGCAACATGAGAGTTCTAACTGTATATTGTGCCTGAAATTTCCCCATCATTTTGGAAGGTGGGGATCCAGAATTTTTCACAGATACTGTATGAACGCCTATTCAGAATATTTGGTAGTACTGGATTTTTAATGTTACTGATAAACTTGGTGAAATTTGTAATCTGTCAGTATGAATTCAACTCAGTATGAATTCCTATTCATGAACCTTAAAACAATGAGATAAGAGTACCTGACTTCCCTTTGAATGTTAGAGTATTTGTGGTGGTGGCGTGAGGCTGGGTGCTAGTCCAGACAGTTTCAGGATTCAGCCTCAGCAAAATGCAATGTTTTAAAAGATACATTACATAGTGAAGCATTCTCTCACAGCAATAAGATTCATTAATCTCTTCTTTTTATATGATCGGTCCATGTTAGTAGATACGGCCAAAATTTTATTCTAATAATGTTTAGACCATACCAGAAGCCCATTTGTTCGGTTGTAACCTGAGTGTGTTTTAGCACGAATAGGATGATGTGTAGAAGACTCACGGGTATTAGATCAAAGGTGACCACCTCAGGTTGTGAATTATGGCTAACAATAAACTGAAAATAAAAGCATACAAATATGAATGTAGACAGCAATAACCTCTGATAGAAAGTTGGACAACACTTACCCATGCGTAATAGAAAAACCTCTATTAAGACATTGTCCACTCATTACTGTAAACATCTATCAGGCCATTGTGTGACTCATTACTGTAAACGGTCGATTGATGTACTGAATTAGCTCATCAAAAGCAACATGACAACAATGGAAATATTGTATCAATTCACAAGTTCACATATGAACACCAAGTGAAACAGAAATGAGTGAGTGATGGGATCAAATTCACTTGGCTGAACAGATGTACTAGAGATGGAGAACAATTGTTTACCCAGTACACCCCAAATACGGGCCTCCTTCATGCAGCAAAAGCCCCTGATCCTTTTTTCCAAGCAGTAAGGCCACAACTGACAGTAGCGACACACAGAACGACCCGCGAAAGGCAAAGAAAGAGAGCGAAGCAGCCTAGCAAGATTTGAGGACAACGAGGTAGCTGTTGCCGATCCCGGCCCCCACGCGGCCGACGATGTGGAGACGGCCGTCGGAGGCCTCGAAGACGTCGCGGCCGACATTGGTGCCCGACCGCACGACGAGCGCGAAACCCAACTTCTCGGCCACGAGTGCCATGGGTTTGCCCTCGACAGCCACCGCATCGGAAGCGGGCGCGGACAAACAAGTATGGCTCTATTGAACAGAGCAGGGTAATGAGTGCAACTGATAATGATTGGATAAAGAAGTTTCAACTACCTAATAGGTTTGTACACCAAACTTGACACGGGCACAACTCACCCTGAAGTTGACAAGGTTACCGCAATATGGTTTTTGATGAAGCTCAAACATTTCACGTCAATGATGTTAGTATTATGTCAGAGCAAGATTTTATATATACTTAAACTTGTTTCTAGTTTATCTTCAAGATCACAGTTGGCGACTTGATTTCGCACAAGGAGCATGGGAAATTATTTTCAAGAACTACCAATTATTTATTCCTATTAATCATGGTTGTGGTTGCAGTTGTACTACCGAATCAAGATACTCAGTTCAAGCAAGCCATTAGAGACTCTGCTCATACTAACTGACTGAGTTGGTGATGTAGTAGACGACGATGGCGGCGGCGGCGGCGCGGTAGTACATGGGCGCCAGGCTGTGGTACCTCTCCTGACCGGACGTGTCCCAGATTTAGAACTTGACCGTCTCGTCGTTGACCGCCAGGGTCTGCGAGAAGAAGGCGGCTCAGATGGTGGATTCCTGCGGCCGGCCAAACGCACCAGCAAAACAAAATCAGCACACACAAACAGACAGGTCATGGCCAGTTTGCAGCACAGCCTGGGGCATGTGAAGGAAGGGAAGGGAAGGGCGAGGGAGGTGTCCTGGAACTCGACGAACTGGCCCTTGACGAAGCGGAGCACCAGGCTGGACTTGCCCACATCCCCTAGAAGTACCTGGCCATCGATCCAACACCACATGAGCATATATCGGAAAACACAACACAGGTCCTTGATTGGATCGAGGGCACGGAGCGGCAGGAGCGAATTGCAACAGGGCTACTACCGCCCAAACGCGTGGACCGGAAATAAAATAAAATAAGAATACAAAATCCAGCCTGCCGCCGGAGGAAACGACGGGAACGGGGCGGAGGACGGAGGGAAAGGGGGCGGGGGGGGGGGGTGCTCACCAGCTTGGCGTTGCGGATCTTGCTGCCGCCGGTGCCGGCGCCAGTGTTGGCCGCCATGGGGTGGATAGGGCAGGGGTTGGGGGACCTCCGGCCGGCGGGATCCGATTAATCGATTGGGGGAGGGGATGGAGGGGGCGGCGAATCTGGGGAGAAAGGAACTCTGGTGGCGACGGACGGACGGATGATGAGGAGGACAGATTGATCGAGAGGAGAAAGTTTGGGACTTCTCTTCTTGGCGACTCGCGTGTGTGACACACAGAGAGGGAGAGAGATGCTGCGTTGTGTTCTTGCATGCCGCGCTGCGAGGAGATGGGGACGAGGGAGTACTAGATCAGGAGGGAGGCGGGGACGGGGAAGAGGTGGCGGCGATGAGGAGATGGGGACGAGGGAGGACTGGATCAAGAGGGGGGCAGGGACGGGAGGAGGAGGTGGTGGCGGCAAGGGGATGGGGACGAGGGAGGAATGGTGTGATGGGGGGAGGGGTCGATGGGATCTGAGCTAGGGTTTGGGCTGCGGGTGGGGTTTTTTTTTTTCATTTTTTTTCCTGTAGATACATGGATGGATGGATGTGAGATGGTGAGATAAATGGATGGATGGATGGGTGCCATGTCATCGATCCGTAGGAAGAGTTCTGATTGGTTCGAAAAATCATTGATTTAAAATAGTTTCCAAGTAGTAAAAATAGAGGAATTTTGTGAAACATCTATCAAAAATATTTTGCAAAAGGGCATCACACAAATTTTTACAAGAGTTAGATCACATTTTATGGATGTGGACCACATTTTTCTTCATATATGATCCAAAGTATTTATGAGATTTTTTCAATTTTTTTTGAAATGATAGAATAGTAGGTCGCTTCACAAACTAGGATGAGATCGGATAGAATGGACCCACGAGTGACATGTCAACATAGTTAGAACATGTTACGACATTTTTGTAATCATCGTAAAAGTTATGACGATCTCATCTTATGCGGTTACGACGTTTTTGACTCACATCGTCGTAATTTGTATGTATATTTGATCACCTCAAATGGTTTACGACGATCTCGGATGAAATCATCATATATTTATGATGAATTCATCAACGACATCTTAAAAAACGTCATGTATAAGCATATTTCTTGTAGTGCATACACAATGTGGAAAGCCTAGCTTATGTATTCGTCTTCATTTGTCCACCATGTGAACATCCACAAGAATCAAGCATGTAGTGCTCAGGAATTCTTATCTTGATCTTGTCCTTGTTAGAACATGAGCTTGTCCTTATCAACACATGATCATTAACAATAGTTTCAATGATATATTCGTGCTGATCCACTTGAACTTGCACACCACAATCTTGATGACGATCACAACTTGACGTCATCCTTCATGGGTTGTATGAGATCTTCCTTTTGACGCAAGCCCATGGAAGCACACCTAACCCCCACATAGGACTCTCACAAAGACCATGGGTTAGTAAACAAACACGTAATGGACAATGCTTACCATACCATGGGATCACTTGATCCCTCTCGGTACATCTTATACGCTTTGTGTGTTGATCATCTTGATTTACTCTTTGTCTGAGATCTTGATCAAACTAGTGTCTCTATGACCATTCTTTGGATAATACCTTGAATACCATCTTGGTCATCATATAAACTCCTTGAACCCAACAGATGGACTTCAAGAAGTGCCTATGGACAAATCCTATAAATATAACTTAAGGCAACCATTAACCCATAGGAATTGTCATCAATTACCAAAACCATATATGGAGATAAGCTTTAAGTAGGCTGAGACGAGGATGACGACACATCCACAGAGGCATCCACAGAACGTGAATGACGAGTGTAACACTGAGGAAAATATGGAACAATGGAAGGAGGAATCACCAAGGTAGAATCGGGGAGTGGCGACGAAGAAGTCACCGCAGATGAAGGTGCAGAATCTGGTGACATGCTAGGCGAGGAGACCGTGGAAGATGGTGGCGACAAATCGACTGGAGGTGGAGAAGCAGAATGAGCGGAACGAATAGGCAAAGGCTCGACGGGTGTGATAGGTGTGTCAGGAAAAGTGAGGAAAGAGATATCCTCCACTGAAAAGGTCAAGGAAGATGGGCGTGGGTAGAAGGGACGAGACTCATCGAAAGTCACATCCCGAGAGATACGCATCCGACGACCGATAGGATCCCAACAACAATAGCCCTTGTGCTCATCACTATAGCCTAAGAAGGCACACTCAACAGACTGAGTGGTCAGTTTGGTGCGTTCGCGGGGGGCAAGAAGAACATAGCAGACACGACCAAACAAGCGAAGCATCGAATAATCGGGAGAACGATCAAAAAGACGCTCGAAAGCACCCTGTAGAGCAGCGGAAGGTTGGAGATTGATGAGATAGGTGGAGGTGGAGACGGTCTCAGCCCAAAAATGAGGTGGGAGAGAGGCAGCAATCATCAATGCACGAGCCGTCTCAAGAAGATGACGATTCTTGCGCTCAGCCACGCCATTCTGAGCGTGAGCACCAGGACAAGAGAATTGAGAGAGAGAGTCCCTTGCTTAGCAAGAACACCATGCAACATCTTAGAGATATACTCACCAGCGGAGTCGGCATGAAACACACGAATGGGAGAAGAGAACTGAGTATGAACTATGGCAGCAAAACGCTTATAAATAGACAACACCTCACTACGAGAAGTCATGAAATAAAGCCATGTGTCACGAGAGAAGTCATCTATGAAAATAATATAGTATTTATGACCCCCTTTCAAAGCGAAGGGAGTCGGACCTCTTACATCGGAATGAACTAAATCAAAAGGACGCTTAGACACTGACTCACTATGTGGATATGGTAACTGAATCTGCTTGCCAAGACGACAACCCTGACACTCTAAAGATACATCTCCTGAGACAGACCCCAGAAGACCTTGACGAACTAACGACGACAAACGAGAACCACACAAATGACCAAGTCGATGATGCCACTGCTGGAAGGAACCAGTAGACGAGGCGACCAAAGTGGAAGAACTGGCGATAGAGTGGGCAGCGGAAGGAACATGAAGCCAGTCCAACTCCCAAAGACCCTGAGAATCACGGCGGCGAGGGCCAGCCCCAACCTAAGTGTGCGCGCGACGGTCCTCGACAGAACAAGAGTCAAGGTCAAGGATGATGCGACAATCAGAATCAGGAAGTTGACCAGCGGAAAACAGATTCATGGTAAGTCGAGGAACATGAGCAACATCAGGAAGAGAATAAGAAGGAGTGGTAAGATTGCCTCTACTAACGACAGAAAGGGGAGTACCATCAGCGGTGAGGACATGAACAGGAGAATCAAGCGGTCGAAGAGAGGACAGAGTGGAAGAATTAGAAGACCTATGAAAGGAAGCTCCAGAATCCAGAACCCATGGGGATGTACATGACTGTGTAGAAGGTGGTTGCTTAGTGCGCGAAGCCTCCGTCACAGAACCAGCAGTACCCGTCGAGGAAGAACCTGAAGCAGCGAGCAGACGCTTAAGTCCCAGAATATCCTGCTCAGTCAAAGCGATGGCTGAAGCTGTCGAGGTAGATGACGAAGTCTCTATAGATGATGATCGCACCTTGCAAAAGTGTTTCTTCTTCGTGTAGCACTGGGACTCAATATGACCATCATTGTTGCAGTAGCCACAATGTGGACGGGGGCGACCCGAGCCTCCAGAAGGAGTGGGCAAGAGCGGCGGAGCACTCGAGGGAGAAGTGGTCGGTGCAGCACGTGGCATAGAAGGAGCCCGAGCAGCGAGCACCGAGGGAACCTCCAGCAAACCAGCACCACGTAAGAGAGTCTCCTCAGCACGAATCTCAGAAAAGTGCCTCCATGAGATAAATACGGCCACGAGCAAACAACTGAGCACGTCGGGGCTCAATCTCCTTACGGAGCCAAGACAGGAACTCGTAGACGCGATGAAACTCCTAGTTGGCCTGGACAGCTTGGCTCCAGGGGCAAGTACGACAACCAACAGTGTGGAGAGAATTGAGCTGGCGCCAGATAGCAGAACTCTATGCATAGAAGTCATCAATAGTAGAGTCACCCTGCTGAAGAGCATGCTCCTGACAAATCACAGAGAGGTATAAGGCATCACCAGAGGGCTGATAGCGCTGACGAAGGCGGGTCCACATCTCAGATACAGTAGGAAGGCCCAGAAACTCAGAAGCAAACTAAGGCAGAACACTAGCAGTGAGAACAGTTGCAGCACGAGCATCATCATCAAGCCACTGGGTGTAAACAGTCAGAGCACCACGATACACCTGAAGTGCCTCCTCATAAGCCAAGACCTTCTCATCATAAGCACTCACATCGGCCTCATCAGCAAGCTTAGTCGCATCCTTTGCGGCCTGAGGAGCATCCGCAGGAAGAGCCGGTGGGGTCGGTAGAGTGGGAGCCACAAGAGGAAACGGACATGGCGGACAACAGACCTCGCCAGAAAGAAAACCCCATAGGTGGATGCCACGCATGTGAATGCGCATGAAGCCAATGAACTCGGTGTAGTTAGTGCCATCAAAGATCACTGGACAACGAGGAACAGCAACGTAGCCGGATGCAGCAAACATTTTTTTTAATCAGAGATCACGGTCCAATCGAGATCAGGACGGGCTCCAGCGGTAGGTGGTGGAAGCAGCAGGATCCCAACAGCGGCTGGATCCGATCCGATCAGGAGTGCAGAAGGCGGCGTGACCTGGAGGAGCAGAAGGCGACGCAACCTAGAGATCCAGCGCGATCAGGAGAGAGCAGAGCTGAGGTGTGGTGGCTCGACCTGGAGACAGCGTGGCGGACTGGAGAGGGCGACGAGATGGTCCCCTAGCAATCTGGCGCGAGGGGAGCGACTGGAGACGACGCGGCGGATCTGGCACGACCTGGAGACGGCGTGGCTGATCTGGCGTGACCTGGAGACAGCGCGGAGGACTGCCGAGGGCGGGATCTGACGAGAACCAGGAACGGAGGAAGGGAGAACCAGGAACGGCGACGAGATCCGGCGGATTTGGGGGAGGAGAACCAGGAACCACCACGGGATCAAATCAGATCGAGGAGCACGAGTTGCGCGTGCGAAAAAAAGAACCTAGGGCTCTAATACCATGTTAGGAATAAGCAATTTAGATTCCCATGAGGCCATAGGCCGGTATATATACATGTGCAGGTGGTGGACGATATGCAGGAAACCCCTTATATATTGGGATAAATACAAAACGGTACATGACTTATATTATAACTCTAACACTACGCACGACAGTTCTTCCGAAGTCTTCGTGTCTGGACGAATGAGCGCAGGGCGGTGGCTCTGTTTGGCGCCGTGGTGGCGCCGATCATCTTGCACGGAGCTTTCGGTGGAGATGTCAAGTCATGCCCGGTCGAGAGGTGCTACGCTGTGTCATGCCTGGTCGGCAGGTGCTACGCACGACAGATCTTCCAGAATCTTAGCGTCTGGACTGACTAGCCGTGGTGGCGTCGACGGATGGATGGACTGGCAAGGATGATACAGATCGCTCTCCTGAAGATGGGTCAGTGGCATGATGATGATGGCGTCTAAAACGTGTGCATGTGGTGTACGCTTTAGGTTTGCTGCACCAGCTGTTGATTTCGATACGCTATGTGGATGGATCGGTGACGACACCGGTTTTAGATATGGGGAGTGAGAGCACTCCACATTATCGAGTTTCGTAGGTGTGAGTGGTGGCTTCAGATGGTTTGATGTATGTTCTTGTTAGACCTATGTTGAATAATTAATAAAGATGGTCGTATGCATCGATTGATGCAGAGGCCGGGGGTTTGAACCTCCTTTTCCAAAAAAATATATTAATATGTAGATTCGGCGCCCTCGTGCCCGGATCTGATGAGGTGGTGAGCGCACGGCCGTGGGGGAGGCTTCTGCGGTGGCGGAGGTGAGTGCCATGAAGGTGCTCATGGCGCTCGACATGTGGCTACCGGCAGCAAGGGGCAGCTTGGGCGCGGCGGGGGCGCTAGTATTCTTCGATGGGGTGGCAGCAAGGGGCAGCGGCGCACAGAGGGCGGACAACGCAGTTTTGCTGTGACGACCGCGCCACTGCACAAGGGGCTCGAGAGCGATGGTTCTGGGGTCGAGCAGTGGGCCAGCTGGGTGTGCTGCTTGGACCGACGGCTCTAGGCAGCGACCGACGAGTTTTTTTGCTTCAAGGTCTGACTGTTGGAAATATGCCCTAGAGGCAATGATAAATAGTTATTATTATATTTCCTGTTTAAAGGTAATTGTTTATTATCCATGCTATAATTGTATTGAATGAAAACATAGATACATGTGTGGATACATAGACACAACAATGTCCCTAGCAAGCCTCTAGTTGGCTAGCCAGTTGATCAAGGATAGTCAAGGTTTTCTGGCTATGTGCAAAGTGTTGTTGCTTGATAACTGGATCACATCATTAGGAGAATCATGTGATGGACTAGACCCAAACTATGAACGTAGCATATTGATCGCGTCGTTTTATTGCTATTGTTTTCTGCGTGTCAAGTATTTGTTCCTGTTACCATGAGATCATATAACCCACTGGCACCGGAGGAATACCTTGTGTGTATCAAACGTCACAACGTAACTGGGTGACTATAAAGGTGCTCTACAGGTATCTCCCAAGGTGTCCGTTGGGTTAGTATGGATCAAGACTGGGATTTGTCACTCCGTGTGACGGAGAGGTATCTCGAGGCCCACTCGGTAATACAACATCACACACAAGCCTTGCAAGCAATGTGACTAAGTGTAAGTCATGGGATCTGGTATTACAGAACGAGAAAGGAGACTTGCCGGTAACGAGATTGAAATAGGTATGCGGATACCGATGATCGAATCTCGGGCAAGTAACATACCTAAGGACAAAGGGAATGACATACGGGATTGCCTGAATCCTTGACACTGAGGTTCAACCGATAAGTTATTCGGAGAATATGTAGGATCCAATATGGGCATCCAGGTCCCGCTATTGAATATTGACCGAGGAGTACCTCGGGGCATGTCTGCATAGTTCTCGAACCCGCAGGGTCGGCACACTTAAGGTTTGGCGATGTTTTAGTATAGTCTAGTTATATGTGTGGTTACCGAATGTTGTTCGGAGTCCCGGATGAGATCACGGACGTCACGAGGGTTTCCGGAATGGTCCGGAGACGAAGATTGATATATAGGATGACCTCATTTGATTGCCGGAAGGTTTTCGGGCATTACCGCGAATGTACCGGGAGTGACGAATGGATTCCGGATGTTCACCGGGAGGGGACCAACCCACCCGGGGAAGCCCATAGGCCCTAGGGGTGGTGCACCAGCCCTTGGTGGGCTGGTGGGACAACCCAATAAGGCCTATGCGCAAGAGATAAGAAAATCAAAGAGAAAAGAAAAAAAAGAGGTGGGGAGGAAGGGAAGGACTCCACCTTCCAATCCTAGTTGGACTAGGATTGGAGGTGGACTCCTCCACCTCCTTGGCCAGCGCACCCTTGGGGTCTTGGACCCCAAGGCAAGCCTCCCCTCCCCTCCTCCTATATATAGTGGAGTTTTAGGGCTGATTTGGCACAACTTTTGCCACGGCAGCCCGACCACAAACACCACGGTTTTTCCTCTAGATCGTATTTCTGCGGAGCTCGGGCGGAGCCCTACAGAAGTAGATCCTTCACCACCACCGGAGCGCCGTCACGCTGCCGGAGAACTCATCTACTTCTCCGTCTTGCTTGCTGGATCAAGAAGGCCGAGATCGTCGTCGAGCTGTACGTGTGCTGAACGCGGAGGTGTCGTCCGTTCGGCACTAGATCAGAGCAGATCGTGGGACGGATCGCGAGACGGTTCGTGGGATGGTTAGCGGGGCGGATCGAGGGACGTGACGACGTTCCACTACATCAACCGCGTTTCTTAAACGCTTCCTGCTGTGCAATCTACAAGGGTACGTAGATCCAAATCTCCTCTCGTAGATGGACATCACCATGATAGGTCTTTGTGCGCGTAGGAAATTTTTTGTTTCCCATGCGACGTTCCCCATCACTGACATGGTGGCGGCTCTAGGCAGCGACCGACAGGGTGATTGATGCATGGAAGTGCGCGAGGGAAGGTGGACTGATGGATTGGTTGTCGACCAGAGGATTTCGAGGGTTGGATGAAAACCTGTTTCTGGCCATGGCTAGAGCCTGTGACGGCGGCGTCCGTGGATGCCGTAACCTTTTTGAAGGCGTCGACGGGATGCTCTCTCTTCCTCTGCGAGGGACAACTCCGGGGAAACTCCAGACCTGAGGGTCGGTCGTTGGTCGCATGTTGACGTCGTTCCCCTCTTGAGGGCATCGATTTTGGAGATTAGTCCAGTTAGAGGGACCAGTCATCAGTGGGGTCTTGAGAGGTTGGGTGATGGAAGGCGTTGTTACGGCGTCGAGGTCCTGTGGCTGCGATGATGGGGCAAGTGAAGTCAGAAGCGTTGCGGTGGTTGCGGTAGTCGGCTCTTGTCCGACGTCCGTGAGATTACCTCGGTTTGTTTGTTGCTGTGAAGTTGGAGCTGCGGCGGCAGGGCCTTGTGGCAACAATGACAGGCAGCGGGTCGTTCGTTCGATGGTCTTTCACGGCGCCAGTGTGTCATAGTTCTTCTTTGCATCTCTCCTTCAGAGTCGGAGCTGCGTTGCCCTCGATGCAGGTGGCTGAGTTCTGGCACGAATCTTCATGTGTTTCTACACCCCCTCTATGGTGAGTGTTGGGTCGGTGTTCGTCCGCAGCAAAGTCGGAGTCGCTTGCTCGGTGATTAGAGATGACAATGACGACTCCTAGGGGATAAGTGATGACGGTGACGCGTGTGTGCTAGCTCGGCAAGGCATTCTTTGGATAGGTGTGTGAGATATCAGAGTGTGCAGCTAAGCGGTTTGTGACGGTTTTCATCCGGTTCTTCGTTAATTAACCGGGCAATTCTCTTCTGTTTAATTAATGGATGAGACAAATCTTTTGTCTCTGTGTCGAAAAAAAAAGTTATCAATATGTTATCATCTGATGGAATACCTACTCCTCCCCTTCTGACTTTGCTAGAAAAATATCCTCTCCCTGAACTGAATGGCATGTGCCTGGCTGCTAACGCCCATCCTCTTAATTTAGTTTGTTATGAGGACGAATCTAAAGAAGACCGGCATGCAACGACTCCAAGGACAATTAATTAATATAAGTCTTGTGAAGAATTTCAGATAGTTGAAGATAAACATTGGCGAAAATAATAGCCATACCATACGCGTTGCCATCATCGTCGTCATCATATCGTACTGTGGGAAGGAAAACCAAGGCATCTGCTGCGGTGGCAAATTAATCTAAAACTGTAGGTGAGGAGTGCAGTGCAGTACATGCATGCTCATTCGCCAACTTGCAAACGCTTACCGGCGAGAAATCGTACCGACTTTGTGGTACCGTGCCCAGTGTAAGTCAAAGAATAATCTTTCTGCTTCTAGATGTTCACAAGTTCATTTTGACAAGAATCGGAACCAGTCACATACGTGTATGCCTTCTACAGTAGTCAGCTATCGAGCTCACTATCAAGGGAAATGTTTTATACTGTACCCGTACTTATGGACAGACTGTGTTACCCTACCC
Organism: Hordeum vulgare subsp. vulgare; assembly: GCF_904849725.1. Taxonomy (NCBI): domain Eukaryota; kingdom Viridiplantae; phylum Streptophyta; class Magnoliopsida; order Poales; family Poaceae; genus Hordeum; species Hordeum vulgare. The sequence goes on along the minus strand of NC_058519.1, from coordinate 380,442,492 downwards.
TCTGCCAACTACGGCGGCCAAGTACATGGCGTCGGCATGATCTGAGGACTTCTCCCCCGCTCTTGTACTGAGACACGCATCTGAAGATTTAAACTTTGATGACTACTCTCTCCTTCCGGTTTATCGGGCTTATTTTTTAAAAAAAAATGGTTTTTAAGTCTCACTTTTATTGCTCCTGATCACAAGCTTAGATTTTTTTCGGAAAAGGACAAGCTTAGATTTAAAGATGCATATTCATGCAGGCAGGGTTGGTCTTGACATATTAGGGGCCCATGGCGATACTATCGTATGCATCATGTTGATGCAGAGACCGGAGGTTTTTCTCTTTTTTTTAAAGGCGACAGTAGAATTGGGGCCCCACAATGTAATCATCAAAATAATGACATATATTCTATACCAAAAATACTTAAGATGCATCAAAACCACTATTTATAACAAATAACTTTTACGTATTATCTAGAAAACTAGAATGTTCGATAGATGTAAAGTCATTGATGATAATACCAATATCCATATCTTCCAACAATTTCTACACGAAAAACGAACTTTTGCTATAGGCATCTATTGGATAATAAATATATATATTTCAATCCTACTAAATGAAAAACGAACTTTTGCTAGAGGCATCTATTAGATAATAAATATATATATTTCAATCCTAATAAATGACATAATTGTAGAACAAGAGGTCATGTTTCGATTGTCGTTTTGAAGAGCTATATACCCCTATAGAATATATATGCCCCGATCCATCATTTTTTTTTGCATGTGAAAATCAAACTGCGGCCAGTAATATATAGGTGTAAAAAATGTATATCCAGGTGTATGAAGATATACCGATTCGAAGCAGGGCCTTAGAATTTACAATCAAACTTACATTTGCTATATATGGTACACATGCATTCAATATTTTAGATGATGAAAATTACACACCTTGACGACATGGCTATTGAGGAATTGTCAAACTGGCGAACTAGCAGTAGAAACCTGAAGGATTTGATCGAAGCAGGGACTGGACCAATAGAGGTGGAGACGATAACAGGGGTGTTCACCGGGCTTCACTGTAGAGGGTGGAAACGAATTGTTGAACGCCTGCGGTCTGCCATAGTGGCTTTGGATTAGGTTTCTTTGGAAACTGGATTTTGGAGAGTCTGGTGAGGACAACGAGGAAGCGAGGAACTGGGTAGGAGATCAGATAGTAGAGGTTTGTCCAGCGCATGCACAGAGATCATGGCAATAATCTAGCGAGTAATACTCTTTGTAGGCAAAAAAAACTAGCGATCAGTGGGATACCTGGTAATCCGTTTTCTTAGGCTGGCCATAGTGAGGGTAACATAGGTAGTATCATGTATTTAAAACTAACAAACATGCTGATGTGCCAGATAATTAAAAATGAAAGAGAGGGTTAAAGTAACATAGGTAGATATCGTAACATGTTAAATAATATGTTATTATGTGTCATGCATATCAATAAATGAGGTCATCTATAATACTAATTTATGATAATATGCATTATGGAGATAATATCATACTCCACCCGTCACGGTTTAGAAGACATGGTTAAATTTACGTGTATTTCCACAATAGACAAGGTTTAAGGCGCATTGCATTTACTCCTAACTGCTAATTAGTACAATGTTATATTATTACCTCCATCACAGTTTAGAAGGCACGGTTAAATTTATGTGCATTTCTATAATAGACAAGGTTTTAGGGCGCATTGCATTTACTCCTAGCAGCTAATTAGTACTCCGGTGCTACTTTTATATGCATGCATAGTGTGAATGTTATTTTTCAGTCCAACTCATAACCAATCAATAACCACCTAGGTTCAAGAGCATTTCCAAACACGACTTCTAAACTGTGACAGAGGGAGTACTTCTATATGCATGCATAGTGTGAATGCTATTTTTCAACCCATCTTACAACCAATCAATAAACACCTAGGTTCCAAAGATTTTTCAAGCACGCCTTCTAAACCGTGACAGAGTGAGTACAATAGTATCATATCCATGATACTACTATATGATACTCCCCACTATGGCCATCCTTAGGCAAACCTGCTACATGCGTACGTGTGCTTGCCTCTTCCGTGGGCCAGACAACTTGCATACCTGGCGAGGGGCCCTTGGCTGTTGGGGGCCCGGGGCGGCCGCGCCCTCTGCCCCCTCCCTCAGGGTCGGCCCTGCATGCTGGGATTAAGAGAAACTCACCAATGCATATAAAAGTTCTTGATCATTTATTGATCATGCATCCATCATTGCAGGGAGAGAAATAATGGGGTTGTCTCACTGTCTTGAGGAGACTTTGCCATAATATCTGCATTAAGAGAGAAAAATGGTCGTTGTCTCACTATTTTTAGTACACTTTGTCATCACATGTGCACTAGACTATTGAGAAAGAAAGAAGAAGACAAGAAACAATTTTTGCGTCTACATGAAAGTCATTTTGATAAACCTCATAAAATTATCATCGTGTTATCTGAAACTTTTGTAGAGGACTTGATGAACAGAGGTGCAATTTCATGTACTCCCATGAGTGTGCGGCACCCACAAATTCGATTTGATTCTTTGCTCTCCTCCACCTATGTATAACCAAGTGCAATATCAATCACACAGCAAGACAAAATGTCATAGGCACATGTTTGCATGTTTGATATATGTACCTTTTTTAGGGATAATCCATTTGGGCGCACTTTATTAACTCAAAGCAGGGTTATATATTCCACAATGCCCGAAAGCAAAAACTAGGAGGATGTCATCCCATACAAAACTAGAGTTCGAATTAAAACTATGTCTAGCAAGATTCTGCGCCAATCTATTGGCCTCCCTAAGGTAGTGAACAAATGATACCGTGCCAATACGGGATGTTGTTTGAAAGCAATCAACTAAGATAGCTGTATAAGGGCTCCAGTTTTTTGCCGAAAAAGGGTTTCCCCGCTTTATATTATAAAGCAACCATCGCCGAATACAACCAAGAGACCAATCAACGCACATAACACGCACATCCAAGGCAAGATAAAAAGGTGTCGCGCACTGGCACACCACCCCACCGACAACAATAGGAGAGTCACACAACAACGAAGCCAGACCACCAAAGCGGTGCCTCCAACAAGGGTAGAACCAAGATAGCCGCCATTGCCCGATCGGCGAAGATCAGGTTTTCACCCGGAGTAAGACGACATGAGGGGAAGCGCCACGTCGAAGCCTTTAGGAAGGGTTCGACAACCACGGCCACCACCACCGTCGGCCAGTCAAAGGACTGGGCAAGTGTTGTACCACGACACTCGCCCCTATCAGCGCACCCTAACTCTGTCAACCACCCATGACCACACCACCCGCGAGGCCATGGCTGCCCGCCCGCACCTGAGACGCATGCTTCGCCCACAAATGTTGCGCCTCCCACCGCTAGAGCCGCCGCCCTACAACCAGACATCCACGAGACCTACACAAAGGCCCCGGCTTTAGATAAATCGACGGTCCTCCATTGATGTAGCTACCCGCAGACAGTCCATTGGTAGAGCTCCGCCAACCCACCAGTGGTCGAGGAACAGGGAAGAAAGGGGAGCTGACGAATACGGACCGGCACCACGCCGGTGATAGGTGACATGACCACGTCGAGGCCACCCATCCTTCCAACTGAGCTCCCCTCCGAGCACGAGGAAAAGGGGGAGGAGCACAACTCTCCGCGAGGCCATCCGCAAGCGTGCGCCCGTCGACAAGGGAGACCATATCGACCTGCCGGCGCAAGCGAGGTAGCTCACCAGGGAGGCCCTCCCGCGCCGAGCACCACTGTCCAGCCGCAAGGGCCCGACTAAACGAGATCGCCCACATCCACCGGTGTCGCGCTGTGTAGGATCCGTAGTATGTCTAGAGGGGGGTTATTAAACTACTTGACCAAATAAAAACTTAGTATTTTCCCAATTTTAGTTGTGGGCAAGTTTTAGCAATTGTAGCAAATCAAGCACACCCTACACATGCAAGTCTAAGAGTATAGTAGCGGAAAGTAAAGACATGCACATGTAAATAGATGGTAGGGAAAGGAAGATCAAACGCAAAGATTGAGACGGAGATTTTTGGCATGGTTCCGATAGATGGTGCTATCGCACGTCCACGTTGATGGAGACTTCAACCCACGAAGGGTAACAGCCGTGCGAGTCCACGGAGGGCTCAACCCATGAAGGGTCCATGGAGAAGCAACCTTGTCTATTCCATCACGGCTTACATCCACGAAGGACTAGCATACTTGGGGTAGATCTTCACGAAGTAGGCGATCTCCTTGCCCTTACAAATTTATTGGTTCAACTCCAAAACACAAAGTAGGAGGCTCCCAAGCGACACCTAACAAATCTAGGAGACACCACTTTCCAAAAGGTAATAGATGCGGTAGTACGATGAACTCACTGCTCTTGTGCTTCAAAAGATAGTCTACTCAACACTCGATCACTCTCTCACTGATTTGGCTTGGGTAGAAGAGATTGATTGGGTGGAAAGAAACTTGGGGAGGCTAGAAATCAAGATTCAAATGGTAGGATTGGAATATCTTGATCTCAACACATGAGCAGGTGGCTCTCTCTCAAAAAAATAGATATGGCAAGCGCTGGGTCGTTCTGAGTGCTCCCTCTACGAATGAGAGGTGGTGGAGAGGTATATATATGCATCTCCAAAAATCCAACCGTTACAACATTATTGCCCAACTCGGTGAAACCAAAGTAAAACTCGGTGGCATCGACTAGTGCAAAATGTGGCATTTTTTGTCTTTTTGATGAGGCTGATATATGAATCTTGGTGGTACCGATTTTGGCTGGCCTAGTCAGTTTCCACAACTTGGTGAGACCGATTCTCAAAACTCGAAAAGTCCGATTTTAATAAGTTGGTTACCCGAGCTGGGGGCACTGATTTTGGTTGCACCGAAATGGCACTTGGTGTCACTGAGATGCTGGGGTTTGTCATGGGATATGTCTGAGGTAAAACTCGATAGGGCCGAATGGAAAAAGTTGGTGGACCAAATTTTGGACTTTGTGGATCTTGACAGAATATTTGTGGGAGAATTTCATGAGTATTTTTGGTGGCTATCCCTAAGTACTTGAATAATCAGACCATCATAGTCACGTCATCCCCTTTTAATAGTATTGGCTTTCCTATGGACTCAAATGTGATTTCTCACAAAATATGAAATCTAGAGTCTTCAAGCTTGTTGCCAATAGATGTTCTTGCATCTAGGGGCTCTCCTCACAATCCTTAGTGTTAGAGCATATTTCCCAATATGTGGTTTTGGTAATTGATGACAATCCCTATGGACTAATGGTTGCCTTAAGTTATATTCGAAGGATTTGTCCATAGGCACTTCTTGAAGTCCATCTGTTGGTGTGAAGGAGTTTATATGATGACCAATGTGGTATTCAAGTTATTACCCAAAGATAGGTCATAAGGACACAAGGTTGATCAAGACTAAGCAAAGAGTTAATCAAGATGATCAACACACAAAGTATACAAGATGTACCGAGAGGGATCAGGTGATCCCATGGTATGGTAAGCATTGTCCATAACGCTTTTGTGTACTAACCCATGGTCCTTGTGAGAGTTCTGTGTGGGGTTAGGTGTGTATCCATGGGTTTGCGTAAAGAGGAAGATCTCATTCAACCTATGAAGGATGACATCAAGTGGCGATCGTCATCAAGATTGCGGTGTGCAAGTTCAACTGGAGCATCACAAAGATATCATGCTTGAAGCTTGCCGTCCATTGTGGTGGCAATGGACTTGTGAAGATGTGCTGAAGAGTGGCTCACGCATAGTGAGTATGGGGGAGCAATCAACTAGTCTTCACCAAACCAAGGCAATCAAGAAAGGTGGTCCATCTTGAGGAAGCCAAGATCATCATCATCTAGCTCAAGAGGACTAGGTGCAAGGTATAGGTTTGCCCTTGATAGGTTTTATATTTTAGGATAGATTGCCATACTGTCAAGGGGGGCTCTCAAGTGAGTAGCTTGATCGTATTGTTCGTTGACAGCTCAAACCATTTGCATCCTTGCATCATATTTCTTGGTTCTTGTTTGGTGTTTCTCTTTGTGATTTTTAGATCTTATGGTCATCTTCATGACAAGATCGAGTCCATCGAAAACATAGTCCATATGCATCTTCTATGATGTTTTCGATGTTGGAACTTTTTGCCGGTTCTTCATTCATAGAGGTCTCACTTCTCTATATCATTGGCATTTTCTAACTGCAAGTTATTAAGATTTTATGTCGTTGTTGGATAGCTCTTGTCATTGTCAATTCAACAAGCTTCAGTTTTCTCGATTCGGAGTTCGTATGCGAAAGTTAGAGCAGTTTCACTATCCAGCGGTAGTACCGCTCCTAGTGCCAGCGGTAGTACCGCCCCCGAAACGGTAGTAATTTTTTACTACCGCTCCCTCGGACATTCTGGGAGCGGTAGTACCGCTTCGGGCAGCGGTAGTACCGCTCCAGTCAGGCTGTGAGTGGGGGTAATGGTTGGATTCGTTCCCCCACTATATAAAGGAGGTCTTCTTCCCCATTGGACCTTATCTATCCGCTGAGCTCGTGTTCTTCCCCCATTGTTGACCTTCTTAGAGCTTGCTAACTCTCAATCCCTCCAATGATTCTTGCTAGTTCTCGAGGGAAAATAGAGAGGAGATCTTGATCCACATCTTCACCAATCACTTTCTCCTCTATGTGAGGGGATCCCCTTGGATCTTGATCTTGGAGTTCTTTGTGAGCTCCTTGTTCTTCCTCTCATATTTCTCCATAACTTTCATTGTTGTGGAGGGATTTGAGTGTGAGGGACTTGAACACTTAGTGTGTTCTTGCCATTGCATTAGTTGCATCGGTTTGAGTTCTCCACTGTGATACGTGGAAGTGAGAAGTTGAGAAGCTTATTACCCTTGGGTACTTGGTACCCCTAGAAGCTTGGTGGTGCCTCAGAGCTCAATCATTGTGGTGTAAAGCTCTGGGCAAGCGTGGGGGTCTCTAATTAAGTTGTGGAGATTTCCCCGAGCATTTGTGGTCACCTCGAAGCCATATGCCATTGTGGTGAAGCTTCGTGGTGTTGTTGGGAGCCTCCAATTAAGTTGTGGAGATTGCCCCAACCTTGTTTGTACGGGTTCGATGACCGCCCGGTCCCTTAGTGAAATCACGACATCTTGCATTGTGCGAGGGCGTGTGGAGATTACGGTGGCCTTAGTGTCATCTTGGGGAGCATTGTGCTTCCACACCGCTCCAAACAGACATTAGCATCCTCAAGGGTGTGAACTTCGGGATACATCGTCGTCTCCGTGTGCCTCGGTTTTCTCTTACCCAAACCCTTTAATTATGCACTTTACTTTGTGATAGCCATATTGTTTCTCGTCATATATCTTGCCATCACTTAGTTGTTTATCTTGCTTAGCATAAGTTGATGGTGCACATAGGTGAGCCTAGTTGTTTTAGGTTTCTTGCTTGACAAATTAAACGTTAGTTTTATTCCTCATATGTTCAAGCCTAAACCGTAATTATTTTAAAGCGCTATTCACACCCCCCTCTAGGCGACATCCACGTCTTTTCAATTGGTATCAGAGCTAGGTCTCCCTTTATTAGGTTTAACCACCTAGAGAGTAAGGATGTCGACTATGGGTTTAGGATTCTCTCACACTCTTAGTTTCGATGGCACAAATTTTGATGTTTGGGAAATTCGCATGCTTAATCACTTTAGGGTCATGGGCACAAATTTGGAGCGAATTGTAGATGTGGGTTTTTCTCCTCCAAAGGATTCTCAAAATATATCTTTAGAGGATGAGAAAAACTCTTATCTCAATGCTCAAGCTTCTAATGTGCTTTTTGATGCTTTGAGCAATGTAGTTATATTTCAACTCATGCCATTCCGGGATGCTCAGGATTTGTGGACAAAGCTACAAGATAAATATGGTACGTCCAAGATTCGTGGGAATGATTGTTCTCCCTCGACCTCCGGTCGTGTGGTCTTCTCAACTTCATCTATTTCACCTACATGTGGATTGCCACAAGGTAATGATATGGTGAGTAGTGGAGATCATTGCAATGATGATAGTGGGCTTATTGTTGATGATCCTTCATCACTATATTATTGCAATGCTTCATCTTTTGGCATTAACACTTTGAGCACTCTAAATGTTTTACATGCTTGTGTTGATAGTCCGTGCATATCATGTAAAAACTACTTGACTAAATCTCATGATGATATGCTTTCTATATCTTGTTGCCATGATAAAAATGTATCTATTTCCTCGAGCTGTTATGCTAATAATGTAGAGGAAATCCATCACTCCTTGGAACAAGATGTGGCCTTAAATGATGCTTCAAGGGATCCCACATCAGTATATATTGTTTCTCACTTTTGCCTTATGGCTAAGGCTTCAAAGGTATCTCCTACTTTGAATCCCAATATATCTCATCATGATGATGTTGATGATAATGAAGATGAGGATAAATATGAAGAGAGTGATGATATTGCATCCTTAAAAATGAAGGTGAAATGATTTTTAAATCTCTTTATAAGAATAAACTTGCTTGTTCGAACTTCATGGAAATCATGTCTATTGCCACTGAAGGCAAGAAATATATTGAGGAGTTGTAAGCTCATCTTGAGGAGCATGAGGCCACCATTGAGAGCATGGAAGGTCATGAGTGTGATTACGCTAATGAGATCGCGGAGCTATCTCAAGCTCTTGAAAATGCACAAACCACCAAGGAATCTCTTGAGGAGACCTTTGCTCTAGAATTATCTAGATTAAAGGAATATCATGATAGAGCTCTCGAGGTGGCTAATGATTTTAGAACTAAAAATGATAAGCTTGAAGTTGCACATGCTAAATCCTTGAGGACTATGAGCACCTCGAAAATGGCTCAAGGGCTATTAAGAGTTCGCTCATCGAACTCACCGAGTCTCATGCTCAACTTGAAGCGTCATATGCTAAAGAGCTTGCCAAGTTGCCTTCTCCTCTTATTATTAATAATGATGCTTGTGCTACTAACTCTATTTCTTGTGAAGCATCCATTTTAAAGGAGAATGTTGAGCTAAAGGCTCAACTTGAGTTGCTATCTAGCAATTATGGGAAATTGGAAGAAAGTCATGTAATGCTCACAAGCTCTCATGATGATCTTATAGTATTCCATAATGTGCTAAAATTAGCTCATGAGGTTACTACTACCAAGGTAACATCAAGTAAGCCTCATGTGGACATTAGCACTACTTCTAGTCAAAATGCTTATTGCCATGTGTTAGTCCTCGTAATTCATCTACTCATAGTGTTGCTACATCTTGTGATGAATTACTTTCCTTGCCTTGTTGCTCTAACAATGAAGCTTATACTTGCTCTATTACTTGTGTTTATACTAACCATGTAGAGGAAATCGAAGAGCTCAAGGCCCAAGTCACTTCATTGAAGAAAGATTTGGAGAAGAGTCAGGAAGGGATGTCCACACTCAACAATGTCTTGTGTAGGCAAAAATCCCCAATTGACAAAGCTGGACTTGGGTTCAACACTAACAAGAAGAACAAGTCCAAAAGCTTCAATAAGAAGGGCCAAGAACAAGTCAAGATTTCTGCCAAGATTGTTTGCTTCAAGTGCAAAAGTGAAGGGCACCATGTTAGATCTTGCCCATTAAAGAAGAAGCCCCAAAGTCACAAGCAACAAGGGAAGCAGCCACAAGTTCAATCACATACTCAACTTCAAGTTGAAGAAATGCCTCTTCCCAAGAAGACACAAGCCAACATTCCTCAAGTTGAGAAATCAATTTGGAAGAAAGTAAAGGGTAGATGTTGCAACTTATGTCGTGAGAAGGGTCACTTTGCTTCTTCTTGCATGAGAGGTAATTTATCCAACCCAATCATTATTGACGATATCTATTCTCTTGGGAAGGATAAGGTTGGCAATGTGTTTGCCAAGTTTGTTGGTACTCAAAGTGGTCTCAAGAAAAGAACCATTTGGGTAGCCAAGCCTTTGGTGACTAACCTCTTAGGACCCAACGTGGTTGGGGACCAACAAGATCAAACTTGATCAATAGGTGATTGTGGAGGACATTGGAGACTTGGTTTCATCTTGAAGAACTAAGGGACCTTCATAATTCATATTATCTCAAGTCAAGTCATTTGAATTATCGAGTTTCTACCTTATATCCAATGTGCCTCCTTACGATAACTTGTACTTAAATTGGTTACATTGTTAGTTACTTTCTCCTTTGCATAATGTGGTTTTGTACCATGCATATGTTTGTATATGTTGTGCTTCCAACTTCCTTTTCTTGAGTAATCAAGTATGTGTATATCGGTTTGCACATCATGTACATGTGAGTCTTGTATTGAGCCTCTTTGCATCTTGTGTGTATCTTTGTTGGCTCTTTTGAGAGATTAATGGATTATCCCATTGTGGTGGAGTGATGTGCTCTGCGCACCTCACAATCCTATAAATGTGTGTACATGAGTAATACCACTTAGTATTGATATTACAAGTTTATCTAGTCTCTAGCTGGTATGTCCTGCTCATGAGAAATTCAGATTCTAAATGGTCCATTAATTATCTCTTGTTGGGTTTCGTTTGCCACTTGTTAATAATGTTAGGTTATCACATTATGGGGGGGGGTAATATGCTATGTGCATATTACAAGCCTAGAAAATGTGTATATTTGAGGTATTGCCACTTAGTGTTGATATTGTAAATTATCTTGTTCCTAGGTGGCATGTTAGCTCTATATGTGCCATTTTCTTGCATTTTAGGAGTAAAGATGATGTTGGATATTTTGCAATCTACCAATGTAAATTGTTTCCAAATACTTCTTGTCCTTTGACAATTGGTATTCCCTTCATGTGGTAGAAATTTCTAATCATCTTTACATTGGATTTTATGTATAATTTGTCTTCCTTGCATCTTGTGGATTGGTTTGAACATGTCTTGTGTTTCAACAGATATAGAGAAAGTGATGATACCATCTTGTGCATTTTGTCTTCAAATGGAAATTCTATATAATGCACATCCCTTGGGGGAGCTATCCTATTTTCTTTGGAACACGCTCTTTATACGTCTATCATAAAATCTTTTGATCCCCATCAAGTGTGTGCTGATGGGAGGCTGATATGTCTCCAATGTATCTATAATTTTTCATGGTTCCATGCTATTATCTTGTCAGCTTTGGATGTTTTGTATGCATGAATATGCTATTTTATATCTTTTTTGGGACTAACCTATTAACTCAGTGCCAAGTGCCAGTTCCTGTTTTTTCCGTGTTTTTGACCTTTTTCAGAGGAGAATATTGAACGGAGTCCCAACGGAATAAAACCTGCGGAATGATTTTTTCCATAACAGAAGACACGCAAGAGACTTGAGAACCAAGGCAGGGGACTTCGGAGGAGGTCACAAGCCACCCAGGCCGGGCCTAGGGCGGCCGGGCCTAGCAGTCTTGTGGGCCCCCTGAGACTTCTCTGCCCTAGTTCTTCCGCCTATAAATTCCCTAAAAATCTGAAACCACGGAAGAGAGCCACGAAAATACTTTTCCGCCGCCGCAAGCTTCTGTCTCCGCAAGATCCCATCTGGGGCACGTTCTGGTGCCCTGCCGGAGGGGGATTCGGACACGAAGGGCTTCTTCATCAACACCATTTCCTCTCCGATGATGTTTGGGTAGTTCACCATAGACCTTCGGGTCCATAGCTAGTAGCTAGACGGCTTCTTCTCTCTCTTGGATCTTCAATACAAAGTTCTCCATGATCTTCATGGAGATCTATCCGATGTAATCTTCTTTTGCGGTGTGTTTCTCGAGATCCGACGAATTGTGGATTTATGATAAGATTATCTATGAATCTTATTTGAGTTTCTTCTGATCTCTTATATGCATGATTTCGTATCCTTGTAATTCTCTTCGAGTTGTGGGTTTCGTTTGGCCAACTTTATCTATAATTCTGGCAGTGGGAGAAGTGCTTGGTTTTGGGTTCATACCGTGCGATGACCTCACCCAGTGACAGAAGGGGTAGCGAGGCACGCATCGTGTTGTTTCCATCAAGGGTAAAAAGATGGGGTTTATATCTATTGCATAAATTTATCCCTCTACATCATGTCATCTTGCTTAAGGCGTTACTCCGTTTGTCATGAACTTAATGCACTAGATGCATGCTGGATAGCAGTCGATGTGTGGAGTAATAGTAGTAGATGCAGAAAGTATCGGTCTACTTGTTTCGAACGTGATGCCTATATGTATGATCATTGCCTTAGATATCATCATGACTTTGCGCGGTTCTATCAATTGCTCGACAGTAATTCGTTCACCCACCGTAATACTTGCTATCATGAGAGAAGCCTCTAGTGAACAGTATGGCCCTGGGGTCTACTTCACTTCATATTTTCAGCTCCACACTTTTACTTTGTTGCACTTTCCGCCTTCAGATCTCACCTTGCAGTTAACCGTGAAGGGATTGACAACCCCTTTGTAGCGTTGGGTGCAAGTTTGCTGTTTTTGCGCAGGTACTTTGGAGACTTGGTTTGATACTCCTACTGGATTGATACCTTGGTTCTCAAACTGAGGGAAATACTTACTGCTACTGTGTTGCATCACCCTTTCCTCTTCAAGGGAAAAACCAACGCAAGCTCAAGAGGTAGCAGGAAGAATTTCTGGCGCCGTTGCCGGGGAGCATCAAGTCAAGAATAGTCTTCCTCCAACGTGTCAATTTCTAGCACCGGGGACTATTCTAAGTGAAGCTTATCCAAGTAACTGTCGCAAACTCATCTCTTGCATTTACTTTTTTTGCCTCTCGTTTTCCTCTCCCCCACTTCTGAAAAACAAAAACAAAAACAAAATATTTGGCTTTTTCATTCGCCCTTTTCTTTCGCTTGCTTTCTGTTCGCTTGTGTGCTTGTCTGCTTGCTGAAGTCACCATGACTGAAAACACCAAACTTTGTGACTTCTGGAATACTAGTAAAGGTGCTCCTTTAGATCCAAATGATATGCCCTTGTCTTCCTTGATTGAGAGTAGCAATGAGAGCTTGGACGTTAATTTTGTTGGTAGGAATAATTTTGGCCACAACAATGCTTTTAGAGGTAACTATATTCCTAGGACTTTTCCTAGTAATCCCTCTAATAACTTTGTCAATTCCTACAACAATGCTCATGGAAATTACAACAAATTACCCTCTGATTTACAGAGTAATATTAAAGAGTTTATCAACTAGCAAAAGATTTTCAATGCTTCCATAGAAGAAAAACTACTCAAAATAGATGACCTGGCTAGGACCGTTGATAGAATATCTCTTGATATTGATGCTTTGAAAGTGAGATGTGATCCTCCCAAGATCAATATGGATGAAACTTTGAAATCTATGCGTGTTTCCATGAATGAGAGTAAAGAAAGAACCGCCCAAATTCATGCTAGACATGAATGGCTTAAAAAGGCGTGTTCTTATGATGAGAATCACGAATATCTTAAAGTGCTTGGTATGACTCCCACTGAATCCTTGTTTTCTAGTGTCAAACCTAATGATGATGGGGATGGATATGAATCCACTTTGGTTGAGAAACGCCCCAATGATTCGGAGTCTATCTATCTTTATGCTAAAAGCATTGAAAGTGGAGTAGAAGATATCAAAACTTTGAGTAGTAATGAAACTACTACTTTGGATTTCAAGGAATTCAATTATGATAGTTGCTCTTTGATTGAATGTATTTCCTTGATGCAATCCATGCTAAACTCTCCACACGCTTATAGCCAAAACAAGGCCTTTACCGATCATATCGTCGATGCTATGATGAAATCTCTTGAAGAGAAACTTGAATTGGAAGTTTCTATTCCTATAAAACATCATGATGAGCGGGAACCTACTATAAAAATCAAGATCAAAAACTATGAATGCAATGCTTTGTGTGATTTGGGTGCTAGTGTTTCCGCTATTCCAAAGTCTCTATGTGATGTTCTAGGCTTCAATGAGATTGATGAGTGCTCTCTTAATTTGCATCTTGCGGATTCTACTATTAAGAAACCCAGGGGAAGGATCAATGATGTTATTATTATTGCAAATAGGAACTATGTACCTATGGATTTCATTGTGCTTGATATTGATTGCAATCCGACATGTCCTATCATTCTTGGTAGACCTTTCCTAAGGACTACCGGTGTTGTCATCGATATGAAGGAAGGGAATACTAGATTTCAATTTCCATTAAATAAGGGCATGGAACATTTTACTAGAAAGAAAATAAGATTGCCTTATGAATCCATGATGAGGGCTACTTATGGTTTGAGCACCAAAGACGACGATACGTGATTCTATCGCCTTATGCCTAGCTAAGGGCGTTAAACAAAAGTGCTTGTTGGGAGGCAACCCAATGAATTTATATTTGCTTTTTGCTTTCTGTTTTGTTGCGTCCACACTATCATAATTCTGTTATGATTGTGTTTTTTGTGTTTCTTTTTGTGTTCGAGCCAAGCAAAACCTTTATGATCAGTTTTGGTGTTGGTTGTTTGATCTTGTTGAAAAACACAAAAACTTTGCTCACGAAATTATTTTTCATTTTTATACAGAAAGAGATTTTGAGTTGATTCCTTTTGCTGCTGGTTGATATACCAATTTCCCAAATTGTCGTAATTTTTTAGAATTTGTGAGATACTACAGGTATACGAAGTATACAGATTGCTACAGACTGGTCTGTTTTTTGACAGATTCTGTTTTTGTTGTGTTGATTGCTTATTTTGATGAAACTATGAATAGTATCGGGGGGTACTAGCTATGGAAAAGTGAGAATACAGTAATCTAATACCAATATAAATAGAAATCAGGTTTGCTACAGTACCTAAAGAGTTGGTAGTTTTTTTTCTTATGCTAATGATATCAGGAATTTCTGTTTAAGTTTTGTGTTGTGAAGTTTTCAAGTTTTGGGTGATGTTCTCATGGACAATGGGATGAAGAGTGGAAAGAGCTCAAGCTTGGGGATGCCCAAGGAATTCCAAGCCAAATTCAAGGACACCAAAAAGCCTAAGCTTGGGGATGCCCCTGGAAGGCATCCCCTCTTTCGTCTTCAATCCATCGGTAACGTTACTTGGAGCTATATTTTTATTCACCACATGATATGTGTCTTGCTTGGAGCGTCGTGTATTATAGGAGCCTTTTCTTTTTATTGTGTCACAATCATCCTTTCTTCACACCTTTTTGAGAGAGACATGCACTCATCATGATTTTGCTAGAATACTCTTTGAGCTTCGCTTATATCTTTTGAGTTAGGCAATTTAGCTCGCATGTGCTTCACTTATATCTTTTGGGCTAGATAACTTTGCTCTAGTGCTTCACTTAAATTTTTGTAGAGCATGGCGGTGTCATATTTTGGAGAAATAAGAACTCTCGATCTTCATTTATATCTGTTTGAGAGTGCTCTCTCTAAGTAACTTGGTAATTGGCTTGTGCTATGAAAGTAGTCCTAAAGATGATAGACATCCAAAGAGGATATAGTAAAAACTTCCATATTCATGTGCATTAAGTATAAAGAGAAGTTTGATTCCTCTCAATTAGTTTTGAGACATGGATTTGGTAATATTAGAGTTATGTTAGTAGGGTGTCGTGAATCTAGAAATACTTGTGTTGAAGTTAGTGATTCCCGTAGCATGCACGTATGGTGAATCGCTATGTTAGGAAGTCGGAGCATAATTGATTTATTGATTGTCATCCTTTGTGTGGCAGTCGGGATCGCGTGATGGTTAACACCTACCAACCCTTCCCCTAGGAGTATGCATTTATCACATTGTTTCGGTTACTAATAAAACTTTGGCAATAAGTATATAAGTTCTTCATGACTAATGTGAGTCCATGGTATAGATGCACTTTCACCTTCCACCATTGCTAGCCTGTCTAGTGCCACGCAATTTTCGCCGGTGCACAAAACCACCATATACCTTCCTCAAAATAGCCACCATACCTACCTATCATGGCCTTTTCATAGCCATTCCGAGATATATTGCCATGCAAATCCCACCGTTCCATCTCATGACTTGTGCCGTCACTTTCATATTGCCATTGCATGATCGTAAGATATCTAGCGAGATGTTTCAACGTCATATGCTAAGCTAGATCGTTGCACATCTCGGTACACTGCCGGAGGCATTTCCTATAGAGTCATCATTGCTCTAAGTATTGAATTGTGAGTAAATAAAAGTGTGATGATCATCATTATTAGATCATTATCCCATGTGAGGAAATAAAAAAAAGAGGCCAAAGATGCCCACCAAAAAAATGAAAAGAGGCCAAAGAGCCCAAACAAAAAATGAGAGAAAAAGAGAGAAGGGATAATGCTACTATCTTTTTCCACACTTGTGCTTCAAAATAGACCATGTTCTTCATGATAGAGAGTCTCTTGTTTTGACACTTCCATATACTAGTGGGAATTTTTGTTATATAACTTGGCTTGTATATTCCAATGATGGGCTTCCTCAAAATTGCCCTAGGTCTTCGTGAGCAAGCAAGTTGGATGCACACCCACTAGTTCTTCTTTTCAGCTTTCACATACTTATAGCTCTCGTGCACCCGTTGCATGGTAATCCCTACTCATTCACATTGATATCTATTGATGGGAATCTCCATAGCTAATTAATACGCCGAGTCAATGTGACCATCTCCTCCTTTTTGCCTCACAACCTCCACCACACTCTATTCCACCTATAGTGCTATACCCATGGCTCATGCTCATGTATTGCATGAGAGTTGAAAAAGTTTGAGAAAGTAAAAGTGCGAAAACAATTACTTGTCCAATACCGGGGTTGTGCATGATTTAAATTCGTTGTGTGGGGATGATGGAGCATAGCCAGACTATATGATTTTGTAGGGAAAACTTTCTTTGGCCTTGTTATTTCGAAACTTCATGATTACCTAGCCAGTTTGCTTGAAGTATTATTGTTTTCATGTCAATAGCAAACTATTGTTTTGAATCTTATGTATCTGAACATTCATGCCACAAGAAAGAAGTTACAAAGGACAAATAAGTTAGGTAGCATTCCACATCAAAAATTCAGTCTTTATCACTTCCCTACTTGTTGGGGATGTAACCTGGGGATGACCCGCCCTAGTTGGGCCGGGTTATCCATCGGGCGATTCATCTAAGTGTTTAGTTGGGCCTCGTTTTAGCCGAATCAAGGTCGCACGACGAGTATGGCTCTTGGCGGGTCTCCCAGCCTTGGAAGATGGCGATTTAGAGACCGCAATGGTCACGAGTTGTAGAAAGGAAGGAATCCTTGTAAACCCTAGGGAATCGACCTGTATATAAAGGCGAGGTCCTAGGGGACAGAGGACGGGTTAGAAATCATCGAGTGCTAGGTTTAGGCGAGTTACGCCTTCCTTGTAATCGAATCCATATCAATACACACAAAAGCAGGACGTAGGCTATTACCTCCTCTCGAGGGGCCAAACCTGGGTAAATCGCCGTGTCTCTCCTGATTAACCCCTTTGAGTCGCCACCAAGGTGCGATGGCTCCAGTATCAAGTCCTTTCACGAGGACATCTGCCGTGAAAAAACCACGACAGTTGGCGCCCACCGTGGGGCCTACGCACGGTGGAGTTGAGTTCTCGAAGGGAGCCCTACCAGGGTTTGGGAGTTACGCGACGGCGCTCATGACTCGGAGCCGCCGCGGGATAACCTACATCGACAACCAGCGATGGGGACCTGAAGCGAATTCGATTGAATCTGGCTACAGGGTCCCCTTCGGCAAGATCAACATCTTCATCGGCATGATTGGATCATCCGTTCCTGAGCCGGACATCTCCACCGACATCGTCGAGCCGGCCAGGTAAGTCCGCCCAGTCATAACGCAAAATCTAACTCGCCCGGTCTTTGTGGGCTTCACGCAGGGATCGGAGGGGCCAGAACACTTGGCAACTCAGGAAACTACCCCGGTCAACTCGGATGATGAATCGTCCATGGGCGACTCAGATTCCATCCGGTCTCTTCATGGGGATGGTCTCGGAGGCTTGTCGCTGGCCATGGATCCGGAAGTCCTTGACCGAACCCGCCGCCAGATCGCCATCTACATGGCTGGGGCAACTCTACCCACACAAAACCCTGCTGGGGGCGATGGGACCGGCGGGACGTCCAGGAGTCCATCCGCAGTCCTGGTACATTTAGCGGCGGAAATCACGAGACTAATGGCGACTCCCCTCACGCCAGAAAACCGAGAGGAGATAAACACAGAGTTAGCGAAGCTCAGAGAGGCGGTGGCAAAGGCCCACCAGGATGCTGAGATGGAGTCCGCCAGGATCGAGACTCGACAAGCCCAAATTGCGGCCGAAAGGATGCGCTTAAACACTGACAACTGGCGGCTCGAGAGACAGCAGCGCGCGTTCGACGCCGTCCATCTGCGGAGACACCAGGGTCGCCTGCCCCATGACCTCAATCCGACCCGTCTGTTCGCCACTCCACGAACCCCCGGGATGGGAGCCGCCTCGGCAGGAGGACCGGGCCGCCCACCTAACCCGCCGGCTCAGCCGATTGAGGGTCAAATTCCTCGTTTCCGGACGCCTCAAGGCCACTTCTCCAACCCGGTGGATAACATGCTTGCCGCAACTCGCCACCTGGAGTCTCTTCCGATTCATGGCAACACCCCAGCTGAGATAGAAGCAAGGAATGCCATCGAGATGTTGAAGACGGCGGTGGTTCAAAATGCCCAGTTCTCGCATAGCCTCGAGAGGTTGCACTCCACCCCTCAGGCAAGTTATACCAGGAGCAGGTCGGAGGACCAGCCTGCCATAAACAGTGGGCCCCGACACTTCCCGCAGGACAACCCGCCCGAGCGGAACCCGCCGGGCCGAGATCTCCCGAACATCCAAGACGCCCCGGCCCCCCTCGTAGGGGGTGGAGGGCGAGTTGGGGTACCATGCTTGTCCCCGGCCCTTCGGAACGAAAGGATGCCCAAGGATTTTAAGGGACCAAGGAAAGTGCCTAATTATACACCAGACCTCGAACCAACGTCATGGATCGAGGATTATGAGATTGCCATGGACATGCTCGATGTAAATGAGGCGGTTTGTGCCAGATACTTCACGATGATGCTCGAGGGGTCGGCACGCACTTGGTTGAAAAACTTGCCTCCCAATTCCATCTAGTCCTGGGCCGAGTTAAAAGAGCGTTTCATCAAAAACTTCCGGGGAACCTGCAAACGTCCGATGACGATTGTCGATCTACAACATTGTGTTCAGCGCCCGGATGAATCGGCCCACCATTGGTCACGGCGGGTTGCAGAGATTATTCATTCGTCAGCTGGTATTACGGCGGCTCAAGCTGTGCTTATCCTCGAGCACAATTGTCATTACGAGCCCTTAGTGCAGAAGTTGGGGCGACTCAAACGGAAGGTCCAAGACATGGACGAACTGATGGACACCCTCACTAGATATGCCGAGGCCGATGATACTAAGGATCCCGGCGAGGATGGTAAGGTTAACTCGCCCAAAAAGGGCGAGTCATCCAAAAATCATACCCGTTTCCAGGGGCACAACCATCACCATCAGGGGACCAATGGCAAGCGTAGACCGCAGGAGGAGCCCTCGAACTTGGTCGCCAACACCAATGCTAGTGACGGCAAAAAGAAGAATCGAGGTTTCAGTGGGAAAAGGCCGCGTAACTATGAAGAGTTACTCAAGGGCCCTTGCCCGCACCACGCCACGGCTGATGGCCCGGCGAGTCATTCTTGGGAAAACTGTTTCGTGATACGAGAGTTTCGGGCGGAGGCGATCAAGAAGAGTCAAAACGAAGATCCAGACCGATGCCAGGACCAACTCGCCGCGTGCAACCAAAGACAGAACCCCTTCGGCGGCTTTCCCGAACAAGGGGCTCAGGGAGGCCCACAGCCAGGCGGCGGCCAGTACCTGGTGCACCACCAGCGGCGGTACAACCCGCCGGGAGTTTTCCAGCAGCCGCCCCCACAGGGGGCTCCACAGGACCAGGATGATAATGGGGGCTTCCGCAGCAACCCCAAACAGCTAAGTAATGGGCAGTACCACGTTTTCACTACTAATGCTTGCAGGCGTGATAAAAAGGTGAGTCACCGGGCGTACAGTATATCTGAGCCGGCGATTCCCAGATATCTCCATTGGTCTGAGCAGACCATAACATGGAGCAGGGAGGATCACCCGCCAAGAGTAGATAACCCGGGCGATCTGGCGTTGGTCGTGGCTCCCCAACTGGGGGGTTACACCCTATTATAGGTATTAATGGATGGTGGCAGCGGCATCAATATCCTATACTTCGACACCTTCCAGAGGATGAATCTATTCGAAAAAGACTTGATGCCTTCAACCACGGTTTTCCACGGAATTGTGCCGGGCAAGTCGGCTTATCCCATAGGCCGGGTCAGGCTCACAGTGGCATTTGGAACTGCGCAGAATTACAGGTCGGAGTCTCTAATCTTTGAGGTGGTCAAGCTGAAAAGTCCCTACCATGCACTGTTCGGGCGACCGGCTTACGCCCGCTTCATGGCCCGCCCGTGCTATGTCTACCTCAAGCTCAAAATGCCTGGTCCCAAAGGACCCATCACAGTTGATGGAGATAGAAGGATCGCAAAAGAATGTGAAGAAGGGGACGCGACTTATGCGGAAGTCGCCTGCGCGGCGGAAGAGCTCAAACACCATCGGGCCAATGTTGACCCGGCGGACATGTCACCGCTCAAGAAGCCAACTACAGATTCTGAGTCGCCCCTCAAGTTCAAACCAACGGATGACACTAAGACAATCGATTTCGTGCCTGGCGATTCATCCAAGCAGTTCACCATTGGGACGGGTCTGGACCCCAAATAGGAAAGCGCGCTCATCGAATTCATCCGTGAGAATCAGGACATCTTCACATGGAAACCTTCTGACATGCCTGGTGTACCGAGAGAATTCGCTGAGCACCATCTTAACGTTGACCCAAAATGCAAACCTGTCCAGCAGTACCTTCGCAGATTCAACGAGGAACGACGCAAGGCGATTGGAGAAGAAGTCGACTGTCTTTTAGCCGCCGGGTTCATTGTGGAAGTTTTTCACCCCAAATGGCTGGCTAACCCGGTGTTGGTACTCAAGAAGAATGGTACTTTCCGTATGTGTATTGATTATATAGATCTCAACAGAGCTTGTCCCAAAGATCCCTTCGCTCTTCCCCGCATCGACCAAATCATTGACTCGGTGGCGGGATGCGAACGATTGTGCTTTTTGGACGCCTATTCAGGATATCACCAGATCAAAATGGCCGTAGAGGATCAAGACAAGACGGCCTTCATAACCCCCTTCGGGGCCTTTTGCTATCTGTCCATGCCTTTCGGACTCAAAAGCGCGGGGGCGACTTATCAACGTTGCATCCAGAATTGTATTTGTAACCAAATTGGTCGCAACGTCCATGCCTACGTCGACGATATTGTGATCAAGATCCGCCAGGGTAAGACACTATTGGAAGACCTTAAGGAGACTTTTGATAATCTACGGGTATATCAGATGAAGCTAAATCCTACCAAGTGCATTTTTGGTGTACCTGCAGGGAAATTGCTGGGTTTCTTGGTATCGGAGCGCGGCATCGAAGCTAACCCGGACAAGATCGAAGCGGTTACCTCTCTCGAAAAGCCGGCGAATGTTAATCAAGTTCAATGACTGGCGGGTCGCATTGCGACTTTAAGTCGTTTTGTAAGTCGCCTAGGGGAAAAGGTGATTCCTCTTTATCAATTATTGAGGAAGTCCGATCGATTCGTGTGGACAAATGAGGCAGACGAGGTGCTCGAGGCCCTGACACGCCAATTGGTTAACCCGCCGGTCCTGGCAGCCCCAACTGAAAAGGAGCCTATGCTCCTGTATATCGCGGCAAATTCCAAGGCAGTAAGTGTGGCAGTGGTTGTTGAAAGAAAGGAAGAAGGGAAGGAATACCCAGTGCAACGCCCAGTATATTTTATCAGCGAGGTGTTAACTCTTTCCAAACAACGATACCCGCATTGGCAAAAACTGGTATATGGGATGTTTATGGCGAGTCGAAAACTTAAGCATTATTTCCAGGAGCACCCGATCACAGTGGTTAGTTCTGCTCCCCTTGGTGACATCATCCAGAATCGGGAGGCAACAGGGCGAATCGCCAAATGGGCGATAGAGCTTGGGTCTCATCACATACAATATACTCCCCGCACAGCTATCAAGTCCCAGACACTAGTTGATTTCGTTAACGACTGGACAGAGCTACAGGCTCCAGAAGACCGGCCTGACCTTACCTACTGGACTATTTACTTTGATGGATCCAGGCAGCTGGAAGGCTCGGGGGCTGGTGTGGTGTTAGTATCCCCTGAAGGAGATAAGTTCTATTACATTCTCCGACTCATGTTTCCCTGCACTAATAATGCGGCGGAATATGAAGCCTTGCTTCACGGCTTGCGACTCGCAAAAGAGATGAACCTAACACGAGTCAGGTGTTTTGGTGACTCCGATTTGGTGGCGCAACAAGTTTCGGGTACCTGGGACTCTCGGGATCCCATGATGGCGGCTTACAGACGGGTTGTGTCTGATGTGGCGGGTCATTTTCATGGCTATCAGGTGGACCATATTGACCGGCGCCTCAACGAGGCAGCTGATGCCCTCTCGCGACTCGGCTCTCAGAGAAAACCGGTTCCCCCTAATGTTTCTCTAGATATCTTGCATAAACCATCCGTGGTTTTACCCTCAGAGGAGGAATTGGCGATACCGGATCCCGAGTCTCAGCTCGTGGCGGCTCTCCGTGTCACTCCGGATTGGGTTCTCCCTTATCTGGCTTATCTCACTCGCGGCGAGTTACCCACCGACGAAGTTTTGGCTCGCCAGATCGTTCGGCGCAGCAAGGCCATGGCCATCATTAATGGCGAGTTATATAAACGGAGCGCTTCTGGGGTGTTTCAGCGATGTGTTTCCCCTGAAGAAGGATGCGCGATCCTAAATGACATTCATTCCGGAGACTGTGGACATCACGCCGGGTCACGTTCTTTGGTATCAAAGGCTTTTCGTCATGGTTTCTTTTGGCTGACGGCTCATAAAGATGCAGAAGACATAGTTCGTCGGTGTGAGGGGTGCCAACGTTATGGGAGGCAGGCTCATGTGCCGGCTCAAGAATTAAGAATGATTCCCATTACTTGGCCTTTTGCAGTCTGGGGGCTGTACATGGTTGGTCCTTTAAAATGTCCTCTAACAAGAAGACTCACCTATTGGTGGCAGTTGATAAATTCACCAAGTGGGTTGAGGCGGAACCTGTTGGAGCTTGCGATGCGGAGACACCGGTCAAATTTTTTGAAGAAGCTGATTTTCCGGTTTGGATATCCGCACAGTATTATCACTGATAATGGTACTAACTTGTCCCAAGGGGCGATGCAGGATTTTTGTCGTCGAGAACTAATCCGACTTGATATTTCTGCAGTTGCTCACCCGCAATCCAACGGGCAAGCAGAGCGGGCGAATCAGGAGGTCTTGCGAGGGATCAAGCCCCGACTCATGGTTCCCCTGGAAAGGACTCCAGGGTGTTGGGTTGAAGAGTTACCTTCGGTACCGTGGAGTATTCGGACCACCCCGAACCGGTCCACGGGATTCACCCCTTTCTTTTTGGTCTATGGAGCAGAGGCTGTTCTCCCTACTGACATAAGGCATGACTCTCTTAGAGTCGCCGCATATGTGGAGCAAGATAATGAGCTGGCGCGTCAAGATTCTTTGGATGCCTTGGAGGAGGCGCGTGACCTGGCTGCGGCCCGTTCGGCTATCTATCAGCAAGATCTGCGGCGTTATCATAGTCTCCGGGTTAAGAGTCGGACCTTTCAGGAAGGCGACTTAGTGCTTCGTCTAATACAAGATCGAGCAGGCATCCACAAGTTGTCACCCCCTTGGGAAGGGCCGTTTATCGTCAGCAAGAACCTCCGCAATGGCTCTTATTATTTGGTGGATCTTCGGCCTAATCGACCGACCACGGAGGCCGAGTCAACTCGCCCCTGGAATATTGCCCATTTGCGGCCTTACTACACTTGAGTTCTTAAGCTCTACACTTTGTAAGTTTTTCAGTTTCATTATGAAGTAATTAAATATTCCCCGACTTGGGGGCTTCTCCATTAAAAAGCAAATTGTGTCATCCTGTTGCGACTGTATGAGCCGACAGAATCTGCATTTAGGGTGGGTGCACGAGCTTTCTGACTCGCCTCCCCCTGTCGCGACCTTATGAGCCGACGAAACCTGCATTTAGGGTGGGTGCACGAGCTTTCTGACTCGCCTCCCCCTGTCGCGACCTTATGAGCCGACGAAACCTGCATTTAGGGTGGGTGCACGAGCTTTCTGACTCGCCTCCCCCTGTCGCGACCTTATGAGCCGACGAAACCTGCATTTAGGGTGGGTGCACGAGCTTTCTAACTCGCCTCCCCCTGTCGCGACCTTATGAGCCGACGAAACCTGCATTTAGGGTGGGTGCACGAGCTTTCTGACTCGCCTCCCCCTGTCGCAACCTTATGAGCCGACGAAACCTACATTTAGGGTGGGTGCACGAGCTTTCTGACTCGCCTCCCCCTGTCGCGACCTTATGAGCCGACGAAACCTGCATTTAGGGTGGGTGCACGAGCTTTCTGACTCGCCTCCCCCTGTCGTGACCTTGTGAGCCGACAAAACCTGCATTTAGGGTGGGTGCACGAGCTTTCTGACTCGCCTCCCCCTATCGCGACCTTATGAGCTGACGAAACCTGCATTTAGGATGGGTGCACGAGCTTTCTGACTCGCCTCCCCCTGTCACGACCTTATGAGTCGACGAAACCTGCATTTAGGGTGGGTGCACGAGCTTTCTGACTCGCCTCCCCCTGTCGCGACCTTATGAGCCGACGAAACCTCCATTTAGGGTGGGTGCACGAGCTTTCTGACTCGCCTCCCCCTGTCGCGACCTTATGAGCCGACAAAACCTGCATTTAGGGTGGGTGCACGAGCTTTCTGACTCGCCTCCCCCTGTCGCGACCTTATGAGCCGACGAAATTATTGTTGCTATTTTTCGTCGTGGCATAGCCCTGAAGGTTTTAAGCCTTTTCTTTCTGATGCTTGTTGAAAATATCTATAGTTTGTTTGCTTTCACATATGCTATTCTCAAAGCTTAAGACAGGAGGGTGATAAGAATTGTTTCATCCATGGCAAATTAAGCGTTATAGAAGACTCCTATAAAGGCGGGTCAAATATTTCAAATCGCCTTAAGGGCGATATAAAGGTTCTTGCAGAGGGTATCATCAAAAATAGTGCTGACTTACGGAAAAAGGACCTATTACATGGCTCTCAGGCCAAAATCAAAAAAAAGTTTACTTTGCTGGCGCCTCGGGATCATCCTGATGTGAGCTCTGGCCGACTTCGATTTGCAAGTCGCCCAATACCCAATTGCACTTGGCCAAAGCAGCAAAGTCATCTTCATCAGTCATAATTGATGCGAGGTCTGCTTCCAAATCGAAAGGATTCTTGGGTCGCCGAGGAGTTAGACTGGTCGTCACGAAGGTTGGCGGGCTGACCTTCTTGTTTCTGCTATCATAAGCCGCCTGGTATTTTGTAAAATCAAGGCTTGCGGCAAGTTGAGTTGCAGCCAGCCGAGAGTCCTTGACGACTCGCTGATAGTCCTCTTCAACAAATTCGGACACATCGTCCTTGAGCTGAGGAAAGCCTGCGGCTACTTCTTCCAAGTTGATTTCTGGAGCATACGCCAAACAGCGACTCAGGGCAGTCAGAATACCTCTCCGGGCGGCTGACCGAGTTAACTCGCCAATCTAAGGGGGAAGTGTGGACAAGCAGCCAAGCACCTTCTTGATGGAAGTGATAGGTTCTTTGGCCCCCATCACAGCTTTAACAGTCAAGACACTGCCTATGTACAATTGCTCTGTCAGTGTGTAAATCGCCTTCAGCATCAACACAAAGTCTTCTTGAAGGTTGGAGGCTCTCGGACCTGAATCATGATGATTAGCGACTTATCGTAAGTGTTATTTTAAAACAAAAAGAGAGGAGGAGATCAAAGGTTTAAGTAAAGCTTACCAAAGACGGCTTGCGTCATGTTGGAGATATGACGCTTTAAGCCGGACAATTCCTGTTGTACAGTGGCCAGCCTAGCTTCAGCTTTCTCTGCTCTCTTCAAGGCGGCATTTTGGTCAGCCTGAGCTTCTTTCAACTCGGCCTTGAGTTTTACCAGTTCGGCCAAGGCCAATTGACATTTTTCCTCCAACTTAGCTCGGGCGTCTTGTTGACCAGCTAAATTCTTCCTTAAATCGCCCAGCGCCGATTCGGTCTGAGCAAGATTTTCCTATTGAAAGTTTAAAATAAGGGCAAGTCTCAGAACTACTGCAAAGCAATATCCCTGACACTTGGGGGCTAATGTATAATTTTTTCAGATGAAATTATACAAAAATCAAGATCCGGCTCATCTTTTTACTAATGACCCGGCCCTTGGGGGTTACTGGTCGCGAAGTTTTTTCTAAATTTTCAAGACCCGACTCATCTTTTTACTGATGACCCGGCCCTTGGGGGTTACTGGTCGCGAAGTTTTTTCTAAAATTTCAAGACCCGACTCATCTTTTTACTGATGACCCGGCCCTTGGGGGTTACTGGTTGCGAAGTTTTTTCTAAATTTTCAAGACCCGGCTCATCTTTTTACTGATCACCTGGCCCTTGGGGGTTACTGGTCGCGAAGTTTTTTCTAAATTTTCAAGACCCGGCTCATCTTTTTACTGATGACCCGGCCCTTGGGGGTTAATGGGAATAATATAGTATAACAACACGACACTACTCGAGGACGAGCAGGAGTTAAGCTTGGGGATGCTTGATACGTCTCCCAACGAATCTATAATTTTTGATGGTTCCATGCTATTATCTTGTGAGCTTTGGATGTTTTGTATGCATGAATGTGCTATTTTATATCTTTTTTGGGACTAACCTATTAACTCAGTGCCAAGTGCCAGTTCCTATTTTTTCCGTGTTTTTGACCTTTTTCAGAGGAGAATATTGAACGGAGTCCAAACAGAATAAAACCTGCGAAATGATTTTTTCCATAACAGAAGACACGCAGGAGACTTGAGAACCAAGGTAGGGGACTTCGGAGGAGGTCACAATGTTGGAAATATGCCCTAGAGGCAATAATAATTAGTTATTATTATATTTTTTTGTTCATGATAATCGTTTATTATCCATGCTATAATTGTATTGATTGGAAACACAATACTTGTGTGGATACATAGACAAAACACTATCCCTAGTAAGCCTCTAGTTGACTAGCTCGTTGATCAAAGATGGTCAAGGTTTCCTGGCCATTGGCAAGTGTTGTTACTTGAAACGGGACCACATCATTAGGAGAATCATGTGATGGACTAGACCCAAACTAATAGACGTAGCATGTTGATCGTGTCATTTTGTTGCTACTATTTTCTGCGTGTCAAGTATTTGTTCCTATGACCATGAGATCATATAACTCACTAACACCGGAGGAATGCTTTGTGTGTATCAAATGTCGCAACGTAACTGGGTGACTATAAAGATGCTCTACAGGTATCTCCGAAGGTGTTCGTTGAGTTAGTATGGATCGAGACTGGGATTTGTCACTCCGTGTGACGGAGAGGTATCTCGGGGCCCACTCGGTAATACAACATCACACACAAGCCTTGGAAGCATTGTGACTTAGTGTAAGTTGTGGGATCTTGTATTACGGAATGAGTAAAGAGACTTGCCGGTAAACGAGATTGAAATAGGTATGCGGATACTGACGATCGAATCTCGGACAAGTAACATACCGAAGGACAAAGGGAATGACATACGGGATTATATGAATCCTTGGCACTGAGGTTCAAACGATAAGATCTTCGTAGAATATGTAGCATCCAATATGGGCATCCAGGTCCCGCTATTGGATATTGACCGAGGAGTCACTCGGGTCATGGCTACAAAGTTCTCGAGCCCGCAGGGTCTGCACACTTAAGGTTCGACGTTGTTTTATGCGTATTTGAGTTATATGGTTGGTTACCGAATGTTGTTTGGAGTCCCGGATGAGATCACGTACGTCACAAGGGTTTCCAGAATGGTCCGGAAACGAAGATTGATATATAGGATGACCTCATTTGGTTACCGGAAGGTTTTCGTGCATTACCGGAAAAGTTTCGGGCTCATCGGTAGTGTACTGGGAGTGCCGGGAGGGGTGCCGGGGACCATCAGGAGCGGTGTCGTGCCCCAAGGGCTCTCATGGGCTATGGGAAGAAATAAACCAGCCCCTAGTGGGCTGGAATAAGTTCCCACTAAGGCCCATAATGTTGAAAAGGAAAAAACACAAGGTGGAAAGAGTTTCCAAGTGGGAAGGTGGAATCCTACTCCAAGTAGGATTGGAGTAGGACTCCTCCACCTCCAATTTCGGCCAAACCTTTAGGTTTTGAGGCTGCCTCCTACCTTCCCTCCCTCCTATATATAGTGGGGTTTTAGGGTTGATTTGAGACAACTTTTGCCATGGCAGCCCGACCACATACCTCCACGGTTTTACCTCTAGATCACGTTTCTGCGGAGCTCGGGCGGAGCCCTGCTGAGATTAGATCACCACCAACCTCCGGAGCGCCGTAACGCTGTTGGAGAACTCATCTACCTCTCCGTCTCTCTTGCTGGATCAAGAAGGCCGAGATCATCGTCGAGCTGTACGTGTGCTGAACGCGGAGGTGCCCTCCGTTCGGCACTAGATCGGAGCGGATCGTGGGACGGATCGCGGGACGGTTCGTGGGATGGTTCGCGGGGCGGATCGAGGGACATGAGGACGTTCCACTACATCAACCGCGTTTCTTAACGCTTCTGCTGTGCGATCTACAAGGGTACGTAGATCGGAAATCCCCTCTCGTAGATGGACATCACCATGATAGGTCTTCGTGCGCATAGGAAATTTTTTGTTTCCCATGCGACGTTCCCCAACACACAAGCCATCCAGGCCCGACCAAGGGAGGCGGGCCTAGCAGGCTTGTGGGCCCCCTGTGGCTCCCCTGCCCTAGTTCTTCCGCCTATAAATTCCCTAAAAATCTGAAACCACGGAAGGGAGCCACGAAAATACTTTTCCGCCGCCGCAAGCTTCTGTCTCCGCAAGATCCCATCTGGGGCACGTTCTGGTACCCTGTCGGAGGGGGGATTCGGACACGGAGGGCTTCTTCATCAACACCATTGCCTCTCCGATGATGCGTGACTAGTTCACCATAGACCTCCGTGTCCATAGCTAGTAGCTAGATGGCTTCTTCTCTCTCTTGGA
Source organism: Hordeum vulgare subsp. vulgare (assembly GCF_904849725.1). Lineage (NCBI taxonomy): Eukaryota > Viridiplantae > Streptophyta > Magnoliopsida > Poales > Poaceae > Hordeum > Hordeum vulgare. The sequence continues at coordinate 380,413,279 of NC_058519.1, read as the reverse complement.
TCTTCAATACAAAATTCTCCTTGATCTTCATGGAGATCTATCCGATGTAATCTTCTTTTGCGGTGTGTTTGTCGAGATCCGATGAATTGTGGATTACTGATCAGATTATCTATGAATCTTATTTGAGTTTCTTCTGATCTCTTATATGCATGATTTCGTATCCTTGTAATTCTCTTCGAGTTGTGGGTTTCGTTTAGCCAACTTGATCTATAATTCTTGCAATGGGAGAAGTGCTTTGTTTTGGGTTCATACCGTGCGGTGACCTCACCAAGTGACAGTAGGGGTAGCGAGGCACGCATCGTGTTGTTGCCATCAAGGGTAAAAAGATGGGGTTTATATTTATTGCATGAATTTATCCCTCTACATCATGTCATCTTGCTTAAGGCGTTACTCCGTTTGTCATGAACTTAATACACTAGATGCATGCTGGATAGCGGTCGATGTGTGGAGTAATAGTAGTAGATGCAGAAAGTATCGGTCTACTTGTCTCGGATGTGATGCCTATATGTATGATCATTGCCTTAGATATCATCATGACTTTGCGCGGTTCTATCAATTGCTCGACATTAATTCGTTCACCCACCGTAATACTTGCTATCATGAGAGAATCCTCTAGTGAACACTATGGCCCCCGGGTCTACTTCACTTCATATTTTTAGCTCCACACTTTTACTTTGTTGCACTTTCCGCCTTCAGATCTCACCTTGCAGTTAACCGTGAAGGGATTGACAACCCCTTTGTAGCGTTGGGTGCAAGTTTGCTGTTTTTGCGCATGTACTTTGGAGACTTGGCTTGATACTCCTACTGGATTGATACCTTGGTTCTCAAACTGAGGGAAATACTTACTGCTACTGTGCTGCATCACCCTTTCCTCTTCAAGGGAAAAACCAACGCAAGCTCAAGACGTAGCAGAGGCAAGTCTTGCTCTTTATGATGCTTTGTGCCATCATGAAAATTTGTAGAGGGTTTGGTTTGTTTGGAACCTAGCTCTTTTGGAAACTAGATACCTCGTGTTTGTTTTCCTTCAATTGGTATCTTGTTTCCTTTTGTTTGGCATGTGTCAATGGATATAATTCTTTGATGTATCTTTTAATTGATATCCTTCAAGTGATAATTTTTCGTTTGGTATTTTATTTTCACTTGATACCTTGTATTTTGGTGTCTTATCAACTACGTGTTGATTTGATTTTTGAATGCCTTGAGCATGCATATTTACTATATACATATAGTTTCTTTTGCATGCTTTCTTTCCTTGACCCAATATATAGGGGAAACTCCACCTTGTCATAAATTGGCTAAAGTGTGCATGAAATTCAATTTCATATCTATATGCACATATTTATCTGGAGTTTGTCCTATGTATTGTTGGTTTTCTAACTCTTTGGTCCCAATGAGTTGGGGTACCATTTTGTTTGTGTTGTTGTTCTAGGAACAATTAGAGAGGCATTGGATGCTCGACTCACCTTAAAGGAAGGTGTTAACACCATGTGCTTGTTGGAGCCAAGTTAGGATGATCAACGAACAACTATCTACTACATCAATCCAGTGCTATCTCGGTAACAAGTATCTACTTTATGCATACATTTCTTGCATTCAACCTTTCGTAGGTTGCATCATGGCATGAATTCCTTGATTCGTTCTTGTGGTACTTGTTCCCTTCCTCAAAGCATCCGAACAATGATGTCTTATTGCTAGTTGGGATGTCTTTTATGTTCATAAGTTGGAAGTTGATATTGTACAATAAGAAAATATTAGGCCATGTACTATGCTTTCAAGCAAAGATCTTATTGGTATATTTATGACTTCCTTTTGGATATCTTGTTTGTTCCTTCTTGTAACCATTTCGTGTGTACATCTTTCTTTGTGGATATATGTCATCATTATTTTCTTCTACCTAGAATCTTTTACACATCAGAGAAGTTACATCTCTAGTTGATATCCTCTTTTCTTTCACGTCCACCATTGCATTTCCTTTTTCAGTTTTTGGTGGCTTCGTGAAAGGATTTGTCTTGAGTGCGGATATTTTATCCTTCCATCTTGATGCACTCGTTGGTGGTGAAGATTATTTTTTCTCATACCTGTCTTGACAAAGGTGTTGACATTTTGTTGGTATTCCTTCTCTTGACAAGGTTATTATTTCCTTTCTTCACCATGGGTTTACACAAGCGTTGGTTCTCAATTTGTTTATTAGTAAGCTTGTGAACCTATTTTCTAGTAGTGTGTGTGGGGGAAGGATATGTCTTGCACTTTGTTCTTATTTCTTCAAGACTATATTGATGAGTAATGCTCATCCGCACCTTAGTCTTCTTAAGTGCCATGCCAGGACTCACACACATCATTTTGGTTGAGCCTACTCTTAAGTTGCCTCTTTTACATGTTCCTCAACCATATGTTTTGTGCAAGTTATATACTTATTGTCTCATCTATTTTCTTGCACTTGTTGTGTGCTTTTATTAATTTTGGGGGAGCAACGATCCTATTTTGTGCACTTGTATCAAATACAAAAAAAATATCATATTAGTGCACAAATCATGGGGAGCTTCTCTAGTTTTGATAAAACACTCTATTGTCCTTATCATAATATATTTTATTCATGTGGTTCAAAGGACCATATGATTGCTTGTTCCTATTGGTATCTTTTAATTGTGTGCTTCTCTCGTTTGTATGTCTTTGTGACATACAATCCTTCTTGCTATCTTTGGGTCCTCGATATAGTTCGTTTTCCTCCAACGTTTATCATTGTATTTGTTTATTTCTTTGCACTATTGTTCAGAAGTACACACTTTTTGGAGGACCACCTACTATATTGGCTTTCTAAATTTTTGTCCATTTTGGCAATCGATGCCAATGGGGGAGAAGTTTAGAGAGTTTAATTTGGTGATGCATAGAGGGTTTTGCTTTTATTGCTTAAGCATTTACATCTTGTGCGCACGCATTATAGCTTTGTATGTGTGCACTTGGTTATGCTTATTTCCTTATATAAACTCTCTTCTACTTATTGTCATCAATTACCAAAATGGGGGAGATTGTTAGAGCATATTTCTCCATATGTGGTTTTGGTAATTGATGACAATCCCTATGGACTAATGGTTGCCTAAAGTTGTATTCGAAGGATTTGTCCATTGGCACTTCTTGAAGTCCATCTGTTGGTGTCAAGGAGTTTATATGATGACCAAGGTGGTATTCAAGGTATTATCCAAAGATTGGTCATAAAGACACAAGGTTGATCAAGACTAAGCAAATAATAAATCAAGATGATCAACACACAAAGTGTACAAGATGTACTGAGAGGGATCAAGTGATACCATGGTATGGTAAGCATTGTCCATAATGCTTTTTTGTACTAACCCATGGTCCTTGTGAGAGTTCTATGTGGGGTTAGGTGTGTCTCCATGGGTTTGCGTCAAGAGGAAGATCTCATTCAACCTATGAAGGATGACATCAAGTGGTTATCGTCATCAAGATTGCGGTGTGCAAGTTCAAGTGGAGCATCACGAAGATATCATGCTTGAAGCTTGTCGTTTACTGTGGTGACAATGGACTTGTGAAGATGTGCTGAAGAGTGGCTCACGCATAGTGAGTATGGGGGAGCAATCAACTAGTCTTCGTCAAACCAAGGCAATCAAGAAAGGTGGTACATCTTGAGGAAGCCAAGATCATCATCATCTAGCTCAAGAGTACTAGGTGCAAGGTATAGGTTTGCCCTTGATAGGTTTTATATTTTAGGATAAATTGGCGTACTGTCAAGGGGGCTCTCAAGTGAGTAGCTTGATCGTATCGTTTGTTAAGAGCTCAAACCATTTGCATCCTTGCATCATATTTCTTGGTTCTTGTTTTGTGTTTCTCTTTGTGAGTTTTAGAGCTTATGGTCATCTTCATGACAGGCTCAAGTTCATCGAAAACGGAATCCATATGCATCTTCTACGATGTTTTCGATGTTGGATGTTTTTGATAGTTCTTCATTCATAGAGGTATCACTTCTCTATATCATTGGCATTTTCTAACTGCATATTCTTAATATTTTATGTATTTTTGGATATCTCTTGTCATTGTGAATTCAACAAGCTTGAGTTTGCTCGATTCGGAGTTCGTATGCGACAGTTAGAGCAGTTTCAGTATCAAGCGGTAGTACCGCTCCTCGTGCCAGCGGTAGTACCACTCCTAGAGCGGTAGTACCGCCCCCGAAGCGGTAGTACCGCATCCTTGGACGTTCTGGGAGCAGTAGTACTGCTCTGGGCAGCGGTAGTACCGCTCCAGTCGGGCTGTGAGTGGGGGTAACGGTTGGATTCGTTCCCCCACTATATAAAGGAGGTCTTCTTCCCCATTGGACCTTATCTATCTGCTGAGCTCGTGTTCTTCCCCCATTGTTGACCTTCTTAGATCTTGCTAACTCTCAATCCACATCTTCACCAATCACTTTCTCCTCTATGTGAGGGGAGCCCCTTGGATCTTGATCTTCGTATTCTTTGTGAGCTCCTTGTTCTTCCTCTCATATTTCTCCATAGCTTTTGTTGTTGTGGAGGGATTTGAGTGTGAGGGAGTTGACCACTTCGTGTGTTCTTTCCATTGCATTAGTCGCATCGGTTTGAGTTCTCCACGGTGATACGTGGAAGTGAGAAGTTGAGAAGCTTATTACCCTTGGGTACTGGGTACCCCTAGAAGCTTGTTGGTGCCTCGGAGCTCAATCATTGTGGTGTAAACCTCCGGGCAAGCGTCGGGATCTCTATTTAAGTTGTGGAGATTGCCCGAGCATTTGTGGTCACCTCGAAGCCATATGCCATTGTGGTGAAGCTTCATGGTGTTGTTGGGAGCCTCCAATTAAGTTGTGGAGATTGCCCCAACCTTGTTTGTACGGGTTCGGTGACCGCCCTCAAGGGTCCCTTGGTGGAATCATGACATCTTGCATTGTAGGAAGGTGTGAGGAGATCACGATGGCCTTAGTGGCATCTTGGGGAGCATTGTGCTTCCACACCGCTCCAAACGGACATTCGCATCCGCAAGGGTGGGAACTTCGGGATACATCGTCGTCTCTGCGTGCCTCAGTTATCTCTTACCCGTACCCTTTACTTATGCACTTTACTTTGTGATAGCCATATTATTTCTTGTCATATATCTTCCTATCACTTAGTTTTTTATCTTGCTTAGCATAATTTTATGGTGCACATAGGGGAGCCTAGTTATTTTAGGTTTCGTGCTTGACAAATTAAACGTTAGTTTTATTATACATTTGTTCAAGCCTAAACCGTAACTATTTTAAAGCGCCTATTCACCCCCTCTAGGAAACATCCACGTCCTTTCACTTCGCCAATGCATCATTGAACTTTTCCTGAAATATACTAGATAGAATCATTAGATCAATGACACATATGTTGTTATTAATTGCCAAAACCACCTTAGGGAGAAGTTGTGCTTTCAATCTCCCCCTTTTTGGTAACTGATGAGAACATATAGATCAAAGCTTCGATATAATATATAATCAATGAGTAGCATCGTCGCTTTGAGAAATGTGTGAAAAGCAAGAGCTCCCCCTAAATTTGTGCATTATTTTGAATTTGCATTTGAATGCAAATGCACAGTCGATTAGGAGCAATGGTCACTCTTCCATGTCACATACAACTTGGTGGTGTGAATAAATGATTTGATGAATAGTAATGCATATTACACAAAACAAATGAGTGAATGATCATCATATAGATAGCTCAAAGGTATGAAATAGTAGCATTAATAATCAAAGTGTATGATCAAACACAACAAAGTTTAAACATCTAAAAGAACCAAATGTTTTAGAAAACCAAGGAGAGCAACAAAAAAAACACTCTCTCTCAAAGCCCTATTGATCTATACACTTCTCCCCTTTGGCAACAAGTTACCAAAAGTTCAAAGGTCTAGAACTAAGCGTCGCTCAAGGGTCGATCTCCTCCGGTAGCAGTTGATGGAGTCGATAGGAGAGTGTCGGTGAAGGCTTCAGCAGATGTCCTATGAGGAGGTGGTGTCGACACTGGAGGTGCAGGAGCTGGTGGAGATGATGGAGGTGATGCTTGGGCTGATGAAGACGGTCTGGACTCTTGAACTATCACAACTGCAGATCTAGCCTGGGTCGTGAAGTGAGTGGTAGTTGGGATAGATGTATCATCATCATTGGTAGAGCTGGGAGTGTGCATTGCATCAACTTCAGGTTTCAACTGATTGAGAGTGGTTGTCAACTCTGTCACCTTGATATCGAGGTCATGTAATTTAGTTTCCATGATCCTCTCGAGACTCTTCCAATTCAGCAAGATGTCTGTAATGTTCTTCTCCATCCCTTGGATGGTGGTGATAAGAAACGCCATTTGATCCTCTTTGGATCTCAACTGTGAAGTTCTAGCTGCTCTGGCTGCCTCTGCCTCTACCTCGACATGTATATCTGCATGTGTTGTAGTTGAAGTAGGATAGCTGGGGTCCATCACCACTTCATTATCTTCAAAGTTTGGCTGGAGTGACAAGTGTTGTTGATCAAGCAGATACACATTCTTCGCTATCTTGGAGTTGATGAGCATGTGAATATATGGTGTGTATACACAAGGTCTCTTTTGATCATCAATAGTTCTTCTTATTGTCTCAACAATCAGGTCCCTCGCCCTAATCATGGTGTGGGTGACTACATGGTGCATCATGTTTACGGAATACCACCTGATCATCTTATCATCACATGATATGGGCATCAAGATGTGTCTCATTATTGTGTTGGTGGTGGGTTATCCTGCTTGCAGGAAGTAGATAGAGCCTAGCTTGTGAGTATTCAGGAATTGCTTGGGCACTGGGGTACACATATTGGCCATAGAATTGTGGTTCATCTTAGCCTCGGTATAAAAATCAAAGTCACTCTCTTGTGCCTTTGGGGATCCTAAGATGGTAGCCCATTCTTCCACCGTGGATCGGTACCTTGAACCTTCAGTCATCCATACAATTCTACCATCAGGATAAAAGTGTGTTGTGGAGTAGAATTGCATGATCATTTCTTCATTCCAGGTTGTCACTTCTTGCCAACAAAATCTTCAATGTCAATGGCTCTGATGTTTTCTTGCACATGAGGGAAGTAACCCTCATTTTCCTTGATGTAGTCCCAGTCTACATACCTCATATCGCTGGCATCTGGACTCTAAAGCACCGACTCATAGAAATGTTACTGCTCCTTAGTACGGAAGCGAGCATCGATGGCAAACCTCCTCCTAATAGCATAAGGATAGACTTCTCTCCACTTTCTGAGCCATTAATCCTTCCTCTCCTTCATGTCTCTGCAACGGGGTGTTCATCATTGTGCTCAGGCAGGTTAGGTCTCAGCTTCCTCAAAACAGCAAGATCTCCCTCTTCTGAAGCAGCATCACTTGATGCGGAACCCTTGTACTTCTCTGTTGCACGTATATCTCTCGTAGTCCTCTTAGGTTTAGGAGCTACAGGCTTATTAGCCTTGGGAGCAGTGGTCTTGGCCTCAGTTGGAGGCTTGATGGGCATAACATCTCCCAATAACTTCTTCTTGGAAGGAGGTGGATTAGCACGTACCTCTTCCTCTTCTTCCTCGGCTTCTGCTAGATCTTCATACATCGAGGTTGGCCTTCCAACAACATGCACAATCTTCTTCCCGGCTCTCTTTTGTCCTAGCTTCTTGGCTAGCTTGGAGGTTTTCGCATCCACTAGAGTTTTAGCTCCTCTAGCTGTCTCACGAGCTCTCACTGCATCAGGATTGGCATACTCCTTTCTCATAGTCTTCTTGGCAGTGATTTTCTCCTTCGGCTTGTGAGAAGTTCCTTCCTTAGGGATGAAATAACCATCTTCTTCATCTGACTTGAGCCTCTTCCTTGTCCTGGTAGCTGCCTTGGGAAGATCATGAGAACTGGGAGTGCCTGGATCAGAATCACTCCTCTCAAAACTTGTGCATAAGTCCATTTCCATGCTCTGCTCACTGTAAGCATTCTGACTATCCTCAGATCTTGACATATCGACAAGCTGACAAGATGATCCTGTGAATAGATATAGAAGAGTAGGATTGGATGAGCATCATAAAACACACACCTTTAAAAAAAATTGAACTCAAAATTTTAGTCTTAAGTTTCAGCTATGTGTGTTTCGGTTCCACCAAGTTGAAAAATTCAGAGCCTCCGAGACTGACCATCTCATTAACAGAAACTTGGCCACTCTTTTCAGTTTCACTCAAAAGAAATACTCGGTTTCACCGAGACAATTCTCAGAAGCCCTAATCAAGGAATCGGTGACACCGATCCAATTCCACTCGGTGACTCCAAGACATGCAAAGCGGAGACCTAACCCTAAAATTTTTAGTTTGTCTATTCTACGGGAATCGTTTTGTGGTTGGATCTATCTCAAACTATGGCACAATGAAGAACAATTCCTAATGCGCAAGATTTGATAAGGAGGAGCGCAATAGGGGTGAGATCTTTACCCTAACTCGGTGAAGATCCCCTACGTTGGCGATGGTGGGGTTAATTGCGGTCGACGGCGAGGACTCTGGTGGTGAGGGCGCGCGGAGATGAGTCGAAGACATCCGTCCACACGAGTGTGGCATCACGGGTTTGCGGGAGGACGCGTTTGAAGAGTAATTTCAAAAGAGTATATATATGTCCCCATGCTGTCGGTGACACCGATTCGAAAATTTTGGTGCCATCGAGTTTCTTAAATGCTTAGGGAGAAACTCGGTGAGGCCGAGATTGCATAATCTGTTGTACCGAGGTTCAAAAACAAATCAACCCTAGTGCTTCGGTGGGACCGAGTGTGTGGAGTTGGTCACACCGAGTGGCACATGGGAGGTTTTGGAAGTTAGCTCTTTGTCAAGACGGAACTCCGAATGCACCTCACACATAGTGTCTAAAAATTTCTTGCTCAAATTTTGTGATGAGGCATGAATAGAATTTGAGATGAGACAACATAGATAGCTAGAGAGGGGTACTTAGTCATTCTTGTATATCCAATTGGACAAACAAAATAAAACACCAAATGACAACAACTGGATATCCTCTAATGAGCAAACATATGCATACCAACATGCTCACACAAAAAGATGTCAAAAAAATGGCAAACATGCACAACCACTCTAGTATCTACCAAGCACTTTGGCGATGATGAATTCATCTATATATGAGTATATTGACTTAGGATCCAAACAAGAATACTTGATTATAGATCATACTCATTGTTTAAGCACATGTGGGGTTGCCATTTTTACATAAAGATTTCAATGTGTGCACATCTTTAAGAGATGCTTTAACTCAAGTCTTAGTAAATCTCCCCCTTGATGTGACATCCCCCCTAAGAGCGATAAACTAACATTGGGTTTTGTCATAGAAGACTTCATGTTGGTGTAGTAGTGGTGGATGCTCATTGTTGATAAAGATCATCTTGAGTTGGGAGCTATCCTTGTTATTTCATATTCTTCTCACCTACATGGGTTAGTCCCATACAAGGAACAAATACAAGGAGATCTATGGACATGGAGTGAAGTACATATGAGATGATGTCCATTGATACATTAATTACATTGTCCCTTGCTTACCTTTGAGGGAATATGTGACTCCTTGAACTAATGCATAGAGTTGGAGTTGATTGCAAATAGTTCTTGCCAAAATGAATAAGAGTGAGTTTCATTAACAGAGTCACCCCTCAAGAACTTCTCTAGTTCTTCTTCTTAGGGACCCACATCGACTTGACCATGGCTTCTTCTTCAAATGAGTCAACCTCCTCTTGAAGCTTGTCCTTTCCCTTGAGCTTGTGGTCTTGTGGTGGAAGATCATACTGAGCTTTTGTTCCCGTGGGGAGAGTAGGAGCATACTTCTCCTTTTGGGGAACAAACTTGGGGTTGGGGTATTGACCTTCTTCCCATTCAACTCCATTGGAATTGAAGTAGACAATGCCTTAGTTATTCCGATGTACTCCATTCTTGCGTACAATCTCCTCAAATTCCTTACGTCCGGAAAGACTCTTGAAGACACATCTCTCTATAATTTCTTTCAACAAATCGTTTTCTTGCTCAAGTGTAACTTGGCTAAGAGAATCATTAGTGGAATCAAGAGAGCTACTAGAAACAACATCATTAGATTTATCATTAGTGTTGTTGTTACTAGATGAAGAAACTATCTTGCCTTTTTTACTAGTTTTCTTAGACTTAACTTGTGGAACAAATGTAGACAAGAGTAATTGTTTGGCTAGATAAGAAGAACTCTTCTTCCGAAGATCATCATTTATTGCTCTTAGAAGATCATGCTCTTGCTCTAAATTTATCTTCTCGATGCGTAGCTTCTCATCACTCCTTGCTAGCTCTCTATGATCTTCTAGAGTAGATTCATGGGTTAACTTAAGAGTGTTTAATTATTTAGTTAAACACTCAATATCCTTATTATCATCATCACACGACTTATCTTGACCAGCATGATTATCATCAAGTTCATTTCCATTATTATCATTAGTTTATCAAATAAAAATTCATCATCTCCAAGTAAGTCATCCTCATAAATTTTAAAGTCAAAGTACACAGGGTGTGATACCTTGGGGCCTTTAGCCATGAAGCAGTTTCCAAACCCTTCATTCACTACATGAATTAGGTTCTTTGTCGTTTCCCATAGCGGACGACAAAGGACCACTCCACGGAAGGCAAAGATCTTTGCCATCCGCCGCCGACGGCAAAATTTCTGACACTGAAAGTCACGGTGAAGGCTTTCTTTGCTGTTTGTCGGCTGGTAGCGGACGACAAAGATCTTTGCCATCGGTCTGGCTAGGCCCGCAAATGACAAAGGTGCTAGATGGTAGCAGACACAAATATGCTCCGTTAGGTGGCTAACAAAGCCTTTACGGTCTGCCAGCTGGCGGCAGCCTTTGCCGTCTACCAGCTGACGTCATCACTAGGTCCGCCAGCTGGTGCCTTCCGTGTCCTTTGTCGTCTGCCTGGGGTGCCCTTCGGCATCTGCCTGGGGTGCCCCTTTGTCGTTTGCCTCAGTGCCCGTTTGTCATATGCCCTGCTCTAGCTGACGGCAAAGTGACCATATAGGTGCGACCTGCTGCTCCCAGGTTGCACAGGTAGCTCACACGTGGCTCCTTTGCCATCAGCTCACAAACGACAAAGGCCTTTGCCGTTCGCTCGCAGACGGGAAAATGCCTGTATTGCCACTTTTTTGTTTGTTTTCAGTTATTTCCCTGCATTTTCGTAATACTTCTATGATATATATAATTTCAAACATCATATGTTGTTTCAAACATCATAGAATAAGCATAGGCCATGTATCCAACATCATCGTGAAAATGTTGAGCAAGACAACAAATATTTTCACATAGTTCATCCATATATACACATAGTTTCAAACATCACCCTATTCATCCATACAAACCAAAACAAAAATAAAACAATAGCAGCCCATCAATGCTAGCTTCCATGAAGTGAATCAAATGTGAAAAATGAGAATAAGAAAGTTAGAAGGAGAATAATAAGAAGAAGACTAGAAGAAGAGGAAGAAGAAGAAGAAGAAGAAGAAGAAAGAGAAGGAAAATAATAAGAAGAAAGAAAGAAGAAACTCATTGTTATTCTTATATTCTTTCTTATTCTCCTCTTTCCTCTTCTATACTTTCTTTTTCTTTTCATGCCATTTTTCAGCTTATATGTTATTTTGGAGGAAAATAAGCTAAGTATATGACATTTATGAGCTAAACAAGGTTATTATGCCATTTTTTACCTAAGTAAGCTAATTATGTCATTCTATAGGAAAACAAGCTAAGTATATGACATTTATGAGCTAACCAAGGTTATTATGCCTTTTCTGACCTAACTAAGCTAATTATGTCATTTTGGAGGAAGATAAGCTAAGTATATGACATTTATGAGCTAACCAAGGTTCTTGTGCCATTTGTGACCTAACTAAGCTAATTATGTCATTTTGGAGGAAGATAAGCTAAGTATATGACATTTATGAGCTAACTAAGGTTCTTATGCCATTTGTGACCTAACTAAGCTAATTATGTCATTTTGGAGGAAGATAAGCTAAGTATATGACATTTATGAGTTAACCAAGGTTCTTATGCCGTTTCTGACCTAACTAAGCTAATTATGTCATAAACGAACTACATAAGCTAATTATTTCATTTTGGAGGATAATTAGCTAAGAAGAAAAAAAAAACAAGATGATGATGATGATGATGATGATGATGATGATGAAGAAGAAGAAGATGATAATGAAGAAGAAGATGATGATGATGATGATGATGATGTTGACAAGGAGGAAAATAAGCTAAGTATATGGAATTTATGAGCTAACCAAGGTTATTGCGCCATTTTTGACCTAACTAAGCTAATTATGTCATAAATGAACTAAATAAGCTAATTATGTCATTTTGGAGGATAATTAGCTAAGTATGTCTTTCTTGGGGAAAATAAGATAAGTATGTGGCATAATAGGTCTAACTAGCATGTACGAAGCTAAGTCTGCATTTGTTAAGAAGAACACTAGAGAACACTTACCATCGTCGTCATCACAGATGTGAATCACCATGGTTCCTAGCAGCGGTTTTACGTGGAGAAGGTTGCCCTCGAGAACGGTTGTGTGATGTGGCCCGGAATTTATTCTACAACAAAGTTCATTTGCAATGTCTCGTTAGCTTGATGACAATCAAATGTTAATACTAGTAACTAATGACCATTCAAATGAAACTCACTCTTCCAACCGTAGAAATGACTCGCATTGGCAGAGGGGTGTGGCCGGTCTTCTCGCACATAGACTGCGCATTAGGTTTTGACGAGATAGTCATATTAATTAGTAATGAAATGGACGTTACATGTTGGATTTGGCTAATATGAAGAAGAAACTTACCACAAGGATATCGTACATGGCCCGGTGAGGTGCCTCATTTTGTGCCCTCCCCTCACCCGACAACCGAGCCGTATTCTCCTCCGCGGCCCGAGCCATATCCGCCGCAACCTGGATCCTCTCCCACAGAAGCTCCTGAACAGCAGCCTGGGTTGTCGCTCTCTCTCTCTATGAAGAGCAGCCTGCAACACCACTCCTCATTAGCATTGTAATCATCGATGGACACACACATAATGTAATGGAGGAAATATTTCTGAGTCCGTATAACTAACCTCGAAGGCGAGATCGACTAGCCGTGGAAGAGGCTTTATCCCAGGACATGAGCTTGTTTGGCGCCCCTTGATCTGTGGGAGAGTGAGAGGACAACGTATCAGCCCATCTCCAATGGCTATTGAGCCATGGGGCCTCCCGCCACAAGATATCATCACCAGCTCTGGATCCAAAGGTTCTTGGCTCGGGTTAAAGTCCTCCCCTTTCCTTGCCTTCCCCACCTCCTTGTATCTCACAAGCTTGTTGTGGGAGGAGATGTTGGTGAACTTCTCTGGATGATCGAGGTCAGACTCAGAGAATGCCTTGGCCTTCTTGTAGGAGGCAGTATAGGCCATGGCATAGAGGTCGTACACCTCTGGAACCTCTGTGTTATTGTGATGTGCCTAAAAGAGAGGAACATAGTATTAGTAAAGGGCTCAATCTAGCATGAAGAATGAAATGCATGAATCATGAAGCAAACCACGTACCCATTTCCGTCCAAACTGATATAAGTTGGTGCGGCGTTGATGGTGTGACACACCAATCATTTGGGCACATCGGTTCTTCGTATTGTCGTGGACGGATTGCCATTGGCCTATGCACCACTCATCCAGCAATGCCTCCCGACAATCCATATTATCCGCACACCATCTCGGGGGCACCTATAAGTTAATAAAGAGAAATTTCGGCACTATGCCTACGAATCAAATCAAGGAAACTAAGTATAAGGCCTTATGATTAGGTAATTACCTTCATGTACTGCTCCTTCTTCAGAAACTTTTCACGGCATGACTTGTCCTTCTTAATACTACACGATGCGTAGTAGTCTCAAACAGCCTGCACCCGAGCCTCGTGGCGTAAGTTCTGCAATAGGCGCTGCATTCGGTATCGATAACCTTGGCCGCCGCCTCCTCATATCCGTCCTCACACCTGTAGAAGGTATGCAATCAAACGAGACAACACTGATTAGTACAATAACTAGCTATATTGTTAATTTTAGATTGTGTAAAAGGAGAAATTACTCAAAAGTTGTTGATCACCATATCGCCCCTCGTGTGGCAGAAGACACCATCGATCATCTCCTCCGACGGGGCTTGGGCAGCCTTGTAGTGCTCCTAGCTAAATCCTAGTTGAGGAACCTGACCCTCACCGGTCAACGTGACAAACCCCGGGAAATTTTGCTGGCAAAGCACACTAATGACGATTTTCGGCTTGCGGACTCCAAGGGGGTGATGTGAACCCCTGCAGTATGACAAGGTCAACACATTAGATATTTGAAGAAACTTGAAGGCAAAAGGTACAAAAAGAGTAAATGCACTTACTTATCCGCAGTAGGTATAATCAACGACCTTTGCTCGTGGGTCGCCAGCATGGCCGGGAGACGTGTACCACCACGCTCGTACACAGTGACCCCCTTAACCACCTCGCCCTCACTACCAGTACACTCATCCCCGCCACCATCAGTATGGCCACCCGGCCCCTCAGTCTAATCCGGCTAGGTACCCCATCCGGGCGTCTCCTGGGACGTAGCCCCTCGATCCCGAGTCTCGTTGGCCAAAGCCTATGGGGCCGGAGTCTCCTGGGACGTAGCCCGTAGTACTGGAGTCTTGTGGGCCAAAGCCTCTAGAATCGGAGTCTCATGAGCCGAAGGCCCGTCGACCCGAGCACCCTGGTTCGGAGTCCCTGTAGCCTCCACCTCAAACGGATCCACCCTAGTAGTCCTATGCTTAGGTGAATGAGCTTGGGGTGGCGGCGAGGATGTCGTAGCAGTCCGCCTACCTCTCCCGCGGCCACGTCCTGTACCTTTCGCATTCTTCCCTACCCGACCTCATCTCTCGGTGGGCAACGATGATGACGAAAAGGTGCCTGTGGGTGTCCCTAGACTATCTTCCAGCACTCCATAGAGAGATTGGTCTGGAATGGAAGTACCCCTCCCGCGGGCCGCCGACGAAGAAGTACCCGCGGAGCGATCTCGACCCGCGCCCACCATCTTTCAATACATGCCATGACAAAGAGTTAAAAATTAGTAAAACATAAAAAAATTGAATACATGACATGAATAATAATATGTACATATATAATTTAAGTTGGGATGCATACAAACTAATAATAGTCTGGATCGTCTATCTATGCTCCGGGATCAATAAACGCATCATCATCATCACTATCACGCGTGTCGTCATGAATGAGGTGATCATCGGGTTCAGCAACATCAACATGTGGAAGGTCTTTCTGTAATCGGTCAAGTATTGACAGGTCATCCGCAACAGTATCCTCTTCTAGTTCCGGTTGTGTTGGTTCCGGCTCAGGGGTGAAGTCGGACTCACTGTCACTATCTACTTCCATGTTATGGGGTGCAACAGAGCGGTTCTTGAAATGTTTCTTGGAAATACGTGTTCCTTGGAAGAATTCTCCATCATATGTGTCTGGGTTAATGTCAGGTTCATAATCCTATTCATTCGGAGGAGGTGGTATAGCATGTGGAGGCAGTTCATAAACAACATCCCAACCAATCAGATTCTCATCAGTTTGGCAGGCCCACGGTAGATAGAAAACTTGGGTCGCCTATTGAGCCGTAATATAGACAACGGAAACATCTAAATGGGTGATTTATTTGATTTCGACTAGCCCTATATGTTCATGAGTCCTTCTAGTCTCTTTCGGCTAGAACCAATAACATTTCAAGACTACGACGTTCGGTGGGTTTTCACCATAGAATTAAAGTCCATAAATTGCTTCAACTCTTCCATAATACTCGGTACCTCCTTCGCCGATAGCAGAGACACCACAATTTGTAGATTTCCGGATGGGCATAGATAGCTCTTTGCCAAATGTATGGAAGTGATACCCGTTGATGTTGTATTTAGAAAATGAACGGACCTTATAGTCAAAATCATTAGCGTCTTGTCTCAATTCGACATCCATAGACTCTGAATTAGCCTACAAGTTTAATACAAAAGGATTGTTGCCTTAGCCACAAATTTGACCAAGAAATGAAATGGTCAATTAACTATAATTACCGTTTGTTTGAACCAAGAGATGGAACCAGAAACTCTGGCGCCAACTTCTCCATGTCATCTACCACTCCAGGAGATAGTTCTTTCCCACAAAGAACACGAAAGAAATAGCTCAGCTATGCGAGTACTAGCCATTCATCCTCAGGAATAAATCCACGCAACATCACCGGCATTACCCGCTCAAGCCATATGTGCCAATCATGACTCTTGAGACCAAGTATTTTGAATTTTTCAAGACTCGTTCCCCTCTTTAGATTCGCTGCATACCCATCGGGGAACATCAACTGCATTTTGACCCACAAGCTAATTTCCCTCATAGCTCCCCTTTTTGAGATTGAACCAGGCCTTTGGCTTCGACCAGTTGTGCTTTCCTTTCGATTGTCGCATGTTTTGTAACAGTCTATCACATAGAGTCTACTGATCGACTCTAGCCTTAGGATTATCCTTTGAATTCCCCTCTTTTCCAAACAATGTACCAAAAATGGCCTCTCCGATATTATTTTCAGCATTCATCATGTCGATGTTGTGTGGAAGAAGGAGATCTTTGAAGTAAGGCAGACCCCACAAGCATGTCTTGTGAGTCGACGCGTGTTTAGAATTATACCCCTTGAAATACCCTGGACGCTCTGGATCATGCTTGATAGCGTTTAACTGATCCATGATCTGTTGACCTATCAACGCAGGTGGTGCCGAGGTTTTAACAACTTTACCTTTGATAAAGTTCTTGCATTTTCTGAACTGATGGCGAGGAACTGTCTATGCAAGTCAAAGCAAGAATACTTCTGACGCGCCTGCAGCCAATGAAACTGAAGAGCTTCCTTGCATGTGGGGCACGGGAACCTTCCATGCACACACCAGCCAGCGAATAGCGCATACGTCGGCAATTCATGCATAGAGTACATGTACCACACAAGCATTTTGAAGTTTTCTTTTCTATAGGCGTCGTATGTCTTGAACTCATTATCCCAAGCTTATTGCAATTCATCCTTAAGCGACTGCATGTACACATTCATATTCTTCCCTGGATAGTTGGGCCCTGGAATTATCAACGTCAGGAATATGTTCTTTGTTTGCATAATCAGTCTGGGGGGAGATTGAGTGGAATGGCAAATACGGGCCAACTATTGTATTAGGTTCATGTCATACAAAAGGGATTGAACCCATCCGTACCGACGCAAACTTGAGGATGCCTTGGATCTGCCGCTTTATCCAGATGTAATGCATCGAAGTGCTTCCACGCTTCCGCATCCGATGTGTGTACCAACATCTTATTCCCATCTGCATCTAGTTTGGTTATTTTTCCCAATTTGTGCTATGTCATCTGTGTGGACGTCTCTTCGACCATGAAAAGACGTTGAAGTTTTGCTATGATTGGCATATAACGAAGAACATTAACTGGGATTTTGGTCTGCCTCTTCTCACCCGTACCATTGTCTACGACAACATACGTGGAAGACTTGCAAATGGGACAATAGTTCAAGTCCGCATACTCAAGCCTAAACAAGGCACATCCTTTGTCACATGCATCTATCTTCTCATAGGGCATCGTAAGTACATGGAGTATTTTGTCCGACTGGTACAGGTTGCAGGCATGATATGGCCTTTGGGTAGAAAGCGTCCAAATAGTGTCATCATCGCGTTGTAGCATTCTCTGTCCAAGTTGAATTGATCCTTCAAAGCCATTACTTGTGCAATGGCATCCAACTGCAAAGCTCGGTGTGCTCGTGGAGAGGACATTTTGAAGACTTCAACATTTTATAGAAGGCCTTTGCAGATTCCTCCATCTCATCGTCCGAATCCCGAGAATCATCAAAGTCTTGCACCATGTGTTCGATCTCGGTACCATGCTCGTCGGTGCAACGACGAACCACCTCATCTCTGGTACGTTGGGCAGACTCACCATGAAATGTCCACAACGTATAATCAGACTAAAACCCCTCTTTTGCAGGTGTTTACCCATTTCATCATGTGTCCTCTTTTTAAAGTTGTCGCACCCAGGACAGGGGCACCAGGTTGTTCTATGGCCATATGCAAATGCGACTTTCACAAACTCCTTGGTTTTTAAAACCATTCTTTGGTCATCTCTTTCTGACTAGTGTGACCGGTGTACATCCACGCACGGTCACTCATCTTGCTTCGTAGCAACGAAACAACTGCACATGTAAATCCACCCGATGAACACAAATATTTTGTTTTTATAAAAAAATCAGAAAATATATGACCTAACTCATAATTTACAAAACTATGACCTCGTCGGCCTCTGGAAGGCCGAAGAGCACCTTTTCGGTCAACAGGAGGCCGAAGAGGTGTCAGGGGTCGGGGTGAGTTGCGTCGAGGCGATGTATTAACAGCTGCGCGGGGGATTATAATGGCGATCTATCACTGACATCTTCCCATCACCACACGCAGGTGCAGGTGTCTGGTGTCGTGCCGGGGTGTCATCTCATGGTGTCATCAGGGTGTAGTGTCGGGGTGTCATGCTGAGGTGTCGTCGAGGGGGCTCATAGGAGGGGCGTCGTCGGGGATGTCGTGTCGGGGTGTCGTGTCGGGGTCTTGTGCCGGGGTGTCTAGCGGGGGGCTCACCGGAGGGGCTTCACCTGGGTGTCGTGTCGGGGTGTCGGGGTGTCGTGTAAGGGTGTGGGGTTGTCGTGTCAGGGTGTCGGGGTGTCATTTTCTTGTTCTTCCTATTCTTTTTCCCTCTTCTTCCTCTTCTTCCTTTTCTTCTTATTCTTATTCTTCTTTTTCCTCTTCTTCCGCTTCTTCCTTTTCTTCCTTTTCTTCTTCTTCTTCTTCTTCTTCTTCTTCTTCTCCTCCTCCTCCTCCTCTTCTTCTTCTTCTTTTCCTTTTTCCCTATTCTTCTTCTCCTCCTCTCCTCTTTTTCTTCTTCTTCTTGTTCTTCTTCTTCCTATTATTACTATTATTATTATCATTATCATATTCTCCTCCTCTTCTCTTCTTTTTCTTCTTCCTCTTCTCTTCTTTTTCTTCTTCTTTTTGTTATTCTTCTTCTTCTTTTCTTCTTTTCCTTTTTCCTCTTCTTCTAGTTATTCTTCTTTTATTATTATTATTATTATCTTTCTTATTCTTCTTCTAATGATCTAAACCTAAACATAAACCTAAACCTAGCACTAACCTAAACCAAACACTAATTAACTTAAACCTAAACAAGAAAAAACAGGAAAAAAACTCACCTTGAGGGCCTGTGGAGGAGGGCCAACGCGGTGGTGGAGGAGGGCCGACGCAGGGGGAGGAAGGTCGCGGAGAGGGGGTGGCGTCGCAGCCTGCTCTGATGGTGGGGCATCGCAGGGAGGCGCCAGCGCTCCAAGGTCAAAAGGGGAGGGGCGGACGCAGGGGCCGGGAGCGGGGCGGCGGGTGAGGTCATCGGGGAAGGGGCGGCGGGTGAGGTCATCGGGGAAGGGGGCGGCGGGTGAGGTCGTCGTGGGAGGGGCGGTGAGTGATGTCGTGGGGGGAGAGAGAGGGGGACAGATAGAGAGGGGGGTTTGGGCCGTGGGGTGCACGACTATTAGTTAGGCAAACCTCTTTTGTCGTCTGCTAGCAGACGACAAAGAGGGGGTGGGGCGAGGGGAACGGGTGTTAGTTAGGCAACTTCTTTGTTGTGTGCTAGCAGACGGCAAAGATTTGGCTGAAGACATCCAGGCCATCCATTTGACCTAGGGCCCAACTCATCTCTTTGTCGTCTGCCTATGGGCCTTTTGTTGTCTGCTGGCCGACGGCAAAGAACTGGCAACCGGAAACTATGTATTTTCCATCAACATGTTCTTTGTTGTCCGTTTTGTGCAAGCAGACGACAAAGACCTTCTTTGTCGTCTTCTAGGAGACGGCAAAGAACTGGCTCACGGCAAATTCCCTGATTCTAGTAGTGATTTGGTGAATCAAATATGTCATAGGAGTTGGAGGATACGAGTGCAAGACCGGCAACACCTTCATCTTGACTATAGTCGGAGTTGGAGTGGTAGCTTCTCTCGGATTGGTTGTCAAACTCGGAGTTGCATACCCATTCACCAACATGAGCTTTATGTCTTCTTCTTAAGTGGCTCTTGGTGTACTTGTCCTTCTTCTCTGATTCCTTGCTTCTCTCGGAGGGTCTTCCTTCATAACGATCTTCTCTACTCCTTCTCTCTCTTCGAGGTGACTCATCTCTTGAGCTTCATCTTCTAGGTGACTCTTCTCTTCTTTCGTGGGGGGGAGCACTCATTGGAGTAATGTCCAGGCCTTCCACAATTGTAGAACTTTTGGTCATGACTAGATGGCGCTTCTCTTCATATCTTGAATTGCAGCTTCTCTCTTTGCCTCTACTCTTGTAGAACATGTTGAATTTCTTGACTGTGAGGCTTATCTCTTCATTGGTGACAAGGTTGTCATTTGAAGTAGCGGGAGTATCACTTGAATCTTTGTAAGCACCACTTGACTTGTTATGAAGCTCTTCTTTGTCCTTGAGTGATATTTCATGAGCAACAATCCTTCGAGGCTTGAGATCTTTGTAGTTTGGCATCATTTGGATCAATGTGCACACGGTGTCATACTTTCCATACAAGGCTCTAAGAATCTTCTTGATGATGAATTTGTAGGTCATCTATTCTCTCCCTAATCTGGCAATCTCGTTTGTGATGATAGAAAGCCTAGAGTACATCTCTGCGACTCCTTCACCATCCTTCATCTTGAACTTTTCAAGTTGACTTTATAGCACATCCAACTTAGATTCCTTGATGGATTCGGTACCTTCGTGCATATCAACCAAAGTATCCCAAATTTCCTTTGCATTCTCAAGACGGCTAATCTTGTTGTACTCTTCAGGGCATAGGCAGTTGAAAACAATGTCGCATGTTTGAGTGTTGTATTGCAACATCTTCAATTCTTCCGTGGTCGCTTCACAATTTGATTCCCTTCCATCACGAAAGAATTCACATTGCAAACCAACACGAACAACAACCCAAACAACAGGGTTCTCACCAAGAATATGCATTTTCATCTTATCCTTCCAACTAGCAAAGTTGCTACCATCAAAGTATGGATCTCTACAAAGGTAATTTCCCTTACTAGACGCCATACTCTCCTAGCTTATGAAACCAATGCAATAGAGAACAAAGATCTGATACCACTTGTAGGATCAGAAGTATGTCTAGATGGGGGTGATTAGACTACTCGACAAAATAAAAACTTAGTCTTTCCTCAATTTTAGTTGGGGAAAGTTTTAGCAATTGTATCAATTCAAGCACAACCTACACATGCAAGTCTAAGAGTATAGCAGAGGAAAGTAAAGAGATGCACATGTAAATAGAGGGTAGGGAAAGGAATATCAAACGCAAAGATTGACACGGTGATTTTGGGTGTGGTTCTGATAGGTGGTGCTATTGTACGTCCACTTGATGGAGACTTCAACCCACAGAGGGTAACTGCCACGCGAGTCCATGGAGGGATCAACCCACGAAGGCTCCATGGAGAAGCTTATGTCTATCAAGGACTAGCCTCACTCGGGGTAGATCTTCATGAAGTATGCGATCTCCTTGCCCTTACGAACATCTTGGTTAAACTCCACAACACGAAGTAGGAGGCTCCCAAGCGACACCTAATCAATCTAGGAGACTGATACGTCCATTTTGCATCATGCTTTCATGTTGATATTTATCGCTTTATGGGTTGTTATTACACTTCACGGTACAATACGTATGCCTTTTCTCTCTTATTTTGCAAGGTTTACATGAAGAGGGAGAATGCCGGCAACTGGGATTCTGGCCTGAAAAAGGAGCAAGTTTGAGATACCTATTCTGCGCAACTCCAAAAGCCGTGAAAATCAACGACGATTTATTTTGGATTTTATAAAAAATACAGGGCCGAAGAAGTACCAGAGGGGAGCCAGCAGGAGGCCACAAGCCTGCTAGGCGCTGCTCCCCTAGCCGCGCCTAGGGGGCTTGTGGGCACCCTGGTGGCCTCTGTCCCCCCTCTTTTGCTACAAGAAGGGTTTCGTTCCAGAAAAAATCAGGAGGAGGCTTTCGGGAGGATTCGCCGCCGCCACGAGGCGGAACTTGAGCAGAACCAATCTAGAGCTCCGGCAGGGTCGTCCTGCCGGGGAAACTTCCCTCCCGGAGGGGGAAATCCTCGCCATCGTCATCACCAACACTCCTCTCATCGGAGGGCCTCATCACCATCAACATCTTCATCAGCACCATCTCATCTCCAAACCCTAGTACATCTCTTGTAACCAATGTCCACCTCGCGACTCCGATTGGTACTTGTAAGGTTGCTAGTGGTGTTAATTACTCTTTGTAGTTGATGCTAGTTGGATTACTTGGTGGAATATTATATGTTCAGATCCTTGATGCTATTCAATACCTCTCTGGTCATGAATATTATTATGCTTTGTGAGTAGTTACTTTTGTTCCTGAGGACATGGGATAAGTCTTGCTATAAGTAGTCATGTGAATTTAGTAATCGTTCGATATTTTGATGTGTTGTATGTTGTTTTTCCTCTAGTGGTGTTATGTGAACATCGACTACATAACACTTCACCATTATTTGGGCCTAGAGGAAGGCATTGGGAAGTAAGAAGTAGATGATGGGTTGCTAGAGTGACAGAAGCTTAAACCCTAGTTTATGCGTTGCTTCGTAAGGGGCTGCTTTGGATCCACTAGTTTAATGCTATGGTTATACTTTGTCTTAATTCTTCTTTCGTAGTTGCGGATGCTTGCGAGAGGGGTTAATCATAAGTGGGATGCTTGTCCAAGTAAGGGTAGTACCCAAGCTTCGGTCCACCCACATATCAAACTATCAAAGTAGTGAACACGAATCATATGAACATGATGAAAACTAGCTTGACAGAAATTCCCATGTGTCCTCGGGAGCGCTTTACCTCCTATAAGAGTTTGTCCAGGCTTGTCCCTTGCTACAAAAGGGATTGGGCCACTTTTCTGCACCTTTGTTACTATTGTTACTTGCTACTTGCTACGAATCATCTTATCACACAACTACTTGTTACCGATAATTTCAGTGCTTGCAGAGAACACCTTGCTGAAAACCACTTTCCAGATCCTTCTGCTCCTCGTTGGGTTCGACACTCTTACTTATCGAAAGGACTGTGATAGATCCCCTATACTTGTGGGTCATCAATACTCTTTTCTGGCACCGTTGCCGGGGAGTGAAGCGCCTTTGGTAAGTGGAATTTGGTAAGGAGACATTTATATAGTGTGCTGAAATTTATTGTCACTTGTTTCTATGGAAACTAATCCTTTGAGGAGCTTGTTCGGGGTATCTTCACCTCGAACGGACGCACAAGGAGTTTCTCCTCAACCTGCTGCACCTACTGAAAATATTTTCTATGAATTTCCTTCGGGTATGCTTGATAAACTACTGGCTAATCCTTTTACAGGAGATGGAACAACACATCCAGACTTGCATCTAATCTATGTAGATGAAGTTTGTGGTTTATTTAAGCTTGCAGGTTTGCCCGAGGATGAGGTCAATAAGAAGGTCTTTCCCTTATTTTTGAGGGATAAAGCATTGACATAGTATAGTCTATGTGATGATACTGGATCGTGGAACTACAACCGGTTGAAATTGGAATTTCATCAAAAGTTTTATGCTATGCATCTAGTACATCGTGAACGGAATTATATTTATAATTTTTGGCCTCGTGACAGAGAAAGCATCACTCAAGCTTGGGGGAGACTTAAATCAATGTTATATTCATGCCCCAACCATGAGCTCTCGAGAGAAATTATCATTCAGAACTTCTACGCTCGGCTTTCTCATGATGATCACACCATGCTTGATACTTTTATGGAGAGAGATATTGACTTCAAATGGAATTTATTGGAAAGAATTAAACGCAACTCCGAAGATTGGGAGCTTGATGAAGGTAAGGAGTCAGGTATGAATTTCAAGGTTGATTGCGTTAAATCCTTTGTTGAAACAAATACTTTTTGTGATTTTAGCGCTAAGTATGGACTTGACTGTGAGATAGTTGCTTCATTGTGTGAATCATTTGCTGCTCATATCGATCTCCCTAAATAGAAGTGGTTTTAATATCATCCTCCCTTAGAAGTCAATGTAGTTAAACCCAATCCAGTTGAAGAGAAAGTCATTGCCTATAATGATCCTATTGTCCCTAGTGCTTACATTGAGAAACCACCTTTCCCTGTTAAGATTAAGGATCATTCTAAAGCTTCAACTGTGATACGCGGGGGTTACATTAGAACACCTACACCCCCTGAGAAAATTACAGTTGAACCTAGCGTTGCTATTATCAAAGATCTTCTGCCCGACAATGTCGTGGGCCATGATGTTCACTTCTGTGAAGATATTGCTAGAATTGCTAAACCTCATGCTAGATACAAACATAGGCCTGTTGTTGGCACGCCTATTGTTTCTGTCAAGATAGGAGATCATTGTTATCATGGTTTATGTGACGTGGGTGCTAGTGTTAGTGCAATACCTCGATCCTTATATGATGAAATCAAAGACGAGATTGCACCTGTCGAGATAGAACCCATTGATGTCACTATTCAGCTTGTCAATAGAGATACTATCTGCCTTGTGGGAATTGTTAGAGATGTTGAAGTCTTGTGTGGTAAAATGAAGTATCCTGCTGATTTCCTCGTTCTTGCTACCATGCAAGATAGCTTTTGTCCCATCATATTTGGCAGACCCTTCCTCAATACCATCAATGCTCATATTGACTGTGAGAAGCAAACTGTCATTGTTGGCTTTGAAGGTGTGTCACATGAGTTCAATTTCTCCAAGTTCGGTAGACAATCTCATGAAAAAGAGTTGTCTAGTAAGGATGAAATTATTTCCCTAGCTTCTATTGTCGTGCCCCCTACTGATCCTTTAGAGCAATACTTGCTTGAGCATGAAAATGATATGCATATAGATGAAAGGGATGAGATAGATAGAGTTATCTTTGAACAATATCCTATCCTTAAGAATAATTTGCATGTTGAACTGCTTGGAGATCCACCCCCACCAAAGGGTGATCCTATGTTCAAGCTTAAACAGTTGCCTGATGCTCTTCAGTATGCTTATCTTGATGAAAAAGAGATATATCCTGTTATTATTAGTGCTAGCCTCTTAGATCATGAAGAAAAGAAGTTACTAAAAACTCTGAGGAAGCACCGTGCTGCTATTGGATATACTCTTGATTATCTTAAGGGCATTAGTCCCACTCTATGCCAGCACAAGATTAAAACCGATCCTGATTCCAAACCAGTTGCCGATCATCAACGGAGATTAAATCCTAAGATGAAAGAGGTAGTAAGAAAAGAAATACTAAAGCTCCTGGAAGCAGGTATTATCTATCATGTTGCTCATAGTGATTGGGTGAGTCCGGTGCATTGCGTCCCTAAGAAGGGAGGTATTACCGTTGTCCCTAATGATAAGGATGAATTGATCCCAGAGAGGATTATTACTGGCTATAGGATGGTGATCGATTTTAGGAAATTGAATAAAGCCACTAGGAAAGATCATTACCCTTTGCCTTTTATCGACCAAATGCTAGAAAGACTATCTAAACACACACACTTCTGCTTTCTAGATGGTTATTCTGGTTTCTCCCAAATACCTATTGCACAATCTGATCAGAAGAAAACCACTTTCACCTGCCCTTTCGGTATCTTCGCTTACAGACGTATGCCTTTTGGCTTATGTAATGCACCTGCTACCTTTCAAAGATGTATGATGGCTATATTCTTTGACTTTTGTGAAAAGATTGTTGAGGTTTTCATGGATGACTTCTCTGTTTACGGGTCTTCTTTTGATGATTGCCTCAGCAACCTTGATCGCGTCTTGCAGAGATGTAAAGATACCAATCGTGTCTTGAATTGGGAGAAGTGCCACTTTATGGTTAATGAAGGCATCATCTTAGGACATAAAATTTCTGAAAGAGGTATTGAAGTCGATAAGGCTAAGGTTGATGCAATCGATAAAATGTCATACCCCACAGATATCAAAGGTATAAGAAGTTTCCTTGGTCATGCTGGTTTCTATAGAAGGTTCATTAAAGACTTCTCTAAGATTTCTAGGCCTCTTACCAATCTCTTGCAGAAGGATATTCCTTTTGTTTTTGACGATGATTGTGAGGAAGCCTTCGAAATACTTAAGAAGGCTTTGATAACTGCACCTATTGTTCAACCACCTAATTGGAACGTACCTTTTGAAATCATGTGTGATGCTAGTGATTATGTTGTTGGTGTTGTCCTAAGACAAAGAGTTGATAAGAAGTTGAATGATATTCACTACGCTAGTAAAACTCTGGACAGTGCCCAAAGAAACTATGCTACTACTAAAAAGGAATTTTTAGCACTCGTGTTTGCATGTGAAAAGTTCAGATCTTACATAGTTGATTCCAAAGTCACTATTCATACTGATCACGCTGCTATTAAGTACCTTATGGAAAATAAAGACGCTAAACCTAGACTTATCAGATGGGTTCTCTTGCTACAAGAATTTGATTTGCATGTTGTCGATAGGAAGGGTGCTGAGAACCCCATAGCAACTAACTTTTCTAGGTTGGATAACGTTCTTGATGACCCACAACCTATTGATGATAGCTTTCCTGATGAGCAAATGAATGTCATCAATACTTCACGTAGTGCACCGTGGTATGTTGATTATGCAAATTATATCGTTGCCAAATATATACCACCCAGTTTCACATACCAGCAAAAGAAGAAATTCTTCTTTGATTTGAGACATTACTTTTGGGATGATCCTCACCTTTATAAGGAAGGAGTAGATGGTGTTATTAGACATTGTGTACCTGATAATGAACAGGGACAGATCCTACAGAAGTGTCACTCCGAGGCCTACGGAGGACACCATGCGGGAGATAGAACTGCACACAAGGTATTGCAATCAGGTTTCTATTGGCCCACTCTCTTCAAGAATGCCCGTAAGTTTATCTTGTCTTGTGACGAATGTCAAAGAATAGGTAATATCGGTAAACGTCAGGAAATGCCTATGAATTATTCACTTGTCATTGAACCATTTGATGTTTGGGGCTTTGATTATATGGGACCTTTTCCAAAATCCAACGGGTATACTCATATCCTAGTTGCTATTGATTACGTTACTAAGTGGGTAGAAGCTATCCCGACTAGTAGTGCTGATCACGATACCTCTATCAGGATGCTTAAAGAAGTTATTTTCCCTTGATTTGGAGTCCCTAGATATCTGATGACTGATGGTGTTTCACATTTCATTCATGGTGCTTTCCGTAAAACACTTGGTAAGTATGATGTCAACCATAGAGTTGCATCTCCCTATCACCCTCAGTCTAGTGGTCAAGTAGAGCTAAGCAATAGAGAGATTAAACTAATTCTGGAAAAGACTATCAATAGGTCTAGAAAGAATTGGTCTAAGAAGCTCGATGATGCACTGTGGTCTTATAGAACTGCTTATAAGAATCCCATGGGCATGTCTCCGTACAAAATGGTTTACGGTAAAGCATGTCATTTACCTCTTGAGCTAGAGCATAAGGCTTATTGGGCAATCAAAGAGCTCAACTTTGATTTCAAACTTGCTGGTGAGAAGAGGTTATTTGATATTAGATCGCTTGATGAATGGAGAGCTCAGGCATATGAAAATGCCAACTTGTTCAAAGAAAAGGTTAAGAGGTGGCATGATAAAAGGATACAAAAATGTGAGTTCAATGTAGGTGATTATGTCTTGCTATATAATTGTCGTTTAAGATTTTTTGCGCGCAAGCTTCCCTCCAAATGGGAAGGTCCTTACATTGTTGAGGAAGTATATCGTTCCAGTGCCATCAAGATCAACAACACGGAAGGTAATTTTCTGTGAGTGGTAAATGGGCAGAGAATCAAGCATTATATCTCAGGTACTCCCATAAATGTTGAAAGCAATATTATCTATACCATAACTCCACAGGAGTACATAAGGGATATTTATCATCCTGTTTCAGACTCCGAAAACGAAGAGGTATGTGATTCGGTAAGTAAACAAACTCCAAAACTTTTCTAGTAGGAATTTTTCTCCGTTTTGGAATTTTTAGAAAATTAGAAAAATTTAAAGTAGTCCGGAAAGCGGACGAGGAGACGACAAGCCTGCCAGGCGCGGGCCACCCCCTGGTTGCGCCTGGGGGGCTTGTGACCACCTCGTGTGTGCCTCCCGGACTCCGTTTTCTTGTGGATTACCCCTTCTGGTCGGGAAAAAATCATTATATATTCTCCCGAAAGGTCTGACCCTCGTATCACACAATTTTCCTCTGTTTTCGTTTCGAGCTTCTTTCTGCTGCAGATCTAGATCGCTATGGCGTCCCCAAAAGCTCCGAAGGACAAGATCTTCGAGAAGGTCATCAATCCCTACCTCGCGGGAGTGCTGCAACACCCTCAATCTATCGATATGCGTGAGGGGATGCTGCACATCCGTGATGTTGAGGGGCCCAAGAAGACCGGAAGAGTGGAGGCGAGGCTCGAAGCAATGGAGCAACAAGTCTTCAAGTGCCAAGGGATGGTGGAGCGTGGACTCAACGCCAACCACATGATGATCACGGAGTTCACCAACAAGCACAAGATCGATGCCAATGACATCGGGAAGCACCTCTCCAGGCTCTATGACGGAATTGATCACCTCCAAGCCCAGATCTATGACCTGCAGAACCAAAACTGTGAGTATGAGTATTCCGGAGACTCGATCGTCTTTCCATGATGGAGCACCTATGCCTTGGAAGACGGAGGATCAAACCCAGGTTGCAACAACTCCACCACCATCACCTTCGAAGGAAGACAACTAAGCACGGGTATGTGCAATCCCCTTGGCTTGTGCCAAGCTTGGGGGAGTTGCCCCGGTATCGTATCACCATCACATCTTTTCCCTTTACCTTTTCTTAGTTCGATCCTTTTTGGTTTTATCTTTCTCTAGTAGAATAAAGTTCTTAGTGTTTTAGGCTTGAGTTTTGCTTTGTGTCACCCCCGATGTATTCGAGTTCGTGAGTCATATAATAAAGAGTGTTTTAGTTAAGGGCCTTGCTTCATGCCATGATCAAAAGAATGATAATAGAACAAAAGCATGAAAGATCATGTAATGATCTTATGGGAAGTGATGGCTTCACATATAAAAAGAATGATGATTGAAACTTGCTGAGGGTGGACAAACGTAGACCTTGGTCATTGTTGCAATTAATAGGAAGTGATAAAGAAGGAGATGTTCACACATAAATATATCATCTTGGACACCATCTATGATTGTGAACACTCACTAAACTATTGCATGCTTACATGTTGGACAAGGAAGACAACATAATGAATTGTGTTTGCTTGGTTCCGAACAATATGATATGACTAGAGATCCCTTAGAATGTGACGATTGCTTCCACCTCATATCAGCCAAAACTTCCGCACTAAGTAGAGATACTACTTCTGCATCCATAAACCTTCAACCCAGTTTTACCATGAGAGTTTGATACGTCTCCAACGTATCTATAATTTTTGATGGTTTCATGCTATTATCTTGTCAAACTTTGGATGTTTTGCATGCCTTGTATATATTTTCTGGGACCTACTTATTAACTCAGTGCCAAGTGCCAGTTCCTGTTTTTTCCATGTTTTAGACCCCTTTCAGAGGAGATTTTGAAACGGAGTCCAAACGGAAGAAAATCCCCGAAAAGATTATTTTTGAACGGAAGAAGATCGGGGAGCCCCAGGGGCCCCACAAGCCCCCACCCCGCGGCCAGGGGGGCCTCGCCATCCAGGCTTGTGGGCCCCCTGGATGCCCTTTGCCCTAGGTCTTTCGCCTATATATTCCCATAAATTCCAAAAAAAATCAGGAGATCATCGCAATCACTTTTCCGCTGCCGCAAGCTTCTGTCTCCGCAAGATCCCATCTGGGGCACGTCCTGGTGCCTTGTCGGAGGGGGGATTCGGACACGGAGGGCTTCTCTATCAACACCATGACCTCTCTGATGATGCGTGAGTAGTTCACCATAGACCTACGAGTCCATAGCTAGTAACTAGATGGCTTCTTCTCTCTCTTGGATCTTCAATACAAAGTTCTCCATGATCTTCATGGAGATCTATCCGATGTAATCTTCTTTTGCGGTGTGTTTGTCGAGATCCGATGAATTGTGGATTTATGATCAGATTATCTATGAATCTTATTTGAGTTTCTTCTGATCTCTCTTATGCATGATTTCATATCCTTGTAATTCTCTTTGAGTTGTGGGTTTTGTCTTCCCAACTAGATCTATGATTCTTGCAATGGGAGAAGTGCTTGGTTTTGGGTTCATACCGTGCGGTGACCTCACCTAGTGACAGAAGGGGTACCGAGGCACGCGTCGTGTTGTTACCATCAAGGGTAAAAAGATGGGGTTTTCATCATTGGTTTGAGATTATCCCTCTACATCATGTCATCTTGCTTAAAGCGTTACTCTGTTCGTCATGAACTCAATACACTAGATGCATGCTGGATAGCGGTCGATATGTGGAGTAATAGTAGTAGATGCAGAAACTATCGGTCTACTTGTCTCGGACGTGATGCCTATATGTATGATCATTGCCTTAGATATCGGCATGACTTTGCGCAGTTCTATCAATTGCTCGACAGTAATTTGTTCACCCATCGTAACACTTGCTATTTTGAGAGAAGCCTCTAGTGAACACTATGGCCCCCAGGGTCTACTCCACACCATATTTTCAGCCTTACACTTTTTACTTCGTTGCACTTTCCGCCTTCATATCTCACTTTGCAAACAATCTTGAAGGGATTGACAACCCCTTTGAAGCGTTGGGTGCAAGCTTGTTTATGTTTGCGCAGGTACTCTGGACTTGACGAGACCCTCCTTCTGGATCGATACCTTGGTTCTCAAACTGAGGGAAATACTTACTGCTCCTGTGCTACATCACCCTTTCCTCTTCAAGAGAAAAACCAACGCAAGCCAGCCTCTGTCAACGTGTCAATTTCCGGCACTGTTGTCTGTGGGATAGCGGAGTCCACCATATCTACCTATGGATTGAATAAGATCCCTCAAGTAAGTTGTCATCGATGCAAGCAATAAAAATTGCTCCCTAATTATGTATGATCTATTAGTGTGTGGAAAATAAGCTTTGTACGAACCTGTGATGAGGAAGACATAAAAGCGACGGACTGCATAATAAAGTTCTTTATCATAGGAGGCAATATAAAGTGACGTTCCTTCACACTAAGAGGTCACACATACAAACTTCAAAAGTGCATGACAACCTCTGCTTCCCTCTGCGAAGGGCCTATCTTGTACCTTTACTTTTTGCCCTTAAAAGTGTCATGGTGATCAACACCAATTCCTTATTTTGCCTTTATCTTGGCTAACGTCATATGCTAGGGAAAGATCTATATTCATATGTCAACTTGGAAGTAAGTATTCATGAATTATTATTGCTGACATTACCCTTGAGGTAAATAGTTGGGAGGTGAGACTATAAGCCCCTATCTTTCTCTGTGTGTCCAACTGAAACTTTGATCTCATGAGTACCACGTGAGTTGTAGCAATTGTAGAAGACAAAAGGATGGTTGAGTATGTGGATTTGCTTTACAAGTTCTTACTTGACTCTTTCTGATGTTATGATAAATTGCAATTGCTTCAATGACTAAAGGCTATCGGTTGTTAATTCTCAGAAAGGTTCTTGACCCATACTTTATCTTGTGAAGGAATTGTCACTTTAGCATAGGAGTTCATATGATGATATTGCTGTTCTAATTATGATCATGATGCCTGCATGTCCATATCTTGTTTTGTCGACACCTCTCTCTCTAAACATGTGGGCATATTTATTGATCTCGACTTTCGCTTGAGGACAAGCGAGGTCTAAGCTTGGGGGAGTTGATATGTCCATTTTGCATCATGCTTTCATGTTGATATTTATCGCTTTATGGGCTGTTATTACACTTCACGGTACAATACTTATGCCTTTTCTCTCTTATTTTGCAAGGTTTACATGAAGAGGGAGAATGCCGGCAGCTGGGATTCTGGCCTGAAAAAGGAGCAACTTTGATATACCTATTCTGCGCAACTCCAAAAGCCGTGAAAATCAATGAGGATTTATTTTGGATTTTATAAAAAATACTGGGCCAAAGAAGTACCAGAGGGGAGCCAGCAGGAGGCCACAAGCCTGCTAGGCGCGCCCCCCTGGCCGCGCCTAGGGGGCTTGTGGGCACCCTGGTGGCCCTCTGTCCCCCCTCTTTTGCTACAAGAAGGGTTTCATTCCAGAAAAAGTTAGGAGGAGGCTTTCGGGAGGATTCGCTGCCGCCACGAGGCGGAACTTGAGCAGAACCAATCTAGAGCTCCGGCAGGGTCGTCCTGCCGGGGAAACTTCCCTCCCGGAGGAGGAAATTGTCGCCATCGTCATCACCAACACTCCTCTCATCGGAGGGGACTCATCGCCATCAACATCTTCATCAGCACCATCTCATCTCCAAACCCTAGTTCATCTCTTGTAACTAATCTTCGTCTCGCGACTCCGATTGGTACTTGTAAGGTTACTAGTAGTGTTAATTACTCTTTGTAGTTGATGCTAGTTGCATTACTTGGTGGAAGATTATATGTTCAGATCCTTGATGTTATTCAATACCTCTCTGGTCATGAATATTATTATGCTTTGTGAGTAGTTACTTTTGTTCCTGAGGACATGGGTTAAGTCTTGCTATAAGTAGTCATGTGAATTTGGTATTCATTCGATATTTTGATGTGTTGTATGTTGTTTTTCCTCTAGTGGTGTTATGTGAACGTCGACTACATAACACTTCACCATTATTTGGGCCTAGAGGAAGGCATTGGGAAGTAATAAGTAGATGATGGGTTGCTAGAGTGACAGAAGCTTAAACCCTAGTTTATGCGTTGCTTCGTAAGGGGTTGATTTGGATCCACTAGTTTAATGCTATGGTTAGACTTTGTCTTAATTATTCTTTCGTAGTTGCGGATGCTTGTGAGAGGGGTTAATCATAAGTGGGATGCTTGTCCAAGTAAGGGAAGTACCCAAGCGCCGGTCCACCCACATATCAAACTATCAAAGTAGTGAACGTGAATCATATGAACATGTTGAAAACTAGCTTGACAGAAATTCCCATGTGTCCTCGGGAGCGCTTTACCTCCTATAATAGGTTGTCGAGTCTTGTCCCTTGCTACAAAAGGGATTGGTCCACTTTGCTGAACCTTTGTTATTATTGTTACTTGCTACTTGCTACGAATCATCTTATCACACAACCACTTGTTACCGATAATTTCAGTGCTTGTAGAGAACACCTTGTTGAAAACCAGTTGTCAGATCCTTCTTCTCCTCGTTCGGTTCGACACTCTTACTTATTGAAAGGACTACGATAAATCCCCTATACTTGTGGGTCATCAGAGACACCACTCTCCAAAGGGTAATAGATGCGGTAGTATGATGAACTCCTTGATCATGTGCTTCAAAAGAGTTTCCTCAACACTCAATCACTCTCTCACGAATTTGGCTTGGGTAGAAGAGATT
This sequence comes from Hordeum vulgare subsp. vulgare, assembly GCF_904849725.1. Classification (NCBI taxonomy): domain Eukaryota; kingdom Viridiplantae; phylum Streptophyta; class Magnoliopsida; order Poales; family Poaceae; genus Hordeum; species Hordeum vulgare. Next base: position 380,379,706 of record NC_058519.1, on the reverse strand, counting down.
GATTGGGTGGAAAACAACTTGGGAAGGATAGAAATCAAGATTCAAGTGGTAGGATTGGAATATCTTGATCTCAACACATAATTAGGTGGCTCACTCTCTCAAAAAAATGGATATGGAAATTGGCAAGTGTTGGGTCATTCTGCGTGCTTCCTGTGCGAATGAGAGGTGGTGGAGGGGTATATATAGGCATCTCCAAAAATTCAATTGTTACAACATTATTGCCCAACTCAGTGAAACTAAAGTAAAACTCGATGACAATAACTAGTGCAACATGCGACAACTTTTGTCTTTTCGGTGAGACCGATATATGATTCTGAGTGGTACTGATTTTGTTGGCCTAGTCCGTTTCCACAACTCGAGGACACCAATTCCCAAAACTCAAAAAGTCGAATTTTAAGAAGTTGGTTACACGAACCGGGGGCACTAATTTCGGTTGCACCGAAATGGCACTTGGTGTCTGTTGGAAATATGCCCTAGAGGCAATAATAAATTGGTTATTATTATATTTCCTTGTTCATGATAATCATTTATTATCCATGCTAGAATTGTATTGATTTGAAACTCAAATACATGTGTGTATACATAGACAACACACTGTCCCTAGTGAGCCTCTAGTTGACTAGCTCATTGATCAAAGATGGTCAAGGTTTCCTGGCCATAGACAAGTGTTCTCACTTGATAACGGGATCACATAAGTAGGAGAATGATGTGATGGACAAGACCAGAACTCTAAACGTAGCATATGATCGTGTCATTTTGTTGCTATTGTTTTCTACATGTCAAGTATACATTCCTATGAACATAAGATCATGTAACTCACTGGCACCGGAGGAATGCCTTGTGTGTATCAAACGTCGCAACGTTACTGGGTGACTATAAAGGTACTCTACAGGCATCTCCGAAGGTGTCCTTTGAGTTGGCGTGGATCAAGACTGGGATTTGTCACTCCGTGTGACGGAGAGGTATCTTCGGGCCCACTCAGTAATACAACATCACAAACAAGCCTTGCAAGCAATGTGACTAAAGAGTCAGTCATGGGATCTTGTATTACGGAACGAGTAAAGAGACTTGCCGGTAACGAGATTGAAATAGGTTTGGAGATACCGACGATCGAATCTCGGGCAAGTAACATATCGAAGGACAAAGGGAATGATATACGGGATTGTGTGAATCCTTGACATAGAGGTTCGACCGATAAGATCTTCGTAGAATATGTAGGATCCAATATGGACGTCCAGGTCCCGCTATTGTATATTGACTGGAGAGTGTCTCGGTCATGTCTACATAGTTCTCGAACCCGCAGGGTGTGCGCACTTAAGGTTCGGTGACGTTTTCAATATAGTTGCATTATTGATGTTGGTTATCGAATGTTGTTCGAAATCCCGGATGATATCTAGGACGTCACAAGGAGTTCCGGAATGGTCCAGAAACGAAGATTGACATACAGGAAGTTGGTATTTGGATTCTGGAAAAGGTTCGGGCATTACCGGCAGTGTGCTCGGAGTGATGAATGGGTTTCGAGGGTCCACCTAGTGGGCCCACCACTTCCTGAGAGGGACACATGGACTTTGGGGTGGCGCAACAGCCCCAGGTGGGCTATCCAATCACCCAAAGAATGCCCACGAGGAAAATGGTAGAAAATCCAAAAGAGGTGGACAAGTGGGAGAGGAGTCCTCCTCCAAGTGGAATTAGAGGAGGACTCTTCCCTCCTTGCTCCGGCCGAACCAAGGGAGGCTTCCCTTGGTGGGAAAGCCTCCTCCCTCCTTCCTCCTATATATACTAGAGGTTTTTGAGGGTTTTTGCACAGAATTTTCAGCCACGTTCTACCCTCTCCTCTAGATCGTAGTTCTTCCTCTAGATCGGTTTTCAGCACCGCTTAGGCGAAGCCCTGCTGGAATAGATCCACCACCATCGCCGGCGGGCCATCACGCTACCAGAGAACTCATCTACTTCCCTGTCTCTCTTGCTGGATCAAGAAGGCGGAGATCGTCATCGTGATGTACATGCACGGAGGTGCCGTCCGTTCGGCACTAGATCGGGATGGATCGTGATGGGATCGCGGGACAGATCGTGACGAGATCGCGGGACGGGCTGCGATTTGGATCGCGAAGATATTCCACAACATCAACCGCGTTATATACGCTTCCGCTTAGTGTTCTGCAAGGGTATGTATATTCACTCTCCCTCTCGTAGATGATCATGACCATGGTTAGGTATTGCGTGTACGTAGGAAATTTTTTGTTTCCCATGCAACGTTCCCTAACAGTGTCATCATGAGCTAGGTTCATGCGGAGATGATATCTCGAGTAGAACACAAAAGAGTTTGTGGGCGTTGATGTTCAGTTTGCTGCCCTCCTTAGTCTTTTCTTGATTCAACGGTATTGTTGGATTGAAGCGGCCCGGACCAACTTTACTCGTACACTTACGAGAGACCGGTTTCATTGACTAACATGCAACTTGTTGCATAAATATGACTGGCGGGTGTCTGTTTCTTCAACTTTAGTTGAATGAGATTTGAACGAGGCGGTCCTTGGAGAAGGTTAAATAGCAATTTGCATATCACCTTTGTGGCTTTGCGTAAGTAAGATGCGATCATACTAGATGCACATAGCAGCCACGTAAAACAAGCGACAACAAATTAGAGAACGTCTAACTTGTTTTTGCAGGGTATGCATGTGATGTGATATGGCCAAAGACATGATATGATATATTGGATGTATGAGATGATCATGTTGTAATAGTTAAATATCGAGTTGCACGTCGATGCTACGGCAACCGGCAGGAGCCATAGGGTTGTCTTTAAACTAACGCTTGTGCTTGCAGATGCTTTTACCTTCGCTAGGTGGTAGCTTTTGTAGTAATAGCATAGATAGCGCAACAACCTCGATGGCGGCACGATGATGGATATCATGGTGCAGCTCGGTGACGATGGAGATCATGCCAGTGCTTTGGTGATGGAGCTCAAGAAGCACAAGTTCATGGCCATATCATGTCACTTATAATTTGCATGTGATGTTAATCCTTTTATGCACCTTATGAACGATGGTAGCATTATAAGGTGATCCCTCACTAAAATTTCAAGATCAAATTCTGTTCTCCCTGACTGTGCACCGTTGCGACAGTTCGTCGTTTCGAGACACCACGTGATGATCGGGTGTGATAGACTCAACGTTCACATACAATGGGTGCAAAACAGATGCACACACGGAACACTCGGGTTAAACTTGACGAGCCTAGCATGTACAGACATGGCCTTGGAACACAAGAGATCGAAAGGTCGAGCATGAATCATATAGTTGATATGATCAACATGGAGATATTCACCACTGAAACTATACTCAACTCACGTGATGATCGGACTTGAGTTAGTGGATTTGGATCATGCGCCACTCGAATGACTAGAGGGATGTCTATTTGAGTGGGAGTTATTAGTAATATGATTAGCTAAACTCAATTATCATGAACATAGTCAAAAGGTCTTTGCAAATTATGTTGTAGCTTGCACTATAGCTCTACTGTTTTTGATATGTTCCTAGAGAAAATTTAGTTGAAAGATGATAGTAGCAATTATGCGGACTGGGTCCGTAAACTGAGGATTCTCCTCATTGCTGCGCAAAAGGCTTATGTCCTTAATGCACCGCTCGGTGTGCTGAACCTCGAGCGTCGAGTGTGGATGTCGTGAACATCAGACATACATGTTTTTGATGACTACATGATAGTTCAGTGCGTAATGCTTAACGGCTTAGAATTGAGGCGCCAAAGACGTTTTGAACGTCACAGAACATATGAGATGTTCCAAGACATGAAATTGGGATTTCATGCTCATGCCCTTGTTGAGAGGTATGAGACCTCCGACAAGATTCTTTGTCTACAAAGTAAGGGAGAAAAGCTCAATCGTTGAGCATGTGCTCAGATTGTGTGAGTGCTACAATCGCTTGAATCGAGTGGGAGTTAATCTTCTAGATGAGAGAGTGATGGTTCTCCAAAATCACTGCCACCAAGCTAGTAGAGCTTCGTAATGAACTATAACATATCAGGGATAGATATGATGATCCTTGAGCTATTCGCGATAATTGACAGCGCGAAAGTAGAAGTCAAAAAGGAGCATCAATTATTGATGGTTAGTAAAACCACTAGTTTCAAGAAGAGCAAGGGCAAGAAGGGATACTTCATGAAGCGGCAAACCAGTTGCTTCTCTAGTGAAGAGACCCAAGGTTGAACCCAAACCCGAGACTAAGTGCTTCTGTAATGAGGGGAACGGTCACTAAAGAGGAACTACCCTAGATACTTGGTAGATGAGAAGGCTGGCAAAGTCGACATAAGTATGTTGGATATACATGATATTGATGTGTACTTTACTAGTACTCCTAGTAGCACGAGGGTATTAGATACCAGTTCGGTTGCTAAGTGTTAGTAACTCGAAATAAAAGCTACAGAACAAACGGAGACTAGATAAAGGTGAGGTGACGACATGTGTTGGAAGTGTTTCCAAGGTTGATGTGATCAAGCATCGCACGCTCCCTCTACCATCGGGATTAGTGTTAAACCTAAATAATTGTTATTTGCTGTTTGCGTTGAGCATGAACATGACTAGATCGTGTTTATTGCAATATGATTATTCATTTAAAGAGAATAATGGTTATTCTATTGGCTTGAATAAATACCTTCAATGGTTTATTGAATCTCGATCATAGTGATACACATGTTCATAATATTGATGCCAAAAGATACAAAGTAGTAATGATAGTACCACTTACTTGTGGCACTGCCGCTTGAGTTATATTGGTATAAAATGCGTGAAGGAGCTCCATGTTGATGGATCTTTGTACTCACTCATTTTTGAAACATTTGAGACATGCAAACCATGCCTATTGGTATAAACGCATGAAGAAACTCCATGCAGATGGATCGTTTGGACTCACTTGATTTTGAATCACTTGAGGCATGCAAATCATACCACATGGGCAAGATGACTGAAGGAGTCGTTTTTCCAGTGAGATGGAACAAGAAAGTAACTTGTTGGAAGTAATACATTTTGATGTGTGCGGTCCAATGAGTGTTGAGGCACACAGTGGATATCGTTATGTTCTTACTTCACTGACAATTTGAGTAGATACATGAGTATTTGCTTGATGAATCACAATTCTGAAATGTTGAAAAGTTCAAGCTATTTCATAGTGAAGACCGTCGTGACAAGAGGATAAAATGTCTACGATATGATCATAGAGATGAATATCTGAGTTGCAATTTTGGTACACAGTTAAGACAATGTGGAAATTGCTTCACAACTAATTCCACCTAGAACACCATGGTAGGATGGTGTGTACAAACATCATACCCGCGCCCTATTGGATATGGTGCATACTATGATGTCTCTTGTTGAATTATCACTATCATTTTTGGGTTAGGCATTAGAACAGCCGCATTCACTTTAAATAGGGCACCACGTAATTCCGTTGGGATGACACCGTATGAACTATGGTTTGGAGAAACATAAGTTGTCGTTTCTTAAAAGTTGGGGGTTGTGACGCTTATGTGAAAAGTTTCAGCCTGATAAGCTTGAACCCAAAGCGGATAAATGCATCTTCATAGGACACCCAAAACATTTGGGTATACCTCCTATCTCAGATCCGGAAGCAAAGTGTTTGTTTCTAGAGACACGTCCTTTCTCGAGGAAAAGTTTCTCTCGAAAGAATTGAGTGGGAGGATGGTGGAAACTTGATGACGTTATTGAACCGTCACTTCAGCCAGTGTGTAGCAGGGCGCAGGAAGTTGTTCCTGTGGCGCCTACACCAATTGAAGTGGAAGCTAATGATAGTGATCATGAAACTTTGGATCAAGTTACTAAAACCTCATAGGTTGACAAGGTCACGTACTGCTACAGAGTGGTATGGTAACACTGTCTTGGAGGTCATGTTGTTGGACAACAATGAACCTACGAGCTATGGAGAAGCGATCGTAGCCCCGGATTCCAGCAAATGGCTGGAGGCCACGAATTCCGAGAGAGGATCCATGTATGAAAACAAAGTGTAGACTTTGGAAGAACTACTTGATGGTCGTAAGACTATTAAGTACATATGGATCTTTAAAAGGAAGACATACGATAATGGTGAAAATTCACCATTAAGAAAGCTCAACTTGTCGCAAAGATGTTTCCGACAAGTTCAAAGAGTTGGCTATGATGAGACTTTCTCATTCGTAGCGATGCTAAAAGTTTGTTGGAATTATGTTAAAAGTTGCTGCATTATTTATGAAATATTGCAGATAGGATGTCAAAACATTGTTTCCTCGATGGTTTCCTTGAGGAAAGGTTGTATGTGATACAACCAGAAGGTTTTGTCGATCCTAAGGATGCTAACAAGTATGCAAGCTCCAGCGATCCTTCTATAGACTGGTGCAAGCATCTTGAGTTGGAATATACGCTTTGATGAGATGATCAAAGCTTTTGGGTTTATACAAGGTTTATGAGAAACTTGTATTTCCAAAGAAGTGAGTGGGAGCACTATAGAATTTCTGATAAGTATATGTGGTTGACATATTGTTGATCAGAAGTAATGTAGAATTTCTGGAAAGCATAAAGGGTAGTTTGAAAGGAGTTTTTCAAAGGAAAACCTGGATAGAGCTACTTGAACATTAAGCATCAAGATCTATAAAGATAGATTAAAACGCTTCATAGAACTTTCAATGAAATGCATGCCTTGACAAGTTTTCGAAGGAGTTCAAAATAGATCAGCAAAGAAAGAGTTCTTGTGTGTGTTGTAAGGTGTGAATTTGAGTAAGACGCAAAGCCCGACCACGGCAGAAGAAAGAGAAAGGACGAAGGTCGTCCCCTATGCCTTAGTCGTAGGCTCTAAAGTATGCCATGTTGTGTAACCGCACCTGATGTGTGCCTTGCCATGAGTGTGTCAAGGGGTACAAAGAGTGATCCAGGATTGAATCACTGAACAACGGTCAACGTTATCCTTAGAAACTAGTGGACTAGGGAATTTTCTCGATTATGGAGGTGATTAAAGAGTTCGTCGTAAAGGGTTACGTCGATGCAAGCTTTGACAGTAATCCGAATAACTCTGAGAACCAGATTCGTATAGTGGAGCAGTCATTTGGAATAGTTCCTAATAGCGTGTGGTAGCAGCATCTATAGTATCACATAGATATTTGTAAAGCACACACGGATCTGAAAGGTTCATACCCGTTGACTAAAAACCTCTCTCACAAGCAAGACATGATCAAGCCCAAGAACTGTATGTGTGTTAGGTTCATTACAATCACATAGTGATTTGAACTAGATTATTGACTCTAGTGCAAGTGGGAGACTGTTGGAAATATGCCCTAGAGGCAATAATAAATTGGTTATTATTATATTTCCTTGTTCATGATAAACGTTTATTATCCATGCTAGAATTGTATTGATTGGAAACTCAAATACATGTGTGGATACATAGACAACACACTGTCCCTAGTGAGACTCTAGTTGACTAGCTCGTTGATCAAAGATGGTCAAGGTTTCCTGGCCATAGACAAGTGTTGTCACTTGATAACGGGGTCACATCAATAGGAGAATGATGTGATGGACAAGACCCAAACTATAAACATAGCATATGATCGTGTCATTTTGTTGCTATTGTTTTCTACATGTCAAGTATACATTCCTATGACCATGAGATCATGTAACTCACTGACACCAGAGGAATGCCTTGTGTGTATCAAACATCGCAACGTTACTGGGTGACTATAAAGGTACACTACAAGCATCTCCTAAGGTGTCCGTTGAGTTAGCATGGATCAAGACTGGGATTTGTCACTCCGTGTGACGGAGAGGTATCTTCGGGCCCACTCGGTAATACAACATCACAAACAAGTCTTGCAAGCAATGTGACTAAAGAGCCAGTCACGGGATCTTGTATTACGGAACAAGTAAAGAGACTTGCAGTAACGAGATTGAAATATGTATGGAGATACCGACGATCGAATCTCGAGCAAGTAACATACCGAAGGACAAAGGGAATGATATACTGGATTGTGTGAATCCTGGACATAGAGGTTCAACCGATAAGATATTAGTAGAATATGTAGGATCCAATATGGACGTCCAGGTCCCGCTATTGGATATTGACTGGAGAGTGTCTCGGTCATGTCTACATAGTTCTCAAACCTGCAGTGTCTGCACACTTAAGGTTCGGTGACGTTTTCGGTATAGTTGCATTATTGATGTTGGTAATAGAATGTTGTTCTAAATCCCGGATGAGAGCTAGGACATCACGAGGAGTTCCGGAATGGTCCAGAAATGAAGATTGATATATAGGAAGTTGGTATTTGGATTCCGGAAAAGTTTCGGGGATTACCAGCAGTGTGTCGGGAGTGACGAATGGGCTCCAGGGGTCCACCTAGTGGGACCACCACTCCCTGAGAGGGCCACATGGACTTTGGGTGGTGCAACAGCCCCTGGTCGACTGTCCAATCAACCAAAGAATGCCCACAAGGAAAAGGTGGAAAATCCAAAAGAGGTGGACAAGTGGGAGAGGAGTCCTCCTCCAAGTGGAATTGGAGGAGGAATCTTCCCTCCCTTCTTCGGCTGAACCATGGGAGGTTTCCCTTGGTGGGAAATCCTCCTCCCTCCTATATATACTAGAGGTTTTTGAGGGTTTTTGCATAGAATTTTCAGCCACGTGCTATCCTCTCCTCTAGATCGTAGTTCTTCCTGTAGATCGGTTTTCAGCAGCGCTTAGGTGAAGCCCTGCTGGAATAGATCCTCCACCATCGCCGGCATGCCATCACGCTGCCGGAGAACTCATCTACTTTCCTGTCTATCTTGCTGGATCAAGAAGTCGGAGATCGTCATCGAGTTGTACGTGTGCTAAACACGGAGGTGTCGTCTGTTCGGCAATAGATCGGGATGGATCGTGATGGGATCACGGGACGGATCGCGGGACGGGCTGCGATTTGGATCGCGGAGATCTTCCAGTACATCAACCCGGTTATATACGCTTCCGCTTAGCGATCTACAAGGGTATGTAGATTCACTCTCCCTCTCGTAGATGGTCATCACCATGGATAGGTATTGCGTGTGCGTCGGCAACGTTCCCCAAGGATGTCACCGAGATGCTAGGGTTTGGCAAGGGATCTGTTTGGGGTAAAACTCAGTAGTGTCGAATGGAAAAAGTTAGTAGCGGCGAATTTTGGACTTTGTGGATCTTGACAGAATATTTGTGGGAGAATTTCATGAGTATTTTTGGTGGCTATCTCTAAGCACTTGAGCAACAAGATCATCATAGTCACCTCATCCCCTTTTAATAGCATTGACTTTCCTATGGACTCAATTATGATTTCTCACAAAATATGAAATGTATTCTTCAAGCTTGTTGCCAATAGATTTCCTTGGATCTAGGGGTTCTCCTCACAATCCTAAGCCAATGCATCATTGAACTTTTCCTGAAATATACTAGATAGAATCACTAGATCAATGACACATATGTTGCTATTAATTGCCAAAACCACCTTAGGGAGAAGTTGTGCTTTCACGCCGCCCCCCCCCCCCCACCCATTACGCCAAGGCAGGAGAAGCCGCCTGCGGACCATGCCACCCGTGACCCATAGCGCCAGAGATGGATCCTGACGCACTAAGCCACTGCCGCCATCAGCGCCAACCGACCTGCACCACCACCAAGCCGCGCGTCGCACCACCGCCACGCCCCGGTCACCGGCCCACGTCGGAGCACCGATGTTTTGCCGCGCCTGGCCACCAGCACTGCATCCTGACTGTGAGGACTGGCCCACACTGCACCTCCCAAAGCAAGGAGACGACGGGGGCCGCCGCTGCCGGTGGCGCATGGGCTTCGCCCGCGCGCGCTCTATGGCGGTGTGGGGGGGTAAGGATATGAATGAGGTGGCAGATCTAGGGTTGCCTCCCAGGGATGCTGCGGGAGCGCCTCGGGGAGGAGAAGGGGATGGGAGGGGATTGATGTCTACTACGCAACTTTATTCTTGTAGACTATGTTGGGCCTTCAAGCACAGTGTTTTGTAGGACAGTAGCATTTTTTTCCTCAAGTGGATGGCCAAAGGTTTATTAATCCGTGGGAGGTGTAGGATGAAGATGGTCTCTCTCAACAACCTGCAATCAAATACAAAAAAAAATTCTTGTGTCCCCAACACACCCAATACAATGGTAAACTGTATAGGTGCACTAGTTCGGTGAAGAGATGGTGATACAATTGTAGTATGGATAGTACATATATGTTTTTGTAATCTAAAAATATAAAAACAACAAGGTAACAAGTGTAAATCAGCAAGCAAAACATTGTATAAATTCTTGGTAATAAGGCCTAGGGTTCATACTTTCACTAGTGCAATCTCTCAACAATGCTAACATAGTAGAATCATATGATCGTCCCTCAACATGCAACAAAGAATCACTCCAAAGTTCCTACCTATCGGAGAACAATAATATGAAATTGGTGTAGGTAGTAGAACCACCTCTAAGTTATTCTTTTTGACCAATCTTTTGAGCTATTCCTATAAGTGTCACAAACAATCGTAGAGTTTGTACTAGAATACCACCCATGATACATATCAATCAGCCCTAATGTCACCTAGATACTCCAATGTCACCTCAAGTATCCATGAGCTAATTATATGACATGCATCAAACAATTTTAGATTCTTCATATTCAATCCAACACAAAGAAATTCAAGGAGCACCCCAAGATTTCTATTGGAGAACATAGTATGAAAACGTGCAATCAACCCCTATGCATAGTTCCTCAAGGTCACCGGAATCCGCAAGTTGATGCCGTAACATGTATCAAGTGAATCACTTGAATACCCCAATGTCACTACGAGTATCCGCATACAGGACACACATCAAGTGTTCTCAAACCTCAATATTCAATCCAATATAACGAGATCTTAAAGTGAAAGATTCAATTCATCAGAACAATAACAAGGGACAAACACCATATGATCCAACTATATTAACAAAGCCCGTGATACATCAAGATCATGACATTTCAAGAACACGAGAGAGAGAGAGAGAGAGAGAGGCATTAAACCCATAGCTACTTGTACAAAACCTCAGCCCCAAGGGTGAACTAGTCCCTCCTTGTCATGGCCTCCGCCGGGATGACGAAGATGGCCAACGGAGATGATTTCCCCTCTCCACCAGGGTACTCGAACCTCTCCAGATTTCTTTTTCGTCGATACAGAGAGTTGCGACGGCGGAGCGAAAGTTCTCTCTTTATTTCTGGAGTTTCTAGTATATATAGGATTTTCTCAGTGTTGGAATCACGCCAAATGGATCCACGTGGGGCGCCCTAATGGCTTGTGGCCCACACGTGGCTCCCCTCCGGTGGTTCTTCGCTCAAAAATTGATTATTTTCTCTAGAAAAATTTATAAAAAAGTTTCCGGCAATTCCAAGAACTTTCATTTTCTGCACAAAAAAACAACACAACGGTAATTCTGTTGAAAACAGCATCACTGCGGGTTTGTTCTAAATAAATCATATAAAGTGCATCAAAACCATATAAAAGTACTGTAAACATAGGCAAACATGGCATGAATACTTCATAAATTATCGATATGTTGGAGATGTATCAGCATCCCCAAGCTTAATTCCTACTCGTCCTCGAGTAGGTAAATGATAAAAGAAATAATTTATGAAGTTTGAATGCTAGCATAGTATATAATTTTGATCAATGATAATTCCAATCACTTTTTTCTAGCATTATAACCAGAAACTTTTCATAAAAATCATCATGGTTAAGTAGCAATGAATTCACATGTCATGGTTCAAACAATGCATTCTCTTGAAACTCAACATCATATGTTCTTAGTCATCAAACAATTTCAATGCATCATCAAGTCTAAGTAAAAGCCCCACATACTCAATTATCATATAGTCTTCCATGACTCCTAACACTCAAGGCATATTTTTAGAACAAACAACATCCATTGAACACAAAGAAAGATAGGGGCTTAAAGTTTTGCCTCCCAACATATTTATCATAAAGATAATTCTCAACAATAATGAATCATGATCAAATATATTTGAGTAGATATATATGTTTGGATCTTTCCCCACCACATGGTGCTTGCCAACTAATATACTTATATTGGAATAAGAAGTTGACTCAACATGAAAAGTAAGTAACATGAAAGTAAATATTGTCCCTCCGCAGAGGGGAGCAAGGATTTGCACAGGTGCGAGAGCTCATTGTTTTAAAATAGAGATGAATATGTAATTTTGCATGGTGTGACTTTCATGTCAAAGTTACGATAAATTTTTCAATATCTTCCATGCAAATCACATCATTGGCGGTTCTCAAACAAAATTGAAACTTTTACTCCCCCTCCACCATTCAATCACATTCCATGGCTAGTCATATCCACGGGTGCCCTCCAAACAATCAATTTTCTAGGAGAAGTTCTTGTTTATATATTTTTGTATTATGAAGGACTGGGAATCCTTTTTACCAACCTCTCTCATGCAATGACAAGTGAATAAACACTCATCTCAAGATTAACTCACTTAGCATGGAAGATAATGACCGCACTGTTACTCCATGAGCGGTACGGGCACACAAAACGGATGTTTATTTGAATGTTTAGAGGTGGCACATGCAAATTTACTTCGAATGGTAGTGAAATACCATATACAGGTAGGTATGATGGACTCTCATGGAAGAAACTTGGTTCAAGGATTTGGATGCACAAGTAGTATCTCTACTTAGTACAAAGTTTTGGCTAGCAAAAGGTTCTAAACAAGCATCACATGTTGGAGGATTCACAACAATATAACTTCTATGCAAATATACCCAAATATAACCATTAAGTTGTCTTCCTTGTCCAACTTCAACTATTTGATCAAGTTTGAAAATAATTAATGGGTATTCACAATCATAAAAGATGTCCAAGATAATATATTTGTATGTGAAAGTTCTCTTTCTTATACTAATCATTTATGAACTGCTCGTATGACCAATTTGATGATTGTCAAACTTCAATAGATTTTACTTTATACACCAGATGTGAAGCTACCACTAAGCATAAAGCACATTGATAATTTCATATTTATGATATTTCATTCATTTACAATTTACTCTTAGGATATAAGTGAAGGAGAAGAGAAAACAATCAAACTACTCTCAAAAGATATAAGTGAAGATCAATGAGTACTCAAACAATTAAGTAGCTATGTGAGGGCTCTTGTGACAGCCCGAGACCGACGCCCCAGAAGATCCCGCCCCTTTATTCCATTTCTGTCGTGTAATTAGTTTTATTAGTTGCTTCATCATGTAGTTTGCATCATCGCATGATGCATGGCATCTTGCATCGTCTGTCGCGTGTGGTGCTTCGAGTGCTCTCCGAGTCTTAGGGCGATAGAAACTCCCCTCCTCTCTTCTCTTTGATTTTGTTTTGGGGTTGTGAAAAAGTTTCCGTTTTAACCTTTTTTTTTAAAAAGCGTCTTCTTTAAAAAAAACCTTTTATTAAATGTGGGGGCAACCCCTTGGGCTTTCTTTATTTTCTCCTTTTGTTTAATTTAAAACCGTCTCAATTTCTTTTCTCTTTTAAAGGCTTTTATTTTATTCTCTAAATAAAAGAGGTTTCATTTAAATCTTCAAAGGGGTTTGATTTTTATTCTTTTGAAAAGGGTTTTAATTTTTAATTCTTTAAAAGGTTTTAGTTTTTTACTTGTTTTAAAAAAAATGCCAATCTATTTCTAAAGTTGGGGTGTTTTTTTAAAAGGAGCAAAGGCATTTATTTTATTTTATTATTCATTTATTTTTTTTCCTCTTTGATTAAAAGCCTTTCTTTATTAAAAAAAGGGATTTCTGTTTCAAAAAGTTTTAAAGGAGAAAAATAAAAAAAACAGAAGAGAGAGCCGCCAAGGCCCAGCGGCCCACCCGGTCTCCAACCCTAGCGCCCCCCGTACCGATCCCTCTATGTTCCCCCTCGCGCCGTCGTCCTCCCCAGCCCCTCGTCCTGATTCCTCTCCTCCCCCAGCGCCTCCTTCCCCGTCTCGTTCCCCCTCGTCGTGCCATGCCCGCCGGCTTCCTGGTCGCCGCCAGCCCCGTCGTTGGCCGCGCTCGAGCCAGGGAGCAGCTCCCCTGCCCGAGCTCCTCCACCCCGCGCCACCGCCTCGCCCCTCACCAGCGGCGCCAGCCCCGCGCCTCGCTGCCGGCTCCGCCCCGACGTGCCCCCTCCCTTGGCCTCGCCTACTGCAGCCCCTCCACCGGCGTCGCCCTGCCATGGCCCTCCTCGCCCCGAGGTCATCCACTGGTGGCCGGCCTCCTCCTCCTCCCCATGGAGCCCCGCCGAGCTGCGTTCCCCGCGTCGCCGCGCTGCCGAGCTCCTCCGGTCCCATGTCGACCTGTGGCCGCCTTCTCTGCAGAAGCCAAGCCCGAGCCGTCCTATGCCGAGCCGTCCTATGCCGAGCCGCCGCTGCCGTGTGTTGTTGCTACTGTGTGCTGCTCTGCTGCCTGACGTTTTGCTGTTCTGCTGCCTTAGGTGTGCGTGCTTGCCGCTGTTGCTGTTGACCGCTGCTGCTTGGAGATGTCGGCGCGCCGCTGCTGTAGCTGTCGCCATTGCTGCTGGTGGCATGCTGTTGTTGCCGTGCTTGCGCCGCTGCCGTGTGATTGCTGATGTAGCTTGCTTTGCTGCTGCTAGTTTGCATTGCTGCTAGTGGTAGGTTGCTGCATGCTAGTGCTAGTTGTTGTGCTAGACTGCCGTTTTGCTCTGCTGCACCGCTTGCCTGTGGTTGCTAGCTGCTTTACTTGTTGCCATAGGTTGCGGCTTGGTTGCCGTGCTGCTTGCCGTTGTCTACCGGCGTCGATGCATTTGCTGTGGTGCCGCATGCGTCGCCGCGTGCGTCGTGGAACCGACAAGATTGCCGAGTACCACGACGTCCTCGACGGACCCCGAACATCGTCGGAAACGAGTTCGACTTCCTCGACGTCGCTGAAGACCCGTGTTCGTCTACCGATGTGAAGACCGTGACCGACGCCGAAGACCGTGCACCGATGCCGAGTACGACTACCGTCGACGAGACCCGAGTTCCTCGACGACCACGACGACCACGACGACTGTTGGTCTCCTTCTCCGACCCGAACCGCTTCGATTGCAAGCTTCGAAGGTATACCGATGAGACGTGTCGTGAGCGAATGCATACGATGTATGAGATGTACCCGTATGTTTGCGCCTAGATATGTTGTCCGTTGCATGTTGTCCCTCTTATGTTGTGCCCCGACACATGGGAACCCGGTAGCGGGATCACCCCATCTTTATTTACCGTTCCCGCACGCTTCCAGATAGTGGCACCGATATCTCGTCGACTTATCGGGATAGGAACGTTGCCGTGGCTTCGTTTCCGTTTTGCCGCCATGGTTCCCTCTCGCTCGCCGTGGCGACATATGTTTCTTCTCCTCTTGCCGTGGTATGATAACTTGCATGCATGACGCATTCATGGCATAATTGTCTTGTGTTGCATGTCTCTTGTAACGTAGCTCCGGTCTATGTCTCGCGTGTTACCCTACTAGGATGCCACGTAGAACCGTCGCTTCACCCCTTGCCATGTTAAAACACATTTAACCTTGCCGGTAAATTAACGGGAGTGAATTAATAATTATACGTGGAGTTTCGTCGATATGCAACCCGTTGCATATCGAGCTTCACTTAATGTGTAGAGTTTGTGTGAGGCGAATTGCCATGCCATGCCTTGCATTTTAACCTGTTCATGCATCATAGTAGGCTGTGCATCATGTTGTGCATCGTGTGGTGAATATCTGTGTTGATGTTGTTTTCGGTTTGCTCCGTTCCGATAGAGTTCCGCAAGCGTGTCGGAATGTGAGGACCCGTTCGACTACGATGGTTTGCCGACTCCACCGAGTTGTTCTTCTTCCAAGCGAGATCTCGGGCAAGATGATCATTTCCCTAGATACCATTACTATCATTGCCATGCTAGTTATTTCGATGCTATCGATTATGTCTCGCTGCCTACCACTTGTTAAATATCAGCCTCTCAACAATGCCATGATAACCTTCAACTTGTTCGACCTAGCAAACCACTGATTGGCTATGTTACCGCTTGCTTAACCTTGTGTTAGCGTTGCTAGTTGCAGGTGTAGTTGCTTCCATGCGAAAGCATGGGTTCCTTGTTATATCACCATATTAATGCTATTTATTTTAATGCACCTATATACTTGGAAAAAGGTGGAAGGCTCGGCCTTTTCTAGCCTGGTGTTTTGTTCGACCTTTGCCCCCTTAGTTTCCGGCTATCGGTGTTATGTTCCATAAATGAGCGCTCCTAACACGATCGGGGTTGTTATGGGGACCCCCTTGATAATTCGTTTTAGATTAAGACTGGTCTGGCAAGGCCCAACTTTGGTACTACATTTGCCTAATCACCTAATAAAATTACATTGGGACTTCCCGGGCCCCGAGGATAATTTAATCAACCCCCAGGCCAGTGCTCCTCATGAGTGTTGGTCCAAATTGGCAGACTACGGGGCCACCGCGAGGCAACCCGAGGTTCGGTTCTCCTAGTGTGACCCATCCGTCGTGTCCTGAGAACGAGGTACGCGACTCCTATCGGGATCGTCGACACGTCGGGCGGCCTTGCTGGGTTAGTTTTACCTTTGACGAAATATCTTGTGCATCGGGATTCCGGTGATGCTTTGGGTAATCTCAGAGTTGAGGTTTTCCACTAGGGAATCCGACGAGATTGCGAGCTTCGTGACTGAGGATTTCTATGCGGTTTATGGTAATTTGTGATGGACTAGTTGGAGCACCCCTGCAGGGTTAAATCTTTTCAGAAAGCCGTGCCCGCGGTTATGTGGCAACGTGGAAAGTTTGTTTAACACTGGTTCTAGATAACTTGAAGTTAACTTAAATAAAACTTGCCAACTGTGTACGTAACTGTGACTGTCTCTTTCATGAGTTCCTTCTCCGATCGAGGACACGGTGGGGTTACGTATGACGCAGGTAGGTGTTCAGGATCATTCATTTGATCATCAGTAGTCACGTCCGCTATGCGTAGATCTTCCCCCCTCTTTATTCTTGTACTCGTAAGTTTAGCCACCAGATATATGCTTAGCCGCTGCTGCAACCTCACCACTTAACCATGTCTCACCCATTAAGCTTTGCTAGTCTTGATACCTTTGGAAATGAGATTGCTGAGTCCCCTGTGGCTCACAGATTACTACAACACCAGTTGCAGGTACAGGTAAAGGTTACTTGACGCGAGCGCGTTGATTGTTCATTTGGAGTTGCTTCTTCTTCTTCTTCATCATCGATCTAGGATGGGTTCCAGGCCGGCAGCGTGGGATAGCAAGGATGGACGTCGTTCTTCTTTTGTCGTTTGTTTTCGTCCGTAGTCGGACTCTACTCTTACTCTTGATGATTATGTAATGTACTGAAGTGACTCTGATGTAGCTTGTGGCGAGTATAAGCCAACTCTGTATATATATCTCTTCTTTTCAGTACATGTACTTGTAACGATATCCATTCTTGCGACACGACGAGATGCGCTTCTATCCCTGACGAGGCCTTCGTGCCAAATTGAGGATAGGGTCGCATCTTGGGCGTGACAGCTCTCTCTCAATAAAGGTTTTCAGATATGAGTATTTTATTCAAACAACAAATAAAACAAAATGCATTTCAAGAATAACACATATCATGGGGACAAATAAAAATTTAGGCTCAACATAGGCCAACTGATAGTTGTTGATGAACAGAGGTGGGATGCATAGCATCCCCAAGCTTAGGTGCTTGAGACTTCTTGTAATATTTACTTGGGGTGCCTTGGGCATACCCAAGCTTGAGCTTTTGTAACTCATTCAATCCTCTCATATCCCGGTTTCACCTACGTCTCAAAAACTTCATCCACACAAAACTCGAAAAGAACTCGTGCGATAGGTTAGTATACATAAGAATAAATCAACTCTTCATGTACTGCCAAGACAAGTTGCATAATAATTTTTAAACATTAGGTACTGTATACTATAATTTTCACAATTTATATCTACCAATATAAGCTATGGAAACTATAGGATAAGTAGATAACAAAACTATGATAGCAATCTGTCTAAACATGACAGTCTTTAGCAACCGATTTAAAATGTATACTTATGTATCTCAAAAAAATCAAAACTTTAGGAAATGATAAATAATTTGTATGAAATCACTGTGTAAAACTTTCAGTAACTTTCCACGTTCCAGTAAAATATGATAATTCAAAAACTACAGGAAACGTTTTTATTTTTCTTCAGCACACATCACTCATGTAATTCAAGCATTCTAAAGATTATAAAGAACATATAACATAGAAAACAAAAATATAATTACACTCCAACAAAAACATAAATCATGTGATGAATAAAAATATAGCTCCAAGTAAGATATACCGATAATGTTGGAGACCAAAGAGAGGGATGCCTTCCGGGGCATCCGTAAGATTAGACGCTTGGGTCTTCCTTCTATATTACCTTGGGAGTGCCTTGGGCATCCACAAGCTTAGGTTCTTGCTGCTCCTTATTCACCTCATATTGGCATCTCACCCAAAACTTGAAAACTTCATTCACTCAAAATTTAACGGAACTTCGTGAGATGGGTTAGTGTAATAAAGATAAATCATTCACTTAGGCAATGTCATGACAACATTCATAATTGTTATAATATGATACCTATTGTATTGTATCATTTTAATAATTTATATCACCAAATATAAGCTATAAAAATATTAAAATAAGCAAACTACGCATACAAAACAGAATGTGTGAAAAAAACAGTCTATAAAGATATGTACAAATACCATACTTACATGTCTCTAACAATTCTGAAAATTTACAAAAACGCAGAGAAGTTGTACATAAAAACTGTTTAAAAATTTCAGAATTTTTTTACACACTAGTAAAATCAGAGAAAGTCTACACTGGACGGAAAAGTTTTGTTTTTGCACAGAATTAAACAAACAAGTATCCACACTATCCCAAAGGCTTTACTTGGCACTTTATTGAAATAAAAGCTATAAAACATGATTGCCCCGGTAACTTAATCATGTCAACACACCAAAATAGCAAGTAAAAGTGTTGGGTTTTCTCCCAACAAGCGCTTTTAGCTAGGCATGATGATTTCAATGATGCTCGTATAAAAAGTAGTAATTTAAAAATGCAAGAGAGCATTATGAATTACATGACAAGCACATTTAAGTCTAACCCACTTCTTATTAATAGGTATTTTGCAAACAAACAATTTGTTATAGCAAGAATCAATTTGCATAGGAAGGCAAAACAAGATATTATTGCAATTCCTACAGGCATATGTTCCTCCCTCATAATAATTTTCAGTAGCATCATGAAGGAATTCAACAATATAACTATCACATAAAAGAATTATTTTCAAGATGCACGAGCATAGAATTTTTATTACTACGGACACAAGCAAAATTCTTATCATTCATAGTAGTGGGAGCAAACTCAACAAAAAAATTATCATGAGATAATTGATTGATATAATCCATGTGAAAATTAAAATCATGATGACAAGTTTCATGGTTATACTTATTCTCTATAGCATAAATGTCATCACAATAATCATCGTTATGAGGCATGATTTCATCATAATAAATTTGCTCATCAAAACTTGAGGGACTAAAAATAGCATCTTCATCAAACATAACATCCTCAAGCTTGTGGCTTTGCATATCATTAGCATCATGGATATTCAGAGAATTCATACCAACAATATTGCTATCATGATCACCATTTAAGGATTTCACATTAAGCATTTTCATAAATTCTTCCTCTAGCAATTGAACACAATTTTCTGAACCATCATTTTCATCGAAGACATTATAAAGACGAAGCAAATGAGGCAACCTAAATTCCATTTTTCTGTAGTTTTATTTTATAAACCAAATTAGTGAAAACAAGAAACAAAAAGATTTAATTGCAGGATCTAAAGATATACCTTCAAGCACTCACCTCCCCCGCAACGGCGCCAGAAAAGAGCTTGATGTATACTATGCAACTTTATTCTTGTAGACTATGTTGAGCCTCCAAGCACAATTTTGTAGGACAGTAGCAATTTTCCCTGAAGTGGGTGTCCTAAGGTTTATCAATCCGTGGGAGCTGTAGGATGAAGATGGTCTCTCACAAACAACCCTGCAATCAAATACAAAAAATCTATTGTGTACCCAACACACCCAATACAATGGAAAATTGTATAGGTGCACTAATTTGGCGAAGGGATGGTGATACAAGTGCAGTATGGATAGTAGATATAGGTTTTTGTAATCTAAAAATATAAAAACTACAAGGTAACAAGTGTTAAACAGCAAGCAAAACATTGTATAAATGCTTGGTAATAAGGCCTAGCGGTCATACTTTTACTAGTGCAATCTCTCAACAATGCTAACATAGTAGAATCACATTATCATCCCTCAACGTGCAACAAAGAATCACTCCAAAGTTCCTATCTATCGGAGAAAAATAATATGAAATTGGTGTAGGTAGTAGAACCACATCAAAGTTATTCTTTCTGATCAATCTTTTGAGTTATTCCTATAAGTGTCACAAACAGCCCTAGAGCTCGTACTAGAGTAACACCCATGATACATATCAATCAACCCTAATTTCATCTAGATACTCCAATGTCACCTCAAGTATCCATGGGCTAATTATATGGCATGCATCAAACAATTTCAAATTCTTCATATTCAATCCAACACAAAGAACTTCAAGGAGCACCCCAAGATTTCTATCGGAGAACATAGTATAAAAACGTGCAATCAACCCATATGCATAGATCCCGAGGGTCACCGGAATCCGCAAGTTGATGTCATAACATATATCAAGTGAATCACCTGAATACCCCAATGTCACTACTGGTATCCCCATGCAAGACATACATCAAGTGTTCTCAAACCTGAATATTCAAGCCAACATAACGAGATCTTAAAGTGGAAGATTCAATTCATCAGAACAATAGCAAGGAACAAACACCATATGATCCAACTATATTGATAAAGCCCGTGATACATCAAGATCATGACATCTTAAGAACACGAGAGAGAGAGAGTTAGAGAGAGAGAGAGATATTAAACACTACTGGTACAAAACCGCATCCCCGGGGGTGAACTACTCCCTCCTCGTCATGGCCTCCACCGGGATTGTGAAGATGGCCACCAGAGATGATTTCCCCTCTTCAGCAGGGTACTGGAACGTCTCCGGACTGGTTTTTTGTCAATACAGATAGTTGCGACGACGGAGTAGAAGTTCTCTATTTATTTCTAGAGTTTCTGGTATATATAGGATTTTTCAGCATTGGAATCATGCCAAACGGAGTCATGTGGGCCCCACAAGCCATCAGGGCACGGTTTAGGGGGTCGCGCCCTATTGTCTTTGCGGCCCACAGGTGGCTCCCCTCCAATGGTTCTTCGCTCCAATATTGCTTATTTCCTCGAGAAAATTTATAAAAAAAACTTTCGGACGATTCCAAGAACTTTCATTTTCTGCACACAAAATAACACCACGGTAATTCTGTTGAAAACAACGTGAGTCATAGTTAGTTCCAAATAAATCATATAAAATGCATCAAAACCATATAAAATTATTGTAAATATAGGCAAACATGGTATGAATATTTCATAAATTATGGATACGCTGAAGACGTATCAGGGATCCAGATTTGAGTCACACTATTGCATGCTAGGATAGCTTCTAGTGAGTGAGAATGCACAATGACTTGTTGGCAACCAAGTCCTACAATCATTTTGTCCCCTCGCTGAATTGCTACCGCTTGCGTCAAGCACATGATTAAGTAGCCAGGATGCCCCGACGAGAGCCTCGTCTTTGCTATTTTTGAGAACTACTGTTGCTTCTCCCGCTCCCGTTTCATCGTAAAAACCGCAGTATCAACATTTCTCTACTATTAAAGGGGGATCTGTCATCTGTCGTGATGGTTCGACCTCGAGCGATCCCCCTCCTACCACTAGCCTTTCCACCGTTCCACCGATTTTTTTCAATCCCTCCATAAACCAGGCAATAAACCAGCGATTAGTTCAATAAAAAACCCTCTTGGCTCCTCTTATCTCGGCTCGAAAAGTCGGCCGGAAAAAAGGACCAACGACCCACGCACCCACGTCCGAGCCCCCACCCAAGTTGCTCCCGATCCCATCTTGTGTGAGGTCCCAGGGGGCAAATCTGCCGGGTGCCGGTGCTCATGGAGATGATGTGGAGGAAGGCCAAGAGGGCAATGGGCATTGGCATCTGCGCGCACCTCCTCGCCGTCACTGGCGACCGGAACGACTGCGCCAGCGAGCGCCGCGCGTCCGACGCCTTCTCGCAGGACTCGGCGGCGCTGGCGGCGGCGGCCGCGCACGCGTCCACACCCAAAACACTGGCGCAAAAAATCATCGCCGCGGAAAGGAGCAGAGCCAAGGCACCGAGGAGGAGAGGGTTGCCTTGCTCGCTCGATAATGCCGCGCGTCCACCCCACTGCTGTCGCCACCGCGGCGGACGCGGTGAGCGTGAAGCCGCTGGACACCAGGCGCGCGGGACACTAGGCGCGGCCACCCCCGCCGCCGATGCTACCGTAGGGACAGGAAGAGCAGGGCCGCGGGCGCTAATGCAAGGGCCGACGAGGGTTCCGAGCAGAGCGCCCGCCCCAAACCCGACCCCCACCCCGAGGCGAGCTCCGATTCCATCGTTCTGTAATCTCCTCAAGTTGCGCCTAATGCCACGATTTATTGCAGGTGGAGGTGGAGTACGTGCCGGAGAAGCCCGACCTCGGCGTCGACAACCCCTCCTCCTCGGCGCCTTCGCGTCCGTCGAGAAATTCAGCCTCACAGACCACACCACCGTTGCCCGCGTCGAGGTTTTCAGGCCCTCTAGATTGAATTTCTTGTTGCTAGATATGCCATTGGTGGTCTTGCAGGTGGTGAAGATAAAGATTCGTTTTGGCGCGTTGTTGCCCATTGCACCGCTGGATTGCCTGAAGATAAACCACGATATATTATGGTAAGTTCTAATCTTCTCAAAGTGCTCCTGTTAAGCTTTCAACCCCGCAACACGCAGAACTTGTTTGGTTGATGTTGTTCTTCTTCTGATATGCAGGGTGTTGGTTATCTCCTTGATATTGTAGTATGCAGTGCTTTGGGTGCAGATATGTATGACTGTGTCTATCCAACACGCACTACTCGCTTTGGGAGCACACTTGTGCCTGAAGTAGGAAAGTTCTTTCCCTGACAATCATATGCAATTCAAGCTAGAGGAACTGTGTGAAGCATTTTATTTTAGCACTGATAAGTATATCTCAGTCTTTTGCTTGAAACTTCCTACTGATCCTTGGCATTCAAAGAACTTATCTTCCATTGGCCTGATATTGGTAAAAACAGTAACATATGCAACCATAGTCCAATCTGAACCCTGAGATCACAATCTATGTACTTTCCTAGCGCAGCATTACTACAACGGAATCACATGAGAAGTGTGTCCGTGTGAGTGAGTGGGAGGGGACATTGTTTCTTCTAGAAAACCCATAAGCTGGCTTTGCTGATAAATCATTTGATGGTGGTGCAACGGGACCCTGGCATTTATGCTTGTCGGGTATATTATCTAAATTAACTATGCTTGTTGTAGAAGCAGGCACATTTTTATAGCAGGTTTAGGCTTTAAGCTTATGTTTGAGGTAGTCTTGGTGCTAATCTACTTTATCTACCCCTTTAACTTTAATTCCCGTTGATGATTTATGCGACCTTTTTTTCCTGTATCTCCTTAGGGTGTTCTAAAGTTAAAACAAAACGCAATGGCAACTGATGAACAGCCCATTGATCCTTCATGTCCATGTATGGTATGGCTTCAGCACCAATAGGAACAAAGTGGTAAACCGATTGATATAATTACAATCTTTGGAGTTCTGCATAACATACTAACATGGTGTTCATCTTGTTCAGGTCTGCAAAAATATACACGTGCATACTTGCATTGTCTTGTCACGAAAGATCCTATGGGCTCTCAACTGCTGTCATATCATAATTTATCGTTTATGATGCGGGTACCCTGTCAATATTTTTTGCTAAGTTGTTCATTTTGAGCACCATCAGCTATTCTTTGATCACTCTCATTTCTGTTTCAGTTAAGTAGAGATCTCCACATGTCGATTCTTGAAGGACGATTTTCAGAGTATGTTGTCTCATTAAACATAAATCTGCCTGATTTGCCAGCGAAATAGTGTGTTGGTAAATAATGAAATTCCGCTGACATGTTGCAGATTCATGTAAGGCTGCTTCTGCCTTTTTCGTTCTTGAGTAACTCGGTGTTATCCTAATTCCGACACAATCAAGGATACTAAATTTGGAGCAAAGTACTTAATGCGCAAAATAATTCAGATAGCATTATGTTCAATGTACATACTTTACTTCAGATAGATCATATATTCTTGTAAGTACAAGGTGTAGGCACTAGAAAAAGAATGTAATAACATGTAGCCATCTAGAATTATTCGGAGCATTCTAGAATAATATGCCCACTTCCATTATTCAGCTGATTATCTGTTGTGCTTATATAAAGAAAAAATATCCAAGGATTTCAAACAACAGTGGAAAAAGTCGAGGTGATCTAAGACCAGTCAATCCAGTCTTGTTTTGCGTATAGATTTAACTACGGTTTGGATCTCATATTGGCTCAATTTCTACTCCAGTTATACAAAAAAGGATATGTAAAGATGAGGAGAGTGAGTAATCACATGCTTTTTGTTACTCTGTTGTTCATATTTAGAACTAGATAGAGGGAAAGAGAGTTGCTAGCTCATACTACTTGAGAGTGAAGGTCATTAGGACTTCAATTTTTTGTATAGTACCTTATATGATGGCATGTAATTTTCATATATACATATACTTGAGATGTTTCTGGGTAAATCTGGAGCTATGAATCTAAGCTTAGCCTTTTTTACTTTTAGGGAACAATAATATAGCACGATGATGAATTCATAAACTTACCACGGAGCGGAGTATCCATGGTCTTAAAACATTTTGAGCTCCATAAACAGAAATGACAAAGTACCTAATAAGGCAAATTCAAAGCCAGATTAATAGGATGATTTGTGCTTTTTCTTTCTAAGTTGTGTTTGGTGTACATTAAACCTTTCCCGGTCCTTTCACCCTTGCCGAGGCATTGGTTGATGCCTGTCCCATGTCTTCCTTAATTAACGTGTGCCCTTCACATGTAACTGTTTGTTGTAGGAAACAACAAGAGCTCGGCAACTATTTGAAAGAAATGCACACATAATAAAGAAGCTATTGCGAGCCCACAGATGAGGACCAGACAGAGAAGTAGCCAAGCATGAGAGACATCATCATCATACTTTATCTTCTTGTATTTCAGGTGGCACCTAGGTTTGGAGAGATGGACATGGTGATTGATAGGGATTTCAGTGGGAGTAAGACATACGACTCTGTAAAAGAAATTAAAGACCTTCCGGTTTCAATGCATGGTCAAAAAACTTCACTCTGTGTTGTATATAAACAATCTAGCTACCAATATGTACTTAGATTATTTTAAACATCTCTCTTTGCGGTTCAAATTATTTTTAGTGGGCAAGCATATATTGACCAAATTATGTTCAGTTTTATATATCATTATCATAATTTAATATGGAGTCTTTTTTTCATCATCCCAACTGGGTGTTCTTTTGCCTTACTCCCTTTGATGAGTTATCACAATAAATTCAGGTTTGAAAAATACATGAAGCATTTGTTTGAATTGTTTGGTTAATACAAACTATGAATTTTTAGGGAAACAACTCACCATTCATGAGTGTTATTAATCCATACAAAAAGTAAGAGACACAACGTAAACGCTAAGTCGGTAACATATCATATCATCGTAAATGTTAACATACCATATAAGAGAAACACACACCTACGCATGAACGTTTGTCTTATTCATAGGGTATGATGTCGCGTGGCAACGCACGGGCAATCAACTAGTAGTTTACAATGGCAGGAAATTTTACCTACATAACTTTCTCCGCAATCTTCTGATCCACAAGACTATAGAAGTTACTTGTGATCGCTTGGATGACATGTTTCTTCTTGTTTGTTGTGCATTTTTTAAAGAAAACCGCCTAGTGTCTACAAAAATGTTTTGTGTTTTGGGGAAAATCCCATGTGGTTTTATGAAATCAACCTGTAGTCTAGGTTTAAGTGACATTTAGCTTTTTTTTAGAAAACTCCCTCATACTTGGGTTAATTAACCCAAAGCTCATATCAAATCATGAAAAAACATCTATATCTTTTAAATGCTAACCTAATTTTAACATGTTATATATGAAATTTGATTAAAAATGTATAAAATATGAATATGATGTTATTTACATGTTAAACATTTTTTAAATTGATTATGTGATATTTTTCTCTCTCTTCTCTATTTCCACTTATGAATAGAAAGCATTGATACGTAAATCCATTTCTTATACTAGGCTCGTCTGCTGAGCAAAAAAAAAATCAAAACAAATACTAAAAAGTCTATTTTTTTACATGGTAGATAATTTGATGCGTGAGGTCCGCTCCAATTTTGAATCATTTGAATATATGAGCAACTCCCTACAAAAAGACAAATTCAGGTCTTTAAAATAGTTTACTATTCATCCATTGTTTTAATCCGGTTTGTCTTTTTTGCTGAGAGTTGCTCAGATGTCTAAATGATCTAAAAATTGGAGCGGGTCTCACACAAGAACTTATCTACCATGGAACTTTTTTAGTATTTGTTTTGATTTCTTTCTGGCCGGGTGTAGATGAGCTTGTGCACCCAAATGTTGTGTTCGCATTGATAATGATATTCTGTTTTTCCCTGTAGTGATATCACCTTACATGGCACAACTCACACCTTGATGAGAACTGAGAAGTCCAATCCAAAAATACAAGTCTTTTGAGAATACGTTTACCACCAATTTATATGCCAATAAGTTTGTTTTGCATAGAAAATAATTAGATAGTAATAGAATATATTACGTATGAATCTATTAACATAAATTTGTCTTGGCCGCTTTTGGCGAGGGTGGCAAGGAAGATAAAGAATGACACAAGGTGGGGCATCGTGTTAAATAAAGGATGTCGACATGTGTTTTGTTTGTGGGAGGGTTGTCTCGAGCCATGCTTATTAGGGTTGCAAGCGTGTCACATCTTTTCTTTTGTTGCAACGCCCTGGCATATGCGGATGTCATGTTGAAATGGAGGATGTGAACAAGTCTATGTGGAAGGGGGCGAATGAGGAAGGAGGTGTGATCGTTTTTTTTTCCTCTCGGTGCAACACATGGGTGCATGTTCTAGTTCTAACTCGAAACATCAGGGCCAGATTTCTAGGCATGGAGATTGAACTTTTTTATGGAAATTTATGTTTGCGGGAGAATGTCAAATTTAGTTTGCAAGCACGATAATTTTTTGGGATTTTTCTTTAAGCGGAACGGATTTGCTATGCTTGCGAACTCAACTTGACATCATCAACAAACATAAACTGCCATAAAAAGTTTGATTTGCCATGGTAAAAATACTGACATCAGATTTGTAGTTGAGGTCATTCAAACTGATGATTCTAATTTTTTGACAGCCAAACAGCCATATATCTAGAATCCAATTCCAGCTTTCGAGTAACAGAGCCAATTTATATGGGAGCCAAAACAAGGTGCAAGTCTTCAAAATTAGGTCCGCTTGTGCATTTTCCTCGTAAACTACTCCTTCCATTTTTAAATGTAAGGCCAACTGCACCGCGCGATCTCAAACGGACGTCCGGATTTTGTCTGTTTGGAGTAGAAAAACGGACAGCGGATATCGGACAGAGACCGGACAAGGTCCTTCCACCCAACACTGCTACCCCATTTCTTGAGAGCTTGGTCAGATCGGCAGGCCCTTGGCCTGGAACGCGTCGTCGTTGGGCGCGAAGAGGGTGAGCCCCTTGTCCAAAGCCGCCTGGTACGTCTTGATGACCCCGCCGCTCCCATGCCTCGCCGCGCCCCGCCGCTCCCGCGCCCCACCGCCGCGCCCCGCCCCGCCGCTCCAGCGCCTTGCCGAGCCCGCGCCCTGCCTGCTCCAGCGCCTCGCCGCTCCCGCGCACCGCCGCTCCCATGCCCCGCCGAGCCCGTGCCCAACCTGCTCCAGCGCCTCGCCGAGCCCGCGCCCCGCCGCTCCAGCGCCTCCCCGCTCCCGCGCCTCGCCGAGCCCGCGCCTTGCCTGCTCCAGCGCCTCGGCGAGGGCAGCACCGGAGGTGGGGGCAAGGGCAGCGCGTGCGGCGGCGCAGGACAGCACAGGCGGGCATGGTGGTCACGGGAGAAAATATGGGAAGAGAGGATGACATGTGGGCCAGACGCGGGCACAGGGGGGCGAAGAGGACGCGAAGGCGGACGTTTTCTGTCCGCTTTGGCCCCAAACCGAAAGCAACTTTGGTCTGGAAATAGGGTAGAAACGGACACGGACATGGCAAAAAATGGGTATGCTCCCGCGCGGTGGGTCGTTTATTTTATCCGTTTTACCTCAAACGGACACACCCGGACGATTTGGGATTGCGCGGTGGAGTTGGCCTAAGTCTTTTTAAAGATTTTACTAAAAACTACATATAAATGTGTGTATATATATATATATATATATATATATATATATATATTAAAATATAGATTCATTCATTTTGCTGCGTATGTAGCACATAGTAAACCTTTAAAAAGACATATATTTAAAAACAACTCCCATCTTCAAAGCATCAATTTTAAAACGACTGCTAGCGTGTTGATCGGACGGCTAAACAGGCGGATGATTTCTCTAAAAAATCATCCGGCTGATTTGTCGCAGCCGCCATTTATATGGGGTAGTAAATCATCTAGTTGATGGTGGTCTCTCTTTACTTCAATATGCCGACGATACGATTCTATTCATGGATCACGACCTCGAGAAAGCGAGAAATCTGAAATTAATTTTATCAGCATTCGAGCAACTCTCAGGTCTTAAGATCAATTTTCATAAAAGTGAATTGTTTTGCTTTGGCGAGGCTCAAGACACGGCCCACATGTACGCTGACCTTTTTGGATGCGGGTTGGGCCAGTTTCCGATCACATATTTGGGGATACCGATAAACTATCGGAGGCTCACAAATGATGAATGGAAACACGTCGAGGAGAGGCTGCAAAAAAGACTTAGCAGTTGGAAGGGTAAATTGTTGTCTCTGGGCGGAAGATTGGTCAATTCAGTACTAAGTAATATGGTACTATATATGATTTCCTTTTTCCAGCTGCCGAAAGGAGTTTTACATAGATTGGATTATTTTCGATCAAGATTCTTTTGGCAAGGAGATAGCGAGAGAAAGAAATATCGACTGTCTAAATGGAGTGTCGTTTGTCGTCCCAAAGACCAAGGTGGATTGGGCATTCATGACCTTGAGGTTAAGAATAGGGCCCTACTGGGTAAATGGTTGTTTAAATTACTCACGGAAAATGGTGTATGGCAAATCCTCCTCAGGAGGAAATATGTGGGCTCCAAGGCTTTATCCCAAGTATACTGGAAGCCTGGGGATTCTCACTTTTGGACAGGTCTAATGGCTACGAAGAAATATTTCTTCTGTCATGGATCTTTCTCGATTAAGGACGGCTCAGAAATTAGATTCTGGGAGGATAAGTGGCTAGGAAATGCCACTCTCCGGGAACAATATCCGTCTCTATACAATATTGTGCGTCACAAGGGTGATACTATCGCCACCGTAATGGAATCATTTCCTCTAAATGTGACGTCCAGAAGAGATTTAATTGGACCCAGACTCCAATCGTGGAACAACTTGCTCCAACGGTTGTCCACGGTGCAATTGGCACATGGCTCTGATGTTTTTCGATGGAACCTACATGAGAATGGTCAGTTCTCGATGGAGTCTATGTATAGAGCGTTAATCCAACCTGATGTGCTAGTTGATAATAACAAGAAAATCTGGAAGATGAAGATACCACTTAAGAATAAAATCTTTGCATGGTATCTTCGTCGCGGAGTCATTCTTACTAAAGATAATCTTATTAAGAGGAATTGGCATGGAAATCCGCATTGTGTTTTTTGTCACCATGATGAGACAATAAAACATTTATTTTTCCATTGCAAATTTGCTCGTTCTATATTGTCGGTCATCCAAATAGCTTCTGGCTTGTATCCCCCTTCTAGCGTTTCTAATGTATTTGGTAATTGGTTACATGGGGTTGATCACAGGTTTAGAACTCTTCTCAGGGTGGGAGCGCTTGCCGTTATTTGGTCACTTTGATTATGTAGAAATGATAAGGTTTTTCACGATAAAAGTAACTCTCTTACACAGGTTATCTACAGATGTACCGGGACTCTTCGTTTATGGTCCTCTCTACAACGCGTGAAGAATCGAGACCTATTTACGGAGGTGTGTACACGATTGGAGGTTACGGCGAGGGATACTTTTATCCAACATGAGTGGCAGCATGATCTTAGGATTGGCCCCCCTCCGCTTTAGGCATTACACAGATTCTACATGTTTCATTGTATTCCGCCTTTTTATTTTTCGTTTTAGAGGGAGAGGACATTGATTGGCTGTGTGCATTTTAACTATGCAGAGGCCGGGTGTACTTAAATCTTTTAAGTAATAAAGCGCCCTTTTCAAAACAAAAAAAATTATATGGGGGCCAAAACAAGGTGCAAGTCTTCAAAATTAGGTCCGCTTGTGGATTTTCCTCGTAAACTACTCCCTCCATTTTTAAATGTAAATCTTCTTAAAGATTTTACTAGAAATTACATATAAATGTATATAAACATATTTTAAAATATAGATTCATTCATTTTGCTGGTATTTAGCACATAGTAAAACCTCTAAAAAGACATATATTTAAAAACAAGGGAGTATAATTGAGTTGAATGCCGTAAGCGATGGCCATGTTGCAAATCTCGAAAGAGAAAGGCACCGTAAGTCGAAAGTACCTTTGTACACAAGGAGCAAATGCTCCTGGCGTGAACAGTAAAAAAATAAATTAAAAAATCAGAACTTTTTGTGACATACTTTCACAAATATTTGTTGTGCATGCAAAATTTCATCACGAAATTATATTGATGGAAGTCATGCCAAAAAAATCAGAGCTCCAAAATACTTTCCTAGGTAACATTTTCAAAGCATCAATTTTGTTTTTTTACCATGCCTTCCACCAATGTGATTTTGCGATGAAATTTTGCATGCACTATAAACATTTGTGAAAGTATGCTAAAAAATCAGAATCTTTTGACTGTTTTTGGAATATGCTGTTCATACCAGGAGCAAGGTGTAGAAACTCCATGTCCAGCGTGGGTCTTCTTTTCTCGAGGCAAACCGGTACTGCCACAGCTGAACAAGTAGCTGGACTACTGTTAAAAAAAGAACAAGTAGCTGGACTGGTTCGTGTTCCATCGCCCCTGCCACCCTTTTATATACCAGCACCAACGTGCCCTGTCCTCCCTGCGCTTGCTTGACCTGCTGCTCCCCACACACAACACATCACAAACAGCAAGTGACAAGCCTGAAGAGAGAGGGAATGGAGGGAATGGGTGAAGAAGGGGCAGCAGCTCCATTGCTGGATGGGAAGATCAAGGTGACGAGAAGTGATAATGGCGACGGAGAAGCGGCAGCTGGGAGAAGGAGGTGGTGGCGGTGCCTGTGGGACGCAGAGGAGACGGCGGGGCAGGTGGCGTTCGCGGCGCCCATGGTGGCAACGAGCATGGCCTTCTACGCCATCCCGCTCGTCTCCGTCATGTACGCCGGCCGCATCGGCGACCTCGAGCTCGCCGGCGCCACGCTCGGCAACTCGTGGGCCACCGTCACAGGCATCGCGCTCATGGTACCAACTACTCCGTATATTATATATATCTTGCCTCATCCTCCTTCTCCATTGATTTGATCTGATTCTAAAGGGGGCTTCTCCTCCTCCTCCATCTCCGGCGCAGCGCCCGGAGATGCTCCATGTAAAAACGTCTTCGTCTGGCCACCGTCCGCAGCTAGCCGCCGGCAGTGTCGATGCTCTGTCCCTTTCGCCCGTCCCCCTGTATGCATCCAAAACAATGTTTACCGACCATCTTTTCTTTGCCCACCTTTGCCATCGTCTTCAATTTTCACTACCACCACTCTGTAGTCTCCATTGCTCGATTATAAGTTGCTCCTGTCATAGACTGGCCCAGAGGTACTCAAAACATATTCCATTGTATCACTTACATCGGTCTCCAAAACTTAAACAAAAAGCACTACTCCCTCTGATCCTAAATCAGAGGCAGTTAATATGGATCGGAGCCAGTATTCACTTAGATCTGTCTGCAGATTTTAATTACTCAAAGAGCCAAGACCAGAGTTACCACAAACAAAATAAATAAATGAACAATTAGTTGTATCTGTTAAAATATCCTTGAGCATATGGTTAGGTCCTTCACATGTACTACTATATAGAGTCTCTAGTCTAGTGGTTATCTATAAGCTTTGCTAAATTTATTAGTTTTTCGAAAATGGCGCAGATGGCTTCTCGATCTTGGAATGAGATTTACTTGAGGCATTTCACGAGCTTTGGTGTAAAACGAATCATAGCCATTGCACATGATTAGCTTGTGAATATGCTTTCTTAAAGGATAAATAAATAAATGCATTAATAAACTGATTAGGTTATTTTGCAGTCAAAGGGCAATATGAACTTACAGCATTGATTTTTTTTCCTTTTAGAAGAATGTTTCAAAGAGAGGACTTGTCTAGACAAGAATACAGAGGACTTGGACCAGACAAATTCTAAAACCCCTATTATGTTGGCACCTAAAATGTGTCGCTTTAGTCCTTACGCTTTTATTCTAAAAAAAGAAAAGTCCTTGCACATTCGCTTGACTATGGCCTAACCTACTTGCTAATTTTAAATGGATGCAAGGAATACACAGACAAAACTTCAACATGCCATTTGGCTTCAATTCAACATAAGCAAAACACCTAAGTGCAGCAGAAATTTGTATGCATAATCTCTTTTTTCTCTTAAGATGAAAGCAATGCCATGCTGTGTCAATTCAGTACATGAGCTATGATCAGTTTTCTAGCCGGTAGGTAGTATAAAAGACTGGTCAACTCCTATATTCATGGCTATATATATGTCAGTTGTAGTGCGTTGTGGTTGCAAAGGTAATATTGGCTGTGAAGCATAGAGTCGGCTCTTCAGTATATGCGAAAGTTTGTTAGCGTAGGACCATTGTTGTAAGATTATCATGGATCTTTTATTGCCAATGTAGACATGTTTGCACATGCACTTTATCCGGATCCCAGGAATTAAACATAGGTCAGGCTTCAGAATAAACACAGAACGTGGCCACAGGTTGAGACAACTGAGGAAGTCAAATCCTGAACTGTACTAGTACTACTTGTTTTCTTTTCTAGACTCCCTCCATCCCATAATATAAGATCGTTTTTCAAGCTATATTAGTTAGCTTGAAAAACAAGCTTATATTGTGGGATGGAGGGAGTATGTTGCTGTAATTTCATCAGCCCTGGTTAGACTGGTTGTTCCTATTGAGAATTTTCAACTTGACAACAGTTTGATGTTTCCATCCGTTCTGTTTACCACAAAACCTTACGGCAATACAAATTTTAGTAGAGAAAGCAAGAGCAACAGCGCATACTGATGAACTGACTAATGTTACCTTGTTCCCATGTAGACTGGATTAAGCGGGTCTCTGGAGACGCTTTGCGGCCAAGGCTATGGCGCAAAGGCATACCGCATGCTGGGTGTGTACCTCCAGGCATCCATCATAACCTCAGCTCTCTTTTCAGTCCTCGTCTCGCTCCTGTGGCTGTACACCGAGCCACTCCTCATTTTCCTGCACCAAGACCCCGAGGTCTCAAGAATGGCAGCGGTGTTTCTGCGATACACAATCCCGGCACAGTTTGCCTTTGGCTTCATCCAGTGTATCCTCAGGTTCCTGCAGACACAGTCCGTGGTGATGCCACTGGTGGCTTTCTCGCTCCTGCCACTGGTGTTCCATGTCGGGATTACCCATGCCTCCGTGCACTACCTAGGGCTCGGTTTCGCAGGCCCAGCCATGTCAACTTCGCTATCGCTGTGGCTATCTTTCATTATGCTCGCATCTTATGTGATGTTGTCGACGAGATTCAAGCACACCTGGGGGGGATTCTCAACAGAAGCATTTCAGTATGTACTGCCCGGCCTCAAGTTAGCTGTTCCCTCTGCAATGATGGTGTGGTTAGTAGTTACGACTATCCCAGATCCATTCATTGACCGCCTCTAAATATATCCCCATACTGAGAATATGATGGTTACCTACAAATGGCAGCTTTGAGTACTGGGCGTTTGAGATATTGGTGTTGCTTGCTGGGCTGATGCCAGATTCTCAAATGAGCACTTCTATTATCGCGATGTGGTAACTATCTTTCTCTCCCTTCACATTTGAGGAATGAAGTTCATGTTTATGTGTCCATAAATGCTAACATCAGTGTGATGCAACCTGACAGTGCAAACACGGAATCAATTTCATACATGATTACCTATGGGTTCGCTGCTGCCATCAGGTAATACTGCTACAATAACTGATGACAGCCATGCTTGAGGATTTTGCATCAAAAAGAAAAAAGAAATCCTTTAAGATTAAATTGACAATGCTGACTCAAAAAGTGTTGTTTCATTTCAACAGCACAAGGGTATCAAATGAGCTGGGAGCAGGTAACATTGACAAGGCAAAGAAGGCACTCAAGGTGACGCTCGAGCTCTCCCTACTCCTGGGAGTGACATTTCTTCTGCTCCTAGGCCTTGGCCATAATTTGTGGGCAGGGCTGTTCAGCAAGAGCGAGGCGGTGATAAGTGCATTTGCTTCAATGACTCCATTCCTCATCGGGTCAGTGGTGCTGGACTCCACACAGGGAGTCTTGTCAGGTCAGTTTGACAGATCTCTCTAAAAGTGTTTCAACCTTACTGTTTCAGGTGAAGGCCATTTGGCAGTAACCTGTGGATAAACTTGTAGGGGTTTCAAGAGGCTGTGGTTGGCAGCACCTGGTAGCATGGACCAACTTGGTGGCCTTCTACATAATAGGCTTGCCATTGTCTCTCCTACTTGGATTCAAGCTTGGCTTTCATACTAAGGTACAAACATGTCTTTTGGAAATTCAGCATCAATCTTAGGCATGTTTGTTGTGCACGAACCAACGCTACAAAGTACAAACTACTATTCTCCTCACTGATCATGTGCAAGTACCTGTTTCAGGGGTTGTGGATGGGTCAGATATGCGGTCTCCTTTGCCAGAACGCCGTTCTCCTGTTCATCACGCTCCGAACAAAGTGGGAAAGATTGGAACTGGCGACAGACAGCAAAGCAAGCGACCTTATCTGTTGAGAATTTATAAAGCTCGTTAGGTTTAACTTGAACATGGAACTGGAAGTTTGAGAGATGAAGTGCTGTAAATGTAGACAGTACCAAGCAACTTACCCTGAGCATGCTTGGGTGTAGCTAGTAGCAAGTAAGAAGAGCTGAATAAAATGTTGCACCAGTTTTGCGTGATAAAAGAAGATCTGGGATGGTGTACCAATACCCCCAAAGTAGTGTTTGCTAATATGAATGTATGATGTTAGAATACAAACAGAGTTCAGAAATATGTTCGTTTGCTAACATTGAAGAAAATATCACATTGCTGACTAACTAACCATGCTAAAAACAGCATATGATACAATATGGTCTGTTTTCTCAAGGTAACTCTAATACCAAACTTAGACAGGTGACTTAACTATCACTAAGAGAAACAACATGATCATCATCACTATTGCTCTATGAGGAGCAGATCTCATATAGCTTAACTATCGCTAAGAGAAACAACATGATCATCATCACTATTACTCTATGAGGAGCAGATCTCATATAGCTAACACTTGCTCCCTGAGCTGGTATTCACCACATAGCCTCAACTACCGCGGCTGAGATCTCTCCAGCAACACCAGCTGGAGCACACTGTTCGGTGAACCAACAAGATCAATCGTCTTTGATGCGCCTTCCTGAAGAAAGAACAGCAATTGCCTCCGTCCGCTCCAGAGTCTGTATCAGTGCACAACCAGTTTAAGTACCATGCATGTAGAACAGGCCATCACGTGATCCCATCCAAGCCCCCCAACTGTGGTTTAGATCAAACAGCGAAGAAGAACCATCCAAGTCAAGGTTGCTTTCTGGCCAGCAAAGTGCAGTGAAGAGAGTGTCAGCCACGCTCTTTGCAAATATTTGCTCGCCTGTTTTGATGCTCCAAATACGGACAGTACAGTCCTCCCCACCTGCCAAGAAAAAGGATTTGCTGAAAATGACAATTTGATGCCAGGGATGTTCTAGCCATGCACGTTCATAAAGATGCCACTATGTTGTTCCTTGTCCTGTATAGCCTAATAAAGTAGACATGGACCAGCTAGTAACGGCATAGTTTTCTTGAAATTTTAGCTTTTGCAAACTCATGATTCGATGTTGCAATAATTCCAGGAATGCCAAAGCCCTCTTAGGCTTCTATATCATACAGCAAAACTATACGTGGGGATCTTTTTAATAGCAATGCATCTGTTAATGGCACACTGCATGAACAAGCATAGCCGCTGACATTTATCAAGGTTAGGTCTAATGCTCAAGAAGGGGAGTATGGAGTTAGATACTCGAGTGAAAATGCAAATAATACATCGCAAATGTTTTTACCGATCCGAAAAAAACACTTTCAGTTTCAATGGGTAACCTCAAAAGACATTATTCGTAGCAGTATATGACAAAAGCAACCAGAGTGATGTCTAGAACCAAGAATAAATTTACCTGACATAAGTAGGGTTTCAGATGGATCAACAACAAGTGGTAAATTATTGTGTGAATTCACATGCCCTGCATAAGACTGTATAGCCCCCTTCTGAATGAGACGGAGATCAAATAGCTTGATCTGTACAACAGAAAACACAAAAGTCAAGCTGCTGCATGAAACATTTGTAACCGTCGTGAGGTCAGAGAAGCATAATGCTCTGTGCTTTCCTCACTTCAGAGGCAATAATTTCAGATAAGACAGGCTGAATGAAGATGCAGGAAACATGTAGACTTTTTAACAACAGAAGTGTACAACATGTACAAAATGAAGTTGTAATTCTTTCACATCACAATTGGCAAAGGGCACAAACACATGAAACTTTAACAACATACTCCCTCCATTCCTAAATATAAGACCTTTCACATCACAATTGGCAAAGGGCACAAACACATCACAGAAGTGTATCTTGTATTCTCACTATATTTTTAAAATAATATGTCAAGGGGCTACTCTCAGCCTCATTTAGTATATGAGATTGCTAAATTGCACTGAGTTTTAAGAAAATATTATCGTTAGCGGCAAATCAATCCTGTTAAAATTTGAGCACATCTGCTCATTCATTGATACCACTAAAAATGATTAAGAACATGCTTACCGATCCATCCATGGAGCTCCCTAAGAAGTAGTGTTCATCCGATGACAGAGCAACCAGGCTGGGTAACAACATCAACTTTTAGCACCAAGAAACGTGACCATGTCCGAACTAGAGTTTCAGCAAGCCAAGAATAATAATGGTTACCTGCAAACTGCTGAAGGCATAGAGATAACCCTAGATGATTTTGCCTTATCAGCCTGCAAGGATTTTCATTTGCAAACCACAATCATATGTTACATTCATTGATGGGCTGAATTGCCTAATTAGGCATTCATAATATCATTTTATTCTAGTGATATGTCAAAGTACAAAAGAAAACCTTGAACAATGCCGAGATGGTAGGTTTTGATGGCTACATTAAACACGCTGTGTGCTAATAGTAGTATTTACCTGGTTTCTCCCTCTGGCAATATGCCTTGCAGATAGCATGGGAACTGCCCCCCTAGCAGTGCTAGGTGAAGATCGACCAGTAGGGAGATTACTGTGTGTTTCCCGCACATCGATAGGGACTATGCTCCCATTCCGTAGGCCACATAGCACCACATTTCCCTGAACAAAATGTGCAAAATTACGTGAGCATAGTAGAGATAGGCAAGGTATGTTGTAGTAACTATGCGAAAAGTGGCAATTCGGTAGCAACAACAACCATTTGACAATCAAATCCCAGATGAAAGCTCAAACTTCAGGAACCAGCTAAAGAACTCATACAAATATATGTACCGCTCTATATAGCAAAGTAGAGGCATGAGGCGTTTATTCAGCTATTCATACAAGACAAATTGGCAGCCAATTGCATTTTTATTTCAAGAGGTTGGTATGCAAGGCAAATTGCACATGTACCAGAAACTGACAAAAAGTTTTGGTGACTCTCCTGTCAATATTACACACCTAAAAGACCATTGGACACATGAAACCTACTAACTGGAAATATATACATTCAAAATAATTTGTTACCGAGTGCACAAATTGCTGGGAAAGAATGTCACTTTTGCAACGATATAGCCATGATAATGTTCCTGTCTCCAAATTAAGCAAACCAGCGCCAGTGTTTGTACCTAGAAATAATATGAGCACAACTGCTTAATAATCCACAAGCTTAATTGATACAGAAGAAGTTGCTCCACT
This sequence comes from Hordeum vulgare subsp. vulgare, assembly GCF_904849725.1. Lineage (NCBI taxonomy): Eukaryota > Viridiplantae > Streptophyta > Magnoliopsida > Poales > Poaceae > Hordeum > Hordeum vulgare. Next base: position 380,341,140 of record NC_058519.1, on the reverse strand, counting down.
GCTACTCCCATAATTCCAAGCAAAAAGGACCTTCTATTTTCCTTGTATGAAATAGACAACTTGCAAGCTGCTACAGTTTATAGAAAAGCTAAGTTGTGACGACAAGTTACTAGAATACATACACCTAATGAAACAAGTGACTTTAAAATTCGATGAACGCGTATAACAAAGTTATGGTGGGAGGCAATGATACATACTCATAATAGAAGCTAATCTTTCTGTGTAATTGTAGTCAGTTTCTATGTATAAATTCTTAAAGAGTGATCTTGCCATGTCAATACATTAGAAAATTATCAAGATTCTGAATGCAGCAAACTTAATAGTGTTACTGCTACTCCCTCCGATCCATATTAATTGTCGCTGATACGAATGTATCTAGACGTACTTCAGTGTTAGATACATCCGTTTGAGCGAAACTAATATGGATCCAAGGGAGTATTAAATAGCATAAAGTACTGCTGAAAGGACTTTATAAAAAGAAGCAAATTCGTTACTCTGTGTAACAGGGGAACTTTGGGTATGGCCTAAACTGAAGTCGAGTTAGCCAACTCACCTAGAACTACTTGTGTGCCATCGGAATTACAATCAGCAGTCCATACTGTACGATCAAATGAAGCAACTCTTTCAATTTTTCCATGGGCATTCCGTGAAACAGTTGCAGAGTCAATAGTTGACATATCCATAATATAAACAGAACCACCGGATCCTCCAGATCCAAGAGTAGCCACCATGTTTTACGATGTCAAGTAGCCCAAGCTCATGTTCAATTACCAGGCAATAGTACAGAACATAAAATGCACAAGTCGAAATGCATGTAATTATCAACAATAATACACATAATAGAAGCAACAATTTTGAGGATACAATGCTCGCTGAACTGATGAGTTGGTGCTGGCTGCATCATGGAAGTTGTGCCCAAACTTTTTTATGCAAGATATACCGGATGAGAAGTTTGAGAAAGCTATTTCAGATGACCAGATATTTGCAAGTGGAGAATTCACTGCTGCTTTCTGCTTTCCCGAGGGAGTCCAAACAGGCTGAGGTAAAAACTCCATCTCATCCTCAAAATTCTCTAGAGCAGTCCCTAACCCAAATAATCTGCCAGATAAAAATATGTCATGCGACATGAAACACCAGTATGGCTATGCTTATACTCAAAGAGAACAACTGAATATCAAAGAATCCAACAATTTTTTAAACTTATAAAGCCATGCACGTTCTGTCTTCAAGAAAGAAAAATTGTGGTATTTGTGTTTTAGTAATTTCGTTTTCAAAATCCATTATTGCATAGCTTGTTAGCCGTTGGAGTATGTTTGAGCAGAGAGCGCATTGTTGGTATGGTATCAAGAATTCAGGATAACCTCAACTAATGGTACATCTGTACTCCCGACAATCAATTGTCAAGTTCTAAAGCCTTTTCACTACACGGACACAAAATGAGTACCGAGGCAAACCTCACCTGATTGAACCATTGGTGCTGCCAGTCGCTAATAGCTTGGACTCACGCAGCCCACTGGGTGTCTGAACCATGGCGTGCAGTTCCTCCAGTGCCTTATCAGCCACTAAGGTTGTGCCTTGGTACTTCCAAACCTACAAGCAACGCTATGATATCAGCATATATTTTGCCAGCACGCTGAAACAAAGGGAAAGCTGCAGCAAAAGAGAAGTTCGGATCAGCACCATCGGCTGCGACGCCTGTGTGTACTGGCACTGCTGCTTGAAGGTGGACTTGTTGTTCTTGGAGAATATCACACCACCGCCGTACATCTCCCTGGCATGCAGCAGCTCGGACTGCCTCGCCCTTTTCCTGCGTGCTGTGGGGGGAGGCGAGGGCTCGGCGGGCGGCGGCGGAGGGCGAGGAGGGCGGGTGGCGGCGCCGGGGATGCGGCCCTTTGTGGGGAAGTAGCGGTTCTTGTCCGGGTCGTAGTAGAACCCGGGCAGCTCTGCAGGCAATCAATCGCGTCGAGGTCAGGCGCAGCGGGACAAGTGGGCCGTTCGCGCCTAGTAGTGGAGAAGAGGAAAAGGACCAACCTTTGGGCGGCATGTCGCCGGCGTGGTGTTTGGAGTCAGCTTGAAAGGCGGCGGGGGATGGACGGCGGTGGCGCGGAACAGGGGGCGGTGTGCGGCGCGTTGTTGTCGCCGGGAAGGGTGGACGCCGGTTCTTGTCTGGACTGGACCCGGACCGGACCGACAATGCGCGGCTCGTCCTTTCGAAACGGGCCAATTGTTGCGGCCCACCCATATTGATTGTAATTTTTGTTGATGTTTCTCTTTTGTGGGCCGTCCCTTATAGTGCGTTTGCGAACCAGGCCAAATTAGACCCAGAAAAAAGCGAGCCCTGCCAAATACTCGTGAATTTAAACATGTTAATTAATTTGAAAATATACATAAATTAAAAAATATCATGAATTCAAAAAATGTTCATTAACTTAAAAATCATGCATTTAGAAAATGTTTGTACACTGAAAACAGAAAGTAAAAATTAGTAGAAAAACATAAGGTGAAAAAATCCAAAAGAAAAAAAATGGTAAAGAGAAACAGAAAAAGAAAAGAAAGACGTTGGCTCCTTCTGCACCTCAGTCAGCTCCATCATTGCTGACTCCTTTTGCCCTCGTCCATCACCAGAGTCAAGGCCAACATCATATACGCTACCACCTACATTATTGCCACCATGACTCTCCACACCAAACAAGTTTAGACAGGAGGTTTGTACATTTTTCTTCCTTTTCTACTTTCCCGTATCTAATTCCATGCAGACGGGCGGGAGAAAAAGGAAGCGATCAGGTGGTAGGGGAGTTGCCCAAAGTCAGAATCAAGATTCAGGATTACCGACGCCAGTTCGACAATGTCACTCCGTTATCATTAGATATTGCTAGAAATAAGTTCAAAATGGTTTCTAGGATTATGGTTCATGGTCGAGTAAAATGCAGGTTTAGAAATGAAAATCAGTATCGGATAACTGTTGCCAACCGATCGTCAACGAGATCATGAGGTACCTCCTTGTAGATCCCGAACACATGAAGGTTTCATGCGGGTAACTCTTCTTACCACTAGGAATGTCCATGGATGAAACTCCACCTTGACGACGAAGTTCATTTACCAGAATGCAACTCCCTTTGAATGTTATTGTCAAATTCAGCCATGTGTTGGGGTGAATTTGTGTGGTACCACGTTGGAATTTAAAGAAAAAGTCAGAAACATAGAAATATTGTCAAATTGAACATGTACCAACATCATATGGGAACCGCTGGGTACGGCGACAGGGCCAAGGTATAGCAGCACAAGGATGGGGAGCTAGCGACACATTGACACATTGACTTTCGCCAAGCAACCCAAGTATGTAAGTACGAGAGCGTCGTCCTTCTCTTTGACCAGTCCTCATAGGGAGTGACTTCATTATCTTTTGTAGGAACCTTATTCACGACATGACACGCAGTCAATATGGCCTCCCCACCATACCTTGGATAAACCCGATGTATCTAACATGGTGTTAACCAAATCAGTTAGAGTACGGTTTTTCAACTCGGCAACCCCGTTTGACTGGGGTGAATAGGGAGGCGTACTCTTATGAATAATGTCATGTTCTGGATAAAAAGAATCAAATTCATTTGAGAAATACTCTCCACCACGATCAGACCAGACTCGTTTAATTTTCTTTTCAAGTTGATTCTCAACTTCTGCCTTATAGATTTTAAAGTAGTGTAGAGCCTCATCTTTAGTATTTAACAGATACACATAGCAATATCTAGTGGAATCATCTATCAATGTCATGAAATATTTCTTTCCACCTTTAGTCAACACGACATTCATCTCACAAAGATCGAAATGTATGAGTTTTAATGGCGTCAAGTGTCTCTCCTCTGCAGCCTTGTGAGGCTTGCGAGGTTGCTTTGTTTGCACACACGAATGGCACTTAGAACCTTTGGGTAAAGTGAAACTCGGGATTAAATTCAGTTTTGCTAGCCGCGACATAACACCGAAACTTATGTGACAAAGACGTGAATGCCAAACTTCAGATTCATTAACACTCGAATGAATATTGTTCACGGCTTTATTACAAAAATCTGCAAGGGAAAGGCGGAACAGACCTCCGCATTCATAACCTTTTCCAACAAAAAGTCCATATTTTGCAACAACTACTTTATTAAACTCGAAGACCAACTTAAACCCTTCTCTACATAGAAGGGAGCCACTAACGATATTCTTCTTGATGGCGGGGACATGTTGCACGTTCTTCAGCTGCACGATCCTTCCCGAAGTAAACTTTAGATCGACCGTGCCAACACCAAGAACAAAAGCACTCGCGCCATTCCCCATCAATACGGACCCGTGACCTGTGGCCTGATAAGAAGAGAACGATGAGATGTCAGCACACACATGAATATTTGCATCCGTGTCCACCCACAAATCGGTGGACTGACAAACTAAAAATACGGTAAGTAAATTACGTACCTAGATGCACCACTTTCATTGTTGCCCACAATCATATTGGCACACTTGGAGTCCTGCGCCGGCTTCTTGTACTTGTTTGGGCACTTGTTCGCCCAATGTTCATCTGAACCACAAGTAAAGCAGCCCTCTCCCTTTTTATTCTTCTTGAAGGTCTTCTTTCCCTTCTTCTTAAAGTCGGTATTCTGTTGGACAAAATTCTTTCCCTTGGGCTTGTGGGAATTGAAGTTCCTCTGATGTACCATAATGGCAACAAAAGAGCTTTCGACCGCTTTTCCATTGGAGTCATTTGCTCTCGAGTTCTACTCAACACTGAGATGGCCGATGATGTCCTCTACTGAGAACTCACGCCTCTGATGTTTCAGAGTAGTAGCAAAGTTCCTCTATGAATTAGGGAGCTTAGCAATTATACAGCCCGCGACAAACTTGCCTGGCAAATTGCACTTAAGAACCTCAAGTTCTTTAGCTATGCATATTATCTCATGAGCATGTTCCAATACAGAACGGTTGTCAACCATTTTGTAATCGTGGAACTGCTCCATAACATACATCTCACTCCCAGCATCAGTGGCCCTGAATTTAGATTCGAGCGCCTCCCACAGCTCTTTGGCAACATGCATATGTAAATATGCATCAACCAGCTTATCTCCGATCACGCTTATAACTACTCCAAGGAATAGAACGGTGGCCTCCGCGAACATCTTCTCCTGTTCAGAAGAGATAGTTCCCGTGGGAGTGACACAGGCTACCCATAACACGTTCATAGCCGTGAGCCATAAGGTAGTTCTCGTTTGCCAACGCTTGAAATAAGTAGCGGTAAACTTATCCGGTTTCAGTGCCACAGCAAAACCATTACTCGAAAAATTCCTACACAAATTAGGTTTTTGAATTGTTGAGTAAATAGACAATTTTCTGAGTAGATTAATCCATGAAATAATTACTAACATGGCATTGACTAGATTCATGACATACTGATCACGAAGCATACTAGCAAGTACTACGCATATAGCAGAAACATCTACGCATATAACTAGTACTACTAGGGCAGAAATAAACAGGAGAGGGATAAACAGGTTATACCCTCCGATCGACCACTTGGCCGTAGCAGCAGCGTTGGCGGCGGCAGCATCCTCTGCCGCCTTCTTCTCGGTTTCGGCCTGGAGGAGATGGTCGGCTTCGCTTGGTTCAGCCATGGCGATGATGAGGATGGCGCGGATGTAGACGAAGAAGACGGACAGAGGCGAGCAGTCGCATGATCGCTCCCCAAAAACCTAATCGCCCCTCTCCCGTACAGGAACCGGAGAGGTGAGGATTTGGAGGCCTGCTCTCCCGTCGACCGTGTACGCGGTGAATGGGACGGAGTCGCCGGCGGCGGCGGCAGCAAAGGAACGGGCGCGTGAGGTAGAGGCGATCTGATCTCGTGACAACTAGGTTTGGCGTTAGCCCTGCTTATATAGGTGGCCGGGTGGATAGACGTGGGCTGAACCCACGCCTGAGTCGGTAACAACCCACGATCCGACGTCTCGTATCGTGGCGCTTCCGTTACGTATTCTCTGTTCCTGGCCGGCAAAAGTAAGCGCGTAGGTATGAGATCGTGCTCGGCTCATTCCCGCAACCCGCGGCGCGTCGTGAGGCGGCGTGGCATGGCGAGGCGGGCGGCGGAGGAGGAGTCCGCGAGGGCCTCTTCTCTTCTCACTCTCCAATAGCATGTAGAAGAGAGATCCTTATAAAGGGGTCCAACTTCTTCTCCACTAGCAGGGTGGGACTAAACTTCCCACCACCACTTTGTCATGCCACCACCTACATGGGCCCTTGGAGATTTCTGAAATTCTCTTATGGGCCTAAAGCCCACCACTAATTTCAACACATCGACTACGCCAATAGTAGAAGTTCGGGAAGTATGTCGAAGTACTTGCGCTTCTATGGCCTTCCCTTGAACTCAGGCTTGACTGTCTGGATTATTTCAGTAAGTCCATGGTAAATAAGTATAATAAATACTACACACATAAAATTTTGATGGCGAACCCTCCTAACACAAACTTTACCATCTTTGTCTAGGTAATGACGCTTGCAAGCTTGTAGTAAGGATCGTGAGTTGTGATGCGCATGTGGAAGCTGCTTGGGGCAAATACCACTCTCCTACTCTAAGGAACCAATAATTGGTCCACAATGTTGTCCCTAATCATGCTAAGGTGACCAGGCATGAGTAGTATCTCTGTAGGATCGAAAGTATGTCTAGAGGGGGGTGATTAGACTAATTGATAAGATAAAAACTTAGCCTTTTCCAATTTTAAGTGTGGGCCAGTTTTAGCAACTATGACTAGTCAAGTACACCCTACACATGCATATCTAAGAGTATTGCAACGGAAAGTAAAACATGCAAGTGTAAAGTTGAGGGTAAGGTAGGGAGATCAAACGCAAAGGTTGACACGGTGATTTTTGGCATGGTTTCGATAGGTGGCGCTATCGTATGTCCATGTTAGTGGAAACTTCAACACATGGAGAGTAACGGGTGCGAGAGTCCACGGAGGGCTCCACCCACAAGGGGTCCACGAAGAAGCGGCCTTGTTTATTCCACCACGGCTTCCGCCCACGAAGGACTAGCCTCGCTCACGGTAGATCTTCACGAAGTAAGCGATCTCCTTGCCCTTACAAACATCTTGGTTCAACTCCACAACACGAAGTAGGAGGCTCCCAAGTGACACCTAACTAATCTAGGAGGCACCACCCTCCAAAAGGTAATAGATGTGGTAGAACGATGAACTCCTAGCTCTTGTGCTTCAAAAGATAGTCTCCTCAACACTCAATCACTCTCTCTCAGATTTGGCAAGGGTAGGAGAGATTGATCTTGTGGAAAGCAACTTGGGGAGGCTAGAAATCAAGGTTCAAATGGTTGGAATGGAAACTCTTGATCTCAACACATGAGTAGGCGGCTCTCTCTCAGAAAAATGGATCTGGCAAGTGTATGTGTGTTTTGCGTGCTTCCTGTGCGAATGAGAGGTAGGTGGAGGGGTATATATAGGATCCCCCAAAATCCAACCGTTACAAAATTATTGCCCAACTCAGTGACACCGACATGAATCTCGATGGTACCAAGTTGCACTAAATGTGGCAATGATGACCCACAAGTATAGGGGATCAATCGTAGTCCTTTCGATAAGTAAGAGTGTCGAACCCAACGAGGAGCAGAAGGCTCTGATAAACGGTTTTCAGCAAGGTAATAACTACAAGCACTGAAAGTAGCGGTAACAAGTGATGGTGTAGTGAGGTGAAACGTAGCAAGCGAAAAGTAACAAGTAACAAGTAGTAGCAATGGTGCAGCAAGTGGCCCAATCCCTTTTGTAGCAAGGGACAAGCCTGAACAAAGTCTTATAAGAGGAAAAACGCTCCCGAGGACACACGGGAATTTCTGTCATGCTAGTCTCATCATGTTCATATGATTCGCGTTCGTTACTTTGATAGTTTGATATGTGGGTGGACCGGCGCTTGGGTACTTCCCTTACTTGGACAAGCATCCCACTTATGATTAACCCCTCTCGCAAGCATCCGCAACTACAAAAGAAGAGTTAAGACAACGTCTAACCATAGCATTAAACTAGTGGATCCAAATCAGCCCCTTACGAAGCAACGCATAGACTGGGGTTTAAGCTTCTGTCACTCCAACAACCCATCATCTACTTACTACTCCCCAATGCCTTCCTCTAGGCCCAAATATGGTGAAGTGTTATGTAGTCAACATTCACATAACACCACTAGAGGAAAAGACAACATACAACATATCAAAATACCGAACGAATACCAAACTCACATGACTATTATTAGCATGACTTATCCCATGTCCTCAGGAACAAAAGTGACTACTCACAAAGCATAATCATAATCATGATCAGAGGTGTAATTAATAGCATCAAGGATCTGAACATAAACTCTTCCACCAAGTAATCCAACTAGCATCAACTACAAAGAGTAATCAACACTACTAGCAACCTTACAAGTACCAATCAGAGTCGCGAGACGGAGATTGGTTACAAGAGATGAACTAGGGATTGGAGAGGAGATGGTGCTGATGAAGATGTTGATGAAGATTCCTCCCCTCCGACGAGAGGAGTGTTGGTGACGACGATGGCGATGGTTTCCCCCTTCGGGAGGGAAGTTTCCCCGGCAGGATCGTCCTGCCGGAGCTCTAGATTGGATCTGCTCAAGTTCTGCCTCGTGGCGGCGGCAAAACCACGAAAAAGCTCCCGATTTATTTTTTCTGGAACGAAACCCTTCATATAGAAAAAGAGGGGGGGCCAGTGGGCCGCCAGGGATCCCACAAGCCCTGTGGTGGCGGCTACCAGGCTTGTGGCGCCCTGGTAGCTCCCCTCTAGTACTTCTTTCGCCCAGTATTTTTTATATAATCCCAAAAAATTCCACGTAACTTTTCAGGGCATTTGGAGATGTGCAGAATAGAGGACTCGGATTTGCTCCTTTTCCAGTCCAGAATTCCAGCTGCCTGAATTCTCCCTCTTCAAATAAACCTTGCAAAATAAGAGAAAAGGCATAAATATGGTACCACAAAGTAATATAACAGCCCATAAAGCGATAAATACCAACATGAAAGCATGATGCAAAATGGACGTATCAACTCCCCCAAGCTTAGACCTTGCTTGTCCTCAAGCGAAAACCAAGTTCCATAAACATGTCCACATGTTTAGGGACGAAGGTGTCGATAAAACATAATACGGACATGAGGGCATCATGATCACACATAGAACAACAATACATCATAAAGATTCTTATGGGAAAGTAACAATTCCTTCACAAAGCAAAGTATGAAGCAAAAAACCTTACCGAGAAGTAACCAACAACAGTCCAAAGTCATTGAAGCAATTGCAATTTATCATAACATCAGAAAGAGTCAAATAAGAGCTTGTAAGGCAAACCCACATACTCAATCATCTCTTTTGTTTTCCACAATTGTTACAACTCACGTGGTACTCATGGTGTCAAAGTTTCAGCTGGACACAAAGGAAGATAGGGGCTTATAGTTTTGCCTCCCAACGATTTACCTCAAGGGTAAAGTCAACAATAATAAAGCATAAGTACTCAACTCCAAGTTGATATATGAATATAGATCTTTCCCAAGCATGTGACGGTAGCCAAGACAAAGGCAAAAATAGGGAATTGGTGAAGATCACCATGACTCTTACAAGGGCAAACAGTAAAGGTACAAGATAGGTGATACGTCTCAAACGTATCTATAATTTTTGATGGTTCCATGCTATTATCTTGTCAACTTTGGATGTTTTATATGCATGAATATGCTATTTTATATATTTTTTGGGACTAACCTATTAACTCAGTGCCAAGTGCTAGTTTATGTTTTTTCCGTGTTTTTGGCCCATTTTCCGACGGAGTCCAAATGGAATGAAACTTTACGATGATTTTTTTGGACCAAAAGAGACCCCCGAAGCTTTGGGAGAAGGCCAGATGGGCCACGAGGGAGTCACAAGCCCTCACGCTGCCACCCCCCGGTGGTGGCGCGCAGGCTTGTGACCTCCTCGTGGGCCCAACTGACGCAATTCCACCACCATAAATTCCTATAAATTCAGAAACCCCCAGAAAGAAACCTAGATCGGGAGTTCCGCCGCCGCAAGCCTCTGTAGCCACCAAAAACCAATCTGGAGCCCGTTCCGGCACCCTGCCGGAGGGGGAATCCATCTCCGGTGTCCATCTTCATCATCCCGACGATATCCATGACGAGGAGGGAGTAGTTCTCCCTCGGGGCTGAGGGTATGTACTAGTAGCTATGTGTTTGATCTCTCTCTCTCTCGTGTTCTTGAGATGTCTTGATCTCGATGTACCATGGGCTTTGCTACTATAGTTGGATCTTATGATGTTCTTCCCCCTCTCCCTCTTGTAATGAATTGAGTTTCCCCTTTGGAGTTATCTTATCGGATTGAGTCTTTGAGAACATTTGATGTATGTCTTGCACGTGTCTATCTACTGTGATCAACTTGCGGGTTCGTGACATTGGGAACCTATGCACAGGGGTTGGCACACGTTTTGACTCTCTGGTAGAAACTTTGGGGCACTCTTTGAAGTTCTGTGTGTTGGTTGAATAGATGATTCTGAGATTATGTGATGCATATCGTATAATCATGCCCACGGATACTTGAGGTGACAATGGAGTATCTAGGTGACATTAGGGTCTTGGTTGATATGTATCTTAAGGTGTTATTCTAATACGCACTCTATGATGGATCGAACAGAAAGAATAGCTTCGTGTTATTTTACTACGGACTCTTGAATAGATCGATCAGAAAGAATAACTTTGTGGTGGTTTCGTACCCGACAATAATCTCTTCGTTTGTTCCCCGCTATTAGTGACTTTGGAGTGACTCTTTGTTACATGTTGAGGGCTAGTTATATGATCCAATTATGTTATCATTGTTGAGAGAACTTCACTAGTGAAAGTATGAACCCTAGCCTTGTTTCCACGCATTGCAATACCGTTCGTGCTCACTTTTGTTACTAGTTACCTTGCTGTTTTTGTATTTTCAGATTACAAAAACCTATATCTACCATGCATATTGCACTTGTTTCACCATCACTTCGCCGAACTAGTGACCTATGCAACTTACCATTGTATTAGGTGTGTTGGGGACACAAGAGACTCTTTGTTATTTGGTTGCAGGGTTGCTTGAGAGAGACCATCTTCATCCTACGCCTCCTGTGGATTGATAAACCTTAGGTCACCCACTTGAGGGGAAATTGCTACTGTCCTACAACCCTCTGCACTTGGAGGCCCAACAACGTCTACAAGGAGAAGGTTACGTAGTAGACATCAATAGGCCCTTCGTAGAGGGAAGCAGAGGTTGTCATGCGCTTTTGAGGTTTGAATGCGTGTCCTCGTAGTGCGGAGGAACGTCACTTTATATTGCCTCGTGTGATAAAGAACTTTATTATGTAGTCTGTCGCTTTTATGTCTTCCTCATCACAGGTTCGTACAAAGCTTATTTTCCACACACTAATAGATCATACATATTACAGAGCAATTTTTATTGCTTGCATCGATGACAACTTACTTGAAGGATCTTATTCAATCCATAGGTAGGTATGGTGGACTCTCATGGCAAAACTGGGTTGAAGGTTTATGGATGCACAAGTAGTATCTCTACTTGGTGCGGGAGTTTTGGCCAATATGAGGTGGAAGCAATCGTCACATGCTAAGGGATCTCTAATCGTATAACATTGTTTGGAACCAAGCAAACACAATTCATTATGTTGTCTTCCTTGTCCAACATCTACTCCTAAGCATGTATTAGTTTGGTGAGTGCTCACAATTGTAATAAGTGTCTAAGATGATATATTTATATGTGAACCTCTCTTTCATTATTACTTCTTATTAATTGCAACAATGACTGAGGTCTATGTTGATTTATTCTCAACAAGTTTCAATCATCATACGTGTCATATGTGAAGTTATCACTTTCCATAAGATCGTCTCATGATCTTTCATGCTATCGTTCTTTTCATACTTTTGATCATGACATAAAGCAAAGCCCTTGACTAAGATACTCTTTATTATATAGCTCGTAAGCTCGAATACATCGGGGGAGAGACAAAAGCAAAAGACTCAAACTAAACACTAAAGACTTATTCCTCTAAGAGAAGAAATAAAAACTGAAAAGGAAAGAACTAAAACAAAGGTAAAAGAAAAAGATATAAAGGTGATACGATACCAGGGCAACACCCCCAAGCTTGGCAGAAGCCAAGGGGATTGCCCATACCAATGCTTAGTTGTCTTCCTTTGGTGGTGATGGTGGTGGAGTTGTCGCCTTTGATTCCAGGAGAGCTATCAATCTTTGATTTATACCTTTGAGATCCGTGACATTGTTTTCCAGCAAAACAACTTCACGAGAAAGGGAAATATTGCGAGCACGAGTTGTTTCGCAAAACCTCAAGAGTTCAATCAAGGATGGAGACAGCACGTGGAGGAAGGGTTGGAGAAAATCTACTCCTTCAACATCTTCAATGTTGAACATAGGTTGAACTTCCTCCCTAGCTTGGGTTTTCTCCTTAGCTTGGTCCCTGGCTTCCGTGACTTCTACTCTTTTCAGATCAGCATCTACTTCCTCATGAACTTGGTGAAGATCATTCTCCCCAACAGATTCCTGAGACATCTTTGCTCTAAATCTGTGGCAGAAAACAAGCTCGAAACGAAAACAGAGGAAAACTACGTGATACGGAGATCAAAACCTTCGGGCGACTATATATTGATTTTTTGTGGACCAGAAGGAGTGCTCCGCAAGAAAACAGAGTCCGGGAGGCACACGAGGTGCCCACAAGCTTGCCCTCCGCCACGAGGGGGGTAGGGGCGGTGGCAGGGCTTGTGGCCGCCTCGTGCGCTCTCTGGACTGCTTTTTATTTTTCTAATTTTCCAAAAATTCCAGAAACGGAGAAATTTCCTATTGGAAAAGCATCGGAGTCCAATTTCTTACCGAAACAGACACCTCTTCATTTTCAGGGTCTGAAACAGGCTGATAAACATCCCTTATGTACTCCTCTGGAGTTATGACATTGATGATATTGGTCTCAACATTTGTGGGAGTACCAGAGATGTAATGCTTGATTCTTTGCCCATTTACCACTCTAGGAAAATTTCCTTCCATGTTATTAATTTTGATGGCACCGGAACGATTACTTCCTCGATAACATAGGGACCTTCCCATTTAGAGAGAAGCTTGCCTGCAAAGAATCTCAAACGAGAGTTGTATAGCAAGACATAATCACCTACATTGAACTCTCGTTTCTGTATTCGTTTGTCATGCCATCTCTTAACCTTTTCCTTGAACAACTTGGCATTCTCATATGCCTGGGCTCTCCATTCATCTAACGAGCTGATATCAAACAACCGCTTCTCACCGGCAAGTTTGAAATCAAAGTTGAGCTCTTTGATTGCCCAATAAACTTTGTGTTCTAGCTCAGGAGGTAAATGACAGGCCTTACCGTAAACCATTTTATACGGTGACATGCCCATGGGAGTCTTATAAGCAGTCCTATAAGCCCATAGTGCATCGTCAAGTTCGCTAGACCAATTCTTTCGAGATCTATTGGCGGTCTTTTGTAGGATCAACTTGATCTCCCTATTACTCAACTCCACTTGACCACTAGACCGAGGATGATAAGGAGATGCAACTTTATGGTTGACATCATACTTAGCGGGCATCTTGCGGAAAACACCATGAATGAAGTGTGAACCGCCATCAGTCATCAGGTATCTAGGGACTCCAAATCTTGGGAATATGACTTCTTTAAGCATCTTAATAGAGGTGTGGTGATCAGCAATTTTAGTGGGGATAGCTTCTACCCACTTAGTGACGTAATCCACAGCAACTAAGATGTGAGTGTACCCATTGGAACCCGGGAAGGGTTCCATATAATCAAAGCCCAGACATCAAATGGTTCAATGACAAGTGAATAGTTCATAGGCATTTCCCGATGCTTACTGATGTTCCCTATTCTTTGGCATTCGTCACAAGACAAGACAAACTTACGGGCATCCTTGAAGAGAGTGGGCCAATAGAAACCTGATTGCAATACCTTATGAGCACTTCTATCTCCAGCATGGTGTCCTCCGTAGGCTTCGGAATGACACTTCTGCAAGATCTGTCCCTGTTCATGTTCAAGCACACAACGTCTAATAACACCATCTACTCCTTCCTTATAAAGGTGAGGATCATCCCAAAAGTAGTGTCTCAAATCAAAGAAGAATTTCTTCTTTGGCTGATAGGTGAAACTGGGTGGTATGTATTTGGCTACGATATAGTTTGCATAATCGGCATACCACGGTGCACTGTGTGAAGTGTGGATGCCATTTAATTGCTCATCAAGAAAGCTGTCATCAATAGGTAGTGGGTCATCAAGGACATTCTCTAGCCTAGACAAGTTATCTGCTACAGGGTTATCAGCACCCTTTCTGTCAACGACGTGCAAATCAAATTCCTGTAGCAAGAGAACCCATCTGATTAGCCTAGGCTTAGCGTCCTTCTTCTCCATAAGGTACTTAATAGTAGCATGATCAGAGTGAATAATGACTTTGGAGTCAACTATGTAAGATCTGAACTTTTCACATGCAAACACGACTGCTAAAAATTCCTTCTCCGTAGTGGCATAGTTTCTTTGGGCACTGTCTAGAGTTTTACTAGCATAGTGAATAACATTAAACTTCTTGTCAACTCTTTGTCCTAGAACAACACCAACAGCATATTCACTAGCATCGCACATGATTTCAAAGGGCAAGTTCCAGTCAGGTGGTTGAACAATAGGTGCGGTTATCAAAGCCTTCTTAAGTATTTAGAAAGCTTCCTCACAATCCTCATCAAAAACAAAAGGAACATCCTTCTGCAAGAGGTTGGTAAGAGGCCTAGAAATCTTAGAGAAGTCTTTAATGAACCTTCTATAGAAACCAACATGACCTAGGAAACTTCGTATACCTTTGATATCTATGGGGCAAGGCATTTTCTCAATTGCATCAACCTTAGCCTTATCAACTTCAATGCCTCTTTCAGAAATTTAGTGTCCTAAGACGATACCTTCATTAACCATAAAGTGGCACTTCTCCCAATTCAAGACAAGGTTGGTTTCTTCGCATCTCTGTAAGACTCGATCAAGGTTGCTGAGGCAATCATCAAAGGAAGACCCGTAAACGGAGAAGTCATCCATGAAAACCTCGACAATCTTTTCACAAAAGTCAGAGAATATAGCCATCATACATCTTTGGAAGGTGGCAGGTGCATTGCATAAGCCAAAAGGCATACGTATATAGGAAAAGGTACCGAAAGGGCAGGTGAAAGTGGTTTTCTCCTGATCAGATTGTGCAACAGGTATTTGCGAGAAACCTTAATAACCGTCTAGAAAGCAGAAGTGTGTGTGTTTTGATAACCTTTCTAGCATTTGGTCGATAAACGGCAAAGGATAATGATCTTTCCTGGTTGCCTTGTTCAGTTTCCGGAAATCTATCACCATCCTATAGCCAGTAATAATCCTTTGTGGGATTAGTTCATCCTTATCATTAGGAACGACGGTGATACCTCCCTTCTTTGGTACGCAATGTACTGGACTTATCCAATCACTATGAGCAACAAGATAAATGATTCCTGCTTCGAGAAGCTTTAATATTTCATCTTAGGATTTAATCTCCTTTGATGATCAGCAACTGGTTTAAAGTCAGGATCGGTTTTAATCTTGTGTTGACAT
Organism: Hordeum vulgare subsp. vulgare; assembly: GCF_904849725.1. Classification (NCBI taxonomy): domain Eukaryota; kingdom Viridiplantae; phylum Streptophyta; class Magnoliopsida; order Poales; family Poaceae; genus Hordeum; species Hordeum vulgare. The sequence continues at coordinate 380,325,447 of NC_058519.1, read as the reverse complement.
AGAGTGGGACTAATACCCTTAAGATCATCAAGAATATATTTAAAGTGCGTTATATCGACTAGAGGGGGGTGAATAGGAGATTTTTAGAATTTCATCAGTGAGGAAATTCCTTTCGAGGAAATTCCTCACTGATGACTAACTTACAGCGGAAACAATAAAGGATCCGGAGTGCAAAGTTTCAGTACAACAGATTTTCAGTATGAGGAATGTGAAAACAGATTGCACAGTAAGAAGGCACGCAGAAAACAGACGAGGATTAACTAGCGTGAATAATTTGGGGTTGAGGAATTTCAGAGAAAGTCTTCAGCAAATTCTTCAAACAGAGACAGTGGAAATCATCAACACATAATCTGAGGAATATAAAGAGTTGAGGAATTAGAACCCGTTTCACAGCGAAGACAGTGGTTGATGACCCAGTTCCAACTGCTGTGAGAGTTGTACATCTGGTTTGGAGCGGCTTGGTATTGAAACCAAAAGACACACAGTCCCGGGACACACAGTCCCTACCGTATTCTCCTTGGGCTAAGAACACACAGTCCTCGCCCAACACTTGTGGTAAGTCTTCAGGGCAGACTTCCAAACCCTCACAAACTTGGTCACCCGGCGATCCACAATTGACTACTGGATTGCTCTAGACCATGACGCCTAACCGTCTGGAGGATGCACAGTCCTCAAAGGTAAAAGGATTCAGTCTCACATAGGAACAACTTCTTCAGTGATGCTCAATCACTTGGTTCTCGGTTTGTGGTTTGGTGTTTGGGGTATTTCCTCACTGATGAATTACTCTCAAAGACTCTGAGGAATTGGGTTGCTCTTATGACAAGTGTCAGTTTCTAACGGAGCACCCAACCAGCTAATGGTTGTGGGGGCAGCTATTTATAGCCTGGGAGCATCCCGACATGATTTGACACTAATGCCCTTAAATAATATGACCGTTGGTGTGGATAAGGCCAATGATGTGGCGTGGCTATCGAAATGGTCGGAACCCTCAACTGTGAGAGTCCTCATGTCACTCGTATTCCTCACTTGAGGCTTTTGGTAGGATTAGGCTTGGGTTGAGCATCATGAGGAAATTCATTCCAAAGTGTAACTTTGACCCCCTTTAACAGTACGGTGTTCCTATTACTCAAGTGTGAAGAAAACAAAACAGAAAGAGTAAATCTTCATGCTTCAAAGTCTTCAGAATGATTTTCTTCAGGACACACCAAATTCCTCAATTTCAATATCTTCATGAGGAATATCACTTTCATCGCAGATTCTTCGCGATTCAATTCTTCAGCTTCGGACCAATTTCTTCAGCCGAAGATATACATTTTTAGGGGTCGATATTCATCAAATATTTCAAACTCCTCAGTGACTTATAGATCCTTTGTACACTCATGAACACATTAGATACTTAACCGATAAGTCTTCAAACCACCAAAATCACTAAGGGGCACTAGATGCACTTACAATCTCCCCCTTTTTGGTGGTTGATGACAATTAGGTTAAGTCTTCAACATGGATAAAAATATGAAGTGTAAATACTCATTTGAGGAATTTGAAATGAAGATTCAGAGAGACTCCCCCTGAAGATGTGCATATATTGAGGATTTTGCTTTTCAAAGCAAATGCACATTGATGATTTATATCATGGAGATCTCCCCCTGAGTCTTGTAAATCATGCATACATATGACATATAGTATGAAGAAACTGAGGATGCATGATGACAAGTGGTATCTGACGAATTTCAGCATGCATGCATTAAAAATTGGAGGAATAAGCATGCGAAGAAAAACGTTCAAAAGCGTCAGAGTACCAACGGGCTTAAGTTACAACTCATTACATAAACACTTCAGAAGAGCCAAGAGTTTGTAACTTAAATATAGTTCATAAGGCCCAAAATATCCCGCTTGAAGACTAAATCTCAAGTTTCTCTCCCTTTGTCATCAAGTGACAAAAAGGGACAAACTGAGGACTAACGCCCGTGAAGACTTCACTTCTTGGCAGTTGATGAAGACGCGTGAGCATTCTTGGGAGTAGTCTTCTTCCTTGGACTAGTGGCAGTGTCTTGTTGTTCTTCATTAGATTCAGCAGTGCGGAATGAAGAAAAAGAACTGTCTTCAAGGTCTGGAACTGGAATTGGCCTGAACTTCTTCTTGGGCGGCCATGACCAGTCAAAGTCTCGCTCAAACTCCAATTCTTCAAGTTCTGCCAGAGTCTTCAGATGAGCAAGTGTAGCCCAGGTGTGATCAAAAACCTCATGAAGATAGTGATGGTTAAGCTTCACATAATTATGTGTTTCAGTGAGGGTTTTCACAATGGCGCCGAACTGGCGTTTGACCCACTTGTGATTCCGATCCACCTTCTGGTGAAGACTAAGGAGAAGCTCTATGGTATTCAGCATGCGAGGAGCAACAACGCTTGGAGGATGAGTCTCAGTATCATCCCATGAAGAATATGGCTTAGGCTCTCTGAACTGGCCATCAAGGGGCCTACTACCTTCATCGATAACAGACTTACCTTTTCCTTCAACAGGCTCGAAAGTCTTCTTGTTGACCTTGATAGGAGGCATGTAACCAACATGGTTGTTGCAATCAGCATGAAAGTTGATGCCTGTCCTTTTCCTGATGAATCTCATGATCCATGGAGCATAGATCTTGTGGTCAAAAGGACACATTGCATTGTCGACGAAGGTCCTCAAGAAGAAATCATGGATGTTGATAGGAATACCATGAATGATGTTGAAGAGTATATTCTTCATGAGGCCTACAACATCTTCTTCATCATCGTGTCCCTTGATTGGTGCAAGGACGCTGCAGAGGATTCTGTAAACAGACTTGGTTCATATTTGAGCTCATGGACGAGGAAGGTTTTCCTCGGTGGTTGCCCTTAGCCAAAGGCTTCATGAGGACTTCCATCATCCTGTTGGGCAGCTCACATTCATCATAAAGCTTCACGGCTTGTTCTGAAGGAATTGATACTGGTAGTTCGCGCAGAAGCTCAATGGCAGGAGCCTTGTGGTGTGTTGTTTGCATCATCCAGTCAAACACCCAAGTGTTGATATCTGCTGGATCCCCAGATATGTGAAGAGTGGCATAAAATTGAACAATAAGCTCACTCTTCCAGTCACAGATATCAGAGCACATGGGAAGAAGTCCAACTTCATGAAGGACGTTGAGGACTGGAGCTAGACAAGGTATTGCTTCAAGTTCAACATGAGGAATATGCCCGTGCTGGAAAATCTTGTTTCTTCCACACAGCACAGAGGCATAGTAATTGAGATGTGTCCTCGTCCAAATCTTCAGATGCCTGATTTGAGGTTTGTCATAGGGATTCTCTCCAATGAAGTACATGCGTTCTTCAAAGAAGTTCTCCTTTTGAAACTTTGGTCGCTTGGAGAACGACTGACACTGCCATGGCTGAAGATTTTGCTGTTGAACTTGAGGGGATACAACAATTGCAGACTCTGGGTTGAGCACGACGAATGCATTGTCTTGATCTGGTGCATTTTCCTCAGCATGGTCCTCAGGGTGAGGAATTTCATCAGCGTGAGCTTCTGGCTGAGGAGCATGCTCTTGTTGTGCATTAGGCTGAGGAATGTGATCTGGCTGAGCCTCAGGCCGAGGAATGTCGTCAATGGTAGCATCCTGTTGAGGGTTTTGCTTCGGAGGAGGAATGGGTTCACCCTGAGCCTCAGTTTGAGGATCTTGCTCAGGAGGAGTTGGGTCAACCTGATCCTCAGGTTGAGGATTTTGCTCAGGGCTTTGAATTTCATCAGCTTCAGGATTTTTGCTTTGTTCTTCCTCAGCTTGCTTGGTGACAGAGCCAGAATCATCAGCTGGTGCAGCTGATCCATGTGCAGTTTCTACCTGAGTAATGGATGGCTGAGGACTGTCGTCAATGCGAATTTCTTCGTCAGTATGGTCCTCAGATGCAGCATCCTTCATTTCCTCATCTGTTCCTTTCTCCTAGTCTTCAAAGGTGACCATTTCATAAGAGGGAGCGATGTTAAGAGGCACAGGGTCCAGTGGAGCATTTTCTTCAAGTGCCTTGAGGCCCTTGGCCTCAGTGTGTTCTTCTGCTGAAGAAGCCTTTCTCTTCTTGGCTTCATTTTCAATAGCCCTTGTCTTCTTCACGTCTGATGCAGACGGAGTCATCTTCTTCACCTTTGAAGCTTTTGGTGAAGGTGTTTCCTCAGCAGATTCATCAGCTGGCTTTGAGGAACGAGCTGGAGCAGAGTCATCAGCTGGCTTTCAAGCAGCAACTGAAGGAGAGTCATCAGCTGGCTTTGAAGCAGCAGCTGGAGCAGTGTCATCAGCTGGCTTTGAAGCAGCAGCTGGATCAGGGGCAGTCTCACCAGCTGTAGCAGATTCACCAGCTAGATTTTCCATGGTGATTTCCTCAATTTCCGGTACATCCACACGACCTTCTTGAGGAATTTCCTCAGCTTGAGGAGTTTCATCAGCTGGTTCTTCAATCAGAAGCTGAGGAGTTGGTACTAGAGGGGCAACCTTCTTGTTGTAGTTGTCAACAACTTCAGTGGCAAGTTTAATGAAACTACTTTTGTGACTTTGACGGTCAGAAAGCTTGGAGTACTTATCTGTCAAAGTCTTCAACTCAGCCCGTGTTGACACCAGTGCATCAGGCGTCAGGTTGAGGAGATTCTTCCTGAGGAATTTCTCCTTCTTGAGCTTAGCAACCTTGGCCTATTTGGCTTGCTGCTCCTTCCACTTGGCCTCGTTGATGAATTTGGCCACCATGTGGCTGATGCGAGGGGGAAGTTTCAAATCATCAAGCGGAGTGTTGGGGTCCTCATACTAGATATTTATGTAGTCTAGGAGGACTTTGGGGTCCATGGCCAGAGGGATGGAGCTACCAGAAGCTTGAGCTACCCTCTCCTGCTTGTTTCTGATCATAGCTTGCAAAGTTTCATCATCATATTCATCACTACCCTCTGATGCAGAAGGGACCATGATGATTTTGCTTGGGCTGGGTCTTGTTCCTCTCCCAGCAGACACCTTAGTCTTCAGAGGAGTTGGTGAAGACTTTGTCTCCGAGCTGGTTGCTGCTGGGAGTGAGGAGCTGGAGGTAGCTGGCAGTGGCTTCATTATAGGCTTCTGTTCAGGTTTTGAAGCCTGTGGCGGTGCTGAGGATTTTGGAGCTGAGGGTTTTGGAGCTGATGGTTTTGGAACTGATGCTGGAGCCGGTTTCTCTTGAGGCTTTGAAGCCTTTGCTTCTGATGGCATAGACTTTTGTTGAGGAATTGTCGAGCCGGAAGTCTCAACAGCAGAGGAAGTAGCGGCAGTTGAAGCAGCAGCAGATGATCCGTTGAATTTCCTCACAGCAGCCTCTGCCTGCTTCTTGAGCTTTGCCAAGTGCTTTTCCTTTTCATCAGGATAATCATCAAGCGTCTTGAGGCTTGAGGGATGTGCTTCTTGATAATCCTCAAGTGGAGCCCGTTTGCGAGGAGGCTTCAGAGCGAATTTGGAGAGGTCATATGCGTTCTCAGATTTGAAGAAAAAAATGAAATTTTTTGACAATTGAGGAATTTGACGAGTGGTTGAGGAATTTGTCTAAGCATACTGTTCTTGGGTTCCAGAGTTGTACAGATCCGAAAATTCGCACAATTGAGGAATCTCGTGAAAATCTTACATGCTTAGTGAAGTTCATTAATAGTGTGGTGATAGGCAGTGTGTGAGGAATCAGATGCATATGGATTCTTGAGAAAAAACATATTTCACATCTCAGAGGTAAAATAGTAGATCAAACTTGCTGTAAAAATAGGGTTTTTTATTTACCCTAGATGGCGCGCACGAAGAACAGAGAAGAGTTGCAGGGAGAGGCTCTTTCGGTGCGTGTCCAATGTGTCCTAACCTGGCAGCAGAGGACGTCTACGGTGGCGGCGGACGAGGATGGTCCGACTCCGGCGTGATTTCGGCGATGGAAAAGTCGAGGCAGTGAAGCTCTTCTTCGTCAGCGACGAGACTTCCAGCGGTGGTGCTAGGGTTCGGTTCTTTTGTTGTAGCAGGAGAGCGATGGAGCGAAGAAGTGTTTTATCGAGGGGGATGGGGACATATTTATAGCCAGGCAGTTACTGTTGGCGTGAATAAATCGGACCAAATAGCCCCTGCCTCTACGTCTCCGCAAGACACATGTGGCTCTCGAGCAAAGCGGTGGAGATCATGGTTATCCGAACGAGGAAAGTGGGGTTCAATTACTGTGCATTAAAGAAACATTTTTAAGATTTGAGGATTTTGTTACAAAATCATCAGCTGACAAGGACGTAGTGAGGATTTTGAACAAAGTTTCAAGTAGAACGCATATGAAGAATTGAATAGACTGGATGAGAATAGCATAGAGGGAAAGTAGGGTCCGATCACATTCACTTAGATGAAACATCAACTTGAAGAAATAGCTATAAGTGAATGATGTTGAGGACTAGAAATCACAGTCTATCTAGGTAAACGAAAGTCATCAAGTGTTTTTGAAGATTTGACTAACTTGAGGATTTTGTGATAAATCGTCGCAATGAAGAACAACTATTATGAAGAAAATCAAATTTTGAGGAAATGGAACTTTGAAGAAAATCAACTTGAGGAATTTCATGTTGGGCGGTGGCATGACCCACCATATAAGAATGTTGATTACAGACGCGCGTACAATTGTCGTAGGGCCTTGAGAATCAATTTCTTTGTTGATTTCTTCACATTTAGAGTGATATTCTTCATGAGTTGAAGAAAATCGATTCATCATGTGTTGCACATCTAAGTCATCAATTTTGCATAAGTGTTAGGATGTGTGCATGTTTTTACAAAACATTTGAAGATTCTAAGATATTTCGCTCACACCGCAACTTGCAAAACCTTTTCTCATCCAAGGGCTTAGTGAAGATATCTGCCAGTTGATCATCAGTCTTCACATGGTCGATGAGGATATTGCCCTTGAGGACATGGTCCCGAAGAAAATGATGACGAATCTGGATGTGCTTAGTCTTCGAGTGCTATATTGGGTTGTATGCAATCTTGATTGCACTCTCATTGTCGCAGTAGAGAGGCACATTCTTCATGTTGATGCGGTAGTCCTTGAGGGTTTGCTTCATCCACAACAATTGAGCACAACATGAACCAGCAGCAATGTACTCAGCTTCGGTAGTGGAGAGTGATATGCAGTTCTGCTTCTTTGAGGACCAGCAAACTAGTGATCTTCCGAGGAAATGGCATGTGCCAGAAGTTGACTTGCGATCCACACGGTCACTAGCATAATCAGAATCAGAATACCCTACCAGAAGAAGATTTGAGCCCCCGGGATACCATAATCCTAGTGTTGGTGTGTGAGCTAAGTATCGAAGAATATGCTTCACAGCCTTATGGTGTGATTCCTTCGGTTTTGCTTGAAAACGTGCACACATGCAAACACTAAGCATTATATCTGGCCTAGATGCACATAGATACAATAAAGAGCAAATCATAGAGCGATATACCTGCTGATCGAATTCTTTACCATTTTCATCAGTGCCGAGGTGGCCGTTGGTAGGCATTGGAGTCTTGGCACCTTTGCATTCATGCATGTCGAATTTCCTCAGAACATCCTTGAGGTATTTCTCCTGTGATATGAAGATTCCATTGCGTTGTTGACGAATTTGAAGACCTAAGAAGAATTTCAGCTCCCCCATCATAGACATCTGATATTCTTCACTCACCATGTAAGCAAATTCATCAGTGTATCGTTTGTCAGTACAGCCAAATATAATATCATCAACATATATCTCGCACACAAATAGCTCATTATCATAGGATTTAGTGAAAAGAGTTGGATCGAGTGAACCAGGTTTGAAGCCTTTCTTCATGAGGAATTCCTTCAATGTATCATACCATGCCCGAGGGGCTTGCTTGAGACCATAGAGCGCCTTTTTGAGTCTGAAGACTTTGCCTGGATTCTTTGGATCCTCAAAACCTGGGGGTGAGCAACATATACTTCTTCCTCAAGCTTACCATTGAGGAATGCACTTTTCACATCCATTTGATATAATATGATGTTATGATGATTAGCATAAGCAAGTAGTATTCAAATAGCTTCAAGTCTAGCAACAGGTGCAAAAGATTCATCGAAATCTATTCCTTCAACCTGGGTGTAGCCTTGGGCTACAAGTCGTGCCTTATTCCTCACCACTTGACCATCCTCATCTTGCTTGTTTCGGAAAATCCACTTGGTTCCGATGATGTTGTGCTTGCGAGGATCTGGTCGTTTGATGAGCTCCCATACGTCATTCATCTTGAATTGAAGAAGTTCGTCTTGCATAGCTTGGATCCACTCCGGTTCCAGGAAAGCCTCATCAACTTTTGAGGGTTCTGTGATAGATAGAAAAGAGAAATGCCCGCAAAAGTTAACTAAGTGTGAAGCTTTTGAGCGAGTGAGAGGACCTGGCGCATTGATGTCATTGAGGATTTTTTCAAGTTCTACTTCATTTGTAATCCTCAGATGAGCTGGTTGAGGATTTCGTCTGGGCTGAGGAAGTGGTTCTGGAGCAATTTCCTCAGGAGCACCTTCTTGATTTTCATCAGTGATGGGGATGGTTTCTTCATCAATTTCCTTAGTGGGAACAATGTCTTCAGTAGGTTTGAGCTTTATTGCTTCCTCAGGAGACAACTTATCTGGATCAGAAGGCAATTGCTCTCTTTGCGAGCCATTAGTTTCATCGAACCGCACATCTACGGTCTCAACAACTTTGTTGCGATAGTTGCTGAAGACTTTGTAGGTATGCGAGTCCTTTCCATAACCAAGCATAAAACCCTCATGTGCCTTAGGTGCAAATTTTGAGCTATGGTGAGGATCTCTAATCCAACATTTTGCACCGAAGACTTTGAAATAACTTACATTGGGTTTCTTATCCGTGAGGAGTTCATATGAGGTTTTCTTGAGGAATTTGTGAAGATATACCCTGTTGATGATATGGCATGCAGTGTTGATTGCTTCAGGCCAAAAGCGACGAGGAGTCTGATATTCTTCAAGCATGGTTCTTGCCATCTCAACCAGAGTCCTATTCTTCCTTTCGACGACACTGTTCTGTTGAGGAGTATAAGGAGCAGATAATTCGTGAGTAATACCAAGTTCATCAAGATAATCATCAAGACCAGTGTTTTTGAACTCTGTTCCATTATCACTCCTGATATGTTTGATCTTGATGCCGAAGTTCGTCGAGGCCCTTGAAGAAAATCGTTTGAAGATTTCCTGCACTTCAGTTTTATATAAGATGATATGCACCCATGTATATCTGGAATAATCATCAACTATGACGAAGCCATATAAAGATGCTGCATTTGTTAGTGTGGCATAGTGAGTAGGTCCAAATAGATCCATATAAAGCAATTCGAAGGGACGAGTAGTGGTCATGACAGTCTTCGAGGGATGCTTGGATCTGGTCATTTTCCCAGATTCACATGCACCGCAAAGATGATCCTTGAGGAATTTGACTGATTCGATGCCGATGACATGCTTCTTCTTCGCGAGCGTGTGCAAATTCATCATGCCTGCATGACCTAGTATTCTGTGCCACAACCATCCTTCTGAGGTTTTTGCTAGTAAGCAAGTGGCTGGTTGAGGACCTATAGAGAAATCAACAATGTACAAATCCCCTCTTCTTACGCCTTCGAAGACTTTGGATTTGTCAGATTCCATGATCACAACACATCTATATCTACCAAAGATAACAATCATATCAAGATCACAAAGCATTGAGACTGACATGAGGTTAAACCCAAGGGATTCAACAAGCATCACTTTGTCCATATGTATATCCTTGGAAATAGCCACTTTGCCAAGTCCCAATACCTTGCTTTTACCTTTGTCAGCATATGTGATTTGCTTCAGAGGTGATGGAGTTAGTGGCATATTCATCAGCAAGCTTTTATCACCAGTCATCTGATGTGTGCAGCCACTATCAAGAACCCACTCAGTACTCTTGGGTTTGTCATCCTGCAGATGAATTAGTACAGCTTACCATCTCATATGCTTCAGACTTAAAGAATATGATGTCAATTTCATCATAACAGAATTATAAGGACGTGTGAAATATTTCTATTTCATCAATATTAGCTTGCGTCCTATCAAGCATTTCCTCAGGTCTCCAGCAACTTCTTCAGATGATGATTTTCATTTGGAGACCTGACCTGCAGAAGTGATTAGTTCAATTTCTTCACCACCCACATCTGAAGGGGTGGTAAAGCATTCATCATCCTCCGAGCACCATATGAGAAAGGAGGCATTGAAGCTAATGCACTTCTCTTAGCAGTAGGGGGTTAAAGTACTCATATGAATATGCAGAGAACTGGTTTGAGGATTTATGAACATAATGATTTGAAGAGTAACGCTCATATTCATATTCCTTGTAGTTTCCGTGCATGTTAGAAGCATTAGCACGGGTACGAGCATAGTTTTGACCAATTGAGGATTTTGATCCTCTTGAAGACTTTGGTCCTCCTGAGGAATTTGATCTGGGGTTCAGATTCTTCAATGGTGGTGTCATGAGGACATTCACCTGAAGATTTTCAAGACAACTTTTGGGAACCCAGATTTTCCTCAGTGGAGGGCCATTCCTGCAGTTAGTTCCAACATATCGAGCAAATACTTCACCAGATTGATTTTTGAACAATTTATAGTTGGAGTCAAATGACTCATCTGAGGAATATGATAATTCACATGAAAAGCCAGTTAGATTGGATGGATCAAAAGGAGGCCCCGTAGCAGCAACCCATGAGGTTTTGGGATACTGCTCAGGTTTCCAATAAGATCCATCAGCATTCAATTTCCTCTCAAAGGCAATTCCTTCTTTCCTCGGGTTCCTGTTCAAGATCTGCTTTTTGAGCACATCACAAAGGGTTTGATGTCCTTTGAGGCTTTTGTATATGCCTGTCACATACAATTCCTTCAGCCCTGCATTTTCATCAGTGACATGTGTGTTTTCCTCAAGTGAGGAATTTGACACTACAGGAGCAGTTGAAGAATTTGTAGCAATAGAAGCATTTGAGGATTCTGGTGAAGAATTAGCAGTTTCGCATTCAATGCATTTAAGACATGGAGGAATGAATTCAACTTGTGCAGCGCTGATCTGTTGAGCTAGTAATGAATCATTTTCCATACGAAGATTATCATGAGAAATCCTCAGCTTCTCTAGATCAAGCTTCCTTTGAAGAAATTCATAGGAAAGTTTCTCATGATCAACGAGGAGTGTATCATAACGATCTTGAAGATTATCAAATCTAGACTGAAGACTTTTCACATCTTCAGTGATGATTTGGGTAAGATTCATTTCATCATTCAACAGATCATCACTTCTATCTAGCAGTTTCTGAAGCTTTTCCAGGGCAGTTTGTTGTTTAGTGGCAATCATAGCAAGTTTACTGTAACTGGGTTTTTTGTAATCATCAGGTTCACAGTCACTTGAATCATAGGAGGAAGCATCATTCGGTACCTCTGAACCTTCTGCCATGAAGCAATAGGTTGGAGCAAAGTCATCAGCATAGTCATCAGTGTGGATGGTGTTATCATCTTCTTCAAGGTTGAAGATTGACTTGCTGACGAAAGTGGTTGCCAGTGCAAGACTGGCCTGTCCGGATTCCGAGTCTTCATCAGAACCCTCCTCTTCATCACCTTGCGCTGATTCGGCCTCGGAATCCATTTCCTTGCCAATAAGTGCCCTAGACTTTCTGAAACTAGTCTTCTTGTGCGATGAGGGCTTTGAAGATGAGGATTTTGAAGATTTCTTCTTCTTCTTCGAGTCATCAGAACTGTCATCCTTGTATTTCTTCTTCTTTGATTCCTTTCCCCAACGGGGACAATCAACAACGTAGTGACCTGATTTCTTGCATTTATGGCAGGTTCTTTTCTTGTAGTCCTCAGATGAAGATTCTGATTTCCTCATATCTCTTCTTGAAGATTTACCGAACTGGCCACGTCGTGTAAACCTATGGAATTTCCTCACGAGCATTGCAAGCTCCTATCCAAATTCTTTAGGGTCACCAATGCAATCATCCGAGTCTTCTTCTTCAGATGAAGAAATTGCTCTAGCCTTCAGTGCACGTGGTCTAGAATAACTTTGTCCATATAGATCTTTCTTTTCTTCTTGCTGGAATTCATGAGTATTGAGTCTTTCGAGTATATCAGCTGGATCAAGCATCTTGTAGTCTGGTCTTTCTTGAATCATCACGACTAAAGTATCAAATGAAGAATCCAAAGATCTTAGCAGTTTCTTCACAACTTCATGATCAATAATGTCTCGTGCTCCCAGTGCTTGCAGTTCATTTGATATGTCAGTGAGGCGATCAAAGGTATCTTGGCAGCTTTCATTTTCAAGCCTCTTGAAGCGATTGAAGAGATTGCGAAGAACATCAACACAAGAATCACGCTGGGTTGATACTCCTTCATTTAGTTTGCACAGTCTCTCCCAGATAAGTGTTGCAGAGCCCAAAGCACTCACTCTTCCAAACTGGCCTGGGCTCAGATGGCCACAGATGATATTCTTCGCTTGAGAATCAAGTTGCTTGAATTTCTTCACATCAGCAGCAGAGACACTAGCAGAGATGATGGGGACGCCATGTTCCACAATATACCAGAGATCATTGTCAATAGCTTGTAGATGCATCTGCATCTTGGTCTTCCAGAAGGGAAAGTTCTTTCCTTCAAAAGTAGGACATGCTGCAGTAACCTTAATCATGCCTACAGTCGACATAACTAAAACTCCAGGTGGTTAAATCAAAATCACACAGAACAAGGGAGTACCTTGCTCTGATACCAATTGAAAGTGCGTTATATCGACTAGAGGGGGGTGAATAGGAGATTTTTAGAATTTCATCACTGAGGAAATTCCTTTTGAGGAAATTCCTCACTGATGACTAACTTACAGCGAAAACAGTAAAGGATCAGGAGTGCAAAGTTTCACTACAGCAGATTTTCAGTATGAGGAATGTGAAAACAGATTGCACAGTAAGTAGGCACGCAGAAAACAGATGAGGATTAACTAGCATGAAGAATTTGGGGTTGTGGAATTTCAGAGAAAGTCTTCAGCAAATTCTTCAAACAGAGACAGTGGAAATCATCAACACATAATCTAAGGAATATAATTAGTTGAGGAATTAGAACCCGTTTCACAGCGAAGACAGTGGTTGATGACCCAGTACCAAATACTGTGACAGTTGTACATCTGGTTTGGAGCGGCTTGGTATTGAAACCAGAAGACACACAGTCCCGGGACACACAGTCCCTACCGTATTCTCCTTGGGCTAAGAACACACAATCCTCGCCCAACACTCGTGGTAAGTCTTCAGGGCAGACTTCCAAACCCTCACAAACTTGGTCACCCGGCGATCCACAATTGACTGCTGGATTGCTCTAGACCATGATGCCTAACCGTCTGGAGGATGCACAGTCCTCAAAGGTAAAAGGCTTCAGTCCCACACAGGAACAACTTCTTGAGTGATGCTCAATCACTTGGTTCTCAGTTTGTGGTTTGGTGTTTGGGGTATTTCCTCACTGATGAATTACTCTCGAAGACTCTGAGGAATTGGGTTGCTCTTATGACAAGTGTCAGTTTCTAACGGAGTAGCCAACCAGCTAATGGTTTTGGGGGCGGTATTTATAGCATGGGAGCATCCCGACATGATTTGATACTAATGCCCTTAAATAATATGACCGTTGGTGTGGATAAGGCCAATGATGTGGCGTGGCTATCGAAACGGTTGGAACCCTCAACTGTGAGAGTCCTCATGTCATGTCACTCGTATTCCTCACTTGACGCTTTTGGTAGGATTAGGCTTGTGTTGAGCATCATGAGGAAATGAAATTCATTCCAAAGTGTAACTTCGACCCCCTTTAACAGTACGGTGTTCCTATTACTCAAGTGTGAAGAAAACAAAACAGAAAGAGTAAATCTTCATGCTTCAAAGTCTTCAGAATGATTTTCTTCAGGACACACCGAATTCCTCAATTTCAATATCTTCATGAGGAATATCACTTTCATCGCAGATTCTTCGCGATTCAATTCTTTAGCTTCAGACCAATTTCTTCAACCGAAGATATACATTTTTAGGGGTCGATATTCATCAAATATTTCAAACTCCTGAGTGACTTATAGATCCTGTGTACACTCACGAACACATTAGATACTTAACCTATAAGTCTTCAAACCACCAAAATCACTAAGGGGCACTAGATGCACTTACATATATCCAATAGAAGCACGATGCTTCCTCGGAGTTTTTAGTAACTTCTTCTCTTCGTGCTCTGAGAGGAGAGCACTAATAATGACAGGATATATCTCCTTCTCATCAAGATAGGCATACTTAAGAGTATCAGGGAACTGTTTAAGCTCGAACACAGGATCACCCTTTGGTGGGGGAGGATCCCCAAGCAGTTCAACAAGCAAATTATTCTTGAGAATAGGATATTGTTCTAAGACAATTTTATCTATCTCATCTCTCTCCTCCATATGCATATAATTTTCATGCTCAAGAACATATTGCTCTAAAGGATCCGTAGGAGGTACGGCAATAGAGGCAAGAGCAATAATTTCATCTCTACCAGACGACTCTCTTTCATGGGGCTGTCTTCCAAACATGGAGAAGTTAAATTCATGAGACACACCCTTGAAACTCTTAATTCAATCAATGTGAGCATTGACAGTGTTGAGAAAGGGTCTACCAAATATGATGGGACAAAAGCTATCTTGTGCAGTACCAAGGACGAGGAAATTAGTAGGATACTTCGTCTTGCCTCACAGGACTTCTACGTCTCTCACAATTCCCAGAGGGCAGATAGTGTCTCTATTAGCTAGCGTAATAGTGACATCAATGGGTTCTAACTCAGCAGGTGCAATCTCATCTTTGATTTCATCATATAGAGAACGGGGTATTGCACTAACACTAGCTCCCATATCACATAAACATGATAACAGTGATCTCCTATCTTGACATAAACAATGGGCAGGCCAACTACAGGTCCGTATTTGTCTTTCGCGTGAAGTTTAGCAATTCTAGCGGAGTCCTCATAGAATTTGATAACATGCCCATCTATGTCTTCAGCTAAGAGATCTTTGATAATAGAAACACTAGGTTCAACTCTAATCTCCTCAGGGGGTGCAAGTGGTCTAATGTAACCCCTACGTATCACAGTTGGAGCTTTAGAATAATCCTTTATCCTAGCAGGGTATGCTGGTTTCTCAGTGTAAGCACAAGGAACAACAGGATCACTAAAAGCAATGACTTTCTCCTCAACTAGATTGGTTTTGGCTATATTGCTTTCTACATGAGGATGATATTTAAACCACTTCTCTTTGGGAAGATCAACATGAGCAGCAAAAGATTCACATAGAGAAGCTACTATCTCAGAGTCAAGTCCATACTTGGCGCTAAAATCTCTAGAAGTGTTTGTCTCAACAAAAGATTTAACACAATCAAACTGGAAATTCATACCTGACTCCTTACCTTCCTCCAGCTCCCAATCTTCAGAGTTGTGTTTGATTCTCTCCAATAAATTACACTTGTGATCAATATCCTTCTTCATAAAAGAACCAGTACAAGAAGTGTCAAGCATGGTACGATCTTCATGAGAAAGCCGAGCATAAAAGTTTTGAGTGACGATTTCTCTCGAGAGCTCATGATTGGGGCATGAATATAGCATTGATTTAAGCCTCCCCCAAGCTTGAGCTATGGTTTCCCTGTCACGAGGCCAAAAGTTATAAATAAAGTTCCGATCACGATGTACTAAATGCATAGGATAGAACTTTTGATGAAATTCCAATTTCAACCGATTGTAGCCCCATGATCCAGTACCATCACATAGCCTATACCATCTCAATGCCTTATCTTCAAAGATAAAGGAAAGACTTTCTTCTTTACCTCATCCTCGGGCAAACCTGCAAGCTTAAATAAACCACAAACTTCATCTACATAGATTAGATGCAAGTATGGATGTGAAGATCCATCTCGTGTAAAAGGATTAGCCAGCAGTTTCTCAAGCATACCCGAAGGAATTTCATAAAACATATTTTCAGTAGGTACCTCAGGTTGAGGAACAACTCCTCGTGCTTCCGTTCGTGGTGAAGATACCCCGAACAAACTCCTCAAAGGAACAATTTCCATAGTGACAAGTGACAAAAAAATTCAGCACAGTATATAAATGTTTCCTTACCAATTTCCACTTACCAAAGGCGCTTCACTCCCCGGCAACGGCGCCAGAAAAGAGTCTTGATGACACACAAGTATAGGGGTTCAATCGTAGTACTTTCGATAAGTAAGAGTGTGAACCCAACGAGGAGCAGAAGGCTCTGATAAACGGATTTCAGCAAGGTAATAACTGCAAGCACTGAAAGTAGCGGTAACAAGTGATTGTGTAGCGAGGTGAAACGTAGCAAGCAAAAAGTAACAAGTAACAAGTAGTAGCAATGGTGCAGAGAGTGGCACAATCCCTTTTGTAGCAAGGGACAAGCCTGGACAAAGTCTTATAGGAGGAAAAACGCTCCCGAGGAGACACGGGAATTTCTGTCATGCTAGTTTCATCATGTTCATATGATTCGCGTTCGTTACTTTGATAGTTTGATATGTGGGTGGACCGGCGCTTGGGTACTGCCCTTACTTGGACAAGCATCCCACTTATGATTAACCCCTCTCGCAAGCATCCGCAACTACGAAAGAAGAGTCAAGACAACGTCTAACCATAGCATTAAACTAGTGGATCCAAATCAGCCCCTTACGAAGCAACGCATAGACTGGGGTTTAAGCTTCTGTCACTCCAGCAACCCATCATCTACTTACTACTCCCCAATGCCTTCCTCTAGGCCCAAATATGGTGAAGTGTTATGTAGTCGACGTTCACATAACACCACTAGAGGAAAAGACAACATACAACATATCAAAATACCAAACGAATATCAAATTCACATGACTATCATCAGCATGACTTATCCCATGTCCTCAAGAACAAAAGTAACTACTCACAAAACATAATCATAATCATGATCAGAGGTGTAATGAATAGCATCAAGGATATGAACATAAACTCTTCCACCAACTAATCCAACTAGATCAACTACAAAGAGTAATCAACACTACTAGCAACCTTACAAGTACCAATCGGAGTCGTGAGACGGAGATTGGTTACAAGAGATGAACTAGGGATTGGAGAGGAGATGGTGCTAATGAAGATGTTGATGAAGATGCCTCCCCTCCGACGAGAGGAGTGTTGGTGATGACGATGGCGATGATTTCCCCCTCCGGGAGGGAAGTTTCCCCGGCAGGATCGTCCTGCCGGAGCTCTAGATTGGATCTCCTCAAGTTCCGCCTTGTGGCGGCGACGAAACCACGAAAAATCTCCCGAATGATTTTTTCTGGACCAAAACCCTTCATATAGCAAAAGAGGGGGGCTAGTGGGCCGTCAGGGAGCCCACAAGCCCCCACTCCGCCACCAGGGGGGTGGCGGTGGCAGGGCTTGTGGCGCCCTGGCAGCCCCCCTCCGGTACTTCTTTCGCCCAGTATTTTTTATATAATCTCAAAAAAAATCCATGTAGCTTTTCAGGGCATTTGGAGATGTGCAGAATAGTGGACTAAGATTTGCTCCTTTTCCAGTCCAGAATTCCAGCAGCCTGAATTCTCCCTCTTCAAATAAACCTTGCAAAATAAGAGAGAAAATGCATAAATATGGTACCACAAAGTAATATAACAGCCCGTAAAGCAATAAATATCAACATGAAAGCATGATGCAAAATGGACGTATCAAGTACCTGCGCAAACACAAACAAGCTTGCACCCAACGCTTCAAAGGGGTTGTCAATCCCTTCAAGGTTGTTTCCAAAGTGAGATCTGAAGGCGGGAAGTCAACGAAGTAAGAAGTGTAAGGCTGAAAATATGGTGTGGAGTAGACCCTGGGGGCGATAGTGTTCACTAGAGGCTTCTCTCAAAATAGCAAATATCACGGTGGGTGAACAAATTACTGTCGAGCAATTGATAGAACCGCGCAAAGTCATGACGATATCTAAGGCAATGATCATACATATAGGCATCACATCCGAGACAAGTAGACCGATACTTTCTGCATCTACTACTATTACTCCACACATCGACTGCTATCCAGCATGCATCTAGTGTATTGAGTTCATGACGAACAGAGTAACGCTTTAAGCAAGATGACATGATGTAGAGGGATAATCTCAAACCAATGATGAAGATCCCATCTTTTTACCCTTGATGGCAACAACACGATGCGTGCCTCGCTACCCCTTTTGTCACTGGGTGAGGTCACCGCACGGTATGAACCCAAAACCAAGCACTTCTCCCATTGCAAGAATCATAGATCTAGTTGGCCAGACAGAACCCACAACTCGAAGAGAATTACAAGGATATGAAATCATGCATCAGAGAGATTAGAAGAAACTCAAATAAGATTCATAGATAATCTGATCATAAATCCACAATTCATCGAATCTCGACAAACACACCACAAAAGAAGATTACATCGGATAGATCTCCATGAAGATCATGGAGAACTTTGTATTGAAGATCCAAGAGAGAGAAGAAGCCATCTAGTTACTAGCTATGGACCCGTAGGTCTATGGTGAACTACTCACGCATCATCGGAGAGGTTATGGTGTTGATGAAGAAGCCCTCCGTGTCCGAATCCTCCCTCCGGCAGGGCACCAGAACGTACCCCAGATGGGATCTTGCGGAGACAGAAGCTTTCGGCGGCGGAAAAGTACTTTCGATGATTTCCTGATTTTTTTGAGATTTTTAGCGAATTTATAGGCGCAACCCGTAGGGAAGAGGGCGCTCAGGGGGCCCACAAGCCTGTGGGCCGCGGCCTCCCCCCTGGCCGCGGGGTGGGGGCTTGTGGGCCCCTAAGGATCCCCTGCCTTGGCTCTCAAGCTTCCCGATCTTCTTCCGTTACGAAAAAAAAATCTTTTCGGGGATTTTCTTCCGTTTGGACTCTGTTTCAAAATCTCCTTTGAAAGGGGTCAAAAACATGGAAAAACAGGAACTAGCACTTGGCACTGAGTTAATAAGTTAGTCCTAGAAAATATATAAAAGGCATGCAAAACATCCAAAGTTTGACAAGATAATAGCATGAAACCATAAAAAATTATAGATACGTTGGAGACGTATCATGACGAAACACTTGAAGAAATCATCAGAAACAAAGAAGAAAGGTTCGCACAGGAAAAATGTACCACCATTCCCCTCGCACTTGATCTAAAAGTGGTGCTGGACTTCATTGATCTTTGGTACAAAGATCCCAACACACCCATTGATGATTTGAAGCTTCCACCTGGACCTAGTCACATGGTGGCCACATTCATCAATGAAGAAAAATGCAAGGCCCAGCAAGCCAGACAAGCCCAAAAGGCAATGTTTCAAAAGGAGAACTACTTGCAAGAAAATCTGCTATCCTTGACGCCACAACAACTTGTCTCCACTCAAACTGGGATCAAAACCCTCAGTGAGAAATACGCTAGCTATCATGCTCATAGGAAAGGAGCCATGTTGAGATTCGTCAAGGCCGCTACCAAAGCGGTAGTGGAGCACAACAAAAGGGTTGCCGGCTACACCGTCCAAACGCCTGATGACTCTGATGAAGATCCTTCTACTAACGAACCTTCCAGGCCAGCTGAAGAACATGTTGTGCGTGAAGAAACTGCTCCTACCAGGACGACTACATCAGCTGTGCGTGAAGAAAATGCTCCATCACCAAATTCTTCAACTATGAATAAAATCACTCTTCCTTCTCCATCACAAGTGAAGCAAACCAAAGTGGCTGAAAAATAAGCCAAGAAGAGAAAGGCATCAACAGCTTCAGAGTCCTCACAGGAAAAACGCTTGAGGATTTTGACAACTTTCTCAACTGCTCCAATTGATGCAACCCCTCTCAATGTTGCACCTGCCTATATGATGGGGCCCTTTGGTGAGGAGCATGTCATCCAAGAAGGGGATGAAGATATGGAAGAAAATCGCTCCGCTGCTTCGACACCCATTGATGAGGAAAATGAAGCTGATCAAATTCCTCAAGCCTCAGCTCCTCCTCCTCACAACACATAAATGAATGTTGAAGAAAAGGATGATGATGTGGACACTGGATGCAACACACCAATGATACATGATGAATTTTGGGAAATGCTCATCCAAGCTCGCCATTGGTCACTCCAATTCCTCAAATACATGAGTACCCTACATCCACTGAAGTTCTGACTAGATCAGAAGAAAAAACACTCCGGTGAAGTCTATCCCGGAACAAGAATCAGCTGCATCAACTGATGAAACTAAAAATGTTGAAGAAACTGTTGCGCCAGAAACTAATACATCAGCTCAGCATATTCCTCAGACTGAAGAACATATGCGTGAAGAAACTGCACCTAGACAAAGTGAAGAAACTGTTGCTGAACCAGTTGTTGCAAATCCTAAGACAGCTGTTGTAGTGGCTCAAATTTGTCAGGCTCATGAAAATCTTCAGCTAAATCCTGAACCAAAGCCTCGTCAGCCTTACTCAAAAAGACCAAAGTTTTAGAAGGCAATGTTCTATTATGAGCATCATTTCTTCAGTGGTGCAAATCGATATGAAAAACTTCGCATCACGCACAAGATATTTTGGACAAGCATGCAACCCAACTACTATAGGTCAGTGCTTGTTGACAAGAACAATATCTTCCACCATCGACACATAACTCATGGAGATATGGAACACATTCCATGCTTTACCCTAGCTCTGAATGTTCTTCATGATGTAGGGTTACTTCAATTCTGCACCGACCTGTGTGACTAGAATGAAGAGCTTATTCTTCAATTCTATGGTGATCCCAAAAACATCAATTATTGGGTCTTGTACCGGATGACTTAAAATACTCATTTTACTGCTCCAGCCACAGAATTGCTTCGAGCTCTGCTAGTTGAAATTCCTTCAGAAGGGGCAAGGTGTTTATATGATGAAAAAGAGCTGCCCAATCATCTGATGGAAGTACTCATGAAGACCTTAGCTCCTGGCAAGCCTCCAAGGGCTCAACTCCTAGTGAAGGAATTGAAATATGTGCCCGGACTGTGTACAAAATCTTGGCCCACACCTTCACTCCCATCAAAGGTCATGACTCTCAAGAAGTTGTTGTGGGGATCTTGAATAATATGCTCTTTAGCATCATTCATGGAATCCAAATAAATCTTCACGTTTTCTTCATGAGGACCTTGACCAGAAATGTTTTGTCACCATTTGAGCTGAATATATATGCACCATGGATCATGAGATTCATCAGGACCAGATCCTCAATACACTATCAGGATCATTATCTGAATCACCTCAGCTACTTGCCTCCTCTTGAAGTCCTCAAGAAATCTTTTGAACTGATTGAAGGCAAAGGAAACTCTATGATCGATGAAGGAACTCGGCCACTGGATGGTCAATTTTGTCAGGCTGCATCATATTCTACCAATGGTGACACTACATCACAAGAGTCTGATGGTAAGGCAAAAGCTTCAAGCCCAACTATCCCACGGGTGATGACCGACCGAGAACTTCTCCTCAGTCTTCATCAGAAAGTTGATCGAAACCATAAGTGGGTTAAATGTCAGTTTGGCTCCATTGTGAAAACCCTCAACGCAACTCAGAATGTTTTGAAGAAAAACCACTACTATCTTCACGAAGTATTTGACCGCACTTGGACCATTCTGTCACACCTCAAGACTCCCGAGGAACTGAAAGAAATGGAGTTCACTCAAGACTTCGACTCGTCATGGACACCAAAGAACAAATTAAAGAAGATCCCAGTTCCTGACTTGGTGGACAGTGCATTTTCCTCATTTCGCTCTACTGATGAAGATGAAGATCTTGATGAAACAATTGTTGGTCCAACCAGTGAGATTGACCCGAAGAATGTTGGCGCTCCTCCTCCATCAACAAGTTGATATTCTTCAGGGGCGTTAGTCCCCATTTTTCGTCCCTTTTCATCACTTGATGACATAGGGGGAGAAGTCTGAGTTAGTCTTCAAGCGTGTTTACTTTATGGCTATTATATACTTTGTTAAGTTACAACTCTGGTTCTTCTGAAGTTTTTGTGGTAATGAGTTGTAATTTAAGCCCGGTGGTGGTCTGACACTTTTGAACGTTTTTCCTCGCATGCTTATTCCTCAAGTCGATTAAATGCATGCATGCTGAAATTCGTCACACACCATTTTTTTCACCATGCATTTCAAATTCCTAATACTATATGTTAAATGCGTGTATGAATTACAAGATACAGGGGTAGATCTCCATGGTATAAATCATCAATGTGCATTTGCAGTCCAAAGCTAATTCCTCAAACATGCACATCTCCAGGGGGAGTTTCTCTATATCTTGCAATCAAATTCCTCAAACTTTGTACTTACACTTCATATTTTTATCCCCGTTGAAAACTTAACCTATTTTTCATCAACCACCAAAAATGGGGAGATTGTAAGTGCATCTAGTGCCCCTTAGTGATTTTGGTGGATTGAAGACTTATAGGTTAAGAGACTGATATGTTTGTGAGTGTACACATGCTCTATAAGCCACCCAGGAGTTTGAGTTATTCAAAGAATATCGACCCCTAAAAATGTATGTCTTAGGGTGAAAACTTTGGTCATTTCTTGAAGACTTTGATAGCGAAGAAATTGCAATTCCTCAGGAAGACTTTGAAAATGAGGAATTTGGTGTAAGCCGAAGAAAATGCTGTGAAGACTTTGAAGCTTGAAGATTTACTCTTTCTGTTTCATTTTCTTATTTATTGAGTCATAGGAACACCATACTGTTAAAGTGGGTTGAGGTAATACAAAGGAAAGATTTCCTCATGATGCTCAACTCAAAACCTACACATACAAAATCCTTAGAGTGAAGCCTTTGAAAATCTCTCACAGCTTAGTCAAAGTATTCAGTGACACAGACGAAGATCTTTTGGTTGCTGAAGAAATAACACTAACTAAGGAGTTAGGATTTCGCTAGTGCGAACTTCCTATCAGTGAGGAACATGAGAGACATGAAGAATTTCACAGTTGAAAGATCCGACCATTGCCGCACTGCGCGCCACCTGTCCCCAATCTTATGCACTCAACGGACATATCATTGGGGGCATTAGTGTCAAATCATGTCGGAATGCTCCCATGCTATAAATAGCCACCCCACAACCACTAGTTGGTTGGATGCTCCGAGAGGAACTGACACTTGTCATTTAGAGCAACCCAATCCTCGAGGACTTTGAGCGAAAATCATCAAGTGAGGAAAAACCAAAACACCCAAACCAAAACCCAAAAACCCGAAAGTGATTGAGCATCACTGAAGAGATTGTTCCTGTGTGGAACTGACGCTTGTTACCTTTGAGGACTGTGCATCCTCCAGATGGTTAAGTGTCATGGTCTAGAGCGTCGAGTAGTAAATTGTTGATCGCCGGGTGACCGATTTTGTGAGGGCTTGGAAGTTTGCTGTGAAGACTTACCATGAGTGTTGGGCGAGGACTGTGTGTCCTTAGCTCAAGGATAATATGGTAGGGACTGTGTGTGTCAGGACTGTGTGTCCCGAGACTGTGTGTCCTTTGGTTTGAATACCAAGCCGCTCCAAACCTGGGTCATCAAACCATTGTCTTCATCGAGCTACACGTTATATTTCTTCAACTCTTTCATTTCCTCAATTGCATGTTGATGACTTTGATCTGTACTATTTGTAGAATTTGACTGAAGACTTTCTCTAATTCCTCACCTCAAATTCTTCACTTAAGTTATTCATCACCTCTTATCCTGATCACGCGACCTGTGCAACCTGAACATTTCATCTCACTCTAAGGACTAAGCTATAGACGCTTTTGCACATCTGTTTGAGTACTTATTTCGCTGCACTCTGTCATGACCGAGGACTTTCCTCACTAGAAATTTCCTCAGTGATGAATTTGTAAAAATCGCCTATTCACCTCCCCTCTAGGCGATATAACGCACTTTCATACATCAACCACATCGTGGGTCTACACGGAGTTCCAAAGGAGATCATGTCAGGCCGAGGTACCCAGTTTACCTCGAGGTTCTCGAAGAAGTTTCAAGAAGCCATGGGAACTAAGCTATCCTTCAGCACTGCTTTTCACCCTCAGATGGGTGGATAGATGGAGCGAGTAAAACAGATACTCGAAGACATGCTTCGTTATTGTGTTTTGGCATATGGAGCCAAATGGGAAAACTGCTTGCCCTTTGCTGAGTTCTCCTACAACAACAGCTACCCGTCCAGTCTTCAGATGGCACCATTTGAGGTTTTGTATGGATGCAAGTGCCACACTCCCATCAACTCGTCAGAAACCGGAGAAGGACTAATGTTTGGACTATATATTCTCCGTGAAGATGAAGAGCAAGTTCAACTCATCAGGGAACGTCTAGAAACTGCCAAGTCAAGACAAAATAGCTATGCCGACTCCCACTGTCGAGAAGTGAACCTTAACACCGGAGATCATGTCTACCTTTGAGTCATGCCTCTCAAAGGAACCAAGCGCTTCCATGTCAAGGGAAAGCTCGCACCAAGATACATATGCCCCTTCAAGATCATCGTAAGACGAGGAGAAGTTGCCTACCAACTAGAGATACCTTCCGAGATCTCGGATGTGCACAATGTTTTCCATGTGTCACAACTCCGGAAGTGCTTCCAAGTCCCCAACCGCCCCAACCTCTACAAGGACATCGATCATCAAGCCATCGACCTTCAGCCGGACCTCACTTATCGTGAGAGACAAGTCCACGTCTTGGATGAAGCCGAGCGTTGCACCCGAAGTTGCACCATCAAGTACTTGAAGGTGCAGTGGAGTAACCACACTAAAGCAGAAGCAATCTGGGAGCGTGAAGACTACCTTAGATCAGAGTGCCCTTATATTTTTAGCGCTTAGCCTAGGAATCTCGGGGACGAGATACTTGTAAGGGTGGTAGGTCTGTCACACCCTGTGTTTGTACCACTTTGCCACATTATGTTTTTACAAAATTTAGAACCAATTAAAACTTTTTGCATGCTTGTGATGTTTGATCTGGTTGCTACTTGCTTATGTGATTGATTGTGTTTTAAATCAAAAAAGTTATTCTTCTCTCAAGATTTCATCTCCTTGACCCCAAACCTTTGCCCAATGATCATGCCATGTGTATAGGACCAAAAACTATTTTTATAAAATATTATTTCAACCAAAAGGCATTTATTTATTTTAAGATTTCAAAAGCCCATGAGTTGATATTTGTACTAAAAATCCTCAACTTACGAGAGATGTTTTACTCTAAAGATTTTATTTGGGTTATATTATCAAAAAGGCTTCCCAGAACCACAAAAAGATTGTTTTAGAAGTTATTTTCCTATTTAATTTAATACTTCTTTCTGAGAACACAAATGATATTTTATAGGGAAAAAATATTTTCTTACTTCAAATATATTTGAGAAAATTTAGGGAAACTGAGTGGACATATATTTTCCATATATAAGAGTTCCAACACATGGTCATGTTCAAAATGTTGGACAAACCCCTCAAAACCCTTTTTGCCCATTTCAAGTTTTTGAAATATTTCCATAGGAAATATTCTCAATAAATTCCAGGAATACTCTAGAAAGTCACACATGACATTTTTGGTGATCTTGCCAAATTCCATCTCAATCCAAGTTGATTTGGTTCACCGTCCCAAAACCCTCTCCGTCGAGAACCAAACTTGAGCAACTTTACATTTCCAAGTTTATCCAATTGATCTCAAACTTTACATGACTAATCTAGAACCCAAATGAGGAAGCTACACCAAGTTATGCATTTGTGGGGATAGATTAGCATAGCTTAGCCTTCAGAAATCTGATTTTGTCCATTTCTTGGGTTTTACATGTTTACATTGCCAACTTTGCTCAAATGAGCTTAAATTTGGTGACCCCTCTTGTTTTTACCCACAACTCCAACCTGTTAAGTCTCACAGAAATTGGACAAATGAATGTTGTCCAAAACTCCATGAAACACCTTTAGGCAGAATCCTAAAACTACTCCCTTGATCCCCAAAACTATTCCCCTTGCCCCCAAAATTTTACCATAGCTTCTGTGAGGCCCAAAGCATCCCAATAGCCACCCCAACGTCTAGATGCATGATTGCAGGTTTGAAACCCCACTTGCAACCCCCCTGGATAGGAATGGGAGAGCAACTCTCCCCTCTTCCCCCATTTTTACTCCTTCCTTACCTCCTAAGTCAACTCTAGAGCATCTCCAGAACATCCACGCGCTAAGGGACAAGGTAGGGCACGACCAGAGTCTGTGAGACATGCCCTGGCATACCAAACACATGCTCTAGAGCGCACCATAGTGCACAGAGCACTGTAGCCGCTCGCTGCCAAGCTCCCCTACTCCTCGAGCCCCTCCCGCTCGCTAGAAGTCTGCCACTGGCGTCCGCAAGCCACCAGGGCACCGACCCCCTCTTATTTGTCCCTCCCTCTACTCCCTTCGCATGCGCGCGCTACCGCCTGAGAGGCCCAATCAGCGAGCTCACACGCACGACACCCAGAGCCCCCCGCTTGTCCACAACCCAACACAACATCCCCTGCGGTCCCCTGGTCATTCCCATGCCACGCGGTCGACCGCAGAAGTCCAAGGACTCACGCCAGAGCCCTCCTGTGCGTGCTGCACACTGCGTGTGTCATGTGCCTATTTAAGGCCACCCCAAGGCTCCTCCTCCCCTCCAGATCCTATCCCATTCTCCCAATCAAGCCACATAACAATCCAATCCTCCGGTCGAGCCCCCTGTGCTCGAGATCCACCGAAGCTCGGCCGCGTCAGGCCACCGTCGATCTCGGAGTATGGCCGCTCCCCGACCCTCCTTTCCTCTCTTTTGGGTCTCACTTGCCTCTCTAATGAGTTTCAATCTCTCTCCCGTATGGATTGCTGTAGGGAAGCGTCGGCTTGGAGGTCACCCGAAGCCCTTCGTCGCGGCCTCCTTGTCGCTGGCGACTCCGGCCACCCGAGCTGCTCCCTCGACCAACAATGGAATGGTGGGTCCATGATGGTACCATTCCCGCCCCTAGCCACCCTCGCCGTGCCGTGCATCTTCGCTGGTGAGCCTCTCCTCCCTCTGGACAAAGGTTGATGACGACCTGCCAGTGGGGCCCGGTCGTCAGCCTCTTCCCCACCTCCCTTCTTCCCCTCCTCTTGCTGACCAGCACCCCGTGCACATCAGGTTTAAAGCCTCGCGCGAATGGGAGGTGCCTGGCTCGCCCTGGCTCGTTGGCTCGTCCGGCTCAGCTGGGTTGGCTCTGGCCGAGGGAGCATAGTTCCCTTTTCCTTTTTTCTAGCATTTATTTCAAATAATTCGTGTGGCCAGAATATTTATCCAAATCCAGTGATTCAAATTTATAAAAGTTTCTAATATTACGACCTATTTGAATATGCCACTTGTGCAATTTTTTAAAAAGTTTGTAGACATTGTCCTATTTTAAAACCTCGTTTAAAGCATTTTAACCTTGTGTTAAAATGTTCTTCACAACCTTTTGCACTTCAAAAATAAAACCTAGCAATTTTCACAGTACTAATATTCACCCTAGTATTTTACAAAAATAGGTTGATTTTTTTCTTAGTGTGTTATTTTTCCTGCTTTTGTCATGGTCTTATTATTCACATTATAATTGCGACGATATATTGTGTCATTGACGAAGGGCTTGGACCAGAAGACTTTAAAGACCCTAGAGACTTTGTTGAGCCAGGCAATAAGCCCTTTGAACATGACTATGAAACCCTTTTATGCATGTCATATGGCACTTTATTTCGTTGCATCTGAAGCATGTTGAAAGTGACCACCTCGGTGGGTTGTCTCCAATGTTTTCTCGTTGATACTTGCACTGAGCATGACCCTACCTTCCTATAAGGGTTGTGTGGATGGGAAGTAGTTAGGTTGCTAGTAGTTTCTATGCAAATGGGATAAGAATATGCATGGTGACGATGAAGGAAATGATTTCAAAGATTTTTTTGAAAACCCCGTCGGGTGCAACTAATGACCAAGGGAGATGATGTTGAGCTAGGTGAACACTTGAGAAAGAAGTGGTGTACTAGAGCAAGTTGTGAGTGTGTGTCTTCCAAAACGGATTAAATTTAAGATTTGTCGACCGTCCAAACTTTACATGTGCAACCATGTGTGGGACCCCAACTTACGAGTCGAGATCGCCGAATGAACGTGCTCAGTGATCCCAGAGATCAATGCTCACTGCTACCTCTTGAGCTTGTGTTGTTTTTTCCCTTGAAGAGGAAAGGGTGATGCAACACAGTAGTGATAACTATTTCCCTCAGTTTGAGAACCAAGGTATCAATCCAGTAGGAGTATCAAGATGAGGCACCAATGTACCTGCGCAAAAAAAAACAAACTTGCACCCAACGCTATAAAGGGGTTGTCAAGCACTTCACGATTATTTGCAAGGTGAGACCTGAAGGTGAAAAGTGCAACAAAGTACTTGTGTAGATCTGAAAATATGATGTGAAGTAGACCCAGGGGCCATAGTGTTCACTAGAGGCTTCTCTCATGATAGCAAGTATTACAGTGGGTGAACGAATTACTGTCGAGCAATTGATAGAATCACGCAAAGTCATGATGATATCTAAGGCAATGATCATACATATATGCATCACGTCCGAGACAAGTAGACCGATACTTTCTGCATCTACTACTATTACTCCACACATCGACCGCTATCCAACATGCATCTAGTGTATTGAGTTCATAACAAACAGAGTAACGCCTTAAGCAAGATGACATGATGTAGAGGGATAGATTCACGCAATATGATATAAACCGCATCTATTTACCCTTGATGGCAACAACACGATGCGTGCCTCGCTACCCCTTCTGCCCCTAGGTAAGTACACCACACGGTATGAACCCAAAACCAAGCAGTTCTCCCATTGCAAGAATTATAGATCAAGTTGGCCAAACGAAACCCACAACTCGAAGAGAACTACAAGGATACGAAATCATGCATATAAGAGATCAGAGAAGACTCAAATAATATTCATAGATAATCTGATCATAAATCCACAATTCATCAGATCTCCACAAACACACCGCAAAAGAAGATTACATCGGATAGATCTCCATGAAGATCATGGAGAACTTTGTATTGAAGATCTAAGAGAGAGAAGAAGCCATCTAGCTACTAGCTATGGACCTGAAGGTCTGTGGTGAGCTACTCACGCATCATCCGAGAGGCAATGGTGTTGATGAAGAAGCCCTCCGTGTCCGAATCCCCCTACGGCAGGGCACCAGAACGGTCCCCAGATGGGATCTTGCGGAGACAGAAGCTTGCGGCGGCGGAAAAGTATTTTCGTGGCTCTCTCTGGTGGTTTTGGATGTTTAGAGAATTCATAGGCGGAAGAGGTAGGGCAAAGGAGCCACGGGGGGCCCACAAGCCTGCTAGGCTCGCCCCCAGGCTGCGGCTAGGGGGCTTGTGACCTCCCCCGAGGTCCTTTGCCTTGGTTCTCAAGTACCCTGCATATCTTCTGTTATGGAAAAATATCATCCCACAGGTTTTATTCCATTTGGACTCCGTTTAATATTCTTCTGTGAAAAAGGTCAAAAACACGGAAAAAACAAAAACTGGCACTTGGCACTGAGTTAATAGGTTAGTCCCCAGAAAAAATATAAAATAGCATAATCATGCATACAAAACATCCAAAGATGACAAGATAATAGCATGGAACCATCAAAAATTATAGATACGTTGGAGACGTATCACTCACCGAACACACAGAAACTGAATAACAAGAGTCTTACATCCATACATACCGTTTGATACAATAAATGACCATTGCGGTCAAGTCTTACATACATAGGGCCTTGAAGGTCATCACATCAAACTTGACCAGTAGCGGAGATATTGGTCGAAAGCATGAACCCATGCCATCAGCCTTAACCTACAGGCATTCTGACTGAGAAGCGTCCTAGCTCGCAGGAATGTCACCAAGTTACTCTTCACCATTTCCTGTTCTCTCATACCTGGTTAATGAAATAACCAGTGGCAACCAATGAGTACTTTGAATGTACTCGCAAACAGCCCATGATATGGATAGTGCAGTCGATACGATAATAAGTAATAGACAGCCTTTGCGGAAAGCAGGTTTTG
Source organism: Hordeum vulgare subsp. vulgare (assembly GCF_904849725.1). Classification (NCBI taxonomy): domain Eukaryota; kingdom Viridiplantae; phylum Streptophyta; class Magnoliopsida; order Poales; family Poaceae; genus Hordeum; species Hordeum vulgare. Next base: position 380,295,350 of record NC_058519.1, on the reverse strand, counting down.
ATTGTAAATAAACATGATCAATTGCTTGAATGGACATGCATCATAAGCTAGATGGTATTCAGAAGAACAGGTCACAGATATCAACATATCTGCTGAGGGTTGAGCACCACAGGTTCACCCTATATGCGAAGTCACCGAACTTGTCATATCATCTTTCTCAGATAACACCTTTAAACACACACACACACACACACACACACACACACACACACACACACATGGTTTATGCGGAAACGACTGGACGTAGTTTAAGCAGGATTACCCAAGTGTCCTTGACCATGGACACGGCTATTCGAATAGTTTTACACTCTGCACAGGTTGTACGTTGTACCCACGAGATCCGGGAAACTTCCGTGTCATCCACGACTCGCGGTATATAACATACCCGAGGAAAGTACCCGATCATTTACTTTCTGCTAACAACACTATACAAAGAGTTCACTCGATTGGTATCCGGCCCACATGATGCACGTCTTACGAGCACCGACTATAGACCGTACCATCCATGCGGGGACCAACGGTGTGCCCGGAACACGTAAAAACGACATAGTCGACCTACCTGGTATGACCCCATCACGAGAGTGACCACATATCACTACCGCCACTAGTAATGTGGCTCTTTGCTAGCATCGACCAAAGTAATTAGCAAAGCCCCGTCCCATAAAGGGGCATCATGGTTGTACATGTAAGGTTGCGACGGTCGACACATCATAAATCTAATCCCATTTCCGAAACCACTCACACAAAACATTCCCGGTGCACTACTTCTTTCACAAGTGGTCACCCAACTCAACATCATCACCCTTGGGCCTTAGTGGCACCCGACAGTGTTTTCGTAAAACCTTTGATATCAACTATGTGTTACCATCATCATGCACATGCTCTTTCTATGCGTAGCACTACTGTCTAGTTGTCAATATATTATCAGCGTGAGCCTCATAGAGGATAGGGTCATGCTTAATGCAAGTGCTCCAGAGGAGCTATTGGAAACACCAAGCTGGGGTGCACCGATAAATCTTAACTATATGCATCGGGATAGAGTAACCAATGTGTCATGCATAGAAGTATTTTCTTAGGAATGGTCAAAGGGCTGCTTGCCTTTGCTCACATAAGCCCTCGGGGTCTTCGAGATCTTCCAGTCCAACTCCGAGTACTCCGTCGCTATCATCAGAAACAGCAAAGTAAGCCACACAACAAGGAGAAACAGAAGTGCTAAATAAATAGGACTTTTATTTTTCTTGGACCTATCTGGTCATAAGAAAAATAGCTGAAGCTTGATCTAGGAGTTTTGGACCATCAAGGATTTTTTGAATGGATGACGGGAGGAATAGGTGATCCTTAAAGAAGCCTACAAAAAACATTTTGATAAAAATGAGTGGATGCACTCATTTAACATAGCATAATTTTAGAAACATTTAGGAAGTTGTTTCACTGGATTTGGAGTTGATATGAATATTCTAGGGATTTTATAACATGGGGTAAATAGCAAAAGGGGGCTACTTATTCAAGGCAACAGAAGCATGTCAGATAAAAATGTTGACTAATGCTTCAAAAATAGTGCATGATCTTAGGAGACTCTGAAAATTGGTATCACTCCATTAGGAGTTGATTTGAATCCCATAGGATTTTTGCAAGGTGGGGCTAAATATATTCAAATCTGCATTTGAATATTTTACCATAGAAATATGCTGTATAAAAATGTGCCATGCACATATGTTGATAGATCTTGAATTTAGGAACGTGTGGAGATTTGAATCATCCGATTTGGACTTCAAATGATTTTTCAATGGATTTTTGAAGTTTCTGCTAAAAGAAAAATATTGGAAAGGGGCTTAATACTAGGAGCTATCCTATGCCCACTGGCGCTGGGGAGGAGCTGGGCCAGCCTATTGGCTCAGGCTGGCCAGGGAGCAGCCATGCGGAAGTTGCCTTCTTGAGGGGCGCTTTCTCCAAGGGAAGGTGGCGTCCAGCGGGGCGCCTCCACTTAACGGCCTAGCCCAGCCGCCAGCCCCCCTAACCAACCGATATGTGGGGACCGTCGGCTGACGGTCATCTTCAAGCTCTGGGCGAGGGGGAGACAGAGGGGGTCCGGTGGTGGCTGCAGGCACCTTCGGCCACCATTTTGGGCGAGCTGGCCACTGGGGTGCTCGTGGGCTTGAGCCGCTCCCGCTTGAGGCCCCATTCCTGCAGGGGAACCACCGGGGCAAGCGGGGCCTTGGCCGGAATGAGCCGGCCGGTGGGTGGCCATGGCTGGGGCGCTCTGGCGATGGGAGGAGGAGGAGGGTGCACAGAGGAGGTCCGCGGAGGGTCTGGCGAGTTCCGGGGGGGGGTGCTAGAAGGGAAAGAGGGAGCAAACAGAGCCCGAACGCGAGCACGGCCAAAGCGAAGCCATGGCGGCCATGGAAGGTGTAGGAGCCATGGGAGCTCCAACGGATCGGACACACGGACTCACGGGGTCGAGAGGGGGAGGAATGGGAGCCAGAAGGGATCAGGGAGGCCTCAAATTGAGGGGGCGGCCAAAGGGAGCCTCGAGAGCCCTCGTTGCACTCTGCGCAAGGTAGCCACGCGTGCCTGAGCCACCTTGGCTGCATCTTGGCGTCGCGGAGGGGTTGGACTGGTCAAGGGGGGGTCTCGTGGCATGCTTAGACAACCTGTAACAGACGGATATGGCCTGGAGGAAGAAAACAAAGCGTAGAGCACCCTTATTGCATGCCAGGGTGGCGGTCACCACGGACACCTGTGTCTACATGGTCCTTATGACCACGCAAAGATGTCTTTAGCTCAGGGCATGCATTCCAAGGCTGATGGAGAAGTTTGCCCTCGAATGGAGCTGTTTTGAATTGGTTTTGACTGTAGTTTAGTTTGCACCAGCAAACTTAGGGCTAATGATGAGGGAACTTACTGGAAAGATAATTGGATGAAAAAATGTCTAGCAGACTTAGGCATGGAAGAACTACTATACTGCAAATTTTCAGCTCAGGGGGATGAGTCTAGCTAGTAGTAGTAGTTCAAGGCTACAATTCCGCCAGAAATCAGGTTTCAGATGTGCTGCTCATTTTCCCCACATGAGCATGCTATATTTTTATTTGAAATGATGCATTAGCATGCTAGGGGATCTATGGAAAGAGGTGTGGGCTTTGGCTTAAGCAGAAATATAGCAAGAGGGGTAAAAATAGTGATCCAAGGGTAAAAAATGAGAGGTAGCTACATGGAGTCATCCTCCAATATTTGACCAATGGCCATAGAAAGGTTACTGGAGGTAAAATGTTACTCTAGAGAGATGTGGTAAAAAATTAAGCTCAAGGGAAATAGTGGAAGGGGCCAAAGCAACAACTTTGGTGAATGCACACAAGATGTTTGATGGATGTTAGGGCTACCAGATGGATTCCAATTGATATGAAACTTAACAGGATCAGATAATAGATGAAAATAAGCTTGGACACCAAATTTGGGATTTGGTGGAGAAGGTTTCCAATGTAGACTTGGAAAACCCATGAAATGGGCAGAAATGGCATTATGCTTACAAAACTATTCGAATCAATTCCCACAAATCCAATATTTGGTGCGGGGGCATTATTTGAGCATTAAAGAATGCCCAAAAAGTGTGGGATCAAATAGAGAAACTTTATAATGTAAAGTTTCCCAAAGTTAGAAATCAACACAAAAGGTTTTGAGGATTTTGGGACAAGTTCTTCCATTCTCCTTGAGGCACCAGTGGGTGTGTATGCATTGTTGGAGTATAAGAACATGCCCACCAAGTTTGAGCACAAACGGAGTCACTTGGCAATGTAGGGTTGCTCAAATTCGGATCTAGACACATAGAATTTTAGAATAATTAAGTGAATCAAATCAGCTTGGATTGAGATGAAACTTGGCAAGATCATCACATATATCATATGTGACATGCTAGAATTTTACACGAGTTTATTGAGAATATTTATTATAGAAATATTCCAAAAGCTTGAAATAGGCAGGAAGGATTTTGCCCAATATTTTGAACATGACCATGTGTTGAAACTCCTATATATGGAACATATATGTCCATTGAGTTTCTATAAATTTTCTCAAATATTTTGGAAGCAATAAAAATAACTTTCCTTCATAAGAGACCATTTCTGGCCTCAGAGGAAGGCATTTAAATAAAATAGTAAAATAACTTTTAAAATAACAATATTGTGGTTTTGGGAAGTAATTTTGATAATGGGTTTTGAATAAAACATTTGGTGAAAAATAACTTCCCTAATTCGAGCACTTGTAGTACAAATCCCAACTCAAGGGTTTTGAAAGCTTAAATCAAGGAAATGCTTTTTGGTGAAAATAATATTTGGTAAAAATAGTTTTTTGGTCCTACACACATGGCATGATCATTAGGAAAGGGTTTGAGTCAGGATCTGAGTTTGGAGAGTAGCAGGAGCATTGGATTCAAACACAAGCAATAGGCAAGCAAGCAAACATCACTTCAAGCATCACAAGCATTCACAAAAAAATTTAATCGGTCCTAATTTTGAGATAAGTTAATTCAGCGAGGAGAGTTAAACACATGGTGTTACACCTTGATACCCCTTTATGGAATGGGGCTTTGTGGATTACTTTGGTCTAGGCTAGCAGAGATCCCTTGTTACTAGTGGCGGGAGAGCCGAGTCACTCTCTTGAGACGGGGTCGTGCTAGGTAGGGCGACCATGGGATGTTTTTACACACACCGGGCACACCGTTGGTTCCTTCATGGATGGTATGATCTAGAGCGAGGCTCATATGATGTACATCATGAGAGTTGTGTACCAATCGAGTGGACTCTTTGTTTTGTGTCGCCAGGGCAAATGCATTGTTCGGGTGCTTACCTCGGGTATGTTATATACCGCGAGTCATGGATGACATGGAAGTTCCCCGAGTCTTGTGGGTATAATGCACCAACCTCTATAGAGTGTAAAACTATTCGAATAGCCATGCCCATGATCGAGGACAGTTAGGTGGTGCATCTTAAACTATGTATATATGTTTTCACAAACTTGATGTGTGAGTGCGTGACAAAGTTGGCAGTATGACACATTAGCTAAGTAAGACGACTTGGCATGATGTGTGAACATGGGATGTTCAACCCTCACTTGATATTGATATATTTAGCTTGTTCGTATCAATATCGGTTACCTCATGATACATGCCCTTATAAGAAATTGATCATGTAATTGCAGTTGAAAATTTGCTTTGTGCAATTTACCTATTAGTGCTATATCATGCATTGTTATTGCCTTGTTCCACAACATGGGTTGCTTGCGAGTACATTCAAATTACTCATTGTCTTGCCACTCATTATTTAATTGTCCAGGCATGGAAGAGCAGGAATTTGGAGAATAGTTCATTGGTGAAGAACATGCGAACCAGGACGCTTCCCAGTCAGAATGCCTGTAGGGTTAAGGAAGATGGCATGGTTTCACGCTTCCGTTCAAGAGTTATGCTGCTAGTTATGTTTGGTGTGTCGGCCTTCGAGGCCCTATCTATGTAAGACGTGACCTCAATGGTCTCTATTTGTATTAGACGGTATGCATGGATGTAAGACTCTTGTAATTTAGTTTCTATGTGTTAAGTGATCATTGATCTCTGGGATCAATGTACATGTGCATTCGGTGATCACGACTTATGAGTCGGGGTCACCACAAACCAGTAGGTGGATGATCACACCCAACTATTCTGAAAGATTGAAGGAGAATAAGACGTATGGCAAGTTTTGCCAAGCTGATAGGGATGGTCCTGCAATCTGACAAGTGTCAAGTGGTGAGAAACAATACTCCGTGAATCTAGAAACTAGATCATGTGACTGTAGGAGGTGGGACATGATAGGTGTGACTTGTAGTCATGCAATAGCATCAATGAGCAAGATACATATGCACCTTGATGACTATGTGCATGATTTTTTCAAGAAGCCACTATACATAGAAGCATATAAAGACATTGTTTATCCTGTCCCTGGTCCTGAATTTTTGCCTAATGATACGTCTCCAACGTATCTATAATTTTTGATGGTTTCATGCTATTATTTTGTCAAACTTTGGATGTTTTGTATGCCTTTTATATCTTTTTGGGGACTAACTTATTAACTCAGTGCCAAGTGCCAGTTCCTATTTTTTCCGTGTTTTTGACCCTTTTCAGAGGAGGATTTTAAACAGAGTCCAAACGGAATGAAACTTCCAAATAGATTTTTTCCGAAACAGAAGACGATCGGGAGACTTGAGATTCAAGGCATAGGGTCACCGGGGACCCCACAAGCCCCCTAGTCGCGGCCAGGGGGGCCCACGCCTCCCAGGCTTGTGGGCTCCCTGGGCCTTGATACGTCTCAAACGTATCTATAATTTTTGATGGTTTCACGCTGTTATCTTGTTAACTTTGGATGTTTTGTTTCCCTTTTATATCTTTTTTGGGACTAACTTATTAACTCAGTGCCAAGCGCCAGTTCCTGTTTTTTTCTGTATTTTTGACTCTTTTCAGATCTGATTTTGGAACGGAGTCCAAACGGAATAATTCTTTCGCGATGATTTTTTATGGAAAATATCAAAAATACCGGAAGAAAAAGATACCAGAGGGGGGGTCCCGAGGGTGCCAAAAGCCCTGTCGCCGCGAACCCCCTAGGTCCCACCAATCAAGCTTGTGGGCCCCTCGGGGGCCCACTTGATGCAACTCCACCGCCATATGGTCCTATAAATTCAGAAACCTCCAGAAAGAAACCTAGATCGGGAGTTCCGCCGCGCAAGTTCCTGTTTCCGCGAGATTTCATGTGGAGACCCTTCCCGGTGCCCTGCCGGAGGGGACTTTGGAGTTGGAGGGCTTCTTCATCAACATCATCGCCCCTCCAATGATTCGTGAGTAGTTCACTTCAGACCTACGGGTCCGTAGTTAGTAGCTAGATGGCTTCTTCTCTCTCTTGGATCTTCAATACAAAGTTCTCCATGATCTTCATGGAGATCTATCCAATGTAATCCTCTTTAGCGGTGTGTTTGTCGAGATCCGATGAATTGTGGATTTGTGATAAGATTATCTATGATATATATTTGAGTCTTTGCTGATTTCTTATATGCATGATTTGATATCCTTGTAAGTCTCTCCGAGTCTTGTGTTTTGTTTGGCCAACTAGATCTATGATTCTTGCAATGGGAGAAGTGCTTGGTTTTGGGTTCTTACCGTGTGGTGACCTTTCCCAGTGACAGTAGGGGCAGCAAGGCACACATCATGTAGTTGCCATCAAGGGTAACAAGGTGGGCTCTGTCGTAGATATGATATTGTCCATCTGCATCATGTCATCCTGCTTAAGGCGTTACTCTGTTCTTTTGGACTTAATACACTAGATGCATGCTCGATAGTGGTCGACGTGTGGAGTAATAGTAGTAGCTGCAAAAAGTATCGGTCTACTTGTTTTGGACGTGATGCCTATAGATATAATCATTGCCATAGATGACGTCATGACTTTGCGTGGTTCTATCAATTGCTCGACAGTAATTCGTTCACCCACCGTCTACTTGCTTTCATGAGAGAAGCCACTAGTAAACACTACGGCCCCCAGGTCTATTCACACCTATCGGTTACACCTCCGCTTTTACTTTGCTTTGTTACTTTGTTGCTTTCAGTTCTCACTTCGCAAACAATCTATAAGATTGACAACCCCTTCATAGCGTTGGGAGCAAGCTTTTTGTGTTTGTGCAGGCACTTGTGATACTCCTTCACTGGATCGATACCTTGGTTCTCAAAACTAAGGGAAGTACTTACCACCGCTGCGCTACATCACCCTTTCCGCTTCGAGGGAACACCAACGCAAGGTTCCAAGGCCACGGGGAAATCCTTTGCATATTTGCCTAGGAAGTCCCTAAAGGCGTAGCCGTAGCAGAAGGATTCCTGGTGCCGTTGCTGAGGAGTATCAAGAACAGTCTCCCGTCAGGACGTGTTTCTGGCACCGTTGGAAGGTCTTTTGTTGCATAAGCAGAAGTCCTCTGCCCTAGGTCTTTCGCCTATATATTCCCTAAAATCCCAGAAAAAATCAAGATAGCCACGAAAATACTTTTCCGCCGCCGCAAGCTTCTGTCTCCGCAAGATCCCATCTGGGGCACGGTCTGGTGCCCTGCCGGAGGGGGGGGATTCGGATACGGAGGGCTTCTTCATCAACACCATGACCTCTCCGATGATGCGTGAGTAGTTCACCATAGACCTAAGGGTCCATAGCTAGTAGCTAGATGGCTTCTTCTCTCTCTTGGATCTTCAATACAAAGTTCTCCATGATCTTCATGGCGATCTATCCGATGTAATCTTCTTTGCGGTGTGTTTGTCGAGATCCGATGAATTGTGGATTTATGATCAGATTATCTATGAATCTTATTTGAGGTTCTTCTGATATTTATATGCATGATTTCATATCCTTGTAATTCTCTTCGAGTTGTGGGTTTTGTTTGGCCAACTTGATCTATGATTCTTGCTCGGGAGAAGTGCTTGGTTTTGGGTTCATACCGTGTGGTGACCTCACCCAGTGATAGAAGGGGTAGCGAGGCACACATCGTGTTGTTGCCATCAAGGGTAAAAAGATGGGGTTTTCATCATTGGTTTGAGTTTATCCCTCTACATCATGTCATCTTGCTTAAGGCGTTACTCTGTTCGTCATGAACTCAATACACTAGATGCATGCTGGATAATGGTCGATGTGTGGAGTAATAGTAGTAGATGCAGAAAGTATCGGTCTACTTGTCTCGGACGTGATGCCTATATGTATGATCATTGCCTTAGATATCGTCATGACTTTGCGCGGTTCTATCAATTGCTCGACAGTAATTTGTTCACCCACCGTAATATTTGCTATTTTGAGAGAAGCCTCTAGTGAACACTATGGCCCCCGGGTCTACTTCACATAATATTTTCAGCCTTACACTTTTACTTCGTTGCACTTTCCGCCTTGAGATCTCACTTTGCAGTCAATCTTGAAGGGATTGACAACCCCTTTATAGCGTTGGGTGCAAGCTCTTTTGTGTTTGCGCAGGTACTCTGGACTTGACGCGATTCTCCTACTGGATTGATACCTTGGTTCTCAAACTGAGGGAAATACTTACTGCTCCTGTGTTGCATGACCCTTTCCTCTTCAACGGAAAAACCAACACAAGCAAGTCTCCGTCAACGTGTCAATTTCTGGCGCTGTTGTTTGAGAAGTAGCAGAAGGATTTTGGCGCCGTTGCCGGGGAGGATCAAGTCAAGAACTCATCCAAGTAAGTGTCGCAAACTCATCTCTTGCATTTACTTTTTTGCCTCTCGTTTTCCTCTCCCCCACTTCTGAAAAATAAAAATTTACAAAAATATTTGCCTTTTCCATTCGCCTTTTTGTTGCTTTGGTTGCTTGTGTTACCATGTGCCTTCAAAATGCTTGCATCTTCGCTTGCTATGAATCTAGTGATATGGATCCTCATCCACTTGCTAATCTTTTCAAGAGGTCCAACTATGTTGAACCAATGGCTAGTGAGTTTTGCTTACTAGATTATCTTTCTGAAGATTTGCTTGAGACGCGTGAATCTTAAAATTGCGAGGAAGAAATTTATGAAGTGATCCATGAGGGCTCCTTGGATGAAAAGCATGATTGCAATGGTTTCACTGTAATTCTATTAGTGACAATCATGCTAAAAATATGCATAACCCTAACCTTGGGGATGCTAGTTTTGCTATATCCACTACTTGTTGCAATGATCGTGATTGGGGTGAAAATTTTTCTTATGATCTTGAATTTTTTGAAGCCCCGTGATGATTATGATATTTGCAATAATATTAAAAAAGGGTTTGGAGAAGTCATGACTTTAGTTGATGATAATCCCACTATTTTTGAAAAGCTTCAGCTTTGCATGCATGTGGATCATGAAAAGAATATCCTATGGGATATCTATATTGTTGAATTTGAATATGATCCCACATGTAATTGCTATGAGAGAGGAAAATATTGTGGTAGAAACTTTCATGTTACCAAATTACCTCTCGTTATGTTGAGATTGCTATTATCTCTTTCTTCTTCCTTGCATTTGGTAACTATTGGTTGTCTTGCCAATTTGTTTTCCTATGAAATGCCTATGCATAGGAAGTATGTTAGACTTACATGTGATTTTTACATGCTTTTTGATGCTCTCGTTGTGCTTCAATTCTTGTTTTTTGTGAGAGCATCATTGAATTATCAATGCCTAGCTAAGGGCGTTAAACAATAGCGCTTGTTGGGAGGCAACCCAATGATTTTATCTTTTTCTTTATGTTTTGTTGCGTCCACACCATCATAATTATGTTATGATTGTGTCTTTTGTGTTTCTTTTTGTGTTTGAGCCAAGCAAAACCTTTATGACTAGTTTTGGTAATGGTTGTTTGATCCTGCTGGAAAAAGACAGAAACTTTTCGCTCACGAGATTATTTTTCATTTTTATTCAGGAATATCTTTTTAGTTGATTCTTTTTGATGCTGGTTGACATGCCTTTTTCCCAGGCAGTCGTAATTTTTCAGAATTGTTGAGGTACCAGAAGTATACGAAGTATACAGATTGCTACAGACTGGTCTATTTTTGACAGATTCTGTTTTTGTTGAGTTGGTTGCTTGTTTTGATGAAACTATGGATAGTATCGGGGGGTACTATCCATGGAAAAGTGATAATACAGTAATATAACACCGATATAAATAGAAATCAAGATTTCTACAGTACCTAAAGAGGTGGTAGTTTGTTTTCTTGTGCTAATGATATCACGAGTTTCTGTTTAAGTTTTGTGTTGTGAAGTTCTCAAGTTTTGGGTGATGTTCTCATGGACAAAGGGATAAAGAGTGGAAATATCTAAGCTTGGGGATGACCAAGGAATCCCAAGCCAAATTCAAGAAAACCAAAAAGCCTAAGCTTGGGGATTCCCCCGGAAGGAATCCCCTCTTTCGTCTTCAATCCATCGGTAACATCACTTGGAGCTATATTTTTATTCACCACATGATATGTGTTTTTCTTGGAGCGTCTTGTATCGTAGGAGTCTTTTCTTTTTGTTGTCTTACAATCATCCTTCCTGCACACATTTTGAGAGAGACACGCACTCATCATGATTTTGCTAGAATGCTCATCGTGCTTCACTTATATCTTTTGAGCTAGACCATTTTGCTATATGTGCTTCACTTAGATCTTTTAGAGCACGGCGGTGCGTGACTTGGTAGTTGGCTTGTGCTATGAAGGTAGTCCCAAAGGTGATAGGTACCCAAAGAGGATACAAAAACCTCCATCTTCATGTGCATTGAGTAGAAAGAGAATTTTGATTCCTCTCAATTAGTTTTGAGACGTGGATTTGGTAATTTTAAGAGTTATGTTAGTAGGGTGTTGTGAATCTAGAAATACTTGTGTTGAAGTTAGTGATTCCCATAACATGCACGTATGGTGAACCGCTATGTTAGGCAGTCGGAGCATAATTGATCTATTTATTGTCATCCTTTGTGTTGCGGTCGGGATCGCCTGATGGTTAACACCTACCAACCCTTCCCCTAGGAGTATGCGTTTAGCACTTTGTTTTGATTACTAATAAAAACTTTCGCAACAAGTATGTGAGTTCTTCATGACTAATGTGAGTCCATGGTATAGATGCACTTTCACCTTCCACCTTTGCTAGCCTCTCTAGCGTCGCGTAACTTTCGCCGGTGCATAAACCCACCACATGCCTTCCTCAAAATAGCCACCATACCTACCTACTATGGCATTTTCATAGCTATTCCGAGATATATTGCCATACAACTCCCACTGTTCCGTCTCATGACTTGTGTTGTCACTCTCATATTGCCATTGCATGATCGTAAGATAGCTAGCGAGATGTTTCAATGTCATACGCCAATCTAGATTGTTGCACATCCCGGTACACTGCCGGAGGCATGTCCTATAGAGTCATCATCGTTCTGAGCTTTGAGCTGCGAGTAAATAAAAGTGTGATGATCATCATTATTAGAGCATTGTCCCATGTGAGTAAATAAAAAAAAGAGGCCACAATTGCCCACATAAAAAAATAGAGAAAAGAGGCCAAAGAACCCAAATAAAAAAAGAGAGAAAAAGAGAGAAGGGACAATGCTCTATCTTTTTCCACACTTGTACTTCAAAATAGCACCATGTTCTTCATGATTGAGAGCCTCTCGTTTCGTCACCACCATATACTAGTGGGAATTTTCATTATATAACTTGGCTTGTATATTCCAATGATGGGCTTCCTCAAATTGCCCTAGGTCTTTGTGAGCAAGCAAGTTGGATGCACACCCACTAGTTCTCCTTTTGAGCTTTCACATACTTATAGCTCTAGTGCATCCTTTGTATGGCAATCCCTACTCATTCACATTGATATCTATTAACGGGCATCTCCATAACCCTTTGATACGCCGAGTCAATGTGGCCATCTCCTCTTTTCTTTTGTCTCACAACCACCACCACACTCTATTCCACCTATAATGCTATATCCATGGCTCACGCTCATGTATTGCGTGATAGTTGAAAAAAGGTTTGAGAAAGTAAGAGTGCGAAAACAATTACTTGGCCAATACCGGGGTTGTGCATGATTTACATTAGTTGTGTGGGGATGATGGAGCATAGCCAAACTATATGATTTTGTAGGGATAACTTTCTTTGGCCTTGTTATTTCAAAAGTTCATGATTACCTTTCTAGTTTGCTTGGAGTATTATTGTTTTCATGTCAATAGCAAACTATTGTTTTGAATCTTATGGATCTGAACATTCATGTCACATGAAAGAAGTTACAAAGGACAACTATGCTAGGTAGCATTCCACATCAAAAATTCAGTCTTTATCACTTCCCTACTCGAGGACGAGCAGGAGTTAAGATTGGGGATGCTTGATATGTCTCCAATGTATCTATAGTTTTTGATGGTTTCATGCTATTATCTTGTCAAACTTTGGATGTTTTGTATGCCTTTTATATATTTCTTGGGACTAACTTATTAACTCAGTGCCAAGTGCCAGTTCCTGTTTTTTCCGTGTTTTTGACCCTTTTCAGAGGAGGATTTTAAACGGAGTCCTAACGGAATGAAGCTTCCAAAAAGATTTTTTCCGAAACAGAAGACGATCAAGAGACTTGAGAACCAAGGCATAGGGCCACTAGGGACCCCACAAGCCCCATAGCCGCGGCGGGGGGGGGGGGGGGGCGCCTCCCAGGCTTGTGGGATCCCTGGGCCTCCTCTGCCCTAGGTCTTTCGCCTATATATTCCCTAAAATCCCAGAAAAAATCAAGAGAGCCACGAAAATACTTTTCCGCCGCTGCAAGCTTCTGTCTTTGCAAGATCCCATCTGGGCACGTTCTGGTGCCCTGCCGGAGGGGGTGATTTGGATACGGAGGGCTTCTTCATCAACACCATGACCTCTCCGATGATGCGTGAGTAGTTCACCATAGACCTATGGGTCCATAGCTAGTAGCTAGATGGCTTCTTCTCTCTCTTGGATCTTCAATACAAAGTTCTCCATGATCTTCATGGAGATCTATCCGATGTAATGTTCTTTGAGGTGTGTTTGTCGAGATCCGATGAATTCTGGATTTATGATCAGATTATCTATGAATCTTATTTGAGGTTCTTCTGATCTCTTATATGCATGATTTAATATCCTTTTAATTCTCTTCGAGTTGTGGGTTTTGTTTGGCTAGCTTGATCTATGATTCTTTCTCGGGAGAAGTGCTTGGTTTTGGGTTCATACCGTGCGGTGACCTCACCCAGTGACAGAAGGGGTAGCGAGGCACGCATCGTGTTGTTGCCATCAAGGGTAAAAAGATGGGGTTTTCATCATTGGTTTGAGTTTATCCCTCTACATCATGTCATCTTGCTTAAGGCGTTACTCTGTTCGTCATGAACTCAATACACTAGATGCATGCAGGATAGCGGTTGATGTGTGGAGTAATAGTAGTAGATGCAGAAAGTATTGGTCTACTTGTCTCGGACGTGATGCCTATATGTATGATAATTGCCTTAGATATCGTCATGACTTTGTGCGGTTCTATCAATTGCTTGACATTAATTTGTTCACCCACCATAATATTTGCTATTTTGAGAGAAGCCTGTAGTGAACACTATGGCCCCCGGGTCTACTTCACATCATATTTTCAGCCTTACACTTTTTCTTCGTTGCACTTTCCGCCTTGAGATCTCACTTTGCAATCAATCTTGAAGGGATTGACAACCCCTTTATAGCGTTGGGTGCAAGCTCTTTTGAGTTTGCGCAGGTACTCTGGACTTGACAGATTCTCCCACTGGATTGATACCTTGGTTCTCAAACTGAGGGAAATACTTACTGCTCCTGTGCTGCATCACCCTTTCCTCTTCAAGGGAAAAACCAATGCAAGAAAGGCTCCGTCAACGTGTCAATTTCTGGCGCTGTTGTTTGAGAAGTAGCACGTGACACCCACACCGAGGATATTTAGCCACCTGTCAAAGAGAAACTAGGGGAAAAATAGATAGCTAAGAGGAAAGGTCAGTATGAGGTGCCTGTACCAAAGGACACCAGCAGAATGGGAACAATTACATGCAGTAATTGCAATCTGCAAGGCCATAGATACACATACTGTCACAGAACTCTGAAACCAAGTATTCAGATGAGAAAGAATTTACATGAAGTAATTTTCAAATTTTGAAATGTTTGTATGATCAATTTTGAAGCACTTACACACTGTTAATCAGAATATGAAAGAGAAATAGAAATTTATAGGGTATCTTCATCAGGTAAACCTACACATGCACCTCGAGCTGCAACTACACGAGTAGCTACACTAGCATAACAAAATCAACACATGGATACAACAAGCCCAACAACATCATGTCCACTAGTACCTCCAAAAATATGGAGGCCACAAAAAACAACAGCACCAACCTCTACACCAGCAACTCCTGGCCAAAACTCATCTGAACCAAACCTTCCAAGATACACAACAAGAACAAGAGCTTTGAATGCAGTAAGGGGATTTAATTCACCTAGAAAAACTAGTGGAGCAACTGATACAGTAACAGGTAAGAGAAAAAGGAAACCTAGCAACAAATGGGAGGACTATTTCACTGCTAGTGGAAATGCTGCATTCAACTTACTCTGAAACTCTTGCGTGCTTGATTTTTTTATCTCTAAATCTATTTCACTTCATGTTGAATTTCTATTACTGAACATGAGTTTCTATTACTGAACCTGAGTTTCTTTGACCGAACCTGAATTTGAGTTACAGGACTACTATTTGTGGTACTGAACCTGAATTTGCGTTACTGGACGCTTAATTTTTGGTACTAAACCCGAATTTTCGTTTGAAAGTGTTCCATGTATTAATTTGTTATCTTTGAAAGTGTGTGACTTAACTAGTTATCCAACACTCCAAGCACTAGAACTTACTCGCCCATGCACCACTGCCTTGTCGCATGAAGTCTTCTGTTCCGCACAACTGCCATTTTAAGCACTCCATTCACCACTCCAACCAAATCACTCCACTTCTCCACACTCTGTGCTTCTCAGCTCCCCGGCTTCCAAACCCTATAAAACCACCACTCCATCACCGGCGATAGCCTTTGGCATAGGTTGGAAGAAAGCCCTCAAGGAGATCTATGCCGGGGACAAGAAGAATCTTGCCTACACTATGGAGGTGACCACTTGGTATGCCAACATCCCGATCCTGCAAAACCACGCACGCGCCGTGAGGGCATGCACCACTCATGAGGAGAGGAAACACATGCTTGACCTCCATTTCCCTCTAATCGAGAATCTGATCTCGGCCACGGGGGAACCATGGATTCGCCCCATCCTTTCCAGCATGCTCACTCGTACATGTACCAGGATCACATTCAACTTCATCAAGTTGATTCCATGGTGGAAAGGGTTGTGCCAATCCTCCCCGTGGCTTGGATGGAGCCGGAGCAGCACGCTAGGCTGGTGCAGGAGCAGGTTCTGCAGTAGCAGCTCCAACACATAGTGATAGAGGAAGATGGTACATCAAGGAGGAAGAAGAAGGGAGCTGCAAAGATCCCGACAGGACATGTTCGTCGTTCAGAGCGCCTTCGCCACCTTCACACGTCCATGGAGTGTGCATGTTGCATTTGCAGGTTTTTGGTAGTACTAGTTTCCTGGCTTAAGTTAGTATGTGCCCAAGTTAGTACCTTGTTTCTTCTTTCTTAGTTTCTGAACTACTACTGCATGGCTTATGTATGAATGTTTTCTACTTTTGCAAGTTTCTACTTTAGGCGTGGCAAACATTCTGGAATTTTTTTGCAATGCACGTAGTATCCCACTGAAATGTTCAAATATGTTGTTAAATGTTTAGATATGCGATTACTTGATATATTTTTAAGCTGTAAATATTGAATAACCATTTTTAATTTTTGCACACTGCCCAAATTCTACCGTTAATACACCAACTACCTACTACCATCGGCCCGTGCGGTCCAATCCATCAAATTTCTGCACACTGCATGACTCCATCTCTATTCAACTTGTCCGCTGAATCACTCCACCTAGCTTTAACTCCTTAGTTAACTCTTCAACTCTTTAAGTAGACCACTCCACCAACTCTTCCTAATAAACAGAACACTCACATCTCTCGTTTGGTCTTCTCCACCTCTTCTCCTCCAAGCTCATGGCCAACCCTAACCCCAACCCTTCCCCAACTGGGCCGGGATGGATGGCTATGTTGCTTGGTTCAGCAAGAGGAAACCACCCACTCTTCATCGACTACATGGAAATCGCTAACAGGTACAACACCGTGCAAGAAATGGTTGCTGCTATAGAAGTAGTTAGGGCTTGTGCCACACAGCGGGAGAATACCAACATGTATCGAATCCATGGACTAACGATGCCAGGTTTGGTCCCCATTGACATTTTCTAGTGGGTGATGAAGGACGCTAATTAACCCAACCCACAACATCGTCAACGCTGGGCACAACACATAACTCATTTTCCTGCAGACAATGAGATTCAAGCGGTTCCACCACTGGTGATGAATGGCATGTCCAATGTCGTCCTGGACACATACGAGGATGAGCTGCAAGAGGCAGTTTAGCTGCCGATGCATCGCTCTGCCAGACTCGCATGCAACTCGAGTGAAGGGAGGAGTTCAGGTGCGTCCAAGAAGCGCATCTCTGCATCCAAGTGATGAATAAGTGTTGCTATACCCATAACCAGTTTCTATCTATGCATGTTAGTGTGTTAAGTGTCACTTTATCATAGCTATCTATGTCTGTCGGTGTGTTAAGTGTCAGTTTGTTCATTTCGATCCATGTCTGTCTAAACCATGTTGCTATTTAGGTGTTCTAAACTTGATATATGTTATATCTCTTTCAATCTTTGCCTGATGCTGGCGTTTCCAATCTGTGAAAGCTAAAGAAAATGAAAGGTACACAAAATGAAGAAAATACATGCTCATAATTAAACTTACTTAACTTAACATATAAGGTCTTAACATAAAAGTCATTACATCATAGATAGAACTATTAGTTCGTAAACCATTACATATCATTCCATTTCCCACCACCTAAATAGCTTGATTCAGAAGCTTAAACATACCAGCAAATTCCCAAGGCCATATATATATAGGCCTAAAAGTTACCTAACCAACACACCATGGAGTGCACTCATCCAGAATTACCTTGATCTTCTCTAACTTTGCTTTGCATCCATGCCGAGCCTTCAGCAGATCTACAACCAAATACTCGAGCTTCTTCTTCTCTTCCTTAAGTAGGTCCCTGTCCCCTCCACTTCCTTCATGGCTTTCCTCAAGTTCTGAATGATATTACCTTGGGGTTGAAGAATGCGCCTTTTCTCCTTAGAAATCTTGAACTTCTCCATGTCCATCTCAATCTTTGCTTGATCTTGAAGTTGTTTCTTCTTTTCCTTTAGTTCATTCATTGTCTGGCTGGTGTAGTCCATGTCATGACTTTTGTTCCCGTCTTGATAGTCAAATAAGTTGGATACATCATTAACCAACTAGCTATAGCTATTCCCTAGGAATTCAGCCTTTTTTTTAGCTTGGCCACCTCTTTCTCATGAGCCTCTTTGTCCTTCACCCCACCTGAATTCTGCTCATGGTACATGTCCCAAATCCTTGTTAGACACCTTTGTAGGATCTATGGCCAAGGAGCATCAACCCACTGCACCACCCCACAATTCACACCTCCATGCTGGAAATGCAATGTGTATAAAGTAAGAACAAATGCGAGTACTGAACATCATTTGTAGACTACAAATACACTTAAGTGAATTCAGTTAACTCTATTTACTAAACTGAAACCATAGGTTAACACGTTAGGATCTATGCTCTATGGTAAGTTAACTGAATTTTACAAACTAAATTCAAATAAGTGAATTTTCATTAACTTAATTTAAATTAACTAAATTTAGTTCGGTTAACACTAAATTGTTTTAACTAAAAATAGTTAACTGAATTTTAGAAACTAAATTCAAACTACTACTAAATTTTATCTTACTAAATAAAGTATTAACCACATCACGCTTCTATGTGCAGCTGAGAACACAACTATTTAACTAAATATACATCATGCAAAACGAAACCAAAATGGTGTTTCTACTGTAATTGCTGAAGATCACACACCTGCACAGAACAACGTAGGAATCACCTCCCAGTCAAAGTACCTTCAAAAGCAACCATCTTCTTAGGCATCTGATTGTGCATCATGCCTCTCGGTTCAAACTCAGTTACAGAACCACAAAAATATGGATCAACCACACTGTCACGGGTTTCCTGCAAAGATCTAGAAACCACGTACATGGAATCAAGTATTGAAAAGATTAAAATGATAGTACAAAAATTCATGACCTAATCCTAACAAAAATCTGATCCAACAACTTGTAGTTACAAAGAGCTCCCGCTCCTTGCGAGGCATGGAGATGTCGTCGTCCAAGCTCTCCCCATAATTCTAGGAAGGCATCCTCACGTTCTATAGGAAACAATGGTACCATCAGCGGAGACAGCGGTGGTGATGGCGATATGGTCTAGGGAGGGAGAGAGTGAGCAACCAAGGGAGGGGGAGTGTGAGTGACTGAGTGAGACGGGGCCTACTTAACCACCGACGACTCTGTCTCGGTGCGAACGCGCCGTTAACGGGCGTTAATGGCTGGCCATGAGTGCCTCGCCATGCTGACACCTAAGCAATGGGTTCGGGCAGTCAGATTCGGGTTTAATCGCGACGAAGCGACCCATTTTCACACTTGGTAGCTCGTAGCAATGGATCAGGATAGAGTGGTAGTTTTTGGAACAAAATTTTAAAGTGGTAGTGTGTAGGCACAAAACTGTGGAATGTGGTAGTTTTTTGTGAAATACTCAACCCACTACAATGCACACCTTCCGTTGAAGAAAGATTAGTCTAGTTGGCCAAACTAAATCAATAGATTAGAGAGATTTACGAAGCTATAACAATCATTCAAATAAGAATCAAATATAGAATTCAGAGAAGACTCAAATATTTTATCATGAATAATCTATACCTAAACCCACAATTCATTAGATCCCAAGAAATGCACCGCACAAAAGAATTACATTGGATAGATCAAAGCGAAGATGCGATGGTCATTCTATTGAACATCAAGAGAGAGATAGCAATCTAGGTACTAATAACGGACCTGTAGGTCGGTAGTGAACTACTCACACATCACCATGGGAGAAGTAAGGGTGATGTAGAGGCCCTCCGTGATTGACCCCCTCCGACAAGGCACCGTAAAAGGGCTCTAGATGGGCACACAGCGGAACAGAGACTTGCGGCGGCAGAAAAAGTGTTTTGGGAGGCTCCTTAGGGTTTTTGTGATTTATTATAATTAATAGGACAAAGTGGGATGTAAGGAGGTGCTAGGGGGTCCCGCCACACAACAGGGCGCAACCACCCCCTGTGCGCGCACTGATATGTGGTCGCTCCCTCTTGTGGCCTTAGTTCTCCTCCCAAATCTTCCACGTCTTGTTTTGGTCTAGAAAAATCATCACAAAGTTTTAGGGCAATTGGACTCCGATTGATATTGTAAACCTGAAAGGCCAAAAAATGCAGAAAACAACAACTGACCCCGGACACTTGGTTAATAGGTTAGTGCTCATAAATAATATTAATCAGTAAATGTATACCCAAAAATTATCCTAGAATGATAATATTATAGCATGGAACAATAAAAAATTATAGGTACATTGGAGACGTATCAGGGCTGTTTCGGTAGAGACATATCTTCTTCCCTCTAAATCTTGTGTCCTTTCATCATGGTAAGGTTCTTGTGTGGTGGTATCATCTTGGTTGATAGGTCTTAGTGCCAATACTAAACAACTATCGAATAATTTCATGGTGGTCAATCAATTAATGGTTTTCCTGCAGGAATTGGGTCTAGGCTAAATCTCACCGTATATCCTATGATTGGCAACAGTTGCGTATACATGGTTTCATCATCCTACCATTCTAAGTTTGTTTGGATTGTCATACCAACACTCTACTATGGTTTCAAGTCTCCCTGATTTTTAATCAGCATGTGATACTTCATGACAAAAGTCTCTGGTATCGGGGCCAATCCATCTCGTACTTGAATCATTATTACATACACAGACAAGGAATCACATATTCTAACGGCTGGGAATCCTCACAAGCATGAAAAAAATTCTATTGTCGATGAACTAAGTTTGAATAAATTCATTGATTCTGCAAGCTGAACAAAACATCTACGTTTCTTCACAACTCTCGAGTTGTGTATTCTCCTATGTAACGTGTGCTGATGATAACTCAATTTCTTCCAAATTTCTTCCTTCAAGGTAGTGTTTGATGCCAACTCTTCTTCCCCTTTGCAACGGCAACAGAAGAATGCTGCTAGTACTCTCCGGCAATCGAAACTAGAAGAATGTTGTTGACGGCCGACAAGCGCATGGGATCGCAGCAGTTTTCGAGGGTAGAGTATTCGACCCAATTTGTTGGTTTACCAGACAAGAGGTGAGAGGATACTCTCAAGTATTAGCAGCTGAATATGTCAGATTCAACCACACCTGAAAGATTAGTATCTGCAAGCAAAGTATCAACAACAAAGTAGTATGATAACAACGGTGTCAGAAACGATATGTTGACGGCAGACTATTCCTAACGATTGTATCAATGGCGCCAAGGTGCCTCGTTGACGGAAGTTGTCAGTTCCCGTGAACGACAAGTGAACCAAAATTGTAGCAGGTAGCAGCAGTGTAACGAGCAATAGCAGCGGCAAGGAAAAGCAGTAGTGACAGCAGTAGAAAGTAGCAACAGTAGCAAGCGGCAGTAGTAGCAACAGTAGCAGCAGAGCAAGACAAGTAACAGCAGTAGCAACAGTAGTAACAGCAGGAGAGCAAGACAAGTAACAGCAGCAGCAACAGTAGTAACAGCAGCAGAGCAAGACAAATAACAGCAGCAGCAACAGTAGTAACAACAACAGTAGGACAGACTCGTATGCAATGGGTCGGTGATTTGTTTGGATGATATTCATCATGAACAGTTATAACACGGAGAGATATGTGGCTAGATCCCGTTCATCAATGTGATGTAGGCATGCATTCCGTGTGTCGTCATACGTGCTTAGGGAAAAGAACTTGCATGACATCTATTGTCCATCCCTCCCGTGGCAGCGGGGTCCAAAAGGAAACTACGGGATATTAAGGTTCTCCTTTTAATAAAGAACCGGACCAACGCATTAGCACTTGGTGAACACATGAACTCCTCAAACTATGGTCATCACCGGGAGTGACTCCGGTTATTGTCACTCCGGGGTTGCCGGATCATAACACATAGTAGCTAACTACAACTTGCAAGATCGGATCTAAAACACACATATATTGGTGACAACATAATAACTTCAGATCTGAATTCATGGCACTCGGGCCCTAGTGACAAGCATTAAGCATGGCAAAGTAGTAGCAACATCAATCTCAGAACATAGTGGATACTAGGGATCAATCCCCATCAAAACTAACTCGATTACATGATAGATCTCATCCTACTCATCACCGCCCAGCGAGCCTACGAATAGATTACTCACGAACGACAAAGAGCTTCATGGAATTGGAGAGGGAAGAAGGTTGATGATGATGATGGCGATGATTTCCCCTCTCCGGAGCCCAAGACGGACTCCAGATCTGCCCTCCAGATGAAGAACAGGTGGTGGCGGCACCTCCGTATCGTAAACGCAGCGAAAACTTCTCTTTTTATTTTTTCTGGGATGAAAGGGATCTTATAGAGCTGGAATTGGGGGCGGCAGATCCGTGTGGGTCCCACAAGCCTGCCCACCGCCACCAGGGGTGGTGGTGGCGGAGCCAGGGCTTGTGGCCCACTGGCCCACCCCCCGAGGTGGAACTTGGCGCAGATATTTTTCTTATTTTCCAAAACTGCTCCCCATAAATTTTCAGGACGTTTGGAGAACTTTGATTTCTGCACAAAAATAACACCAAGGTAATTCTGCTGAAAATAGCGTCAGTCCAGGTTAGTTCCATTCAAATCATGCAAATTAGAGTCCAAAACAAGGGCAAAAGAGTTTGGAAAAGTAGATACGATGGAGACGTATCAACTCCCCCAAGCTTAAAACCTTGCTTGTCCTCAAGCAACTCAATTGACAAACTGAGAGAGAAAGAAAAACTTTGACAAACTCTGTTTGATCTTGTTGTTGCAACTATGTTTAACTCATAACTAGAATTTCAGCAAGATCACAAGTTAACCACATAAGCAAACGACACAAAGGTCTCACGGTAAACTAATATCAATGGCATAATCAACTAACGAGCAAATAATAATGAGTTTCAAATACCAACACTTCAATCCAAACAAGCATGAAGCAATATGAATAGATGGTATCTCGCTAGCTCTTTCTGAGACCGCAAAACATAAATGCAGAGCACTTTCAAAGATCAAGGGCTGACTAAACATTGTAATTCATAGCAACGAAGATCCAGTCATAGTCATACTCAATATCAATCAAAAGCAAAGCATAAAAATGACAGAGGTGCTCTCTAATTGGTGCTTATATAAGAGGAGGGTGACTCGACAGGAATATAAATAGACAGGCCCTTCGCAGAGGGAAGCATTGATTTGCAGAGGTGCCAGAGCTCAAGCTTTGAAAACAGAGATAATAATTTTGGGTGGCATGCTTTCATTGTCAACGCAATGCCCAAGAGTTCTCAATATCTTCCATGCTACTCATGCTATAGGCGGTTCCCAAACAGAAAAATAAAGCTTTAACTCCCCCATTACCAATCAATCACACTCCACGGCTAGCCGAATCCTCGGGTACCGTCCATACTAACATCAATCCGGGGGGAGTCTTGTTTTACAGTTATATTTTCGATTTAAGTGTGGAACTGGGCATTCCAATTACCGGCCCCTTTCTCGTGAATGACTGTGAATAAACACATGTCGTGGATAACACTCCTAGCATGGAAGATACCAATAGCCCTCTGTCACCACATGAGCGGTTCGGGCATGCAAAACAGATTATTTCTTGAAGGTTTAGAGAATGGCACAAGTAAATTTACTTGGAACGACAGGTAGATACCGCAAATAGTAGGTATGGTGGACTCTCATGGAAAAACTTTTGGGTTTATGGAAGTGGATGCACAAGCAGTATTCCGCTTAGTACAAGTGAAGGCTAGCAAAAGACTGGGAAGCGACCAACTGGAGAGCGACAAGAGTCATCAAGATGCAGTGAGTTTGACTAACATTAAATGCAAGCATGAACTGGATATAAATCACCATGAACACGAACATCATAGAGGCTATGTTGATTTTGTTTCAACTACATGCATGAACATGCGCCAAGTCAAGCCACTTGAAACATTCAAAGGAGAATACCATCCTATCATACTACATCATAGTCATCTCAAAATCTATGTTGGCATTCAAGACAAACCATTATAAGCTCTCAGCTAAATAAGCATGGCATCCGAAAATATGATCTCTAAGTTGTCATTGCAAACATGGTTCTCTCACAACAAAGCTAAATCTGGGTCGACAAGCTAGTCATATTTACAAAAACAAAATAGATAGAGTTCATAACAGCTTTTCAGTCTCAGTCACTTCATCATATATCATCATTGTTGCCTTTCATTTGAACGATCGAACGATGTGAACAATAATAAGCACATTGGACTAAGCTAAATCTGCAGGAAAACACAAAGGAGAAGACAAAATAATATGGCTCTTTTGAAAGCAAAATAGGTAAGCATGCAAGAACCAATAAACATTGTAACCAATATCTTCTACCTTGACACAAAGAAAAAGAAAACTATTTACACGGGAAAGCTCCCAACAAGCAAAAGAAGAAATCAAAATCTTTTTGGGTTTTCTCAAAAGGACACAAAACAAGAAAACAAGAAAACTAAAATAAACTAGCATGGATAATACAGTGGCAAAGTGTGAACACCGGCTAACAAAGTGAAAGCATAAGCATGAATGTAAAGTCGGTGAGAACACGTACTCCCCCAAGCTTAGGCTTTTGGCCTAGCTTGGTCTACTCCCATGGATGATCTTGGCGAAACCCAAAGTCATAATGGGTGTTATACAGGAGTGCTGCAGCCACGGCCTGAATAGCTACCTCACGAAGTCGAGCAGCCGTCGCCTCCCTCTCATACTCCTCTGCCTCTCCTATGGTTATGTAGTATCTTCGTTTAACCTGAAAGTCAAAGAAAGCAGGAGCAGGAAGGGTAATATGGAAAACACGCTACCAGTTAAATATCAAGCGGTATAGGAGGGATCCATGATCTCTCTCAAGGAACTGGTAGCGTGTTAGAGCGACACGATCAAGGTAGGCTGTATGGAGAGGAGGGTCTTCTGGACGGATGGATACCCCAAGAAAATTTGCTTAGCGTGTAGCATAAACTCCACGAAAGAAATCGCCCTCACTGGCATTTTTATTCAGCCTCCTTGTTATTATAGCTCCCATATTGAAGCTCCTGTCACCTGTTACTGCGCTCTTAAGGATACTAAGGTCGGAAGCGCATAGGTGACAATATGCACCCTTGATGTTAATGCACCTACCCATGAAGAGGGCAAGGTAGTGCAAGGCAGGGAAATGTATGCTTCCTATGGTGGCTTGCGTGATATCTCTGGTTTCTCCAACAGTTATATTGGAGACAAAGTCTCTGACCGAAGACTTAGGAGGATCATTAACACTACCCCCATCGGGTATCTTGCAAATTGTATTGAAATCCTCCAGATCCACGGTATATGATTTATCGTACAGATCAAACAGTGTGGATGAGTCACGGCCAACTGAGAATTTAAATCTATGCACGAAAGAGGTAGTGAGCATAGCATACTGTTCACATTTATGTGAGAGGAATTCCTCTAACCCGGCATTGCAGACAAGTGTATCAAACACATCCTTGAAACCTGCTTCGATCATGAACTCATCGGAAGGCCATTCACATGGTTGTACCGGTGCGTCCCTTAGTTGAAAAGGTCCGGGCTCCCAAAAAGAGAGACGAGGACCCTTCTTACTTGAGGAACCACAATGAAACTTCCTCCTGAACATAATTTCCTTTAGCTTTAATTTTTGAAGTTCAAGAGAAAAGTGAATAAAGACCCACCACACCTTGTAGCAACTACTCCTACTAGTGCCTAGAGACCGTATCACGCGCTAAAACTACTTGGGACCAGCTAAAATCAACATTTCTAGCTCAAGAACAGGGTCACCAAGGTAACAAGAATACGCAAAGGATAAAGCACTAGAGCAAAAACTAATTGGACCAATGGAGGAGTCACTTATCAAGGAGTAATTTCCCCAAAACGGTTCGGAGAATGGTCCTTTGAGCAAGGAGATCGAAAATCACAGCCAAATTAGCAAGAACACGGGTTTGACCTGCGAAACAATTTTTAATGGAGGTGGAAGAAGAGGCTGAGAGCTGGAATGAGTGGAGGGGGTGCCTGTTGGCCCCACAAGCTTGCACCCCGCCACCAGGGGGGTAGGTGGCGGTGGAAGGGCTTGTGGCCCACTGGTCTGGCCCCCAGGCCATCTCTCAGGCCCAGAAATTTTCAAAAATTCCAGAAAAAATCATACTAAATTTTCAGGACCATCGAAGAACTTTTATTTTCAAGGTATTTTTCTCGAGGACGCTAAAGCAGAAAACAGGAAAAGCTAAACTAATTCTATCATTTTTCTTCTAATCAAAAGAAAATGAAAGCTCAAAACAGAGGTATGTGACTCTTTGATTCATCTGTTTCAGGGTCATCGAAAGAAATCCGTCAATGGGATTGATCAAGTCCTTATGACAAAACTTTCTCGAATCGCAAGAGAGAACGGAGAATTTTCTACTAGCCACTAAGTCACCTCAATGGGGATATGTATCTCCCCAACAAGCAAATCATACTTCATCTTGACACGAGAAATAGGGCATTCAAAGCTCCCAATGAGAATCGATGAAGTCTTTTCGATAGCATTGATGCAATGTACTTGATATCATTTCTTCGAAAAGTGCACGGTGTGCTCATTACCGTTGACGTGGAAAGTGATATTGCCTTTTTTGCAATCTATAACAGCCCCTACAGTGTTTAAAAAGGGTCTTCTGAGATGACAGCCATGGCATCGTCCTCGGGAATATCCAAGATAACAAAGTCTGTTAAGATAGCGGTGTTAGCAGCCACAACAGGCACATCCTCGCAAATGCCGATAGGGAAAGCAGTTGATTTGTCGGCCATCTGCAGAGAAATTTCAGTGGGTGTCAACTTATCCAATTCAAGTCTACGATAAAGAGAGAGTGACATAACACTAACACCGGATCCAAGGTCACATAAGGAAGTTCTTACGTAGTTTCCTTTAATAGAGCAAGGTATAGTGGGCACTCCGGGATCACCAAGTTTCTTAGGAGTTCCACCTTTAAAAGTGTAATTGGCAAGCATGGTGGAGATCTCAAGATCTGGTACCTTCCGTTTATTAGTCACGATATCTTTCATGTACTTGGCATATGGAGACATCTTGAGCATACCAGTTAACCGCATCTGCAAAAAGATATGCCTTATCATCTCAACGAAACGCTCAAAATCCTCATCATCCTTTTTCTTGGATGGCTTAGGAGGGAAGGGCATAGGTCTCCGAACCCATGGCTCCCTTTCTTTACCATGCTTCCTAGCAGCGAAGTCATTCTTATCGTATTTCTTAGGTTGTGGGTTATCAGGATTAACCGAAGGTTCAATCTCCACATCCTCATTATTGCTAGGTTGAGCATTATTATGAACATCACTGTCCATATTGTCACCAGGTTCATGTTCATCACTAGATTGTGTTTCTGCATCAGACGCAGAAATATCATTAGGTTCTTCACGTATGACAATATTTGGTGAACTGGCGTGCAGGTTTCTATCATCCTTCTTCTTCTCCTTAGGATGACTCGGTGTATCAGCATTGATTCCTTGAGAATCTTGATCAATTCTCTTAGGGTGACCTTCAGGATACAAAGGTTCCTGAGTCATTTTGCCTCCTCTAGTAATGACTCTGACAGAGTTGTCATTTAATTCATTGAGCAGTTCATTCTGAGCTTTAAGTACTTGTTCTACCTGAGTAGTAATCATAGAGGCATGTTTACTCACAAGCTTCGGATCGTTGACATTTCTGTCTACACAAGCACTTAAATGGCTAAGCATACGAGTACTTTGTTCCAAATGTCTGCTAACATAATCATTGAAACTCTGTTGTTTGGCAACAAAGTTGTCAAATTCATCAAAGCATAGGCTAGCAGGTTTATCAAAAGGAATATCACTCTCATCAAACCTACGCAGAGAATTCACTTCTACTACCTGTATCGGGTTATCGAGACCATGGATCTCTTCGATAGGTGGTAGATTTTTTGACATCTTTAGATCTAATGCCTTTCTCTTGCATAGATTTCTTGGCTTCTTGCATATCTTCAGGACTGAGGAATAGAATACCTATTTTCTTCAGAGTTGGCTTAGGAGGTGGTTCGGGAATAGTCCAAGCATTATCGTTGATCAAGATGTTATTCAGTAGAGTCTCGGCTTGTTTTACAGTTCGTTCCCTAAAAACACAACCGGCACAACTATCTAGGTAGTCTCTAGAGGCATCGGTAAGTCCGCTATAGAGGATATCAAGTATCTCGTTCTTCTTAAGAGGGTGATCAGGCAAAGCATTTTGTAGCTGGACGAGCCTCCCCCAAGCTTGTGGAAGACTCTCTTCTTGGAGTTGAGCAAAGTTGTATATTTCCTGCAAGGCAGCTTGCTTCTTATGGGCAGGGAAATATTTCTCACAGAAGTAATAGACCATCTCCTGGGGACTACGCACACATCCAAGAGCAAGAGAGGTGAACCAGGCTTTAGCGTCATCCTTTAGAGAGAAAGGAAACAACTTAAGGATATAGTAGTGGCGGATCTTCTCCTTATTAGTGAAAAGGTTGGCTAATTCATGCAGTTTGGCAAGATGGGCTATGACCGTCTCAGACTCATAACCGTGAAAAGGATCATATTCGACTAGAGAGATTATCTCAGGATCGACAGAAAATTCATAATCCTTATCGGTGACAAAGATAGGCGAAGTGGCAAACTTCGGGTCATTTTTCATCCTAGCTTCCCGAGATTTTTCCTTCCACTTGAGAAGTAATTTCTCAGCGTCATAGGCATCCTTACACGCAAGAAAATCCTCAGCTATCTCTCCCTTCATAACGTAACCCTCGGGTATATCAGGCAATTCATATCTAGGAGAGCTAGATCTAACAGGAGCAAAAGCAGGTTCTATCTCAATAGTATCGGCAGTTTCAGAAGCATCACGAGCATTGGCAGTAACTCTAGCAATATGAGCAATAAGGAACACCCCTAGTGGAACATCAGGCAAAATAGCATCTCTAGCAGTATCAAGCAAAGCATCATCAGGCATAGCATCTCTAGCAGTATCAGGCATAGTATCATCAGGCATAGTATCAAGCATAGCATCTCTAGCAGTAGCATCTTAAGCATCATCAAGCACATGCGACATATCAAGATTTCTAGCAGGAGGTGATGTCGCAAACTTACTCATAACTGAATGTGAATCAAGTGTAGAGCTAGATGCCAATTCCTTACCTCCCCTCGTAGTTGAGGGCAAGACTTTGGTCTTCGAATCCTTCAGATTCTTCATAGTGATCAGCAGATATAAATCCCAAGTGACTCAGAGAATATAGCAATACCTCCCTGGCAATGGCGCCAGAAAAATGCTTGATGCCAACTGTTCTTCACCTTTGCAACGGCACCAGAAGAATGTTGCTAGCACTCTCCGGCAATCGAAACTAGAAGAATGTTGTTGACGACCCACAAGCGCATGGGATCGCAGCAGTTTTCGAGGGTAGAGTATTCGACCCAATTTGTTGGTTTACCAGACAGGAGGTGAGAGGATACTCTCAAGTATTAGCAGCTGAATATGTCAGATTCAACCACACCTGAAAGATTAGGATCTGCAAGCAAAGTATCAGTAGCAAAGTAGTATGATAACAACGGTGTCAGAAACGATCTCTTGACGGTAGACTATTCCTAACGATTGTATCAATGGCGCCAAGTTGCCTCGCTGACGGAAGTTGTCAGTTCCCATCAACGACAAGCGAACCAAAATTGTAGCAGGTAGCAGCAGTGTAACGAGCAATAGCAGCGGCAAGGAAAAGCAGTAGTGACAGCAGTAGAAAGTAGCAACAGTAGCAAGCGAAAGTAGTAGCAACAGTAGCAGCAGAGCAAGACAAGTAACAGCAGTAGCAACAGTAGTAACAACAGCACAGCAAGACAAGTAACAACAACAACAATAGTAGTAACAGCAGTAGAGCAAGACAAATAACAGCAGCAGCAATAGTAGTAACAACAGCAGTAGGACAAATTCGTAGGCAATGGGTCGGTGATTTGTTTGGATGATATTCATCATGCAACAATTATAACACGGAGAGATATGTGGCTAGCTCCCGTTCGTCAATGTGATGTAGGCATGCATTCCGTGTGTCGTCATACGTGCTTAGGGAAAAGAACTTTCATGACATCTATTGTCCATCCCTCCCGTGGTAGCGGGGTCCAAAAGGAAACTACGGGATATTAAGAGTCCTTTTAATAAAGAACCGGACCAACGCATTAGCACTTGGTGAACACATGAACTCCTCAAACTATGGTCATCATCGGGAGTGGTTCCAGTTATTGTCACTCCGGGGTTGCCGGATCATAACACATAGTAGGTAACTACAACTTGCAAGATCGGATCTTAAACACACATATATTGGTGACAACATAATAATTTCAGATCTGAAATCATGGCACTCGGGCCCTAGTGACAAGCATTAAGCATGGCAAAGTAGTAGCAACATCAATCTCAGAACATAGTGGATACTAGGGATCAATCCCCATCAAAACTAACTCGATTACATGATAGATCTCATCCTACTCATCACCGCCCAGCGAGCCTACGAATAGATTACTCACGAACGACGAAGAGATTCATGGAATTGGAGAGGGAAGAAGGTTGATGATGACGATGGCGACGATTTCCCCTCTCCGGAGCCCAAGACGGACTCGAGATCTGCCCTCCAGATGAAGAACAGGTGGTGGTGGCGCCTCCGTATCCTAAACGCAGCGAAAACTTCTCTTTTTATTTTTTTTGGGATGAAAGGGATCTTATAGAGCTGGAATTGGGGCGGCAGAGCCGTGTGGACCCCACAAGCCTGCCCGCCGCCACCAGGGGGGTGGTGGCGGAGCCAGGGCTTGTGGCCCACTGGCCCACCCCCTGAGGTGGAACTTGGCGCACATATTTTTCTTATATTCCAAAACTCCTCCCCGTAAATTTTCAGGACATTTGGAGAACTTTGATTTCTGCACAAAAGTAACACCAAGGCAATTCTGCTGAAAACAGCGTCAGTCCAGGTTAGTTCCATTCAAATCATGCAAATTAGAGTCCAAAACAAGGGCAAAAGAGTTTGGAAAAGTAGATACGATGGAGACGTATCAGTGTTTGATTCTTATTAATTCCTCGGGGTCTTCGGGTTGTAGGACCACTTCAACACTTGTACAACTTTAACACATCCTTCGAGTTACCATTGTGCCATATTCCTCATTAAATCCATTAGTACTTCATTCCTTTATACTCTTGGGGTAGCCATCACTCAAACTTATTTTTTTCCAAACTCCACTCTATGGAATACATCTTCCTTTCCATGGGCCTAGTGCTCACACAGGGAAATATCACCACAAAATGAATAAACTCATCCATAGACCATATTTCTCATATCCTCGAAAATGGTCCAAATCTTTGTGTATAGAGTAACAACTCATACACTTCAACATATGAAATCATGACACATTCTTTTATTGATTCATGAATTCATTACATTATATGATACTTTCATTACATAACTCAACTCCACATCCTCATGAATATAAAAGTGTTCCTACTATAATTTTTACATTCCTTATTAGAGTGCAAAGTCGGAAGTACTCCGCTCAAGGTTTCTTCTGATCTGAACACTCCCTAGCACCATGTACTACTTCCTTGCAACATAAACATACAACCTTAGTTAAGTCTCAGGGCTTTTTGGTGATTGTGTTTTCTCCTTGGTTTCTTGGCTGCTTTCCTGGGCACATATTGGCATCGTGACTTAAGGTCTTGCATATAAAACAAGGGATATAACTCAGTTCCTTATGTGCAGGGTTTTGGCTCTTCCCGGTGTACTTTCTCTTCTTCTTCCTCGACTTCTTCGTATTGATTATAGATCCCACTTCCGGTGGGCCATACTCAAACTCCACTTTCTGCAATTCTTCTAGATACTCATTCAGACAATTATGGAGATATGTCCTTCTTCTCCACATGAGTAGCATGACTTGGTGTACTCCCCCGTTGAGGTATCTCCAAGTGGGTGTGTTATATCTTCCTTCATAATTGGTACCTAGATACCTTTACTAAGAGCTTTCTTCATACTTTCTTTCTCTTGCTTTATAGTTTGTTGCGTGAGGGAAAAAATGTAGCACATAGCAGGATAGTGTGTGGTTCCTTCACATAAGAAAAAAGTAACTTGCCTAGTTGGTCATTCTACAGCCGGGTGATTTCCTTCATAATGAGGGCATCCGTCCTTGTGTTCTTCATGGGTGTGTCTTATTTCTCCATTGATCTTGCATGCACAAAGCTTCTTCATTTTACAATCACACGGTTACTAGACGAGACAAGACGTGAATAGAATCGTCTTGAATTCTTCCCAAGCATTTGCTGCATTCCATCCGTGTATAGCTTGATGCATCTTTCGCCATGTTGCAGCATCTTGTGCAATGTGTCACACGGTCTATGGAACCATATACTCTCCTTCAATACGGTACTCCTTCATGTGATCTACCATTTTTGGTACCCACTGTTCTACCTCCAGATGAGTCGTTGGTCCAAATAATGCAAGTCCATCTTCATTCCTGATCTACTGGGTACAAAGGTTTTGGGGTGAGATAAGAGAGATATATAAAGATACACACAATAGAACAATATAGTTTTAAAATATGTTTTATTTGTGGCTGTCGGAAAACACACACAAATGACAGCTCACAAATCATTGTCTCTACCATGAGTATATAACAGGGGTTTGGTCCTCTAAAGGTCATATAAATATTGGGATGCTTCCGGGTATTAAAATACTTTGGGTCTTCAAAGTCTTAAACTTGTGTAGCTTCAATTCTTCTAATGCATGGTGAAATCCTCTTTACTCTCAAGTGCCCATCAGTTGTTTCGATATCTTGTCCATCTCGAAGTGGCCTGAGTTGATCCTTCGTGTGGTCAATGGGGAAAGGGTATGTCTAATTATTTGAGGTGAGAGAGAAAATTTGATAAAGCTGAGATAAGATGAGAAGTAAAAGATATTTTTGAAAATAAAGTTTTAGAGATATCCTGCCCTAGGGCTTTCTAGTTTGTAGAGTCACGTCCTATAGTCAACATGTGCTCTCATACCATCTCTATAGCGACCCGGCCTAAATGGATTGGTGCCTCTATGCTTTCTGTGCCATCCCTGGATCAGTATGCTGGCACACACAGTACTACGATAAAATACCATAACATCACATGTAAAATAAATACCATTGATCCAGAGTGTACCTTATTTATACAGCAGAAAAAAATCAATAGGGGTGTGGAGTCCAATCAATGCTAACGACAAGTTGAGTGTAGATCGTAACCCTATACCATTCTCTTACTCGTCACACAAACATGTGCAATATAAGACGTTGCAGCCGTGTAGGTTAGTAAATTTAATGTACTCGCAAGATCACAATAAAAAACAAATGATAACACTATTCTATATGCAACGCGGCTTTGTAGCTGTGTGTGAGTTTTTGCATAAAAGCTGGTTTATTTTCTTTTCTCCTACAACAAATGAATGTAAGGAGTTTTCACTATAGAGTTATCTACCATGACATGATTCCACCAACCGATGTCTCATAGCCCACAAGTATCATAAGTTTCCCACAATTAGACATCAGTCCGCTGTTGAGAGTTCAGAGGTAGATCCAAGCCGAGAGGCTCAAATTGTTCATAGCCAGGACACGTCTAATCAATTAGATTTTAACTCTACAGAGTGTTGTGCACTTTACCCACAAGAATCCTTCCCTCCTTGTAAGTCCTCGCACTTCGTGGTGTTTGAGAACAAGACGAATGAAAAGTGGTCTTTCAAAGAGTTCCCCTAACCACTGTTTGGTGCCCATCCGATCCTACCGTTAACTAAATCTGCCAGCATCGTCCCAACCAGAGTCACAACTAAGGCCAACCAAGAGAGAGCCCATATTGACTTGTGGATGCACATGAAAGCTTCCGAGCATGAATTAATCTTCCGTTTCTTTGACTCTGGGTTAAGCTTTTCGCAAGATGTCATGGCGCTTCTCCATGCATCCCGGGCATCCACTGGTTCCTCGAGGGTGCCCATCAAAACCATCCTTCACCCAGTAGTGTGTATTGAATTCTTGTCTCGGGTCTCGAAGTCTTGAGGTCTTGAAGATGCAGACCTTGAAGTTTTCATCTTGATTGATCGTAGAGTCCTCCTTCTCACACCACACACAAGCACTCACACCAATCACCATCTATAGTAGCGTAGCTTAACATAAGCAACGTTCTCGGGGTTCTCTAACAATGCATTGGGTTCCTACCTCATGTTTCTACCCAACTACAAAATTCAATATAACTACTGTAGGGAATGATGAAAAAGGTGATACTAAATGCAATAAAAACATATACAAGAAAAATATGGTCAAATCAAACTTGCCTGGTAAAGTTGACGAAGAGAAATATCGCTCACACATAACTTGATAGAACTATTCGTCACTCTGCGATGAAAATCTATATAGTCAAACATTGCATTCACATAAGCAAGCATTCTAGCAATCAACATAACAACCAATAAATAAAATTAATAAATAAAAAAATAATGAAATCAAAGTCAACCAATCAAATTCAAATAAAACTTCAAAATAAAACCATAAAGAAAACTACAGGGTTTTAACTACAAGCAATGAAATAGTTTTGTCCTAAGTAAGAACTTAACAGAAAAATAAAACAGTAAAATAATAAATTAATAGAATAGAAAATATCAAAAACTAAGTAAACATAAATTATTTTACTTAATGTTTAAGTACCAAAAATAGTTAATTGAGAAGCTTATATAAAACTCTAGTTATGACCTAAGCAAGTTTTGCTACAAAACTAGACAAACAAAATATAAAATATACATTAACTAAAAAATAAAAATGGATACTGTTCACTTAGAGAAACAACAAATAGTTTGTCAAAATCTGAAAAATAAATAATTTTAAACTATTAAAAACAAAAAGGAAAATACTAAAACAAAACGATAAGTAAAACAATACTACTCAATAAAAAATTCTACAAGTGACTAGGATAAAAAAGAATCAAATCGAAATCTATTTATAAACCCAAGTTATTAAAACATTAGTTGTTTTAGAAAATATTTCCAAAATCAGTTTTTAAAATATCAAACATGAAAACTTTTGGGTCCAACAGAAACTACGTGTTTTGAAACCATAACAGTTGGAATCACTCAATTTGGATAAGTTGGCTAGTAGATATGAATTTTCTAAGATTGCCCTTTTTTTGAAAACTGAATTACAAAATTTACTAGAGGTTGTCCTAGGCACACTTGTCATGTTTTCGCTGGGTGAAAATGTGTTTGCTCGGATTTTAATAAAAGATGGCCGATACTTAGGAGTTCTGGCTGCAGTTTGACTAAAACAATGGTTTTTCATATCTATAAAGAACTAGTCGTTTAACCAACATAAAAGAAACTGATCTAGAAAAATAAAACCAAGAAGGAGAACGAGGGAAGAATAGAGAGGCATGCGTGCTCACTGGGAGGAAGCGGCACCAGTGTGGAGTGGGCTCAAGGTAGAGAGGTGCAGAACTGGTGTCGGAAGGGCACGAGAGGAGGTCCTCCATCAGTCATGTGGGCTCGAGTTGGAGGAGGAGGCATGGGGTGGAGAGGGCACATGGAAGCTCCGATGCTCCAGGATGGCACTTGGTTGAAGATCGCGATGCTCCGGTGATCTACAAACCAAAACAAGTTTTCAAACGAATTCACCAGTTCAAGGGCCGAAGCGTGGCAGAAGGACAGGTCGAATGGAGGCTCATCACAAAAGGAACCAACTTTGGAGATTTGGTGTGATCGATGATGGAAATGATGACTGAGAGCACGGTATGAAGGGGATTCGTGAGATTTTTCAAGGGTAATCTGTCGAGGGGGGGGTGCTCTATTTATAGGACATGTTTTTAGAAGGAAAGAATCAACGGAAAAACAAATCCCGGAGAGGAGGGATTCGGTCCATGAACTGGAAGGAAAGAACAAAGAAGAAATGGAAAGAAAAAAAAGGAAAGAGGGAGGTGGGTTGCACCGTGGGAAAAGAGAGAGGGGAGGGGAGCTTCTAGGCCATGGGGTGGCCCGTCGGGGTAGGCTCGCTTGAGGCTTTTTGTTTTTAAATGGAGAAAACAAACACATATAAACAAAAGGGAAAAATAGAAAATAATATAGGCATATTATATATAATAATTTTCAGCAGAATTTTTCCTAAACCAGGAACATATTTTCACGGCCAAATAAAATTATTTTTAAATATTATTTTTGCAATAACTCAAAAATTAAAAGGAATTTGGATTTCAAATAAACTGTAAATAGTTTCTGTTTTCAAATTTGAACAAATAATTGTCTCTGATTTTGGAGTGTCATTTTTCTCTTCTCATTTTATTTGTTTATGAGAGAGTTTTTAAAAGGATTCAAAATCAAAATTGAATAGGGATTCAAATGGAAAATTTTAGGGAAGTCCTTTTATTCCCTCTCAATAAATTTTTAGTAAGTTTCAAATTCCACTCAATTTGAAAGAACAATCACACAAACAATCAATTAGGATAACATTCCAAAATTTATAATTTTGATATGTTATAGGTTCGGCTGCCGCCTTCAAGGGCACCACTAGTGGAGTCACGACATCTCACACTGTGTGAGGGCGTGAGGATAATATGGAAGCCGTAGTGGCTTCTTTGGGAGCATAGTGCCTCCACTCTGCTCCAACGGAGACGTACTTCACCTGAAAGGGAAGGAACTTTAGTAACACATCCTCGTCTCCATAGAATCCACTTGTGGTTATTTATTAACTTTACTTTCTGCAAGCTTTAGTTGTGTTGTATCCTTTGCTTCCTTGTACTGTTGTTGTTGCAGGCATCATATAGTTTGTTCACCTAGTTGCATATCTAGACAACCTACTTGTTTGTTAAACCTAATTAGTTAAGAAAAGCTAAAAATTGGAAGCTGTCTATTCACCCCCCTTTAGTCAACCATATGATCCTTTCAATTGGTATAAGAGCTATGTCTCTTTTAAAGGATTAAACGCCAAAAAGTATGTTTGATGAAGTGAGGGATAGAGGGGAGAACTCTGCGGTCGTGGCCGTGATCGTAGTCACCCGTGATGATTTGAATGAGGCCATCGCCTCTATCAAATTATCCATGATGGATGAGGTCAAGGACACGCTAAATAATTTCCTTGAGAATCTTAAAATCCCCACCAATCCAAAGGATTTGGTTAATCCATTCCATACAAAGACGGATGCCGATTCCGTTAAGGAAACGGCTAGTACCGAGCTACCCAAATCCTCTCATGGACTAAATGGTTGGGTACCCATGACGTGGTTGCTCCTCCACCAACCTATGGTGGAATGGTTCCCTCACCTCATATAAATCCTAATGGCCCCCACCCAAACTTGATTTGACTAACTTTCCTAATTGGGTTTTTCGATCAAGTCTCATTTGAATCACAGCTCAACGCAACTATGGAGGGTGATTGAGCGAGGCCTTAACACTCATGATTGGAAGAAGATGACTCGAATAGAAGAAGTAGAGAACCAACTAAATGCGTCTACTTTGTGGCCGCTTAACATTACAACATATAACCATCTCATACATACACTCATTATCATGACGAAGGCTCCACATCTATACATACCTTGCAAAAACAACTTAGATGTCCTCTGGTACGTCCATTTTGCATCATGATTTATTATAGATATTTGTGTTATTCTTGTCTATTATACCTTATTATCATATAATTCTTATGCCCTTTCTCTCTGAATATGCAAGGTACATCATAAAGAGGGAAATATCTCAAAACTGGAATTTTGGACCGGGAAACCAATAAAAAGGCTGAAAAATCACCACACTCCAAATGACCTGAAACTTCACGGAGAATTTTTATGGAATATTATGAATTATTGGGGTAAAAATATACCAGAGGGGGTCCACCTGCTGGCCACAAGCTAATAGGATGCGCCCACCCCCTCGGCATGCCCTGATGCCTTGTGGGGCCCGTGCAGGTCTCTCGACCCCCCCTCTTCTCCTATATGGTGTGTTTTACCCTACACAAAAAATCAAAAGCAACCTTTTGGGACGAAGCTCCTCGAGCTCGAGGAAGAAACCTGGGCAGAGGCCCTTTTGCACTCCGACAGTTAGATTCTGCTGGGGTAATCCCTCTTCGATAGGGGGAGAACGAAGCCATCATCATCACCAACGGTTCCTCTCCTTCGTGGGAACACAAATCTTCATCAACATATTCACCAACACCATCCCATTTGTGATACATCTCCAACATATCTACTTTTCCAAACAATTTCTCTCTATTTTTGGACTCTAATTTGCATCATTTGAATGGAACTAACCCAGACTGACGATGTTTTCAACAAGACTACCTTGGTGTTATTTTTGTGCAGAAATAAAAGTTCTTCGAATTGGAAGAAACTTTTTGTGAATTATTTCTAGAATATATAATTAATTATGGAGCGAGGAACCATCGAAGTGGGTTACCTATGGGCTACAAGACAAACGCCCCCAAACCCGTGGGTGCACCCTAATGAATTATGGGGCACACGTGGCTCCTCCGATCCGAATTCCAGTCCTAGAAATTCACATCGTCGGAGAAAAAAATCCGAGAGAAAATTTCATCACGTTTTACGAGATGGAGCCGCTGCCACCACCTGTTCTTCCTCGGGAGGGTTGATCTGTAGTCCATTTGTGTCACCCCTGTTTTTGCTATCACCTGTCTGTGTTGTAAAATTCTGAGCTAGTTAAAACTTTTTCAAAACTAATGTTGTGAGTGCCATGATTGACATTGTATGCTTGTATGCTTGATCATGTGAGGTTTTAAAACCCTAAATTCCTTTTTGATATTTTACTGATTTCCAAAAACGTTGATAACCAAACCAAAACCACCTTGAGTTGCACTACATGTCCTTGATAGCAAGCAGTGCTACTACTCATATTTGGTAAACTGATTTTTACCTATTCTTATATTTCAAAACCACAAAAATAATTATTTTTGTGAGTATTTTCCTAATTAAATAACCTGTCCATTTCTAAGGTCAGAATTGGTATTCCAACACGGAAAAATACTTTTCTGCTTTCGAAAAATCTGATTAAATTTAGAGATGATCAGAAGGACATATATTTTCCATACATAAGATTTTAAACCCCATTTTCTATTATGTCTATTGATTAAAACTATAAAAGCTATTTCTGTCTGTTTTGGCATTTTGAAATATTTCCAAAGGAAATATTCTCAATAAATTCCTAGAAAATTCCAGTGATGTCCCTAAGCCATGTATGGAGTCGACATAAAGTTTCACCATGATCAAAGGTGGATAAGGACCCCAAATACCCCCAAAACCCTGTCTGTCCAGAATCAAGTTAGAGCAACTCTACATAGCAAAGTTTGTCCAATGAGGCTAAAAATTTGCAGGAGTGCCTAATACCTCAAATGAGGGTTCTACACCAAAAAAGGGATTTGTGGGACTTAGTTTGCCCACACTCCGTTTGGAAGGAACAGATCTGGTCATATTGGAGTGATTTCAAGTTTACAAAGCTAAACTTGTCCATTGGAGCTCAAATTTGGCGGAACTCCATGGTTTGTCACCAAAACAAAACCTGTTAAGTCTCAGCACCAGTGGTGGGGTGCAACCTCGTGTGAACACTGTCGAACACCTTCTGACAGATAGGAAAAAGCCACCTTAGCCAGGGCTAAACCAAACTCCTTTGCTTCAAACTCTTAGATTATGCAGCCATCACGTGTATCTAACCCCAGTCAATTGGCCCCTCACTAGTTCAAAGTGGAAATGCCAAAAACCCCAATTTAGACCTCAGTTCATGACTGACAGCACCAGTATTTCTTGCCTCCTTTGACCAGCCGAAACTCCCACTAAAACCAAACGGCTAGCCACACCCCGAGCAAGTGCCAGGACATGCTAGACATGTCCAAAGTGCCTCAGAGCGCACCAGCATGCCGTGGCATGCCAAAACTGCGCTCTCGGCGCGCTACAGGGAGTCACCGAGGTGGGGGCGACGCCCTTGGCCAGTTCCAGCCTCCCCCGAGATGTCCAACCTCCTCCCCGACAGCCCCTCTGCGTCGGGAAAGCCTCAGGGCCCCTCCTCTCTCGCGCTAGAGCTCGTGCGACGCGTGCCCGCGTGCTCCAGATTCGGCCAAGCTTGCACGACCACGAATGCACGGCTCTCCTCTCTCTCTCTCTCTCTGTAGCACACGGTTCGGGCAGTCAAATACCACGTCCTAAGACCGTGGTTTCAACCCCATCATCTCTCTGCACCCCCATGCGCGCCACGGTGAGTCACCGGCGCTCCTGAGTCTGCTCACCGTCGCGGGCCTATAAATAGCCCCCCTCGTTCTAGCACCCCTCAGATAGCTTCGCCGCAGCCACTAGCACCTCCCTAGCCACCCTAGCGAACCAGCAGAGCCCCGGTGCTCGAGATCAACCGAGGCCCCTCCGCCTCGAAGCTCCGGTCGATCTCCGGCTACACGACGGCTCCTGCACCCCTCGACCCACCAATCTGACCCCCTTGACCCCAGGAAGCTTTCCCCTAACTCGCCCAAGCTTTTCCGTGTCTCTAGCCACCCCCTCGACCACTTCCCGAAACCCCTCCGCCACGGCCTCCTCGTAGCCCGCGAACCCCTGCCTCCCCGGCATCGTTTTGACCACCAGCAGGTAGGCGACAGTCTCGCGAACCCATTCCCGTGCTCATTGGAGCTTGAGCACGTCGGCAACCACGTCGACGTCCTCCTCCTTCTCTCTGACTGGAGGTAGGAGACGACCCCGACAGGTGTGCCCCACCTGTCGGTGGCCCAGCCTCCTCCCCCGCGCTGGCGTCGGCCACTGACCGCAGGGCCCCGCGTGTCAGGTTCAAACCTGACGGCTCGCGTGCATGGGCAGGCCATCGGCTGGCCATGGCCTAGCCCATGTAACATCCCAAATTTTGCTATGTTGTAATATTTACTACATTGATAGTTTGTTTCTTTGAGTGATTGAAACTTGAGTGAAATTTATAAATTTTTAAACTTTTGAATGAGAGGGAATAAAATGACTTTGCCATTTTTCTTTTGAATTCAAATTCATCCATTTAAAATGAGTGAGAGAAGATAACATGACTTCTTCAACTATAAAGAATTTGAATGAATGTGGCATTTGAATTCTCCTTTGGTTTTTGATTTGAAAATTTTATTTTATTTTTGGCACAAGATTTCAACCACAAATTTTTTCCTCACAATATACTTGCCAAGCAAGAAAGAGAGGAGGTAACATGACACCCCCAAAAAAAAGTCAGAAGAAAAATAGTGCCAAAAATTTTAAAGACAAAATTTGGATTTTATTGGATTTAAAAAAAATAAATTTATATAAAGTTTTATTTTGTGAAAAATAAAATGTCCATGTTGTAGGAAATTCTGTTCTGAAAATTTTGATTTATAATATGCCTATATAAAATATTCTCTTAATTTCGTTTATATTTTTTTTTTGCTGTTTATTTTCAAAAATAAAAAAGACACTATTCACCAGGAAACACTGTTCATTCGGGGAAGAAAAATGGGCTGGCCGAACTTGCCTGTGGGCTGGCCGAAATTTACTTAGCCCATGGGTATTTGGTCCCTCCTTTTCTCCTCTTTTCGTCTATGTTTGGTCCCACATTGCCTACCTAATGACTTTTAAACCTTCTTTCCACCTATAAATATAGACCCATAGGAGCATCCAAAAATCATCTATTTCGGGTTAAATCAATCTTTTGGTTTGACTAGGTTTATTAAATAAAAATATTCTCTTCTCTTCAGCGGGATTTCTCGAAGTCGTCTCCTGTTTGGAATTATCTCTTCTGTGCATTCTAAATGTATTTCTCTTCATAACTTTTTATACTCCCGTAGTTTATTATTTCTAGACTAGTATTCCTACACTAGTATAGTAGAGTAATTAGATATATTAATTAGTCTTCGTATTTATACATTAGTACTAGAATTCTTTTAGACATAGCACTTTTCTTCCGTAAAACAGCTTGGCCCTGATTTTTCAAATAGCCATAACTTTTTACTCGTTTATCCGAATTAGATGAACCAATGCCTAGAGTTTCTTCTTGATCCCATCTATCCAGTGAACCTATCATATCAACTTTTTGAAATTTTGAAATTTTGAAATTTGTTCAGATTCATATGCAAACTTCTTTTGATCGTATCTTTTTATCTGTAGCTCCGTTTTAGATGAATCCAATTGCATCGGATTCGTATCAAAGTAATCTTCCTGTTTGTATCATTAGTTTTAACTTTTCAACTTATAATTTTGATCAAATCAGATTTATCTATTAGTGCCCAAAAGTGTTCAGATCGTTCTAAGCTAATCCAATGTTATATTGAAATATTTGTATCTTTCGATGCGCTATTTCAAATCTAGTAATTCCTTTTTTCTACATGTTCATATTGATCTCCTATATCCAGTAACATCATTAGTTTCGACCTTTGAACCTTAGAAATTTGAGCGATTTAAATTTGTATTCGAACATTCATTTGATCTTATCTTGCAAATCGTAACACCTTTTCAATTGATTCCTTTTACCCCTAAATACTCATGTCAGATATTTTTGTACATAACCAACGTACTTCGGTTCAACTTCTTTTGACCTTCTGAATGCAAATTCAATTCATAATTCAATTCGCTATAACTTGTGTTGTAGTTGTAGTGCTCCATTTCAAGAAATTCTTTCTACAAATAAATTCTTATGTCTTATACTATTTGTCAATGTTGTTCTCCCAATATTTTTGATCATCTCCCATAGTGTATGCAACTTAAGCTTATATAGCCATAGTTGATCATCCTTTGACTCTTTTGAGTTGACCCCTTTCACCTTTCCTTTAACAACACCATAAGGCCCTATCTTTTCTTATTAAATCTCGGTATGTTTTTATTTTGCACCAAGACATGTTTTGTTCTTATGTTCTTTTGGTTCTTCCTTTTGGCATGAATGTTTATTGAATGCTATTCGTTTACGATAGATTGCTCGAAGTGTGGCGAGTAGAATTATCAGGATTATGAGAGCGACTATCTTCATCAAGTAATACCAGGCAAGTTCACATTGATCATATTTTTACCTATGGTTTTATTGCATTAGTTTCAAACTTCTTCACCCATTGCATGCAAGTAGGTACTTGGAAACTTTGGTTACTGAGTAGTATGTTATGATAGGCACCCCTAAACCCTTGTTACTTTGGCCGGGACGTTATTTTTCTATGCTCCTAGTAGACGGGGTTTGGTTGAGTGTTTATCATGAGTGTTGTGAGAAACTTAATAATCAAGACCTGATGACTCAAAGACTTGCAAGACCTCAGAACGAAATATACCTCTGGGTGAAGGATGGTTTAGATGGGCTCCCTGGAGAAACCAGTGGACGACCCGAGATGCATGAAGAAGCGCCATGACATCTTGCGGAAAGCTTCACCCAGGCATGAAGAGATGGATGGATACTTCAAGACCCAAGGCTTACCTACACAGCCACAATTCATTATGGGCTCTGGCTTGGTTGGACAACGTGGCGACTCTGGACAGGCGGTGCTAGCAGATGTAGAAGAACGGTACGATTGGATGGGCACCGACAGGGGACCAGAGGGACCCGTTGAAAGACCATGTTTTGATCATCCGGTCTTCAAACACCCTGAAGTGCGAGGACATACTCGGAGGCGATCAAATCTTGTGGGGGAACGTGTGCAAAACACTGCAGAGTACTCAAACCTAATCGATTAGCCATGTCCACGGTCATGGACAACTTGAGCCAAAGGAACTGAAACTATCAGGAATTCTCAACACCATTGTATATAGTTGATGTGGCTAATAACGATAACTTGGGTATGAGAACTGGTTGGCGGAACCATCTCATTAACTACCAACAACGTAGTAATATTTTGCTTTTAGCCCCTCTCTTGTTGTAGGAGAAAACTTTGCTTTCCGCTAAAACTTACAGCCCCACCTGCCATAAATGCATATAGTATAGATGATATTTTTACCCCTCTCTTTTGTGACTTGCCGGCATATTCAATATGCTGACCTACACGGCTGCAACGTCTTATGTTGCAGATATTTTCTTCGACGAGTAAGAGTACGATTCAGGGTTACGGTCTGCACTCAACTTGCCGTTGGTGTTTATTGGGACTCCACTCCCTTTGACTGTTTCCGCTGAGATTTTAAGGTATATATCAGTTTTACGTTATTTTACATGTGATTGCACTTTGATATATACATTGATGTACTGTGTTTGCCAGCATACTGATCCAGGGATGGCAAAGATACACAGAGGCTTGACTCGTTTTGAGTCGGGTCGCTACAGCCCAGCTCTGGGCCGAGCCAGGCGAGGAGCTCGCCTATGTTTTTATTTGATTTTCAAACCTTGATTTCTAAGATTTTTATAAAACATTTAACCAGTGTAAAAATGTAATTCCTCCACTGTTATTCTTCTAAAAATGTGTAGTATTTAATGATATGCTTAGATGAATTTTCCTAGCAACTAATCTATTTTAAATATTAAAAAAGGCTCAAATGGAATAGTTCTGCTTCTGCTTGGTTGTTTTTAAAAATATTCCTTCAAGGAAAATTTAGGCAAGTATTTTTAAAATGATAT
This sequence comes from Hordeum vulgare subsp. vulgare, assembly GCF_904849725.1. Classification (NCBI taxonomy): domain Eukaryota; kingdom Viridiplantae; phylum Streptophyta; class Magnoliopsida; order Poales; family Poaceae; genus Hordeum; species Hordeum vulgare. Next base: position 380,250,938 of record NC_058519.1, on the reverse strand, counting down.
CTTAGATTTATCAGATATAGGGAGCATTTTTAAAATGACTTTGTGGACTATTTCTGTGTGAGCTATTTCTTATTTATTATTGTTTCGACGATGGAAAACCCGTGTGACGAGGGAATCGAAGCGGAAGACCTCGAAGACCCCGGATACTTAGCTGACCAAGGCAAGCAGCCCTTTGACCATGATTGAGCATATGTCACTTTGCATGATATAATAGCAATTATTCCCGTTGCATACGATCATAAGTACCGGTAATCATTTGATATGACTTTACCGAAGGCTCCTCCGGAGTATTTTGCATTGAGCTTGACTCTACCCCTTAGGGTCATGCTAATACCATGTTGACAAGTAAAGGTAGCAGTAGTACTATCATGAGCATGATGTTGTCACAAAGCAAGAGTTTATGAAAACCCCGTCGGGTGCCACTAATGCCCGAGGGTGATGATGAGTTGGTGGTCACTTTTGGTGAAGTGATGCACCCGGTATTTGTGTGAGTAAGGTTTCGGAAATGGGATTAGATTTATGATGTGTCCACCGTCCCAACCTTACCAGTACGACCACCTTACCCCTTATGGGACGGGGCTATGTTAATTACTCTGGTCGGTGCTAGCAAAGAGCCACATTACTAGTGGCGGGATTTATTGTAGTCACTCTCGTGATGGGATCGTGCCAGGTAGGACGACTATGCCATTTTTATGAGTTCCAGTCACACGCTGGTCCCCGCATGTTCGGTACTGTCCAGAGTTGGTGCTCCTAAGACATATGACATGTGGGCTGGGTACCAATCGAGTGGACCTCTTTGTCTAGTATCATCAGGGGAAAGGCATTGATCGGGTACTTACCTCGGGTATGTGATATACCGCGAGTCGTGGATGACACGGAAGTTTCCCGGATCTCGTGGGTTCAGCATACTACCTCTGCAGAGTGTAAACTATTCGAATAGCCGTGTCCACGGTCAAGGACAGTCGGGTAATCCTGCTTAAACTACGTCCTGATATTTCTGCATAAATCAAGTGTGCGTGGCGTGAGTATGTGTGTGTGGTGATGAGAAAAGTGTTGCTATGATAGCAATGCCATGACCAAGTTTGGTGACTTGGCATATAGGGTGAACCCGGATGGTTCAGCCCTCAACAGATATGTTGATATTTGTAACCTATTCTTCAAGAGTAATTCTTTAAATTGATGCATAAACAATGATCATTCCACCCTGATGAGTTATACTAGAAATGCATGATATTGTTATCCTTCACTTTCATTGTTCATATCATGGGCTGTTTGTGAGTACATTCAAAGTACTCATTGGCTTGCCACTGGTTATGTTATGGACCAGACATGGAAGGACCGGAGTTTGGAGATGAGTATGTCTTCGGCGACACCCCTGCGAACTAGGACGCTTCCGAGTCAGAATGCCTGTCGGTGTAGGCTTGATGGCATGGGCACCCGCTTAGCCCCTTTGTTTTTCCGCCATTAGTGTATTCGTGTGATTTGGCCTTAGGCCCTGTCTTGTGAACATGACCCTTCGGTCACGTGATGTAATAATAATCGGTACTCGGATGTAAGACTCTTTATTTAGTATCTGTGTTCGGTGAGCATTGATCTCTGGGATCACTATGCACGGCGATTCTCGACTAGTAAGTCGGGGTCCCCACAGAGCTGGTATCAGAGCCATCCTGACTATAGGAAGCCTTAGGTAGCATGGGCGATAGCCGGACAATTAGTGCACATAGATTGACCCGAGAACCGCACCCACTATATATTTCTAACCCTCTCCTCTACACTTTGTAGATGGCTGCCGTACCCGAGACGCTTCTGGAAACGGGCTTGCCTCTAGTTTTGAGTGATAGCCTCGAGAAGTGTCAAGTGCGTCGCACGCCCGTCTTTCTCTACCACGAACACTGGGTCAACGCCGACACCAAGGAGTATCACGTGGACGTGATAGTGAAGGCTAATGACTCCCCAACTAGCTGGTTCTTTGAAGGGCCACAAATGGAGGATGTGATGTTGGCCGTGGAGACTGCAGCACGAGAGGCACTCGTGCGACTCCGCGACATCCTTCCTGAGATGGTGAACGAACCCGCTACTCGTCACTTACCTTTTGTTAAGGATAAGATAGACGAAAGTTGGACACTCCACGCCTCATCTGAGGAAGGGATGCCATTAAGGTTTCAGACCTACTTCAGCCTCTCCTCAGACACCTTGATGCATCTTTTGGTCCAGGAGTCAACTAGAATTCGCCAAGAGCTCCACCAAGTTAAGGACCTACTTTGTATGGAGAAGATGAAGAACAACAAGATGAAGAAAGAAGGAGGAACTGTGATATCACCTGGCTTTGCTTTCCGAGGAGGAATACCTCCGCTTCAGGCTGTTCCTCTTCAGAGTCGACGCTTAACCGCAGAAGAGTACACCGAGCTTTTCGCTACCTCACCAACCAAGAGATGTCGAGATGGTTTACTCCCTTCCCCTACCCATTCGAGGAAGGGAATCACTAATGAAGATGAACACAGAGATGAAGACAAAGACGAAGATCCCACATAGCCGGCTTATGAGACCGCGCAGTCGATGCATAGCAGCGTAGGATGTACCGAACGTAGGAGTTCTTGTATCAGGATTTTATGACCCATATGTTGTGTGAACCTGTTGGATGCAAGTCGCATTCTGCCTTGAGCAGCTTGTGAGCGACTGCATCGCTTGCTTCAAATTAATGCAGTAGTTCTTTCAAAAACCTTCGTCATAAAACCTTGCACACTAGCACACACCAGACCCCCCTTTACTAGAATGTCATCCCTTTCGAGTGCAACCGGTTCAGCAGAATTTGACATGTCTACTCCCCTAACAGGATGGTGAATGCAACTCGCAACAGCACTTTCGGCAACCCCGGCTGTGCCTCTTCTGGACAACAGCAGGGAACCGGAGGGGAAGCTCAAGCTGGAGATCACCATGTGCAGCAAGACGATGTACCTCCACCGCCGCTTCCCCCTGAAAGCTTGATAATGGCTCAGTTCCTTCAAGCTCTTCAGGAGGAGCGTCAAGCCAACAATGCCGCTATCCGGCATCTGGCTCAAACTTCGGTGAACCACCCGCCGCAGAACGGGAATGGCAATGGTTGCTCAACTCTCTCTGAGTTTATGCGGACTACGCCGCCCATATTCACGGAGACGACTGAGCCCTTGGATGCCGATGACTGGATCCGCACTATTGAAGACCTTCTCGCGTTGGTCAAGTGCACTGACGACAACGAGAGAGTTCTCTATGCAACCCACTGTCTTGGAGGCACAGCCAGAGCCTGGTGGGATGGATTTCAGATCATGTGAGCCGGGTAAGTCATCACTTGGGCCGTGTTCAAGGATGGATTCCACGCCTCTCACATTCCTCCGGGGATGATGACCATTAAGAAGCGGTAATTCGGAGCCTTAAGGCAAGGCAGTGGATCAGTCAAGGAGTATTTGCACAAGTTCAACCTTCTATCAAGGTATGCACCTGAAGATGTCAGCACTCAGGCTGCCAAAGTGGAGCGCTTTATGGAAGGACTACAGTAGTCACTCCAATATCAACTGGTTGTTTGTGAATGTCGGACCTTGAGTGACCTGGTTAATAAGCCTCTTATGTTGGAAGACAAGCGTCGTGCAATGGACGACACCTATAAGCGCAAGCTGATAAGTAGTGGAGGACCGATCAACTCAAAACCACGACCATGACAGTCAGCCCCAGCAAGACCCAACTATCAGCAGCAACAGTACAAGCATCCAACATTTCGACAGAATTACCAACCTCAGCAAGTCAACGTCAAGCCAGCAAGCACTCCGCCAAACTATGGTGGGGGCAAGACCAACCTTCCAGCGCAAGTTACCTGTTTCAGGTGTGGACAACCAGGGCACTATTCCTGGCAGTGCCCTAATAAGAAACCCGATGTTCCGCGCCCCAATGCGCCAAATCCAGGCCAATGAGCACCAGGTAGGAACCAGGCTCCCCGCAATCAGTAGTATCACAACAAGGGGCAGATTAATCATATTTCCGCGGAAGAGGCACAGGAAGACCCGGACTGCATTTTGGGTACGTTCCTCGTCAACTCTACCCCAACAACCGTATTGTTTGATTGTGGTGCTTCGCATTCCTTTGTTACTCCAAAGTTTGTGGAAAAGTGTGGTCTAGAACCTACCTTGCTTCATGGGCATATGGCAATTCAAATCCTGGGAGCAGTTTTGAGGACCAACCTAGGGTGTAGAAAGGTTGGGATAGTTATCAATGGGACGAGCTTCTCAGCGGATCTCATTGTGCTTAAGTCGCAAGGCCTAGAAGTAATCCTCGGTATGGACTAGTTGGCCAAGCATCAGAGTATCTTGGACTGTGCTAACACGGCCATTACCATGACAAGTGACCAAGGGGTCAAAGTCAAGTATGTCTCTGAGCCACTACCCACTCGAGTGCCATGAGTTAGCAACCTATCAGAGGAAGGACTCGACCGAGTGCCAATAGTCTGTGAGTACCCAGATGTCTTTCCTCATGAGCTACCAGGGATGCCTCCTGACCGAGGCATCGAGTTCATCATCGAACTCATGCCTGGATCAAGGCCTATCTATAAGAAGTCTTATAGGATGGGATCCGAAGAGCTAGCAGAGTTTAAGAAGCAACTGGATGAGCAACTCAGGAAAGGGTTTATTCGTCCAAGTGCGTCACCTTGGGGATCACCTGTTCTCTTCGTGTCCAAGAAGGATGGGACAATGCGACTATGCGTCGATTACCGATCACTCAATGAGGTCACGATCAAGAACAAGTATCCACACCCCAAGATTGAAGACTTGTTCGACCAACTTAATGGAGCAAAGGTATTCTCCAAGATCGACCTTCGATCTGGATATTACCAACTAAACATTCGACCCAAAGACATTCCGAAGACGACATTTGTGACCCGGTACGGTCTGTACGAATGCACTGTCATGTCCTTCGGATTGACGAATGCCTCAGCTTACTTCATGTACCTCATGAATAAGGTCTTCATGGAGTATTTGTACAAGTTTGTCGTTGTATTTATTGATGACATATTAATCTTTTCCAAGTCTGAAGAAGAGCATGAGCAACACTTGAGGTTAGTATTGGAGAAGCTTCGGGAGCACCAACTGTATGCCAAGTTCAGCAAATGCCAGTTTTGGCTGAACGAAGTTGGATTCCTAGGTCATACCATGACGGCGAGTTGATTGGAAGTTGATCCCTCTAAGATTACCACGGTAACCAACTGGGAATCGCCAATCGACGTGAAGGAAGTCAGGAGCTTTCTCCGACTCTTGGGATACTACCGCAAGTTCGTAGAAGGATTGTCCCGCATCGCGCGACCTATGACTCAGCTCTTGAAGAAAGGCAAGAAGTTCGTATGGACGCCAGAATGTGAGGCAAGCTTCCAAGAGTTGAAGAAGAGGCTAACCACCGCCCCGGTATTGGCCACTCCAGATATCAGCAAGGAGTTCGTGATATACTGTGATGCCTCCAGGACCGGGCTAGGTGGGGTTCTAATGCAGGATGGCAGGGTCGTGGCATACTTGTCATGACAACTGCGCCCGCATGAGGAGAATTTTGCCACCAATGATCTCGAGTTGGCAGCAGTAGTGCATGCCCTGAAGACATGGCGACATTACCTTCTGGGGAAGCGATGTGAAATATACACCAACCACAAGAGTCTGAAGTATATTTTCACTCAAAGGGAATTGAATATGAGGCAACAGAGATGGTTGGAGTTAATCAAAGACTACGACCTCAGCATTCAGTATCACCCCGGTAAGGCAAATGTAGTGGCTGATGCCTTGAGTCGGAAGACCAGCACCTTAAACGTCATGCTTAAGGAAAGGCAGCCCGCCTTATACGAAGAATTGGAGAACTTCGGATTGGAACTGGTGGAACCAGGATTCCTAGATAATCTCGAAGTCAAACCAACGCTGGGAGACGACATTAAGGAGGCCTAGAAGGGTCACAAGAGCATCGAAGGTATCCAGAAGATTCCAGAAGGCAAGGCCCCAGGATTCTTGGAGGATGATCAAGGAGTGGTGTGGTTTGGGAAACGTTTATGCATACCTAACAAGGTCGAACTCAAGGAACTCATCCTACGGGAAGCTCATGATACACCCTACTCCATTCACCCCGGTGGTACCAAGATGTACCAAGATCTCCGAGAAAGATTCTGGTGGCACGGCATGAAGAGGGAAATCGCGTCGTATGTGGCCAAGTGCGATGTGTGTCAGCAAGTTAAGGCTGAGCATCAGCGAGCCGCATGACTGCTACAACCACTCTAGGTGCCGGAATGGAAGTGGGAAAAGGTAGGGATGGATTTCATTACCGGCCTACCAAGGTCTAGCAAGGGCCATAACTTGATATGGTTATTGTCGACCATTTGACCATGGTGGCCCATTTCATCCGTGTCAACACCACATATGATGGGAACAAGTTGGCTAGTCTCTATATGGAGCGCATAGTAAGCCTTCAATGAGTTCCCAAGGAGATTGTATCTGACCGAGGCACGCAGTTCACCTCAAGATTTTGGAGGAAATTTCAGGAAGCCCTCGGTACCAAGCTCTCTTTCAGTACCGCCTTCCACCTGCAAACGGGAGGACAGACGGAAAGGGTGAATCAGATACTCGAAGATATGCTCCGCGCATGCATCCTAGCGCACAGAGCCAAATGGGAAGACTGTCTGCCGTTCTCTGCGTTTTCATACAACAACAGCTACGAGTCTAGTATCCAGATGGTCCCATTCGAAGTGCTGTACGGACGAAAATGCCACACTCCGCTCAATTGGTCAGAAACCGGAGATGGGCTGATTTTCGGACCAGAAGTTTTGCACCGAGCAGAAGCGAAGGTGCAACTAGTCCAAGAAAATCTGAAGGCAGCCAAGTCGCGACAAAAGAGTTATGCGGACTCTCGCCGCAGGAATGTGGAGTTCATTCCCGGAGATCTGGTGTACCTCCAAGTCACACCTCTGAAGGGAACCAAACGTTTCCATGTTAAGGGGAAGCTCGCTCCAAGGTTCTTTGGGCCATTTAAGATCACGGCAAGGCGTGGAGAAGTCGCTTATCAGCTGGAATTACCTCCGGAACTTTCGGGTGTGCACAACGTTTTCCACGTGTCACAACTTCGGAAGTGTCTCCAGACGCCAAGTCGTTCCGATACTTATAAGGACATTGATCACCAAGCCATTGATCTTTAGTCTGATCTCACCTATTGCGAGAGGCCAATCCGCATTCTGGATGAAGCAAAGCGATGCACACGAAGCCGCACCATCAAGTATTTCAAGGTTCAGTGGAGCAACCACACCGAAGCCGAAGCCACATGGGAGCGTGAAGACTATCTCCGATCTGAGTTTCCACACCTTTTAGCACCTAGCTTAGGAATCTCAGGGACGAGATTCTTGTAACGGGGATAGGTCTGTCACACCCTGTTTTTGCTATCACCTGTCTGTGTTGTAAAATTCTGAGCTTGTTAAAACTTTTTCAAAACTAATGTTGTGAGTGCCATGATTGACATTGTATGCTTGTATGCTTGATCATGTGAGGTTTTAAAACCCTACATTCCTTTTTAGTATTTTACTGATTTCCAAAAACCTTGATAACCAAAGCAAAACCACCTTGAGTTGCACTACATGTCCTTGATAGAAAGCAGTGCTACTACTCATATTTGGTAAACTGATTTTTACCTATTCTTATATTTCAAAACCACAAAAATAATTATTTTTGTGAGTATTTTCCTAATTAAATAACCTGTCCATTTCTAAGGTCAGAATTGGTATTCCAACATGGAAAAAATGCTTTTCTGCTTTGGAAAAATCTTATTAAATTTAGAGATGATCAGAAGGACATATATTTTCCATATATAAGATTTTAAACCCCATTTTCTATTATGTTTATTGATTAAAACTATAAAAGTTATTTCTGTCTGTTTTGGCATTTTGAAATATTTCCAAAGGAAATATTCTCAATAAATTCCTAGAAAATTCCAGTGATGTCCCTAAGCCATGTATGGAGTCCACATAAAGTTTCACCATGATCAAAGCTGGATAAGGACCCCAAATACCCCAAAAACCCTGTTTGTCCAGAATCAAGTTAGACCAACTCTATATAGCAAAGTTTGTCCAATGTGGCTAAAACTTTGCAGGAGTGCCTAATACCTCAAATGAGGGTTCTACACCAAAAATGGGATTCATGGGACTTAGTTTGCCCACAGTCCCTTTGGAAGGAACATATCTGGTCATATTGGAGTGATTTCAAGTTTACAAAGATAAACTTGTCGATTGGAGCTCAAATTTGGTGGAACTCCATGGTTTATCACCAAAACCAAACCTGTTAAGTCTCAGCACCAGTGGTGGGGTGCAACCCCCTATGGCTACTGTCGAACACCTTCTAACAGATAGGAAAAAGCCACCTTAGCCACAGCTAAACCAAACTCCTTTGATTCAAACTCTTAGATTAAGAAGCCAGCACCTGTATCTAACCCGAGTCAACTGGCCCCTCAATGGTTCAAAGTGGAAATGCCAAAAACCCCAATTTAGCCCTTAGTTCATGACTGACAGCACCAGTATTTCTTGCCTCCTTTGACCAGCCGAAGCTCCCACTAAAACCAAACGGTTAGCCACACCCCCAGCAAGTGCCAGGACATGCTAGACACGTCCAAAGTGCCTCGGAGCGCACTAGCATGCCGTGGCATGCCAAAACTGCGCTCTCGGCGCGCTACAGGGAGTCACCGAGGTGGGGGCGATCCCTCGGCCAGTTCCAGCCTCCCCCGAAATGTCCAACCTCCGCCCGACAGCCCCTCTGTGTCGGGCAAGCCTCACGGCCCCTCCTCTCTCGCGCTAGAGCTCGCGCGACGCGTGCCCGCGCGCTCCAGATTCGGCCAAGCTTGCGCGGCCACGAATGCACGACTCTCGCCTCTTTCTCTCTGCAGCAGACGGTTCGGGCAGTCAAATACCATGTCCTGAGACCGTGGTTTCAACCACAACGTCTCTGTGCACCCCCATGCGCGCCACGGTGAGTCACCGGCGCTCCCGAGTCTGCTCACCATCGCGGGCCCATAAATAGCCCTCCCCCTCGCTCCAGCACCCCTCAGATAGCTTCACCGCAGCCACTAGCACCTCCCTAGCCACCCCAGCGAATCAGCAGAGCCCCAGTGCTTGAGATCAACTGAGGCCCCTCCGCCTCGGAGCTCCAGTCGATCTCCGGCTACACGACAGCTCCTGCACCCCTCGACCCACCAATCTGACCTCCTTGACCCCAGAAAGCTTTCCCCTAACTCGCCCGAGCTTTTCCGTGTCTCTAGCCACCCCCTCAACCACTTCCTGAAACCCCTCCGCCATGGCCTCCTCGTCGCCGGCGAACCCGTGCCTCCCCATCGTCGTTTCGACCACCAGCAGGTAGGCGACGGTCTGGCGAACCCATTCCCGTGCTCATTGGAGCTTGAGCACGTCGGCAACCACGTCGGCGTCCTCCTCCTCCTCTCTGGCTGGAGGTAGGAGACGACCCCGACAGGTGTGCCCCACCTGTCGGTGGCCCAGCCTCCTCCCTAGCGCTGGCCTCGGCCACTGACCGCAGGGCCGTGCGCGCCAGGTTCAAACCTGACGGCGCGCGCGCCTGGGTAGGCCGTCGGCTGGCCATGGGCCAGGCATGCTCTGGGCCTAGCCAGGCCAGGAGGTGGCCTGTGTTTTTCTTTTATTTTCAAACCTGGATTTCTAAGATTTTTATAAAAACATTTAGCCAGTGTAAAAATATAATTCCTCCACTGTTATTCTTCTAAAAATGTGTAGTATTTAATGATATGCTTCGATGAATTTTCCCAGCAACTAATGTATTTTACAATATTAAAAAGGGCTAAAATGGAATAGCTTTGCTTCTGCTTGGTTGTTTTTAAAAATATTCCTTCAAGGAAAATTTAGGCAAGTATTTTTAAAATGATATCTTAGATTTATCAGATATAGGGAGCATTTTTAAAATGAATTTTTGGACTGTTTCTGTGTGAGCTATTTCTTATTTATTGTTTTATCGACGATAGAAAACCCGTGTGATGAGGGAATCAGAGCGGAAGACCTCGAAGACCCCGAATACTTAGCTGACCAAGGCAAGCAGACCTTTGACCATGACTGAGCATATGTCACTTTGCATGTTATAATAGCAAGTATTGCCGTTGCATACGATCATAAGTACCGGTAATCATTTGATATGACTTTACCGAAGGCTCCTCCGGAGTATTTTGCATTGAGCTTGACTCTACCCCTTAGGGTCATGCTAATACCATGTTGACAAGTAAAGGTAGCAGTAGTACTATCATGAGCATGGTGTTGTCACAAAGCAAGAGTTTATGAAAACCCCGTCGGGTGCCACTAATGCCCGAGGGTGATGATGAGTTAGGTGGTCACTTTTGGTGAAGGGATGCACCCGGTATTTGTGTGAGTAAGGTTTCGGAAATGGGATTAGATTTATGATGTGTCCACCGTCCCAACCTTACCAGTACGACCACGTTACCCCTTATGGGACAGGGCTATGTTAATTATTCTGGTCGGTGCTAGCAAAGAGCCACATTACTAGTGGCGGGAGTGATTGTAGTCACTCTCGTGATGGGGTCATGCTGGGTAGGACGACTATGCCTTTTTTATGAGTTCCAGTCACACCGTTGGTCCCCGCATGGTCGGTATTGTCCAGAGCTGGTGCTCGTAAGACGTACGACATGTGGGCTGGGTACCAATCGAGTGGACCTCTTTGTCTAGTATCGTCAGTGGAAAGACATTGATCGGGTACTTACCTCGGGTATGTGATATACCGCGAGTCGTGGATGACACGGAAGTTTCCCGGATCTCGTGGGTCCAGCGTACTACCTCTACAGAGTGTAAACTATTCGAATAGTCGTGTCCACGGTCAAGGACAGTTGGGTAATCCTGCTTAAACTACGTCCTGATATTTCCGCATAAACCAAGTGTGCGTAGCGTGAGTATGTGTGTGTGGTGATGAGAAAAGTGTTGCTATGATAGCAATGCTATGACCAAGTTTGGTGACTTGGCATATAGGGTGAACCCGGATGGTTCAGCCCCCAACAGATATGTTGATATCTGTAACCTATTCTTCAAGAGTAATTCTTTAAATTGATGCACAAACAATGATCATTCCACCCCGATGAGTTATACTAGAAATGCATGATATTGTTACCCTTCACTTTCATTGTTCATATCATGTGTTGTTTGCGAGTACATTCAAAGTACTCATTGGCTTGCCATTGGTTATGTTATTGACCAGACATGGAAGGACCGGAGTTTGGAGATGAGTATGTCTTCGGCGACACCCCTACGAACTAGGACGCTTCCGAGTCAGAATGCCTGTCGGTGTAGGCTTGATGGCATGGGCACCCGCTTAGCCCCTCTGTTTTTCCGCTATTAGTGTATTCGTGTGATTTGGCCTTAGGCCCTGTCTTGTGAACTTGACCCTTCGAACACGTGATGTAATAATAATCGGTACTCAGATGTAAGACTCTTTATTCAGTATCTGTGTTCGGTGAGCATTGATCTCTGGGATCACTGAGCACGGCAATTCTCGACTACTAAGTCGGGGTTCCCACGGTTTGGGGCTATAGAGAGGGGGGGTTCATCGCCATCGTAATCATCAACCCTTCTCCATCAACAATTCCATGATGCTCGCCGTCGGGAGTGAATAATTACTTAGTAGGGTCACTGGATGGTGATGGGGTTTGAATGATATTGATCATGTAATCGAGTTAAGTTTGATAAGCTTGATCCGTAATATCCACTATGTTCTGAGATAGATGTTGCTATGACTTTGCTATGCTTAATGCTTGTCACTTCGGACCGAGGGCCATGATTTCAGATCTGAACCTATTTTATTTTCATAAATATAAGAGTGATTTGGATCCTATCTTGCAAGTTGTATGCACCTATTACGTGTCTTGATCCGCATACCCCGAGGTGACAATAACTGGGATTCTTTCCGGTGATTTTCATGGATTGAGGAGTTCATGTATTCATTGTGTGTAAATTCCTTGTTTCGGTTCTCTATTGAAAGGAGGCCTTAATATCCCGAAGTTTCCAATAGGACCCCGCTGCCACGGGAGAGTAGGACAAAAGATGTCATGCAACTTCTTATCGCAAGCACACATGACTATATATGGAATACATTCCTACATTATATTGATGATCTGGAGCTAGTTTTGTGTCGCTCTAGTGTTTAACCGTTACATAACTGATGTCATCCATATCTTTTCATCGCTAATCCATGTGCCTACGCTTTACATATACTGAATCTTCCTAAGTTACTACTACTGCTGTTACTATCACACGTGGTGAAGACTGTCGCAATCCCCTATACTCGTGGGTTATCAATATCCAACCCTAGTTCATCTCTTGTATTCAATCTTTGTCTCAAAACCTCAGATTGATACTTGTGGGTTACTAGTTGTATCGTTTACATCTTGTAGTTGATGCTTGTTGGATAACTTGGTGGAAGATACTAGGTTTAGATCCTTGATTATTATTATTACACCTTTGATCTTGAACATGTTGACGAGGTGTGAGTAGTTACTATTGTTCCCGAGGACATGGGAGAAGTCTCATTATAAGTAATCATGTGAAGTTGGATTTCGTTCGTTATTTTGATGATATGTATCTTGTTACTTCTCTTAGTGGTGTCATGTAAGTGTCGACTACATGACACTTCAACTTGTTATGGGCCTAAGGGAAGTCATTGTGGAGTAACAAGAAGATTATGGGTTGCGAGAGTGACAGAAGCTTAAACCCCAGTTTATGCGTTGCTTCATAAGGGGCTGATTTGGATCCACACGTTTCATGATATGGTTAGATTTATATTAATTCTTCTTTCATAGTTGAGGATGCTTGCCAGAGAGTGTAATCACATGTTGGTTGATTGTTGAAGTAATAACAAAACCTCAACACCGGTCCACCGACATATCAAATTATTAAGAACGGAAACACGAATCAACTCAACATGATGAACGTGACTAGACAAAAATTCCCATGTGTCCTCGGGAGTGTTTGCTTTATATAAGAGTACTTTCAGGCCTGCCATTTGCTATAATAAGGATTGGGCTACCTTGGTGGACCTTTACTGATATTTTCACTTGTCACTTGTTACGAATTATCTTTCAACGAAACTACTTATCACTATTACTTATAGCACTTGCAAAGAATACCTTGCTGAAAACTGCTTATCATTTCCTTCTCCTCGTTGGGTTCGGCACTCTTACTTATCGAAAGGAGTACGATTGATACCCTATACTTGTGGGTCATCATCCTCTAGTCTGTTTCAGTAAATTTTAGTAATGTGGTTGATAACCTGCAAGTGTAATGGATCATTTGTATCCTTTTTTGATAAGTAAGAGTGCCAAACCCAATGAAACGAAACGATTGATATGGTTGACTAGAGGGGGTGAATAGGCAACTAGCAATTTTAATATTATATTTAAAAAATTAGGTTTAGCAAAAAATAGGTTGTCTAGATATGCAACTAGGTGAGCAACCTATATGATGCTAACAACAACAACAACTAGCAAGTAACAAACATAAAGTAAAGGTAAGAAGTAACCACAAGTGGAACCGATTAAGACGAGGATGTGTTCCTGAAGATCCTTCCCTTTGAGGGGAAGTACGTCTCCATTGGAGCTGTGTGGAGGCACAATGCTCCCCAAGATGCCACTAAGGCCAACGTATTCTCCTCATGCCCTCACACAATGGGAGATGCTACGATTCCACTAGTGGCGCCCTTGAATGCGGCGATCAAACCTTTACAAACATGGTTGGTGCAATCTCCACAACTTAATTAGAGGCTCCCAATGAAACCACAAAGCTTCACCATAATGGAATTTGGATTTTAGATGACCTCAACCATCTAGGATGCTCTAACACCCAAGAGTGATAAGATCCACAAGGGATTAGTGGTGGGTTTGAAATTTCTCTTGGTGGAAGTGTAGGTCAAGGCCCTCTCAAGCAAACCCTACGGTATCAACAACTTTTGTTGGCTAGGGAGAGAGATCAGGTGAAAATGGAGTTTTGAGTAAAAAATGGAGCTTAGGGTTGGGAAAGGTAAGCTTTTTGGGGAAGAAGACCTTCTTTATATAGTGGGGGGACATATCCAACCGTTACCAACTCATACAACCCACACATGAGCGGTCCTACTGCTCCAGGGAGCGGTACTGCCGCCCATTAGAGGTAGTACCGCTCGTGAGGGGACGGTACTACCGCCGTGGATGCGAAGTAGCGGATGAGCGGAGAGGCAGGGAAAGGTAGTACTACCAGGGTGGTACTACCGCTGCCAGGAGCACTACTACTGCCCATAAGGGGTAGTACCGCCTCCTACATCCGCTGAGAGACCAACAAGGAAAACTTGAGTAGTCCTGGTGCGGTAGTAATGAGCAGTACTACCATCCAAAACTACCGCTCCTCAAACCGTTCAGTTTGACACAAAAAGTGTCGAGACCCAGGTGCAATGGCACTAGCCAGCGGAACTAGCCAAGACACTCCCGCCCTAGATGGTACTACCACTCACCAGGGCAGTACTACCTCGGATAAGAGGTAGTACCACTCCAGGGAGCGGTACTACCGCTTGGGTCTTTTCAGGAAGGGAATAGGCAAGGTTGGGGATCCATCGTGGCGGGAAAGAGGGTGCGAATAAATGTGTATGTGATGATTCCATCCAAACCTTTTGGATGCAGACCCCCTCTTAATAGTATGGCTTTTCCTACGACTCAAGTCCACCCACATGGAAACATAACAAAGAAATCCATCTTCACATTAATAAATCGAGGGGCATGAATCATCGTGTGCCATATGATAAAATACCCGAAAGTCTTAGTGCACACGATTAGTCCGCAATTGCATGCTCATCAATCAGCAAAACCACTAGGGTACAAATATTCCCTAAAAATATCCCCTTTTTCGTAGATTGATGACAATACGAGATTTGTAAAGTTAATATAAACATGATAGAAAGCAAACCCCACTATATACAAAATATAGACAGGCCCCCTAGTTGTCTGCACTACTTCGAGTTTGCTTCTGGAATGCAAAGTGCACACACTAGGATCAACAGCCCCCTATATTTTATAGACAAGAACTACAAGAGAATATGGGCATTAAGAGAATATGGAAGCAATATAGATGCAAGAAGTGATGTCAGAACTAATAATAGGGCACAAGATAAACATCTCACAAAGTAAGACATAAGATAATATTAAGGTAACATATGTCTCCCACCATATCAAGTGGTCTCACAAGAGTCTCACACATAAAACAAAGGAAAGAAAATGATAGAAGAGTTCACGAGCGAATAAAACTAGGCAATGGAAAACACACTCCTGACTCGCAAATCCGTAATCTTTCTCCCCCTTTGGCAGCATGACACTAAAAGGGCATAGAGAACTAAGAGGATCTAGGAAGACAGCAAATCTAGTGATGGTATTCAATACTCTCCGAACTCAGAGCTGTGATGAACTGTGTCAAGTGGAGCATGACAGCCAGCCAACTCAACATCGTAATTCCACAAGAAGTGTTAGCGATCCAGGTGTCTTCATCACCGAGTCTATCCTCAGAACCGATAGAAATCTGTAAGGCCGGCTACCTACCAATAACCTTGTGACGGCTAATACTTGCTTTCTCTACAACATGAGCCATGTACTGTCCGTTTGCCAACAAACAGAACAACTTCTTGATCTTATCCTTGAGCTTCTACAGCGGAAGGGGGCTCAACACAGGAAGCAGCGCCACCCTCATCCACATAGTCCTCATCATCCTCTTCATCTTCATCCACCTCATACTCTTCATACTCTGGCTAATCCCTCTTAGGAGTAGTGCGAGTAGCCCACTAATCCTTGTGCCTTAGTTGAACAACTTTATGTGAAACCACCTCACCACATTCAAACAGCTTTCGAGGAAACATCTTTGCCCATGTGTTCTCAATGAAATGGATCAGGTAAGGTCCATAGATAGGGCACTTATGCTCTGAAAAAGTAGAAAGGAGATCAAACCACATAACATGTGATACATCCATTGCCTCCACATTAACCTTGAGATTACGACCGTGACAGAAAAGCAACAAATCCACTAAGTATGAGTGTACCTGATCCAGATTCCAAACAAGGGGAAAGAGAGTGTGCTAGAAGATGCGGTGCATAATATCCAAGAACGGTTCCAACACCCAAGTGGACTTGCTCGTGGTGGAGGAGATCTCCTCCATAATGTATTTTTAGATGTGGCACTTGTGGGTTGAAGTAGTCTCTTTGTGTGGGCGGAAACCAAGTGGGTTATGGAGTCCCTGATCATCATATCCTAGCAGATTCATAAATGTCTTCCAGGGAGCAGATAGCATCCTACCATTGCTCATCCAAGTGATGGTCATATCCTCATTAGTCCCCATATGCACCGTGGCAAAGAACACAACTATAATCTCTAGATCAAAGTCCTTGTTGAACTGCATCACCTTGAGAATGCCCAGTTTTTCACATACTGGAAGAGAAGTTCTGAAGTTCCTGGCATTCTGCTGCATATATTCCACATCAATGGATTCTACATTTGGAACATACAAATTATCCTTTATCTTTAGACCATCATTATACATCGACAATTGCTTCCTGGTCGATAAAGTGTGCATAGATGGATCATGAGGGTCACCATACAGATAGGCTTTGCAAGACATTCACAAGTCCTTGCTGGACATACTTGCCATTGATTGGGACTTCTTTGGCCTGACAGCAGGCTGCTTCCCCTTTGACTTGGCAGTCTGCTGACTTGAACTATCTTCTTGAACTGTCTTCTTTGGATGGCTTGAGCTATCTTCTTCAGAGGTGTGGTAACGCTTCGAGCTCCCACGGTTGCGATTCACCCTAAGCTCCCGAGGAGACGACCTGACACCTCCTGTGATCCAACACACAAACCAAAGGGAGACACGAGAGTAAATGATATGCAGAAGCCAATAAGAAACAAAAATGGAGAAAAGTTGATATTAAAGTTGAAAACATGTGCAATTGCCATCCCAAAGCGGTAGTACCACTGACTGGAGCTGTACTACCTCTAATGAGTGGTAGTACCGCCCAAGATATCGGTAGTACCGCTATGGGCACAAACCACGGGTTGGCTACCACCGCTGGTCAGGTCCAATACTATCGGGGATGCCAAGTCCACATATACTCTTCTAAAACATCAAATATATTCCCTAGCCATATTCCACATCCGACTCATGTCGCGATTTGACCAAATAGCAAATGATGCATATCATATTGCCCTAAATATAGATCTGAAGAAATAGACCCAAAAGAGAGAAGATCGGGAGCAATACCAACATCCATGGCAAGATGAAGAGGTGGGGACCGATTCACTGGTTGAAATCATGGAAGAATGGCCGATAATAGAGATCAACATCATCCACCGGAGCCGTTGGGTCACCTGGAGAGAGAAATGCACGAGAAGGAGTGTGGTTGAATGTGTATGGGGAGACGAAACCGCCCCTGTCTGTGCCCCATAACCCCCTGTAGTTTCACAACATCAGTAGTACCACCTAGGTAGCCGTAGTACCGTGAGGCAGTAGTACCGCTTATGGCAAAGGTACTACCTCTTATGTGAGGTAGTACCGCTCACACCCGTGGTAGTACTGCCCTAGAAGACCGCGGGGTAGCGCCATGTGGTGGCATATGCATAAAAGATGATTTTCCTTTCTTTAAATGGGCAAGAGATTCAGAAACTAGTCAAGGAAAAAGGGACACACAAAGTTGGGAAGATTCAAACCAAAGAAAAACCAACTTGGAGTGACACAAAACACGAACATGCTCTGAAAATAAAATTCCTCACTAGGAGGGGGGTAGTGGCCAATGTCGAGGGAATAAGCCTGACAATAGTACTAGGGGTACTAATGGAGGGGTGAAGCCTAGCTATGGCGCATGTGTCACACTTGTATATACGAGTTCAGGACCCACTTGGAGGTGGTAAAGCCCCTACATCTCGAGACCAGGGATTTAGTGTTGATTATGGGGTGTGTGAATACACGGGGTGTTTAACCCATGTCTAGGAGCTCAAGGCATGCTTATATAGAGTGCGCCTGTATCCGTGGCGTCCACTTCAAGGGCATTAAATGACAATAACTATGGAACTTACCTAAAAATGTACCTCTAAGGGCGGCGTTAGTGGTAAGTAAGACTTCACAATGCTTTATGTGAGCGGTTAAGTCCCTTGTCCATTGTAGTCCCTTTGTCGTTCACAACTCGTCTTAGTCCGAGTGCTGGTATGCATCCGACTGACTGGAGGCCGTCCGGGTGACTTTGTATGTCTGAGTGGGACTTCAACTACATTGGTAGCCCTGGGACGTTAGTGATTATGTGGAGCCCTAGGTCGGCCCTGGATAATAGGTCCATGGTCCTACCCTTAGTAGGCAACCCCATCAGTAACCCCTGAATCGGTCGAGGTTTCACTGATCGAGTGGAAGAAACTTTGTAGTGTCCTTGGTGTCTCGGAGACACTGGGAAAGCAGCTCGGGGCTATTCCAATCGAGTTCACAGTAAGCCACTATGGATCTACGACTAGAATATTCTGAATGATCGGACTGGTCTATATGTCTTCATTCGGTGATCTTTACGCACCTCTCACGGGAATGGGTTGATGGATCGGATGTGCACGAGCCTGGAGCTTTGAGTGGTGAGGGGAAAGTTTGGACGGATCCCAGTGGTACCCGGATGGGGTTTACCTGGCCACCTTTGCACATATCCAAGTGAGGAGTCCCTCAAAGGGACGAGATGTTCATCGGGCTGACCCATTTGGTTTCTAGTAAGAGGATGCAGGATCCATTCGAGACGAAATAGGGCAGAGTTTTCGCATTTTTCTAATCATGCTCGCGTTCGCGAGTGCGGAAATGGAGGCGTCATGGGGAGTGGGGAAGTGGTGTGGTACCTTGATATCCGCGCCTGGAATTTTTCCGTGTGCACCAGGTGTGTTTTCGGTGTTTACTCACAACATATGCCATGGGTAGGTTAAAGATGGTGGGAACCGAAGTGACACCCGTGGGCGCTGGGGACAAGATTGGTACAAGTATGGAACACACGATGTACCCAGGTTCAGGGCTCTCCGTAGAGATAACACTCCTAATCCTGCCAGAGTGTATAATGCACCAATGAGGTTACAATGTGCTCCTGGAGCTGTTCTACGGAGGAGGAAGAAGGAGCAGCCGGCTCACGTCTACCTCTCCTGTATGAGTGTGTGTATGAAGGATTGACCGACCCTCTGCATGGAGGGAGGCCAGGGGGTTTTATAGATGAACCCACCGACCTACAATAAGGATAAAAGTACATGAGGGGGACCCGGCTGCCCTGGGGGTCCAAAGTGGTCTTGGCTAGTCACTAGAGGGGCCCGCCGGCTGCGAGTTCTCATCTAGCTATGGGACCTGCCGGCTAGCCAATGGGACTCTTGCATAAGGCCGACACAAGACGTG
Source organism: Hordeum vulgare subsp. vulgare (assembly GCF_904849725.1). NCBI lineage: Eukaryota > Viridiplantae > Streptophyta > Magnoliopsida > Poales > Poaceae > Hordeum > Hordeum vulgare. The sequence goes on along the minus strand of NC_058519.1, from coordinate 380,231,487 downwards.
TGTTGTATGTTCGGCGTCGTCTTATGAGATTCGCCATGGGTGGCCAGTATGGCCATCTCCACTATTCCCATGCCGAGTGTAGTAATGGAGTGGATGATGGATCGGAGCCGGGGTAGGTCAGCGGCATGGCCGCCTACGCTGTACCTGCTATGCGCTCCAATCATGTACTCGTGCTAACGAATACACAACTTTGATCCTAGGGTCTTGTCATGACCTACGATCTGATGTGACTTGGGCTCCCAGGCCGTCCAGCAGCCTTGCTAGCCGTCCCTAGGAACGACCGTCTCATCCCTAGCCGGCCAGCGTGTTCTGGACGATCAGAGGAATGTAGCCGGGCTTCCTAGCCGGCCAGAGGGAGTTGGCCTTCTCGCCCCTAGCCGACACAGGCTTCCTAGCCAGCCAGAGGGAGTTGTGCTTTTCCTTCAAGATAGGATGCAAAGGAGTAGGCTCGATGAGCCTACCCCGAGGTTATCCCCCCGTCAGTAGTCCCCGAAGCAGGGGAGGCCCACCGCCTCGGAGTGGGAGGCCTCGCCGGCTTGAGTTGTTTGCTGTTGATCTCCCTTCGCCGCGTGTGGTAGGAGGCGCCGGCTGGCTTCCAAGGGACGCCTCGGCTTCGTCGCACGTTGCGCAGGTTGCGCCACATGCCAGGCCCAGGCCTGGCGTGATGATGGTTTTCTCAGGTGACAGGACCGGACCTGAGCCCTGGGTCCCGCTACGACGCCCCCTCGGCCCCCATGCGGAGGATCCTCTACAGATTTACTCCACGACGGTTGGGTTTCGGGAGTCGTTAATGTGCCTGTAATAATCGGGGGAGGTAGGCCTCGTGCGCACCGGATCCCCTCCCGACGATCCATCGTGGGAGTTTAAATGGGGTGCGGGAGCACCGACGAGGCCATTCACCCCCTTCTCGTCCCGCACCTGTGCCCCGTCCTCCTCTGAGCCCAGAGAAAGAAGGAGTCTTGCTTCGTCTTTGTCGTAGCGCAAGCCATTGCCGCCAACCACCTTGATCTTTCATCGTCCGGCGCCATGTCAAGCAGTGCCCCTAAGAAGGGACAACAATGGTGCCTGGCTCGGCAGTGACATATGTGACGCCCACATTGAGGCGCTCCGCCATCGCCGCCTGCTTCCTCCTGCATCTCTTGTGGCGGTGCGGGTACCTGGAGTCGAAAACGCCCCTACGCCGAGGGAGGGAGAGGTATTCGTCTTCGAAGAACACTTCTACCGCCGCTTCGGGCTCTCGACAAGCAACTTCTTTGCTAACTTCATCATCTTCTTCGTCTTGCAGCCACACCATCTGGCGCCCAAATCCATTCTTCAACTTGCTTCCTACATCGTCCTGTGCGAAGGCTTCCTGGTTATTGAGCCCCGCCTCGAGCTCTGGCAAAAGCTGTTTTTCTTCAAGCAGCAGTCCATAAAAATGGACAAAGCCGAGGCGGAGAAGCTCAAGGGCCCCCGCCCAATAACCCCGTGCGGCGCGGCACTGGTGCATCATCGCACGTCATGCGGCTTCCCCCAGATGTCGCTCCAGGAGTCCATCAAATTGTGGAAGAGAGGATTCTTCTATGTGAAGAACGTCGACCCCTCCCATGACGTCCTCAACCTGCCCCCCTTTGTCAGCGCTCCTCCAACAGCGAAGAGGAACTGGAAAGCTTGATATCCAAAGCCGATCACCGAGGTGGAGCAGATATGCACCTACCTGGAGACCATGAAGACTCGCGGCCTCTTGGGCCGCGACCTGCTCACCACCATGATGACCCGCCAGATCCTGCCTCTGCAGAGGCAGCTGCATCTGATCTATCAGATGTGGGCTGGCATGATCGCTGCCGACTCTCCACCAAGAACTTCTGAGCCGGCGCAGTGGCTCAGAATGTGAACCTGATCTCCTCCGCCAACATGGACGAAGGAGGAGGTTGGGAATGGAGAATGACCCCTTACGACCGAGCCCATCCGGCCCCAGTGGTAAGTACCTTTCCGAATCTTGCTTTTTATGTCTTCGAACTTGTTGTTCTCTCTTATGAGCCGGGTACCGACTCCCTTGCTTAGCTGTTCGAGAGCCTGCAAGTGCTCGACCCGCCAGCCGCCGGCGTAGAGACGTCGGACCCCTCAGAAATTGAGGATGAGGGGGTGATAGAGCCGCGAGCCACCGTCTCCGAAGGTTCGTAGGAAGCGCTGGAGTCGGAGGGCTTCGAGCTGCCTGGTGAGCACCTAAAGCACTCCCTTCTTGACTGGACGGATGATGATGAGATGCCGCCTACTCCGCCTGATGCAGCCTTCAGGGAGGATCTAGAGGATCTGGAGGAAGTCACCAGCCCTCCCCTGACGCGGGGCTGCCGCAAGGCTGGTGAGACGACAACACTTGGCGAGATGGCCAGGAAAAAGGGCAAGGGGGCAGCCACATCCAAGCCGACCCCCAAGCGTGCCGCAACGGGACCTCCAGCGGGAGGACGAGGAGGCGGCGCCAAGAAGCATCACACCAGCGCCGGCAGGAAGCGGGTTCCCGTCGTGGCGGGGTAAGAGTCCTTTGTTATCTCTTTTTGATTTGTTGTGCGAGGATAGGTTCCTCAAATAGTACTACCCAGGCACCCAGAATACGTGGAAGAAGAAACCGCCTCCGCCGCCGAGCGAGCCGGCTGAGCAGCTGCTGATGCTACAAAGAAGGCATTGGACGACGAGTCCACCCTTCGCTGGGAAACGGCGGCGAACAAGACGGCCGCGGGCCAATCTAAGCCCAGCCGTGCCGAGAAGCCCGCCAAGGAGAAATGGTCAAAGACCAAGCACGACCCCGCCAAGCGAGCGCGCGTGGAGGAGTCAGCTAGCAATGACACGCCGGAAGCTGATGTAGATGGTGCGCCGGAGATGACCATGAAGGCGCCGGAGGTGACCATGGATGCGCCAGAGACGGCCGATCCACCCCCGGCTACGGAGGCGGAGACGGCGCCGGCTTGAACATCGAGGGAGCAAGCCACCAACCCGCCACCTGGAGACGACACCATCGTCGTGGCCAGCCGCCCCAGGAGCTGGCCCCATCTCCGGGAGCCGGCCCATGAGGACTTGGCGCGTGGCCAGTGCTGAGCACGGACCATTGCCCCCAGGCACCAAGCTCAGCAACATCCCGGAGCTGGTGTCGCTGTTCTCCAGCAGTCGCGACAAGGTGAAGCAGGCGGCCCTGGTGGCCCAGTGCGACCTGGAAAATCTTGAAGAACGAACCAGGGTGGGTCTTCTATATTTTGCATCTTATCTGCCTTGGATTGGCTTTTTCTTTTTTCTCTTGAATCAGTGGGGGCGTGCCAGCGCACCCACTAGATGAAGCCCCCGAGAATCGGGCCGTCCAATCATTGGCCGGGTCGAATCTCCTTTTGTTATGCTCGTATTTGCTTTTTTAGTGGGGGCACACTAGCGCACCCACTAGGTGTAGCCCCCGAGAATCGGGCCGGCTAAGAGTTAGCTGGGCCGAATCTTATTTCTTGCTTTCTTTGCCTTGTTCGTAGGATCTTCATGATGCCCAGGTGCAGGCGTATAACCTGCTGTGGGCCCAGATCCAGGCGGCTGATGGCCAAGTCGGCGATCTTCAGGGCCGGCTGGACGCTGCCATCTCGGAGCGAGATGCCTTGCACGAGGCGGACAAGCAGCTCTAGCAGCAGCTGGGTCTTCTCTAGACAGAGAAGAAGGATCGCGAGGCGGCCCTTCATGCCGCACTGGAGTAGCTGGGCGCCACCCTTTAGTAGAAGGACACCTCCCATGCTCCTGACACAGAGCGCCTTAAGACGGCTCATCTCGAAGAGATGAAGCTCAAGGACGCTGCCCTGAAGGAGAAGGAGGATGCCCTGATCCAAAGGCAGGCGCACTTGGCTAAGGCGATGGAGGCAGGCGAGGCCCTCCGAGACCAGCTCTCCCGCGTGACTCAAGAGAGCGCGGTACGGGATCGCGAGGCCTTGGAGGAAGCCCACGAGACCGACATCCATTTCAATCGTAAGCTTTTCTTTATCTTGTCTTGATCTTCCTTTTTTGTTGGCCTCCCCTCTTATTCCCCTTTGCACCACTTCCCATACCCCACGAATCTTTCTTGGGACATGGGAAGCGGCTAAAACGGCTATGGAGACCAGCCGTGAGGAGCGTCGCGCTGCTGGTGAGGAGGTGGATGCCAACACTGGATGGTGTGTGGAGGAGATTGCCGTTGGCATCAAGGCCCGCCTGCTCATACTGGCCAACTCCCGGGAGCGGCTCCAGAGCGCGGGCTCGTTGATGACAAGGGCGCTGTGGCCCAACACCGTGGAGACGATGTCAATGAGCCGGATGTCCCGCTAGCTTGAAGCCGGCAGCGCCCGCCTCGACACATGGCGCGCCTCAGCCGCGCGCGCTGGTGCATACCTGGCGCTTCTCTTGGCCAAGTCATGGTATCGAAACCTGGACTTGGTGTTGGAATTATGCCCTAGAGGCAATAATAAATATAGTTATTATTATAATTCCTGTATCAAGATAATCGTTTATTATCCATGCTATAATTGTATTGAATGAAGACACATTTACATGTGTGGATACATAGACAAAACACAGTCCATAGCAAGCCTCTAGTTGGCTAGCCAGTTGATCAAAGATAGTCAGTGTCTTATGATTATGAACAAGGTTTTGTTGCTTGATAACTGGATCACGTCATTAGGAGAATCACGTGATGGAATAGACCCAAACTAATAGACGTAGCATGTTGATCGTGTCATTTTGTTGCTACTGTTTTTCTGCGTGTCAAGTATTTGTTCCTATGACCATGAGATCATATAACTCACTAACACCGGAGGAATACTTTGTGTGTATCAAACGTCGCAACGTAACTGGGTGACTATAAAGATGCTCTACAGGTATCTCCGAAGGTGTTTGTTGAGTTAGTATGGATCAAGACTGGGATTTGTCACTCCGTGTGACGGAGAGGTATCTCGGGGCCCACTCGGTAATACAACATCACACACAAGCCTTGCAAGCAATGTGACTTAGTGTAAGTTGCGGGATCTTGTATTACGGAACGAGTAAAGAGACTTGCCGGTAAACGAGATTGAAATAGGTATGCGGATACTGACGATCGAATCTCGGGCAAGTAACATACCAAAGGACAAAGGGAATGACATACGGGATTATATGAATCCTTGGCACTGAGGTTCAAACGATAAGATCTTCGTAGAATATGTAGGATCCAATATGGGCATCCAGGTCCCGCTATTGGATATTGACCGAGGAGTCTCTCGGGTCATGTCTACATAGTTCTCGAACCCGCAGGGTCTGCACACTTAAGGTTCGACGTTGTTTTATGCGTATTTGAGTTATATGGTTGGTTACCGAATGTTGTTCGGAGTCCCGGATGAGATCACGGACGTCACGAGGGTTTACGAATTGTCCGGAAACGAAGATTGATATATAGGATGACCTCATTTGATTATCGGAAGGTTTTCAGAGTTACCGGGAATGACGAATGGGTTCCGGGAGTTCACCGGGGGGGGGGGGGGCAACCCACCCCGGGGAAGCCCATAGGCCTTGGGGGTGGCACACCAGCCCTTAGTGGGCTGGTGGGACAGCCCAAAAGAGCCCTATGCGCCATAGGAAGAAAAATCAAAGAGAAAAAAAAGAGGAGGTGAGAAAAGGGAGAAGGACTCCACCTTCCAAACCAAGTTGGACTCGGTTTGGGGGGGGGGAGACCTTCCCCCCTTGGCTCGGCCGAAACCCTTAGGGGTCCTTGGACCCCAAGGCAAGGCTCCCCCTCTTCCCCCTATATATACGGAGGTTTTAGGGCTGAGTTGAGATGACTTTTCCACGGCAGCCCGACCACATACCTCCACGGTTTTTCCTCTAGATCGCGTTTCTGCGGAGCTCGGGCGGAGCCCTGCTGAGACAAGATCATCACCAACCTCTGGAGCGCCGTTACGCTGCAGGAGAACTCTTCTAACTCTCCGTCTCTCTTGCTGGATCAAGAAGGCCGAGATCATCGTCGAGCTGTACGTGTGCTGAACGCGGAGGTGCCGTCCGTTCGGCACTAGATCGTGGGACTCATTGCGTGACGGTTCGCGGCGCGGATCGAGGGACGTGAGGACGTTCCACTACATCAACCGCGTTCACTAACGCTTCTGCTGTATGGTCTACAAGGGTACGTATATCACACATCCCCTCTCGTAGATGGACATCACCATGATAGGTCTTCATGCGCGTAGGAATTTTTTTGTTTCCCATGCGACGTTCCCCAACACTTGGGCAAGCTCGCAACGCAGCGTGCCGGCTCAGAGGGGGAGCTGCAGGCCATGGAGGATCAGCTGCAGATGAGGGCCAGTGACATCACTTCTTTTGCCGCCTGGGACGAGCTCAACTTGGAACTTGATGAAGATGGCAACATGGTCCCTGAGGACTTGCTCCATCTTCAACCTTATGACGTCGATGGCAGCTCTGCTGAGGCGGCCCTTGAGGAGGAGGCAGCCAACTCCAGCAGCGAGGCCTACACGGACTCGACCGCGAAGGACGGTGCCGGTGGCTCGCGAGGTGGAGACGACGCATCCGCCTCGGGCGTAACCTGCGATGGTGAAGCCACCACTTCAGGAGCTGCAGCTGGGGCCATAGACGGAGCCGCCACCCCTTAGCTTGTCCCTTTTGTTTTTTGTTGTCTGCATTTTATCATCAGTCCAACAGTTCCACCCACTGGGGGTGTTTATTGTAATGAACTTCGGCCGTGGGCCTTTTGAATGCTTTCGAATGTTACATATGTTATGTCATTCTGCATTGAATTCGTACTTGCTGACTCGTATTTTCATCTTTTGATTCCTGTTTGACTCCTTTTTCTCCAACTCCTTTATTCTCTCTAACATCCGCCTCGCTATCCCGACAGCCGGGAGCCGGTCTGTGACTGGGACGAGGCTTTTGCCTTTGAGAATACTGGACTTACATTTTTCGAAGCCATCAAGACTTTAAGATTCAAAAACAAGCCAGCACAGGCCGGCTAGAATAATAAGATCGAAGATGATCAAAACCGACCCGAGCCGGCAACCCTTTTTGTAGTTGAACTTTTCATGCCTCGTTAGCCGGACACCGGGAGTCGGTCTGTAGCTTGTGCGAGACGGCAAGGGTTTGACCCGGCGTACACTATATGCTCACCTACAACTAAGGAAATCATTCGGGCCGGCTAGCGAGCCCCGATCCAGTGGAGCCGGACCAGGGGACTCACAAACAAGTAAAGGACTCTTGCCATGAATTCGAAAGAGGTGTGTCCCAAGCATCGGCTTGAAACACCCATTGCATTAATTGAAAATCCCGAAAAGGTTGGAAGATACATACGTACATGCTCTTTTCTTTTCTCTCTCTTGCATTCTAACAATAGAACGGGCGAAGCAATGCCGCATTCCATGGACGCTCTGTTTCCTGGCCGGAGTCGTCTCTCTTGCGCTTCCTTGGCTTCTGGGCGTTGATCAGATAGTATGCATTGTTATGCAACACCCGGCTGATGATGAAAGGTCCTTCCCATGGGGAAGAGAGCTTGTGTTGTCCGGCTGTTCGCTGGATTCTTCTGACCACCAAGTCCCCCTCCCTGAAGGAGAGAGGCTTGATCTTCTTGCTCTGGTAGTTCCTCAGCTTCTGTTGGTATATGGCCGTCCGGCTCAAGGCTAGATCTCGTGCCTCCTCGAGCAGATCGACGCCGTCTTCTCTTGCCTCCTTCGCTTCCGTCTCTGTGTATAATGTGGCCCGAGGCGAGTCGAACTCGACATCTGTGGGGATGATTGCCTCGGACCCATATACCAGAAAGAATGGTGTGAAGCCGGTTGACCGGTTCGGCATGGTGCGGAGGCTGACCTGACAAGTGGCGCCAACAACCTTGGCTTGATGCCGGCTAGGATCAGGCCGTTGGCCCTTTCCACCTGGCCGTTGGATTGCGGGTGCGCCACTGAAGCCAAGTCGAGGCGGATGCCTTCCTTGGAGCAGTAGAGTGCCAAAGCACCCGTGGCGAAGTTGGTGCCGTTGTCGGTGATGATGCTGTGAGGGACACCGTAGTAGACAGCGATGTCCTTGATGAACTTGACGACCGTGGGGCCGTTAAGCTTCTTTATGGGCCTAGCCTCGATCCACTTGGTAAACTTGTCAACAGCCACCAAGAGGTGCGTCATGCCGCCTCGAGCAGTCTTGAATGGCCCCACCATATCCAGCCTCCAGACGGCAAACGACCATGCCAGAGGGATGGTTTTGAGGGCTGAAGCCGGCATGTGGCTCTGCATGCTGAAGCGTTGGTAGCCTTCACATTTGTTGACCATGTCCACGACCTCCTCACGGGCCGTGGGCCATTAGAATCCGTAGCGGAATGCCTTGGCCACCAGGGTTCTGGAGGCGGCATGATGCCCACACTTACCCTCGTGTATTTCTCTCAGGATCTCCTGCCCCTTTTCTGACTCGACGCAGCGCTGGAATACACCAGTCACACTACGTTGAACCAGCTCGCGATTGATGACGGCGTAGGCTGCTGATCGACGCTGAATCTTCCTTGCCTCCGCCTCATCTTGAGGAAGTTCGCCGCGAAGAATGAAGGCCAAGATGGGTTGAGCCCACAACGGAGCTGACACAAGGGCTGGCTCCGTCTTGACTTGAGTATTAGGGTATTGTGCACCCACTGCGCTTGTTGAAGCAGTCACATGCTTGAGACTTGGCGTAACCGGAATTGTTGTTGTAGCCGGCGAGCTAGTTGTAGCCGGCACAACAGTTGGAGCCGGCAGAGCCAGTGTAGCCGGCGAAACTGGCGTAGCCGATGTCATTGGTACAGAAGGGCCTGCCGACACAAAAATCGATGCCGACTCTGGAGATGGCTTGATGGTGAGCTTGTGCAATTGCGCGAGGGAGACGCCGGCTGGAATCGCCTGCCTTGTAGAGCCAATCTTGGCTAAGGTGTCAGCCGCCTCGTTGTCCGCCCTGCAGACATGATGAAACTCACATCCCTCGAAAGGGTCGCTGAGCTATTGGATGAGGAAGCGATAGCTTGCCCTGTTGGCGTCCCTGGCGTCCCATTCGCCAGAGACTTGCTGCACCACAAGATCCGAGTCGCTGAAGCAAAGGATCCGCCGGATGCCAATCTCTCTAGCGAGCCGGAGGCCATGAGGGAGTGCTTCATACTCGACGATGTTGTTGGAGGCGGCGAAGTGTATCTCGAGGAGCATACTTGAGCTGGTCTCCTTTCGGAGACGTCAAGATGATGCCGGCTCCCAGACCGGTTCGCATTTTCGAGCCGTCGAAGTGCATCCGCCAATTAGTGGAGTCAGGAGGCGGCGACATGAATTGGATTTCAGCCCAATCAACGAGGAAGTCGGCCACCACCTAGGACTTGATGGCAGTGCGTGGCTCATAGCGGATGTCGTGGTCGGCCATGGAAATGGACCACTTGGCAATCCGGCCCGTAGCATCTCGGTTGCCCATGATTTTTGAAAGTGGAGCAGTGCTCACCACAGTGATGGCATGCTCTTGGAAGTATTGCTTTAACTTCTTTGCGGCAAGGTAAACACCATAACACATCTTTTGATAGTGGGGGTAGTTTTGCTTGGAGGCGGACAAGACCTCGCTGAGGTAATATATAGGGCGATTCACTAACATTACCTTGCCCTCCTCCTTGCGTTCTACTACCAAGACCACACTAACCACGCGAGTGGTCGTTACAATGTATATGAGAATGGGTTCCCTTTCAGCCGGTGCCGCCAAGATTGGCAGGCTTAAGATGACGCGCTTGAGGTCGCGGAAGGCTTCATCCGCCTGGTCGTTCCACTCGAACTTGATTGTTTTCTACATTAGCTGGTAGAGTGGAAGCACCTTCTTGCCAAGCCGGCTGACGAACCGGCTAGGGGACACCAGGCAGCCGGCGAACTTCTGGACGTCAAGGATTCGAGCCGGCTTCACCATCCGCTCGATGGTTCCGATCTTCTCAGGGTTCGCTTCGATGCCACGAGCGGACATGAAGAACTGCAAGAAATTGCCGGCTGGAACCCCGAAGACGCATTTCTCCAGGTTGAGCCAGATCTTGTACTCGCGCAGGTTGGCGAACGTCTCCCTCAAGTCTTCAAGGAGACTGAAGTGCTGCTTGGTCTTGATGACGATATCATCCACATAGACGTGGATGTTCCTGCCGATCTGCGGCATGAGGCATTGCTGCATGCAGCGCTGAAACGTAGCACCAGCGTTCTTTCGACCGAACGTCATGGTGGTGTAGCAGTAGGCCCCGAAGGGCGTGATGAAGGAGGTCTTCAAGCGATCAGCTGGATCCAACTTGATTTGATGGTAGCCTGAGTAAGTGTCCAGAAAGGACAACAGTTCACAGCCGGCTGTAGAGTCGATCACTTGATCTATCCTGGGCAGAGCGAAAGGTCTTTTGGGCACGCCTTATTCAGGCTCGTGTAGTCAATACACATTCTCCATGTGTTGTTCTTCTTAAGCACCAGAACTGGATTGGCCAACCAGTCTGGGTGGAAAACCTCCATTATGAAGCTGGCTGCAAGCAGTCGGGCGATCTCTTCTCCAATTGGGCGCCACTTCCCCTCGGCGAAGCGGCGCAAGGGTTGTTTCGCCAGCTTGGCATCCGGTCGCACATGAAGCTTTTGCTCGGCGTACTTCCTCGAAACTCCTCGCATGTCTTTGGGAGACCATGCAAAGATGTCCCGATTCTCATGGAGGAAGTTGCCGAGCTCGCTTTCCTATTTGGTGTTGAGATTAGCAGCGATGGTGACACACTGCTTGGGGTTCGCACGGTCGAGTGGCACCTGCTTGGTCTCTTTGGCCGGCTTGAATGAGCCTTCTCCAATCGACTGGGATGGTGGTGTAGGGATCGCTGACTGCTCGGTAGCCTGAGCCACAATCTGATCGATCTGCCTTTTCTCCTCAGCAATCACCATGGCGTCGGCCAGACGACTACTGTCTTGTGCGCACTCGAGCGACTTCTTGTAGTCGCCAGCAATGGTGATGATGCCCTTTGGACCCGACATCTTCATCTTCAGGTAGGCATAGTGGGGGATAGCCATGTGTTTGGCCAGAGACGGCCTGTCCAACAACGCATGGTATGGGTTGTTTAGATCCACCATCTCGAACCATATTGGCTCTCGACGGAAGTGCGCCTTGTCACCGAAAAGGACGTCCAGCTGGATTTTGCTGATCGGCGAGTAGGACAGTCCCGGCACAATGCCATGGAAGACAGTGCTGGTCGGCTAGAGGTCCTTCTCCTTTAGCCCAAGCTTGAGCAAGTTGTCGCGGCAGAGGATGTTGATGCTGTTGCCGCCATCGACCAACACCCGGGAGAACCGACAGGTGAGCCTCTTGGAGGCGAAAGTGGTGTCGAGGACGAGCATGCATGAGCCAGGGTTTGGCATCACCGCAGGATGGTCAGCCCGACTCCACGTAATTGGCTTTTCACCGTGGCGTTCACCTCACGCCGGTGTTGTCGCTGGTTGTGCTTGTCATCACCCTCGCTGGTGAAGACGACGTAAGCTCCGTCTTGATGGGGGTAGTCGTCGTGGAGACAACCGGCATTGTGAGGCGGCGGTGGCGGAGCCGGAGCCGGCCGAGGAGCCAAAGCACGAGGCGCATCAGCTGCCCCTAGGGGAGCCGACGTACCTTCTCCTCGCGATAGTCGCTGTGCAAAACTTCACTGTCGGAGGGTATGAGTGGCTGGCTTCGCCCCAGTATGCATCTTGCATGGCGCGTCGAGCATTTGCTCGAAGGTGAGCTTGGGCTACCAGTTGTTCTTGCCGGTCCGCTGCCGTTGAGAGCAGGCTTGAGTAGCCGATGCGTCTTCCTCCATGCTAGCCACCTTCTTGCTATTGGAGCGCGAATCGAGTTGACCCGCCTTGCGCTTGTTGTTCTTGCCGCCTCGATTGTTGCCAGCCAGCATGGGAGTAGCCGGCGTGGGGACAACTTTGTCTGAGGCGGTGACCTTGACTCGCATCGCAGAGTCGGCCGTGGCGCACTTGTCCGCCTTGGCCATGAGCACCTCCAGAGAGGTGGGCTCGGAGCACATGAGCTTTTGCTTGAGGAGAGTGCCATCTCGGCAGCCGTCAATGAAGTACTGAATGGCTTGTACCTCAAGCACTCCCTCGTAGGAGTTGTGCAGCTCGGTCCAACGCGAGACGTAGTCACGAAGGGGTTCGTCGGGCCTCTGGACGCACATGGCCAGCTCACGAGGCCGGCCAGGGAGCTTGTAAGTGCCAATGAAGTTGTGAACGAACGCCTCCTCGAAGTCAACCCAAGAGTTGACGCTACTGGCTGGAAGGCTGTTAAGCCATGTTCTAGCCGAGCTTGCCAGCATGAGAGGCACGTAGCGGACGGCTATGCGCTTGTTTCCCCGAGTAATGCCAACGGCGGTGGTGTAGTCGATCAGCCAGTCTTCTAGCCTGGCTGTGCCGTTGTACTTGGGGGTGTCCCGAGGGAGAGTGAAGCATCGGGGAAACGTCTCCCCTCGGATCCGAGGGCCGAAGCACGCCAGACCGATGGGGCCGTCCTCTTCTAGGAGAGCCGACTGCGCCAGGAGGTTGAGGCGTCTGCGAGCATCGTTGTCGCTGTGTGGGACGCGAGGGCCGATCCGGGCCGTGATCGGAAGGGTGTCTTGGGAGCTCGTGGCGTCGGCCCCCTCCCGATACTTAGGAGGAGGAACCTCACGTACCGAATCCCATCGTCGCCACCATCTCTACGACATCGGCTTGAAGAAGGGTCGCTCTGGCGCAGAGAACGCTTGTCTTGGCAGCCCTCGCCCTTCCAGCCGGAAGTGCGATGCGAGGAAGATCCCTCAGCTGATGACAACCGCTGGGGTTACGGCGTGCTCCGAGATCGGCTCCCGGAGACTCCGATTGTGCTTGACCAGGGTCAAGCAGAGACTGCTGCTCATTTGCGGCGTCAAGGAGATCCTTGACCCGCTTCTCCTGAAGGACTCGCTGCTCGCCCTCCAAACCTGGCATTTCTGCCATGGCCGCCTGAGCACCCCGCAAGTTGGCCTAGGGGTATCGTAGATGGGCTGCTTGCCACCTAGGATTTCGGCAATAACCCGGCCGCTACCGCGGACCGCGCCGAGCCGACTAGGACCGTGAGCGGTCGGAGTAAAGCCGTAAGCGGAGTTATACTCGTGCTGTGCGGCCTCCATCCGGCATTTGGCCACGGCGATGACAATGCCCTCCTCCAGGATCTTCCTGCAAGCCTCCTCCAACGAGGCCCGTGCATCGGTGGGGTTTGAGGAGGTGGCAATGGGCGTCTTCAAGCCGGCAAGGGCAGCATGAAGCGTGTCGGCTGATACCGCAGCAGGATCAGCAGCATCTGCTGACGCCTTGCCATGAGCCTTGCTGGTGCCGGCGGCAATGAGCATCACCTCCATGAGGTTGGAGACGACGGCAACGTGATGCGGGGCAAGACACCCCGCAGATGATGGCAGACCGTCGAAGATGAGCACATCGCTCGGGTACCCGTCGAGCACAGGCGTCTCCCCAAGGGAGAGCCTATTGAAGTTGGTGCACAACGCGTCAACGTCGATGTCCTCGCCGGGGTAGTGAGGTCCACCGTCGAGGCGCAAGTCCCTAAAGAGAACGCCAAGTTCGCAACATCGGCGATGACGACGCTGGGGAGTGTCTCGTCGTCAGACTCCCCACCGGAATCCGTGAGACGCACTGGAACGTCGATCAATATCGCAGAAGCCTCCTCAAGGGCAGGCTCCACGGGCATGCATATCAGTCCGAACGCGAAGCATCCGGCGGTGTAGGCGAAGGGCCCCGCCCAGCGCGTAAACCCGACCGATGCTGCGGACGGCCCCATGGTGGGCGCCAAATGTCGGTGTTTACTCACAACATATACCATGGGTAGGGTAAAGATGGTGGGAACCCAAGTGATACCGGTGGGCGCTGGGGATGAGGTTGGTACAAGCATGGAGCGCACGATGTACCCAGGTTCAGGGCTCTCCGTAGATATAACACCCCTAATCCTGTCAGAGTGTATAATGCACCAATGAGGTTACAATGTGCTCCTGGAGCTGTTCTACGGAGGAGGAAGAAAGAGCAGCCGGCTCGCGTCTACCTCTCCTGTATGAGTGTGTGTATGAAGGATTGACCGACCCTCTGCATGGAGGGAGGCCGGGGGGTTTTATAGATGAACCCACTGACCTATAATAAGGATAAAAGTAGATGAGGGGGACCCGGCTGCCAGCATCGCCGGCTGGCCTGGGGGTTCACAGTGGTCTTGTCTTGTCGCTGGAGGGCCCCGCCGGTTGTGAGGTCCCATCTGGCTATGGGATCCGCCGGCTAGCCAATGAGACTCTCGCGTAAGGCTGACGCAGGACGCGTGTTGTACGTCCGTGGTCGTCTTTTGAGATTCGCCATGGGTAGCCAGTACAACCGTCTCCACTATTCCCACGCCAAGTGTGGTAATGGAGTGGGAGTTTGACGTGCCAACACTGTGCAGGATGATGGATCGGAGCCGGGGTAGGTAAGGGGATGGCCACCGACGATGTACCTGCCGTGCGCTCCAATCCTATACTCGTGCTGACGAATAGGCAACTTTGATCATAGGGTCTTGTCATGACCTATGATCTGATGTGACTTGGGCTCCCAGGCTGGCCAGCAGCCTTGCTAGCCGGCCCTAGGAACGACCGTCTCGCCCCTAGCTGGCCAACACGTCCTAGATGGCCAGAGGAATGTAGTTGTCTCGCCTCTAGCTGGTAGGGGCTTCCTAGCCGCCCAAAGGGAGTTGGCCGTCTCGCCCCTAGCCGGCAGGGGCTTCCTAGCCGGCTAGAGGGAGTTGTGCTTTTCCTTCAAGATAGGATGCAAAGGAGTAGGCTCGATGAGCCTACCCCGGGGTTATCCCCCCATCATGCGTTGTCCAAGGGATCTGGCGGATCTTCTTCTTGAATGCTGATTGGCGGTCGGAGATTTCCTGTCCAGTGTATAAAATGGGGATTTGGCAGAAGAGAGAGATACTTTGAGATTTGTTGCTCCTCTCTTCCACTCCAACTCCACAACCTCCTTTCAGAGCTCCGCCACTTCGTCTTAGGCACCGTATGTATCAACCGTCCAACCGAGCGATATGATTAAGAGCGTGACCACGAAGGCAGAGTGAGCAAAGAAGGGCACGCGTAGGTCCTTGTCGAGCGCCGGAGCATCGCTGCCGGACTCGATCCCAGGCAATTGGCGCACGCCTCGCGTCACCAAGAACCGCTTGCTGGATCTGGAGAAACAAGGGTTCATGGCTGCGGGGAGGTGGCGCGTGCCGGAGGAGGGCAAGCAGGAGCCTGCGCTACAAGGATATGAGCGAGTGCTCCTCGGCACTCATGTCAAGCGAGGTTTTTCCGTGCATTTCTTGATTTTTGTGGAGCACATCCTCATCATCCCCCCTAATGCATCTCATGCCTTGCTCCTTTCGTGTCCCCTTGTGAGAACTTTCTTGGCTGTCACCCCCATTGGGGGCTGTTCAAGCACCTTTTCACTTGTCGAGTGATGACGGTGAACAAGTCCACTTGGTTGGGGGAGAAAACGAATGTAGTACATATTTGCAAGAGTTTAGGCATCCAGCTCAGAGGGAAAAGTAGTTTCCCCCAAATGTCCTCGCAACTCGGTTAAGGGTTGGCAGAACTCCTGGTTTTGTTGCCAAGACGTCCCAGTCGGCGACGGCCAGCCAGGCCTCCCACCATATTGGGCGGAGCGAGTGCAGTCTGCCCCTTCTTTGACCGTGTTGAAGAAGGAGAAGCTAGATGTAGACATCTTAGTGATTTCTTTGGTCACACTTGTGCGGAAGGGCGTCAATGGGATGGACCTGCTGGAGGTCTTCTTCCAGCCCCTCCAATCCATGGCCCGACCCATGTGGTTGTATGAGGGGCTGAATGATCCAACCCAAGTTAATTGAGAGGAACTTGGGGTGGAGGAGCTCGAAGCCAAGCTCAAGGTCACCGACCCGGCGCGTGACAACCCTAGGGGTACCTGGTTAGTGCCCCTTTCTCAAAGGAGAATCCACCGAATGAGGTAACTTGTTGTTTGTCCTACCCAATTGATTTTACTATTGTTGTCTTTCTTTTATTTGATATGAACTTGATTTCTCACTCGGAGGCTTTCACGACGCTTATGAGCTTCGTACTAGTAGTCAATCACACGCCAATCGACGTGGCGAGTGACACCGAGCATCTTGAAGGTTCACGGGGTGATGATGATGATGATAATGAGGAGGAGTCCGAAAAAGAAATGATGATGACAAGTGCGGGGACGAGGCGGAGTATTCCCCGTCCGATGAAGTCCCATCCGTGGCACGTTCCAAGGCGTGCCAGGACCCTGTGTTCTGTGCTAACACCGTGAAGGCTTCGAGTGTTGCTAAGATGACTGTGTTGGCCGTTCTGACTCATAGCTCTAGGCGAGGATGGGGTGAGCGTGTTGCGTCACTGGAGAAGGTCGCCAAGAAACCCAAAACCATGGTTTCTAAGCCTCGGAAGGCCATCATCCCGCGCATCAAGGTTGATGTGCCTGTGGCCTCATCGTAAGTGTTTTCACCCAATGACAAAGCTTCCCGAATGATGTTTTACGATTGTTGGTCGAGTGACATAGCTTTCCGAATGTCTTTGCTATAAAGATGATACCTAGACTGCCTCGCTCGAGCCCGAGGCCCCGGAGAAGGGTAAGGCCGTTTCCAACATCGCATGCTCCAAAGGTAGGACCTAAACATTCTCGTACTTCATTCGGGAATGTTGATTTCTCTTGTTGTTATTCGCCCAATGGTTTTCAATGTTTGCACGGCCGTGTGACGTGATCGAGCTTGACTCACCTAACCCTCCAATTGTTGAGGATGTGGTAATACAGGACCCCACTCCCAGTTGAGTGACTAGGTCTTCTGATGCTAGGGTTTCGACTCTCGTGCGTAGTGCCACTTCGGAGGCCGGAGCTTCACAAGGAACAGGTCTGGCTGCCACGCCGCCAACTCCTCCGATGGCCAACATCTTCCAGCAGCACCATGTCTCGGAGGACCGGACGACTGAAGGAGGTATATAGCGCCAGGAAAGCCTTGGGGAAGAACATTCTGGTAAGTACTCTTGTGAATGTTGATCTCAGTCGGGATTTTTTTCCTTTGTATGTACTTCTATTTTGTTCCCAAGTGGGTTTGCATGGACCACACCCACTGGGTGTTCCATTCCAGTGGGGGTACGCCAAGTGCACTGATACTTGTGATGTGTGTTGGGTTTTCTGTGAATAGGAATGGGTTATTGCAGCACAATGCTGTTGGAAATATGCCCTAGAGGCAATAATAAAATGGTTATTATCATATTTCCTTGTTCATGATAATCGTCTATTGTTCATGCTATAATTGTATTAACAGGAAATAGTAATACATGTGTGAATAAATAGATCATGATGTGTCCCTAGCAAGCCTCTAGTTGGCCAGCTCGTTAGTCAATAGATGATCATGGTTTCCTGGTCGTGGGCATTAGATGTCATTGATAACGGGATTACATCATTGGGAGAATGATGTGATGGACAAGACCCAATCCGAAGCGTAGCACTAGATCGTATTGTTCGTATGCTAAAGCTTTTCTAATGTCAAGTGTCTTATCCTTCGACCGTGAGATTGTGCAACTCCTGGATGCCGTAGGAGTGCTTTGGGTGTATCAAACGTCACAACTTAACTGGGTGACTATAAAGGTGCACTTCGGGTACCTCTGAAAGTGTCTGTTTGGTTGGTACGAATCGAGATCGGGATTTGTCACTCCGCGTGATAGAGAGGTATCTCTGGGCCCACTTGGTAGAACATCATCATGAGCTCAATGTCACTAAGGAGTTAGTCAGACGATGACGTGCTACGGAACGAGTAAAGAGACTTACCAGTAACGAGATTGAACAAGGTATAGGTATACCGACGATCGAATCTCGGGAAAGTTCTATACCGACAGACAAAGGGAATTGTATATGGGATTGATTGAATCCTTGACATCATGGTTCATCCGATGAGATCATCGTGGAGAAAGTGAGAGCCACCAGACCCCGCTGCTGGCTATTGGCCGGAGAGGTGTCTCGGTCATGTCTACCTGTCTCCCGAACCCGTAGGGTCTACGCACTTAAGGTTCGATGACGCTAGGGTTATAGGGAATTGTTATACAAGGTTATCGAAAGTTGTTTGGAGTCCCGGATGTGATCCCGGACGTCACGAGGAGCTCCGGAATGGTCCGGAGGTAAAGATTGATATATAGGATGGATGGGTTTGGACGCCGGAAATGTTGTCGGGACCACCGGAAGGGTTCCGGAGGCCCACCGGGAGGGGCCACAAGCCCCGGAGGGCTACATGGGCCAAGTGCGGGAGGGAACCAGCCCCTAGGTGGGCTGGTGCGCCCCCCACACCTAGCCCATGCGCACCAGAGAGGGAGGGAGGGGAAACCCTAGGCGCAGGGGAGGCCCAAGGCCCACCTAGGGCGCCGCCGCCCCCCTCTCCCATCTGGGCTGCCGCACCACCTAGGGTGGGAACCCTAGGGGTGGCACACCCCCCTCCCCTCCTCCTATAAATAGTCGGTGTTTTGGGGCTATTTCACACACGGTTTCCCATCTCCCTCGGCGCAGCCCTGCCCCCCTTCTTCCTCCTCTGTGCCGGTGCTTGGCGAAGCCCTGCCGGGAGACCTCGTCTCTCCATCTACATCACGTCGTCGTGCTGCCGGAGATCTTCCCCAACCTCTCCCTCCTCCTTGCTAGATCAAGGTGCGGGAGACGTCACCGGGCTGCACGTGTGTTGAACACGTAGGTGCTGCGGTTCGGCACTAGATCGGAATCACACCGCAATCTGAATCACCGCGAGTACGACTCCATCAACCGCGTTCTAGCAACGCTTCCGCTTAGCGATCTTCAAAGGTATGAAGATGCACTCACCCCTCTCTCGTTGCTGGTCTCTCCATAGGAAGATCTGAATATGCGTAGGAATTTTTTTGAATTTATGCTACGTTCCCCAACAGTGGTATCAGAGCCAGGTTTTCTATGCGTAGATTCTATGCACGAGTAGAACACAACAGGTTGTGGGCGATAATTTGTCAATTGCTTGCCGCTACTAGTCTTATTCTTTTCCGGTGGTATTGTGGGATGAAGCGGCCCGGACCGACATCACACGTACGCTTACGTGAGACTGGTTCCACCGACACACATGCACACCGTGCATAAAGGTGGCTAGCGGGTGTCTGTCTCTTCTACTCTAGTCGGATTGGATTTGATGAAAAGGGTCCTTATGAAGGGTAAATAGCTTTGGCATATCATCGTTGTGGCTTTCACGTAGGTAAGAAAGCGTTCTTGCTAGAAACCCAAATCAGCCACGTAAAACTTGCCACAACAATTAGAGGACGTCTAACTTGTTTTTGCAGGGTTTGACATGTGATGTGATATGACCAAAGTTGTGATGTTGCATGTATGATGTATGAGATGATCATGTTATTGTAATAGGTTTCACGACTTGCATGTCGATGAGTATGACAACCGGCAGGAACCATAGGAGTTGTCTTAATTTATTGTATGAGATGCAACGCCATGTGCTTGCTCCTTTTACTTCACTGCTAACGGTTAGCTATAGTAGTAGTGATAGTAGTAGTTGGCGTGACGACTTCACGGAGACACGATGATGGAGATCATGGTGTCACGCCGGTGACGATGATGATCATGCGATGCCTGAAGATGGAGATCGAAAGAGCAAAGATGATAATGGCCATATCATGTCACTATATGATTGCATTGTGATGTTTATCATGTTTTTCATCTTATTGCTTAGAACGACGGTAGCATAATAAGATGACCCCTCTTAAAATTTCGAGAACGTATTCCCCTAAGTGTGCACCGTTGCGAAGGATCGTTGTCTCGAATCACCGCGTGATGATCGGGTGTGATAGATTCTAACGTTCGCATACAACGGGTGTAAGCCAGATTTACACACGGGAAACACCTAGGTTGACTCGACGAGCTTAGCATGTACACACATGAACTCGAATACAAGAGACCGAAAGGTCGAACATGAGTCGTATGGTTGAATAGGATCAGCATGAAGTTGCTCACCATGGTGACTAGTCCGTCTCACGTGATGATCGGACACGGGTTAGTCAACATGGATCATGTATCACTTAGATGACTAGAGAGATGTCGATTTAAGTGGGAGTTCATACTTAATTTGATTAAATGAACTTAATTGTCATGAACTTAGTCTAAAAGTTGTCTTTATAAATATTGTCGATGGCCAACGTCAACCTCAATTTCAACGCATTCCTAGAGAAAAACAAGCTGAAAGATGATGGTAGCAACTATGCGGACTGGGTTCGCAACTTGAAGCTCATCCTTAAAGTAGCTAAAAAGGCTTATGTCCTTGATGCGCCGCTAGGTGACCCTCCCGCTCCCGCAGCAGCCCAGGACATTCTGAATATCTGGCAAATGCGGAGTGATGACTACTCTCCTGTTAGGTGTGGCATGTTATACAGTTTAGAAACGGGGCTACAAAGGCGTTTTGAGCAACACCGTGCATATGAGATGTTCCAAGAGCTGAAGCTAGTTTTTCAAGCTCCTGCCCGTGTCGAGAGATATGAAGTCTCCGACAAGTTCTTTAGCTGTAAGATGGAGGAGAACAGTTCTGTCAGTGAGCACATACTCAAAATGTCTGGGTTACACGGTCGTATGACTTCACTTGGAGTCGAACTTCCGGATGATGCTATAATTGACAGAATCCTCCAGTCTCTCCCACCAAGCTACAAAGGTTTTGTGCTGAACTACAACATGCAAGGGATGGAGAAGACCATTCCTGAGTTGTACTCAATGCTCAAGTCTGCAGAAGTAGAAATCAAGAAAGAGCATCAAGTGTTGATGGTCAACAAGACCACTAGTTTCAAGAAGGGCAATGGCAAGAAGAACTTCAAGAAAGACGGCAAAGCCGTTGCCGCGCTCGGTAAGCCAGATGTCGGGAAGAATAAAAAGAATGGACCCAAGCCTGAGACTGAGTGCTTCTATTGCAAGGGAAAGGGTCACTGGAAGCGGAACTGCCCCAAATACTTAGCGGACAAGAAGGTCGACAACGTTAAAGGTATATGTGATATACATGTTATTGATGTGTACCTTACCAGCGCTCATAGTAGCTCCTGGGTATTTAATACCGGTGATGTTGCTCACATTTGCAACTCAATGTAGGAACTCCGGGATAAGCGGAGATTGGCCAAGGACGAGGTGACGATGCGCGTCGGGAATGGCTCCAAGGTCGATGTGATCGCCGTCGGCACGCTACCTCTACATCTACCGTCGGGATTAGTTTTAAACCTTAATAATTGTTATTTAGTACCAGCGTTGAGCATGAATATTGTATCAGGGTCTTGCTTATTGCGAGACGACTACTCATTTAAGTCAGAGAATAATGGTTGTTCTATTTATATGAGTGATATGATTTATGGTCATGCTCCGGTGGTGAATGGTTTATTCTTGATGATTCTCGATCGTGATGTTACGCATATTCATAGTGTGAGTACCAAAAGATGTAATTTGATAATGATAGTCCCACATACTTGTGGCACTGCCGGCTTGGTCATATCGGCGTTAAGCGCATGAAGAAGCTCCATGCTGATGGACTATTAGAGTCGCTTGACTTTGAATCATTTGACAAATGCGAACCGTGCCTCATGGGCAAGATGACTAAGACTCCATTCTCAGGAATAATGGAGAGAGCAACCGACTTATTGTAAATAATACATACTGATGTATGTGGTCCAATGAACGTTGAAGCTCGCGGTGGCTATCGTTATGTTCTCACTCTCACCGATGATTTGAGTAGGTATGGGTATATCTACTTGATGAAGTACAAATCTGAGACGTTTGAAAAGTTCAAGGAATTTCAGAGTGATGTTGAGAATCAACGTGACAGAAAAATTAAATGTGTACGATCTGATTATGGAGCAGAATATTTGAGTCACGAGTTTGGCACACACCTAAGGAAGTGTGGAATCGTTTCACAACTGACGCCGCCTGGCACATCACAATGCAACGGAGTGTGTGAACGTCGTAATCGCACTTTATTAGATATGGTACGATCTATGATGTCTCTTACCGACTTACCGCTGTCATTTTGGGGATACGCATTAGAAACTGCAACATTCACTTTAAATAGGGCACCATCTAAATCCGTTGAGACGACACCGTATGAACTATGGTTTGGCAAGAAACCTAAGTTGTCATTTCTTAAAGTTTGGGGCTGCGACGCTTATGTGAAGAAATTTCAACCAGAAAAGCTCGAACCCAAAGCGGAGAAATGCGTATTCATAGGATACCCTAAGGAAACTATTGGGTATACCTTCTATCTTAGATCCGAAGGTAAAACCTATGTTGCCAAAAACGGATCCTTTCTAGAGAAAGAGTTTCTCCCGAAAGAAGTAAGTGGGAGGAAGGTAGAACTTGATGAGGCAATTACACCCCCTCTCGAATAGGATAGCTGCGCAGTGCGGGAAGTTGTTCCTGTGGCGCCTACACCAACTGAAGAGCAAGTTAATGATAATGATCATGAAGCTTCGTATCAAGTTACTACTGAGCCGCGAAGGTCCACAAGGGTACGCTCCGCACTAGAGTGGTACGGCAACCGTGTACTGGAAATCATGTTGTTAGACAACGGTGAACCTTCGAACTATGAAGAAGCGATGGCGGTCCCGGATTCCAACAAATGGCTTGACGCTATGAAATCCGAGATAGGTTCCATGTATGAGAACAAAGTATGGACTTTGGTGGACTTGCCCGATGACCGGCGAGCCATAGAAAATAAATAGATCTTCAAGAAGAAGACTGGTGCAAACGGTAATGTAACCGTTTATAAAGCTCGACTTGTCGCAAAGGGTTTTCGACAAATTCAAGGAATTGACTACGAGGAGACTTTCTCTCCCGTAGCGAAGCTGAAATCAGTCTGAATCATGTTAGCAATTGCCGCCTTTTATGATTATGAAATTTGGCGAATGGACGTCAAAACAGCGTTCCTTAATGGGAATCTTAAGGAAGAGTTGTATATGATGCAACCAGAAGGTTTTGTCGACCCTAAGGGTGCTAACAAAGTGTGCAAGCTCCAGCGCTCCATCTATGGGCTGGTGCAAGCATCTCGGAGTTGGAACATTCGCTTTAATGAGGTGATTAAATCGTTTGGGTTCATACAGGTTTATGGAGAAGCTTGTCTGTACCAGAAGGTGAGTGGGAGCTCTGTAGCTTTCCTCAGACTGTATGTGGATGAAATATTATTGATGGGGAATAATATAAGGATGTTGGAGAGCATAAAGGCCTATTTGAACAAGAGTTTTTCAATGAAGGACCTTGGAGAAGCTGAATACATATTAGGCATCAAGATCTATAGAGATAGATCGAGACGCCTCATAGGTCTTCGCAAAGTACATACCTTGACAAGATATTGAAGAAATTCAATATGGAATACTCAAAGAAAGGGTTCTTGCCAGTTTTGCAAGGTATGAGCTTGAGTAAGACTCAGTCACTGACCACGGGAGCAGATAGAGAGAAGATGAGTACTGTCCCCTACGCTTCAGCCGTAGGCTCTCTAATGTATGCCATGTTGTGTACCAGACCTGATATAAACCTTGCCATAAGTTTGGTAGGGAGGTACCAAAGTGATCCCGGTATGAAACGCTGGACAACAGTCAAAAATATCCTTAAGTACCTGAAAAGGACTAAGGAAATGTTTCTCGTTTATGGAGGTGACAAAGAGCTCGTCGTAAAGGGTTACGTCGACGCTAGCTTCGACACAGATCCGGATGACTCTAAGTCACATACCGGATACGTATATGTTTTGAATAGTGGGGCTGTGAGCTGGTGCAGCAGCAAGCAAAAAGTCGTGGCAACATCTACATGTGAAGCGGAGTACATAGCTGCTTTAGAAGCAGCTCATGAAGGAATTTGGATGAAGGAGCTCATCACCGACCTTGGAGTGGTTCCAAGCGCGTCGGGTCCAATGACACTCCTCTGTGATAACACTGGGGCCATTGCCATAGCCAAGGAGCCCAGGTTTCACCGGAAGACGAAGCACATCAAACGCCGCTACAACTCCATCCAGGACCATGTCCAGAGTGGAGTAATAGAGATTTGTAAAGTACACACAGATCTGAATGTTGCACACCCGTTGACTAAACCTCTTCCACAAGCAAAACATGATCAACACCATAATTCTATGGGTGTTCGATACATCACAATGTAACTAGATTATTGACTCTAGTGCAAGTGGGAGACTGTTGGAAATATGCCCTAGAGGCAATAATAAAATGGTTATTATCATATTTCCTTGTTCATGATATTCGTCTATTGTTCATGCTATAATTGTATTAACAGGAAACAGTAATACATGTGTGAATAAATAGATCACAATGTGTCCCTAGCAAGCCTATAGTTGGCTAGCTCGTTAGTCAATACATGATCATGGTTTCTTGGTCATGGGCATTAGATGTCATTGATAACGGGATCACATCATTGGGAGAATGATGTGATGGACAAGACCCAATCCTAAGCGTAGCACTAGATCGTATTGTTCGTATGCTAAAGCTTTTCTAATGTCAAGGGTCTTTTCCTTCGACCGTGAGATTGTGCAACTCCCGGATGCCGTAGGAGTGCTTTGGGTGTATCAAACGTCACAACGTAAGTGGGTGACTATAAAGGTGCACTTCGGGTACCTCTGAAAGTGTCTGTTGGGTTGGTACGAATCAAGATCGGGATTTGTCACTCCGCGTGACAGAGAGGTATCTCTGGGCCCACTCGGTAGAACATCATCATGAGCTCAATGTGACTAAGGAGTTAGTCACATGATGATGTGCTACGGAACGAGTAAAGAGACTTACCAGTAACGAGATTGAACAAGGTATAGGTATACCTACGATTGAATCTCGGGCAAGTTCTATACCGATAGACAAAGGGAATTGTATACGGGATTTATTGAATACTTGACATCGTGGTTCATCCGATGAGATCATCGTGGAGAAAGTGGGAGCCACCATGGGTATCCAGACCCCGTAGATGGTTATTGGCCGGAGAGGTGTCTCGGTCATGTCTACCTGTCTCCCGAACCCGTAGGGTCTACACACTTAAGGTTCGATGACACTAGGGTTATAGGGAATTGTTATACGAGGTTATCGAAAGTTGTTCGGAGTCCCGGATGATATCCTGGAGGTCATGAGGAGCTCTGGAATGGTCCGGAGGTAAAGATTGATATATAGGATGGATGGGTTTGGACGCCGGAAATGTTTCGGTCACCACCGGCAAAGTGCCGGGACCACCGGAAGGGTTCCAAAGGCCCACCCGGAGGGGCCACAAGCCCCGGAGGGCTACATAGCCAAGTGCGGGAGGGAACCAGCCCCTAGGTGGGCTGGTGCGCCCCCCACACCAAGCCCATGCGCACCAGAGAGGGGGGGGGGGAGGGGAAACCCTAGGCGCAGGGGAGGCCCAAGGCCCACCTAGGGCGTCGCCGCCCCCCTCTCCATCTGGGCTGCTGCACCACCTAGGGTGGGAACCCTAGGGGTGGCGCACCCCCTCCCCTCCTCCTATAAATAGTGGGGGTTTTGGGGCTGTTTCACAGACGGTTTCCCATCTCCCTCGGTGCAGCCCTGCCCCCCTTCTTCCTCCTCTTTGCCGGTGCTTGGCGAAGCCTTGTCGGGAGACCTCGTCTCTCCATCGACATCACGCCGTCGTGCTACCGGAGATCTTCCCCAACCTCTCCCTCCTCCTTGCTGGATCAAGGTGCGGGAGACGTCACCGGGCTGCACGTGTCTTGAACGCAGAGGTGTCGTGGTTCGGCACTAGATCGGAATCACACCACGATCTGAATTGCCGCGAGTACGACTCCATCAACCACGTTCTAGCAACGCTTCCGCTTAGCGATCTTCAAATGTATGAAGATGCACTCACCCCTCTCTCGTTGCTGGTCTCTCCATAGGAATATCTGAATATGCGTAGGAATTTTTTTGAATTTATGCTATGTTCCTCAACAAATGCGGGTAAATATTTCCCTCAGTTAAGAAGCCAAGGTTTATCAAATCAATAGGAATACCAACCACAACCGTCTTCAGCGGCTGCATACAAAAGAACAAACAACTTGCACCCAACGCAGGTAAGAGGGTTGTCAATACCCTTGGTCTCGTTATTTTCAAGCAAATGAAGTGTGTAGATAATTGTAAAATGCAAAATAAAATAAAAGAAAATAAATGGCAGCAAGGTATTGGAAGTTTTAGCAATATGTTGTGAATAGACCCAGGGGGCTTAGTTTTCCCTAATGGCATCTCTCATGAAAATAGGTGTCGGCGTTTTGGGAATGGGGGTACCCAGACGTGCTTGCGTGCGGCCCAGGGCTGGCCCACTTCGTCAACACAAGATCTGCAAGGAACAGCACCACCCTGAACAAGGCCCTCGCTGGGGCCAAGCCTCGGGAGGAATAACAACATCAAGACCCACTGAGGTCCTGCTCAGGACCCCTCCGGAGCAGCCGATATTTCAAGGCAAGACCGGGCCTCAGGAGTCTAGGATGAAACCATGGAAGGGCAGGCGATGAGAAGGTGGCAGGACAAGACTGCTTTCCCTTTTGGTGCAAAGAAGGCGGGAGCGAATCCGGACTCCAAAGGCAACTCCTAAAAGTTTCCCTTCCAATGTAACAAGACCCTAGTCGCCCGTCGGCACGACGGATGTCATCCCTGTGCTAACCTCTGCGGCGCTGGCACCGGCTTTTGTAGGCGAAGACCACTTTTGACAGGGGAAGCATGTTCCATTGTCTCCCGCCGAAACTGGCTGTTGTGGTATTCCTTCCCACCTACGATAAGGGAAGAGGACCCTAGCCTCCACTATAAATAGAGATGGTAGGATACCCGAGAGAGGATCGGATAATCATAACCCAGAGCAACACACCAAGCCACTTGGCCTCCGGAGGCACAAAAACATTGTACTATCTCGTTCATCAACCTCTGTGAGAGGCTATCCACCAAAGCAGGAGTAGGGTATTACGCTTCGCAGCGGCCCGAACCTGGGTAAACTATTGCGTTCTGAGTTCTCCTCACCTTCGAGTGAGTTCTTCTCCATTGCCATCGAGTAGTGGGCTAGGCGAAGTGAAGCAGGGACGGACCTTCGTACACGCCCCAGTGTTCGAATCCTTAGGGTTTTGTGGAGCCCGAAATCCGACAACAGCACACTGTGGGTAAACAAATTACTGTTGGGCAATTGTTAGAAAATCGGGTAGTTATGCGATTTTCACCACAATGATCATGTAAATATAGGAATCCCGTCCACAAACAAATAGGCAGACTCCTGCCTGCTCCTATTACTATTACTTCACTTCAAGAGTGCTTCTATGCTTGCCTCTCTTTGTATTAAGTTCATGACAAACGAAGTAATGCTAGGAGTGAGATGACATGATGTAGACAAAGTAAACTCAACCAATATGAATAAACCCCATCATTTTACGCTTAGTAGCAGCAACACAAAGATGCAACTTGTCCCCCTCTTGTCACCCAGATATAGAAACTCGCCAGGTTGAACCTACTAAAATGCACCTCTGTCACCGAACACATATCAATATAGTTCCCAAACTATCTCAATAGATCAGAGAGAATTACCAAGCTATCATAATCATGCACATAAGAATCATATTATATAGCATAGAGGACTCAAATTTTTATCAGGAATAATCTGAACATGAACCCACAATTCATCGGATCCCAACAAACACACCATACAAAAGAGTTACATCATATGGATCAAAGCGAAGTTGCGATGATCATTGTATTGAAGATCAAAGAGAGAGATATTGCCATCTAGGTACTGGCTATGGACCCGTAGGTGTGTGGTGAACTACTCACACATCATCATTAGGGCAACAAGGTTGATGAAGAAGCCCTCCGTGATTGACCCCCCTCCGGCAGAGTGCCGGAACGGAGCTCTAGATAGCCCCCCATTGGAAAAGAGACTTGCGGAGCCGTAAAAAGTGTTTCACGGCCTCCCTCGAAGTTTTTAGGGTAGATGGGAATTTATAGGCCATAAAACGGAGGCGGGAGAGCCATGAGGGGGCCACAAGTCATCGGGGCGCCCCCAAGCCGCGCCCTATTCTCTTGTGAGGCCCTCGTGCACCCTCCTGCCTCCTTCCGATGCTCAACGGTCTTGTTTTGGTCCAGAAAAAGTCACAAATTTTTCAGGTCAACTGGACTTCGTTTGGTACTGAAAACCTGAAAAGTGGAAAACAAGCAGAAAATAGCAACTGGCACTAGGCACTGGGTCAATAGGTTAGTGCTCAAAATAATATAAATTGGTAGATATGTACATAAAAAGTGTCCTAAAATGATAATATAATAGCATGGAACAATAAAAACTATAGATACGTTGGAGACGTATCAAGCATCCCCAAGCTTAATTCCTTCTCGTCCTCGAGTAAGTAAATGATAAAACAAAATTTATGATGTGACATGTTATCCATGATGTAATGTTATGCATGTATGCTACTTGAGAAATGATGAATTAACAAATATTAACAAATCAATATTTATAAGTATAAGCATTAAAACAATTAATTTTTCAAAGTGTACGATCTTACAAGATTGTTTCACACCTAACCATCTTTATTATATTAGCAAGGGATGTCTCCATCTTCACCACATAACTATAAACGTTAAGCACCACAGTGCCCAAGTCAGGCAATTGGATCGTACCTTTTCACTATGCATCAACTTTTTATTCTTCACGCAATACATTAGGGTGAACCATTGGACATAGAATAAAGGTGGAATAGAGTAAGGTGGTAGGTTTCAAAGGGGTTGAGAAGTGGAGAAGATAGTCTCATATCAACTAGGCGTACCAACGGACTATGGAGATGCCTATCGCTAGATATTGCCACAAGGAGTAGGGATTGTCATGCAAATGATGCACTAGATCTATAAGTGTATGAAAGATCCACTGAAGCTAGGTGGGGTGTGCATCCAACTTGCTTGCTCAAGAAGACCTCGGGTACTTGAGGAAGCCTGTCATCAGAATATACTAGCCAAGTTTATAATTTTTTTGATTCCCACATCATGTGAATGATATAACATGCGACTCTCTATATGATGAAATGGTCCCTCTTTGAGGCACAAGTGTGGTAAAGGATAGTAGAAAAGCCCCTTCTCTTTTTTCTCTCATTTTATTTATATATGGTGGGATCATTTGGCTTCCCCCATCTTTATTTCCTCACTGGTACAATGCACTAATAATGATGGTCATCACACTTTTATTTACTTACAACTCATGGAAAACTCGATATGATGAACTATGAAAGAACATGACTCAAATACGAATGCCTCTTGAAGTGTACTAGGATGTGCAATGATCTATCATGACATGTATTCAACATATGGTAATTGATGGCTTTGCCACAAATCCTATTATGAATGGTGGTTTTTCCACAAGTACTATGTCAGCTCTATATGATCATGCAACGCAATACGATGATGAACGAACTAGTCATGGTGACGATGGAATTTGCATCGCAGTATATCTCAGAATGTCTATGGAAATGCCATAATAGGTAGGTATGATGGCTGTTTTGAGGAGGATATAATAAGGATTATGTGCAATAGAGTGTATCATGTCACGGTGTTTGTATGAACCGGTGAAAGTTCCACCAATCCTCGAGGTGAGAATGGGCTATGAATGGTACTAGAGAGGCTAAGAAATATGAGGAGGTGAGATTGCGTATGTCCATGGTGTCACATTAGTCATAAACAACTCATATACTTATTGCAAAATTTTATTAGTCTTATCACAAATCAAAGTACTACTCGCATGCCCCGAATGAGAGGGTTGGTAGGAATGAACTATCGCGCGAATATGACTCGAAACAACACTAGGTTTTCAATGAGGAATATAAATGCTCACACATCATCACCATGCCCTTTTAATTTTTCAGATATTAAAGAAATTTTACAGTTTCTCTATAGGTGCTACATGATGGTTTTAATTATCACTCAATGAATACTCATTATTTCTGATCTAGTCTTGACCCATGCAAATTACATTAAGTGTTTATTAACTCTCAAACCAATATAAGTGAGGAATGAGAGCATATTATTTCTATAAAATCTACATGCCACCATACTCAAAAGATATAATTGAAGTACTAGAGCAACTGCTAAGCTCAAAAGATATAAGTGAAGCACATAGAGTATTCTAACAAATTATAATGATGGTGTCTCTCTCTCAAATAGGTGTCTCAAGCAAACAATGATTGTGGGAAACTGAAAGTAAGAGTAAACAAAAGCAAACGACGCTCCAAGAAAATTACATATCATGTGATGAATAAAAATGTAGCTCCAAGTAACATACCGATGGATTGAGACAAAAGAGGGGATACCTTCCCGGGGCATCCCCAAGCTTAGACGCTTGAGTCCTCCTGGAATATCACCTTGGGGTGCCTTGGGAATCCCCAAGCTTAGGCTCTTGCTACTTCTCATTCCTCTATCTATCGAGATAACACCCAAAACTTTAAAACTTCAACCGCACAAAACTCAAAAAGACTTCGTGAGATCTGTTAGTATAGGCAACATAATAAACACCTATATGTACTGTTAGAAATTGACTAATCTTTTTTTAACATAAGGTACTTTATTATAAATTCTCCATGGCTTATAACCCATGGTAGAATCCATAGCATAATCGAAACAAGCAAACTATGCATGCAAAAATAGAATATGTTTAAAATAGAACAATATGTAGTAATATATTTAATTGCCATACTTGTGTAACTCCAAATTTTTGAAAAATTAGGAAGACGTGAGGAATTTGTATATGAGTACTGCATAAAAACTCTAGATTTAAAAGATGTTCCAGTAAAATCAGAAAAATTCTGTAGTGGGCGTCAAAGTTTATGTTTCTGCACCGTATGATTTCTACTCATCCTGCAAATCATCCCAAAGGCTTTACTTGGCACAAACACTAATTAAAAGATAAAAACACAATCATTATGGAAGCAGCAATTATGTCATCGCAAAGAAATAGAAAATATAAAGAAAAAATAAAGATAACTATTGGGTTGCCTCCCAACAAGTGTTATTGTTTAACGCCCCTAGCAAGGCATATTGCATAGTTTCAAGTGTTGTCATCCTTTACATTGAATCCATAAGTGGCCCCGATGATAGATTCAGAAGGTTGTTTAATTCTCTTTCTAGGGAAGTATTCCATTCCTTTATTTAATGGGAATTGGAACCTTATGTTTCCCACTTTCATAGGAAGGTGGTTTGATTGCACCTATAGTTCGTAGGAAGGGTCTTCGAAGTATAATGGGACTAGTAGTATTGCAATAAATATCAAGCACAATAAAATCTAGAGGGACATAATTTTTGTTTGCAATGATAAGCACATCATTAATTATATCTAAGGGTTTCTTAATGGCAGAATCTGCAAGATCAAAGATAAGGGCACATTCTTCAATATTAGTGAGACCAAGCACATCACATAAAGCTTTAGGTATAGTTGAAACACTAGCACCAAGGTCACACAAAGCATTGCATTCATATTTATTTATCTTAACTTTGATAGTAGGTTCCCACTCACCATGTAACTTTCGAGGAGTAGAAACTTCAAGCTCAAGTTTCTCATCATAAGCTTTTACCATAGCTTCTACTATATGTCGAGTGAAAGCTTTATTTTTTTAAAAGCATTGGGTGAGCTAATAATGGATTGCAGAAAGGAAATACATTCTACTAAAGAGAATATATCATAATTAAATTCTTGTAATCCACGATAGTGGGCACATCACTAGTTAAACTTTTGACCTCTCTAAACCCACTTTTTTCAATTTTATCATTAGAATCATCACCCTCCAAGCAAACGGGATGCTCCTTAATTAAACTTGATTCATATCTAGTCCCTTTATCATTAGTATTTAGAGAAGTAAAGAAAGATTCAATAGGAGAAGTACCAATCATTTTAACATGTTCATCATGATTCCAAATAGGGAAAGACTACAGCTTAGCAGCCATCGTATTTACTAGAGTGGTTTGCTTATCAGATATCTTTACTAGCAGTTCTTCTGTTTTAAAAAATTGTGTTTGAAGATTAGACACTTCCTTATTGACCTCATCAAGTCTAGCACTGATAGAGTCAAGAAAAGTTGAATGTTCTTTGATATCTGAAGAAAAAATCCATTGTGCTCATATTGCAAAGTCATGAAAGCTTTCATGGAGCCTTCTACTTCCAACATTCCATGGTAATAAGAGATGTTATCGAATATATCTTGCGAAATGGTGACTAAGTGAGCAAAGTGACAAGTGTAACAAGTAAACTAGAGAGCGAAGATGGAATCTAGTGACAAGCTAAACAAGCAAACATAAATATTTTTTTATTTTTTTATAAGGAAATTAAATATACCAGCGAATAAAAATAAGAACAAGTGAATGAAATTTTGTGTGGAGTTCCTTGATAGTTGGCGATGATATTTCCCAGCAACGGTGCGAGAAATTCTTCCTAATTCTCGTGATCTGCGTTGGGTTTTCCATGATGAGTAACGGGTTATCGCAGCACAGTGCATGTAAGTATTTCCCTCAGTTATGAAAGCAAGGTTTATCGAACCGATAGGAATATCAACCACAACCGTCTTCAGTGGCTGCACACACAAGAAACAAACAACTTGCACCCAACACGGGCAAGTGGGTTATCAATCCCCTTAGTATTGTTATTTGCAAGCAAATGAGGTGTGTAGAAAATTGTAATATGAAAAACAAAATAAAAGCAAATAAATGGCATCAAGGTATTGGAAGTTTTAGCAATATGTTGTGAATAGACCCCGGGGCCATAGATTTCCCTAATGTCATCTCTCATGAAAATATCACATGGTAGGTAAAGAAATTACTTTTGGGAATTGATAGAAGAGCACAGAGTTATGTGATTTTCACGGCAATGATCATGTAAATATAGGCATCACGTCCAGAAACAAATAGGACAACTCGTGCCTGTACCTATTACTATTACTTCACATCAAGAGCGCTTCCATGCTTGCCTCTCTATGTGTTAACTTCATGACAAACAAAGTACTGCTTCGAGTAAGTTGACATGACGTAGACAAAGTAAACTCAACCAATATGAATAAATCCCATAATTTTAGCCTTAGTAGCAAAACCACAAAGACGCAACTTGTCCCCTTCTGTCACTGGGATATAGAAACTCGCCAGGATGAACCTAATACAATGCACCTATCTCACCGAAGTGATATCAATCTAATTGGCCCAACTGTTTCAATAGATCAGAGAAAATTACGAAGCTATCATAATCATGCATATAAGAATCATACTATATATTAGAGGAGACTCAAATATTTATTATGCAAAATCTGAACATAACAAAAATTCATCAAATCCCAACAAACACATCATACTAAAGAATTACACCATATGGATGAAAGCGAAGATGCAATGATCATTGTATTGATGATCATAGAGAGAGAGAGAGAGCTTTTAATCTAGGTATTGGATATGGACCCGTAGATCTATGGTGAATTACTCACACATCATCATGAGGGCAACAAGGTTGATGAACAAACCCTATGTGATCGACCCCCCCCCCCCCGCCCGAAGAGTGCCAGAACAGAGTTCTACATGGCCTCCTGTTGGAACAGAGACTTATTTATAGGGTAGATGGGTATTTATAGGCCACAGAACCTCCCTCGATGTTTTTAGGGTAGATGGGTATTTATAGGCCACAGAACTGAGTTAGGATAGCCACGAGGGGGGCCACAAGCCATTATGGCACCCCCTAGGTCACTCTGTGTTGGCTTGTGGGGCCCTCATGCACCCTCCTGCCT
Organism: Hordeum vulgare subsp. vulgare; assembly: GCF_904849725.1. Lineage (NCBI taxonomy): Eukaryota > Viridiplantae > Streptophyta > Magnoliopsida > Poales > Poaceae > Hordeum > Hordeum vulgare. The sequence continues at coordinate 380,197,722 of NC_058519.1, read as the reverse complement.
CCTTTCGATGCTCCACGGTCTTGTTTTGGTCCAGAAAAAATCACACAAAGTTTCGGGTCAATTGGACTTTGTTTGGTACTGAAAACCTGGAAACTGAAAAAACACAGAAAAAGCAACTGACAGCCGGCACTAGGTCAATAGGTTAGTACTAAAAAATAATATAAATTTGTATGTAAGTACATAAAAATGTTCTAAAATGATAAGGTAATATCATGGAACAATTGAAAATTATAGATACGTTGGAGACGTATTATGCACCCACTCAGTGTAGTCCGTGAGACTGCCGTCAACTGAAGAAGTCGGTGATACTCTTAGTTCCTATTTTGATTTGACATAGATTGTTAGGGTATAGAACCCTTTGTCTATCCGTTCATCTCTCTAGTGGGGGCGCGCTAAGCGCACCCACTGGGTGTAGTCCCCGAGAATGTCGTCAACTAAATTTTGACTAATTGTGCCTTTTGGTGGCATAACGTCTGTGAGGTCAAGAGCTATGCCATGGATAAGGAGGTGCAGGACCTGCGCCTCAGCCTCAAAGTCAAGAAAGTCAAAAAAGTTCACCTGGAGCAGGTGAAGCACTCACTCGAAGGTAATCACTTCTCATTCGATCGTCTTAGCATTTGTTCTCTCTCCTCGTACGACTGAGGTTGTTTTACGAGATGTTCATAGCAAAAATCATCAACTTGCTAAGAGGTTGAAGAATTCTATTTTGTTAGTTACCATGAAGGAGGCACTCAAGAAGATGGATAACAAACTGGTGTCTTCTTGGAAGGAAGCTAACCAGAAGATCCAGACATCCGACGTCAAGATGAAATCAGTTGAGAACCTTGAGAAGGAGAAGAAAATTCTGGAGGTTGCCACCAAGAAGTCCGCTGAAGAACTTGTTGAGCTGAAGACACATTATGCTGAGTGGGAAGCCAAGCTCAAGAGATCTCGTACAAGAATCTCGAACTGGAGTAGTTTGTCAAGGACTTTGGCAAATATATGGGCGAGAAGCTTCAAGGTATGCCTCCGACCCGAGTAACTCTTGCATTGTTTTGTCAACTTTCGAGTTATTTCTGATTTCTTGCTTCACCTTCCTATGCCCAGAATTCTGCGTCAACGTCGTGGAAGAGGCCGAGTAAATTGAGAAGGAGTTGGATCCATCTCGGGGGCTTCTCAAGGATAGGACCGGTCTCGCCCATTTCCGACTGGAGGAGCGCACTGAGCAAGTGCTCATCTACTTAAAGTGGCTCAGCTAAGCCGTCTCAGACATGATCTAAGAATTTGCCTTTAGTGAGGAACTTACGGAAGACATACTGTCCTTTATCGACCGAGTGAAAGAGGTGCCCAGCCGAGTGTAGTGTTGGAAGAAGTCAGCAGCCGGAGCCGACGCCTACATCGCTCTCTCTCTCTCGTCCGTATCTAGTTCAAGGGTGTGGTCGATGAGAAGCTGAAGAACATCAAGGTCATCAACAGGAAGAACGCATAGTTCAAGGACTTCATGGAGATGTTCATGGAGGCAGCCACATAGATTGCAGACGGAATCGACCTTGCGTCCTTCATTGAAGCAGTGGTTCCATCTTCCCTTAAGTGATTCTCAGATAAAAACTTAAAATTTGATTTGCCTCGGTATGTCGAGTGGTTGCTGTAACCACAAACTCTGAGTGAGCCTATGGCTCCTGCTAACCATACTTTTTCTTTGAGCAGAATGCAACTTTTATTCGCCTTATCCTTGTTTGACTTTTGGATCTTTGAGTGTCTAGCTTATTCTCACGGGGAGAACCAAAGTATTTGGGCAACTGATGAGTTGCGACTAAGTCCCCGAGTGTGGACTATGTCTCCACTCGGAGCAGGTTTAAGTTAGGTGAAAGTAGGTTCAATGGTAAGCCCTCGAGTGTTGATGATGTCCTCACTTGGGGAAGGTTTTTACTTAGGCAAAATCAGGTTCATAGCTAAGAATGAAGGTAGTTGCTGCAAACAATGATGGTCATGTCCATCTTTGCGTCGCACAAAGGATCACTCCCTCATTCGGAACCGTTATTACTTAGGCGAAAGCAGGTTCATAATTAAGCCCCTGATTGTGGAGGATGTCCTCACCCGGAGTAGGTTCTAACTTAGGTGAAATCAGGTTCGCGGCTAAGAAATGAAGAGAGTTCTTGTGAACAATGATAGTCATGTCCATCTTGACATCCGAGTGAGGATTGTGTCCTCATTCGTAACCGTTTTAACTTAGACAAAAGCAGGTTTGTAGCTAAGCCCCCGAGTGTAGAGGATGTCCTCTCTCGGAGAAGGTTTTAACTTAGGAGAAATCAGGTTTGCAGCTAAGAATCTAAGGAAGTTCCTGCGAACAATGACAGTTCTGTCCATCTTGGTGTGTGATAACCCACAAGTATAGGGGATCGCAACAGTTTTCGAGGGTAGAGTATTCAACCCAGATTTATTGATTCGAGACAAGGGGAGCCAAAGAATACTCTCGAGTATTAGCAGTTGAGTTGTCAATTCAACCACACCTGAAAGACTTAGTATCTGCAACACAAGTTTTAGTAGCAAAGTAGTATGATAGTAACAGTAGCAGTAGTAATTTATATAGCAAGTGTGACAACAGTAGCGGTAAAGTAACTTAGCAAGGACCAGTATAGGAAAAGCTCATAGGCATTGGATCGGTGATGGATAATTATGTCGGATAGCATTCATCATGTAACAGTTATAACATAGGGTGATATGTAACTAGCTCTAGTTCGTCAATGTAATGTAGGCATGTATTCCGTATTTAGTCATACGTGCTTATGGAAAAGAACTTGCATGCCACCTTTTGTCCTACCCTCCCGTGGCAGCGGGGTCCTAATGGAAACTAAGGGATATTAAGGTTTCCTTTTAATAGAGAACCGGAACAAAGCATTAGCACATGGTGAATACATGGGATCCTCATACTATGTTCATCTCCGGGAGTGGTTCCGGCTATTGTCACTCCGGGGTTGCCGGGTCATAACACATAGTAGGTGACTACAACTTGCAAGATAGGGTCAAGAACACACATATATTGATGAAAACATTATAGGTTCAGATCTGAAATCATGACACTCGGGCCCTAGTGACAAGCATTAAGCATAACAAACTAGTAGCAATATCAATCTTAGAACATAGTGGATACCAGGGATCAAACCCCATCAAAACTAACTCGATTACATGATAGATCTCATCCAACCAATCCCTTTCCAGCAAGCCTATGACAAGATTACTCATGAACGATGGATAGCATAATGGAATTGGTGATGGAGGATGGTTGATGATGACGACGACGTCGATTTCCCCTCTCCGGAGCCCAGAACAAACTCCAGATCTGCCCTCCCGAGGAAGAACATGCAGTGGCGGCGGCTCCGTATCGTGAAACGCGATGAACTCTTGTCTCCCCTTTTTCTGGGCGAGAGAGGTTATATAGAGTTGGAGATGAAGTCGGTGGAGCCAAGTGGGCCCCACGAGCCTGCTAGGCGCGCCCTGGGGGCGCCTGCAGGGCTCTTGGCCCACTGGCAGCGTATCTTCAGTTGATTCTTTCTATGATATTTTTTTATATTCCATAAAAGTCCTCGTAAGTTTCCAGGTCATTCCGAGAACTTTTATTTCTGCATAAAAACAACACCATGGCAGTTCTGCAGAAAACAGCGTCAGTCCGGATTAGTTTCATTCAAATCATGCAAATTAGAGTCCAAAACAAGGGCAAAAGAGTCTGGAAAAGTAGGTACGTTGGAGACGTATCAACTCCACCAAGCTTTTACGAACTCTATTTGATCTTGTTGTTGTAATTATGTCTAACTCATATTCAGATTTTCAGCAAGATCATAAGCTAACTATATAAGCAATGACATTTAGGTCTCATGGTTTACTCATATCAATGGCATAGTTAACTAGCGAGCAATAATAATAAGTTTCAAACGTCAACACTTCAATCAAAATAATCATGATACAATATGAATAAATGGTATATCGCTAGCCCTTTCTGAGACCGCAAAACATAAATGCAGAGCACCTTCAAAGACCAAAGGCCGACTGGAAATTGTAATTCATGGCAAAGAAGATCCAGTCATAGTCATACTCAATATCAGTTTATAGCCAAGCATATAAATGACGGAGGGGCTCTCTAACTGGTGCTTTTTAATAAGAAGAGGATGACTCAACAGAAACGTAAATAGATAGGCCCTTCGCAGAGGGAAGCATTGATTTGCAAAGGTGCCAGAGGTCAAGCTTTTTAAAACAGAGATAAATAATTTTGGGTGGCATGCTTTCATTGTCAACGCGATGGCCTAGAGTTTTCACCATCTTCAATGCTACACATATTATAGGTGGTTCCCAAACAGAATATTAAAGTTTTGACTCCCACACCACCGATCAATCACACTCCACGACTAGTCGAATCTTCGGGTGCCGTCCATACCAACAACAATCCAGGGGAGTTTTGTTTGCAATTATATTTTTGATTTGATTTGAGCATGGAACTGGGCATTCCGATTACCGGCCCCTTTCTCGTGAGTGATAGTGAATAAACACGTATCGAGGATAACACGCCTAGCATGGAATATACTGACCGCCCCTTGTCGCCACATGAGCGATTCGGGCATACAAAACAGATTATTATTTGAAGATTTAGAGAGTGGCACATGCAAATTTACTTGGAAAGACACGTAGATACCGCATATAGGTAGGTATGGTGGACTCATGCGGAACAACTTTGAGTTTATGGAAGTGGATGCACAAGCAGTATTCCCTCTTAGTACAAGTGAAGGCTAGCAAAAGACTGGGAAGCGACCAACTAGAGAGCGACAACAGTCATCAATATGCATTGAAATTAATCAATGATGAGTGCAAGCATGAGTAGGATATAAATCACCATAAACATGAATATCGTAGAGGCTATGTTGATTTTGTTTCAACTACATGCGTGAACATGTGCCAAGTCAAGCCACTTGAATCATTCAGAGGAGGATACCATCCTATCATACTACATCATAATCATCTTGAAATTCATGTTGGCATCCAAGACAAACCATTATAAGCTCCTAACTAATTAAGCATGGCATTAGAAACTATGATCTCCAAGTTTTCATTGCAAACATGTTTCTCTCATAACAATGCTAAATTAGGAACGATGAGCTATTCATATTTACAAAAACAAAATAGGTCGAGTTCATACCAGCTTTTCCACGCTCAGTCACTTCATCATATATCATCATTATTGCCTTTCACTTGCACGACCGCATGATGTGAATAATAATAAGAGTGTTCGTGCATTGGACTAAGCTGGAATCTGCAAGCAAATTCAGAGGAGAAGACAAAGTAATATGGCTCTTTGACAGATAATCAATAATGCATATGAGAGCCACTAATCATTTTAATCATGGTCTTCTACCTCGACCAAAAGGAAAAGAAAACTATTTACACGGGAAAGCTCCCAACAAGCAAAAGAAGAATGGGAAATCTTTTTGGGTTTTATTTTTAATTACCACTAAGCATGCTGGAAAGTATACTTACAACTAATTTGTTTTTTCTCATTTTTAAACAAACACACGAGAATAATGCAAGAAAAAAAATAAACTGGCATGGATGATACAATGGAAGAGTGTGAATACCGACTATCAAAGTGAATGTGTGAGCATGAATGTAAAGTTAGTGAGAGACATGTACTCCCCCAAGCTTAGGCTTTTGGCCTAAGTTGGTCTAGTTCCACGGCTGGTCCGGGCTATATCCAAAATCATAATGGGGGTTGTACTAGGGCGCGTCAGCTACCGCCTAAATAGCTATCTCATGGAGGCGAGCAACCTTCACCTCCCTCTCATACTACTCTGCCTCTCATGTGGTTATGTAATATCTCCGTTTTCCCTGAAAGTCAAAGAAGGCACGAGCAGGAAGGGTAATATGGAAAACACATTGTCGGTTAAATATTAACGGTATAGGAGGGATTCATTATCCCTCTCAAGGAACTGATAACGTACCATAGCGGCGTGATCAAGGAAAGCTGTGTGGAGCGGGGGATCTCCTGTGCGGATGGGTATTCCAAGAGAATTTGCTATGCAAGTGGCATAGATCCCACCAAAGAAATCCCATTCATTAGCATTACTATTTAGCCTCCTAGCCATTATAGCTCCCATGTTGAAACTTCTATCACTCGTTATTGCACTCTTAAGAATACTAAGGTCAGGTGCGCAGAGGTGACTATGGTCATGCTTGCCGTTAATGCATCTACCTAAGAAGATGTCAAAATAATGTAAGGCAGGAAAATGAATGCTCCTCATGGTAGCGTGCGTAATATCTCTAGTTTCTCCAACAGTTATACTAGAAATAAAATCTCTAACCAAAGGCTTCGGAGGGTCATTGGGACTACCCCAATCAGGTATCTTGCATATTCTATTAAAATCCTCTAAATCCATAGTATACGATTTGTCATAAAGATCAAACAGTATGGATGCGTCACGACCAACTGAAAATTTGAATCTATGAATAAAAGAGGCAGTGAGTGTAGTATATTGTTCACATTTATTGGAGATGAATTATTCGATCCTGGCGTTGCGAACAAATGTATCAAACTCGTCCTTGAAACCTGTATCAATCATGAATTCATCAGAAGGCCATTCACATAGTTGCACCGGTGCGTTCCTCGGGTGATAAGGATCGGGCTCCCGAATTGCGAGACGGGGACCCCTTTTTCTTGAGGAACCACCATGATAGTTCTTCCTGGACATCTTCCTTTTTCAAGGAACAATTCCCCAAAACAGTTTGGTGAATGGGGCTGTGCACAAGGAGATCGAAAAATGCAGCAAAATGAGCAAGAACACGGGTTTGAGCTGTGGAATGAATTTTTCTGGAGGTAGACGAAGGAGATGTGTGCTAGAATAAGTGGAGGGGGGCCACGTGGGACCCATGAGCCTACCAGGCGCGCCCAGGGTGGTGGGCGTGCCTCCTGGGCTCGTGGCCCACTGGTGCATCCCCCTGACTAGTTATCTATCTCAGAAATTCTTAAATATTCTAGAAAAAATCATACTTGAATTTCAGGGCATTTGGAGAACTTTTATTTCCAGGACATTTTTTATTGAATGGATAATGCAGAAAACAGGAAAATAATGCTATATTTATTATTTTTCTACTAAATAACAGAAAGCAAAAGTTGGGAACAGAAGGTTGTGACTTCTAGATTCATCCATCTCATGGTCATCAAAAGAAATCCGTCAATGAGGTTGATCAAGTCTCCTTGATAAACTTTTTTTTGAATCACATAAAACCGGAGAGTTTTCGAATAATCACTAGGTTACCTCAACGGGGATGTGCATATCCCCAATAACAAGTATATCATATTTCATCTTGACAGTAGGTATAGGGAATTCAAAGCTTCCAAAAATAATTGATGAAGATTTTTCAATAGCATTAATGCAATGAAGTCGATATTGCTTCTTCGGGAAGTGCACCGTGTGCTCATTACCATTAACATGGAAAGTGACATTGCCTTTGTTGCAATCAATAACAGCCCCTGTAGTTTTTAAAAAGGGTCTTCCAAGGATGATCGCCATGGCATCATCCTCGGGAATATCAAGAATAACAGAGTCCGTTAAGATAGTAATGTTCGCAACCACAAGTGGCACACCCTCGCAAATACTGATAGGTAAAGCAGTTGATTTGTCGGCCATTTGTAAAGAAATTTCAGTAGGTGTCAACTTATCCAATTCAAGTCTACGATATAAAGAGAGAGGCATAACACTACCACCGGCTCCAAGATCACATAAAAGCAGTTCTAACCTAATTTCCTTTAATGGAGCAAGGTATAGTGGGCACTCCGGGATCACCTAGTTTCTTAGGAGTCCCACCCTTAAAAGTGTAATTAGCAAGCATGGTGGAAATCTCAACATCAGGTATCTTTATTTTATTAGTCACAATATCTTTCATGTACTTAGCATAAGGATCCATTTTAAGCATATCAGTCAAATGCATTTGCAAAAAGATAGGTCTAATCATTTCAACAAAGCGCTCAAAATCCTCATCATCCTTTTTCTTGGATGGTTTGGGAGGAAAGGGCATGGGTTTCTGAACCCATGGTTCTCTTTTTTACCATGCTTCCTAGCAATAAAATCATTCTTATAATATCTCTTGTTCTTAGGTTGTGGGTTATCAAGATCAATAACAGGTTCAATCTCCACATCATTATCATTACTAGGTTGAGCATCAACATGAACACCATTATCAATATTATCACTAGGCTCATGTTCATCACGAGATTGTGTTTCGGTATCAGAAATAGAAATATCATTTGGATTCTCAGGTGTAACAGCAACAGGTCTACTAGCATGCAAGTTCCTATCATCTTTCTTTTTCTTCCTATTACCAGGATGACTAGGCGCATCAGTATTAACTCCTTGAGAATCTTGTTCAATTCTTTTAGGATGGCCCTCAGGATGCAAAGGTTCCTGAGTCATTCTACCACCTCTAGTAACAACTCTCACAGAATTATCATTCAATTCATTAAGCAAGTCATTTTGAGCCTTAAGTACTTGTTCTACTTGAGTAGTGACCATAGAAGCATGTTTACCAATAAGCTTAAGATCATTAACATTTCTATCCACACAAGCACTTATATGATTAATCATATGAGCATTTTGTTTCAAATGTCTGCTAACATAATCATTAAAACTTTGTTGCTTGGCAACAAAGTTATCAAATTCATCTAAGCATAAGCTAGCAGGTTTATCATAAGGAATATCACTCTCATTGAATCTACGAAGAGAATTTACCTCTACTACCTGTGTTGGGTTATCAAGACCATGTATTTCTTCAATAGGTGGTGGATTCATAACATCTTCAGATTTAATACCTTTCTCTTGCATAGATTTCTTGGCTTCTTGCATATCTTCAGGACTGAGGAATAGAATACCTATTTCTTCGGAGTTGGCTTCGGTGGTGGTTCGGGAATAGTCCAAGCATTATCATTGCTCAAGATATTATTCAATAGAATTTCAGCTTGTTCCACAGTTCGTTCCCTGAAAACACAACCAGCACAACTATCTAGGTGGTCCCTAGAAGCATCGGCTAGTCCATTATAAAAGATATCAAGTATTTCATTTTTCTTAAGAGGGTGATCAGGCAGAGCATTAAGTAATTGGACAAGCCTCCCCCAAGCTTGTGGGAAACTCTCTTCTTAAATTTGCACAAAGTTATATATATCCTGCAAGGCAGCTTGTTTCTTATGGGCAGGAAAATATTTCTCAGAGAAGTAGTATATCATATCCTGGGTACTACGCATACAACCAGGAGCAAGAGAATTAAACCAAGTTTTAGCATCACCCTTTAGTGAGAAAGGAAAAAACTTAAGGATATAGTAATAGCGATTTTTTTCCTCATTAGTGAATAGGGTGGCTATATCATTCAGTTTAGTAAGATGTGCTACAACAGTTTCAGATTCATAACCATGAAAAGTATCAGATTCAACCAAAGTGATTAACTCAGGATCAACAAAGAATTCATAAGCCTTATCACTAACCAAGATGGGTGAAGTAGCAAACTTAGGATCATATTTCATTCTAGCATTCAGAGATTTTTCTTTCCACTTGCGTAATAAATTCTCAAGATCATAGCAATCCTTACAAGCAAGAAAGTCTTCAGCTACCTCTCCCTCCATAACATAACCCTTAGTTATGTTAGGCAATTCATATCTAGGAGAGCTAGGTCTAACAGGTGTCACAGCAGGTTCAACTTCAATAATTTCATCAGTTTCAGAAGTATCATCAGATTTAGCAGTAACTCTAGCAATTTGTGCATCAAGAAATTCACCCAGTGGCATATCATTATCAATCAAAGCATCATCATAAGCATCATGGATAGCAGAAGTAGCATCATCAAGCACACGCGACATATCAAAATTACTAGTTGGTGGTGGTGTCGCAAATTTACTCATAACAGAAGGTGAATCAAGTGCAGAGCTAGATGGCAGTTCCTTACCTGTCGTCGTAGTTGAGGGCAAGAATTTAGTTTTTGGATCTCTCGGATTCCTCATAGTGATCAACAAATATAAATCCCAAGTGACTCAGAGAATAAAGCTATGCTCCCCGGCAACGGCGCCAGAAAAAGGTATTGATAACCCACAAGTATAGGGGATCGTAACAGTTTTCAAGGGTAGAGTATTCAACCCAAATTTATTGATTCGACACAAGGGGAGCCAAAAATACTCTCGAGTATTAGCAGTTGAGTTGTAAATTCAACCACACCTGAAAGACTTAGTATCTGCAGCAAAGTTTAGTAGCAAAGTAGTATGATAGTAACGGTAGCGGCGGTAACAGTAGCAGTAATAATTTGTATAGCAACTGTGACAGCAGTAGCGGTAAAGTAACTTAGCAAGGACCAGCATAGGAAAATCTCATAGGCATTGGATCAGTGATGGATAATTATGTCGGATGGCATTCATCATGTAACAGTTATAACATAGGGTGATATGTAACTAGCTCTAGTTCGTCAATGTAATGTAGGCATGTATTCCGTATTTAGTCATACGTGCTTATGGAAAAGAACTTGCATGACATCTTTTGTCCTACCCTCCCGTGACAGCGGGGTCCTGATGAAAACTAAGGGGTATTAAGGTCTCCTTTTAATAGAGAACCGGAACAAAGCATTAGCACATGGTGAATACATGGGATCCTCATACTATGGTCATCTCCGGGAGTGGTTCCGGCTATTGTCACTCCGGGGTTGCCGGGTCATAACACATAGTAGGCGACTACAACTTGCAAGATGGGATCAAGAACACACATATATTGATGAAAACATAATACGTTCAGATCTGAAATCATGGCACTCGGGCCCTAATGACAAGCATTAAGCATAGCAAAGTAGTAGCAACATCAATCTTAGAACATAGTGAATACTAGGGATTAAACCCCATCAAATATAACTCGATTACATGATAGATCTAATCCAACCCATCACCGTCCAGCAAGCCTATGATAAGATTACTCACGAACGATGGAGAGCATCATGGAATTGGCGATGGAGGATGGTTGATGATGACGATGGCGTCGATTTGCCCTCTCCGGAGCCCAGAACGGACTCCAGATCTGCCCTCCCGAGGAAGAACAGCCGATGGCGGCGGCTCCATATCGTGAAACGTGATGAACTCTTCTCTCCCCTTTTTTTATGGGCGAGAGAGGTTATATAGAGTTGGAGATGGAGTCGGTAGAGCCACGTGGGCCCCACGAGCCTGCTAGGCGCGCCCTAGGGGGGCGCCTGCAGGGCTCGTGGCCCACTGGCAGCGTATCTTCAGTTGATTCTTTCTGTGATATTTTTTATATATTCCATAAGAAATCCTCGTAAGTTTCCAGGTCATTCCGAGAACTTTTATTTCTGCACAAAAACAACACCATGGCACTTCTGTTGAAAACATCATCAGTCCGGGTTAGTTTTATTCAAATCATGCAAATTAGAGTCCAAAACAAGGGCAAATGAGTTTGGAAAAGAAGATACGTCGGAGACTATCAGTGTCCGAGTGAGGATCGCACCCTCATTTGCAACCGTTATTTCTTAGGCGAAAGTAGGTTCACAGCTAAGCCCCCGAGTATGGAGGATGTCCTTACTCAGAGCAGGTTCTAACTTAAGCGAAATCAGGTTCGCGGCTAAGAAATGAAGGTAGTTCTTCCGAACAATGATGGTCCTGTCCATCTTGGCGCCGAGTGAGGATTGTGTCCTCATTTGGAACCGTTTTAACTTAGGCGAAAGCTGGTTCACAGCTAATCCCCGAGTGTGGAGGATGTCCTCACTCGGAGCAGGTTTTAAATTAGGCGAAATTAGGTTCGCAACTAAGAATAAAAGGTAGTTCCTATGAACAATGATGGTCGTGTCCATCTTGGTGTCCAAGTGAGGATCGTGTCCTCATTCAGAACCGTTATTACTTAGACGAAAGAAGGTTCACTGCTAAGCCCCCGAGTGTGGAGGATATCCTCACTCGGAGCAAGTTTTAACTTCGGAGAAATCAGTTCCACAGACAAAAATGAAGGTAGTTTTTGCAAACAATGATGGTCATGTCCATGTTGGTGTTCGAGCGAGGATTGTGTCCTCATTCGAAGCCATTTTAACTTAGGAAAAAGTAGGCTCACTCGTAAGCCACCGAGTGTGGAGGATGTCCTCACACGGAGCACATTTTAACTTAGGTGAAATCAGGTTCACGGCTAAGCCATTTCACCCACTTGGGGCTGGTTATTCACTGTATTAAAAGAAAGAGTAAATTTTTTACAAATAGTGAAGAGGCAAAAAAATTATCCATCAAAAGATCACTCGAGTTTATTATAGGAATGTACAAGGTTTGATATGTGCTTAGTGTAGAACTTGCGTAGTAGGTTCGTTAGATTTTGCGTGTTCCGTGAATGCCATGTTTGTATCTGCTAGCCTAGCGTCTGATTGTGTGATGTGTTAGTTGTACCTTGTTTTGTAATTTATCTTATGCTTATGTTGTGATTTTGGCTGTTTTCTTGCTATGTTTAATAAATGAATTGTTTTCCTATAATAACCTTTGGTGAGATTTTTCTAAATACACCACCGCGCTAAAACTTTTCCAACATGAATTTTATTTGCATGCTAAGCGTCTCGCAAACACACTCACTCTGCCGCATGCACCAAGGGAAGACTCACACACGCATTTAGCACCTACCTAATTGCCTTGCTAGTACAAACAGTTTTCCCCGAAAGGAAACATTTGTGGATATTTTGTTTTTGCAGAGTTCCTACCAACACACTAGCACCCACTCATGCACATTGCAGACACCTAGTCCTCGTGTTCGCCACCGCCATGGAGAGGCAACACTCGAGGAGCAACATCGCGACGATCATCTTGGATCATCGCACATATTAGCACTCAGAGCCCGATCAATGCTGCCATCCCTCCAGCCAGCAGGATTGTAACCCACCCCGGAAGCTTGTCCGCCATTACAACCTCGGTTCAAGCTCCCGCAAGCAGAACTGAAGAAGGAGGAAGAGGGAGTGAGGCCAGGTGTGAGGTAGAATAGAGGAACGACGCGGTCGTTTTTATAGCTCGAGTTCGGTGCACGGTGGGCGAAGTCCACTAGCGCCGCTCATCGCTCGGTCTCCGGTGTTCGGAGGCGAATCCACGAGTAGTGCCTACAGGCACTAGCCCGCGAGGTGATTGCACGCTGCACCGGCAGCTGCTACGCCATGCACTATCGCAGTACGGCCCTAGATACCCTACGCGCTAGATGCCACGAGTGGAGATAGCACGAAAAGCGCACGGGGAGAGAAGGAAGAAGAGAGCCGGAGGTAGAAGAAGAGACTAACAGTGGGCCCTGGGTTCACGTGTCACCCAGAGAGAGCACGGTGCACTCGGGTACGTCAAGCTTATTTCCAAAATTGAAATCTTTCCTTTTCCGAAAATTGTCGTAGCCATAAGTAGATACGCCTTGATTGCCCAACCGTATATTTTATTAGTAGCACCAGTATGACACCATAGTTACACAAATTATCATTGTTAACCATGTTACATCATTTGTATAAATTATTTATTTTCGTGCTGATATTGTAGTGTGTTAGGAGTAGAAATTTTTGCAGCGTCCTTATCAAATCTCGAAGACGAGATTTTTCTTAAGGGGGGTAGAGTTTGTAACACCCCAAAATTTTAATCAGGTTTTTATTATTTAAAAATATTAACATCATGTTTCAAATTTTAAATTTCTGAATTTTCTATGATTTCAAAACATGTCCTTACCCGTGTCCTCTAAAATTTCCTCCTCCAAGTAGAAGTTTTTGAAAAAAATTGTGGGTCTTGAGTGCCTGCTTTCAAAATATTTTCATTTCATTTGACAATTTCAGTTGGAACATTTCTAAAATTTCCCTCCTTTGAAAATGGATTTTTAATTTTTTTGAGGACCTCATTTTCACTAAAACCAATTGTAAACTTCATTTAACAATTCTACAAAAGTTTGTAGGTCTCATGTAATATCCCTTGATTACACATACGGAGTGAATTGTTCTTCTTGGGCACCATGACCACATCCTGGAGCCACTTGGAGTGGTAAACCTCAAGAATTAACTTAGCAGCTAGGAGCCGAGAGATCACCTCGTCAATTGCCTTGTGCTTTTCCATGGAGGAACGGAGCAAGTGTTCCTTGATGAGATTGACCTTGGAGTACACTCGGAGATGGTGCTCAGCTAGTTCCCTCGGAACAACTGGCATGTTATACGGCTTACATGCAAAGATGTCCCAGTTCTCACGGAGGAACTGGATGAGCTCGACTTCCTATTTTTCACCGAGTGATGTGGAGATGTTGGCCATAAAAGCACTCGGATTGTTAGGGTAAATGTGGACCAGCTTGGTCTCGCCGGCCGACTAAAAGGCGGATTCTCTAGCCGGCCTCTTCGACTTGAGCAAGTTGGTGGCGTCCACCGTCTTCTTGTATCCATCGAGCTCTTCTCCGAGGACTTCCTCGTTTGCAATTTCGGAGCCCTACTGGAGGCACTCCTCGGTGATCTTCTGATTGCCAGCCACCGTGATCATGTCTCTCGACCTTGGCAACTTAAGCTTAAGATACACATAACATGGTATGTCTATGAAACACGCATAGGCGAGCTTACCCAGGATAGCATGATAGGCACTACGGAAGTCCACCACCTCGAAGGTCAATAGGGAGGTCAGCAGGGCAGTTTCGATGTCTATCATCGTCATAATTTACGGAAGTCCACCACTTCAATCGGTTCTCGCTCTCGTCGTCAGCAAAAATTATGAGGACCTTCTTGATACTCGGATATCCAGAGGCATCTTGACCTTCATTGTTGTTGTCCTTTTCTTCAAAGGGTTCTTTGCCCATCTCCTTCCGGAGCAGGGAACAGTCTCGAGCAGTGTGCTTGGGGTAAATGGGGCTGCCATCGTCAGCCCTCTTGGTATAGATCTGGCGTGGATGATCCAAGAGGTCATTCTGGAATTCACTCTTCTTTTTGGCTGCCTAGTCCTTCTTTTTCTTCTGCTTGGACTTGCCTTGTCCTTGTCTGGGGACAACAACGACTTCAGCCTTGCCTGGTACGTCGGACTTTCATTTCTGCTTTTGCCCTACGTTACCCCTGAGTGAGGGGCATCGCTCGCTTGGCCCTTGTAGCTACGGAGATGGTCTTCATCCTCGCCATGTGCATACCGATTGGTGATCTCCATGGCCCGACTGAGGGAAATCCCCAGCCCGACCAAACTTCAAAATTAGGTCTCTATACCGAGTGCATGCCTTGAAGGCGCACACGTCTAGGTGCTCGGTTACATTTTCCATTGTGTTGTGGAGCATGGTCTAGAGTTTAATGTACTCGTGGAGAGTTTCATTGCTTTTCTGGACGCAGTGTTGCAACTCAGTCAGACCGCTCGGGCGCTTGTAAGTGCTCTTGAATGTTTTGACAAACACTTGGGCTAAGTCATCCCAACCATGGATATTGTTGGCGGGCAGCTGGTTCACCATGCTCTCACGGACCCCTCCAACATGAGGGGAAGGTGTTTCATACCAGCGTAGTCATCGCCACCGCTAATCTGGATGACCACTTGGTAATCCTGAAGCCAGGTCTCTGGCTTGGACTCGTCATTGAACTTGTTGAGTCCCGTAGCTAACCTGTAGTTGGGGGGGATTTCTGCCTCTCGGATGTGCATGTCGAAGCACTCAAAGCCAGAGATGCCTCGACCAACAGGGCACTCCTTGCCATCTCAAGCTTGATCAACCACACCCTGAGCGATGATAGACCACACATTGAGAAGCGGAGCATGTCGGTCGTCTTCTATGTTTTCATACGCCGATTGGGCCTTGGCCTAAAGTCGTAAGACCGTTGCCCGAGTGAACTACTCCTTGGGGGAGGTGTCCGATTGCGAACCCGATCGTCGCGCCTTCAATCTCCATACTGACCTCTCAGGGGAGGAGGTGATCTTGGTATCTTCTGATTGTATGTTGGCTATGAGCCGACTGCATTGTGTACGTCCGGACGGACTTGATCTGAATGCGGTGTTGCGACTAGGACACCACAGAGTTCTGCTGTAAGGCGGTCTTCACCAAAGCCTGGATCTGCCAAATACCTTCCCCAGCCACTGACTCAATCGGCTGAATAGATTCAGTGATTCAAGTGGCCACGACCAAGTTCTGCAGTGATGTATGCATCACCTGTAAGTTACACTCGCGATCGTTCGGGAAAAATTGCGTGCGATTGCGACTGGAGTTGGGCTGATCTCTTGCTGCACGGTCGTCGCATGACTTGTGGAGTGTAACACTCAAAATTTTAATTGGATTTCTTGATTTAGAAAAATGGATTTTTAAATTTTAGCTTTGATAAAAGCTTTGAAGCTCTTTGACAACCTCTTTTTGAATACTTTTGGAGCTTTCTTCTCTCTACCTGCCTGATTTTAAAAGTATTCCTTTAGCCTTTTCTCAAAATGAATTGGTTTGAGGGAATATTCTTTTCTTTTGCAAAACCTTGGAGATTATTCCTATAGGTTCAATTATTTCTATTAGTGGTTTTCTTTTTCTCTCCATCCCATTTTAGACCATTTGGCACTTCTACATCATCTAGGTCTTCATTCTTATCTATTTGCCAAAACTTTAGCAAGGTTGGACCACCTTTCATAAATTATCTTGGATAAAATTAATTTCTGCAATCAGTTTTGACCCTAGCAAATTTACAAAGGAACTCGGTGATTCCTTTGTAGTCTTGGACCCAAACTCTTGCACCTAGTAGACCTTAGTACCCTCAACCTATGTCACCAAAAACTTTGGATTCACAAGTTTGAAAAATTCGAATTTTCTTTAGCTCAAGTTTGACCACAGTATTCTGTTTTCATTAAAAACCCGCCTTAAACCTTTTAAAAAATTCTAAAAATTTTCACACTGTCTCTGCACTCAATGAGAGGCCACCCCACATAATTTCAGCTCGAGATCTTTTGTGCAATTGCCAAATTCATTTGATCGAGCACTAGGTGTGCAGTAGCCACCACACTCTGAATCTTCTTCAGTAAAAATTCAGAGTCAGCGCATCGTCAAAGCAGTCCCTGTTGTCGCTTCGTCAATCTCAGCAGTGTCGACGAGAATCACTCGTCCCTGTCCTCGTGCATGTCCTCCCACTTCAAGTTCTCTTGGCTGCATGCGCGCGTCGGTGCTGAAGTGGGCCGAGCCGGCCAAGCTCCGACAGCAGCAACTACAGCGCTGCCACGGCCACCAACGATGCCTCTGCTGTAGCTGCTCGTAGTTCGGCACCGCCCAATGCCCCAACAACCTCCGCATGTCCCTGGCCGCCAATGCACGCCATAAGTGTCGTTTCCATGCACCACGCAGCATAGAGTGCAAGCTCTGTTGCCGCAGTGCACAACAAGCTCCGCCCCGTCGACCCGAAGACTTCGTCGATGACCGCGTAGTTTTAGGGAAAAAATGGACTCCACGTGCACTATAGATACTAACCTGAATCCTAACCCTCCTGGATAAGCTCCGAGATCCCCGGAATTTGTCGACGGAGATGAGCTCTGCGGCACCACCTCTCGGGACCCTATAAATAGACCCCTCCCCTGCTTCCGAGCCCCTCATCCACTCTACCACCTCAAGTCCCCTCTCCGAAGCCGTGCCCAATCCAGAGAAGGGCCTCGAAGAGGTCTCCTTCTCCGACTCCGGCCACTTCGTTCCGCCTCTGGTCTCGACGGTGTTTGAGCAAGGTAGGGAGAGAAGTGAGCCTCAGATCCTTCCAGTAGCTCTCTAGTGAGCTCCTCCTCCTAAGCCATCATGGAATTGGTCGTATGTGAGCTCATCGGTGAAGTTTCGGAGTTGTCGAAAGCCTCCGTCCGCTGGAGCAAGGTTTCCACCGATGTGGAGCCTCCCCTTCGACCAAACTTCCTCTGATCGATGTTCGGGTCCTTGATGAGTGGATCGACACCCTCAGCCAGCCCTCTCCCTTCCTCTATCGCTGCCGGCGACCATCGCACGCCTTTGGCACCGGTGTGGATTCAAACTTGATAAGGGGACCCCCTCGTTAGTGTCTCTCTTTATCTCTGAACCGTTTTTGGCGAAAGCGCCTTTGCCAGAAGCCGCCTTCGCTGTGGGTTGGCTTATTTCTATTCGGGTGCTTTGAGTTTTCTCAAGCTAGCCCCTGGTCTAATTTTGTTTTATTACAGAATAGTCTCGGGTTTTATTTTTCTTATAACCTTTTATATACAAAAGCTTTTCCATTCATTGTTGTTGCAAAATTTTGCTCTAAGGGTCGAGTTTATTTTCAGATTTATCTAAAATTTATTTGGAGCCAGTAGCTAGGACTTAACTCTTACGATGTTACATGTTATATAACGTAGATTCCAACGAAGGAAACGCCAACGTTAACTTCACCGAGCTTGATCTCGACTATGTGGAACCAGGAAAGCATGTTTGAACTTTTTATGTGTTGTTTGCTCACTAGAAAGAATTTAATATTCATCCATTTGCATTACTCATGCATGCTGCATATCTTATAAACAATGTTAAAAACATGACAATGACAAGTGATGGTTGTAAGTGGTCGTGGCTAACCTAGCCACGCGGAGCGCGATAGGTTATGGCCTGGTCATGACAAGAGCATAATGGTATTGGCAAGAATTTGATAACTCTAGTATCGACCTAGATCGAGTCTTGCACGTGTCTTACTTCCTTCATTGTGCTACGACAATTTCATGAATAAGGATTCAGTATAGTCTGTTGTAGGCCTATTATTAGTCACACACCAAGTAGACGGGTCAGGATGAAGGTATCCATGGCCCTGGACTAAGTCCATTCATCCGGTCAGGGGTCATGGCTGTTTCTGGTCTGGGACCGAGTTGGAAGGCACACCCTATTAGCGCGCGGTATAAATTTGATCCCATGCTAGTCGAGGTCGGAGCCTCCCTATATTATGGTTTTTCCTTTGCAGCGTAGTTCGGGTGAAGCCAGGCTTCGCAGGGGTAAACTGGGTGTGTGCTAGTTCTGAGTGTCTGCTTCTAAGATACCCTACGCAGGATTAGTCATATGGACTATCAAAACCCGTGAGCTATGGGTAAAGAGTACACCCTGTACAGAGTTATAACTATTCGAGTAGTCGTGTCCATGGTTAAGGACGGACGTTTGACAAGTCAAGTGTCGGTCTTAGAGTCGGTCCCTGGAGTACAAGTGGTCGAACAAACAATGGTTGTGGATATCTAACGACAATGTGGAATGTGATATATTTATCTCTGGTTCAAGAATTATCCTGAAGGTTGGTTATACCACCCGGATACTTCTTATTTATTTTGTGCCCTTTCTGTGGTGTCGCTGAGAGGCACGACTATGGCTTTTTATTTATTCATATGCACTTTCTATGGTGTTGCTGAGACGCCTGACTGCGGCTTGTTATTTAATTATATGCCCTTTCTGTGGTGTCGCTAAGATGCCCGACTGTGGCTTGTTATTTTTTATATGCCCTTTCTGTGGTGTCACTAAGACTCCCGACTGCGACTGTTATTTATTTTTATGCCCTCTCCGTGGTGTCACCAAGACGCTTATTTCTGGCTTGATTTTTATTTTATGCCTTCTATGTGATGTCGCTCATCCGCCCGACGATGGTTTACTAACGCTTGTTAACCTTTCGAGCCGTTGCTCCAGACACCCGATTGGTGTATTTTTATCTTTCTATTAGGATATCTCGGGAGGATTACCGCCCCATATATCCACTAACTTAATTTATTTCTAACACATTCATTTTGATATGTTATGATCTGAACCATGCATATTAATAACCAACTGCATGCATCTCATCTTTTGTGCAAACTGTTTGTGAGTACTTTTCGAAGTACTCACTAGCTTGTTGATGTGGCCAGATATGGATGAAAGAGACCTCATGGATGAAGAGTTCGATAGAGAGTCCAATGACAAGAGGAGTCCCAGTCAGTCTTGCGATCTTGGAGTATGCCGCTGTATTATTTCACTGCCTCTGCCACCGCGAATAAATCGTCAAGCCTCACTCTGATGCTTGGCGCATAGTAGTACTTGTCATGTCACATTACTCTGATGTGACGTGCCCCTTTTATTACGAGTAGTAGATTATCCTATGACCACTGTAACATATCCGTCTCTGTGAGACTTGGACATGTTGTAATAAATTGTAGAGCATCCTCTGCTCTACGTGTTAACATTAAGTACTACTGGTTTTCTGTATCAAGATGAGTCTATGTGTGGGAAATATTTTTCTACACTGGGGACGCACATGGCTAATTTCCAATAAATTATTTTATTTGGAAACCGGTCGTGACAACCTTGGTATCAGAGCTAGGCTGACTATAGGAAATCCCTAGGCACGGTCGCTAACCAGATTAGTTGTTTTTATTTTCTGCATGTTGTAGATATTTTTTGTTAGTCAACATATATTTATGTTTTGACTATATGAAAATTTTGTCTACTGTGTAGATGGCTGACAGTGGTTGCCCATCGCAGGTGTTCGCCAACGAGCCGACGGGATTTTTGCGACTTCTTTCCGTCATTGCCAAGATCGCGATTGGACCGACGACTCCCATCAGTACACGTTCTACCGCCACAAGATCAGTGACTCCCTGACTATGCATCAGGTATCGGTGCATTTTATTGGTGGGCGACCAGAGATCCGTTGTATTCGTTTTGTTGGGAGAGCCATGCCTACGGAGAGGCAGGCTATTCAGATGGCAGCCAGGGAGGCGATTGCCCGTCTCTGGGACACCCTCCCAGTGATGAAGACACATCCTTATCACTACCTGCCTTGTCACGTGCCGTACACCAGTCATTATGCTTTTGCCTGCCCCAGAGGTGAGGAAGACGATGATATTGGGATGCTCGTGCATTACGTTATAGCCATGGAGTCAGCGTTTGATGGCTTAGTGGATGACTTAGTGGTTGCTCGCATGGAGACACTTACTCGTCCTCACCACATGACTGAGTCCTCCATCCCGCACCACCTCGGTCATGCCCGTATTCTTCTGCCTCATGCACTCCGCCTGCTCAGCTTCACCGTCGGCTGCCTACGATTGAGGAGTTCAATCAACTCATTGCTCCTGCCCCCATTAGAGTTGCTATGTCTGTTAGTCCAGTTCGTGCTTCGGCGCCTCTTGCAGTCCGCCGAGAGCCCGTGCTAGAGGAAGTGGACTCCCCAGCTCCTCATCTGGGACTTTCCCTGGGTCAGCCAATCCAGGCCCCTTCCAACTCCACCTAGAGATGGTGAAGTAGATCGCTAGTACGCTAGTTTGATATGTATGATATGTATGATGATGTGCTCCTAGACTGAACGGAAGTAGTCGTGTTGCGTCAAGTAGGACCAGGAGAAGTGCACTAGCTTAAATAACAAGACATGCATACATGAGTACGACCTGAGTGATATGTATAATTATGTGTGATGTAAGATGTACCATAGTCCTTCTCCGAACGCGATGGTTAATTTATGAGAAGACTTTTCGTAGTGTTTCCATGGATATTTATTTTTTTAAATTTCATTCTCCATTGAACTTGAATTTCTCATTTGGGTTTTTGCGACATTAAGCCATCATTCTGAAAATGAGCCGTCCCTGCACACGCTCCATGCCAAGAATGCATGGAGAAAATCAATCTGCTGAACACAGAATGATTTCACTCGAGGACAGTCAAGCCAACACAAGAGTGACACAACATTTTCAGAGGTCTCTCATCTGTATCAGCAAAGCCAGCAACAGCATCACGATCAACTAATGAATATGGGGAATCAGCGTGGACCACACCCACAACACTCGAGATTGCTGAATTACAAAAGACACGTCCGCCAACTTTTTCACACAACGACAAACCGATGGAAGCAGACGATTGGTTACGTGACATTGAGAGGAAGCTTACTATCTGACTGGAGCCGCAACCTCGTGGTGGGAAAATATCCTCCGCGTGCATCATGACGAGAACAACATCCCGTGGGCTGAATTCAAGGAGAGTTTTCGTGGGGCACACATTCCCAACAGCGTCATGAAAATCAAGAAGAGGGAATCTGAAGACCTTAAATGAAGGAGTTCCACTGTAATGGAATGTCTGGACCAGTATAATGAATTGTCCCATTATGCAAGTGAAGATTATAAGACAGAGGAGAAAAGAATGGAGAAATTCCTGGATGGACTCGCTCTGGCATTAAAATGCGAGCTGGTTGTTCACACGTTTCCAGACTTCAAAACACTTGTGGACAAGGCCAACATGCTAGAGGCCAAACCTCGTAGCTTGGATGACATTCGTAAACGCCGTCGTAACAATTCGACACCAGCACGTAACATCAAACACAAGACTGAGGACACAAATAATCTAACTCCTCGTACTCCAACATCAATAACTAAAGTCAACATCCACTCTTATGCGAGGAACAAGGATTTTACTCCCTGCCCCGGTATCACATGTTCTGCCTGTGGAGAGGCTGGAACTTCATCCGTCAATGCCCAAAGGGCGGGAATGGTGCAACTAAAACCAACCCTTCCAGCTTTGACCCAGCACCAAAGCGCAACAACTTCAACCCCAACAACAATCACAGGAAGGGTCACATAAATATTGTCGCCAAGTAAGATGCTATGAATGCGTGTGAAATAGTGCTCGGCAAGTTTCCTGTCAACAAAATTCCTGCCATAGTTTTGTTTGATTTTGGAGCTTCCCATTCGTTCATTTTGGAAAATTTTGTTTTGAAACACAACATTTCAAACCCCCCCTTGGAAAATTCATTGACTATCAAGTCCCCGAGAGTACAAAAGATTACACAAAAATATTGCAAGAACGTTACTAGTGAGATCGAAGACTTGAGATTTTGGGCAAATCTCGTTGTGATCGAAAGCAACAATGTGTATATTATTCTCGGAATGGACTGGCTAAATACTAACAAGGGATTTATTGACTGCTTCAACCGAACGGTCACACTCACCCACCATCAGGGTAAAAGAGTAAAAGTTGCAGCCTTAAAGAAGGAGAAATCAAACCAAGCAAGACTAAATCAGATGGAAGCGAGTGAGGTGAAGGAATCCTAGTGGTATGTGAATTTCCAGATGTATTTCCTGGCGAACTACAAGGCATGCCACCAGACCGGGAAATAGAATTTGTCATTGAACTTGCACCTGGTACCACCCCAATATACAAAAAGCCGTACCGCATGGCACCTACTGAGTTAGTCAAACTCAAGAAGCAAATAAAAGAACTATTGGACAAAGGATACATCAGACCAAGCTCTTCACCTTGGGGATCGCTAGTATTATTTGCCAAAAAGAGAGATGGGACGCTAATACTTTGCATCGATTATCGAGCCCTCAACATGGCCACCATCAAGAACAAATATCCACTACCCAAGATAAATGATGTGTTTGATCAGTTAGCACAAGCAAAGGTATTTTTGAAGATCGATTTGCGGTCACGATATCATCAACCTAAGATACATTCAGAATACATTCCAAAGACATCATTTACGTCACGACGGAATTGTATGAGTTTACGGTAATGCCTTTTGGACTGACAAACGCACGAGCTTACTTCATGCATTTAATGAATAAGGTATTCATGAAGTACATGGATAAGTTTGTTGTAGTCTTCATCGATGACATACTTGTCTACTCGAAGAAACCCGAAGAACATGCGGACCACCTAAGAGTTGTGTTGGAAGAACTGCGTAAACATCAATTGTATGCCAAGTTCAGCAAATGTGAGTTCTGGCTAAAACAAGTTGGATTTCTGGGACATGTAATGACCCAAGAGGGCATAGCTGTGGATCCTAAGAAGGTTAAGGCTGTAAGTGAATGGCCACAACCAGCCAATGTGACAGACATCCGGAGTTTCCTCGGAATGGCAGGATACAACCGGAGATTTATTGAAACTTTTTCCACTATTGCCAAGCCCATGACCCAGCTACTCAAAAAGGAAAAGAAGTTTGAATGGACTGAAGCATGTGAGAATAGTTTCCAAGAGCTCAAGAAGAGACTGACCACGGCTCCTGTGTTGATTGTGCCAGACTTAAACAAAAAATTTGAAGTATAGTGTGATGCCTCAAGGAAAGGCCTCAGATGCGTACTTATGCATGAGGGAAGGTCGTGGCTTACGCATCACGAAAACTACGGTGACACGAAGAAAATTACCCCACTCATGATTTCGAGTTGGCTACCGTGATACACGCTCTCAAGGAATGGACGCATTTTCTGCTTGGAAATCACTGCGAAATATACATGGATCATAAGAGTCTCAAATATATTTTCACGCAGCCAGATCTCAACCTACGACAACGGTGTTGGTTGGAGTTAATTAAAGATTATGGTGTGGGCATTGATTACCATCCTG
Source organism: Hordeum vulgare subsp. vulgare (assembly GCF_904849725.1). Taxonomy (NCBI): domain Eukaryota; kingdom Viridiplantae; phylum Streptophyta; class Magnoliopsida; order Poales; family Poaceae; genus Hordeum; species Hordeum vulgare. Next base: position 380,173,453 of record NC_058519.1, on the reverse strand, counting down.
GTAAGGCTAACGTGGTAGCCGATGCTCTTAGCCAGAAACCCACCTCAGACAAGGGCCGTGTACTGAAGCTAAGACCTAAGATTGCGAAAGAGTTCGCTCTTCTAAAACCGCTTCTCGTTCCAGAAGGCATAGTGGCACAACTAGAAATACTACCCACTCCGGACGAGAATATCAAAAAGGCTCAGAAGGAACACCCCAGCATAGAAGGCATAAAGAAAAAGGTGAAGCTTTGGAAAGCACCTGAATTTATTATTGATGATCAAGGGCTTTTATGGTATGGAGACCGACTGTGTGTACCAGACCAAGAGGACCTCAAAGCCCAATTTTTGGAAGAAGCTCACAATGTGCCATACTCTATCCACCCCGGAGGTACAAAAAAGTTCAAAGATATCGAGACAAAATATTGGTGGCACGGAATGAGAAGAGATATTGCCTCTTTCATTGCCCGCTGTGATTCATGCCAACGAATCAAGGCGGAACACAAGAAGCCAGCAGGACTGTTGCAACCTATGAAGGTACCCAAGTGGAAGTGGGATGAGGTAGGCATGGACTTCCTTGTCAAACTACCCCGGTCATGACAGGGACACGATGCTATATGGGTTATCACAGATCGACTCACAAAGGTGGCTCACTTCATTCCAGTAAAGACTATGTACTCCACTCAGAAGCTAGCAAGACTATACCTTGCCCGTATTGTGTGCTTGCATGGGATACCTAAAACCCTTGTATCCGATAGAGGCACCCAGTTTACATCAAAGTTTTGGGAGTATTTGGAACAAGCTTTGGGAACTCAGTTAGTGTTCTCCACAACATATCACCCTCAAACTGGAAGACAGACCGAACGTGTAAATTAGATTCTCAAAGACATGCTCAGGGCTTGTGTGCTCACATATGGAAACAGTTGGGAGGATTGTTTTCCTTACGCCGAATTTTCTTACAACAACAGTTATCATGCAAGCTTACAATGTCACCTTTTGAAGCCTTATATGGAAGAAGATCTCTCACACCTCTAAATTGGTCAGAAACCGGAGATAGCCGTATCTTCAGCCCACAACTACTCCAAGAGGCAGAAGACAAGGTAAGACTCATAAGACAAACTCAAGACAACCCAAAGCCGTTAGAAACGCCATGACGTGGGCTTCAACCCTAATGATTATGTATATCTAAAGGTATCACCCATGACAGGACTACAAAGGTTGAAGGTCAAGGGCAAGCTCGCGCCCCATTTCATCAGACCGTTTCGTATAATTGCTCAAAGAGGCCAAGTTGCCTACCAACTGGATCTACCCGCACAACTGTCACACATGCACGACATGTTCCACATTTCTCAAGTAAGGAAGTGTGTAAGGAACCCCGATCAACAAGTAGCCCATGACAGTATAGAAGTGCAAGCACACCTATCCTATCAGGATCACCCCTTGAAAATATTAGATGAAACAAAAAGGAGGACACGACAAAAGGTCACCAAACTATTCTCAGTACAGTGGAGCAACCATTCACAGGATGAGGCCAATTGAGAAAGAGAGGATTTCCTCCAGAAAGAGCAACCACAACTTCTTGAGGACTGGCTAAAATCTCGGGGACGAGATTTTTCTTAAGGGGGTAGGTGTTGTAGCACCCAAATTTTTAATTGGATTTCTTGATTTTCAAAAAAATGGATTTTTGAATTTTGCCTTTATAAAAACCTTTGAAGCTCTTTGACAACCTCTTTGAAAAAGCTGTTGAAGCTTTCTTTTCTCAACCTACCTGATTTTAAAAGTATTCCTTTATCCTTTTCTCAAAATGAATTGGTTTGAGGGAATATTCTTTTCTTTTGCAAAACCTTGGAGATTATTCCTATAGGTTCAATTATTTCCATTAGAGGTTTTCTTTTTCTCTCCATCCTCTTTTAGACAATTTGGCACTTCTACATCATGTAGGTGTTCATTCTTATCTATTTGCCAAAACTTTAGAACGGTTGGACCACCTTTCATAAATTATCTTGGATAAAAGTAATTTCTGTAATCAGTTTTGACCCTAGCAAATTTACAAAGGAACTCAGTGATTCCTTTGGAGTCTTGGACCCGAACTCTTGCACTTAGTAGAATTTAGTACCCTCAACCTATTTCACCAAAAACTTTGGGTTCACAAGTTTGAAAATTTCAAATTTGCTTTAACTCAAGTTTGACCACAACATTTAGTTTTCATTAAAAACATGCTTTAAACCTTTTCAAAAATTCTGAAAATTTGCACACTGTGTTTGCACCTAATGAGAGGCCACCCCAAAAAATTTCAGCTCAAGATGTTTTGTGCAAGTGCCAAATTCATTTGATCGAGCACCTGGTGTGCAATAGCCACCACACTGTGAATCTTATTCAGTAAAAATTCAGAGTCAGTGCATCATCGAATCAGTCCCTCTTGCCGCTTCGTCAATCTCAGCAGTGTCGACGACAATCACTCGTCCCTGTGCTCGTGCCTTTCCAACCAGCGCAAGGTCTCTTGGCCGCATGCGCGCGTCAGTGGTGAAGCTGGCCGAGCCGGCCAAGCTTTGGGAGCAGCAACTACAACGCTGCCACGGCCACCAGTGACGCCTGTGATGTAGCTGCTCGTAGTTCAGCACCGCTCAATGCCCCAGCAGCCTCCGCGTGTCCCTGGCCGCCAGTGCATGCCATAACTGTCGTCGCCACGCACGAGGCAACACAGAGCGAAAGCTTTGTTGCCGTAGTGCACAACAAGCTCCGCCCCGTCCACCCAAAGACTCCATCGATGACCGTGTAGTTTTAGGGCAAAAATGGAATCCCCGTGTACCATAGATACTAACCCAACCACTAACCCTCCTGGATAAGCTCTGAGATCGCCGGAATTTGTCGCCGGAGGTGAGCTCCGCGACACCACCTCTCAGGACCCTATAAATAGACCACTCCCCTGCTGCCGAGCCCCTCATCCACTCCACCACCTCCACTCCTCTCTCCGAAGCCATGCCCAAGCCAGAGAAGGGCCTCGAAGAGGTGTTCTTCTCCGACTCCAGCCACATCGTTTCGCCTCTGGTCTCGACGGCGTTCGAGCAAGGTAGGCAGAGAAGTGAGCCCCAGATCCTTCCAGTAGCTCTCTAGTGAGCTCCTCGTCCTAAGCCATCATCGAATTGGTCGTAGTTGAGCTCCTCAATGAATTTTCGGAGTTGCCCGAAGCTGCCATCCGCCGGAGCAAGGTTGTCATCGACGTGGAGCCTCCCCTTCGACCAAACTTCCTCTCATGGACGTGCGGGTCCTCGGTGAGTGCATCGACACCCTCAGACAACCCTGTCCCTTCCTCTATCTCCGTCGGTGACCACCCTCGTCAGTGTCTCTCTTTCTGTGGCGCTGGTGTGGATTCAAAACTGACAAGGGGACCCCTTCGTCAGTGTCTCTCTTACTCTCTGAACCGTTTTCAGTGAAAGCGCCTTTGCCAGAAGGCGCCTTCACTACGGGTTGCGTATTTCTATTCGGCGCTTTGAGTTTTCTCAGGCTAGCCCCTGGTCTAATTCTGTTTTATTATAGAATAGTCCCGGGTTTCATTTTTCTTATAACTTTTTATCTACAAAAGATTTTCCATTGATTCTTTTTGCAAAATCTTGCTCTGAGTGTTGACTTTATTTGAAGATTTATCTAGAAGTTATTTGGAGCCAGTAGCTAGGCCTCAACTCTTGCGACGTTACATGTTATATAACGTAGATTCCGACGAAAGAAACACCGACATTAACTTCATCGAGCTTGATCCCAACTACGTGGAACCAAGCAAGTATGTTTGAACTTTTGATGTGTTGTTTGCTCACTAACAAGAATTTAATATCCATCCATTTGCATTACTCATGCATGTTGCATATCTTATAAACAATGTTAAAAATATGACAATGGCAAGTGATGGTTATAAGAGGTCGTGGATAACCTAGTCACGCGGAACGTGATAGGTTATGGCCTGGTCATGATAAGAGCATAATGGTATTGGCAAGAATTTGATAACTCCAGTATACTTTATTTATCGTGCTACAACAGTTTCCTAAATAAGGATTCGGTACAGTCGGTTGTAGGCCTATTATCAGTCACACACCAAGAAGAGGGGCCGGGATAAAGGTATCCATGGCCCTGGACTAAATCCAGTCATCCGGTCAGGGGTCATTGGTGTTTCCGATCTGGGATCGAGAGGGAGGGCACTCCATATTAGTGCGCGGTATAAATTTGATCCCATGCTAGTCGAGGTTGTAGCCTCCCCCTCTTATGGTTTTTCCCTGGCAGCGTAGTCCGGGTGAAGTCGGGCTTCGCGGGGGTAAAGTAGGTGTGTGCTAGTTCTGAGTGTGTGCTTCTAAAATACCGTATGTGGGATTAGTCATATGGACTATCGGAACCCGTGAACTATGGGTAAAGAGTACACCCTCTACAGAGTTAGAACTATTCGAGTAGCCGTGTCCACGGTTAAGGAAGGTCGTTTGACAAGTCAAGTGTCGGTCTTAGAGTCGGTCCTTGGAGTACAAGTGGTGGAACAATAATGGTTGTGGATATCTAATGATAATGTCGAATATGATATAACTATCTCTCGTTCAAGAATTATCGTGAAGGTTGGTTATACCACCCAGATAATTTTATTTTATTTTATGCCCTTTTTGTGGTGCCGCTGAGACGGCCGACTGTGGCTTTTTATTAATTCATATGCCCTTTCTATGGTGCCGCTGAGACGCCAACTCCGGCTAGTTATTTAATTATATGCCCTTTCTATGGTGTCGCTAAGACGCCCGACTATGGCTTGTTATTAATTAATATGCCCTTTTCTGTGGTGTCGCTAAGACGCCCGACTGCGGCTGTTATTTATTTTTATGCCCTCTCTGTGGTGTCCCATAGACACCCGTTTGTGGCTTGCTATTTATTTTATGCACTGTATGTGGTGTTGCTCAGATGCTCGACGGTGGTTTACCAACCCTTGTTAACCTTTTGAGGCGTCCCTCTAGACACCCGATCGGTCTATTTTTATCTTTTTGTTAGGATATCTCGGTAGGATTATCGCCCAATTTGTCCATTAACTTAATTTATTTCTAACACATTCATTTTGATATATTATGATCGGACCATGCATATTAATTACCAACTGCATGCATCTCATCTTTTGTGCAAACTGTTTGCGAGTACTTTTCGAAGTACTCACTCGCTTGTTGATGTGGCTAGATATGGATGAAGGAGACTTCACGGATGAAGAGTTCGATAGCGAGTCTGATGTCGAGAGGAGTCCTAGTTAGTCTTGCCATCCTGGAGTCTGCCGTTGTATTATTTCACCGCTTCCGCCACCGCGAATAAATCGTCAAGCCTGACTCTGATGCTTGGCGCGTAGTAGTACTTGTCATGTCACATTACTCTGATGCGACATGCCCCTTTTATTGCGAGCAGTAGAGTTATCCTATTACCACTATAACATATCCGTCTGTGTGAGACTTGGACATGTTGTAATAAATTGTAGAGCATCCTCTGCTCTACCTGTTAATATTAAGTACTACTTGTTTTCTTTATCAAGATGAGTCTATCGGTGGGAAATATTTTTCTACACTGGGGATGCACATGGCTGATTTCCAATAAATTATTTTATTTCGAAACCGATCGTGACATGGAGCCACTCGAGTCATTCATGCTCAGCTAGAGTGGCTTGGTGTGTATTCTCCAGGCCATTACCTCTAGAGTGTTCTTCGTGATGGGGGTGAGAAGGGTGTGGTCGTTCCTTCGCTTGAGCTCCTCCTGTTGCTCCTGAGTGAGTGGTTGGGGGACGTAGAGGTCAGAGTTGACATCACGGCGATCGCCCCCATCACGCCCGCGGGAATTACCTGTGGAGAAACCAGGAGCTCCTCCCCTGGTAGTATTGAACATCAGGATCTCCGCAGCGTCTCCTCTTCTCTCGCAGTCGGACCCGCTAAAAGCGTCGCCGCTCTCGTAGTCGGAGTCGAGCATGGACACTTGTCCCGTCGTGGCTTGAAGAGCTATAAAGTGTTTGATCAAGCGTTGCAGCCGTGAGCGCCCAAAGCTCTTGCAATGAACCACAACATGATGAGGGTGTGGCGAAAGATACAACACCAACGGCTGCCGGAGAAGAACTTCGTCACTTGTCGTGCTCAAGTGCAGTGCATCGCAGGCGGGCAACACATCAATGTGGAGCGGCGCATCCTGCAGCCACGCTAAATCGTCAGCGATGAAGCTGAGGGAACCGAAGAGAATCTCACCCCTGAGTGTCATCATGATGACCGGAAAACTTGAATCTCCAGCTGGGCTGGAATTTGGTTGATGCGCAACCCTACAATGCTAACTATTGAGGGAACGACCCTAACAATATTATGAGGGAAACGAATGGAGGGGTGAAGCCTAGCTATGACGAAGGTGACACACTCGGATGTATGAGTTCATGCCCCACTCCGAGGTGGTAAACACCATACGTCTCGAGCCCGGGGCCTAGTGTTGCTTATGGGGTGTGTAAATACACGGGGTGCTTAACCCCTATCCGAGAGCTCAAGGCAACCTTATATAGAGTGTGCCTGGACCTGTGACTTCCACTTCAAGGGCATTAAATGACAATAACTATGGCAGTTACCTAAAACTACAGCTCTAACTGCGGCGTTACTGGTAACATGAGACATCACAGTGTTTTATGTGAGAGCTTAAGTCCCTTGTCCATTGCAGTCCCTTCGTCGTCCATGCCCCGTCTTAGTCTGAGTACTGGTACGCATCTGACTGATTGAAGGTTGTCCGTGTGACTCCGTATGTCCGAGTGAGACTTCAACTGCATGGGTAGCCTTGGGACTTTAGTGACTGTGTGGAGCCCTAGGTGGCTCCTGGATAGCAGGTCTATGGACCTAGACTTAGTAGGCAACCCCATCAGTTGAAGCTACCTATATTTGAGTCAATTGGTATGGCACCACGAAAATTTTAAACTTGGGCCCATGACCAAACTCGTCTTTGAAGCACAAGTGTCATAAAAAATGACTAATGTGAAAGACTTAATCAATTTATGCATAATATGGGGTGTGAGAGTTCGCTGAGAGAACAACGACCCCCCTAAATCCATGCCTACATCTAAAAAAGATAGTATGATGAGAGTGGTGGGGTCTGCCTAACTTCAATCCACATTGCTCGAATCAATGATACTTAGCTCATCCCTTAACTCACGAAATCTTGCTTCATCCAATGGCTTCGTGAAAATATCTGCAAGTTGTTCATTAGTGTTGAGTTGAATAAGATCAATCTCCCCATTCTTGATATGATCCCGAATGAAATGATGACGAATATCAATGTGCTTCGACTTGAAGTGTTGAACGGGTTATTGGGGATCGAGATGGCACTTCCATTATCACAATAAAGAGGTACTTTTTCGCAATTGGTGTCGTAATCCTTTAAAGTTTGCCTCATCCAAAGCAAATGAGCACAACAACTTGCGGGAGCTACATACGCGGAGTTGGTGGATGAGAGAGAAACACAATTTTGTTTCTTTGAAGACCAACTTACCACAGAGCGACCAAGGAATTGGCAACCTCCAAAAGTTGACTTCCTCTCCACACGGTCTACACCCCAATCCGAGTCCGAATATCCTATGTGATCAAATGAAGCCCATTTGGGATACCATAAGCCAAAGTTTGGGGAATGAGCCAAATATCGAAAGATTCTCTTCACAACCACCAAGTGACTTTCCTTTGTCATATATTGAAATAGTGCACAAATTCCCACACTCAACATAGTATCTGGTCTAGATGCACAATGGTAAATAAAAAAGGCAATCATAGAGCGAGATACCTTTTGATCCACAATTTCACCATTGGTATCTATGTCAAGTTGGCATTTGAGTGGCATGGGAGTGTTTGCCTTGTCCGGTTTGAGTTCATCCATCTTGAACCTCTTGAGCATGTATTGGGTGTATTTTTCTTGGTTGATGAAGGTTCCTTGACTTTGTTGCTTGACTTTGAATCCAAGGAAGAACTTCAACTCTCCCATCATAGACATCTCAAATTCTTTGGTCATTAGTGTGGCAAACTCTTCATTAAAATCTTTCTTAGGTGAACCAAAGATAATATCATCAATATAAAGTTGGCATATGAACAAGTTCCCTTTGACCTTCTTCGTGAAAAGAGTGGGATCAATTTTCCCAATTTCGAACCCACGATCTTGCAACATCTCGGTAAGATTTCATACCACGCACATTAGGAATTTTTAATGCCATAGAGTGCCTTATCGAGAACGTATACATGATTGGGGAACTTGGGATCCTCGAACCCTCGTTGTTGCTTGACATATACCAACCCCTTAAGAGGACCATTAAGAAATGCACTCTTCACATCCATTTTATATAGTTTCAAATCATGATGAGATTCATATGCAAACAACATGAAAATAGATTCAAGGCGAGCAACGGGGGAAAAGGTTTCACTTTAGTCGATACCCTCGACTTGGGAGTAGCCTTGTGTTACCAATCTTGCCTTCTTGCGGATGACGACACCGTTCACATCTCGCTTATTATTAAAGATCCATTTGGTTGCAATGACATTGTGGTTCTCCTTTGGTCTAGGTACCAACCGCCACGCTTTGTTGCGCTCGAAGTTGTTGAGTTCATCATGTATGGCTTCAAGCCACTCCATGTCTCCGAGCGCGTCTTGTACCTTTAGGGGTTCAATGCAAGAAACCAATGCATGATGTGCACAAAAGTTTGTTAATTGACGACGAGTGGTTACCCCTCTCTTCAAGCTACCGTAGACATTTGCAAAACAAGTTGTTTCTTTTGAAGCTTGGTAGCAATCTTGGCAGCTTATCTTTCTAGAATCTCCTCCATGGAAAGTCGAGGAGGAACATTTTTGTGACCTTGACCACCATCGTGAGCTTGTTCTTGATCTTGAGCTGGGTATTGATCATCAACTTTCTCTTGATCTTGAGCTTCCTCGTAGGTGTGATCTTGATCTAGTACATGACTTGGTCAACCACCATCATGAGGTTGATCTTGTCCTTGATCTTGATCACAAGCTTTTGGGCCCTCATTTTGTTTTTCGGAAGCGTATGTGTCTCGCGTCGCTGATGGTTCCACTGGCGTGGAACATTGTCCTTCTCCTTCATCCACAAGGGATTACTTAACGGGTATGAAGTGTACCACACCCATTCTTCTTATGGTCCGGGGAGGAATTCCACCACCTACATCACAAAGACCACTTTGCTGCACTTGGGAGCCATTATTTTCATCAAAATCTATGTTACACGTCTCCTCGATGAGTCCATTGGACTTGTTTAGGACACGGTAAGCACGAGAGTTTGTAGCATAACCAACAAATATGCCCTCTTGAGCTCTAGGTTCAAATCTAGACAAACGAGCACCTTTATTGAGAATGAAACACTTAGAACAGAACACCTCGAAGTACTTGAGCTTGGGCTTGTTACCAGTAAGAATTTCATAAGGAGTCTTGTTCAAGCCTTTGCGGAGGTAGAGCCTATTAGACGCATGACATGCAGTGTTGATAGCTTAGGCCCAAAAGTTGTACGGATATTTGAATTTCTCCATCATTGTACTTGCCGCGTCCATCAACGTCTGGTTCTTCCTTTCTGCAACACCATTGTGTTGAGGGCTATGTGGTGCGGGGTATTGGTGCTTGATCCCCTCGTCACTAAGAAACTCATTCAAGGTGTTGTTCTTGAACTCGGTGCCATAGTCACTTCTAATCATCAGAATCTTTGCCTGACGTTGACGTTGCGATTCATTGGCAAAGTCGATGACGGTTTGTTAGGTCTCAGTTTTCCTCTTGAAGAAGTATACCCAAGTATATCTTGGGTAATCATCCACAATCACCAAGCAATATTTTCTTACCCCAAGACTATCGAAAGATAGAGGGCCAAAGAGATCCATGTGAAGGAGCTCCAAAATCCTCTTTGGTTAGATGATACTCGTGGGCCGGTGAGCCATGTCATGTAGCTTTCCTTCATTACAAGCACTACAAGCATAATCTTTGGAAAAACTCACATGTGTTAGCCCAATAATGTGATCCCCTTTGAGGAGACTTTGGAAACATCTCATATTGACACGAGCGAGCCGATAAAGCCAAAGCCATCCCACATCAACTTTATCCATTAAGCAATTCGTGGTCTTACTAGGTCGCTCCGAGAAGTTTACCACATAGAGACCGTCCTCAACATGCCCAATAAAGACTACTTTAGGAGTCTTGCTCCACAAAATGTCCACAGTGTCAACACCAAAGAAAGTACAAAATCCCATGAGTGCAAGTTGATTAACTGAAACTAAATTATATGCAAGGGTCTCAACAAGCATGACATTATCTATGGAAAGGTCCGGTGAGATTACCACCTTGCCAAGACCCAATACCTTTGAAAATGCATCAGCACCAAAGGAGACTCGAGTGGCCATAGATGGGTCAAGCAGTACATCCACCACCAAGTCCTTGCTTCCGGTCATATGATTTGTTGCTCAAGTATCAAGAAACCATGACACTCCTCCCAAAGCAAACTCCTACAAGAGATCAATGCTTGTTTTTAGGTACCCATTCTTTGATGTGTACTTTAAAGTTAGTAACAAGGATCTTAGGAACCCAAATATATCATTCAACGTACTCATAAAAAGAACCAACAAATTTAGCAAAGACATTTCCATCACTAGGACGACATAAAACATAAGAGGGGTTAAAGTCACCGATACTGTTGAATGGCACGGTTTTGCACTTCTTGGAATCACCACCCGTAGTCTTTTCCTTCTTCTCATGAGTACCCTCCCCGGAATTAACAAAGGTTTCCTTGAGCAGGGGAGGTTGATTAGTCTTGATCTTCTTGTTCTTCTCGGACTTGGGTGCAAACGCAACTCCTTCCTGTGCAACCACTTCCTTTTGATTGCTCAGAAGGTCATTATAGTTCTTTTCACCATGGATGCATGTCACAAGGCCTTTCTCAAGCTGCTCCTTTGACTTGGCATTTTCCTCCACAAGTTTCACATTCCCACAAATAGGATTAGTAGCATAGGCATTATCAATTACTACGAAAGGAGGGCACGTGGCTATTTCTGTAGTAAGTTTTACTTGGAGTTCAACATGAGACTCCTTTAGAGAAGCATGGCACTCTTCAAAGCCTTGTGAGCCTTGTCAAGAGTGAAAAACTCTTCCTTGAATCTATCATGGTCAACCCCAAGTGCAACCTCTTTGGATTAGAGCACAACAGTAAGAACAAGAGCATGATCATGATCTTTTTGTATTTTAGCAAGATCTTCGTTGTGTGAGTCCTCAAGAGTCAAACGAAGATCTCACTCTTCCTCAAGAGCACTTGAAAGATTTGCAATCTCATCGACATAGTCACGACTATGTCCCTCCAATTGAGATATGGTTTCTTCACGATTCTCACTGAGATCGTTGTTCCAAGGGAGCAACAAAATGCTTCTTGGTCTCACCATTGAATTTTCACATGAATTTATCAAAGGGTTTTTCCAAAAATTTTACCTCCTATTTTTGTCGTCGTTTACTCACGACAGATGCCATGGGTAGGCTTATCGGGAGTGGTTGATGTACCAAGGTTCGGAGCTCTCCGTGGGAGATATTACCCCTAGTCCTACCGGAGTGGTTGATGAACCAAGAGAATTACAAGATGCTCCTTGAGCTATTCGATGGAGGATGATGATGGAGTAGCCGGCTCGCTATCTGATGACCCACAAGTATAGGGGATCAATCGTAGTCCTTTCGATAAGTAATAGTGTCGAACCCAATGAGGAGCAGAAGCCTCTGATAAACGGAATTCAGCAAGGTAATAACTACAAGCACTGAAAGTAGTGGTAACAAGTGATTGTGTAGCCAGGTGAGACGTAGCAAGCAAAAAGTAACAAGTAACAATTAGTAGCAAAGGTGCAGCAAGTGGCCCAATCCCTTTTGTAGAAAGGGACAAGCCTGAACGAAGTCTTACAGGAGGAAAAACGATCCCGAGGACACACGGGAATTTCTGTCATGCTAGTTTCATCATGTTCATATGATTCGCGTTCGTTACTTTGATAGTTTGATATGTGGGTGGACCGGCGCTTGGGTACTGCCCTTACTTGTACAAGCATCCCGCTTATGATTAACCCCTCTCGCAAGCATCCGCAACTACGAAAGAAGAATTAAGACAACGTCTAACCATAGCATTAAACTAGTGGATCCAAATCAGCCCCTTACGAAGCTACGCATAGAATGGGGTTTAAGCTTCTGTCACTCCAGCAACGCATCATCTACTTACTACTCCCCAATGCCTTCCTCTAGGACCAAGTATGGTGAAGTGTTATGTAGTCGACATTCAAATAACACCACTAGAGGAAAAACAACATACATCATATCAAAATACCGAACGGATATCAAATTCACATGACTATTATCAGCATGACTTATTCCATGTCCTCAGGAACAAAAGTAACTACTCACAAAGCATGATCAGAGGTGTAATGAATAGCATCAAGGATCTGAACATAAACTCTTCCACCAAGTAATCCAACTAGCATCAACTACAAAGAGTAATCAACACTACTAGTAACCTTACAAGTACCAACCGGAGTCGCGAGACAAAGATTTGTTACAAGAGATGAACTAGGGATTGGAGAGGAGATGGTGCTGATGAAGATGCCTCCCCTCCAATGAGAGGAGTGTTGGTGATGACGATGGCGACGATTTCCCCCTCCGGGAGGGAAGTTTCCCCAGCAGGATCGTCCTGCCGGAGCTCTAGATTGGATCTGCTCAAGTTCCGCCTCTTGGCGGCGGAGAAACCACGAAAAAGCTCCCGATTGATTTTTTCTGGAACGAAACCCTTCATATAGCAAAAGAGGGGAGCTAGTGGGCCGTCAGGGAGCCCACAAGCTTGCCCTCCGCCACCACGGGGGTGGCGGTGGCAGGGCTTGTGGCGCCCAGGCAGCCCCCCTCTGGTACTTCTTTCGCCCAGTATTTTTTATATAATCCCAAAAAATTCCACGTAACTTTTCAGGGCATTTGGAGATGTGCAGAATAGTGGAGTAAGATTTGCTCCTTTTCCAGTCTAGAATTCCAGCTGCCTGAATTCTCCCTCTTCAAATAAACCTTGCAAAATAAGAGAGAAAAGGCATAAATATGGTACTACAAAGTAATATAACAGCCCATAAAGCAATAAATATCAACATGAAAGCATGATGCAAAATGGACGTATCACTATCTTATTCTCATGTATGAGTGTGTTGGTGTGTGAATGGCCGACCCTCTACATGGAGGGGCCAGGTTGTTTTATAGATGACCCCCGACCTACAAAATGGAAATTAGGTAAAATGTGGGGGGCCCGACTGGCAGCCTCTCCGACTGGCCAGATGGCCCACTGATGATTAGTCTTGTCGCTGGAGGGCCCCGCCAGCTTCAAGCTCTCATCTAGCCCCGGGACCCACCGGCTGACATACGGGATTGCTGCGTGCTCCCCAAGCAGAGCGCAGACGGTATGACAGACATCGTCTTGCCGGACCCGGCGCCGGTCAGCGGTACGACCGTCACCGCTGTAGCCACGCTAGGATAGGTAATGGAGTGGGTGGTGGCGTGTGGGTACTATACACGGTTAATGGGTCATAGCCGGCACCGGCCAGCGGTACGGCCACCACCACTGTACCCATGAGTATGCTCCTCCATCATACCCGTGTTGAGGTACTTTCGCCTCTAGTCGAAGGCCCCCGTCACATCATGAGGAATAATCCGAAAGGTGCCCTTCAGCCGGCTGGCAGCTAGCCATACGGCCAGAGAGTAGACGGCTACGCTCCTAGCCGGCAAGGACAACGTAGCCGGGCAGGAGGAGCCGACAGTTGAGGAAGCTTTCACCCCTCTCTATGCAAAAGTATGGGCGAGTAGGCTTGATGAGCCTACCCCGGGGTTATCCCCCCGTTAGTAGTCCCCGAAGCTGGGGAGGTCCGCCGTGTAAAGCGAAGGGCCTCGCCGGCTTGAGTATTCGGCTCGCGGTTCCTGGGAGTCAGGACCCGTGACCAAATTCATGGGAGACGGCCGGGTGGGGAGCTGGCTGGCTTCCTCCGGATGCCTTGAGTTATTCGCTTGCAGTGATGACGCGCCACGGGTCGGGCTTCGGGAGCCGTGCCGTGACAAACCACGCGCATGACAGGACCGGGCCTGCGCAGCGGGGCCCACCATGCCGCGGCCTCAGCCCGCGCATGGGGATCCTCGATGGATATGAGGCGACGGTTGACGTTTCAGAGCGCATTAACACTTCCACACGGACCGGAAGGGATGGGGATCGTTTGCACCGGATCCCCTCCCCCACGATTTCTTCTGCGGTTTAAATGGATGGGCGGGGAGGTCGAACAGACCATTTGCCATCATCCTATTTCGCTCCAGCACCCGTTCCCTCCCAGAGCGGGAGGGAGAGAGAGAGATGCCGTTCATATCTTCACCGCCGTTCGCCACCGCTTCGCGCAACTCCAGGACTTCTTGCCACCGCTCCGACATGTCTCGAGCCGCCACCAAGAAGGCGAACTCCCGGGCACGTGGGAAGGCAGCATCGTCACCCAGGGACACATCGAAGTACTCTTCCATCGCCGTATGCTGCCTATGGTAGAGTTCGTCGTTGTGCGCCTCCCGGCGTAGAAGAATCTCCAACCTCGCAAGACGGTGAACGGTGGTCTGCAACGAGCACTTTGCCCGTTGGTTTAGGCTGCCGGCGAGCAATTTCTTCTCCCGCTTCCTGGTGCATTTCGGTCTGCAGCCGCACCATCTCGCGTGAACACCCTCCTCCAGTTAGCGGCCTTTGTTACCCTGTGCGGGGGGGTTCCTGGGGATCGAGCCCCGGTTGGATCTGTGGCGCTACCTATTCTTCTTCAAGCAGCAATTGGTGCCGGATGGGGCTTCCGGCACCATTAAAATGACCGCGTGCGTCGCCGCCCTCGTCCATCACAGGACCGCCTCCGGCTTCCCTAAGCTTCCTGTTTAGGATTCAGTGAAGAAGTGGCAGAAGAGATTCTTCTACGTGAAGAATGTAGATCCGTGAATGACTACATCAACGAGCCCCCTTTCGCCATCACCATGCCGACGACGAAGCTGAACTAGAGAGCACGCTGTCGAAGGTGAAGTTGATATGCGCCCACCTTGAGTTTCTCAAGACCCAAGGCCTTTCGGCCGAGGATCTGCTTACCACTATGGTGGCACGCCGGATTGTACCTCTACAGCGGCGGCCACACTTGATCTGCCAGATGAGCGGCCGACATGACCCATGTCGGCTCTCGACGAAAACCCTGCAAGTCGACAAGGTAGCAGAGAGGGTGAAGTTGAACTCCTCCGCCTAAATGGATGAATGTGGTGCGTGGGAATGGGGCATGACCCCTTATGACCAGAACCGCCCCGATGGTACGTTTCATCATGATAATGCTTTCTCTTTTCCTTTGAATGTCGTCCGGCTTTTGACGCCGGACGCTCGCTATATTGTGAGTTGTTCGCGCGCCTGCAAGTCTACCCCCAGCCGGCTGCTGACGTGGAGGCGTCGGACCCCGACGATATCGAGCATGTGGACTAGGTGGAGCCTCGACCAGCAGGCGGCAAAGAGGTTGAGGGGGTGGCGGAGTTGGAGGGAGCCGAGGCGGCTGGTGAGCTTCTTCCATCTGGATTGCTTGACTGGATCGATGATGACGAGGGATCGCCTCCATTGCATGGTGCAGTCGCCCCGGAAGACCTGAAATAGCTAGAAGACGTCTCCAGCCCTCTCGGGAGACGACAACATCGAGCCGCCCATGAGACGGTCACGGATGGTGAGGGAGTGCAATGAAAGGAAAGCAAGCTGCTATCACCAAGCCGGCTTCCAAACAAATCGTGGCATGACCTCCCGTTGGGGGCTTGGGGTGGCTCAAACAAGCACTGAGTCGGCCCAACCGTCGTCAGCAGACAGCCAATTCCCGTCGTCACTGGGTGAGTAGCCGTGTTCCTCTCTTCTTTTCCTTGTTCTTGATTATTTGGTAGGAGATCCCTTCTCATTAGGTTACGACAAGCAGGGTCACCCAGATGATGGAAGTGGACGATGCCGCCGCCAGGGAGCAAGCCGCCAGGGGCGAAGCGGATACCGCGAGGAAGGCGTTTCTCAAGGAAGAGCACCGTCCCAGGGAGGAGGCAGCCCTAAAGGCAGCCGTAGGCCGGGGCCAACCCGACAAGCGAGCAACCAAGCTCGCTCAAAGGCCGTGAACCAAGGAGAGGCGGTCCAAGATGAAGCACGATTCCGCCTCACGGGCGGACGAGGAGGCACAGACAAGTGAGCAGGTGGGAAACGGTGCGAGTGCCACCGAGACCACAATGCTGCCGAGATAGAGTCTGCGACCGCGCCAGAGGATCTCGATGCGACGCCCGACATGCCCGACATCGGGACAGACACCGCACAAGAGGTGTCGATGGATGCGCCGGGAGCGGAGATCTCGCCGCCAAGTACGGAGATCCCTGGACGAGATGGCCCTTGCGACGAAGGACAAGGCCATGGGGACCAAAGATCCGCAAGCGCCTCACCGGGCCGACATGTCGAAGGGGCCGACCAGGAGCGCACCACCAAGAGACGAAACCATGGTCGTGTTTGGCCGTGCACCATCCGCCTCTAGAGTTGGCCCACTCTCCAGGAGCTAGCCTATAGAATCCTGGAGCACGGCCAGGTTGAGTCACGCGAGCCTGCCTCCTGGTGCTACGTTGAGTGGGGTTGCCGCGCTTGTTGCCGCGTTTTACCGCAGCCGCGAGAAGGTGGCGCAGACGGCCCAGGTGGCTCAGGAAGATCTGAACCGTGTTGAGCAATGGGTTGCGGTATGTTTTCAATCCCCACATCTTTTTGTCGAGAATTTACTTCTTCTCTGTTTTCTCCAGCGGGGGCGCGCCCACGCGATTTGTTTGGATGATATTCATCATGCAACAGCTATAACACGGAGAGATATGTGGCTAGCTCCCATTCGTCAATGTGATCTAGGCATGCATTCCGTGTGTCGTCATACATTCTTAGGGAAAAGAACTTGCATGACATCTATTGTCCATCCCTCCCGTGGTAGCGGGGTCCAAAAGGAAACTACGGGATATTAAGGTTCTCCTTTTAATAAAGAACCGGACCAATGCATTAGCACTTGGTGAACACATGAACTCCTCAAACTATGGTCATCACCAGGAGTGGTTCCGGTTATTGTCACTCCGGGGTTGCCAGATCATAACACATAGTAGGTAACTACAACTTGCAAGATCGGATCTAAAACACACATATATTGGTGCCACCATAATAATTTCAGATCTGAAATCATGGCACTCGGGCCCTAGTGACAAGCATTAAGAATGGCAAAGTAGTAGCAACATCAATCTCAGAAGATAGTGGATAGTAGGGATCAATCCGCATAAAAACTAACTCAATTACATGATAGATCACACCCACTCATCACCGCCCAGCGAGCCTACGAATAGATTACTCACGAACAACGAAGAGCTTCATGGAATTGGAGAGGGAAGAAGGTTGATGATGACGATGGCGACGATTTCCCCTCTCCGGAGCCCAAAACGGACTCCAGATCTGCCCTCCAGATGAAGAACAGGTTGTGGCAGCGCCTCCGTATCGTAAACGCGACGAAATCTTCTCTCTTGAATTTTCCTCAGACGAAAGTGAACTTATAGAGATGAGATTGGGGGCGGCAGAGCCACGTGGGCCCCACAAGCTTGCCATCCACTACCAGGGGGGTGGCGGCTACATGGCTTGTGGCCCACTGGCCCACCCCCTCAGGTAGATCTTTGCGCAGGTATTTTTCATATTTTCCAAAAATATTCCCCGTAAATTTTCAGGACGTTCTGAGAACTTTGATTTCTGCACAAAAACAACACCAAGGCAATTCTGCTGAAAACAGCGTCAGTCCAGGTTAGTTCCATTCAAATCATGCAAATTAGAGTCCAAAACAAGGGCAAAAGAGTTTGGAAAAGTAGATACGATGAAGACGTATCAACGACGGACACCATCCTCCTACCAGTGGCGGCTCGTTGTTTTTTCACGATGCCGCCTGATGACCCATAAGTATAGGGGATCAATCATAGTCCTTTTGATAAGTAAGAGTGTCGAACCCAGCGAGGAGCAGAAGGATCTGACAAGTGGTTTTCAACAAGGTAAAATCTGCAAGCACTGAAATTGTCGGTAACAAGTGATTGTGTGGTGAGATGATTCGTAGCAAGCAACAAGTAACAAAAGTAGCAACGGTGCAGCAAAGTGGCCCAATCCCTTTTGTATCAAGGGACAAGCCTGGACAAAGTCTTATAGGAGGAAAAACACTCCCGAGGACACACGGGAATGTCTATCATGCTCGTTTCATCATATTCATATGATTCGCGTTCGTTACTTTGATAGTTTGATATGTGGGTGGACCAGCGCATGGGTACTGCCCTTACTTGGACAAGCATCCCACTTATGATTAACCCCTCCCGCAAGCATCCGCAACTACCAAAGAAGAATTAAGACAAAGTCTAACCATAGCATTAAACTAGTGAATCCAAATCAGCCCCTTGTGAAGCAACGCATAAACTAGGGTTTAAGCTTCTGTCACTCTAGCAACCCATTATCTACTTACTACTTCCCAATACCTTCCTCTAGGCCCAAATAATGGTGAAGTGTTATGTAGTCAACGTTCACATAACACCACTAGAGGAAAAACAACATACAACACATCAAATTACCGAACGAATACCAAATTCACATGACTACTATTAGCATGACTTATCCCATGTCCTCAGGAACAAAAGTAACTACTCACAAAGCATAATCATATCCATGACCAGAGAGGTAATGAGTAGCATCAAGGATCTGAACATAAACTCTTCCACCAAATAATCCAACTAGCATCAACAACAAAGAGTAATTAACACTACTAGCAACCTTACAAGTACCAATCGGAGTCGCGAGATGGAGATTGGTTACAAGTGATGAACTAGGGTTTGGAGATGAGATGATGCTGATGAAGATGTTGATGGTGACGATTCCCCTCCGATGAGAGGAGTGTTGGTGATGACGATGGCGACGATTTCCCTCTAGATTGGTTCTGCTCAAGTTCTGCCTCGTGGCGGCGTCGAATCCACGAAAAACCTCCTCCCTGATTTTTCCTGGACGAAACCCTTCATATAGCAGAAGAGGGGGGCAAGTGGGCCAGCAGGCTGTCCGCAAGCCCTCATGGTGCGGCCTGGGGGGGTGGCAGCGCCGTGCAGGCTTGTGGCCAGCAGCACGCGCCCCTCTGGCACTTCTTTCGCCCAGTATTTTTTATAAATCCGGAAAAAAATCCTCGTTGATTTTTACGGTGTTTGGAGTTGCGTAGAATAGGTATCTCAACTTTGCTCCACTTTAAGGCCAGAATTCATGTTGCCGACATTCTCCCTCTTCATGTAAACCTTGCAAAATAAGAGAGAAAAGCCATAAGAATTGTACCGTGAAGTGAAATAACAACCAAAGAAGCGATAAATATCAACATGAAAACATGATGCAAAATAGACGTATCAACTCCCCCAAGCTTAGACCTCGCTTGTCCTCAAGCGAAAGCCTAGCTCTATAAATATGTCCACATGTTTGGGGAGAGAGGTGTCGACAAAACAAGTTACGAAAATGCATGCATCATGATCAAGATCAGAACAGCAATACCAACATATAATCTCTCATGCTAAAGTGATAATTCCTTCACAAATTAAGGCATGGATCAAGAACCTTACTCAGAAGTAACAACCGATAGCCTTTAGTCATTGAAGCAATTGCAATTTATCAAAACATGAGAAAGAGTCAAATAAGAGCTTGTAAAGCAACTCCACATACTCAATCATTCTTTCGTTCTCTACAATTGCTACAACTCACGTGGTACTTATGAGATCAAAGTTTCAGCTAGACACAGAGAAAGATAGGGGCTTATAGTTTTGCCTCCCAACTGCTCACCTCAAGGGTAATGTCAACAATAATAATTCATGAATGCCTACCTCCAAGTTGACATATGAATATAGATCTTTCCCAAGCATATGACATTAGCCAAGACAAAGGCGAAATAAGGAATTGGTGAAGATCACCATGACTCTTTCAAGGGAAAAAAGTAAAGGTACAAGATAGTCCCTTCGCAGAGGAAAGCAGAGGTTGTCATACGGTTTTGAGGTTTGGATGCGTGTCCTCTAAGTGCGGAGGAACATCACTTTATATTGCCTCGTGTGATAAAGAACTTTATTATGCACTTTGTCGCTTTTATGTCTTCCTCATCATAGGTTCGTACAAAGCTTATTTTCCACACAATAATAGATCATACATATTAGAGAGCAATTTTTATTGGTTGCACCGACGACAACTTACTTGAGGGATCTTATTCAATCCATAGGTAGGTATGGTGGACTCACATGGCAAAACTGGGTTGATGGTTTATGGATGCACAAGTAGTATCTCTACTTAGTGCGGGAGGTTTTGGTTAATATGAGGTGGAAGCAATCGTCACATGCTAAGGGATCTCTAATCATATAACAGTTGTTCGGAGCCAAGCAAACACAATTCATTATGTTGTCTTCCTTGTCCAACATCTACTTCTAGGCATGTAATAGTTTAGTGAGTGTTCACAATCATAGATGGTGTCAGAGATGATATATTTATATGTGAACCTCTCCTTCTTTATCACTTCCTATTAATTGCAACCATGACCAAGGTCTACGTTTGCCTACCCTCAACAAGTTTCAATCCTCATTCTTTTTATATGTGAAGCCATCACTTCCCATAAGATCATTACATGATCTTTCATGCTTTTGTTCTATTCTCACTCTTTTGATCATGGCAAGAGGCAAAGCCCTTCAACTAAGACAGTCTTTATTATACGGCTCACGAGCTCGAATACATCGGGGGTGACACAAGGCAAAACTCAAGACTAAAACACTAAGACTTTTAAAACTACAAGAGAAAAAGAAAACTGAAAAGGAACAAACTAAAACAAAGTTAAAGGCAAAAGATGTGATGGTGATACGATACCGGGGCAACTCCCCCAAGCTTGGCACAAGCCAAGGGGATTGCCCATACCAATGCTCAGTTGTCTTCCTTTGGTGGTGAAGGTGGAGTTGTTGCAACATGAGTTTGATCCTCCGTCTTCCAAGGCATAGGTGCTCCATCATGGAAAGATGAACAAGTCTCCAGAATCCTCAAATCTGCACCCAACCGTATTGATTTAAATCTATACTCATACTCACAGTTTTGGTTCTGCAGGTCATAGATCTGGGCCTGGAGTTGATCAATCCTGTCATAGAGCCCGAAGAGATGCTTCCCAACGTCATTGGCATCAATCCTGTGCTTGTTGGTGAACTCCGTGATCATCATGTGGTTGGCGTTGAGTCCATGCTCCACCATCCCTTGGCACTTGAAGACTTGTTGCTCCATTGCTTCGAGCCTCGTCTCCATGCTTCCGGTCTTCTTAGGCCCCTCAACATCACAGATGTGCAACATCCCCTCACGCATCTCGATATATTGAGGGTGTTGCAGCACTCCTGTGAGGTAGGGATTGATGACCTTCTCGAAGATCTTGTCCTTCGGAGCTTTTGGGGAAGTATAGCGATCTAGATGTTCAACAGAAATAGGCTCGAAACGAAAAACAGAGGAAATCTGCGTGATGCAGGGGTCAGACCAAACGAGAGTATATATAATGATTTTTTTTGGACCAGAAGGAGTACCCTGCACGAAAATGGAGTCCGGGAGGCGCACGAGGTGGCCACAAGCACTCACGGCGCGGCCAGGGGGTGGGCCCGCGCCGGGCAGGCTTGTTGCCTCCTCGCGCACTTTCCGGACTACTTCCAATTTTTGTATTTTTTCAAAAATTCCAAAATGGAGAAAATTTCCTACTGGAAAAGTTTTGGACTCTGTTTTCTTACCGAATCACATACCACTTCGTTTTCGGAGTCTAAACAGGCTGATAAATATCCCTTAGGTATTCTTCCGGAGTTATGGTATTAATAATATTGCTTTCAACATTTATGGGAGTACCTGAGATATAATGCTTGATTTTGTGCCCATTTACCACTCTGGGACAATTACCTTCCGTGTTGTTGATCTTGATAGCACTCGAACGATATACTTCCTCAACAACATAGGGACCTTCCCATTTAGAGAGAAGCTTGCCTGCAAAGAATCTTAAACGAGAGTTATATAGCAAGACATAATCACCTACATTGAAGTCACGCTTTTGTATCTTCTTATCATGCCTCCTCTTAACCTTCTCTTTGAACAACTTGGCATTCTCATATGCTTGAGTTCTCCACTCATCAAGCGAGCTAATATCAAATAACCTCTTCTCACTGGCAAGTTTCAAATCAAAGTTGAGCTCTTTGATTGCCCAATAATCTTTATGCTCTAGCTCAAGAGGTAAATGACATGCTTTACTATACACCATTTTGTATGGAGACATGCCCATGTGATTCTAATAGGCAGTCCTATAAGCCCACAGTGCATCATCGAGCTTCTTAGACCAATTCTTTCTAGACCCATTAACAGTCTTTTGCAGAATCAGTTTAATCTCTCTATTACTTAGCTCTACTTGACCATTGGACCGAGGGTGATAGGGAGACGCAATTCTATGGTTGACATCGTACTTAGCAAGCGTTTTACGAAAAGCACCATGAATGAAATGTGAACCACCGTCGGTCATTAGATATCTAGGGACTCCAAATCTAGGGAAGATAACTTCTTTCAGCATCCTGATAGAGGTGTTGTGATCAGCACTACTAGTGGGGATAGCTTCTACCCACTTAGTGACGTAATCAACAGCAACTAGGATATGAGTATACCCGTTGGATTTTGGAAAAGGTCCCATATAATCAAATCCCCAAACATCAAATGGTTCAATGCCAAGTGAATAGTTCATAGGCATTTCCTGACGTTTGCTAATATTACCTATTCTTTGACATTCGTCACAAGACAAGACAAACTTACGAGCATCCTTGAAGAGAGTGGGACAATAGAAACCTGATTGCAATACCTTGTGTGCAGTTCTATCTACCGCATGGTGTCCTCCATACACTACTAGAATCTAGTAATTTGCCATCAGCCAGTTCTTTGCCGTCTGCTGGCTGATGGCAACGAAGCTCTTTGCCGTCAGCTGACCTAAAGCGGATGGTAAAGGGCTCACTGATGGTAAAAAGAATGTTTGCCATCGGCCAGGGCTTTGTCGTCTGCGTGCGGACGGCAAAGAGACCTAGGGAAGACGACAAAGAGGGCAGATGGGTCCCACTAGACCTTGGGCCTGGCCAGGTCTAACGGACGGGCTCTTTGCCGTCCGCCTGGCCTTTGCCATCCGGCGTGGGGCCCTTTGCCGTCCGGGGGCAGACGGCCAAGCTGACGTCCCTATAACGGCCGTCTCCCCCTAGCCCCTCGCTCCACTACCCCACTCCCCATTCTGTCTCTCTCTCCACCGTCGTGCGCACCTCCCTCCTGCACCACCGGCGGCCGGCCACCCCTGCGCCGCCCCCTACACCGACCCATGCGCCACCCCCTGCGCCGCCCCCTCACCTGCCCCCCACCGCCGCCACCACTGCCCCCACCGCCGCCACCACTGCCCCCCGCCGCCGCACAACACCCCACCGCCGCCACCACTGCCCCCCGCCTCCACCACTGCCCCCCGACGCCGCACTGCCCCCGACGACGCCCCACTGCCCCGTCGCACCCGTCCTCCTCGCCGCCACAACGCCCCAACCGCCCCCGCCGGTGAGTCCCCCCATTTTTATTATGTTTTTCCTTATTCTTATTTATGTTAAATTAGTTAGGTTAGTTTTTTAGGTTATTAGGTTAGTTATGCTAGTTAGTTGGGTTGTTAAATTAGTTAGGTTAGTTTTTTAGTTTATTAGGTTAGTTAGGCTAGTTAGTTAGGTTGTTAAATTAGTTAGGTTAGTTAGTTAGCTTGGTTAGTTAGGTGGAGGAGGATAAGAGGAGAAGAGGAGGAGGAGGAGGAGGACGAGCAGAAGAAGAGGAGGAGAAGAGGAGAAGAAAGAGGAAAAATGAAAAGAAGGAAGAAGAAGAAGAAGAAGAAGAAGAAGAAGAAGAAGAAGAAGAAGAAGAAGAGGAGAAGAAAAAAATAACAAGGAGAAGAAGAAGAAGAAGAAGAAGAAGAGAAGAAAAAAAATAAGAAGAAGAAGAAGTAAAGAAGAAGAGAAGAATAAGAGAAGAATAGAATAAGAAAAAAATAAGAAGGAGAAGAGGAAAAAAAAGAAGAAAAAGTAGAAGAAGAGGATAAAAAAAATAGAAATAGAAATAAGAGGAAGAGGAAGAAGAAGAGGAGAAGAGGAGGAGGAGGAGGAGGAGGAGGAGAAGAATAGGAAGAAGAAGAGGAGAAGAGGAGAAGAAAGAGGAAAAATGAAAAGAAGAAGAAGAGAAGAAGAAGGAGAAGGAGGAGGAGGAGAAGGAGCCCTCCTTCTTCTCCTTCTTCTCCTTCTTTTCTCCTCCTTCTTATTTTTTAGCTTGTTTAGCTAATTATCCTCCAAAATGACATAATAAGCTAAAAACCTTGGTTAGCTCATGAATATTATATTTTTAGCTTGTTTTCCTAAAAAATGACATAATTAGAATATTTGTGTTGATCGGGTGGATTTACATGTGATAGTTGTCTTGTCGCAGTGAGGTCTGGTGTGCGAAGACCTGCCCGTGCGTTGTAGGAGCTCCGCCCCTGCATTCGTGGGTCAGTACAAATTTCATCTCCTCCTCGCCCCTTCATTTACTGTGGCTCGGTTTCCGGATGAAACTTTCTAGATTTAGGTAATTCAATTAATTTATCAGTATGCGTGACCAGTATGCGTCTCCTGTTCGAAAGGGCGACATCTATAAATATGCATGTCTTTGCATATTTATAACCGCCACCCTTAAGAAATTGTCCAACATTATCCATGGACAACCCGAGTATGTGTAGATTGGGTTCATTTTCCCGTATGCTGTGCTCTGGATCCGATACGGAATTTCGTCAGTGCCTCCCCGTTGTTCTCCGGATGCACATGCTCTCTGTTTATTGCGGAGACGTGTATCAGGAGAACAGCGGGGAGGTGCTGCCGAAATTTTGCGTTGGATCCGGAGTAGAGCATGAGAAAACAAACCCAATCTACACATACTCGGGTGGGATTAGGACCTATCTTTACCTATTAGCGTGTAGGTTGCCTGGATGTAATAAAAATGGCGAACGTGATTAACCGATGAATATAAATGCGAAATTATATATAAATATATTTCTTCTGTCTTTAGTATCTACGCAAGATGAGCGACCATGCGTGGATGTATACCGGTCACCCTAGTCAGAAAGAGATGACGAAAGAATGGTTTGTAAAAACAAAGGAATTTGTGAAAGCTACATTCGCAAATGGCCAGGAAAGAAACTATTGCCCATGTCCTGGATGCGACAACTATAAAAAGATGACACAGGCTATAATGATTAAACCCCTGCAGAGGAGGGGATTTAAGCCTAATTATACGGTGTGGACATTTCATGGTGAGTCTATACAACACACAAGAGCTGAGGTGGTCCGTCGTCGCACAGACGAGCATGGTACCGGGATCGAAGACATGGTGCAAGACTTTGATGATGCTCGGGATTCGGAAGATGAGATGGAGGAATCTGCAAAGGCCTTTTATCAAATGTTAGAGTCTTCAAAACGTCCTCTCCATGAGCACATTGAGCTGTGTCAGCTGGATGCAATTGCACAAGTAATGGCTCTGAAGGCTCAGTTCAACTTGCGAAGAGAATGCTACGACGCGATGATGACACTATTTGGACGTTTCCTACCCAAAGGCCATCTCATGCCTGCAAACCTGTACCAGTCGGCCAAAATAATTCGTGTACTTAAGATGCCCTATGAGAAGATAGATGCATGTGAGAAAGGATGTGTCTTATTTAGGAAGGAGTATGCACACTTGGACTATTGTCCCAATTGCGAGTCTTGCAGGTATCTTGTGGTAGACGATGGTATGTCTGAGAAGAGGGAGACCAAAATCACAGCTAGTGTTGTTCGGTATATGCCAATCGTACCAAGACTTCAACGTCTTTTCATGGTCGAAGAGACAGCCAGACAGATGACATGGCACAAATTGGGCAAAAGAACCGAACTAGATGCGGATGGTAATAAGATGATGGTACACACATCGGATGGGGAAGCGTGGAAACATTTCGATGGATTGCTTCAGGATAAAGCGGCAGGTCCAAGGAATCCTCGACTCTGCGCCGCCACGGATGGTTTTAATCCCTTCGGCATGATGGCAACCCAATACAGTTGTTGGCCTGTATTTGTCATTCCACTCAATCTCCCCCCCCGGGTAGATTATGCAAAGTAAGAACATATTTCTGACGTTCATAATTCCAGAGCCCGATTATCCGGGGAAGAATATGAATGTGTACCTGCAACCGCTTAAGGATGAATTGGAAGAAGCTTGGGATAATGGGGTCAAGACATACGATGCCGCTAGAAAAGAAAACTTCAAAATGCATGTGTGGTACATGTACTCTATGCATGACTTGCCAGCATATGCGCTATTCTCTGGATGGTGTGTGCATGGAAGGTTCCCGTGCCCCCAATGCAAGGCAGCTCTTCAGTTTCATTGGTTGCAGGAGGGTCGGAAGTATTCTTGCTTTGACTTGCATAGACAGTTCCTGGATCCTGACCATCAGTTCTAAAAAGACAAGAAGAACTTTACCAAAGGTAAAGTTGTCAAAAACTTGGCACCACCTGCGTTCACAGGCCAACAGATCCTGGATCAGTTAAACACCCTCGAGCCTGATCCAGAGCGTCCAGGGTATTTCAAGGGGTATAATTCAAAACATGCCTGGACTCACAAGCCATGCTTGTGGGATCTGCCTTACTTCAAAGACCTCCTTCTTCCACACAATATCGACATGATGCACACTGAAAAGAATAGCGGAGAGGCTATTTTTGGTACATTGTTCGACATAGATGGGAAGACAAAGGATAATATTAAGGCTAGAGTCGATCAAGAGACACTATGTCATAGACCGTTACAAAGCATGCGAGAAGGCAAAGGAAAGCAGAAGTGGTCGAAGCCAAAGGCCTGGTACAATCTTGGAAGGCCAGCTATGAGGGAAATTATCTTGTGGGTCAAAATGCACTTGATGTTCCCCGATGGGTATGCAGCGAATCTAAAGAGGGGAGCGAGTCTTGAAAAATTAAAAATCTTTGGTGTCAAGAGTCAAGACTGGCACATATGGCTGGAGCGGATAATGCCGGTGATGTTACGTGGCTTTATTCCTGAGGATGAATGGCTAGTACTGGCGGAGCTGAGCTATTTCTTCTGTGTTCTTTGTGCGAAAGAATTGTCGCCTGGCGTGGTAGAAGACATGGAGGAGTTTGCACCGGAGTTGTTGTGCAAGTTAGAGAAGATCTTTCCACCGGGCTTCTTTAATCCAATGCAGCATTTGATTTTACATCTACCGACCGAGTCAAGATTGGGTGGGCCCGTGCAAGATCGTTGGTGCTATGCAACTGAGAGGATGCAGAAGACCCTTTGAGCTAAATGTAAAAATAAGCGTAGTATTGAAGCATCGATGGCTGAGGCATTCATTACTGAGGAGGCGACAAACTTTGTGACAGCACACTACGAAGCCAAAAATCATCATTTGCATAATCCGAAGCCTGGGCACAATGATGCAGACCCTAAAAAAGGTGGGTCCACCCTCAGCCTATTCAAAGGGAAGCTCGCACCAGCCGGTGCTTCGAAACCAATAACGTTGGATGTCGAAGAATGGCGGAACATTTCATTGTATATCTTTAACAACCTAACAGAAGTGCGGTCGTACATCGAGTGAGTTCTCGGCACATTTTCCCATAACTTCTAATTCATTTGAACTGCTCTTATTCTCGGATATTTCAAACAGCCGTTACGTCGTCAAATTCTCGGATGGAGCGGTGATCGAAAATGATTCCGTCGAAGAGTATGAGCTTCTGTCAAAGACAGGAGGCGGCTATCCCGGTTTCATCTCTTGGTTCAAACAAACGGTAATTATCAATAATGGACCATTTCATTCTTGGTCTAACTTGCGGCTAATGCAACAACCGTTTTGTATTAAACTTGTAGGCTAATTCAGAGTCTATGTATGCCGAATTGAGACAAGTCGCTAATGGTTTTGACTATAAGGTCCGTTCATTTGAGAAATACAACATCAACGGGTATCTCTTTCGTACCTTTGGCAAAGAGCTATCTATGCCCGACCGGAAATCTACAAATTGTGGTGTCTCTGCTATCGGCGAAGGTGTTATCGAGTATTATGGAAGAGTTGAAGCAATTTATGAACTTCAATTCTATGGTGAAAACCCACCGAACGTCGTAGTCTTCAAATGTTATTGGTTCCAGCCGAAAAAGACTAGAAGGACTCATGAACATATAGGACTAGTCGAAATCAATCCAAACACCCATTTAGATGTTCCCGATGTCTATATTACGACTCAACATGCGACCCAAGTTTTCTATCTACCGTGGGCATGCCAAACGAATAAGAATCTGGAAGGTTGGTATGTTGTTTATGAAGTGCTGCCACATGTGAGACCACCTCTTCCCAATGAACAGGATTATGAACCTCACATTAACCCAGACACATATGATGGAGAATTCTTCCAAGAAACACGTCTTTCCAAGAAACGTTTCAAGAACCGCCGTGCTTCACCCAAGAACATGGAAGTAGACAACAATGATGAATCCGACTCCAGCCCTGAGCCGGAACCAGAAGACCTGGAACTCGTAGTGGTTATTGATGCGGATGTCCTCTCCATGCTTCAAGGATTAAAGGAAGGCCTTTTAGAACTTCACGCCGTTGAACTCGACGAGCACGTCACTCATGAAGACATGCGTGATAGTGATGATGATGATGCATTTATTGATGATGATTATTAGTTTGTAAGATTCACAACTTAAATTATATATATATTAATCTTTATTATTCATGTACATATTATTATTCATGTCAGTTATTTAATTTTTTTATGTTGTACTAATTTATTTTAATCTTTTTCATGGGAGGTCACCAGGTGTGGAAAGATGGTGGGCACTGGTCCAGATCGCTCGACGGGTTCTTCCAAGGCGCCCCGCACGAGGGGTGGTACTTCCCTTCCACCCTATATCTCCGTAGAGCCTTGGCGGACAGTCTGTCGACACCACCCGTGGGTTCTTCTTCGTCGGCAGCATTGCCCACTGGGAGAGGTGCTGGTTGGGTAGGGAAGAAGGGGAAGGGTACAAGGAGAGGTGGTGGCCGCGGAAGATCCAGGAGGACTGTTGAGCCATCCTCGCCACCACCACCAGCTCATTCACCCGAGCATAGGACTACTATCGTCGACCCATTTGCGGAGGAGGCTATGGGGACTCCGTTCCAGGAGCCTGTTGTTGACGGGCATTCGTCCCATGAGACTCCGGTCCAGGAGCAGCCTCGGGTCGAGGTGCATTCGGCCCAGGAGCAGCCGGAGGAGACTACGGTTCCGGAGGCTTCACCCGACGTGGAAAGGCCCGGATGGGAGACCTGGCCGGATCGTACCGAGTTGCCGGATTGGACCGAGGGTCCGGGTGGCTCAGGGGGCTGGGATGGCGGGGATGAGCTTACGGATAGTGAGGGCGATGTGCAGGTGGACGGGGCCACCGTGTACAAGCGTGGTAGTACACGTCTCCCGGTCGCACCGGCTACCCGCGAGCAGAGGCCGGTGATTAAACCTGAAGGAGATAGGTAAGTATATTTACTCTTTTTTTAGCTTTTGCCTTCAAGTTTGTTCAAATATCTAATGCGTTGACCTTATCATACTACAGGGGATGGGTACACCCTCTTGGAGTCCGCAGGCCGAACTCCGTCCTTGGTGTGCTTTGCCGGACAAATTTCCCAGGGTTTGTCACGTTGCCTGGTGAGGGTCAGGTTCCTAGACTAGGATTTTCCTGGGAGCACTACCAGGCTGCGCAGGTCCCGCCGAAGGAGATTATAGATGGTCTCTTGTGCCACACGAGGGCCGAGATGGTGATCAAGAGCTTTTGGGTAAATTATCCTTTTAGAGAATCTAAAATTAACAATATAGCTAATTATTGTACTAATCGGTGTTTTCACGTTTGATTGTAGACCTTCTATAGGTGTGAGGATGGATATGAGGAGGAGGCAGCCAGGGTTCTCGAGGCCGAGTGTAGGCGGTTACTACAGAACTTGCGCCACGAGGCTTGGCCGCAGGCTATTCGAGATTACTACGCCACGCGTGGTATTAAGAAGCAGAAGAAGGATTGCCGCGGAAAGTTTCTGAAGAAGGAGCAATACATGAAGGTAATTACTTATTCTTAAGTCCTTCTACGTAGTTTTCTTGATTTCATTCATAGGTGTAGCGCTGAAAATTCTTTCTAATAACTTACAGGTGCCCCCGAGATGGTGTGCGGATAAGATGGATTGTTGGGAGGCGTTGGTTGATGAGGGGTGCACAGGCAGCTGGCGAGCCGTCCACGAGAATGCGAAGGATCGGCGTAGCCAAATGGTTGGTGTGCCACACCATCAAGGCAGCACCAACTTACTTCAGTTTGGATGAAACTGGGTATGTGATTTGCTTCATGATTCATGCAATTCATTCTTGATGCTAATATTTTGTTCCTCTCTTTTAGGCGCATCACAATAAGACAGAGATGCCACACTTGTATGACCTTTATGGTATGGCCCATACTGCCTCGTACAAGAAGGCGAAGGCATTCTCTGAGTCTGACCTGGATGATCCCAATAACTTCACCAACATATCATCCCACCAGAAGCTCGTGGCATACAGGGACGCGGGGAAGGCTACGAAAGGGGATGACTTTAACCCTAGCCACGAACCTTTGGATCCAGAGCTGGTGATGATATCTGGTGGCGGGAGGCCCCATGGCTCGATAGCCATTGGAGATGGGATAATACGTTGTCCACTCACTCTTCCGGAGATCAAGGCGCGCTAGTCGAGAAGCTGTCCTCAGATAATGCATAGTCCACGGCCAGTCGAACTTGCCATCGAGGTTAGTTGTACGGACTAAGAACACTTTAATCCATTTCATTATGTGTGTCACCATAGATCATTACTGTGGTAACGAGGAATGGTGTTTCAGGCTCCTCTTCAGAAAGAGAGATTGGCAAACCAGGCTGCTCTTGAGAAAGAGAAATTGGCAAGCCAGGCTGCTCTTGAGGCTGCACTTGAGAAAGAGAGATTGGCAAGTCAGGCTGCTCTTGATGAGAGGGACCAGACCACGACACGATTGATTGAGGAGGAGAGGTCCCAGAATGAGGCTGGTCAACAGGCCCTGTACGAGATTTTTGTGGTAAGTTTTTTTTCACATTAGCCGAATCATGTGTGTAATGTCTGTTTCATTACTAACTAATACAACCCACTCTTCAGGGTTTGTGCGAGAAGAGCGGTCAAGTCCCTCCGCCTATGCCCGTCTTCTCTTCGATTGGCACGGTGAGTTTCATTAGAAACTAGTATTAATAATTGAGTTTCATCATGCTAACTGAGACATTGCGAAATATCTATTCTGTAGAATAACTCCCGAGCGGCATCGCACGACCCTTCTCCAGGTGTTTCTCCTCCTTGATGACCACCACGGTAAGTTTCTCTTCTCCTCTTTCTTATTCTCCTTGCCTTAATTTCCCCACAATAATATAGTTAGCCCATTTAGCTCCAAAAAGACATAATTAGCCCATTTAGCTCCAAAATGCCATAATAACCTCAAAATGGCATAAGAACCTTGGTTAGCTCATTAATATTATATACTAGGCTTGTTTTCCTCTAAAATGAGATAATTAGCCCATTTAGCTCCAAAAAGACATAGTTAGCTAATTTAGCTCCAAGAAGAGGAGAAGAGGAGAAGAGGAGAAGAAATAGGAAAAATGAAAAGAAAGAAGAAGAAGAAGAAGAAGAAGAAGAGAAGAAGGAGAAGGAGGAGGAGGAGGAGAAGGAGGAGAAGGCCAAGGACCTTCTAGTCCTTCTCCTCCTCCTCCTTCTCCTCCTTCTTCTTGATTTCTTCTTCTTCTCCTCCTCCTCTTTCTTCTCCTCTTTCATATTATCCTTGCTTTAATTTCCCCAAAAAGACATAGTTAGCCTATTTAGCTCCAAAATGCCATAATAACCTCAGAATGGCATAAGAACCTTGGTTTGCTCATGAATATTATATACTTAGCTTGTTTTCCTCTAAAATGAAATAATTAGCCCATTTAGCTCCAAAAAGACATAGTTAGCTAATTTAGCTCCAAGAAGAGGAGAAGAGGAGAAGAGGAGAAGAAATAGGAAAAATGAAAAGAAAGAAGAAGAAGAAGAAGAGAAGAAGGAGAAGGAGGAGGAGGAGGAGGACAAGGAGGAGGAGAAGGCCAATGACCTTCTAGTCCTTCTCCTCCACCTCCTTCTCCTCCTTCTCCTCCTTCTTCTTGATTTCTTCTTCCTCTCCTCCTCCTCCTCCTCTTTGTTCTCCTCTTTTGTATTATCCTTGCTTTAATTTCCCCAAAAAGACATAATTAGCCCATTTAGCTCCAAAATGCCATAATAACCTCAAAATGTCATAAGAACCTTGGTTAGCTCATGAATATTATATACTTAGCTTGTTTTCCTCTAAAATGAGATAATTAGCCCATTTAGCTCCAAAAAGACATAGTTAGCTAATTTAGCTCCAAGAAGAGGAGAAGAAATAGGAAAAATGAAAAGAAAGAAGAAGAAGAAGAAGAGAAGAAAGAGAAGGAGGAGGATGAGGAGAACGAGGAGAAGTCCAAGGACCTTCTAGTCCTTCTCCTCCTCCTCATTCTCCTCCTTATCCTCCTTATTCTTGATTACTTCTTCTTCTCCTCCTCCTCATCTTTCTTCTCCTCTTTCATATTATCCTTGCTTTAATTCCCCAAAAATACATAATTTGCACATTTAGCTCCAAAATTCCATAATAACCTCAAAATGGCATAAGAAACTTGGTTAGCTCATGAATATTATATATTTAGCTTGTTTTCTTCTAAAATGAGATAATTAGCCCATTTAGCTCCAAAAAGACATAATTAGGTAATTTATCTCCAAGAAGAGGAGTAGAAATATGAAAAATAAAAATAAAGAAGAATAAGAAGAAGAGAAGAAGGAGAAGGAGGAGGAGGAGGAGGACAAGGAGGAGGAGAAGGCCAATGACCTTCTAGTCCTTCTCCTCCTCCTCCTTCTCCTCCTTCTCCTCCTTCTTCTTGATTTCTTCTTCCTCTCCTCCTCCTCCTCCTCTTTGTTCTCCTCTTTCATATTATCCTTGATTTAATTTCCCCCAAAAGACATAATTAGCCCATTTAGCTCCAAAATGCCATAATAACCTCAAAATGGCATAAGAACCTTGGTTAGCTCATGAATATTATGTACTTAGCTTGTTTTCCTCTAAAATGAGATAATTAGCCCATTTAGCTCCAAAAAGACATAGTTAGCTAATTTAGCTCCAAGAAGAGGATAAGAAATAGGAAAAATGAAAAGAAAGAAGAAGAAGAAGAAGAGAAGAAAGAGAAGGAGGAGGATGAGGAGAAGGAGGAGAAGGCCAAGGACCTTCTAGTCCTTCTCCTCCTCCTCATTCTCCTCCTTATCCTCCTTCTTCTTGATTACTTCTTCTTCTTCTCCTCCTCCTCTTTCTTCTCCTCTTTCATATTATCCTTGCTTTAATTCCCCAAAAATACATAATTTGCACATTTAGCTCCAAAATTCCATAATAACCTCAAAATGGCATAAGAAACTTGGTTAGCTCATGAATATTATATACTTAGCTTGTTTTCTTCTAAAATGAGATAATTAGCCCATTTAGCTCCAAAAAGACATAATTAGGTAATTTATCTCCAAGAAGAGGAGTAGAAATATGAAAAATAAAAATAAAGAAGAAGAAGAAGAAGAGAAGAAGGAGAAGGAGGAGGGGGAGGAGGACGAGGAGGAGAAGGAGGAGAAGGACAAGGACCTTCTAGTCCTTCTCCTCCTCCTCCTTCTCCTCCTTCTCCTCCTTCTTCTTGATTTCTTCTTCTTCTCCTCCTCCTCCTCTTTTTTCTCCTCTTTCATATTATCCTTGCTTTAATTTCCCCAACAATGACATAATTAGCCCATTTAGCTCCAAAATGCCATAATAAGCTCAAAATGGCATAAGAACCTTGGTTAGCTCATGAATATTATATAATTAGCTTGTTTTCCTCTAAAATGGGATAATTAGCCCATTTAGCTCAAAAAAGACATAATTAGGTAATTTAGCTCCAACAAAAGGAGAAGAGGAGAAGAAATAGGAAAAATGAAAAGAAAGAAAGAAGAAGAAGAAGAGAAGAAGGAGAAGGAGGAGGAGGAGGAGGAGAAGGCCAAGGACCTTCTAGTCCTTCTCCTCCTCCTCCTCCTTCTTCTTGATTTCTTCTTCTTCTCCTCCTCCTCCTCTTTCTTCTCCTCTTTCATATTATCCTTGCTTTAATTTCCCCCAACAATGACATAATTAACCCATTTAGCTCCAAAATGCCATAATAAGCTAAAAATGGCATAAGAACCTTGGTTAGCTCATGAATATTATATTCTTAGCTTGTTTTCCGCTAAAAATGACATAATTAGCTCAAAAACATCATATTTTGTTCTTCTTCTGACTTTCTTATTCATTTATGTATATCATCTAGTTTTCATTTGAGTTGATGAACAATGTCGAACTATATGTATATGTATATATGGATAAACAATGCAATACTTTGTATGTTGGTTCTTTCGATATATGGGGATGTACATTGATTTATATGTATATCATATATGTGTGGTGAATTATATATATGTGTTGGCAAGTATATGTGTGGTGAACTATATATCATATATGTGTGGTGAATTATATATATATGCTATCAAATATATATATATATATATATATATATATGTGTGTGTGTGTGTGTGTGTGTGTGTGTGTGTGCTGTGAAATAATATTAAAAAACAGGTACTATATGGGCTCTTTGTCGTCTGCCAGCTGATGGCAAAGACCTGTGCCATCAGTTGGCAGATGGCAAAGGTGCCACATGGCACCCTGCTGTGCATCCTGGGGTGTCTATATAGGCAATTTGCCGTCTGCCTCCAGGGTGGGCAGACGGCAAAGAAGAGGGCACAGAGGAGGGGGGGGGAGGAGGAGGCAGACGACAAAGATTGGAGGGGGGAGGAGGAGGAGGCAGACGACAAAGAATAAGGGGGAGCAGAGGGCAAAAAATATGGGGGAGGCAGATGGCAAAGAATAAGGGGGGGGGCAGACAGCAATGCCTCCGTTAACCCCTAACGGAGGCAACACCTGTCGGCTGTCGTCTCGAGCACTTTGTCGACTGCTCCTATGGAAAGCTGACGGCAAAGAGCTTTGTCGTCCGCTTTGGCGCGACAGATGGCAAAGAAGGTCCTATGCCGTCGTAGGCTGACGCAGAAATTTTGCCGGCCGTGAGATTCTTTGTCGTCTGTGGTTTTCTCTTTGCCGTCCGGGATTTAGTCTTTGCCGTCTGTGATGGCAGACGGCAAAGAAGCTGATTCCTGTAGTGATAGGCCTCGGAGTGACACTTCTATAGAATCTGTCCCTGTTCATGTTCAGGTACACAAAGTCTAATAACACCATCTACTCCTTCCTTATAAAGGTGAGGATCATCCCAAAAGTAGTGTCTCAAGTCAAAGAAGAATTTCTTCTTTTGCTGGTACGTGAAACTAGGTGGTATGTATTTGGCAATGATATAGTTCGCATAATCAGCATACCACGATGCACTACGTCAAACATTGATGACATTCAGTTGCTCATCGGGGAAGCTATCATCAATAGGTTGTGGGTCATCAAAAACGTTCTCCAACCTAGACAAGTTATCTGCTACTGGGTTATCATCACCCTTTCTGTCGACAACGTGCAAATCAAATTCTTGTAGCAAGAGAACCCATCTGATAAGTCTAGGTTTAGCGTCTTTCTTCTCCATGAGGTACTTAATAGCAGCATGATCAGTGTGAATAGTGACTTTGGAATCAACTATGTAAGACCTGAACTTTTCACATGCAAACACGACTGCTAAAAATTCCTTCTCCGTAGTGGCATAGTTTCTTTGGGCACTGTCGAGAGTTTTACTAGCATAGTGAATAACATTCAACTTCTTATCGACTCTTTGCCCTAGAATAGCACCAACAACATAATCACTAGCGTCAGACATGATCTCAAAAGGTAAGTTCCAATCAGGAGGTTGAACAATAGGTGCAGTTATCAAAGCCCTCTTAAGTATTTCGAAGGCTTTCACACAATCATCGTCAAAAACAAAATGAATATCCTTTTGTAAGAGATTGGTAAGAGGCCTAGAAATCTTAGAGAAGTATTTGAGAAACCTTCTATAGAAACCAGCATGACCTAGGAAACTTCTTATACCTTTGATATCTGTGGGGTATGGCATTTTCTCGATTGCATCAACCTTAGCATTATCAACTTCAATACCTCTTTCGGAAATTTTATGTCCTAGGACAATGCCTTCATTAACCATAAAGTGGCACTTCTCCGATTTCAAGACAAGATTGGTGTCTTTACATCTCTGCAAGACTCGATCAAGGTTGCTGAGGCAATCATCAAAGGAAGACCCGTAAATGGAGAAGTCATCCATGAAAACCTCAACAATATTTTCACAAAAGTCAGAGAATATAGCCATCATACATCTTTGAAAACTGGCAGGTGCATCACATAAGCCAAAAGGCATACGTCTATAAGCAAAGGTACCGAAAGGACAGGTGAAAGTGGTTTTCTCCTGATCAGATTGTGCAAGTGGTATTTCGGAGAAACCATAATATCCATCTAGAAAGCAGAAGTGTGTGTGTTTGGACAGCCTTTCTAGCATTTGGTCGATAAAAGGCAAAGGGTAATGATCTTTCCTAGTGGCTTTATTCAATTTCCTAAAATCGATCACCATCCTATAGCCAGTAATAATCCTGTGTGGGATCAATTCATCCTTATCATTAGGGACAACGGTAATGCCTCCCTTCTTAGGGACGCAATGCACCGGACTCACCCAATCGCTATGAGCAACATGATAGATCATACCTTCTTCTAGGATCTTTAGTATTTCTTTTCTTACTACCTCTTTCATCTTAGAGTTCAATCTCCTTCCATGATCAACAACTGGTTTGAAGTCAGGATCAGTTTTAATCTTGTGCTGGCATAGAGTAGGACTAATGCCCTTAAGATCATCAAGAGTATATCGAATAGCAGCACGGTGCTTCCTCAGAGTTTTTAGCAACTTCTTTTCTTCATGCTCTGAGAGGCTGGCACTAATAATGACATGATAAATCTCCTTTTCATCAAGATAGGCATACTTAAGAGTATCAGGCAACTATTTAAGCTCTAACACAGGATCACCCTTTGGTGGGGGTGGATCCCCAAGCAGTTCAACAGGCAGATTATTCTTAAGAATACGATATTGTTCTAAGACAACTCTATCTATCTCATCCCTTTCATCCATATGTGTATCGTTTTCATGCTCTAGCAAGTATTTCTCTAAGGGATCAGTAGGAGGCACGACAATGGAGGCTAAGGCAATAGTTTCATCCCTACTAGGCAACTCGTTTTCATGAGGTAGTCTACGAAACTTAGAGATATTGAACTCATGTGACACGCCTTCAAAGCCAACAGTGACAGTTTGCTTCTCACAATCAATATGAGCATTGACGGTATTGAGAAAAGGTCTGCCAAATATGATGGGACAAAAGCTATCTTGTGCGGTAGGTAGAAGGAGGAAATCAGCAGGATACTTCGTTTTACCACACAAGACTTCAACATCCCTAACAATTCCCACAGGGCAGATAGTATCTCTATTGGCAAGCTGGATAGTGACATCAATAGGCTCTATCTCAATAGGTGCAATCTCATCTTTGATTTCATCGTATAAGGATTGAGGTATTGCACTAACACTAGCAGCCACGTCATAGAAACCATCATAACAATGATCTCCTATCTTAACACAAACCACAGGCATGCCAACAACATGCCTATGTTTGTCTCCGACGTGAGGTTTAGCAATTCTAGCAGCATCTTCACAGAAGTGAATATTATGTCCCTCAACATCGGCGGACATAAGATCTTTGATAATAGCGATGCTAGGTTCAACTCTAATTTGCTCAGGGGGTGTAGGTGTTCTAATGTAGCCTCTACATATCACAGTTGAAGCTTTAGAATGATCCTTTATCCTAACAGGGAAAGGTGGTTTCTCAATGTAAGCACTGGGAACAACAGGATCATTATAGGCAATGACTTTGTCTTGAACTCGAGTGGGTTTAACTACATTAACTTCTAAAGGAGGATGATATTTAAACCACTTCTCTTTGGGGAGATGAATATGAGAAGCAAAGGATTCACACAATGGAGCTACTATCTCAGAGTCAAGTCCATACTTAGCGCTAAAGTCACAAAAAGTATTTGTCTCAACAAAGGATTTAACGCAATCAAACGTGAAATTCATACCTGACTCCTTACCTTCTTCAAGCTCCCACTCTTCAGAGTTGCGTTTAATTCTATCCAATAAATTCCGTTTGAAGTCAATATCTCTCTTCATAAAAGAACCGGTACAAGAAGTGTCAAGCATGGTGCGATCATCATGAGAAAGCCGAGCATAGAAGTTCTCAATAATAATTTCTCTCAAGAGCTCATGATTGGGGAAAGAATATAGCATTGATTTAAGCCTCCCCCAAGGTTGAGCGATGCTTTCTCTGTCACGAGGCCAAAAATTATAAATATAATTCCGATCACAATGTACTAAATGCAGAGGATAAAACTTTTGATGAAATTCCAATTTCAACCGATTGTAGTTCCATGATCCAGTATCATCACATAGCCTATACCATGTCAACGCCTTATCCTTCAAAGATAAAGGAAAGACCTTCCTCTTCACCTCATCCTCGGGCAAACCTTCAAGCTTAAATAAACCACAAACTTCATCTACATAGATTAGATGCAAGTCTGGATGTGATGTTCCATCTCTTGTAAAAGGATTAGCCAGCAGTTTCTCAAGCATACCCAAAGGAAATTCAAAGAAAATATTTTCAGTAGGTGCAGCAGGTTGAGGAGCAACTATTTTTGCTTCCGTTCGAGGTGAATATACCCGAACAAACCCCTCAAAGGATTAGTATCGATAGTGACAAGTGACAATAAATTTCAGAACACTATATGAATGTTTCCTTACCAAGTTCCACTTACCAAAGGCGCTTCACTCCCCGACAACGGCGCTAGAAAAGAGTCTTGATGACCCACAAGTATAGGGGATCAATCATAGTCCTTTCGATAAGTAAGAGTGTCGAACCCAACGAGGAGGAGAACGATCTGACAAGTGGTTTTCAGTAAGGTAAAATCTGCAGGCACTGAAATTGTCGGTAACAAGTGATTGTGTGGTGAGATGATTCGTAGCAAGCAACAAGTAACAAAAGTAACAACGATGCAACAAAGTGGCCCAATACCTTTTGTAGCAAGGGACAAGCCTGGAAAAAGTCTTATAGGAGGAAAAACGCTCCCGAGGACACACGAGGATTTCTGTCATGCTAGTTTCATCATGTTCATATGATTCGCGTTTGTTACTTCGATAGTTTGATATGTGGGTGGACTGGCGCTTGGGTATTTCCCTTACTTTGACAAGCATCCCACTTATGATTAACCCCTCTCGCAAGCATCCGCAACTACGGAAGAAGAATTAAGACAAAGTCTAACCATAGCATTAAACTAGTGGATCCAAATCAGCCCCTTGCTAAGCAACGCATAAACTAGGGTTTAAACTTCTATCACTCTAGCAACCCATCGTCTACTTACTACTTACCAATGCCTTCCACTAGGCCCAAATAATGGTGAAGTGTTATGTAGTCGACGTTCACATAACACCACTAGAGGAAAAACAACATACATCAAATTACCGAACGAATACCAAATTCACATGACTACTATTAGCATGACTTATCCCATGTCCTCAGGAACAAAAGTAACTACTCAGAAAGCATAATCATATCCACGACCAGAGAGCTAGTGAGTAGCATCAAGGATCTAAACATAAACTCTTCCACCAAATAATCCAACTAGCATCAACTACAAAGAGTAATTAACACTACTAGCAACCTTACAAGTACCAATCGGAGTCGCGAGACGGAGATTGGTTACAAGTGATGAACTAGGGTTTGGAGATGAGACGGTGCTGATGAAGATGTTGATGGTGACGAGTCCCCTCCGATGAGAGGAGTGTTGGTGATGACGATGGCAATGATTTCCCCTCCGGGAGGGAAGTTTCCCCGGCAGGATCGTCCTGTCGGAGCTCTAGATTGGTTCTGCTCAAGTTCCGCCTCGTGGCGGCGGCGAATCCACGAAAAATATCCTCCCTGATTTTTTTCCTGGACGAAATCCTTCATATAGCAGAAGAGGGGGGAAAGTGGGCCAGCAGACTGCCCACAAGCCCTCATGGTGCGGCCTGGGGGGTGGCCGCACCGTGCAGGCTTGTGGCCACGTGCACGCGCCCCTGTGCCACTTCTTCGGCCCAGTATTTTTTATAAATCTGGAAAAAAATACTTGTTGATTTTTATGGCGTTTGGAGTTGTGCAGAATAGGTATCTCAACTTTGCTCCACTTTCAGGCCAGAATTCCAGTTGCCGGCATTCTCCCTCTTCATGTAAACCTTTCAAAATAAGAGAGAAAAGGCATAAGAATTGTACCGTGAAGTGAAATAACATCCAAAGAAGTGATAAATATCAACATGAAAACATGATTCAAAATGGACATATCACCGCCTCGGCCTAGAGCCGGAGGTCCAACTCTGGCACGCTGGGGAGCCGGCTTGGCAGTGGCAACCTTCTTGCCCTTCTGCCTCGCTATTTCGTCTCGCGCTGCCGTCACCGGCGGCTCGACGAGCTCATGTCAGGGGAGGGATAGAGACCTCCTTCATGTCCTCTTGGCCCTCTTCATCAGCTGCATCATGCAGAGAAGATGGTGTTTCGTCGTCATCCGTCCAATCATGAAGAGCAGACTTAAGATGCTCACCACGCGTCTTGGTACCCTCTGACTCCGCTTCCCCATCCACGTCCACGGAGGCAGAGATCTACGGCTCCACCACCCCCCTCATCCTCTATCTTAACCGGGTCCGACGCCTCCACGTTGGCAGCCGACTGCCGACAGATCTGCAAGCGGTTGAAAGGCTAGGGGATGGAGCCGGCATCCGACGTCACAAAATGAAGAGAATACTCAAAGAAGATAAGAAAATGTTTCTAGGAACATGCTTGCCACTGGAGTCGGATGGTTTTCGTCTATGGGGACCACGACTTACTAGTCGAGAATCGCGGTGCTCAGTGATCCCACAGATCAATGCTCACCGAACACAGATACTGAATAAAGAGTCTTACATCCAAGTACCAATTATTACATCACGTGACCGAAGGGTCAAGTTCAAAAGACAGGGCCTAAGGCCAAATCACACGAGTACACTAATAGCGGAAAACAAAGGGGCTAAGCGGGTGCCCATGCCATCAAGCCTACACCGACAGGCATTCTGACTCGGAAACGTCCTAGTTCGCAGGGGTGTCTCCGAAGACGTACTCATCTCCAAACTCCGGTCCTTCCATGTCCGGTCAATAACATAACCAGTGGCAAGCCAATGAGTACTTTGAATGTACTCGCAAACAGCCCATGATATAATCAACGGAAGTGTAGGATAACAATATCATGCATTTCTAGTATAACTCATCTGGGTGGAATGATCATGAATATGCATCAAGTTAAAGAATTACTCTTGAAGAACAGGTTACAGATATCAATATATCTGTCGAGGGCTGAACCATCCGGGTTCACCCTATATGCCAAGTCACCAAACTTGGTCATATTATTGCTATCATAGCAAGTTCTTTTCTTATCACCATACACACACACACTCACGCACACTTGGTTTATGCAGAAATATCACGACGTAGTTTAAGCAGGATTACCCAACTGTCCTTGACCGTGGACACGACTATTCGAATTGTTTACACTCTGCAGAGGTAGTATGCTGGACCCACGAGATCCGGGAAACTTCCGTGTCAACCACGACTCGCGGTATATCACATACCCGAGGTAAGTACCCGATCAATGCCTTTCCCCTAACGATACTAGACAAAGAGGTCCACTCGATTGGTACCCAGCCCACTTGTACTTCTTACGAGCACCAACTCTGGACAGTACCAACCATGCGGGGACCAACGGTGTGACTGGAACTCATAAAAATGGCATAGTCGTCCTACCCGGCACGACCCCATCACGAGAGTGACCACACATCACTCCTGCCACTAGTAATGTGGCTCTTTGCTAGCACCGACCAGAGAAATAAACATAGCCCCGTCCCATAAGGGGTAACGTGGTCGTACTGGTAAGGTTGGGACGATCGACACATCATAAATCTAATCCCATTTCCGAAAACATAGTCACGCAAATACCAGGTGCATCACTTCACCAAAGGTGACCACCTAACTCATCATCACCCTCGGGCATTAGTGGCACCCGACGGGGTTTTCATAAACTCTTGCTTTATGTCAAGAACATGCTCATGATAATACTACTTCTATCTTTACTTGTCAACATGGTATTAGCATGACCCTCAAGGGGTAGGTTCAAGCTCAATGCATGTGCTCTGGGGAGCCTTCGGTAAAATCATATCAAATGATTATCGGCACTTATGATCATATGCAACGGGAATACTTGATCTTTAACATGCAAAGTGACATCTGCTGAGTCATGGTCAAAGGGCTGCTTGCCTTGGTCAGCTAAGTATCCGGGGTCTTCGAGGTCTTCCACTTCGATTCCC
The DNA here is from genome assembly GCF_904849725.1 of Hordeum vulgare subsp. vulgare. NCBI lineage: Eukaryota > Viridiplantae > Streptophyta > Magnoliopsida > Poales > Poaceae > Hordeum > Hordeum vulgare. The sequence goes on along the minus strand of NC_058519.1, from coordinate 380,130,730 downwards.
TCGTCACACGGATCTTCTATCGTTGATAAAACTATAAATAAGGAATAGCTCAAACAGAAACAGTCCACAAAGTCATTTTAAAAATGTTCCCTATTACTGATAAATCTAAGATATCATTTAAAAAATATTTGCCTTAGTTTTCCTTGAAGGGATATTTTTGAAAACAACCAAGCAGAAGCAAAACTATTCCATTTTAGCCCTTTTTATTATTATAAAACAGAATAGTTCCTGGAAAAATTCAACTAAGCATATCATTAAATCCTACACATTTTTAGTAAAATAACAGTGGAATAATTATATTTTTACACTGGTTAAATGTTTTTATAAAAATCTTAGAAATCCAGGTTTTAACATAAAAAGAAAAACAGGCCAGCTCCTGGCCTGGCTCGGCCCAGAGCTGGGCTGGCCCCTGGCCAGCCGACGACCTGCCTAGGCGCGCGTGCCATCAGGTTTGAAGCTGACACGCGGGGCCCTACGGTCAGTGTCCGAGGCCAGCGTGGGGGAGGAGGCTGGGCCACCGACAGGTGGGGTACACCTATCGGGGTCGTCTCCTACCTCCGGCCAGAGAGGAGGAGGAGGACGCCGATGAGGTTGCCGACGCGCTCATGCTCCAGTGAACACGAGAATGGGTTTGCTTGAGAGGCGCCTACCTGCTGGTGGTCGAAACAACAACGGGGAGGCAGGGGTTCGCCGGCGATGAGGAGGCCGTGGCGGAGGATTTTCGGGAAGTGGTTGAGGGGGTGGCTAGAGACACGGAAAACCTCGGGAGAGCTGGGGGAAAGCTTCCTGGGATCAAGGGGTGAGTTTGGTGGGTCGAGGGACGCAGGAGCCGTCGTGTAGCCGGAGATCGACGGGAGCTCCGAGGTGGAGGGGCCTCGGTCGATCTCGAGTACCGGGGCTCTGCTGGTTTGCCGGGATGGCTAGGGAGGTACTAGTGATCGTGGTGAAGCTATCTGAGGGGTGCTGGAGCAAGGGGGAGGGCTATTTATAGGCCCGTGACGGTGAGCAGATTTGGGAGCGTCAGTGACTAACCGTGGCGCGCCTGGGGGCGCAGAGAGAGGTTGGGGTTCAAACTGCGGTCTCAGGACGTGGTATTGGACCGCCCGAACAATCTGCTGCAGAGAGAGAGAGGGGGGAGAGCCGTGCATTCGTAGCCGCGCAACCTTGGCCGGTCCTGGAGCGCGCGGGCACGCATCGCGCGAGCTCTAGCGCGAGAGAGGAGGGGCCCTGGGGCTTTCCCGACGCAGAGGGGTTGTCGGGGAAGAGGTTGTTCATCTTGGGGGAGGCTGGAACAGGCCAAGGGCGTCACCCCCACCTCGGTTACTCCCTGTAGCGCGCCCAGAGCAATGTTTTGGCATGCCACGACATGCTGGTGCGCTCTGAGGCACTTTGAACGTGTCTAGCATGTCCTGGCACTTGCCGGGGGTGTGGCTAGCCGTTGGGTTTTAGTGGGAACTTCGACTTGGTCAAAGGAGGCAAGAAATACTGGTGCTGCCAGTCATGAACTGAGGTCTAAATTGGGTTTTTTGGCCTTTCCACTTTGAACCAGTGAGGGGCCAGTTGACAGGGGTTAGATACATGTACTGACCACTTAATCTAAGAGTTTGAAGCAAAGGAGTTTGGTTTAGCTATGGCTAAGGTGGCTTTTTCCTATGTGTCAAAAGGTGTTCAACAGTGGGTTTAGGAGTTTGCACCCCACCACCGGTGCTGAGACTTGACATGTTTGGTTTTGGTGGTAAACCATGGAGTTCCACCAAATTTGAGCTCCAAAGGATAAGTTTAGCTTTGTAAACTTGAAAACACTCCAATATGACCAGATCTGTTCCTTCCAAAGTGAGTGTGGGCAAACTAAGTCCCACAAATCCCATTTATGGTGTAGAACCTTTATTTGAGGTATTAGGCACTCCTAAAAGTTTTAGCCTCATTGGACAAACTTTGCTATGTAGAGTTGCTCTAACTTGATTCTGGACAGACAGGGTTTTTGGGTTATTTGGGGTCCTTATCCACCTTTGATCAAGGTGAAACTTTATGTGTCCTCCAAACAAGGCTTAGGGATACCACTGGAAGTTTCTAGGAATTTATTGAGAATATTTCCTTTGGAAATATTTCAAAATGCCAAAACAGACAGAAATACCTTTTATAGTTTTAATCAATAAATATAATATAAAATGGGGTTTAAAACCTTATGTATGGAAAATATATGTCCTTCTGGTCATCCCTAAATTTAATCAGATTTTTCCAAGGCACAAAAGTATTTTCCTATGTTGGAATACCAATTCTGGCCTCGGAAATGGACAGGTTATTTAATTAGGAAAATAATCACAAAAATAATTATTTTTGTGGTTTTGAAATATAAAGATAGGCAAAAATCAGATTACCAAATATGAGTAGTAGCACTGCTTGCTATCAAGGACATGTAGTGCAACTCATGGTGGTTTTACTTTGGTCATCAAAGGTTTTTGGAAATCAGTATAATACCAAAGGAATTTAGGGTTTTAAAACCACACATGATCAAGCATACAAATATACAATGTCAATCATGGCCCTCACAACATTAGTTTTGAAAAAGTTTTAACAAGCTCAGAATTTTACAACACAGACAAGTGATAGCAAAAACAGGGTGTGACATGGTCGTAAGGGGCCATGCCCCATTACCAATCTCCGCCTTCGTCCATGTTGGCGGAGGAGATCAGATTCACGTTCCGGGCCACCGCGCCGGCTCGGATGTTTTTGGTGGAGAGTCGGTAGGGGTCGTGCCGGCCAACCATCTGGCATATCAGGTGCGGCCGCCACTTCAGGGCCAGGACACGGCGCCCTACCATGGTGGCGAGCAGGTCACGGGCCAAGAGGCCTCGGATCTTCATGTTTTCGAGGTGAGCGCATATTTGTGCCACCTCGTCAATTGGCTTCAGAAGTGTTGCCTTCCAGTTCCGCTTCGCCGTCGGCGGAGCAATGGCGAATGGAGGTAGGTTGATGAAGTCACGGGGGGGGGGGGGGGGGGTCAACATTCTTCACATAGAAGAACCCCTTCTGCCACTTCTTTATGGAGTCGTCCACTGATGTACCAGCGCGGCGCCGCAGGGGGTCATCAGCTTGGGACCCGACTGTTCCGCCGCCGTGGACTTTTCCATCGTCACAAACTGTTGCTTGTAGAAGAACAGCTTCCACGAAAGGTCCATGCAGGGTTCAATCCCTATGAACCCCTCGCACAGGATAACGAAGGAGGCAAGCTGGAGGATGGCATTGGGCGCCAGGTGATGCGGCTGCAAACCGAAGAAAGTTAAGAAGTGAGAGAAGAAGTCGCTCGTTGGAAGCCCGAAGCCGCGGTAGAAGTGTTCCTCGAACACCACCACCTCGCCCTTTTCGGGGATCGGGGCTGCTTCGGCACCGGGCACCCGCCCCGCCACGAGGTCCGCAGGCGGAAGCACACGGCGGTGGCGGAGCGCCTCAATGTGCTCGGCACTGACCTCGCTGCCCACCCACGCGGCTTGAAACTCCCCCTTCTTGGGGGCGCTGCTAGACATTGCGGGTGGCGGCGAGGACTGAGACGGAGTCCCGGCGGCGACGGCTCGAAGAGCGGCGCAGGCGAGCAGCACTCTCTTCTTTCTCTGGCTTAGGGAAGGAAGGGGCGTTTGTGCGGGGCGGGAAGGGGGCGAGTGGCCTCCTCAACGCCCCCGCATGCCATTTAAACCCCCAAGAGATCGTGGGGGAGGGGGGGTGATCCGGTGTGGATGATCCCCACCTCCTCCAATTATGGTGGGGACATTTACGCTCCTCAGAGCCCAACCGTCGTGAAGAGATCTGCAGAAGATCCACGTGCGCGAGGGCCGAGGAGGCATCGTGGCGGGACCCAGGGTGCAGGCCCCATCCCATCATCCGCGTAGTTAATCATGATGTCAGGCCCAGGACCTGGCACGTGACACAGCGGTGCTGACCGCGGCGAAGTCGAGGCGTCCGTTGGAAGGCAGCCGACTTCCGACTCGGTGTCTTCTACATCAAACGATCCATGAAGAGCATCAACAAGGAACTCAAGCCGGCGAGGCCCTCCGCCTCAAGGCGGCTGACCTCCCCTGCTTCGGGACTACTGACAGGGGGATAACCCTGGGGTAGGTTCATCGAGCCTATTCCTTTCCGTCCAAATATAAAGGAATCATCAACTTCCTCCATACGGCCAACTACTCATGGCCGGCTAGGAAGCGTCTGCCGGCTAGAGGCCAAATGGCCACCCCTCCTCGCCGTCTAGGAAGCACCTACCGGCTAGGGGCGAGATGACAACTCCAAGGCCGGCTAGCGAGGCCGCTAGTCGGCTGGGAGCCCTAGTCACATCAGATCCTAGGTTTTGACGGGACCCTATGATTAAAGGTGAATACGCGTCAGCACGAGTACAAGGTTGTGGCGCACGGCACATACAATGTCAGCGGACATGCTGCTGACCTAGGTCGACTACGATCCGTCAACCCAGCACAATACCTACCCGTCAGCACCCACTCCATTACCAAGCTTGGCATGGTAACTGTGGAGACGGCCGTACCGGCGACCCATGACGATTCTCGCAAGACGACGCTGGACGTACCACACGTGTCCTGCGTGGGCCTCACGCGAGAGCTCCATTGACTGGCCGGCGGGTCCCATGGCCAGATGGGACCTTGCAACCGGAGGGCCCCTCCAACGACAAGACTAGACTAGTGCGGCCCCCTTGGCCAGCTGGCGAGGCTGCGAGGCGGGTCCCTCTTATGTACCTTTATCCATATTGTAGGTCGGTGGGTTCATCTATAAAACCCCCGATCCCCCTCCATGTAGAGGGTCGGCCAACTTAGCGCACACACACACTAACTCATACAGGATAGGTAGACGCAAGCCGGCTGCTCCTTCTTCCTCCTCCGTCGAACAGCTCAAGGAGCACACTGTAATCCTTCTGGTTCATCAACCATTCCGGCAGGACTAGGGGTATTATCTCCCACGGAGAGCCCTGAACCTGGGTACATCATGCATCCACATCGCTTGTACCAACCCCGTTCCCGGAGCCCGTCAGTGTCCTTTGGTTCCCAGCACTCATGATTAGCCTACCCATGGCTATTGTCCGAGTAAACGACGACATTAATGTTTTCCACATAACCAACATTGAGGGTTTCAGGAAGTTCCCCATCTCCATGACTAGCAAGTGTAACAATTGTCTTTGGTGTTTCGTGTTCATATCCATAACTAAATATTTAAAACAACTTATAACAGAAAATAAAAATAATTTGTGATAAAGAAAACAAGCACACATGAAAATATCAACTGATACGCTAGTGCTCCTCGGTAACGGCTCTAGAAAAAGGTCTTGATAACCCACAAGTGTAGGGCATCGTTTGTAGCCTTTTCACTAAATAAGAGTGTCGAACCCAATGAGGATCTAAATGTTGAATTAATATTCTATGAAGTTTTATCGACCATCGAATACAACTCTGCGCATGCTAAAGCTTACATTACCTAGAACAAGTATGAGACTATTTGGTGGGAATAAAATTAGAACTACTTAGTAGGTGTAATAGATAGTTTTGCAAGAAAATAAAAAACAAGTAAATAAAAGTTAGGGAAGTTTAGATAAAGATTAATTAAGTTAGTTGTTTAGTACAAAGATTTTTTGAGAAAGATTTGTCCCTAGGCAATCGACAACTAGACCGGTAATCATTATTGCAGTTGCATATGAGTGAGAGGCATGAACTAACATACTTTCCATACTTGGAGCATATGAACTTATGATTGGACAACTAGAAAGCATCCGCAACTAAGAGAAATCATTAAGGTAAACCCAAGCATAGCATTATCACATCAAGTCCCCTTTACTATGAGAAATCATTAAGGTAAACAACCCCCTTACTCGGATGTAAGCTTCTATCACTCTCACCACCCACTAGAAGAGAACCATGAACGTATTCCAACACCCTTCAGAGGGAATCCCCACGTCTGCGCGGCATGGGAGGCACCGTAGTACAACACCAAAATAAAACATACAACTCAAACCAGTCATGGTCATCAACCAATCTCTAGGACAAAAGAAATCTACTCAAACATCATAGCATCACCACACATCATTGGGTAATAATATATAGCATTAAGCACCATGTTTATGTAGATATTACACCGGGGAAGAGAGGTTTGACGCCGCTGCAAAGAGGGGGAGAGAGTTCGTGGTGATGGTGGCGAAGTTGTTGGTGTAGATTGTCATCATGATGATTGCCGCGGTGGCGCTCCGGTGCCACTAGAAGAGAGGGGGAGACCCCTCCTTCTTCTTCTTCCTTGGTATCCCCTCTAGTCGATGGCCTCCATGGATCTCGGACGGCAAGATACCCTCTGAGATTGGATCTATCTCTCTGTGTTTCTCTCATGTTTTCGTGACTGTTTTCTGACTCCTTCACCGTTTGTTAAATATATGGAGATCGGTAACTCCAATTGGGATGAAAAATTGAGGGGATTTTTATCGGGACATTATCTTTCTTGTGGAAAACGAAGGGCTCCAACCGACTTATAGGCTGGTACCAAGACATCAGGGCACGACCACCCCCTCATCGTGCCCTGTTGGCTTGGGGGTAGCTCGGGCACCATGTGGCGTTGCTTCTTCTTCCCAAAATTCACAATTATTGCAAAATAAAACTCCATATATTTGTATCATGTTTGGACTCCGTTTAATATGGATTTTCTGGGAAAGAAAAAACAAACAAAAAACATGAACTGGCATTAGAAAATAGATAAGTAAGTTAGTCCCAAAAATAGTATTAAATATTGGCAAAGGTATATGAAAGACATAAAATATTGACATGAAACAATACAAGATTATAGATATGATGGAGAAGTATCCGTAGTTACCAGCTTTAATAAATAATACTAGCTACGTACGAGCACAATTTAGGCAATAATTCTTGTTGCTAAATTAACTTTCGGGATGTGTGAAGGAAAAGACTTAATTAAAATCTCTCGCCCCACACTAAACTTTCTCACATACACATGACCCCCTAGAAGACCATCCATCTTCATTTCCCTCTTGCATACACTAGGGTTGACTATTCTTGACAATCGCGAGGCCCAAAGAACTGTTAGAATATCGTCGACAGCCAGAGCCGAGCGATTGTATGAACTTTGTGAAAAGCCACATCATCTCGTCAATGAACCAAACAAAAGCAACACTCTAGGGAAGCCTAGAAAGAACATTGAGACCTCACATCCACATGTGATCTAGATCGCAACATGTATCTACTCATAGAACCACTCATGATACCACTGTTGAGAAATATAGTAGAAAACTAAAAAAGTTACCCTACGATCAACTAGGAACACTATTAAGATATAATAATGGTTGGGATCATGATCATGACCGTCACAGAATAGCAGTGAAACAAGAACATGTTGGCGTAGACCGTACGTAGAGTCCCTCGAACCAGTGATGAACAATCTTGCGAATCTCTCACAAACAATCCCTTGAAGCAAAGACCGAAAGCATGACCTCTATACTTGATTGCAAGCATACAACCTTATTGATCCCGCAACACCTTACCATCCAAAGCTAATCGTTGCCAAAGAATTATCGGGAGCCGATTAGAACAACATTGTGCTTCTAATTATGAGGACTAGAGGATCTAGATCTAGCTCTAATTAGATCAAATAGGGTCCACTAGAACTAGAAATAGAGGAGACTCCAAACAAGATATGTTAGAGGGGAGAGGAGGGGCTGCCACCTTGGCGGGAAAGTCCCTCTTTGGGGCACCAGCCTGGGGAGGAGGATTTGGACTACTTCCCCTCTCCAACTCCCCCCCCCCACACACACAAGGAAGGGGGGGGGGGGTTGCCACTCCACTTCGGCCCTTGTGGCCGAGATTGCCTTCCATCTATTGGCCTTTTAAGGCCCGATGATATTTATTTATTTATAAAGGCCTTATAATTATTTCCATAACCTTTTAAATATAATTTAACATCACTGGAAACACTTTCCACATATATATTTTTATCGGTAATACCAAGCATTACCCGCTACTTTCCGAAACACTTTCGATGACCCCAAAACGCTTCCAGATCCTCTCAAAAATATTTTGAATATTAATGAAACAATTTCATAGATATGTTCTGAGGACTCCTGTCCTACTAACACTCAGCACATCATGATTACTTGAAGCTTGTGACCGAGTAGGTTCCGTAACTCATAGACATGAACGAAACCCCTTCGTTGAATTACTGATAGTGGATCTATGGATGTCCATATCGATCCCTATGAGCACATGAATGATATTTGAGAGAACCTTGTTGTTACCATGTGGCTCTCTCTTTGCTTCACGATACGTTACAAAACTCGAGATGGTATCCTCAAGAGTCATCATGTGCTCACTATATCATCATCCTCGTTCGTGGTTTTGTTCTTGTTTCTCATTTTCCTGTTCCGCATACTCGTGACTAATTCACTTGTGTATGGATTTAAGATCATGGATGCCGCCATGCTAAGAGGTCCCTAAAAATATCGCTCCATCATGGGAGGAGCCAATCTCAGTCTCATGGTATCTAGTCCCTTGTCAAATTTCCGATGAACCTATAAGTTGTTGTTATAATCACCTAGTTAGAGATGACATTTGAGCAACCCCAAATCTTATCGTGCCATAAGAAGTGGCTATGATACTCTCATGGTATAAGGAACATAAAACACATGTTAACACTATGTGTTATAACAATTGATTTCAGACGATATTATTTCAAAGTATAACAACCAAGTTTTTGGTAGATTCAATATGCTCATTCTTCTAACGTCATAATCTCAATGTTGTTTCGTATCACCGTTACACTTAATGATATCCTAAGATCCGAAGAACGTGATCACCAACACAACTTCAGCTAGTCTTAGAGGTGAGACTAGGAATCTTATTTTACTGGTTATTATTCCACACGTGCATATGAGTTTCCCACTGAATCACATAATCTAGTACCATAGCACATATCGCGTAGAATATAAATATTTAACTATGAATATGGAAATATAATAATACACCATTATTGCCTCTAGGGCATATTTCCAACACTGCCGAGACATATTGATTGTAAGTGAACCAAAAACTTGTCATAATTTTAGTTTTAACACTTAGTTCATTATGGTCTTATTTTTGGTCGAGCATGACCAAGATTTAAGCTTGGGGAGGTTGAAGAATGAATTTTACACTCATTTTTACTGGTGTTTAAACAAAGTATTTTCATATTTTTGAGATATCACATTAATTTGCCTACTGATGACTAATAATTGCAAAGGATCGCAAATATCCTTCTTTATTATGTTTCGTGTAGAAATGGGCATTTTTGGTGATATATCAAGCCATAAAAGGAATATAATGGATTTGTAGATCAACGATAATAAATCGGATCCGCGCATCCTAATCCAGAGGAGAAGACGATGTTTAGTAGGATCGTGGGTAACCCTAACAATGGTCATACCTAACTCCAATAACTCCATGATATCATGCATGATAACCTCCTTGAGTGGACACGAGGCTAGGTCATATTGGAGGCGCTCAACTCACTATTACTCCCACCTGGAACATTTAAAGGAGAGATAAAAACCTAAGACGAAGCGAGTCATCCCATTCATCAAGTTCTCCTTTCGTAGTCATGGTCACAATTCCCATCTACAGAGCCACCACCATCTCCATACACATTTCCCACCACCATAGCCTCACCATTAGACATTATACTTGTAATTGAGAGTACATTGCGATCAACGATACAGTATGATGTATAATCATTTACCTAGAAGTACCAATTTCTACAATGCCGTTTTCTTTTGTTCTATTTATGATGTGTGAGTACTCCCTTTGGGCTAACGACCGAGGCGTAGCCTCGCAATAACCATGTATACACTCTAAGGGATTATCGATTTACTTTAATAATAATGTTATTTCTATGTGTTACACAATGATCTATCTGTTGCCTTTATCTCGATCGAAGGCCTTGCGAATACCCACGATACCAAGTTCGCACAAGAAAAGGTAAACTGTAGTGAGGAGTGAAAGGCTATGCCAAACATCGGTAATAGTAATATTAGTATGGTATCCAAAACCAAGTCTTTGGGGGTAGATATAGTGCAGTGACATCCTATGCATTGGTCTAGTTAAATCCTTAATAGCATAGATGACCCCTCATATCAAATAGGGCCTTGGGTTGGAAAATAGAACCTCGACATGGTGATAGTCGGTCGTGGGATTATTCGGACGCATCACCGACCAAACTACATTGACTACACATATGTAACGGTGTTTACCAGTGTATAATGAAACCTTTATCCCAAGCGTTACTTAATTGTGGGAATTTGGTTCGAAAAAATGGTACTCTTTGAGATAACAAGTTCTTGCAGAAATCTTCTTGCTAATCATCACTCCTCGTGGTTTCGATAAACCTAGGGTCTCTCGGAGAAAAAGCACCATCTACATCCCAAAACGGATCAAAGGTAATTAGTAGACGCGTCTTCTGGTTGTTGTTCATGGCGATGACATGGGCCCTTTGGACGACACATTATAAGCTGGTGATCGAGTGGGCCTTTGTCGACGTGGCACCAACTCCGTGTTTAAATTTCCTGCCTCTTACAACACCCTCATCCGCTCTCTAGGCCACAGGACATGGATAAGCTAGGTGGCATGATTGATACTCTATGTGTGATTGACTCCACCTTGCTTTGGCTCCTAGTTAGTGATCTGGCGGCTCCGTGAAGCCTTGTGTTGCGGTATTTATTCTTCTTTTTGGGCATGTTTGTGTTTTTCCCTAGTAGACTTATTATTTTATTTATGACATGTGGACATGATGGTGGATGTGGTGGTTTGCTTTTATGTATAAAGCATGTTAAAATGTTGTTTTGATATGCGGAGTTAAGACTAGCTGAGACATGTAAAACCAAAAATATAGGGAGTCTTTCGACAATAGGGTGTTCATTAGGAATCATGTCATATACTCATGTTTGTGTGGGTATGGATGGTTTAAACTCTGTTCCCGATAGCCCTTGTCGATTTTTCGCACTCTACATGGTGGCTTTATTTATAAAGTCGGGTGTATGAATTTTCTCTAAGGAAAGGGAATGGGTATAATGAGGTAATGAGACATATAAACAAGACTTGTAGCACTAGGTTTGATGCAGATTTCTGTGTTGGAGATATGCCCTACACGTAATCATGTATGATGATATTTCCTATGTTTTTATGAATAAAAATAGTCCTTGGACATTATTAATGATGTGCATTACAAGTACGTGACTTATTTGTCAGACTATGCATTATATGATGATTGTCCTAAATGGTCCCTAGTTAAAAGGGTTGTGTGGACACATAGTTAGTTAGACTTGCATATGACCCAGGGGATGGTCTAACCTCATTGACCATATAACATTGGATGCTAGACGGGAAATATGGACTCAGGAAGATCTGGTCGGATTTGACGTAGTCGTAACCGAGTCGAGATATGGTCTGAGTTGCGTAGACCCAACTATGAGACACAACGATCGGTCATCTATGAGTCTCCTCTAGTACAATATTTGTTCTATGTCCTAAGACCTGAGCTGGCACATGTACTCGGGATGGTGACAAACTTTCTTTGGGTCGTGCAAACACTACCACTAGTAGAAAAAAGGTCTTTCGTTTGACCCTTTAGTCCCGGCTTGGTTTTGAACCGGGACTAATGTGACCATTAGTCCCGGTTCCAATGGCTATGAGAGGTCGGGGGCACGGGCACCATTAGTCCCGGTTCAACTTGTACTTGTAGTCCCGGTTTGTGATACAAACCGGGACTAAAGGGTTGGTGGCAGTCTTGGGTTAGGCTGGGGCCCCCACTAGCCCCTTTAGTCCCGGTTTGTACCACAAACCGGGACTATAGGTAGATCTTTAGGTCTGGTTCGTGATATAAACAGGGACTAAAGATTTTCCTATATAAACCCCTTCGTCCAGCACGAGCACAATGCTCTGTTTTCTCCATTCCCCTCTCTGTTATCTCCCTTGGCTTGAGCTCAACCTCCATTTTTGCCAAGATTTGTCAAGGTTTAGGGCACCCCATCTCTCCAAGTTTTCACAAAGGTTAGCAACTTTGTCCTTTCATCTCAAATTGCTAGATCAGCTCGTGCAATGCTCTATAAGTATAGAAATTTGCAGGTTTTAGTTTCGGAGTAATTAGTTGGGAGTTTATTTGATTTATATGCAATTTGAGCTCAAATTAACATGCTAGTTAGCATATGTGTATGTGTGGTTTACTTAGTGTCGTCCCCGTCCTAAGCACCGTCGATCGCCCGCACCGTCCCGTCACCGTCGGCTCCACCTTGGTGAGCCCCTTGTTCTTATCATTTTTACAAAAAAGATCTTATTTGTATGATTTAGATAGTTACTTGCATGATTTTCTTACTTGTATGATTGTTTGTTATACATAGTGCCATGGTTTTGATATCCGTGCCCGTCGGCCCTTGTCCGGTTTACGATTAGAATGTGGTATATTCTCTTTTAAAACTATTTTTTGCATTTCGTGTTTATGACAATTATGCCCATGAAGTTGACATATATATTTTTATCTAGGAGGTAGTTGAACTGGAAATTCCAACGAACCCTATTATCGAGAAGTTAAATTTAGTTGAAAAAATGAGGATTTGAAAGGAAAATTGAAAATAGTTCAAGAAAAGAAGATGAAATTGGAGTTGTATGTTGCCGATGTCGTCGATGATCACAAGATCAAGATGGATGCAATGCGCGTGAAGATTAGAAGGATTGCAAAATATGCCCTTAATAAAGAGGCTTTGTATCTCTATGTTGGTGGATCAATTGTTACCTTCGTTGCGATCTTGGTCGCATTTTTTGTTGCATTTAAATGCTTTAGCTAGAAACTCTTCTTTGTTGTTTAATGAGAGTAAGTGTGTATGAACCTTATGTGTGAATGTAGGATCGAAACTATCTCTAGAGGGGGGGGGTGATTAGACTACTTGACAAGATAATTTGTTTGCCTTTTATCAATTTTACTTGAGAGGCAGCTACGACAGTTATAACACGTCAAGTACACCCAACACATGTAGTTCTAATAGCACAGCAGCGGAAAGTAAACCATGCAAGTGTAAAGTAGAGGAGTAAGCTAGCGAGATCAAACGCATGAGGTTGACACGGTGATTTTTGGCATGGTTCCGATAGGTGGCGCTATCATACGTCCATGTTAGTGGAGACTTCAACCCACGGAGGGTAACGACTGCGAGAGTCCACGGAGGGCTCCACCCACAAAGGGTCCACAAAGAAGCGCCATTGTCTATTCCACCACAGCTTACGTCCACACAGTACTAGTCTCACTCACGGTATATCTTCACGGAGTAGGCAATCTCCTTGCCATTACAAACATCTTGGTTCAACTCCACAACATGAAGTAGGAGGCTCCCAAGCAACACCTAACCAATCTAGGAGGCACCATCCTCCAAAAGGTAATAGATGGGGTACATCAATGAACTCCATTCTCTTGTTCTTCTAAAGATAGTCTCCTCAACACAAATCACTCTCTCATAGAATATGCATGGGTAGGAGAGGTTGATTTGGTGGAAAGCAGTTTATGGAGGCTAGAGATCAAGTTTCAATAGATTGGATTGGAATATCTTGGTCTCAACACATGAGTAGGTGGTTCTCTCTCAGAAAATGGATCTGGAAATGAAGTGTGTGTTCTGAGTGCTTCTCCCACGAATGAGAGCTGGGTGAAGGGGTATATATAGGCAGCAGCCAAAATCCAACCGTTACACAAAAAAGTGCAAACTCGGTGACACCGAAGTGGACAACTCGGTGGTACCGACTAGTACTAAAAGTGTGAACTTTTGAATCTCGGTAAGACCAATGTATAGAACTCGGTGGCACCAAAAAGGTGACTAATAGTTAGATGGCCAAACTCGGTGGCACCGATACTCAAATTTGGAAATTGCGATTTTGTGAATCTTGGCAACAGAATGTTGGTCACATTGGACTCGGTAGCACCGATGTAATTTCGGTTGCATCGATTTGGTGGGAGTGGCTAGGTTTTTTTCGGAAGTTCAAACTCAGTGGGTCCGATGTGGCAATGTTGGTGACACCGAATTTGTGTATGTGGAACTTGACAGAGTGGATATGTGGGAAAAATGACTGAGTATTTTGGTGGCTAATTTCGAGCATTTGAGCAATCAGTTCATTTTACTACCTCACCCCCTTTTAATAGTATTGGCTTTCCTATGGACTCAAAAGTGATCTCTCACAAATATAAAATGAAGGGTCTTCTAACTTGAAGCTTGAGCCAGTATTATTCCTCTCTTGCATCCAGGGGTATCTCCACATAAACCTTAAGCCATAACATCTTTTGAACTTTTCTGAAATACACTTGGAGAACACATTAGTCCAATGATGCATATGTTGTGATCAATTATCAAAACCACCCTAGGGAGCAATTGTGCTTTCAATCTCCCCCTTTTTGGTAATTGATGACAACATATAGATCAAAGTTTCGACAAAAGATATAATCAATAATTAGCATCGACGCTTTGAGAATACGTGAAAAGCAAGAGCGCCCCTAAATTTGTGTATTATTGACAATTTGCGTTTGAGTGCAAATGCACAATCGATTAGGATCATGGGTTACTCTTCCATGTCACATACATCTTGGTGGTGTGTAAAAATAATAGCAATGCACATGACACCAACAAAATAAGTGACTGATCATCACAAGGATAGCTAAAATATGATAACGTAGCATCACAAAGGATAAAGCGTATGATCATACACACAGATAGGATAAAGGCATCCAACAAACCAAAGTTTTTAAAACCAAACAAGAGCAAATAAAGTCAAAATCTTTGTGTCACACGAAGTCTATGATCTATACATTTCTCCCCCTATGGCAACAAGTTACCAAAAAGTTCAAAAGTATAGAACTACTCGTCTCTCTGGGCAGCTGAAGATGGAGTCAATAGAACAGCATCTACGAAGGCTTCTGCTGACGTCCCTGGAGCTGGAGGAGTTGATAATGATGGAGCTTGAGGTGGAGATGGTGGTGAAGGTGCTGAAGCTTGTGCTGTAGATGTTTGTCTTGCCTCCTGAGCAGGAACAACAACTGACTGGGGCCTGGTGTTGAACTGTGTAATAGTGGGAGGAGGAGACTCATCATCATCATCATCATCTTCATCTTCATCTTCATCCTACGAGCGTGGAATCTCCATAGAGTCAACTTCATGTTGAAGTTGTCTGACAATGGTGGTCAACTCAGTTACCTTCACTTCCATGTTGTGGAATTTTGTCTCCACAACTCTCTCAAGACTCTTCTGATTTTGCATGATCTCCTGGATGTTCTTCTCCATGCCTTGGATAGTGCTCACTAGAAATGCCATTTGCTTAGCTTGAATTCTGAGTTGTGGAACTGGAGGAGGCATGTTTCTAGCAGCTTCAGCCTCTGCTGCCATTCTTGTTGTAGCTGAGTTGGGATCATTGTCATCCATCACAACCTCATTATCTTCAAATTCAGGCTGAGGAGGTAGATGGGGACGGTCAAGTTGATATGCATGCTTGCGTATCTTGGCATTGATGAGAATCTGAATGTATGGTGCATATCCAAATGATCTCTTCTGATCCGCAGTAGTCCTTCGGATAGTCTCAACTATCAAATCCATCACTCTAAATGTGGTATGGGTGTCTAGCAGGTGCGGCGGGTTGATATAATATCCTCTAATCATCTTCTCATCTCCTGACTTAAGCATGAGGGTGTATCACAGTATAGTGTTTGTCATGGGAATGCCAGCTTGAAGAAAATATACTGAACCAAACTTGTGACTGGCCAAGTACTGATGTGGAATGGTCTTGTACATGTTGGCCATGGAGTTGTGATTCTTCTTGGCATTGGCATAAACATCTACATCTGATTCTTCCTGCTTGGGGACACCAATGATTGCAGCCCATTCAGCAATTGTAGTGTCGTACCTGTGTCCATCGGTCATCCAGACTAAAGAGTCATCATAAAAACGAACCGTTGTATAGAATTGCATGATCAGTTCATCATTCCATGGGGTCTTCTCCTTCCCAATATAATCTTTTATGTCCATTGCCTTGGAATTCTCTTGAACATGTGGAATGAAATTCTCCTTTTCCTTGATGTATGCCTAGTCCACATACCTCATATCATTGACCGCAGGACTCTTGTCATACAAGAGAGTCTCATAAAAATCTTGTTGTTCCTTTGTATGAAACCTTGGATCAACAGCGGTTCTTTTTCTGACAGCATATGGATCAATAGCTCTCCACTTTCTTAATCTGGCATCCTTCCTCTTCTTCATGTCTTCTGCTACAGGATGAGAATCATTGTGGAGAGGAAGGAATAGTCTGAGCTTCGTGAGAACTGGAGCATTCTCATCTTCTTCCTCTTGTGCAGCATGGGCACTGGATGCAGGGCCTTTGCTCTTAGCAGCTGCAGGTATCTTTGGTGGTCTTGCTGGAAGCTACAACCTTCTTAGCTTTATCAGCAGGCTTAGGAGCAGACTTCATTGCATCAGTCATCAACTTCTTCTTCTTGGGACGAACTGGGATCTCCTCAGGAGCTTCTTCTTCAGCTTCTTGTGGGTCTTCAAACATAGAACTCTATCTGCCAACAAGATGGATAGTTCTATTCCACGGCCTCTTCAAACCAGTCTTCTTTGCACGTGCATCCTTGGCAATTGTTTTTCCCTTCTCAGCATAATTAGGTGCTCTCAGATCAGCAACATTAGCAGATATCTTCCTCACAACTTTCCTTGGAGGAGCCTTAGGAGGGGTTGAAGTTTCTTCTCGCAAAAAGTGTGAGTCTTCCTCATCAGAAACTAGCTTCTTCCTTTGCCTGGTGGCTGCCTAGGGCAAGCCAGGGGAACTGGGAGAACTTGGGTCTGAAGTAGTCTTCTGTGGACTAGTGCCTCAGTCCATCTCAACACTCTGTTCTCTAAAATCATTCTAACTGTCATCTGGACTAGCATACTGACAGACACGCTCAGCAGCAAACAACAGAACGTGTGAAGTGGATATAGGAAAGACAAAATGGATGAGCATAAAAAATTCAGATGTTTTTGAAAAAAAATTGAAGTCTGAACCTTAGGGTATGATCTTGTGCAGGATGTAAATCGGTGGCACCGAGTTGGCATTTTCAGAGTCATCGAGAAGGCTTACTCGGTTAACAAAGACTTGACAGTCATTTTTGGTGGCACCAAAATGAGCTGCTCGGTCTCACCGAGTTGCTTCTTGGGAACCTTGAAACAAGAATCGATGGAACCGATTTTACAAACTCGGTCTCACCGAGTTGCGTGCTGTGGTAGATCAGATCCAAAATTTCTACTTCTTCTACACTACAAGATTCATCTCGTGGAAGTAAGAGTTTGCACATGGTGGTTCGAAGAAAAACTTTCCCAATGCGTCAGAATCAGACGGGGAACACAAAGGAAAACAGATTTGTACCCTAACTTTGCGGCGGTCCGGCTACGGTGTCGATGGCGACGAATCCCAGAGGCAGCGGCGCTCATGGAGACAAAGGCGATGACCTGGGGTCTCGGGGGCACCGAGGGTTTAGCGAACGAAACAGTTTTGGAGAAGTGAAGTCAAAAGATTCGGTCCGAGGTTATATATACCTGTGCGCCATCGGTGTCACCGAGATGGAAAAATCGGTGTCACCGAGTCCCTCAACTGCCGGTAGACAGGGAAACTCGGCGTAAACGAGTTGGTGATTTCGGTGCTATCGAGATTGAAAACCTGATCAACTTTGAAAAATCGGTGGCACCGAGTTTGTGGAGTTGGTCGCACCGAGTTTTTCAAAGAGGTTTTGGAAGGCAGCCTTTGACGATACGGAACTCCGAGTGCACTTTCACATAGAGGAATCGACAAGTGCTTGTGCAAGTTTTGTGATGAAGCATGAATAGAACTTGAGATTAGATATCATAGATAGCTAGAGAAGGGTCCTAGGCATTCTTGTCCATCCTATTGGCAAAAGAGAAATCAAAAGCCAAATAACAACAATTGGATGTCCTCGAATGATCAAACACATGCAGACCAACATTCTCACACAATAAGAATGATGAATAAAACATGGTGAACATGCAGACACATCCTAGCAGCTATCAAGCACTTGGGAGATGACAAAGTCATCTATATATGAGGATGTTGACTTAGGAGCCAAGTAAAAATACTTGATCATAGGTCATACTCGTCGTTAAGCACAAGTGGGGTTACCACTTGTACATAAGCATTAATGTGTTCATATCCTTAGGAGATGCTTATAATCAAGTCTTAGAGTAAAGCTCCCCCTTGATATGATATCCCCACTAAGAGGGATCAACTAATTTTGGGTTTTGTCATAGAAGACTTCAAGTAGGTGAAGTATTGGTGGATGCTCAAAGTTGATGAAGATCATCTTGAGTTGGGAGCAATCCTTGTTGTTTTCATACTCTTCTCACCTACGTGGGTTAGTCCCAAAGCAAAAGAAACATGTGCAAGAATATCTATGGACATGGAGTGAAGCACACATGGGATAATGTCCAAAGATGCATTAATTAGCCTTTTCCTCTTCACTCCATCTATGGACATGGAGTGAAGCACACATTAATTACCTTATCTTGGCGTTCTTCTTCAAATAGGTCAATGTCATCTTGTAGCTTTCCCTTGCCTCTGTGGTCTTGTGGTAGATGGCCATCTTGTGAGCCTATTCCTTCGGAAGGAGTGGACTTCTCCTATTGGGGAACAAACTTGGGAGTGGGATATGGACCTTGTTCTCAAACATATCTGTTGACGTTGAAGTAGCCAACACCTTGTTTCCTCCGATGTCTGATACGTCTCAAACATATCTATAATTTTTGATGGTTTCATGCTGTTATCTTGTCAACTTTGGATGTTTTATATACCTTTTATATCTTTTTTGGGACTAACTTATTAATTCAGTGCCAAGTGCTAGTTCTTGTTTTTCTGTGTTTTTAACTCTTCCAGATCTGATTTTGGAACGGAGTCCAAACGGAATAAAATCCCCGAAATGAATTTTTCCAGAACAGAAGAAGATCGGGGGACTTGAGGGCCAAGGCAAGAGGCCCACAGGGAGCCCACAACCCCTGACACCGCGGCCAGGGGGGCCCGCGGCCACCAGGCTTGTGGCCTCCCTGGCGCTCCCCTGCCCTAGCTCTTTGGCCTATATATTCCCTAATATCCCAGAAAAAATCAAGGCGTCCACGAAACCACTTTTCCGCCGCCGCAAGCTTCTGTTTCCGCGAGATCTCATCTGGAGACCCTTCTCGGTGCCCTGCTGGAGGGGACTTTGGAGTTGGAGGGCTTCTACATCAACATCATCGCCTCTCCAATGACTCGTGAGTAGTCCACTTCAGACCTACGGGTCCGTAGTTAGTAGCTAGATGGCTTCTTCTCTCTCTTGGATCTTCAATACAAAGATCTCCATGATCTTCATGGAGATCTATCCGATGTAAGTCTCTCCGAGTCTTGGGTTTTGTTTGGCCAACTAGATCTATGATTCTTGCAATGGTAGAAGTGCTTGGTTTTGGGTTCATACCGTGCGGTGACCTTTCCCAGTGACAGAAGGGGCAACAAGGCACGCATCATGTTGTTGCCATCAAGGGTAACAAGATGGGCTTTCATCATAGATTTGAGATTGTCCATCTACATCATGTCATCTTGCTTAAGGCGTTACTCTGTTCTTATGAACTCAATACACTAGATGCATGCTGGATAGCGGTCGACGTGTGGAGTAATAGTAGTAGATGCAGAAAGTATCGGTCTACTTGTTTTGGACGTGATGCCTATAGATATGATCATTGCCATAGATAACGTCATGACTTTCCGAGGTTCTATCAATTGCTCGACAGTAATTTGTTCACCCACCGTCTACTTGTTTTCATGAGAGAAGCCACTAGTAAACACTACGGCCCCCGGATCTATTCACATCTATCGTTTCCACTTTCATTTTTACTTTGCTTTTTTTTTACTTTGTTGCTTTCAGTTCTCACTTGGCGAACAATCTATAAGGGATTGAAAACCCCTTCATAGCGTTCTGAGCAAGATTTTTGTGTTTGTGCAGGCTCTTGTGATACTCCTTCACTGGATCGATACCTTGGTTCTCAAACTGAGGGAAATACTTACCACCGCTGTGCTACATCACCCTTTCCGCTTCGAGGGAACACCAACGCAAGGCTCCAAGGCCACGGGGGAAATCCTTTGCATATTTGCCTAGGAAGCCCCTTAAGGCGTAGCCGTAGCAGAAGGATTCCTGGTGCCGTCAACACACCTATTTCTGGCACTGTTGGAAGGTCCTTTGTTGCAGTAGCAGAAGTATTTCTGGCGTCGTTGCCGGGGAAGGAGAGATCTATCCAAGTAGGTCTCACAATCTCATCTCTTGCATTTACTTTTTGCCAGTTGCCTCTCGTTTTCCTCTCCCCCACTTCACATTTTCCGTTTTCATTTGCCTTTTTCGTTTGCCTTTTTCGTTCGCCTTTTTGTTCGGCCTTTTCTCTCGCTTGCCTTTCCTTTGCTTGTGTGCTATGTGCCTTCAATGTGCTTGCATCTTCGCTTGCTGAAAATCTAGTGATATGGATCCTAATCCACTTGCTAATCTCTTTAAGAGACCCACTTATGTGGAACGAATTGCTAGTGAGTTGAGTGCACTTGACTATCTTTATGGAGTTTAGCTTGAGTTGCGTGAACCTGAAAATCGTGATGAAGAAACTTATGAAGTGATTCATGAGGGCTCCTTGGATGAAAAGCATGATTGCAATGGTTTCACTATAAATTCTATTAGTGACAATCATGCTAAAAATATGCAAAACCCTAAGCTTGGGGATGCTAGTTTTGCTATGTCCACTACTTGTTGCAATAATCATGATTGGGGTGATGATCTTTCTTATGATCTAGAAAATTTGTTCAAACCTCATGATGAATATGATATTTGCAATAAAACTGAAAGTGGGTTTGGAGAAGTCGTGACTTTAATTGATGATAATCCCACTATTTTTGAAGAGCGTCAACTTTGCATGCATGTGGATCATGAAAAGAATATCCTATGTCATAGTTACATTGTTGAATTCGAATATGGTCCCACATGTAATTGCTTTGAGAGAGGAAAATATTTCGGTAGAAACTTTCATTTTACCAAATTACCTGTCGTTATGAGGAGATTGCTTTTGTCTCTTTCTTCTTCCTTGCATATGGCAACTATTGGTTGTCTTGACAATCTGTTTTCCTATAAAATGCCTATGCATAGGAAGTATGTTAGACTTAGATGTGATTTTCACATGCTTTATGATGCTCTCGTTGTGCTTCAAATCTTGTCTTTTGTGTGAGCATCATTGATGCCTAGCTAAGGGCGTTAAACAAAAGCGCTTGTTGGGAGGCAACCCAACGAATCTATCCGTTTTCTTTCTGTTTTTTGTTTTCCACAATTTCATAATTCTATTATGATTGTGTTTTTTTTGTTTATTTTTGCGTTTGTGCCAAGCAAAACCGTTATGATTAGTCTTGGGGATGATCGTTTGGTCATGCTGGAAAAGACAGAAACTTTCTGCTCACGAAAAGAATTTTCATTTTTTGTCTGTAAGAGATTTTTGAGTTGATTATTTTTGTTGCTGATTGCTACGCAAATTCTTCAGACTGTCGTAATTTTGCAGAATTTTTGGAGTACCAGAGGTATGCAAAATATACAGATTGCTACAGAATGGTCTGCTGTTAACAGATTCTGTTTTTTGTTGTGTTGGTTGCTTATTTTGATGAAACTATGGATAGTATCAGGGGGTATTAGCCATGGAAGATTGAAAATAAAGTAACCCAACATCAGCACAAGTAGAATTTAAGGTTGCTATAGTACCTAAGGAAGTGGTGGTTTGCTTTCTCATACTAATGTTATCACGAGTTTCTGTTTAAGTTTCGTGTTGTGAAGTTTTCAAGTTTTGGGTGAAGTTCTTATGGACAAAGAGATAAAGAGTGGCAGGAGCTCAAGCTTGGGGATGACCAAGGCACCCCAAGAGATTCAAGGATGCCATAAAATCCTATGGTTGGGGATGCCCTGGGAAGGCATCCCCTCTCTTGTCTTCAATCCATCGGTAACGTTACTCGGGGCTATATTTTTATTCACCACATGTTATGTGTTTTTGCTTGGAGCGTCTTGTATCGTAGGAGTCTTTTATTTTTGTTGTGTCACAATCATCCTTGCTGCACACCTAGAGAGAGAGACATGCACTCACCGTGATTTTGTCGAGCTTCACATATATCTTTTGGTAGACAATTCAGCTCACATGTGCTTCACTTATATCTTTTGAGCTAGATACTTTTGCTCTATGTGCTTCACTTATATATTTTAGAGCACAGCGGTGCGTGTCTTGGTAGTTGATCTATGCTTTGAAAGTACTTTCAAAAGGGGTAGTCATCCAAAGGGATACGAAAACTTCCACCTTCATGTGCATTGAATAGTTAGAGAAGTTTGATTCATCTCATTTAGTTTTGAGTTGTGATTATGGTAATTTTGAAGTCATGCTAGTAAGGTGTTGCGGATCTAGAAATACTTGAGTTGAAGTTAGTGATTCCCGTAGCATGCACGTATGGTGAACCGCTATGTGATGAAATCTGAGCATGATTAGTCTATTGATTGTCATCCTTTGCGTGGCGGTCGGGATCGCGCGATGGTTTATACCTACCAACCCTTCCCCTAGGAGTATGCGTTGAATGCTTTGTTTCGATTACTAATAAAACTTTTGCAACAAGTATATGAGTCTTCATGACTAATGTTGAGTCCATGGTTTAGATGCACTTTCACCTTCCACCATCACTATCTTCTTAGTGTCGTGCAACTTACGCCGGTGCACAAAACCCACCATTAGCCTCCCTCAAAACAGCCACCATACCTACCTACTGTGCTTTTTCAATGTCATTCCAAGATATATTGCATGCAACTACCACCATGACATGTGCCACCACATCTACATTTCCATTGCACGATCGTAAGATAGCTAGCATGATGTTTCCATTAATGTCTATGCCATGCTAGATCATTGCCACGGTACACTACCGAAGGCATTCCATATAGAGTCATAGTTGCTCTAAGTTTTGAGTTGAAAGTGTGATGATCATCATTAATGGAGCATTGTCCCATGTGAGGAGATAAAAGAGTCCAAAGAATCCCACCAAAATAAAAAATAATAAAGAAAAGAGGCCAAAGAGCCCACGAAAAAAATTAAAAAAATGAGAGAAAAAGAGAGAAGGCACAATGCTACCACTTTTTCCACACTTGTGCATATTGAGCATCATGATCTTCATGATTGATAGTTTCTTGTTTTGTCACCACCATATAGCTAGTGGGAAATTTTCATTATATAACATAGCTTGTATATTCCAATGATAGGCTTCCTCAAAATTGCCTTAGGTCCTCGTGAGCAAGCAAGTTGGATGCACACCCACTAGTTTTCTTTAAGATCTTTCACATACTCTTAGCTCTAGTGCATCATTTGTATGGCAATCCCTACTCATTCACATTGATATCTATTGATGAGCATCTCCACAGCTCATTGATATGCCTAGTTAATGTGACCCTTCATAGCGTCATGATCTTCTCCTTGTTTTGTCTTGCAACCGCCACCATACTCCACACCACTTATAGTGCTAAAACCATGGCTCACGCTCATGTATTGCGTGAGAGTTAAAAAGGTTTGAGAAAGTAAAGGTGTGAAACAATTACTTGGCCAATACCGGGGTTGTGCATGATTTAAATTTGTTGTGCAATGATGATAGAGCATAGCCAGACTATATGCTTTTGTAGGGATAACTTTCTTTTTGCCTTGTTATTTAGAAAGTTCATGATTACCTTGGTAATTTGCTTGAATTATTATTGTTTACACATCAATAGAAAACTATTGTTTTGAATCTAATGGATCTGAACAGTCACGTCACATAAGAGGAGTTACAAAGGACATCTATGCTAGGTAGTATGAAAGCATCAAAAATTTATTCTTTATCACTTCCCTACTCGAGGTCGAGCGGGAGTTAAGCTTCGGGATGCTTGATACGTCTCAAACGTATCTATAATTTTTCATGGTTTCACGCTGTTATCTTGTCATTTGGATGTTTTATGTAGCTTTTATATCTTTTTTGGGACTAACTTATTAATTCAGTGCCAAGTGCCAGTTCCTGTTATTTCTGTGTTTTTGGCTCTTTCAAGATCTGATTTTGGAACGGAGTCCAAACGGAATAAAATCCCCGAAATGATTTTTTCCCGAACGGAAGAAGATCAGGGGGCCTGTGGGCCAAGCCAGGAGGGATACAGGGAGCCCACAAGCCCACCAGGGGGGCGGCTGTGGGCAGGCTTGTGGCCTCCCTGGCGCCCCCCTGACCTAGATCTTGCGCCTATATATTCCCTAAAAATCAGAAAAAAAATCAAGGGAGCCACGAAAATACTTTTCCGTCGCGGCAAGCTTCCGTTTCCGCGAGATCTCATCTAGAGACCCTTCCCGCTGCCCTGTCGGAGGGGACTTTGGAGTTGGAGGGCTTCTTCATCATCATCATCGCCCCTCCAATGACTCGTGCGTAGTTCACTTCAGACCTGCAGGTCCGTAGTTAGTAGCTAGATGGCTTCTTCACTCTCTTGGATCTTCAATACAAAGTTCTCCATGATCTTCATGGAGATGTATCCGATGTAATCTTCTTTGGCGGTGGTATTGTCGAGATCCGATGAATTGTGGATTTGTGATCAGATTATCTATGATATATATTTGAGCCTTTGCTGATTTCTTATATGCATGATTTGATATCCTTGTAAGTCTCTCCGAGTCTTGGGTTTTGTTTGGCCAACTAGATCTATGATTCTTGCAATGGGAGAAGTGCTTGGTTTTGGGTTCTTACCGTGTGGTGACCTTTCCCAGTGACAGTAGGGGCAGCAAGGCACACATCGTGTAGTTGCCATCAAGGGTAGCAAGGTGGGATCTGTCGTAGATATGAGATTGTCCATATACATCATGTCATCTTGCTTAAGGCATTACTCTGTTCTTTTGGACTTAATACAATAGATGCATGCTGGATAGCGGTCGACGTGTGGAGTAATAGTAGTAGATGCAGAAAGTATCGGTCTACTTGTTTTGGACGTGATGTCTATAGATATAATCATTGCCATAGATATCCTCATGACTTTGCGCGGTTCTATCAATTGCTCGACAGTAATTTGTTCACCCACCGTCTACTTGCTTTCATGAGAGAAACCACTAGTAAACACTACGGCCCCCGGGTCTATTCACATCTATCGTTTCCACTTTCGTTTTTACTTTGCTTTCTTACTTTGTTGCTTTCAGTTCCTACTTGGCAAACAATCTATAAGGGATTGAAAACCCCTTCATAGCGTTGGGAGCAAGCTTTTTGTGTTTGTGCAGGCTCTTGTGATACTCCTTCACTGGATTGAGACCTTGGTTCTCAAACTGAGGGAAATACTTACAACCGCTGTGCTACATCACCCTTATCGCTTCGAGGGAACACCAACGCAAGGCTCCAAGGCCACGGGGGAATTCCTTTGCATATTTGCCTAGGAAGTCCCTTAAGGCGTAGCCGTAGCAGAAGGATTCCTGGTGCCATCGACACACCTATTTTTGGCACCGTTGGAAAGTCTTTTGTTGCAGTAGCACTCGACAGTAATTCGTTCACCCACCATCTACTTGCTTTCATGAGAGAAGCCTCTAGTGAACACTACGGCCCCCGGGTCTATTCACAACTATCGTCTCCACTTTTACTTTTACTTTGCTTTGTTTACTTTTTTCTTTCAGTTCTCACTTTGCAAACAATCTATAAGGGATTGATAACCCCTTCATAGCGTTGGGTGCAAGCTCTTTGTGTTTGTGCAGGTACTTGTGACTTGACGCGATCCTCCTACTGGATTGATACCTTGGTTTTCAGACTAAGGGAAATACTTACTGCTTTTGTGTTGCATCACCCTTTCCTCTTCAAGGGAATACCAACGCAAGGCTCCAAGGCCGCGGGGGAATCCTTTGCATATTTGCCAAGGAAATCCCTATAGGCGTAGCCAGCAGCAGAAGGATGTTACATCCCTGGATCCCTAAGTAGGGTTTAGTATTTGTGCTCATGTTTTCTTCCATTGCTTTCAAGAAATTGAAACAAACTCCCAAAAAGTGGTGAAACTCAAACAAAAAACCCTAGCCACTTCTTATTCAAAGGAAATTCAAATCTTGTCAAAATCAAAGAACCCAAAATGGCCTTCTTAAAAGTTCAATATTTCTGATAAATATTGAAAACAAATTATCAGGGGAGAAAACTATTTTCAAATCACTTTTGGCATTTTATTTTAAACTAGCAAGTCTCTAAATTCAAACAAATATTTCAATTCAAAAATATATAGTTTTCAAAAATCCTGAAAACTTTATGGGTGATTGGAAATATTCCAACTAACACCCCAGCATTTTTCAAACTATTTTTAGTTTGCTTTTTGAAGCCAAAATAAATAGAAATCAATGTCAGCAAATAAAAAAGAAACAGAAAAATGGAAAAATGCTATCCTACGCTTACCTGAAGCCCAGCCACCTTACCTGTCGTCTTCCTCCTTGCCAGTCGGAGCAGGAGGTGGCCGCTGCTCGATCCGGCGCGCCCACGTAGCTGCGTGCCTGCCTGGCCGCCGCATCGCACTGGCGAGGTCGGGGATAAGCTCCTCGAGGCGTGCCCGAGCTCATCCCCTCCCCATTCTTCCCCCTGCTACCTCTCCTCTCGGCCACCATTGGGGCCCGAGAAGAGCTCGAGCAAGCCGTCGCTCTGACCTGCCTCCTTCCCTCTTGAGCCGCGCAGAAGAACCGCCAGGGTCCCCTGAAGCTTCCAAGCCACGACCTCGACGGCGAGACGTAGTGAATCACCGAGAAGCCGTCTTCTTCCTCCTCGGGTCGCCGACGTTCATCGCCGCCGATCTTCCTCCTAAGGCATTCCCCGAGCCTACTTTCAACGCCACTTCACTCCTCGTGAGCTCAGGATCCTTTCCCCCTATTTCCCTTATCGATCCCGAGCCCTAGCACCTGATTCCACCGGAGCCCGACGATGACCGCCGTGGTAGCTTGTCGCCGGTGGCTCTCGGATGATCAGCTCGTTGATCTGAAGCTTGCAAACGCTTCAGCACGTCGGGTAGATGTCGTACGAGCCTAGCCCCGCGCGTGAATCCCTCTGTTTCGATGACCCTGATGACGCCCGCGCTTCGGCCGCCGCCAAGCTCGTCGCCGGCCTCATCTCCGGCCAGATCAGCCCCGGTTCTGTGCAGAAATGGAACGGCGGGTGAACGCTGGTCAGTCTGGTGCCCTCTGTCGTGCAAATGGTCGTCGGAATGAGATTTCCGAGCCCCTCCGCCGTTCTGGTGGTCGCCGGAGGCTCACCGCCGGTGAGGACGACCTCGCCGCCGGTGGATCTGACCCCCTGAGTCTATGACAGGCGGGGCCAGCCTCTGGTTAATTAAGATTAGGATTAGTAAAAATAATTGATTAAAGAAAAACATAAACAGTCGCTGACATGTGGGTCCAGCCCTGATAATTAATCTATTAAGAGAAATTTAAACTAAAAGCTGGCCAGAGTCACTGACAAGTGGGTCCCACTAGTCAGGTTTGACTTTCAACAACCAGTTGGACCTATTGATGTCATGCTGATGCAATAAGCTTTTTCTGATTTAAAAGAATTCCCGAAAATGCCCAAAACTTCTAAAAATCATAGAAAATAATGTGTAACTCCAATGAAAATAATTTATATATGAAAAAGTATCAGAAAAATCCAAGGAATCTGATTTTTATATTCTCATACAAGATTGAAAATGTTAACTTCACCAAACAGATTACATGATTATTAGGATAACCTCATTAAATAATTTGGCCTTGGAATTTGAAATCCATTTGAATCCCACTTCAAATATTTTGACCAAACCATGATAAAGCACAACCAGCAACCCAACATACCATCATCATGCATGCTGAAACAAGATTACCTGAGCATCAGGTTGAATCAATTCAAAGGGTATTTGAAAGTACCTTGTTTTAAGTGATATTTGAATCTTGATTCAAATCAACTTCAACTTAAGAAATGGTAGCTACATTAGCCTACCACCTTTCATTTTCATGCCATGCTCATGCATCATCTTGTTGCATATGATTGTTATTGATTGATATTGTTTTACAGATAGGCCCCGCTCCTCCGGATTCCACCGAATATCCGACTGACGAATATTGTCTCTGTGTTGAGCAACAAGGCAAGCAACCATTTTGATCATCCTGATAAATCCCATGTTCTCGCTCCTCCACTGACTTATTGCATTAGGATCAAATGCTTCAAATGCTTTTGCCACGTTAGTTGAACCCACTTCCTTTGCATGACGTGTCTTTGTCACAGTAAATAGGTGAACCTTGCAACCTAGCATACCTGGTAGATGTTTGAGCCATGATATGCTTTATCCTGCTATGCATGCTATGCTTAGAGTTGTGTAAGGTCTGTCATCTGGGTGATGAACAGAATTGTGAGAATGTGTTCAGTAAGTAAAGGTTGTGTGTTGAACCTGATTTGGTAAAGGTACAGGTGAAAGGCTATGTAGGAGTACATGGCAGGTTGTTTTAGTGGAATCATCCTTAAGAACTGAGTTCCGTGTATGTAATACAAGACGAGATACTACCACATGCTGGGCCCTGAAATATGACCCCGCTCGACTTATTAACCGCCTAGTACTCGGTCCAGGAGTTGCAAGTAGTTTCTGCTGTTTATAGTCATGCTGGAGGCCGTGCGTAGCGCTGACCTGAGAGGTGGGCTATGATGCGGTAGGCAGTGGCACGGTGTACCAAGTGGCACCAGGATGGTGGGCTTGGGAACCCTGCGCACATCGTTTGTGGCCGTGGCGGAAACCTCGGCCGGACTTCCGTGCGGGTTACACTTAGATAGGCAATAGACCTGGACTAAGTATTAGCGTGGTTAACGGTCGTGGCTGACTCCCTCGCTGGGCTTCCGCTTGAAGGTTGCCGAGGTGCATGACGTGCACATGGCGATAAGTGGCGAGAGCGTGTGTGAAGAAGTACACCCCTGCAGGGTTATGATCTATTCGAATAGCCGCGTCCGCGGATATGGACTACTTGGAGACATATCTTGTTCATAGATAACTTTAATGGCTACTCATAAAATAGTCAAGATGAGCATGAGTGTCGTGGACGGAATATCCGTATGGAGACGGAATGATTCCACGATGGAGTATTGTTGTGGTGTTAGTGGACTCGTGTGCGAGAAATCAAAGTTGTCAAAACTAATTTAAAATTCAAGTTGTCTAGCCACGAGTCAAATGCTTGCTTTCCGTATGAAACCCCACAACTCCTTATTGATACATTGCATGAGTAGATAGCTTATCCTAAAGTCTTGCTAAGTACTTTTGTACTCATGTTTGCTTAATAACTGTTGCACAGATTGTTAATGACCCTAATGGAGGGTTCTACCTAGACATCGACGACGACGAGTAGCTGTTATCCCAGCTATGATCTGGCCGTATGATCGGTCTGTAGATAGTCAGGCCATGTGCCTTTATCTTTCCATCTGCTTTTACTCAGAAAACTTTACCCTTCCGCTGGTTTGTAAGAATTGTGTGTATGACTTGTGATGTGGGTCGTGAGACCGCTACCTTGTAATATTATGTGTGTGGCTCTTCCGAGCCTTCTAAATAAAGTTTGTATGTTTATGGTTATGTTGTGATGCCATTGATGTATCTATACATATCGGTATGCCATGCGTACGTGTGTTATACTTGATATGTATGGGGTTCGATTACCTAGACGTAGGCTTTAGTAGCATTCCTTATAGGGAAATGCCCCTTTGTGATCCAACGAGCCATGGTAGCCATTGGGGAAATGTCACGTGATGTAATCGAGTCCTTGTAGCTTGCTACGACTCGTCTACATTCGCTGGTGACCGACACCTGCTTTGCTAGGTCATGTATGCTTGTCCCTATGCGGAACTGCCACTTTGGTTTATGACTAGACATGTCGATCCGGGTTCTTTGTCAATGGATTGCTAGCGACTCAATTGCATACGCGAGTCAAAAGGCGCAAACGGTCCCGGCTAAGGTAAGGCTGCAGCCGTGGGGATAACCGTCCGTGAGACCGCAAAGAGATGCGATGTGTTACAGGCTGGATTCCTATGGCTTAGGATCGGGGTCCCAACAGCGTTGGTATCAGAGCCTGACTGACTGTAGGATTACTAAGCCAAACTGGTCGAAGCTGAGTCTAGAATTGCTTTAGTTATATATAAGGGAATTGTTTGTGGAAGGGAACGTAAGACTCTTGTTCTCTTCTCAAGTTATTCTATTCTGGTCATCCTCGTGTTCTCTGCGGGGGTTAAGGACTAGGTTACTGACATCCTCTTAGGCTCGTGTTTCTGATCGGTAGACTATAGGACAACGGGTCGAGAGTTATTTCGGGTTAATTTTATCCCTAGGGAAAGGAAGTAAGTTTTGATGAATAGAGAATTGAACTTGATAGTCGAGTGGTTACGCTATCCTATTTTTATGGGTTGTCCCAAAATTGTTTTTGAGCATTTACAGCCGTTATGCTGCCCAATTTTGTATTCAGAGCTCTAATGCTTTTGCATTACACTCTATTTTATAATGTTTGGCCGTCCTTCTCGTCAGGTGGTTCGTCTGACTAGGTGCATTGATGTGTCGGGTCATACGGCCATGCTAGTCAGGATGATGTCAGTGTCCGGTTACCGCTGGTACCCAGAGTACAAAGTGGAGGAGCAGTACCGGGATTTTAATCAGAGCCAGTACTTCTACACTGTTAGGGTATTCCCAGATTACCCTGGAGCTGAGGAGCCAATCCATTGGTCTTATGGATTCGGGGTCACTGTTGACATGGCAGTACAAGATGCTGCCTATTCAATGCTGACCACCATGAGGGCTAGACATGCACTGCTGCAGAACTCATAGTTCTGCTATGTTCCTGCCTCTCAGCCAGGTGAAGAAGGATACCTCAGAGGGGTCTAGTTTGATTCCTCTATGGAGGATCCGCTGCTGGAGTCCACTGCTGAGATGCTAGAGAATAGAGACAGGGATGCTCGTGCCCTTCGTATGGAGCTTTATGCTACACGTGCCCGTCTGTGGACGGCTTTGACGTAGCTGGCACCTGTAGTTCAGACAGGGTATGGAGATATGGAGATGTTGAATCCTGTTAGTAACCATCTTCCGGCTCATGTTGACTGGCCTGCTATAGGAGGAGTCACTCCTCTTCAGGGACCTCTACTACCACCAGTCAGGGGACCAAGGCCACACCCATGTCCTTATGGATCCCAGGGGTCTCAGGCTGGAGTATTTCCTGATCCGCAGGTTGAGCTTCCAGGCCATGGATGCAATCTTTATGAGATGTTCTACGCGGATGCCTGAACCGTGAGTGGAAGGTTAGTATGGTAGTAGCTGTATTTTCATAGTCCTGTGTGACTTGTGAAGTATGCTTGTGTCGTGAAATGAATTTCGGAGGCATAGATAAATAATGTATAGGAAGCTTGTAGGCCTCTGATGAGTAGTTTCATATTTTCCGTAGTTTGCTCTTCGGTTAAGGTTGTACTGAACTATGTAATGGTGTGTATGAACCATGGTGTATATATAGCAGTTGCTTGTTACCATGTTGTTCAGATATTCATTTCCGCATTCCATGTGTTTAGTGCATTCTTAATCCATAGCTAGCATTGATGATGATATTGGTCTAAGCTGTGGGTTTGTTTGTCAGGATGGTGTTCACCAGGTTGAACCGTGCCCCTGCTCATGAGCAAGGTGAGGGTAGTCAAGCGTCGCAGGAAGAACTGCCTCACCCGCCCTCTCTGGCGGAAGTTATGCTTGAGGCAGAGAGAAACAAAAAGGAGACCAACCGACTGTTAGAGCGTATTGAGCAAAATACGGCTCGTCAGCCTAGGAATGCTGCAGTGTCCCTCAATGACTTTGTGAAGCTGAATCCTCCAAAGTTCCATCACTCCGTTGATCCCTTCGACGCTGATGATTGGTTGTGCAGCATTTCACGTAAGATTCGCTCTGCGAATATTTCTGAGGCCGGCAAGTTGACCTTTGCGGCGTACTTTCTAGAAGGACCCGCCAATCTGTGGTAGGAGAACTTTGAAGCTATGCGTCCTGCTGAACCAGCAGCCACATGGGCAGACTTCAGTGCAGCCTTCCGTCTGCACCATATTCCAGAGGGCTTGATGGACAGAAAGAGAGAGGAGTTATGTGCATTCACCCAGGGAAAGTTGACTGTGGATGCCTATAGCCGCGAGTTTGGTAACCTCGCCCGCTATGCAACAGAGGAGGTGTCTACTGATGCCAAGAAGCAAGCAAGATTCCGTAAGGCTGTGAGCCTTGAGCTTCGTCGTGATTTGCGCCTCCACGAATGTACAAGCTTCCAAGCCTTGGTCAGCAAGGCGATCAGTGCCGAGACTGGTCATACCGACTATGAAACCACAAAGAAGCACTCCCGTGACTTTGGCTCGTCATCTGGTTCCGCGTTTCCAAAACGCAGGCTGTGGGTTCCAAATAGTTCTCTGCCGCCAAGATACACTCCGAGGCCATCCTATGTGGCGCCTCAGACGAATCAGACCAACCCTCCAGCAAAAACCTATGGTGGTCCAGCTAGCAATGTTGCACCACGTGCCAATCAGGTGATCTGTTACAAGTGTGGAGAACCAGGGCACTATTCCCATGAGTATCCTTAGAATGTGGGTGCCAAGCAACCCGGAAAGTCCGTTGGGCAAGGCAAGTCGGGCAAAGCTTACTATGTGAAGCCAACTCCTACACGTGGCCGTGTGAACTATGTTTCAGCAGAAGAAGCTGCAGAGGATCCCGACGTCATACTGGGTACGCTCCTTGTTAATCATCACCCAGCGTCTATTCTTTTTGACACTGGGTCTTCTCATTCCTTCATTTCAGAAAGCTATGCATAGTTGCATAACATGTCTTTCTGTGATATGCCAATCCCATTGGTTGTCCAAACTCCTGGTAGTAAGTGTCAAACCTCCAGGATAACCTATTACAATGAAATTCTAGTAGACAGGCTAGTTTTTCTAGCATCATTCATAGCCCTGAAATCTTCGGATGTCAATATCATCTTGGGTATGGACTGGACGTCAGCTCACTATGCCAAGATTGATACTCATTCCAGAAATGTTTAGCTTACCCATCCCTCGGGTGAGATAGTCAATGTCTCTACTCGAGTTGCCAAATGCCAACTCTATTCCCTTAATGCCAACCATCTTCCGGAACTTACAGACATTCCGGTAGTCCGTGACTTTCCGGATGTTTTTCCAGAGGAACTGCCAGGAATTCCACCTCACAAAGATGTAGAGTTTGTGATAGATCTTGTTCCGGGAACCGTTCCAATAGCCAGAAGACCATATAAGATGGCACCCCTGGAGCTAGCCGAACTTAAGAAGCAACTAGATGAGGCCTTGAATAAAGGTTTCATTCGTCCTAGCTCTTCTCCTTGGGCTTGTCACGTCCTCTTCGTCAAGAAGAAAGACGGAACGGATCAGATGGTTGTAGATTACCGACCAGTTAATCTGGCCACCATAAAGAACAAGTATCCGCTCCCCACGATCAACGACCTGTATGATCAGCTCGCTGGATCCTCAATCTTCTCAAAAATGGATTTGAGGTTGGGATACCATCAAATAAAAATCAAGAACGGGGACATTACAAAAACGGCTTTTGTCACTCGTTATGGCCAATACGAGTACACCATCATGTCCTTCGGTTTAACCAATGCCCCAGCCACTTTCTCTCGCTTGATGAATTCAATCTTCATGGAGTATTTGGATAAATTCGTCATAGTATACCTCGACGATATTCTCATCTACTCGAAGAACGAACAAGAACATGCCGAGCATCTAAGGCTGGTATTGATGAAACTTCGAGAGCATCGCCTTTATGCCAAGTTTTCAAAATGTGAATTTTGGTTACCAGAAGTGACCTATCTAGGTCAAGTAATCTCTGGTAAGGGTATTGTTGTCAATCCCGAGAGAGTTCAAGCTGTCCTTGATTGGACTCAACCTTAATCGGTTAAGCAAGTTAGGAGTTTTCTTGGTCTAGCGAGCTATTGTTGCCTCTTTGTCAAGAATTTCTCCAAGATTGCAAAGCCTCTAACTGAACTCCTCAAGAAAGATAAAAAGTTCGAGTGGACACCACAGTTTGAGCATAGTTTTCAGGAACTGAAAAGACGCCTGACTTCCGCACTTGTGTTGCTACCACCAGATTTATCTAAGGACTTTGTTATCTACTGCGACGCCTCGCGACAAGGATTAGGTTGCATTCTCATGCAAGATCGTCATGTGATTGCATACGCATCTCGACAATTGCGTCCACATGAGGATAATTATCCCACACATGATCTTGAGTTTGCAGCTGTAGTCCATGCACTTAAAACCTGGCGACTTTACCTTCTTGGTAATCGTTGCGAAATATTCACTGATCACCAAAGTCTGAAATATATCTTCACCCAGCCGGATTTGAATCGCAGGCAAAGACGGTGGGTTGAGTTGATCACGGATTACGACGTAGGGATAACTTACACCCCGGGGAAGGCCAATGTTATGGCTGATGCACTAAGTCGTAAGTCTTATTGTAACAATTTGATGCTACAACGAGGTCAACCACATCTCTATGAGGAATTTCGGAAGTTAAATCTCCATATTGTTCCTCAAGGATTCCTTTCTACCCTGGTGGCGAAGCCTACTCTTAAGGATCAAATTATGGCTAGAAGCGTGATAAGGGTATATCACGGATCAAGGAGAATATTATTAGCGGAAACGCTAATGAATTCTCCATGAATGATCAAGGTGTTGTGTTCTTCCAGAATTGTCTAGTGGTTCCTAAAAATCCACATCTAAGGCAGTTAATCCTTAAGGAGGCTCATGATTCTCCTCTCACCATTCATCCTGGTAGTTCTAAGATGTATCAGGACCTACGCCAGAGGTTTTGGTGGACTAGGATGAAGAGATAAATTGCTGAGTTCGTTGCTAACTGCGACGTTTGTCGTTGAGTTAAGGCAGTACATCAAAGGCCTGCTGCCACCCTTCAACCTTTAGCTATTCCTGAATGGAAATGGGATAAAGTCAGTATGGATTTCATTACCGGATTTCCCAAGACCAAGAAAGGAAATAATGCTATCTTTGTGGTCATTGATCATCTCTCCAAAGTAGCTCATTTTCTTCCAGTTCGTGAGAGTATAACAGCTAGCCAGTTAGTAGAGTTATATATCTCTCGAATAGTGTCTCTTCATGGTGTTCCCCTAGAGATTAACTCAGACCGTGGAAGTATCTTTACTTCTCGCTTCTGGGAAAGTTTTCAGAATGCTATGGGGACTTACTTATCTTTTAGCACTTCTTTCCATCCTCAATCAAGTGGTCAAGTAGAAAGAGTGAATCAAATCCTAGAAGATATGCTTCGAGCTTGTGTTATATCGTTCGGTATGAATTGGGAGAAGTGCCTTCCATTCGCCGAATTTGCTTATAACAATAGTCATCAATCAAGCTTGGGCAAACCCCCTTTTGAAGTTCTCTATGGACGAAGATGTTGAACACCTCTTAATTGGTCAGAAATCGGAGAGAGGCAACTCTTTGGCCCGGATATGATCCAAGATGCAGAAGAGCAGGTTCGCATTATTCGTGACAAGTTGAAAACAGCCCAGTCTCGTCAAAAGAGCCAATATGATCGTCATCATAAGGCTGTGACTTTTGAAGTTGACGAGAAGGCTTACCTTCGGGTTACACCTTTGAAGGGTACCCATCGATTTGGTATCAAGGGCAAGTTGGCTCCTCGTTACATTGGTCCTTTTCGCATTCTTGCCAAACGAGGAGAAGTTGCCTACCAATTGGGACTTCCTCCGCATCTTTCCAAGTGGTGAAACTCAAACCAAAAACCCTAGCCACTTCTTATTCAAAGGAAATTCAAATCTTGTCAAAATCAATGAAGCCAAAATGGCCTTCTTAAAAGTTCAATATTTCTGATAAATATTGAAAACAAATTATCAAGGGAGAAAACTATTTTCAAATCACTTTTGGCATTTTATTTTAAACTAGCAAGTCTCTGAATTCAAACTTATATTTGAATTCAAAAATATATAGTTTTCAAAAATGGTGAAAACTTTACGGGTGATTGGAAATATTCCAACTAACACCCCAGCATTTTTCAAACTATTTTTAGTTTGCTTTTTGAAGCCAAAATAAATAGAAATCAATGTCAGCAAATAAAACAGAAACAGAAAAATGGAAAAATGCTATCCTACGCTTACCTGAATCCCAGCCACCTTAACTGTCGTCTTCCTCCCTGCCAGTCGGAGCAGGAGGTGGCCGTCGCTCGATCCGGCGCGCCCACGCAACTGCGTGCCTGCCTGGCCGCCGCGTCGCGCTCGCGAGGTCGGGGATAAGCTCCCCGAGGCATTCCCGAGCTCATCCCCTCCCCATTCTCCCCCCTGCTACCTCTCCTCTCGGCCGCCATTGGAGCCCGAGCAGAGCTTGAGCTCGCCGTCGCTCTGACCTGCCTCCTTCCCTCCTGAGCCGCACAAAAGAACTGCCAGCGTGCCCTGAAGTTTCCAAGCCACGAGCTCGACGCCGAGACGTAGTGAATCATCGAGAAGCCGTCTTCTTCCTCCTCGGATCGCCAATGTTTATCGCCGCCGTTCTTCCTCCTCAGGACTTCCCCGAGCCTACTTTCAACGCCACTGCACTCCTCGTGAGCTCATGATCCTTTTCCCCCTATTTCCCCTCTCGATCCCGAGCCCTAGCACCTGATTCCACCGGAGCCCGACGATGACCGCCGTGGTAGCTTGTCGCCGGTGGCTCTCGGATGATCAGCTCGTTGATCTGAGGCTTGCAAACGCTTCAGCACGTCGGGTAGATGTCGTACGAGCCTAGCCCCGTGCGTGAATCCCTCTGTTTCGATGACCCTGATGACGCCCGCGCTTCGGCCGCCGCCAAGCTCGTCGCCGGCCTCATCTCCGGCCAGATCAGCCCCGGTTCTGTGCAGAAATGGAACGGCGGGTGAACGCTGGTCAGTCTGGTGCCCTCTGTCGTGCAAATGGTCGTCGGAATGAGATTTCCGAGCCCCTCCGCCGTTCTGGTGGTCGCCGGAGGCTCACCGCCGGTGAGGACGACCTCGCCGCCGGTGGATCTGACCCCCTGAGTCTATGACAGGCGGGGCCAGCCTCTGGTTAATTAAGATTAGGATTAGTAAAAATAATTGATTAAAGAAAAACATAAACAGTCGCTGACATGTGGGTCCAGCCCTGATAATTAATCTATTAAGAGAAATTTAAACTAAAAACTGTCCAGAGTCACTGACCAGTGGGTCCCACTGGTCAGGTTTGACTTTCAACGGCCAGTTCGACCTGCTGATGTCATGCTGATGCAATAAGCTTTTTTCTGATTTAAAAGATTTCCAGAAAATGCCTAAAACTTCTAAAAATCATAGAAAATAATCTGTAACTCCAATGAAAATAATTTATATATGAAAAAGTAACAGAAAAATCCAAGGAATCTGATTTTGATATTTTAAAACACGTTTGAAAATGTTAACTTCACCAAACAGATTAAATGATGATTAGGAGAACCTCAATAAATAATTTGGAGTTGGAATTTGAAATCCATTTGAATCCCACTTCAAATATTATGACCAAACCATGATCAAGCACAACCAGCAACCCAACATACCATCATCATGCATGCTAAAAAAAGATTACCTGAGCATCAGGTCGAATCAATTAAAAGGGTATTTGAAAATACATTGTTTGAAGTGATATTTGAATCTTGATTCAAATCAACTTCAACTTAAGAAATGGTAGCTATATTAGCCTACCACCTTTCATTTTCATGCCATGCTCATGCATCATCTTGTTGCATATGATTGTTATTGATTGATATTGTTTTACCGATAAGCCCCGCTCCTCCGGATTCCACCGAATATCCGACTGACGGATATTGTCTCTCTGCTGAGCAACAAGGCAAGCAACCATTTTGATCATCCCGATAAATCACATGTTCCCCCTCTTGCACTTACTTATTGCATTAGGATCAAATGCTTCAAATTCTTTTGCCACGTTAGTTGAACCCACTTCCTTTGCGTGACCTGTCTTTGTCACAGTAAATAGCTGAACCTTGCAACCTAGCATACCTGGTAGATGCTTGAGCCATGATATGCCTTATCCTGCTATGCATGCTATGCTTAGAGTTGTGTATGGTCTGTCATCTGGGTGATGAACAGAATTGTGAGAATGTGTTCAGTAAGTAAAGGTTGTGTGTTGAACCTGATTTGGTAAAGGTACCCATGAAAGGCTATGTAGGAGTACATGGCGGGTTGTTTCATTGGAACCGGCCTTAAGAAGTGAGTTTCGTCTATGTATTCCAAGACGAGATACTACCACATGCTGGGCCCTAAAATATAACCCCGCTCGACTTATTAACCGCCTAGTACTCGGTCCAGGAGTTGCAAGTAGTTTCTGCTGTTTATAGTCATGCTGGAGGCCGTGCGTAGCGCTGACCTGGGAGGTGGGCTATGATGCGGTAGGCAGTGGCACGGTGTACCAAGTTGCACCCAGATGGTGGGCTTGGGAACCCTGCGCACATTGTTTTGGGCCGTGGCGGAAACCTCGGCCGGACTTCCGTGCGGGTTACCCTCAGATAGGCAATAGACCTGGACTAAGTATTAGCGTGGTTAACGGTCGTGGCCGACTCCCTCGCTGGGCTTCCGCTTGAAGGTTGCCGACGTGCATGACGTGCACATGGCGATAAGTGGCGAGAGCGTGTGTGAAGAAGTACACCCATGCAGGGTTATGATCTATTCGAATAGTGACGTCCGCGGATATGGACTACTTGGAGACATATGTTGTTCATAGATAACTTTAATGGCTACTCATAAAATAGTCAAGATAAGCGTGAGTGTCGTGGACGATATTTCCATATGGAGACGGAATGATTCCACGATGGAGTATTGTTGTGGTGTTAGTGGACTCGTGTGCGAGAAATCAAAGTTGTCAAAATTAATTTAAAATGCAAGTTGTCTAGCCACGAGTCAAATGTTGGCTTTCCGCATGAAACCCCACAACTCCTTATTGATACATTGCATGAGTAGATAGCTTATCCTAAAGTCTTGCTGAGTACTTTTGTACTCATGTTTGCTTAATAATTGTTGCAGAGGTTGTTAATGACCCTAATGGAGGGTTCTACCTAGACATCGACGACAACGAGTAGTTGGTATCCCAGCTACGATCTGGCCCTAGGATGGGTCTGTAGATAGTCACGCCATGTGCCTTTATCTTTCCATTTGTCTGTACTCAGACAACTTTACCCTTCCGCTGGTTTGTAAGAATTGTGTGTATGACTTGTCATGATGGGTCGTGAGACCTCTGCCTTGTAATATTATGTGTGTGGCTCTTCCGAGCCTTCTAAATAAAGTTTGTATGTTTATGGTTATGTTGTGATGCCATCGATGTATCTATACATATCGGTATGCCATGCATACATGTGTTGTACTTGATATGTATGGGATTCAATTACCTAGTCGTAGGCTTTAGTAGAATTCCTTACAGGGAAATGCCCCTTTGTGATCCAACGAGCCATGGTACTTCACTACTGCTCCGAACACATTGGTTGACCGGCATGTGTGCTTCTTAACTGTTGTGTCTGTCCCCGTTGGGGAAATGTCACGCGATGTAATGGAGTCCTTGTAGCTTGCTACGACTCGTCTACATTTGCTGGTGACCAACACCTGCTTTGCTGGGTCATGTATGCCTGTCCCTGTGCGGAACTGCCGCTTTGGTTTATGACTAGACATGTCGATCCGGGTTCTTTGTCATTGGATTGCTAGCGACTCAATTGCATACGCGAGTCAAAAGGCACAAACAGTCCCGGCTAAGGTAAGGCTGCAACCGTGGGGATAACCGTGCGTGAGACCGAAAAGAGATGCGATGTGTTACAGGCTGGATTCCTATGGCTTAGGATCGGGGTCCCGACAAAGGACCTCTAACGCCGTTGCCAGGGAAGGTCTTTTGTTGCCGTAGCAATGTCCTCCTTGCTTGCGCACAATTTCCTCAAATTACTGACTTCCGGCAAGACTCTTGAAGACATCTCTCTCCATAATCCCTTTCAATAGATCATTTTCTTACTCAAGTGTAACTTGGCTGAGAGAATCATTAGTAGAAT
The DNA here is from genome assembly GCF_904849725.1 of Hordeum vulgare subsp. vulgare. Lineage (NCBI taxonomy): Eukaryota > Viridiplantae > Streptophyta > Magnoliopsida > Poales > Poaceae > Hordeum > Hordeum vulgare. The sequence goes on along the minus strand of NC_058519.1, from coordinate 380,090,555 downwards.
CAATAGATGTACTAGCAACAACATTATTGGATTTAGCTTTATCATTGTTGTTACTAGATGAAGAAACGTTCTTGCCTTTGTTACTAGTGTTCCTAGGTTTAACTTGTGGAATAAAGCTAGACAAGAGTAATCGTTTGGCTAGATAAGAAGAACTCTTCTTCGAAGGTCATCATTGATTTCTTTTAAGAACTCATGCTCTTGCTCCAAGTTGAGCTTCTCGAAGCATAGCTTCTCATGGGTTCTTGCAAGATCTATATGATCTTCTAGAGTAGTCTCATGAGCTAACTTAAGAGTTTTTAATTCTTGAGTTAGTCGTTCAATTTCTTTCTTATCATCATCATTCAATTTCTCTTGACTAGCGTGATAGAAGTTCATTTTTAGTGCATCACTAGCTTTTTATAGAAGCAAGTCATCTTCTCCTAACAAGTCATCCTCATCACTATTGAAATCAAGATACTCGGGATGTGATACCTTGGGGCCTTTAGCCATGAAGCAGTTTCCGACTCCCTCATTGGATGAACCAAATAAGTCGTAGGAGTTAGTGGAAACAAGTGCAATCCCGGCAACACCTTCATCTTGACTATAGTTGGAGTTGGAGTGATTGCTTCTCTTGGAGTGGTAATCAGACTCACAGCCAGAGACCCATTGACCAACATGGGCTTGATGTTTTCTTCTTGAACTGCTCTTGGTGTATTTGTCCTTCTTCTCCGATTCCTTGCCTCTCCGTGAGTGTCTTCGTTCATAGTGATATTCTCTACTCCTTCTCTCTCTACAAGGTGACTCATCTCTTGAGCTTCATCTTCGAGGTGACTCTTCTCTTCTTTTCTAGGGAGCCTAGTACTCATTTGAGTAGTGCCCGGGCTTCCCACACTTGTAGCAGTTTTGGTCATGACTGGACGAACGCTTCTCATCATATCTTGAACTTGAGCTTCTATCTTTGCCTCTACTCTTGTAGAACTTCTTGACTTTTCTGACCATGAGGCTTATCTCTTCATTAGTGACAAGATTTTCTTTTGAAGTAGCGGGAGTACCACATGAAGCTTTATAAGCACCACTTGACTTGTTGTGCAGCTCATCTTTGTCCTTGACTGCCATCTCATGAGCAACAATCCTACCAATGACTTCACTTGGCTTGAGATCTTTATAATTTGGCATCATTTGAATCAATGTGCACACTGTGTCATACTTGCCATCAAGAGCTCTAAGTATATTCTTGATGATGAATTTTTCGGTCATATCTTCACTTCCTAAGCCGGCAATATCATTGGTGTGAGAGTTAGCCTAGAGTACATTTCAGCGACTCCTTCACCATCCTTCATCTTAAACTTTTCAAGATGACTTTGAAGCACATCCAATTTACATTCTCTCACAGAATCAATACCTTCGTTCATATCAACCAAAGTATCCCAAATTTCTTTTGCATTCTCAAGATGACTGATTTTGTTTAATTCTTCGGGGCAAAGGAAGTTGAAGATGATATCGCAGGCTTGAGCATTGAGTTGCAGCATCTTCAGTTCAACAGTTGTCGCATCACGATCTGGTTCATGCCCTTCTCTAAAGAAGTTACCTGGCACACCAACACGAATAACACCCCAAACATGAGGATTAAAGCCAAGTATGTGCATTTTCATTTCATGATTCCAACTAGAAAAATTAGTCCCATCGAAGTAAGGACCTCTACGATAATAATTTCCCTCACTAGATTTCATACTCTCCTAGGTTGCTAAACCAATGAAATGGAGACCAAAGCTCTGATACCACTTGTAGGATCGAAAGTATGTCTAGAGGGGGGTGATTAGACTACTTGACAAGATAATTTTTTTGCCTTTTCCGAGTTTTACTTGAGAGGCAGCTACGTAGTTATAGCATGTCAAGTACACCGTACACATGCAGTTCTAATTGTATAGCAGCGGAAAGTAAGAAATGCAAGTGTAAAGTAGAGGAGTAAGGTAGGGAGATCAAACGCATGAGGTTGACATGGCAATTTTTGGCCTGGTTCCGATAGGTGGCGCTATTGTACATCCATGTTAGTGGAGACTTCAACCTATGGAGGGTAACGACTGCGAGAGTCCACGGAGGGTCCACAAAGAAGCGTCCTTGTCTATTCCACCATGGCTTATGTCCACACAGGACTAGCCTCACTCACGGTGGATCTTCACGAAGTAGGCGATCTACTTGCCCTTACAAACATCTTGGTTCAACTCCACAACACGAAGAAGGAGGCTCCCAAGCGACACCTAACCAATCTAGGAGGCACCACCCTCCAAAAGGTAATAGATGGGGTAGATCAATGAACTCCTTGCTCTTGTGCTTCTAAAGATAGTCTCCTCAACACGAATCACTCTGTCACAGAATATGCCTGCGTAGGAGAGGTTGATTTGTTGGAAAGTAGTTTGGGGAGGATAGAGATCAAGTTTCAAATGATTGGATTGGGATATTTTGGTCTCAATACCTGAGTAGGTAGTTCTCTCTCATAAAATAGATCTGGAAATGAAGTGTGTGTTCCGAGTGCTTCTCCCACGAATGAGAGGTTGGTAAAGGGGTATATATAGGTAGCAGCCAAAATCCAAACTTTACACACAAAAGTGCAAACTCGGTGAAACCGAAGTGGACAACTCGGTGGTACCAACTAGTACTAAAAGTGTGAACTTTTGAATCTCGGTGAGACCGATATAACTCGGTGGCACTGAAAAGGTGACTAACGGTCAGATGGCCAAACTCGGTGGCACCGATACTCAAACTTGGAAATTCCGATTTTGTGTATCTTGGCAACAGAATATTGGTCACACTGAACTCGGTATCACCGATGCAGTTTCGGTTGCACCGATTTTGTGGAATCTCTAGGGTTTTGTCTGAGGCTTAAACTCGGTGGGTCCGATGAGGCAATGTTGGTGACAACAAATTTGTGTATGTGGAACATGACAAATTGGATATGTGGGAAAAATGACTGACTATTTTGGTGGCTAACTTTGAGCATTTGAGCAATCAGTTCATTTTACTACCTCACCCCCTTTTAATAGTATTGGCTTTCCTATGGACTCAAAAGTGATTTCTTACAAATATAAAATGAAGCGTCTTCTAGCTTGAATCTTGAGCCAATATTATTCCTCTCTTGCGTCCAGGGATATCTCCACATAAACCTTAAGCCATAACATCTTTTTAACTTTTCTGCAATACAGTTGGAAAACACATTAGTCCAATGATGCATATGTTGTGATCAATTATCAAAACAACCCTAGGGAGCAATTGTGCTTTCAGTGAACTTGTATTAACTTGGTATTTTTGGTCTTGTGTAATGAAGATGAACCGGCAATGGATGTATGATGACCGATGCTCTCCCCATTTTATTAATGGCTTGCAGAGTTTCCTGCGTATGGCTGAGGCAAACCAGTGGGATGGTTTTATGTGTTGTCCATGTGCTGTTTGTAAGAATGATAAAACTTACTCTAAGTCAAGAGTTGTTCACGTACACCTTTTTACATCTAGTTTCATGTCCGACTATAATTATTGGACCAAGCATGGAGAAAGAGGGGTTCTAATGGAAGAGAATGAAGAAGAAGAGGATGATGATGGCTATCCTTCGTTCCCTGAATACGATGGTACTATAATGGGGGGAAGAAGTTGAAGTAGAGGCACCAGATGAGCCCACTCATGATCTTGGTCAGGCCATTGCTGATGCAAAGAAAAACTGCGCAAGTGAAAAAGAGAAGCTGAAGTTGCAGCGCATGTTAGAGGATCACTAGAAATTGTTGTACCCAAATTGCAAAGATGACAAGAAGAAGCTGGGTACAACACTGGAATTGCTGCAATGGAAGGAAGAGAATGGTGTATGTGACAAGGGTTTTGAAAAGTTGCTGAAATTGTTAAAGAAGATGCTTCCAAAGGACAACGAATTGCCCAACAGTAAGTACAAAGCAAAGAAGACTATCTGCCCGCTAGGATTAGAGGTGCAGAAGATACATGCATGCCCTAATGACTGCATCCTGTACCGCGGTGAGGAGTACGAGAATTTGAATGCATCTCCGGTATGCGGTGTCGAGCGCTATTAGATCGGCCGCGATGACCCTGGTGACAATACTGAGTTCCAGCGCCCCAGGAATAGGATTCCTGCCAAGGTGATGTGGTATACTCCTATAATACCACGGTTGAAACGTTTGTTCCAAAACAAAGAGCATGCCAATTTGATGTGATGGCACAAAAACGAGCATAAGAAAGACATGAAGTTGAGAGTACCCGCAGATGGTCGCAGTGGAGGAAAATTGAGAAAGAGTGACCGGAATTTGCAGATGACCCAAGAAACTGTTGGTTTGGTTTCAGTGGAGATGGCATTAATCCTTTTGGGGAGCAGAGTAGCAATCATAGCACCTGGCCCATGACTCTATGTATCTCTAACCTTCCTCCTTGGTTGTCCATGAAGGGGAAGTTCATTGTGATGCCTGTGCTCATCCAAGGCCCCAAGCAACCCGGCAACGACATTGATGTGTACCTGAGGCCATTAGTTGAAGAACTTTTATAGCTGTGGGATATGAAAGGTGTACGTGTCTGGGATAAGCACGAACAACAAGAATTTGACCTACGAGCGTTGTCGTTTGTAACCATGAATGATTTGCCTGCTCTTAGTAACCTTTCAGGACACACAAACAAGGGATACCACGCATGCACACACTGTTTAGATGATACCGAAAGTATATACTTCGATAAATGAAAGAAGGATGTGTACCAAGGACATCATCGATTTCTTCCAATCAAGCATCTCTTAAGAAAAGAATGGAAGCATTTTTCAAAGGTGAGGCAGATATCCGGAAGAAGCCTAACCACCGTACTGGTGATCATATACTTCATATGGTCAAGGATTTTAAAGTAATTTTTGGAAAGGGTCCTTGAGGACAATCGGTTCTGAATGACGTTGACGGACACACACCCATGTGGAAGAAGAAATCTATATTTTGGGACCTACCTTATTGGAAAGTCCTAGAGGTCCGCTCTGCAATAGATGTGATGCACGTGATGAAGAATCTTTGTGTGAACCTGCTAGGCTTCTTGAGCGTGTATGGGAAGACAAAAGATACACCAGAGGCATGGGAGGACCATGAACGTATGCACGAAAAAGACGGCATGCATCCAAAGAGTTATGAAGGTCCTGCAAGCTACGCCCTTACCAAAGAAGAGAAGGAAATATTCTTTGAATTCCTGCTCAGTATGAAGGTCCCATCTGGCTAATCGTCCAATACAAAGGGAATATTAAATATGGCAGATAAAAAATTTCTAGAACCTTAAGTGTCATGACTTCCACGTGATTATGACACAATTTCTTCCGGTTGCATTAGGGGGCTTCTATCGAAAAACGTCCGATCATCCATTGTGAAGCTATGTGCATTCCTCAATGCAATCTCTTAGAAGGTAGTCTATCCAGAAATCCTACCAACATTACAGAATGATTTGGTGCAATGTCTTGTCAGTTTCGAGTTGGTGTTCCCACCATCCTTCTTCAATATCATGACACACGTCCTAGTTCACCTAGTCGAAGAGATTGCCATTCTGGGACCTGTATTTCTATACAATATGTTCCCCTTTGAGAGGTTCATGGGAGTCTTAAAGAAATATATTCACAGTCGTGCTAGGCCAGAAGGAAACATCTGCATGGGCCATGTAGCACAGGAGGTCATTGAGTTTTGTGTTTACTTTATTCCTGATATTAAGTTGATTGGTCTTCCTGAATCACGACATGAGGGCGGACTGGGTGGAAAAGGCATACTAGGAATGGATTGAGTAATATGTATAGACGAGCATTCTTGGGCGGAAGCACACTACACAGCTCTACAAAATTCCACCTTGGTGGCTCCGTATATCGAGGAACATATGGATATTGTACACTCCAAGAACCGGGAGCAGTCTGATCCCTGGATCAAATGTACACACATGTTGTCATTCGGCGGTTGGTTGCAAAGACGTCTCATGTATGACCCTGAAGTTGGAGATGGCCTGTACTTGTTGGCCAAGTCACCATCTTCGACTATATCTACTTTCAAAGGGTACGAGATAAATGGGAATACATTTTACACGATCGCCCAAGATAAAAAGAGCACCAACCAAAATAGTGATGTCCTCTTTGATGCAGCAAACACCAACAATAGAACAAAGGACACATATTATGGTTACATACAGGAGATATGGGAACTTGACTATGGAAACAATTTGAAGGTCCCTTTGTTTGGGTGCAAATGGGTCAATCTGAAAGGAGGCGAGGTAAAGGAAGACCCGCGGTATGGAATGACAACACTGGATCTCTACTATCTTGGGTACACAAATGAAGCATTCGTCCTAGCCAATGATGTGGCGCAAGTTTTCTATGTGAAGGACATGTGTACCAAGCTGAGAAAAAGAAAAGGTACGGAAGAAAATAAATCATACGATGAGACAAAGCGCCACATAGTTCTTTCAGGGAAAAGAAACATCGTGGGAGTGGAGGACAAGACACTCATGTCACAAGATTATGAAATGTTTCACAAAATTCCTCCCTTCAGAGTGAAGACTGACCCAACCATCTTGTTAAATGATGAAGATTGTCGATGGTTATGGCGCAAAGGGACACACGCGAAAAAACAGTTTTATACCACAACATCCCAATCTCGAATGTGATCGGCTTTCAGTGTCATGACTTTCTTCCTAGTGAGTTTCTGGATATATATATATATATGTGTGTGTATGTTTTGGCATTTGAAACGCGAAGAAACATTATGTAGCCAACTGGACTATCTCTTTCGAAGTATCGCGGTTCCACACGAATACTCATCTCTTACAAAGGCATTTCATTTTTTAATCTTATTTCAACTCCACAATTTTTGTGCGCTCAATATCCAAAATTCAAAGCCACCTCATAAGTTTTCAACCCTTTCTCACCTAATTTGCTATTTTCCATGCATTTAATGATTTATTTGAGCTAAATGACCCTGAAATTGAAAGCGCTACAAATGAACTCTGAAAAGGCTGAAACTTGGCATCATACCATCATTTCACACATATGGCATGTGCTCAAAAGTTGGGAGAGTTACAGCAAAAACGGGATGCACTTCGTGTACAAACTGGACTATCTCTTTCGAAGTATCACGGTTCCGATCGGAGACTCATCTCTTAAAAAGGCATTTCGTTTTTTAATCTTATGTCAACTCCAAACTTTTTGTGCCCTCAGTATGCATCATTCAAAGCCACCTCCTAAATTTTCAACCCTTTCTCACCACATGTGCTATTTTCCATACATTTAATGATTTATATGAGCTAAATGACCCTGAAATTCAAAAGCGCTACCAATGAACTCTCAAAAGGCTGAAACTTCTCATGGTATCATCATTTCACCCACATGGCATGTGCTAAAAATTTGGAAGGGTTACCGCAAAACCAAGATGCACTTCGTGTACAAACTGGACTATCTCTTTCCAAGTATCATGGTTCCGGATGAATACTCATCTCTTAGAAAGGCATTTCTTTTTTTAATCTTATTTCAACTCCGGACTTTATGTGCCCTCAATATGCATCATTCAAAGCCACCTCATAAATTTTCAACCCTTTCTAACCTCATTTGCTATTTTCCATGCATTTAATGATTTATTTGAGGTAAATGACCCTGAAATTCAAAACTGCTACAAATGAACTCTCAAAAGGCTAAAACTTGGCATGGTATCATCATTTCACTCACATGGCATGTGCTAAAAAGTTGGAAGGGTTATGGAAAAAACAGGATGCACTTCATGTACAAACTAGACTATCTCTTTCGAAGTATGAGGCGGACGAATACTCATCTCTTACAAAGGCATTTCATTTTTTAATCTAACTTGAACTCCACACATTTTGTGCCCTCAATATGCTTCATTCAAACCCACCTCATATATTTTCAACCCTTTCTCACCTCATTTTCTATTTTCCATGCATTTAATGATTTATTTTAGCAAAATCACCCACAAATTAAAAAGCGCTACCAATGAACTCTGAAAAGACTGAAACTTGGCATGGTATCATCATTTCACCCATATGGCATGTGCTAAAAAGTTGGAAGGGTTACGGCAAAAACATGATGCACTTCGTGTACAAACTTGACTATCTCTTTCGAAGTATCAAGGTTCCAAATGAATACTCATCTCTTACAAAGGCATTTCATTTTTTATAGTAGTTCCACTCCATACTTTCTGTGCCCTCAATATGCATCATTCAAAGCCACCTCATAAGTTTTCAACCGTTTATCACCTAATTTGCTATTTACCATGCATTTAATGATTTATTTGAGCTAAATGACACTAAAATTGAAAAATGCTACAAATAAACTCTGAAAAGGCTGAAACTTAGCATGGTATCATCATTTCGGCCACGTGGCATGTAGTAAAAAGTTGGAAGGGTTACAGGAAAAACAGGATGCACTTCGTGTACAAACTGGACTATCTCTTTCGAAGTATCAAGGCTTCGGACGAATATTCATCTCTTACAAACGCATTTCATTTTTTAATCTGATTTAAACTCCTGACTTTTCATGCCCTCAGTATGCATAATTCGAAGCCACCACATAAATTTTCAACCCTTTCTTCCCTCATTTGCTATTTTCCATGCATATAATGATTTAGTTGAGCTAAGTGACACTGAAATTGAAAAGTGCTACAAATAAACTCTGGAAAGGATGAAATTTGGCATGGTATCATCGTTCCACCCACATGGCATGCGCTAAAAAGTTGTGAGGGTTACGACAAAAACAGGATGCACTTCGTGTACAAACTGGACTATCTCTTTCGAAGTATGAGGGTTCCGGACGAATACTCATCTCTTACAAAGGCATTTTATTTTTTAATCTTATTTCAACTCCAGATTTGTATGCTCAGAATATGCATCATTCATAGCCACCTCATAAATTTTCAACCCTTTCTCACCTCATTTGCTATTTTGCATGCATTTAATGATTATTTGAGCCAAATGATCCTATAATTGAAAAGCGCTGCCAATGAACTCTGAAAAGGCTAAAACTAGGCCTTGTATCATTTCACCCACATGGCATGTGCTAAAAATTTGGGAGGGCTATGGCAAAAACAGGATGCACTTTGTGTACAGACTTGACTATCTCTTTCGAAGTATCACAGTTCCAAACGAATACTCATCATTACAAAGGCATTTCATTTTTTTAATCTTATTTCAACTCCGGACTTTTTGTGCCCTCAATATGCATCATTCAAAGCTACCTCATAAATTTTCAACCCTTTCTCACCTCATTTTCTATTTTCCATGCATTTAATGATTTATTTGAGCTAAATGGCCTTGAAATTGAAAAACGCTACGAATGAACTCTTGAAAGGCTGAATCTTGGCATGGTATCATCATTTCATCCACATGGCATGTGCTAAAAAGTTGGGAGGGTTAGGACAAAAATAGGATGCACTTCGTGTACAAACCGGACTATCTCTTTCGAAGTATCAGGGTTCCAGACGAATCCTCATCTCTTACAACGACATTTCATTTTTCAATCTTATTTCAACACGAGAATTTTTGTGTCCTCAATATGTATAATTCAAAGCCACCTCGTAAATTTTCAACCCTTTCTCACCTCATTTGCTATTTTCCATGCAATTAATTATTTATTTGAGGTAAATAATCCTGAAATTGAAAAGCGCTACAAATGAACTCTGAAAAGGGTGAAACTTGGCATGGTATCATCATTTCACCCACATGGCATGTGGTAAAAAGTTGGAGGGTTACGACAAAAACAGGTTGCACTTCGTGTACAAACTGGACTATCTCTTTCAAAGTATCATGGTTCTGGACGAATACTCATCTCTTACAAAGGCATTTCATTTTCTTTAATCTTATTTCAACTCCAGACTTTTTGTGCCCTCAATATGCATCATTCAAAGCCACCTCATAAATTTTCAACCCTTTCTCACCTCATTAGCTGTTTTCCATACATCTAATGATTTATTTGAGCTAAATGACCCTGAAATTGAAAAGCGCTACACATGAACTTTGAAAAGGCTGAAACTTGGCATGGTGTCATCGTTTCACCCATATGACATGGGCTAAAAAGTTGGGAGGGTTACGGCAAAAACATGACACACTTTGTGTACAAACTGGACTATCTCTTTTGCGGTATCAAGGTTCCATACGAGTAGTCATCTCTTACAAAGGCATTTCATTTTTTTAATCATTATTTCAATTCCAGAGTTTTTGTGCCCTCAATATGCATCATTCAAAGCGACCTCATAAACTTTCAACCCTTTCTCACCTCATTTTCTATTTTCCTTGCATTTAATTATTTATTTGAGCCAAATGACCTTGAAATTGAAAAGCACTATCAATGAACGCTGAAAAGGCTAAAACTTGGCATGGTATCATCATTTCACCCACCTGGCATGTGCTAAAAATTTGAAAGGGTTATAGCAAAAGCACGATGCACTTTGTCTACAAACTTGACTATCTCTTTCGAAGTATCAAGGTTCCGGACGAATACTCATCTCTTACAAAGGCATGGCATTTTTTACTCTTATTTCAACTCCAGAATTTTTGTGCCCTCAATATGCATCATTCAAAGCCACCTCATAAATTTTCGAACCTTTCTCACCCCATTTGCTCTTTACCATGCAGTTAATGATTTATTTGAGCTAAATGACCCTGAAATTGAAAAGCGCTACAAATGAACTCTCAAAAGGCTGAAACTTGGCATTGTATCATCATTTCACCCACATGGCATGTGCTAAAAGGCTGGAAGGGTTACGATAAAAACAGGATGCACTTCATGTAAAAACTAGACTATCTCTTTCGAAGTATGAGGGTTCCGGTCGAATACTCATCTCTTACAAAGGATTTTATTTTTAATCGTATTTAAACTCCACACTTTTTGTTCCCTCAATATGCATCATTCAATGCCACCTCATAAATTTTCAAACCTTTCTCACATCATTTGCTATTTCCCATGCATTTAATGATTTATTTGAGCTAAATGACCCTGAAATTGGAAAGCGCTACAAATGAACTCTGAAAAGGCTCTAACTTGGCATGGTTTCATCATGTCACCCACATGGCATGTGCTAAAAAGTTGGCAGGGTTACGGCAAAAACACGATGCACTTCGTGTACAAACTGGATTATCTCTTTCGAAGTATCACGGTTCGAGAGGAATACTCATCTCTTACAAAGGCATTTCATTTTTTAATCTTATATAAACTCCAGACTTTGTGTGCCCTCGATATGCATAATTCAAAGCCACCTCATAAATATTCAACCCTTTCTCACCTCATTTTCTATTTTCCCTACATTTAATGATTTATTTGAGTGAAATGACCCTGAAATTGAAAAGCGCTACAAATGAACTTTGAAAAGGCTAAAACTTGGAATGGTATCATCATTTCACCCACATGGCATTTGCTAAAAAGTTGGAAGGGTTACGAAAAAAATAGGATTCACTTCGTGTACAAACTGGACTATCTCTTTCGACGTATTAATGTTCCGGACGAATACTCATCTCTTACAAAGGCATTTCATTTTTAATCTTAATTCAACTCCTGACTTTTTGTGCCCGTGTATGCGTCATTCAAAGCCACCTCATAAATTTTCAACCGTTTGTAACCTCATTTGATATTTTCCATGCATTTAATGATTTATTTGATCTAAATGACCCTGAAATTGAAAAGCGATATGAATGAACTCTAAAAAGGCTGAAATTTGGCATGGTATCATCATTTCACCCACACGGCATGGGCTACAAAGTTGGGAGGGTTACGGCAAAAACAGGATGCACTTCATGTACAAACTAGACTGTCTCTTTCGAAATGTTAAGGTTCCCAACGAATAATCATCTCTTACAAAGGCATTTCATTTTTTAATCTTATTTCAACTCTAGACTTTTTCTACCCTCAATATGCATCATTCAAAGCCATGTCATAAATTTTCAACCCTTTATCACCTCATTTGCTATTTTCCATGCATTTAATGATTTATTTGAGCTAAATGACCCTGAAATTGAAAAGCCCTACCAATGAACTCTGAAAAGTCTGAAACTTGGCATGGTATCATCATTTCACCCACATGACATGTGCTAAAAAGTTGGGAGGGTTACCGCTAAAACAGAATGCACTTGGTGTACAAACTCGACTATCTCTTTCAAAGTATCATGGTTCCGGACGAATACTCATCTCTAACAAAGGCATTTCATTTTTAATCTTATTTCAACTCCAAATTTTTCGTGCCCACAATATGCATCATTCAAAGCCACCTCATAAATTTTCAACCCTTTCTCACACCTCCTTTGCTATTTTCCATGCATTTAATGATTTATTTGAGCTAAATGACCCTGAAATTGAAAAGCGCTACAAATGAACTCTAAAAAGGCTGAAATTTGGCATGGTATCATCATTTCACCCACCTGGAATGTGCTAAAATGTTGGAAGGGTTATGACAAAAACAGGATGCACTTCATGTAGAAAATGGACTATATCTTTCGAAGTATCAAGGTTCCGGACGAATACTCATCTCTTATAAAGGAATTTCATTTTTTTAATCTTATTTCAACTCCCGACTTTGTGTGCCCTCAATATGCACCATTCAAAGCCACCTCACAAATTTTCAACCCTTTCTCACATCATTTGCTATTTTCCATGCATTTAATGATTTATTTGAGCTAAATGACCCTGAAATTGAAAAGCACAACCAATGAACTCTTAAAAGACTGAAACTTGGCATGGTATCATCATTTCACCCACATGGCATGTGCTAAAAAGTTGGGAGGGTTACGACAAAAACAGGATGCACTTCGTGTACAAACTCTACTATCTATTTCAAAGTATGATGGTTCCGAACGAATACTCATCTCTTACAAAGGCATTTCATTTTTTTAATTTTATTTCTGCTCCAGACTTTTCTGCGCCCTCAATATGCATCAATCAAAGACACCTCATAAATTTTCACCATTTCTCACCTAATTTGCTATTTTCCATACATTTTATGACTTACTTGAGCTAAATGACCCTTAAATTGAAAAGCGCTACAAATGAACTCTGAAAAGGCTTAAACTTGGCATGGTATCATCATTTCACCCACATGGCATGTGCTAAAAAGTTGAGATACGACAAAAACAGGATGCACTTCGTGTATAAACTGGACTATCTCTTTCGAAGTATCACGGTTTCGCATGAATATTCACCTCTTATAAAGGCATTTCATTTTTTTTCATCTTATTTCAACTGCTAACTTTTTGTGTCCTCAGTATGCCTCATTCAAAGCCACCTCATAAAGTTTCAACTATTTCTGACCTCATTTCCTATTTTCCATGCATTTAATGATTTATTTGAGCTAAATGGCCCTGAAATTGAAAGCGCTACAAAGTAACTCTTAAAAGGCTGAAATTTGGCACGGTATCATCATTTCACCCACATGGCATGTGCTAAAAAGTTGGGAGGGTTACGGCAAAAACATGATGCCACTAGTAGGAAAAACCTTATAGGTAGGAGCTTAGTAGTAGTGTTGGAAAATAGCACGCACTGTTGCTACTTAGCAATAGCGCTGGAAATAGTAAGCGCTGCTGATAACTACCGTACTAATAGCGCTGGCTGTGGATCCAACGCTACTACTAAACGGGGCCCAACGAGGCCATCCGTAGTTTCCGTAGTAGTAGCGCTTCCCCGGAGCCAGCGCTACTACTAATTTCCATAGCAGTAGCGCTTCCTTGTGGCCAGTGCTACTGCTACATGGGGCCCAACGAGGCCACCGACAACAGCTGTAGTTGCAGCGCTGGTTGGGGAAAAGCGCTACTGCTAAGTTCAATAGCACTAGCGCTCCTCTGGAACCAGCGCTACTGCTACACGTGGGCAGCTTAATTTACACCCACACACACTCTCCCCCTTTGCCCTCCTTTCTACTTTCCTCCTCCATTGTTACTTATCCACCATTATTGCTTGTCTTCTCTCTTTCTTCTACCTATCACCCACACACACACCCTCCCCCTTCCTCCTCCATTTTCCCTATCCCCTCCTATCTCCTTTCCTCCACCATTGTTGCCCTTTCACCCACACACACACCCCCTCTCCCCATCCCCCCTTTTCCCTATCCCCTCCTTTCTCCTTTCCTCCACCATTGTTGCCCTCATTTCACCCACACACACACCCCTCTCCCCCTTCCTACCCCCTTTGCCATATGCCCTCGTTTTTCATTTCCTCTCTCTAAGTTCTCCACCATTGTTACCCCTCCATTATTTAGTCGTGCACAATATCTCTCGGGGATATATATAGGTGAGTAAAAAGTTGTGCATTTCAATAATGGGAATATGTGTGTTTGCGATATGAAGGGATATTGTGTGAGTGACATGACCCGTGAGTTGCTTATGTTTTGCCGAAATATCGATTTATTTCCATTTCGGCGAATTACGAACAAACTCGATATGTCCTATTTTTAGGCAAGGTCATGCCAAATTTTTATATGCATGCATTTTGTTTATGACCCTTTTGCTTGTTATACCTTGCACTCATGAAGGTGAGTGGTAGGAAGGTGGAGCGATACTTGCAATCCACAATTATGGACATGTATGAAAATAAACGGACTCAAATTAGATGTCCGTGTACAAGATGCAAAGAAGGAGTAATTTTGGACCCTCCTAATTGTGGCGGTTTGAAGGCCCACTTGTTGATCAATGGTTTCATGGATGGCTATACTTCGTGGATTAGTGAAGATGATGACGAGGACGTCCACATGGCAGAGAATAACGACATGGGTCTAGACGAAGAGATGACCGATCGACAAGAAGACGACGGTGCCGGACACGACGGCTGTGAAGAGTCTGGACACGGCGACGGGGAAGAGTCTGGACATGGCGTAGGAGAAGATTATGGACACGGCGAAGTAGCAGAGTCCGGACATGGCGGAGAAGACTCGATGGACACGCTGCAGACTTCGATGCTACTAAGTTCAATCGTGTAGGACCCTCATGTTCGATACCTACTTTGCAAGAGTACGAATAGCAACACGATTGACGATAAAGAGGAGGCCAAGCTTGCGCAACTTGAAGTAGACTCGAAGACTCCATTATATGACGGTTGCGATCCTGAGGTTACCCGCTTGAGTTTCACGCTCGAACTTCTAAAGACGAAGACAAAAAACAAATGGGCAAATAAAAGCCTCGATGAGCACTTGAAGTATCTACAAAGTAATGTTCTTCCCGGAGGGAACCTGTGTCATACTAGTGTCAATGAGGCCAAGAAAATTGTTTGCCCTCTGGATCTGCCGCACATTAGATTCCACGCATGCACCAACGATTGCATCATTTATCGGGATGAGCACGCAGAAAACACCAGGTGTCCAGTGTGCAATCCTTCTCGATACAAGAAGGCAGGAAAGAAAGCTCCTCAGAAAGTTGTATGGTACTTTTCGATTACTCCCCATCTGCAACGGTATTTCATAGATCCTAAGGAAGCAAAGCTCATGCGCTGGCACACGGAGAGGAAGAAGCCTGATGATAGAGATGATCCGAAGCTCAGACACCTCGTAGATGGTAGCCGGTGGAGAACACTCAATGTCGAATATCATTTTTTCGGAGAAGATGCAAGGAACATCGTGCTTGGTGTGTGTACCGATGGCATGAATCCGTTTGGAAACCAGAGGACCAACGACAACACATGGCCCGTCTTTGTATGGATGTACAACCTCCCCCTATGGAAGTGCATGAAGACAAAGTACATACACATGAGCATGCTGATTCAAGGGCCAAAACAACCGGGAAATAATATTAACCTATATATGGGGCTTCTCAAATAGGAGCTAGACACGTTATGGAAATGCCGGTCAAGACATGGGACGCCAGCACCAGAGATTATTTCTATAAGAGAGTTGCGCTAATGACGATGGTGCACGACTATCTCGATTGTGGGTACACCTCAGCCCAGGTATGCCATGGATACAGCGGAAGCACGAGGTGCATGGATGATACAACGTCTCAGCAGCTTACGTCAATGAAAGATGGCGGGTCTGGGAAAATCATGTACATGGGGCATTGTAGATGGCTCGAAAATGATGACCCGTGGAGAAAACGTGGAGATCTATTCAATGGTTTGGATGAGCATCAAGGACCTTCATGTAAGAGGAGTGGCACCAAAATCAACGAGCTGTTGAAAGTTTGGGAACAGTGCCCCGCGCCGAGGAAGATGGAAAAGGCGCGGATCCTTTGCTGAAGGTATGGAAAACGAGGTTTGTTTTCTGGGACTTGGAGTACTGGCCCAATCATGACACATCTCATTGCCTTGATCAAATGCATATAACAAAGAATATCCTCGAGAGCTTGCTTGGCACAATGATGAACATGCCGGAGAAGACCAAGGATGGGCCCAAGGCAAGGAAAGACTTGGAGGATTTGGAGATGAGGAGGGATCTCCACATGCCCTGTAAAAAGTCGACGGAGGAGATGGAGACGGAGACGGCGATGGGGCCAAGGGGAAGAAAAGTTAACAAGAAGGAGCAGAATTGTTGCCAACCTTCTTCCTTCTGTTGGGGAATGTTGCATGGGAAACAAAAAATTTCCTACGCACACGAAGACCTATCATGGTGATGATCATCTACGAGAGGGAGATCGGATCTACATACCCTTGTAGATCGATAAGCGGGAAGCATCAAGAAACGCATTTGATGTGGTGGAACGTCTTTGCGATCCAAATAGCCGCTGTCCCACGATCCGTCCTGATCTAGTACCAAACGGACGACACCTCCACGTTCAGCACGCGTACAGCGCGATGACGATCTCCACCTTCTTGATCCAGCAAGAGAGACGGGGAAGTAGATGAGTTCTCCGGCAGCGTGACGGCCCGCCGGTGGTGGTGGTGATCTATTTCTACACGGCTTCGCCTAAGCACCGCAGAACTCCGATCTAGAGGAAGAACTACGAAGTAGAGGTTTAGGGTTGCATGTGGCAAAGTTGTATCTCAAAAAACCATAAAATCTCTAGTATATATAGGAGGAAGGAGGGCTAGCCTTGAGTCTCAAGGAGAGCCTCCTTGGCTCGGCCGAAGTGGAGGAGGGAGGAGTCCTCCTCCAATCCCACTTGGATTTGGACTCCTTCATAAATTGCCCACCTCTTTTCGATTTTCCACCTTTTTCCTCATGGGCTTTCCTTGGATGAGTTGTCAGCCCATTAAGCCTTATTGCGTATCCAATAAACTCATGTGGATCCCTTGGGGCATGGTGGGCCCACTAGGTGGGCCCCCAGAAACCATTCATCACTCCCGATACGCAGCCGGTAATGCCCGAAAAACTTCCGGAATCCAAATAGCAGCTTCCTATATATCAATCTTCGTTTCTGGATTATCTCGAAACCCTCGTGACGTCCGGGATCTCATCCGGGACTCCGAACTGAACTTCGGTCACTAGCACCTATAACTCAACTATACATAAACGTCAACGAACCTTACGTGTGCAGACCCTGCGGGTTCGAGAACTATGTAGACATGACCTGAGACACTCTCCGGTCAATATCCATTAGCGGGACCTGGACGTCCATATTGGATCCTACATATTCTACGAAGATCTTATTGGTTGAACCTCTATGTCAAGGATTCAAACAATCCCATACATCATTCCCTTTGTCCTTCGGTATGTTACTTACCCGAGATTTGATCGTCGGTATCCCCATACCTATTTCAATCTCGTTACCGGCAAGTCTCTTTACTCGTCCGTAATACAAGATCCTGTGACTAACTCTTTAGTCACATTGCTTGAAAGGCTTGTATGTGATGTTGTATTACCGAGTTGGCCCCGAGATACCTCTCCGTCACACGGAGTGAAAAATCCCAGTCTTGATCCATGATAACTCAACGGACACCTTCGGAGATGCCTGTAGAGTACCTTTATAGTCACCCAGTAACGTTGCGATGTTTGATACACAGAAGGCATTCCTCCGGTGTCAGTGAGTTACATGATCTCATGGTAATAGGAATGAATACTTGACATGCAGAAAACAATAGTAACAAAATGACAAGATCACATGCTACGTTTATAGTTTGGGTATCGTCCATCACATCATTCTCCCAATGATGTGATCCCGTCATCAAGTGACAACACTTGTCTATCATTAGGAAACCTTAACCATCCTTGATCAATAGGTTAGTTAACTAGAGGCTCACTAGGGACACAGTTTTGTCTATATATCCACACATGCATTTATGTTTCCATTCAATACAATTATAGCATGGATAATAAACAATTATCTTGAAACAGTAAATATAATAATAACTATTTTATTATTGCCTCTAGGGCATATTTCCAACAGTCTCCATTTGCTCTATAGTGAATAATCTAGTCTCACATCGCTATGTGATTTGTATTGTAATGAATCTAACATCCATACAGTTCTGGTGTTGATCATGCTTCGCTCATCGCAGAAGTTTAGTTAGCGGATCTGCAACATTTAGATCTGTGTGCACTTTGCAAATATTTATGTCTTCCTCCCTGATGTAATCGCGGATGGCGTTGAAGCTTCGTTTTATGTGTCTGGTCCTCTTGTGAAACCTTGGTTCCTTCGCTAGAGCAATGGCACCAGTGTTGTCACAGAACAGATTGATTGGATCCAGTGCACTTGGAACTACTCCAAGATCTGACATGACTGCTTCATCCAGACACCCTCTGAGGCAGCTATGTACTCCGATTCGCATGTAGAATCTGCTACGATGCTTTTCTTGGAACTGCACCAGCTTACCGCACCCCCATTGAGAATAAATACGTATCCGGTTTGTGACTTAGAGTCATCCGGATGAGTGTCAAATCTTGCATCGACGTAACCCTTTACGACGAGATCTTCATCACCTCCATAAACGAGAAACATTTCCTTAGTCCTTTTCAGGTAGTTGAGAATATTCTTGACCTCTTCCTAGTGTTCCACTCCAGGATCACTTTGAAACCTGCCTGCCATGCTTATGGCCAGGCTGACGTCCGGTCTTGTGCACAACATTGCATACACGATAGATCCTATGGCTGAAGCATAGGGGACGACACTCATATTTTCTCTATCTTCTACAGTTACTGGACATTGAGTCTTACTCAACCTTATACCTTGTAACACTGGCAAGAACCCCTTCTTGGATTGTTCCATTTCGAACTTCTTCAAAATCTTATCAAGGTATGTGCTTTGTGAAAGAGCTATTAGGCGTTTCGACCTATCTCTATAGATCTTAATGCCTAATATGTAAGCAACTTCTCCTAGGTCTTTCATCGAAAAACTCTTATTCAAGTAATCCTTTACGCTTTCTAAGAACTCTACATTGTTTCCAATCAGCAATATGTCATCCACATATAATATTAGAAACGCTATAGAGCTCCCACCCACTTTGTTATAAATACAAGCTTCTCCAAAAACTTGCATAAACCCAAACGCCTTGATCACCACATGAAAGCGCTGATTCCAACTCTAAGATGCTTGCACCAGTCCATAAATGGATCGCTGGAGCCTGCACACCTTGTTACCATCCTATGGATCGACAAAACCTTCGGTTTGCATCATATACAACCCTTCCTTAAGAAACCCATTAAGGAACGCCGTTTTGACATCCATCTGCCAGATTTCATAATCGAAAAATGCAGCTATTGCTAACATGATTCGGACAGACTTAATCATTGCTATGGGTGAGAATGTCTCATTGTAGTTAACTCGTTGAACTTGTGAAAAACCCTTTGCCACAAGTCGAGCTTTATAAATGGTCACATTACCGTCCGCATCCGTCTTCTTCTTAAAGATCCATTTGTTTTGAATAGCCTTGCGACCTTCAGCTAATACTTGCAAAGTCCACACTTTGTTTTCATACATAGATCCTATCTCGGATTTCATGGCCTCTAACCATCTGTTGGAATCTGGGACCACCATTGCTTCTCCATAATTCGCACGCTCACTGTTGTCTAACAACATCATAGCCAAGACAGGATTCCCGTACAACTCAGGAGCAGTACGCGCTATTGTCGACCTGCGAGGTCTCACACTAACTTGATACGAAGCTTCATGATCATCATCATTAGCTTCCTCTTCAAATGGTGTTGCCTCGACAAAAATTTATTTCTTCCCTGCGCCACCAGCTTGTTTAAACAAAGGTTCCATAACCTCATCAAGTTCTATCTTCCTCCCACTCAATTCTTTCGAGAGAAACTCTTTCTCAAGAAAAGCTCTGTTCTTAACGACAAACACTTTGCCCTCGGATCTGAGATAGAAGGTGTACCCAACTTTCTCTCTTGGGTAACCTATGAAGATGCACTTTTCTGCTTTGGGTTACAGCTTTTTAGGCTGAAGCTTTTTGACATAAGCATCGCATCCCCAAAATTTAAGAAACGACAACTTTGGCTTCTTGCCATACCATAGCTCATATGGTGTCGTCTCAACGGGTTTTGATGGTCCCTATTTAAAGTGAATGCAGTTGTTTCTAATGCATAGCCCCAAAATGATAATGGAAAATCGGTAAGAGACATCATAGATCGCACCATATCTAATAAAGTACGATTACGACATTCGGACACACCATTACGTTGTGGTGTTCCAGGCGGTGTCAACTGTGAAACAATTCCACATTGTCCTAAGTGAGCACCAAACTCGTAATTCAGATATTCACCCCCTCGATCAGATCGTAGGAACTTGATCTTCTTGCTACGATGATTTTCAACTTCACTCTGAAATTGTTTGAACTTTTCAAATGTTTCAGACTTGTGCTTCATCAAGTAGATATAGCCATACCTACTCAAATCATCGGTGAAGGTGAGAAAATAACGATATCCACCCCGCGCCTCCACACTCATTGGTCCGCACACATCAGTTTGTATGATTTCCAACAAGTCACTTGCACGCTCCATTGTTCCAGAGAACGAAGTCTTAGTCATCTTGCCCATGAGGCATGGTTCGCATGTGTCAAGTGATTCAAAATCAAGTGACTCCAAAAGCCCATCAACATGGAGTTTCTTCATGCACTTAACACCAATATGACCTAAGTGCCAGTGCCACAAGAAAGTGGCGCTATCATTGTTAACTCTACAACTTTTGGTCTCAATGTTATGGATATGAGTGCCATCACAATCGAGATTCAACATGAACAAACCCCTCACATTGGGTGCATGACCATAAAAGATATTACTCATATAAATAGAACAACCATTATTCTCTGACTTAAATGAGTAACCGTCTCGCAATAAAAAAGATCCAAATATAATGTTCATGCTCAACGCAAGCACTAAATAACAATTATTTAAGTTCATAACTAATCCCGATGGTAACTGAAATGAGATCGTGCCTATGGCGATCGCATCAACCTTGGAACCATTTCCCATGCGCATCCGCAGTTCCTATTTCGAGTTGCAAATGTGAGCAACAGAACCGGTATCAAATAGCCAGGCACTACTACGAGAGATGGTTAGGTACACATCAATAACATGTATATCACATATACCTTGTTTGGCGTTGGTCGCCTTCTTATCGGCCAAATACTTGGGGCAGTTGTGCTTCGAGTGACCAGTCCCCTTGCAATAATAGCACTCAGTTTCCGGCTTGGGTCCAGCCTTGGGTTTCTTCATCGGAGGGGCAACACTTTTGCCACTCTTCTTGGAGTTATCCTTATTTCCTTTGCCGTTCTTCTTGAAACTAGTGGTCTTATTAACCATCAACACTTGATGCTCTTTCTGGATTTCGGACTCAGCAGCTTTCAGCATCGCAAATAACTCGTCGGGTGACTTATTCATGCCTTGCATGTTATAGTTCAACACGAAGCTCTTGTAGCTAGGTGACAGTGATTGAAGAATTCTGTCAGTGGTAGCTTCTTGCGAGAGAGCGATCCCTAGCTCAGCTAGACGGTTTGAGTACCCAGACATTTTGAGGACATGTTCACTGACAGACGAATTCTCCTCCATTTTGCAAGCATAGAATTTATCGGTAGTCTCATACCTCTCTATCTGGGCATTCTTCTCAAAGATAAACTTCAACTCCTGGAACATCTCATATCCTCCATGACGTTCAAAACATCGTTGAAGTCCCGGTTCTAAGCCATACAAAACTGCACATTGAACTAGTGAGTAGTCATCCTTACGAGCTTGGCAAGCGTTCAAAACATCTTGGTCAGCCGTAGCGGGTGGTTCATCTCCTAGCGCTGCATCAAGAACATAATTCTTTTGCCCAGCTTGAAGGATAAGCTTGAGATTTCGGTCCCAATCTACAAAGTTGCTACCATCATCTTTCAGCTTAGCTTTCTCTAGGAACGTATTGAAATTCAGGGTTGCTACTGTACGAGCCATTGATCAACAACACAAAATTTTGCAAAGATTACTTAGACTATATTCAAGACAATTTTAGTTTAGCTAATCATATTACTAATAAACTCCTAGTCAAATAAACATCCCTGTAGTTATTTGAGTGTGGCATGATCCAAATTCACTAACTCAAGTCCGATCATCACGCGAGTTGAGTATAGTTTCAGTGGTGAACATATCCACATTGATCATATCTACCATATGATTCATGCTCGACCTTTTGGTCTCTTGTGTTCCAAGGCCATGTCTATACATGCTAGGCTTGTCAAGTTTAACCCGAGTGTTCCGCGTGTGCAACTGTTTTGCACCCGTTGTATGTGAACGTTGAGTCTATCACACCCGATCATCACGTGGTGTCTCAAAATGACGAAATGTCGCAACGGTGCACAGTCGGGGAGAACACAATTTTATCTTGAAATTTTAGTGAGGGATCACCTTATAATGCCACCGTCGTTCTATGCAAGATAATGTGCATAAAAGGATTAACATCACATGCAAATCATAAGTGACATGATATGGCCATGATCTTGTGCTTCTTGATCTCCATCACCAAAGCATCGACATGATCCTCATCATCACCGGCGCCACGCCATGATCTCCATCATCGTGCCGCCATCGAGGTTGTCGTGCTATCTATGCTATTACTACTAAAGCTACTACCTAGCAATATAGTAAACGCATGTATTAAAACATGATCATCTCATACATCCACTATATCACATCATGTATTTAGCCATATCACATCACATGCATACCCTGCAAAAACAAGTTAGACGTCCTCTAATTTGTTGTTGCATGTTTTACGTGGCTGCTATGAATATCTAGTATGATCGCATCTTACTTATGCAAAGCCACAACGGTGATATGCAAATTTCTATTTAACCTTCTCCAAGGACCGCCTTGGTCAAATCCGATTCAACTCAAGTTGAAGAAACTAACACCCGCTAGTCATCTTTATGCAACAAGTTGCATGTTAGTCAATGAAACCGGTCTCTTGTAAGCGTACGAGTAAGGTTGCTCCGGGCCGCTTTAATCCAACAATACCGCCGAATCGAGAAAATACGAAGGAGGGCAGCAAATCGAACATCAACGCCCACAAAAACTTTTGTGTTCTACTCGATATATCATCTACACATGAACCTAGCTCATGATGCCACTGTTGGGGAACGTTGCATGGGAAACAAAATATTTCCTACGCACACGAAGACCTATCATGGTGATGATCATCTACGAGAGGGAGATTGGATCTACATACCCTTGTAGATCGCTAAGCGGGAAGTGTTAAGAAACGCAGTTGATGTAGTGGAACATCTTCGCGATCCAACTCGTCGCCGTCCCACGATCCGTCCCCATCTAGTACCGAACGGACGGCACCTCCGCGTTCAGCACACGTACAGCTCGATAACGATCTCCGCCTTCTTGATCCAGCAAGAGAGACGGGGAATTAGATGAGTTCTCACACAGCGTGACGGCGCGCCGGTGGTGGTGATGATCTATTCCTGCAGGGCTTCGCCTGAGCACCGCAGAAATCCGATCTAGAGGAAGGACTACGAAGTAGAGGTTTAGGGTTGCACGTGGCAAAGTTGTGTCTCAAAAAAGATTAAACCCTCTAGTATATATAGGAGGAGGGGGGGTCTAGCCTTGAGGCTCAAGGAGAGCCTCCTTGGCTCGGCCGAAGTGGAGGAGGGAGGAGTCCTCCTCCAATCCCACTTGGCTCAGGACTCCTTCCTAAATTGCCCACCTCTTTTGGATTTTCCACCTTTTTCGTCATGGGCTTTCCTTGGATGACTTGTCATCCCATTTTACCTAATTGCACATCCAATAAACTCATGTGGACCCCTTGGGGCATGGTGGGCCCACTAGGTGGGCCTCCGGAACCCATTCATCACTCCCGGTACACTACCGGCAATGCGTGAAAACCTTCCGGAATCCAAATACCAACTTCCTATATATCAATCTTCATTTCCGAACCATTCAGGAAACCCTCGTGACATACAAGATCTCATCCGGGACTCCGAACAAAACTTCGGTCACCAACACCTTTAACTCAACTATACATAAACGTCACTGAACCTTAAGTGTGCAGACCCTGCGGGTTCAAGAACTATGTAGACATAACCTGAGACAATCTTTGGTCAATATCCAATAGCGGGACCTAGACGTCCATATTGGATCCTACATATTCTATGAAGATCTTATTGGTTGAACCTCTATGTCAAGGATTCAAACAATCACGTACATCATTCCCATTGTCCTTCGGTATGTTACTTACCCGAGATTTGATTGTCGGTATCCCCATACCTATTTCAATCTCGTTACAGGCAAGTCTCTTTACTCGTTCCTAATACAAGATCTCGTGACTAACTCTTTAGTCACATTGCTTGCAAGGCTTGTATGTGATGTTGTATTACCGAGTGGCCCCCGAGATACCTCTCCGTCACACGGAGTGACAAATCCCAGTCTTGATCCATGCTAACTCAACGGACACCTTTGGAGATGCCTGTAGAGTACCTTATAGTCACTCCGTAACGTTGCGACATTTGATACACACAAGGCATTCCTCCGGTGTCAATGAGTTACATGATCTCATGGTCATAGGAATGAATACTTGACATGGAGAAAACAATAGCAACAAATGATCACATGCTACGTTTATAGTTTCGGTCTCGTCCATCACATCATTCTCCCAATGATGTGATCCCGTCAGCAAGTGACAACACTTGTCTATGGTTAGGGAACCTTAAACATCCTTGATCAACAGGCTAGTTAACTACAGGCTCACTAGGGACACAATTATGTCTATATATCCGCACATGCATTTATGTTTCCATTCAATACAATTATAGCATGGATAATAAACGATTATCTTGAAACTAGAAATATAGTAATAACTATTTTATTATTCACTCTAGGGCATATTTCCAACAGCTTCACCTTAAGTCCGAAGGAGATCGATCAATTCATCAAGTGCCTTACGGGAATCAAATTTAATTAAGGTTACTGTGGGAGGATAAGCAGATTTCTAGACACCAAGAAGAAAAGGTTCAGCGGGATGAAGTCTCATGACTATCACGTGATGATGACGCAGATACTCCCAGTTGCCATTAGAAGGATAATGGACAAGCACGTCTGTGAGACACTTACTGGTCTATGCAACTTCTTCGACGTTATCTCTCGAAAGTCCATCAGTATGAAGCAGCTGCGAAGGCTACAAGAAGAGATAGTTGTCATACTATGTGAGCTCGAGATGTACTTCCCGCCCGCATTCTTTGACATCATGGTGCATCTGTGTGTCCACATCGTGGACGACATCATCGACATCGGGCCGACATTCCTTCACAGCATGATGCCATTGGAGAGGATGGATGGGGTGATCAAAGGATTCATTCGTAACATGGCCCGTCCCGAGAGGAGCATCGTCCAGGGGTATCTGACCCAAGAGTGCATCTCATTTTGTGAGAATTATATGGGCAAAGAAGACCCTGTTGTTGGTTTGACCGTCAACAAGCACCATGGGAGGCTCGGAGGAGAATGTCACAACAACGGCCGGAGGGAATTTCACGTGGACTATTCCGATCAACGGAACGACTTTAACACGGCTAACTTAGTAGTGCTGCAACACCTAGATGTGGTAGAAGATTATGTAACACTGCACAAAGAAATCATCGCAAAAAAGTACCGTGATCAGGGGATGCGCTAGACGGACGACGAAGTTACTATAGAGCACAATGCCACTTTCTTGCGTTGGTTCAAAGAGCAGGTTCGTGCTAATCCCCCCGAAGAGGGTAGTGCCTATGGGTTTCTCATACACATATTAGCACAGGGCCCCGCGCCCAAACTCTTGTCCTATGAGGCATACGATATCACCGGGTACACGTTCTACATGGAGGCCAAAGACATGGACAGTGATTACCAGAACTCAGGGGTGATGACTGAATGCGTGATCGACTCCAACGGCACAACTAGAAGATTCTATAGAAGGGTCGAAGAGATCTGGGACCTTAACTATGCTGGAAAGCACGATACGACGATGTTCTGTGTCAGGTGGGCTAAGGCAGTCCTAAAAGAAAACAAGTATTTTACTACCATGTCTATACTCGATGCAAAGAGCGCTACCGTCAATGTTAATGCCATCGCCAAAACTGAGCCATGGATACACGCTAAGCACGTGATACAATGCTTCTTCATAATCGACCCGACTAAGCCCAGTTGTGTTGTCGTGAGGAGAGGAAAAAGGAACATCGTCGAAATGGATGGAGTCGCCAACGAGGAAGACTACGACCAATACGGCAACCCGATGAGGGAAGATGACGATGAAGATGAAGCATAGGTGAAAAGAAGAATCAAGACTACATTACCTAAGAAAGATCGTACTCCATGGTGCCGGAAAAAAAAGTCAAGACAACGAAAAAGAAAGGGAAGAAGCTCAACGTGAAACGTCTTCGACGCAGCTGAGAAACAATCATTTGTATATATGTATGTACGTATTTTGTGTAGGCAACAACACATGGTTCCGATAATATTCGCGTATTATGGGAGGGAGGTATTCTCATCATCGAGTGCATGCGTGCGAGAGGCCGTAGGGAGAAAAAAAACAATAAGGGAGAAAGCAATACAAAAGAAAAAAAATGGAAAGGAAAAATTATAAAATGGAAAGAAAGGTAATAAAAATAAAATAAAATAAAAACTAAAAGAAATGAATAAAGAAAATCAATAAAGAAAAATAACTATAAGTAATTAATAAAGAAAATAAAGTTAGCAGTAGCGCTGGATTGGCTCCCGCGCTACAACTAAGTTAGCACTAGCGATGTAAGCAAACCAGCGGTAGTGCTAAATAACCTACGTCCTAACTAGTATAACCCTACCCAAAATCCTCTAACTCCCCTTGCCCCTCCAGTCCTTCCCTCTCCCCCTCTCCCACACGCGCTCAACTCCCCTTTCGCCGCCGGAGCCCCGGTAAGCCCCCCCCACTGGAGCCCTCCCCATCTCCCCCTATCGCCCTCCCCCCCCCCCCCGCCGCCGAAGCCCTCCCCCGCTGCCGCTCTAGTAAGCCCCCCTCCACCGGAGCCCTCCCCATCTCCCCATGTCTCCGCCCCCCGCCGGAGCCTTCCCCCCCCTGCCGCCGCCCCGGTAAGCCCCCCCTACCGGAGCCCTTCCCGTCTCCTCCTCCCCCATCGGAGCCCTTCCGCACCGAAGCCCTTCCCTCTCCCCTCCCTCACCGAAGCCCTCCCCACCTCCCCCGAAGACCTCCACCACCCCACCTCCTCTGGAGCCCTTCCCCACCCCACCTCCCCCGGAGCCCTCCCCACCTCCCCCAGAGCCCTCCCCCACCCCACCTACCCCCGGAGCCATCCCTCACCGGGAAATTTTGTTTTAGTATGTCTAGGGATTGTTTTGGTTTTAGTATGTCTAGGGAAAATTTTGGTTTTACTATGTCTAGGGAATATTTGTAGCTAAATCTACAATATGTATATCTAGGTAAAGTTTTGGTTTTAGTATGTCTAGGGAAAGTTTTGGTTGTAGTATGTCTAGGAAAATTTTGGTTTTAGTATGTCTAGGGAAAATTTGTAGCTAAATCTACAATATGTCTGTCTAGGCAAAGTTTTGGTTTTAGTATGTCTAGGGAAAGTTTTGGTTTTAGTGTTGATGATGATGATGTTCGTCACTTGCAAATCAATTATGGGTGAATAAAAAGGGCATGGATGCAACAAAATATAAGCAAACATTTTAAGTTCAAGTTCTTACTCATTTTATATGCCATCTTTGTATTTTGTATTTTCAGGGAAAACCATCAGGTGTATTTTAAATGCGAGTGATATGGTTTATATGCAATCTTTGAATATTGAAACCAAAATTTTTTTATATGCAATTTTGAATATTGACAGTAGAAACCAAAATTTTATATGCAATCTTACTCATTTTATATGCAACCTTTGAATATTGAAAGTAGAAACCAGAATGTTTTGGTATGGACATTTATGCATCTTCATGAGACGAATTTAGCCCATCTGTTGTACTTGTTTATTGTTGCTATATCCGAGTGGCCTATGTTTTGCCAGAATGTTGATTCATTTCCGTTCCGGTAAATTTTAGGCACTCCATATGTCCACTTTTTAGCCAAGGTCATGTCGAATGTTTTCATGAATTTCGGCATGACTACTGCTAGAAACTAGGACATATGGAGTGCCATGGAATTGCCAGAAATGGGAATGAATCAATATTCCACCCAAATATAGGTCCGTTTTTATTGTGCATGCTTATTTTTATATATAGATGTTCTATGCTTTCGATATAGTGTCACGGTTGTTGTTTAGGCATTTACAAACATGTTCCATGGATTATAATTTAAGTTACCACATTAAAACAGGAAATGTATGACGATGAATATTGGGAGTGTGAATATTGCAGCGACTGTCGGGGTATGTGCGACACGCCTCACCTACGAGAGGACATCTTCTTTAGCATGAAGCTTGATGAGACCTTCAAAGTTTGTATGGTACGCAACGATGACAAGTGTTTTTTCGTAATTAAGCATGCATGACTTCTGTTTTTTGCTTCAACGTGTAATTTTTATTTTATACAATTTGACTGGTTCCTCCCTTTCCATGCAATAAGATATGTGTTGGAGAGGCTCGGTTCCGAAGACCACGAGAGTATGGAGACGATGAGTGCTAACCTGAGGACTATACATGGTCACACATTTGTGATCAAAGTATTTAATTCAGTTTTTAACACAGAAATAGGGTGCTCAAAGTGGGAAAATCTTTGCAAGGCATATGGATTTCAGGAGGGTATGGAAATAACCTTCGATCTTCGTCCTGAAGATAATATGCCAGGCAACATCGACATATGGGTGGTTGTCGATATGCTTCCTGTTTTACCTCCATGTGAGTTCCTCAACCAAATTTGTCACATAATTTGCATTTTATATTTAGAAATAGTTGTTGTTCATCCATATACTAAATTTGTTAAATTATAATTTACAGCTTATTTTGGTATTGCGAGTGAATTACGGAAATTAATTGACATGACACACTACACATATGGATCACATCTAACTTGGGAGGAGAAGGATGTTCTTCTCCATTTTCTTGTTGGTGTCCTGGTTGCTAGGGAGAACTTCCCGTATAATTTGGGAATTGGCCAAAATTATACATTTTACATGCCACTAGTGCATAGGTTGAGGCTGGATGACATTCGCCGAAATATGTTGGTAAGAGTTTCCTAATTAAGTACGCTCTACTATTGCATAAATGGTGTTGATTACATTGCTAACTAGGTTATTATTATGTTCTTCAACAGCAACTGCCAAATGATGTAGTGCCTCTGTTGATGCCCCCGGAAGGTCATATGAAAATTAATAGCCCGCGCAGGTCTGATTTCGATACTCCATACTCGACTAACCGCAAATAAAGAAAGCTCCACATTGAAGCATGAAGAGAAATAAAGACGGATCGCAACCCACAAGTTGGAGACCGTTTGATCTGTGTGCTTCATCATGGAGACATAGGTGTTATTCTGTTTTATGACATTATACCTAGGAGCGAGGACTAGGTCTTATGAGAGACAAGTTTTTTTGGTTTATATTAACTTGGCATGACCTATTAGGATGCATGCATATGATGACTATTATGATGTTTTTCTGTTTTACGAGATTTTAACTTGATATATGATTAAGATGATGATGAGTACGTAAGATGATGATGAGTTATATGACATCATACTTTATCTGTACTCTATGATGAGAATAATGCATGTTTATTATGATACGATGAAACTATTGTTTAGAGCATGCACAAATACGTAGAGGGGCATAAGCGGAAGAAGGAGTAGCGACCGGCATCGACGGTCGAAAAATAAGTGAGGGAGTGTCCACGATATATGAGAGAACAAGAATGTCCACTGTTGTCATGGGGTCTCTTCTCCTTCTTCTCCTTGTGCTCAATATTTGTTACGCACTAGGGGAAGTAGGAGTAGCGACCATCATCGATGGTCGAAAAATCGGTGAGGGACTGTCCACTACTAGAAAAAAGGCTATTAGTGGCGCACCTATTTTTGCCTATTAATGGCGCACTATAGGTGCACCACTATTATCATGCCACTACTAATAAATAGTAATGGTGCACCCCTGGTGCGCCACTGTTAATATACATAACAGTGGTGTTGGGGAACGTCGCATGGGAAACAAAAATTTTCCTACGCGCACGAAGACCTATCATGGTGATGTCCATCTACGAGAGGGGATGAGTGATCTACGTACCCTTGTAGATCGTACAGCAGAAGAGATTAGAGATCGCGGTTGATGTAGTGGAACGTCCTCACGTCCCTCGATCCGCCCCGCGAACAATCCCGCGATCAGTCCCACGATCTAGTACCGAATGGACGGCACCTCCGCGTTCAGCACACGTACAGCTCGACGATGATCTCGGCCTTCTTGATCCAGCAAGAGAGACGGAGAGGTAGAAGAGTTCTCCGGCAGCGTGACGGCGCTCCGGAGGTTGGTGATGATCTTGTCTCAGCAGGGCTCCGCCCGAGCTCCGCAGAAACACGATCTAGAGGAAAAACTATGGAGGTATGTGGTCGGGCAGCCGTGAGAAAGTCGTCTCAAATCTGCCCTAAAAGCCCCATATATATAGGAGGAGGGAGGGGGACCTTGCCTTGGGGTCCAAGGGAACCCCAAGGGGTCGGCCGAGCCAGGGGGGAGGACTCTCCCCCCCCAAACCGAGTCCTACTTGGTTTGGTGGGAGGGAGTCCTTCCCCTTTCCCACTTCTTCCTTTTTTTTTCTTTCTTCCTTTGATTTTTCTTCCTTGGCGCATAGGACTTGGTGGGCTGTCCCACCATCCCACTAAGGGCTGGTGTGACCCCCACAAATATCTATGGGCTTCCCCGGAGTGGGTTGCCCCCCTCCGGTGAACTCCCGGAACCCATTCGTCATTCCCGGTACATTCCCGGTAACTCCGAAAACCTTCCGGTAATCAAATGAGGTCATCCTATATATCAATCTTCGTTTCCGGACCATTCCGGAAACCCTCGTGACGTCCGTGATCTCATCCGGGACTCCGAACAACATTCGGTAACCAACCATATAACTCAAATACGCATAAAACAACGTCGAACTTTAAGTGTGCAGACCCTGCGGGTTCGAGAACTATGTAGACATGACCCGAGAGACTCCTCGGTCAATATCCAATAGCGGGACCTGGATGCCCATATTGGATCCTACATATTCTACGAAGATCTTATCGTTTGAACCTCAGTGCCAAGGATTCGTATAATCCCGTATGTCATTCCCTTTGTCCTTCGGTATGTTACTTGCCCGAGATTCGATCGTCAGTATCCGCATACCTATTTTAATCTCGTTTACCAGCAAGTCTCTTTACTCGTTCCGTAATACAAGATCCCGCAACTTACACTAAGTTACATTGCTTGCAAGGCTTGTGTGTGATGTTGCATTACCGAGTGGGCCCCGAGATACCTCTCCGTCACACGGAGTGACAAATCCCAGTCTTGATCCATACTAACTCAACTAACACCTTCGGAGATACCTGTAGAGCATCTTTATAGTCACCCAGTTACGTTGCGACGTTTGATACACACAAAGCATTCCTCTGGTGTCAGTGAGTTATATGATCTCATGGTCATAGGAATAAATACTTGACACGCAGAAAACAGTAGCAACAAAATGACACGATCAACATGCTACGTCTATTAGTTTGGGTCTAGTCCATCACGTGATTCTCCCAATGACGTGATCCAGTTATCAAGCAACAACACCTTGTTCATAATCAGAAGACACTGACTATCATCGATCAACTGGCTAGCCAACTAGAGGCATGCTAGGGACGGTGTTTTGTCTATGTATCCACACATGTAAATGAGTCTTCATTCAATACAATTATAGCATGGATAATAAACTATTATCTTGATACAGGAATTATAATAATAACTATACATTTATTATTGCCACTAGGGCATAATTCCAACAAGTGGCGCACCACCTGGTGCGCCATTAGTAGGCCTAGAAGTATGCCACTGCTGTGGGTTTACTAATGGCGCACTTGTAGATGGTGCACCAGTACTATGAATATTAGGATTTTTTAGCACATTGTAGCACATCATCATCATCATGGTCATCATCATCATCATTGTAACCTGTGCACGTTTAGATGGTGCACAGGTTACAAAATACATTGTAGCACATCATCATCATTATCTTCAACTCTAACACATTGTAGCACATCATCACATCATCTCGGAAATAGCTAATAATCATCATAGTCATTACCACCAATACTATTTAATACATTGTAGCACATCATCACATTAACATATTGTAGCACATCATCACATTGTAGCACATAATAACACATTGAACCTAGGACCTACTCCTATACTTAGGTAGAATATCAAAAAACAAGATAGGCCCTGACTCTCCATTATGGAGAATGGAGATCATCTTGTCTCCAATTCTTGGCCTACGCACAATATTGCTTCGAAGTAGCTCTCTAGGATAGACCATACATTTTTTCCAATCTTTCATTGTCATGACTTCATTGGTTTTAGAAATCCGGTATGGACAGGTGTACATCAGATACCTAGGCTGACCTGGCCGCGCTAGTCGTATCACCATAACATGAACGCTACCTCTTGGTAGCATCATATGAGGCACACAATCTTCCGGGATTTTCTGTTGAAAAACATAGTATTAGCTTTGTAGTCTAGTGCACAACATCGCATACATGATAGAACCTATGGCTGAAGCATAGGGGACGGAGCGCATATGCTCTCTATCTTCATCAGTTGCTGGGCACTGAGTCTTACTCAATCTCGTACCTTGTAACACTGGCAAGAACCCTTTCTTGGACTGTTCCATTTTGAACCTCTTCAAAACTTTATCAAGGTATGTGCTTTGTGAAAGTCCTATCAGGCGTTTTGATCTATCCCTATAGATCTTAATGCCTAGAATGTAAGAAGCTTCTCCTAGGTCCTTCATAGAGAAACTTTTATTCAAGTAACCTTTTATGCTCTCCAAAAGCTCTACGTTGTTTCCAATCAGTAATATGTCATCCACATATAATATTAGAAACGCCACAGAGCTCCCACTCACTTTCTTGTAAATACAAGATTCTCCAACCACTTGTATAAACCCAAATGCTTTGATCACCTCATCAAAGCGTTTGTTCCAACTCCGAGATGCTTGCACCAGTCCATAAATGGATCGCTGGAGCTTACACACTTTGTCAGCATCTTTAGGATCGACAAAACCTTCGGGTTGCATCATATACAACTCTTCCTTAAGGAAACCGTTAAGGAACGCCGTTTTGACATCCATCTGCCAAATTTCATAATCGAAAAATGCAGCTATTGCTAACATGATTCTGACGGACTTAAGCATCGCTACGGGAGAGAAAGTCTCATCGTAGTCAATTCCTGGAACTTGTGAAAAACCCTTTGCCACAAGTCGAGCTTTATAAACGGTCACATTACCGTCAGCGTCCGTCTTCTTCTTAAAGATCCATTTGTTCTGAATAGCCTTGCGGCCCTCAGGCAGTATCTCCAAAGTCCACACTTTGTTCTCATACATGGATCCTATCTCGGATTTCATGGCTTCTAGCCATTTGTTGGAATCTGGGCCCACCATTGCTTCTTCATAATTTGCAGGTTCATTGTTGTCTAACAACATGATTGATAAGACGGGATTACCGTACCACTCTGGAGCAGCGCGTGATCTCGTCGACCTGCGTGGTTCAACAGAAACTTGAACTGGAGTTTCATGATCATCATCATTAACTTCCTCCTCAACCGGCGTCGCAATCACAGGGGTTTCCCCTTGCCCTGCGCCACCATCCAGAGGGATGAGAGGTTCGACAACCTCGTCAAGTTCTATCTTCCTCCCACTCAATTCTCTCGAGAGAAACTCCTTCTCGAGAAAAGTTCCGTTCTTAGCAACAAACACTTTGCCCTCGGATTTGAGATAGAAGGTGTACCCAACTGTCTCTTTTGGGTAACCTATGAAGACGCACTTTTCCGCTTTGGGTTCCAGCTTTTCAGGCTGAAGCTTTTTGACATAAGCATCACATCCCCAAACTTTAAGAAACGACAACTTTGGCCTTTTGCCATACCACAGTTCGTATGGTGTCGTCTCAACGGATTTTGATGGTGCCCTATTTAAAGTGAATGCAGCTGTTTCTAATGCATAACCCCAAAACGATAACGGCAAATCAGTAAGAGACATCATAGATCGCACCATTTCTAATAAAGTACGATTTCGACGTTCGGACACACCATTACGCTGTGGTGTTCCAGGCGGTGTTAACTGCGAAACAATTCCACATTGTCTTAAGTGAGTACCAAACTCGAAACTCAGATACTCACCCCCACGATCAGACCGTAGGAACTTGATCTTCTTGTTACGATGATTTTCCACTTCACTCTGAAATTGCTTGAACTTTTCAAATGTTTCAGACTTGTGCTTCATCAAGTAGACATAACCATATCTACTTAGATCGTCAGTGAAGGTGAGAAAATAACGATATCCGCCGCGTGCCTCCACGCTCATTGGACCACACACATCGGTATGTATGATTTCCAACAAGTCACTTGCACGCTCCATTGTTCCGGAGAACGGAGTCTTAGTCATCTTGCCCATGAGGCATGGTTCGCATGTGTCAAGTGAATCAAAGTCAAGTGACTCCAAAAGTCCATCAGCATGGAGTTTCTTCATGCGCTTTACACCAATATGACCCAAGCGGCAGTGCCACAAAAATATGGTGCTATCATTGTTTACTCTAACTCTTTTGGTCTCAATGTTATGTATATGCGTATCTCTATCAAGATTCAATATGAAAAATCCTCTCACATTCGGTGCATGACCATAAAAGATGTTACTCATAGAAATAGAACAACCATTATTCTCAGACTTAAAAGAGTAACCGTCTCGCAATAAACAAGATCCAGATATAATGTTCATGCTCAACGCAGGCACTAAATAACAATGATTTAAGTTCATCACTAATCCCGATGGTAGTTGAAGTGACACTGTGCCGACGGCGATTGCATCAACCTTCGAACCGTTTCCTACGCGCATCGTCACTTCGTCTTTCGCCAGCCTTCGTCTATTCCGCAGTTCCTGCTTCGAGTTGCAAATGTGAGCAACAGAACCGGTATCGAATACCCAGGCACTACTACGAGAGCTGGTTAAGTACACATCAATAACATGTATATCAAATATACCTGATTTTTCTTTGCCCGCCTTCTTATCTGCCAGATACTTGGGGCAATTGCGCTTCCAGTGACCCATACCCTTGCAATAGAAGCACTCTGTTTCAGGCTTAGGTCCAGCCTTGGGTTTCTTCGGCGGATTGGCAACAGGCTTGCCGCTCTTCTTCGAATTGCCCTTCTTGCCTTTGCCGTTTCTCTTGAAACTAGTGGTCTTGCTCACCATCAACACTTGATGCTCTTTACGGAGTTCAGACTCTGCGACTTTCAGCATCGCAAACAACTCGCCGGGAGACTTGTTCATCCCTTGCATGTTGTAGTTCAACACAAAGCCTTTATAGCTTGGCGGCAGTGATTGGAGGATTCTGTCAGTGATAGCTTCTTGCGGGAGTTCAATCCCTAGTTCAGCTAGACGGTTTGAGTACCCAGACATCTTGAGCACATGTTCACTGACAGACGAGCTTTCCTCCATCTTGCAAGCATAGAATTTATCGGAGGTCTCATACCTCTCGATCCGGGCGTTCTTCTGAAAGATAAACTTCAACTCCTGGAACATCTCAAATGCTCCATGACGCTCAAAGCGACGTTGAAGTCCCGGCTCTAAGCCATACAAGACTGCACATTGAACTATTGAGTAGTCCTCCTTACGTGCTAGCCAAGCGTTCTTAACATCCTGATCAGCCGTAGTGGGTGGTTCATCTCCTAGCGCAGCATTAAGGACATAATCCTTCTTTCCAGCTTGTAAGATTAGCTTAAGATTACGAGCCCAGTCTACAAAGTTGCTTCCATCATCTTTCAACTTAGCTTTCTCTAGGAACGTATTAAAATTGAGGATGACACTTGCGTGAGCCATGATCTACAACACAAATATATTCAAAGTGGACTTAGACTATGTTCAAGATAATTAGAGTTCAACTTAATCAAATTATATGCTAAACTCCCACTCAAAAAGTACATCTCTCTAGTCATTTGAGTGGTTCATGATCCACTTACGCTATCCCAAGTCCGATCATCACGTGAGTCGAGAGTAGTTTCAGTGGTAAGCATCCCTATGCTAATCATATCAACTATATGATTCATGATCGACCTTTCGGTCTCATGTGTTCCGAGGCCATGTCTGCACATGCTAGGATCGTCAAGCTTAACCCGAGTGTTCCGCGTGCGCAACTGTTTTGCACCCGTTGTATGTGAACGTTGAGTCTATCACACCCGATCATCACGTGGTGTCTCGAAATGACGAACTGTAGCAACGGTGCACAGTCGGGGAGAACACAATTTCGTCTTGAAATTTTAGTGAGAGATCACCTCATAATGCTACCGTCGTTCTAAGCAAAATAAGGTGCATAAAAGGATTAACATCACATGCAATTCATAAGTGACATGATATGGCCATTATCACGTGCTTCTTGATCTCCATCACCAAAGCACCGGCACGATCTTCTTGTCACCGGCGCCACACCATGATCTCCATCATCATGATCTCCATCAACGTGTCGCCATCGGGGTTGTCGTGCTACTTATGCTATCACTACTAAAGCTACATCCTAGCAAAATAGTAAACGCATCTGCAAGCACATATGTTAGTATAAAGACAACCCTATGGCTCCTGCCGGTTGCCGTACCATCGACGTGCAAGTCGATATTTCTATTACAACATGATCATCTCATACATCCAATATATCACATCACATCATTGGCCATATCACATCACAATCATACCCTGCAAAAACAAGTTAGACGTCCTCTAATTTTGTTGTTGCATGTTTTACGTGGTGACCAAGGGTATCTAGTAGGATCGCATCTTACTTACGCAAACACCACAACGGAGATATATGAGTTGCTATTTAACCTCATCCAAGGACCTCCTCGGTCAAATCCGATTCAACTAAAGTTGGAGAAACCGTCACTT
The DNA here is from genome assembly GCF_904849725.1 of Hordeum vulgare subsp. vulgare. NCBI lineage: Eukaryota > Viridiplantae > Streptophyta > Magnoliopsida > Poales > Poaceae > Hordeum > Hordeum vulgare. Next base: position 380,053,159 of record NC_058519.1, on the reverse strand, counting down.
GCCAGTCATCTTTGAGCAAAGGGGGTTACTCGTAACGATGAAACCAGTCTCTCGTAAGCGTACGAGTAATGTCGGTCCAAGCCGCTTCAATCCAACAATACCGTGGAATCAAGAAAAGACTAAGGAGGGCAGCAAAACGCACATCACCGCCCACAAAACCTTTTGTGTTCTACTCGAGAATACATCTACGCATGAACCTAGCTCATGATGCCACTGTTGGGGAACGTCGCATGGGAAACAAAAATTTTCCTACGCGCACGAAGACCTATCATGGTGATGTCCATCTACGAGAGGGGATGAGTGATCTACGTACCCTTGTAGATCGTACAGCAGAAGCGATTAGAGATCGCGGTTGATGTAGTGGAACGTCCTCACGTCCCTCGATCCGCCCCGCGAACAATCCCGCGATCATCCCACGATCTAGTACCGAATGGACGGCACCTCCGCGTTCAGCACACGTACAGCTCGACGATGATCTCGGCCGTCTTGATCCAGCAAGAGAGACGGAGAGGTAGAAGAGTTCTCCGGCAGCGTGACGGCGCTCCGGAGGTTGGTGATGATCTTGTCTCAGCAGGGCTCCGCCCGAGCTCCGCAGAAACACGATCTAGAGGAAAAACTATGGAGGTATGTGGTCGGGCAGCCGTGAGAAAGTCGTCTCAAATCTGCCCTAAAAGCCCCATATATATAGGAGGAGGGAGGGGGACCTTGCCTTGGGGTCCAAGGGAACCCCAAGGGGTCGGCCGAGCCAGGGGGGAGGACTCTCCACCCCAAACCGAGTCCTACTTGGTTTGGTGGGAGGGAGTCCTTCCCCTTTCCCACTTCTTCCTTTTTTTTTCTTTCTTCCTTTGATTTTTCTTCCTTGGCTCATAGGACTTGGTGGGCTGTCCCACCATCCCACTAAGGGCTGGTGTGACCCCCACAAATATCTATGGGCTTCCCCGGAGTGGGTTGCCCCCCTCCGGTGAACTCCCGGAACCCATTCGCCATTCCCGGTACATTCCCGGTAACTCCGAAAACCTTCCGGTAATCAAATGAGGTCATCCTATATATCAATCTTCGTTTCCGGACCATTCCGGAAACCCTCGTGACGTCCGTGATCTCATCCGGGACTCCGAACAACATTCGGTAACCAACCATATAACTCAAATACGCATAAAACAACGTCGAACTTTAAGTGTGCAGACCCTGCGGGTTCGAGAACTATGTAGACATGACCCGAGAGACTCCTCGGTCAATATCCAATAGCGGGACCTGGATGCCCATATTGGATCCTACATATTCTACGAAGATCTTATCGTTTGAACCTCAGTGCCAAGGATTCGTATAATCCCGTATGTCATTCCCTTTGTCCTTCGGTATGTTACTTGCCCGAGATTCGATCGTCAGTATCCGCATACCTATTTCAATCTCGTTTACCAGCAAGTCTCTTTACTCGTTCCGTAATACAAGATCCCGCAACTTACACTAAGTTACATTGCTTGCAAGGCTTGTGTGTGATGTTGCATTACCGAGTGGGCCCCGAGATACCTCTCCGTCACACGGAGTGACAAATCCCAGTCTTGATCCATACTAACTCAACTAACACCTTCGGAGATACCTGTAGAGCATCTTTATAGTCACCCAGTTACGTTGCGACGTTTGATACACACAAAGCATTCCTCTGGTGTCAGTGAGTTATATGATCTCATGGTCATAGGAATAAATACTTGACACGCAGAAAACAGTAGCAACAAAATGACACGATCAACATGCTACGTCTATTAGTTTGGGTCTAGTCCATCACGTGATTCTCCCAATGACGTGATCCAGTTATCAAGCAACAACACCTTGTTCATAATCAGAAGACACTGACTATCATCGATCAACTGGCTAGCCAACTAGAGGCATGCTAGGGACGGTGTTTTGTCTATGTATCCACACATGTAAATGAGTCTTCATTCAATACAATTATAGCATGGATAATAAACTATTATCTTGATACAGGAATTATAATAATAACTATACATTTATTATTGCCACTAGGGCATAATTCCAACAAGTGGCGCACCACCTGGTGCGCCATTAGTAGGCCCAGAAGTATGCCACTGCTGTGGGTTTACTAATGGCGCACTTGTAGATGGTGCACCAGTACTATGAATATTAGGATTTTTTAGCACATTGTAGCACATCATCATCATCATGGTCATCATCATCATCATTGTAACCTGTGCACGTTTAGATGGTGCACAGGTTACAAAATACATTGTAGCACATCATCATCATCATCTTCAACTCTAACACATTGTAGCACATCATCACATCATCTCGGAAATAGCTAATAATCATCATAGTCATTACCACCAATACTATTTAATACATTGTAGCACATCATCACATTAACATATTGTAGCACATCATCACATTGTAGCACATAATAACACATTGAACCTAGGACCTACTCCTATACTTAGGTAGAATATCAAAAAACAAGATAGGCCCTCACTCTCCATTATGGAGAATGGAGATCATCTTGTCTCCAATTCTTGGCCTACGCACAATATTGCTTCGAAGTAGCTCTCTAGGATAGACCATACATTTTTTCCAATCTTTCATTGTCATGACTTCATTGGTTTTAGAAATCCGGTATGGACAGGTGTACATCAGATACCTAGGCTGACCTGGCCGCGCTAGTCGTATCACCATAACATGAACGCTACCTCTTGGTAGCATCATATGAGGCACACAATCTTCCGGGATTTTCTGTTGAAAAACATAGTATTAGCTTTGTAGCTAGCAATGTAGTTTAGTTTTACAAGAATTCATGCAAAAGATGCATGGATGTCGTAATAGTAGAAAATCTTACCATGCAATCTCCATGCATGTTACCGTAGTTCACCACGTGCACTAGTGGCACATATTTACCATAATGTGGGGAAGTTTGCTAATTGGTATTGTACTTATCAAGATCAATGATAAAATGGACAAGATGATGTATCTCCTGACAAGTTAATTCTGCTTCATCATTGTAGTAATAGGTTCTGTCTACCATTTTCCGTACATTTTTTGAAGAATGAAAATAAGTTGTAAATGGAAAGAAGTTGTCAACTATTTTTAAATAAACAATATAAATTACTTAATAAATGTGGTTGAGAAACTCACATAATGGTAGAACTGGAGGCGTCTGCGCATCGACCCAGATGTCGATATTACCTTCAATTTCATCTTCCGGACAAATATCAAAGGTGATAAGCATATTTGGCTCAAATGCATAAGCCTTGCATAGTGCTACCCAAGTTTTGCATTCAAAATAGGAGTAGGTGTATGCATTGTACAATTTTACGGCAAAAGTATAACCGTGCTCGGTCCTCAAGTGACCTATCTTTACCTCCATAGTTTCCTCACTACTGAAACCAATCTTATCCAACACATAATGTCTTGCATGGCAGGGGATACGCTAGAAGAATAGTAAAAAAAATTATAAGTTGAAGCAAAAGAAGTCATGCTTAATTACGAAAAAAGACTTGTCGTTGTGACTTACTGTATCCACTTCGAAGTCACCATCCAGCATGATGCTGAAGCGCATATCATAAACTAGGAAAGGCGTGTCGCAAAGGTCGCTCTTGTCTTGGCAATATTCGCACACAACGTATTCGTCGTCAGATGACAATTCCTAAAAGAGAGAAAATTTGGGCATGACATTTACTAAAAAGTGGACATATGGAGCGCCTGAAATTTGCCGGAACGCAAATGAATCAACATTCCGGCAAAACAAGCAAAGCTACCAAACATGAAGAGCACTCTTTCGGTGCAAGGGAAGTATCAAAAAGGAAAAGCATGAATGAACAAGAATAAAGAACATCAGCATTCTACTTTCATCTTTGTCAGATAATAATTGGTTCGGATAATAATTGGCAAACATCATATTATAGGAGGGGAATGTGAGGATTAAACAGCACCATCACAAGTTGACAACAGCAGCTACTTAGTTATCTACATCAACCAGAAAATGCATTTGTTTCATATCATGAAGGATTGGATGAAGTATCAAAAGGCACGTGCAGCTGCGAGCGTGCTACATGTTCGGTAACATAGCATAAATTCAAAAAAATTCCTACGCATATTCAGATCTTCCTATGGAGAGACCAGCAACGAGAGAGGGGTAAGAGCATCTTCATACCTTTGAAGATCGCTAAGTGGAAGCGTTGCTAGAACGCGGTTGATGGAGTCGTACTCGCAGCGATTCAGATCGCGGTGTGATTCCGATCTAGTGCCGAACTACGACACCTCCGCGTTCAACACACGTGCAGCCCGGTGACGTCTCCTGCACCTTGATCCAGCAAGGAGGAGGGAGAGGTTGGGGAAGAACTCCAGCAGCACGAAGGCATGGTGTCGATGGAGAGACGAGGTCTCCCGGCAGGGCTTCGCCAAGCACCAGCAGAGAGGAGGAGGAAGAAGGGCAGGGCTCCTATGAGAGAGAGAGAAAAATGTGTGCAAAACAGCCCCGAAACCTCAACTATATATAGGGGGAGGGGAGGGGGCGCAGCCCTTAGGGTTCCCACCCCCAAGGGGTGCGGCAGCCCCAGATGGGGAGGGGGCGGCGGCCAGGGTAGGGAGGAGGGGTGGTGCGCACCCCTGGTGGGCCTTAGGCCCACCTGGCTTAGGGTTTGCCCCCCTTCCCTCACCCCTCCGCATTGGGCTGAGTGGGGAGGCGCACCAGCCCACCTAGGGGCTGGTTCCCTTTCCCACTTGGGACATCTTACCTCCCGGGGTCGTTGCCCCCCTTCGGTGGACCCCCGGGGCCACCTCCGGTGGTCCCAATGGTCCCGGTACGTTACCGGTGATGCCCGAAACACTTCCGGTGTCCGAAACCATCCGCCCTATATATCAATCTTTACCTCCGGACCATTCCAGAGCTCCTCGTGACGTCCGGGATCTCATCCGGGACTCTGAACCTTAAGTGTGTAGACCCTACGTGTTCGGGAGACAGGCAGACATGACCGAGACACCTCTCCGGCCAATAACCATCAGCGGGGTCTGGATACCCATGGTGGCTCCCACTTGCTCCATGATGATCTCATCAGATGAACCACGATGTCAAGGATTCAATCAATCCCGTATACAATTCCCTTTGTCTGTCGGTATAGAACTTCATGAGATTCGATCGTCGGTATACTTATACCTTGTTCAATCTCGTTACCGGTAAGTCTCTTTACTCGTTCTGTAGCATGTCATCATGTGACTAACTCCTTAGTCACATTGAGCTCATGATGATGTTTTACCGAGTGGGCCCAGAGATACCTCTCTGTCACACGGAGTGACAAATCCTGATCTCGATTCGTGCCAACCCAACAGATACTATCGGAGGTACCCGTAATGCACCTTTATAGTCACCCAGTTACGCTGTGACGTTTGATACACCCAAAACACTCCTACGATATTCGGGAGTTGCACAATCTCACGGTCGAAGGAAAAGACACTTGACATTAGCAAGGCTTTAGCATACGAACAATACGATCTCGTGCTATGCTTAGGATTGGGTCTTGTCCATCACATCATTCTCCCAATGATGTGATCCCGTTATCAATGACAACTAATGCCCATGACCAGGAAACCATGATCATCTATTGACTAACGAGCTAGCCAATTAGAGGCTTGCTAGGGACACATTGTGATCTATTTATTCACACATGTATTCATGTTTCCTGTTAATAGAATTATAGCATGAACAATAGATGATTATCATGAACAAGGAAATATGATAATAAGCATTTTATTATTGCCTCTAGGCCATATTGCCAACAGTCTCCCACTTGCACTAGAGTCAATAATCTAGTTACATTGTGATGTATCGAACACCCATAGCATTATGGTGTTGATCATGTTTTGCTCGTGGAAGAGGTTTAGTCAACGGGTCTGTAATATTCAGATCCGTGTGTACTTTACAAATATCTATTACTCCACTCTGGACATGGTCCTGGATGGAGTTGTAGCGGCGTTTGATGTGCTTCGTCTTCCGGTGAAACCTGGGATCCTTGGCTATGGCAATGGCCCCAGTGTTATCACAGAAGAGTGTCATTGGACCCGACGCGCTTGGAACCACTCCAAGGTCGGTGATGAGCTCCTTCATCTAAATTCCTTCATGAGCCGCTTCTGAAGCAGCTATGTACTCCGCTTCACAAGTAGATGCTGCCACGACTTCTTGCTTGCTGCTGCACCCGCTCACTTCCCCACCATTCAAAACATATACGTATCCGTTCTGTGACTTAGAGTCATCCGGATCTGTGTCGAAGCTGGCGTCGGCGTAACCCTTTACGAAGAGCTCTTCGTCACCTCCATAAACGAGAAACATTTCCTTAGTCCTTTTCAAGTACTTAAGGATATTCTTGACCGTTGTCCAGTGTTCCATACCGGGATCACTTTGGTACCTTCCTACCAAACTTATGGCAAGGTTTATATCAGGTCTGGTACACAGCATGGCATACATAAGAGAGCCTACGACTGAAGCGTAGGGGACAAAACTCATCTTCTCTATATCTGCTGCCGTGGTCGGCGACTGAGTCTTACTCAATCTCATACCTTGCAAAACTGGCAAGAACCCTTTCTTTGAGTTTTCCATATTGAACTTCTTCAATATCTTGTCAAGGTATGTACCTTGCGAAAGACCTATGAGGCGTCTTGATCTATCTCTATAGATCTTGATGCCTAATATGTATGCAGCTTCTCCAAGGTCCTTCATTGAAAAACTCTTGTTCAAATAGGCCTTTATGCTCTCCAACATCTCTATATTATTCCCCATCAATAATATGTCATCCACATATAGTATGAGGAAAGCTACAGAGCTCCCACTCACTTTCTTGTACAGACAGGCTTCTCCGTAAACCTGTATGAACCCAAACGCTTTAATCACCTCATTAAAGCGAATGTTCCAACTCCGAGATGCTTGCACCAGCCCATAGATGGAGCGCTAGAGCTTGCACACTTTGTTAGCACCCTTAGGATCAACAAAACCTTCTGGTTGCATCATATACAACTCTTCCTTAAGGTTCCCATCAAGGAACGTTGTTTTGATGTCCATTTGCCAAATTTCATAATCATAAAAGGCGGCAAGTGCTAACATGATTCAGACTGATTTCACCTTCGCTAGGGGAGAGAAAGTCTCTTCGTAGTCAACTCCTTTAATTTTTCGAAAACCCTTTGCGACAAGTCGAGCTTTATAAACGGTTACATTACCGTTTGCATTAGTCTTCTTCTTAAAGATCCATTTATTTTCTATGGCTCGCCGGTCATCGGGCAACTCCACCAAAGTCCATACTTTGTTCTCATACATGGATCCTATCTCGGATTTCATAGCTTCAAGCCATTTGTTGGAATCCGGGCTCGTCATCGCTTCTTCATAGTTCGAAGGTTCAACGTTGTCTAACAACAAGATTTCAATCACAGGGTTGCCGTACCACTCTGGTGCGGAGCGTGCCCTTGTGGACCTTCGCAGTTCAGTAGTAACTTGATCCGAAGCTTCATGATCATCATCATTAACTTCCTCTTCAATTGGTGTAGGTGCCACAGGAACAACTTCCCACGCTGCGCTACTATCGTGTTTGAGAGGGGGTGTAATTACCTCATCAAGTTCTACCTTCCTCCCACTTACTTCTTTCGAGAGAAACTCTTTCTCTAGAAAGGATCCGTTCTTGGCAACAAAGGTTTTACCTTCGGATCTAAGATACAAGGTACACCCAATAGTTTCCTTAGGGTATCCTATGAATACGCATTTCTCCGCTTTGGGTTCGAGCTTTTCTGGTTGAAATTTCTTCACATAAGCATCGCAGCCCCAAACTTTAAGAAAGAACAACTTAGGTTTCTTGCCAAACCATAGTTCATACTGTGTCGTCTCAACGGATTTAGATGGTGCCCTATTTAAAGTGAACGCTGCAGTTTCTAATGCGTATCCCCAAAATGATAGCGGTAAGTCGGTAAGAGACATCATAGATCGTACCATATCTAATAAAGTGCGATTACGACGTTCAGACACTCCGTTGCATTGCGGTGTGCCAGGCGGCGTGAGTTGTGAAACGATTCCACACTTCCTTAGGTGTGTGCCAAACTCGTGACTCAAATATTCTCCTCCACGATCAGATCGTAGACACTTAATTTTTCTCTCACGTTGATTCTCGACCTCACTCGGAAATTCATTGAACTTTTCAAATGTCTCAGATTTGTGCTTCATCAAATAGATATACCCATACCAACTCAAATCATCGGTGAGAGTGAGAACATAACGGTAGCCACCGCGAGCTTTAACGTTCATTGGACCACACACATCAGTATGTATTATTTCCAATAAGTCGGTTGCTCTCTCCATTATTCCTGAGAATGGAGTCCTAGTCATCCTGCCCATGAGGCACGGTTCGCATGTGTCAAATGATTCAAAGTCAAGAGACTCTAATAGTCCATCAGTATGGAGCTTCTTCATGTGCTTAACGCCGATATGACCAAGGCGGCAGTGCCACAAGTATGTGGGACTATCATTATCAATTTTACATCTTTTGGTACTCACACTATGCATATGTGTAACATCACGATCGAGATTCATCAAGAATAAACCATTCACCAGCGGAGCATGACCATAAAACATATCACTCATATAAATAGAACAACCATTATTCTCTGACTTAAATGAGTAGCCGTCTCGCATTAAGCAAGACCCTGATACAATATTCATGCTTAAAGCTGGTACTAAATAAAAATTATTAAGGTCTAAAACTAATCCCAACGGTAGATGTGGAGGTAGCGTGCCGACGGCGATCACATCGACCTTGGAACCATTCCCGACGCGAATCGTCACCTCGTCCTTGGCCAGTTTCCGCTTATTCCGCAGTTCCTGCTTTGAGTTGCAAATGTGAGCAACAACACCAGTATCAAATACCCAGGAGCGACTACGAGCGCTGGTAAGGAACACATCAATAACATTTATATCACATATACCTTTAATGTTGCCGGACTTCTTGTCCGCTAAGTATTTGGGGCAGTTCCGCTTCCAGTGACCTTTTCCCTTGCAATAGAAACACTCAGTCTCAGGCTTGGGTCCATTCTTTTTCTTCTTCCCGGCATCTGGCTTACCGGGCGCGGCAACATCTCTGCCTTCTTTCTTGATGTTCTTCTTACCCTTGCCCTTCTTGAAACTAGTGGTCTTGTTGACCATCAACACTTGATGCTCTTTCTTGATTTCTACTTTCGAAGACTTGAGCATCGAGTACAACTCGGGAATGGTCTTCTCCGTCCCTTGCATGTTGTAGTTAAGCACAAAGCCTTTGTAGCTTGGTGGGAGAGACTGGAGGATTCTATCAACTATAGCAACATCCGGAAGTTCGACTCCAAGTGAAGTCAGACGACTGTGTAACCCAGACATTTTGAGTATGTGCTCACTGACAGAACTATTCTCCTCCATCTTACAGCTAAAGAACTTGTCGGAGACTTCATATCTCTCGACACAGGCATGAGCTTGAAAAACTAGCTTCAGCTCTTGGAACATCTCATATGCTCTGTGTTGCTCAAAACGCCTTTGGAACCCCGTTTCTAAACTGTATAACATGCCACACCTAACCACAGAGTAGTCATCACTCCGCGTTTGCCAGACGTTCATAATGTCCTGGGCTGCTGCGGGAGCGGGAGGATCACCTAGCGGTGCATCAAGGACATAAGCCTTTTAGCTGCTTCAAGGATGAGCTTCAAGTTGCGAACCCAGTCCGCATAATTGCTACCATCATCTTTCAGCTTGTTTTTCTCTAGGAATGCGTTGAAATTGAGGTTGACGTTGGCCATCTACAATATTTATAAAGACAAACCTTTTAGACTAAGTTCATGACAATTAAGTTCATTTAATCATATTAAGTATGAACTCCCACTTAAATCGACATCCCTCTAGTCATCTAAGTGATACATGATCCATGTTGACTAACCCGTGTCCGATCATCACGTGAGACGGACTAGTCACCATGGTGAGCAACTTCATGCTGATCGTATTCAACCATACGACTCATCTTCGAACTTTCGGGCTCTTGTATTCGAGGTCATGTCTGTACATGCTAAGCTCGTCGAGTCAACCTAGGTGTTTCGTGTGTGTAAATCTGGCTTACACCCGTTGTATGCGAACGTTAGAATCTATCACACCCGATCATCACGTGGTGCTTCAAGACAACGAACCTTCGCAACGGTGCACACTTAGGGGAATACGTTCTTGAAATTTTAAGAGGGATCATCTTATTATGCTACCGTCGTTCTAAGCAATAAGATGAAAAACATAATAAACATCACAATGCAATCATATAGTGACATGATATGGCCGTTATCATCTTTGCCCTTTCGATCTTCATCTTCACGCATCGCATGATCATCATCGTCACCGGCGTGACACCATGATCTCCATCATCATGATCTCCATCATCGTGTCCGTGAAGTCATCACGCCAACTACTACTATCACTACTACTATAGCTAACCGTTAGCAATGAAGTAAAAGTAGTAAGTACATGGCGTTGCATCTCATAAAATAAATTAAGACAACTCCTATGGCTCCTGCCGGTTTTCATACTCATCGACATGCAAGTTGTGAAACCTATTACAATAACATGATCATCTCATACATCATACATGCAACATCACAACTTTCGCCATATCACATCACATGTCAAACCCTGCAAAACCAAGTTAGACGTCCTCTAATTGTTGTTGCAAGTTTTACGTGGCTGATTTGGGTTTCTAGCAAGAACGCCTTCTTACCTACGTGACAGCCACAACGATGATATGCCAAAGCTATTTACCCTTCATAAGGAACATTTTCATCAAATCCAATCCGACTAGAGTAGGAGAGACAGACACCCGCTAGCCACCTTTATGCACGGTGTGCATGTCTGTCGGTGGAACTAGTCTCACGTAAGCGTACGTGTAAAGTCGGTCCGGGCCGCTTCATCCCACAATACCACCGGAAAAGAATAAGACTAGTAGCGGCAAGCAAATTGACAAATCGTCGCCCACAACTTTTGTGTTCTACTCGTGCATAGAATCTACGCATAGAAAACCTGGCTCGGATGCCACTGTTGGGTAACGTAGCATAAATTCCAAAAAATTCCTACGCATATTCAGATCTTCCTATGGAGAGACCAGCAACGAGAGAGGGGTAAGAGCATATTCATACCTCTGAAAATCGCTAAGCGGAAGCGTTGCTAGAACGCGGTTGATGGAGTCGTAGTCGCAGCGATTCAGATTGCGGTGTGATTCCGATCTAGTGCCGAACTACGGCACCTCCGCGTTCAACACATGTGCAGCCCAGTGACGTATCCCGCACCTTGATCCAGCAAGGAGGAGGGAGAAGTTGGGGAAGAACTCCAGCAGCACGACGGCGTGGTGTCGATGGAGAGACGAGGTCTCTCGGCAGGGCTTCGCCAAGCACCGGTAGAGAGGAGGAGGAAGAAGGGCAGGGCTGCGCCGAGAGAGAGAGAGAAAAACGTGTGCAAAACAGCCCCGAAACCTCAACTATATATAGGGGGAAGGGAGGGGGTGCAACCCTTAGGGTTCCCACCCCAAGGGGTGCGGCGGCCAGGGCAGGCAGGAGGGGTGGTGCGCACCCCTGGTGGGCCTTAGGCCCACCTGGCTTAGGGTTTGCCCCCCCTTCCCTCACCTCTGCGCATTGGGCTGAGTGGGAAGGTGCACCAGCTCACCTAGGGGCTGGTGCCCTCCCCCACTTGGCCCATCTTACCTCCCGGGGTCGTTGCCCCCCTTCGGTGGACCCCCGGGGCCACCTCTGGTGGTCCCGGTGGTCCGGTACGTTACTGGTGATGCCCGAAACACTTCCGGTGTCCGAAACCATCTGTCCTATATATCAATCTTTACCTCCAGACTTTTCTGGAGCTCCTCGTGACGTCCCGGATCTCATCCAGGACTCCGAACAACTTTCGGTAACCTCGTATAACAATTCCCTATAACCCTAGCGTCATCGAACCTTAAGTGTGTAGACCCTACGGGTTCGGGAGACAGGCAGACATGACCGAGACACCTCTCCGGCCAATAACCATCAGCGGGGTCTGGATACCCATGGTGGCTCCCACTTGCTCCACGATAATCTCATCGGATGAACCACAATGTCAAGGATTCAATCAATCCCGTATGCAATTCCCTTTGTCTGTCGGTATAGAACTTGCCCGAGATTCGATCATCGGTAACCTATACCTTGTTCAATGTCGTTACCGGTAAGTCTCTTTACTCGTTCTGTAGCACATCATCGTGTGATGATGTTATACCGAGTGGGCCCAGAGATACCTCTCCGTCACACGGAGTGACAAATCCCGATCTCGATTCGTGCCAACCCAACAGATAATTTCGGAGTTACCCGTAATGCACCTTTATAGTCACCCAGTTACGTTGTGACGTTTGATACACCCAAAGCACTCCTACGGTATCCGGGAGTTGCACAATCTCACGGTCGAAGGAAAAGACACTTGACATTAGAAAAGCTTTAGCATACGAACAATATGATATCGTGCTATGCTTAGGATTGGGTCTTGTCCATCACATCATTCTCCCAATGATGTGATCCCGTTATCAATGACATCTAATGCCCATGACCAGGAAACCATGATCATCTATTGACTAACGAGCTAGCCAACTAGAGGCTTGCTAGGGACACATTGTGATCTATTTATTCACACATGTATTACTGTTTCCTGTTAATACAATTATAGCATGAACAATAGAAGATTATCATGAACAAGGAAATATGATAATAATCATTTTATTATTGCCTCTAGGGCATATTTCCAACACTACAACCATCCAAACTTGACAACAGCAGCTACTTAGTTATCTACATCAACTAGATAATAATTGACAATGCAGGTAACATTATATTCCTTGCTTATTTCACAACCTGGCACGGATGGATATCATCGACACATGAGTAACAAAGATGAAACGATTCACCTACATCTTAACTGTCTTTTGCCTGGTAACCATGCTTCAAACTAAAGTGTCATGGTTTTAGTTTAAATTATAAGTTTCATTATCTTAGTTCAAATTTGAACTAAAACCACAACACCAATTTTAAAATAGAGCGAGTATACTACTCAAAGTTTGAACCCCAGTAGTTCAAACAATTGACTCAGCAACTATAGATGGTCGTGACCCATGAATCCATAAGCAAGGTTCGTCTGAAGGCAACTAAACAGCACAACTAGAATCAGCAGTTCAAAAACACTAAAGCACACCAAATATAATCATGTCATTTCAAATAGCTTCTAGTTATGTTGTTTTAAACTGATGTTGGTTTGTTTTGGCTATTTGAAGCTATTCCGATGCAGTTCAAATATAATCATGCCACTTCAAATAGCTTCAAATAGCATCAAAATAGAAAGGTTCATATTAAGGCACACCAAATACAATCATTGTTCAAAAACCCCAAAACACACCAAATATAATTATCAGTTCAAGGCTTCCAGGGACAGCAGTCAATGGTCCTTCACATGACACGTGAGCTTGTGTCACCAGCATCTCTTAAACTATGGGATCACATGCCCTGCACTTTGGTCATGACTGTAAAGTTAATTCCTTTGCGAAGTGGCAGGAACAGAGGCTTTACGCTAATAATCATCTGGACATGATGAAGCTAAAGTGTGATGGATGCACATTCTGAAGGACCGATAAAGTGAGAATAGAAAATTCGATTGTGGGTTTGCAGTTACATACATGTAGTGCACTTTATTGTGTTCACCTTGAAAGGTAAAAAAATACAGTTCATTTTATATTGAGAAAGGCGCTAGTGGCAAGCAAATTGATGTACCTTTTCAGGTCATGCATGTATGAGAACTGAGAAGAGAAGGAATAATTAACAGGTACTCCTAGTACCAATAATTTCTTGAGATCCAATCAAAGGCAAATAATAGGTGCACCCAAAGCTACTACTATCAGAAACAACATGATTGCCCTGCAACCGCAAGCACTGCACTCCTAGTCGTCTAGCTCAAGAATCAATAGCCAAGCTACTACTATCTGAATTCCAGTCCCAAAACTAAACTACGTTCAATCTATGTTAAAAAACGCGGGGGAGGGAGGGGGCGAACCTCGGGGTGAACCTCGCAGCTGAAGGAGGGGAGCGCGGCGGAGGCGGAGGGGGAGGCGGCGGCGCCCTTGTCGTCGCCCATCATCAGGGGTTCCTGGCGGCGTTGGGGAGAGGCAGGGAGCGGAGAGGGCGCGGTGCGACGCGGACGGTGGGCAGCGGCGAGGGGAAACAGGGGGTTCAGCCGGCAGCGGCAAGTGCGTTGGGGGAGGCGGCCGGAGGGCCAGCAGGCGGTGGGAGGTGCGGTGGGAGGGGCGGCCGGTGGGAGGGGCGGCCGAAGGGAGGAAAGCGGGAGTTTCTGGATTTGGATCGGGAGGGAGAGCCACGAGGGGAGGGGAGCAGGAGTTTTTTTCACTTCTGGTTATCAATGGCGCACCCACATAAGAATGCGCCATTGGTAACCAGGGTTACTAATGGCGCACCTGGTTAGAATGAGCCATTAGTAGTTTTAAAAAAACTAAAATAAAAATATTAGTAGTGGCGCACCATGGACGTGGTGCACCATTACTAGTTAAACCTAGTAATGGCGCACTTCCCACGGTGCGCCACTGGTAAGTGTAGGAAAGGGTGGGGGGCCAGGTCAAAGATAGTAATGGCGCACGAGACACATGGTGCGCCATTAGTAATATGGACAATAATGGCGCACCAATATGTATAGCAGTGGCGCACTACATGCATGGTGCGCCATTAGTGTCCATATTAGCTATAGTCTTTTTTCGAGTAGTGGTCCGCCATATACGTAAGATAAGAGTTTAGGAAGGAAGACTCGACAGACCTAAAGTCAACCCGTCGCATAATGAGTAATAGTTCCTCAACCATATTTATTAAGTAATTTATACTGTTTATTTAAAAATAGTTGACAACAAATTTCTATTGACAGCTTATTTCCATTCAAGCAAACATGTGCAACGCTTGGTAGACGCACCTACTACTGTCTCGGGGCTGAACTAAACTGCGAGGAGATAGGTCATTATGTTTCATGGCTTGAGGATCTTGATACTGTCAAGACAGGTTATTTTCCTGGACTTTGAGATATTAGTACTCAAAACGTGCGATACTAGCTAGTGTGTGTATTGAACTACGGTCACAGCTATTTAGCAAAGATGGTAAGATTTTTTTCTATTTGTCCTCAGTGCATCTTTTGCATACATTATTTTTTAAGCTAAACTTCATTACTATGTATGTTACATCTATGTATTGAACAGGGACTCCCAATGAGTGTTGTGCCTCGTTGGATCGAGTCTAAAGGTCGCATGACAGTGGTTAGCTTACGGCCAAGATATCTTGTATTGCACATGAGTGCATCTACACATGTTTTATGTTATTTTACGTGAGAGAGAGCAGCAGGGGTATAGGTCCTAGGTATTAAGAACAATTATTGATGTATCATGGATGAAAATGATGTATCATGGACGAAAATGGTGATGATCAGGGGTTGTTATATGACAATGATGTATTATGATGATACTGTATCAAAACCTGTATAATGACGCTGCTAATATGACGAGAATTAAATATTGAAAGCAGTAACAATAGCAGTAGCACTAGAATATTAGTAGTAGTGCTCGATTATCAGTAGGGCTTTACCTGCTCCAGCGCTACTACTAATGTGTATACCAGTAGAGCCGGAGCAGATAAAGCGCTACTGCTAATGTGTATACCAGTAGCGCTGGTTAAAAAAGCGCTACTCCTAATAGATTAGTTGTAGCGCGATTGCGTAGCGCTCGCACTAGCGCTACTAGGAAGGCACAAACTAGCGCTACTGGTAGCCTTTCTCCTACTAGTATGCACTTCGTGTTCAAACTTGAATATCTCTTTCGAAGTATCACGGTTCCGGACGAATACTCATCTCTTACAAAGGCATTTCATTTTTTAATCTTATTTCAACTCCACATTTTTTGTGCCCTCAATATGCATCATTCAAAGCCACCTCATAAATTTTCAATCCTTTCTCACCTCATTTGCTAGTTTCCATGCATTTAATGTTTTATTTGAGCTAAATGACCCGGAAATTAAAAAGCGCTAGCAAATGAACTCTCAAAAGGTTGAAACTTGGCAAGTTGGCATGGTATCATCATTTCACCCACATGGCATGTGTTATAAAGTTTGGAGGGTTACAACAAAAATAGGATGCACTTCGTGTACAAACTGGACTATCTCTTTCGAAGTATCAAGGTTCCTGACGAATACTCACCTCTTAGAAAGGCATTTCATTTTTTAATCTTATTTCAAATCCAGAATTTGTGTGCCCTCAATATGCATCATTCAAAGCCACCTCATATATTTTCAACCCTTTCTCACCTCATTTGCTATTTTCCATGCATTCAATGATTTATTTGAGCTAAATGACCCAGAAATTTAAAAGCGCTGCCAATGAACTCTGAAAAGGCTGAAACTTGACATGGTATCATCACTTCACCCACATGGCATGCGCTAAAAAGTCGAGAGGGTTACGGCAAAAACGGGATGCACTTCGTGTACAAACTGGACTATCTCTTTGGAAGTATCATGGTTCCACATGACATTTCATTTTTTTAATAACCTAAAAATTACCAAATTTAATATAATAATAAAACACACAAATACTAAAGTATTTTTAAGAACTTTTAATTTGCAAAAGTGAAAATAGATGCGCTTATAGAGAAAATTCAACCTAAATTCAATGTAATAGTTGTACATCATCCGCACAACTAGCACTTTGAATTTTTAGGTTAAATTTTCTATATAATAGCATACTTCGAGTTGCAGCCGCGAAGGGGCTTATGAACCACTACCAGCGCGCTTCGCTTGGCGAGGTGGGACTAAATTTCCTCGACGTGCCAGGAACAGGCATGTAGTCTCGGTTGGTCGCTCCAACCGGGACTAAAGGACCACCTCCATACATTTGCATCATGATTCCCGAGCGTGACTATCTCCTTCCTCCATAGATTTTGATTCAGTTAGTAACTTTTAGTAGTGAAGGTTTGCTCATGAATCGATTCTGAAGTTTCAAAGGAATCATTATGCAAAGGAATTATATATGTCGCTAGGTTGTATCTTGCCTACAGAATATGTTGTCAGATACTTGCTTATCTTTTTTTATATAGATATCAACATTTATAAATCAGAATTCACAAACTATGGAACATGGTATGTATTCTGAATCCAGATAGCTAATCTACAGTTTTGAATAATAGCTTCAAACTAATACCTATTATGTACTTGAGTTGTGCTTGGTGCTCTTGAAGAAATTGTAGGTGCACCTTCAATTTAAAATTAGTGTAAAATCTAAAAGTAAAAGGAGATGGGAATATACGAACATGAAAAAATAGGAAAAAATGAGATCTTCATGTTCACTTTAGTCATGGCTTGCCAACGGAACCTGCATTAACACATGCTACCTCAGATTTTCCTTCGAATAGGAATTTGTCTGAAAAGACTCTAGCTATCCAAAAATGAAAAAAAATCAGAAAATATTAGTACAGGTCCATCATATTTGCTCTAGCATTGATTGTAGTATAGAATCAAGAAAAAGTGAGGTAGAATAAAGCACTACTGCTTGTTTATCCATGGAGATTATTACCATCCTAGTTTAGAATGCAATAATATTAACCCTCGCCAAATCCTATCACTATGAGCTAATGACATTTCCTACACTTCAGAGATGTTCATAATAATTTCAGACTTATGGCATGTATGGTACCTACTTCACACTACAATTTTTGCACTTAAATAGTTGTAAAAGTTTATTAAATAGTAGGAATTTAAATAGTTGTAGAATTGTTTCTCGACGTCGACGATGCCTGGACCGCATCCTCCTCGTCGACTCTGTGGCGACCACCTGCTTGAGAGGCACTAGCATGTCCGGGACTCGACTCCGCTGGGCTGGCACTAGGAGGAGCTACCTTCTGGGGCGCGCAGCTTGGTGAGGAACCAGGCTCCCGTCGTCGACCTGGAGCTTCTTTGGTGGCGGTCACATGGGACACTTTCGGTGCCGAGGCTGTCATCCCCCGAGTAGGAGGTACATCGCCGTGTCAGGGAGGAGGAAGAGCACGTCCGTCGCTACATGGACGCGTTGGACGCCAGGTTCTTCAATACCTGGACTTTGGTGATCATTAGATGTGTATTAATTGATCTATATATATTAATGAATCTCCTCTTTTAGCCCTCATGATCGAGCAAATCTTCTACAAGCGGGGCAGTACGAGGCCCGGCCAAAAAGTTGCCCGAGGGCACAATGTACAACATTGACGCGATAACATTAGGTGGAGAACCAACTGATCCCAAAAAGAATGCATCCAAATTTGTACGTTAGTGCGGATTTATTGTCAGAGACCAAATCCCTATCTCCATTCAAGAATGGCATAGGACAAAGCAAGATCGAGAAGTTAGTTTTGTGGACGAAAGAGCAAAAAATCTGCTTTGGGATACACTCATGACACATTTCACCCTACCAGAGTATTTCTCACATGAACAACGTGAGAAAGTCAAGAAGGTTGCTCTTAAGAAGATGGACACCCAATTCTGCAACTGGAAGAAAAGGTTATGGCCCAACTACAGCAAACAAATCAAGACTCCAAAATTCACCGGACAATACGAGAAGATAAAAAGATCACTGGGACTTATTTGTGCAGTTCAAGCAAGCAGAAACAACTAAGGAGCGGGTGAGGATAAACAAGGAAAATGCTCAGAAAAAATAGCATCACCATTCTCTGGGGCCAAGTGGCTACAAGAGTGGCATTCCTAAGTGGGATCAGTTCGAGCAGAAGATGATTGATGCAGGGGTCACTCAGCAAACATCCACTTGGCCTGAAAGGTGCAGGAATTGGTTTTATGGGCATGGACGAAAGTTGGACCCAAAGACAGGGGTGCTTGTGGAGCAGGCAAGTCTTAAAAATGCCTCTCAAGTTATACTTGCTGAAATAGAAGATGCTCGAACGGGGCTGTTCCAGCTCGAGAGAGAGAGAACGATGAGCTTACACATGCCCTCAAGAATCCTGAACACTCGGGACGAACACGAGGCAAAGGCGTTATTCCATGGATTGCTGGGTCTAAGGAATGGAGCGACTCTTACAAAATCCATTCGAGAAAGAAGAATCGGGAGGAAGCCAAGAAGAAGCAGGACGCTGACGGGCTTGAGGATTTGGAATGCAAATTCTGGCGGAAGCAGGAGCAGATCAACACTCTTAGTCAGCAAAGGACGCCTCAGCTGCGAGAGCAACCAACAGATCCAACATTGGATAGTACCATCCCATCGATGCCGAAAAGCTGTGTAGGTTCCACGGGGTTCGTTGCCGACGATGCACTGCTGGCTCGCTACCCCGTGGATGAAATCGGAGAGACGAAAAGTTGTGACGTACACATGAAACTCAAGAACATATCCATGAAGGCAGCGGTCGTCTATGCTTTAACAAATCCCGCTGATGCAACCTTCCATTGCACTCTGATTCCACTTGGTTGTGCTCGTGTCGGTGTGCATGAAGTGATGCCGGGATATCAGCCACTAGAGCTCGACATTCCTGGAGGTGAAGCGCAGCACACACTTCAAGAAGTCTTACGTGGTATGTGCTTATGGAGAAAGGACTGCATCATCTTTCCAATGCCACCGACCCCTCCTCCAAGTCCACCCCGCCAGCCCAACACGGAGCGCAGTGCTACTCCGCCACCGCGTCAGTGATATCCCACAAGTATAGGGGATCGTGTGTAGCCTTTTGGATAAATAAGAGTGTCGAACCCAACGAGGAGCTAAAGGTGGGATAAATATTCTCTTAAGTTCTATCAACCATTGACACAACTCTACGCACACTAAACGTTTTGCAATATCTAGGAGATAAAACTAGAGTGACAATACGGGTATGAGAGAAAGCTTTGCAAGATAATAAATACAAGAAAGTAAATGTTAGTGATGCACCGATAAAATATACTAAGTAACCATAAACTAACAGTACCATGAGTGCGAAAAAGTTGTGGTAATTGTGGTGGAATTGTCCATGATCAAATAGTCAAATACAAGGTTGATATTCCTCTTTTATGTGGGAGAGGCAAAGCTAACAAGCTCTCACTATCCAATGATTGCAAGTACTTATGATTGTAACTCTAGCAAACATCTGTAAATACTAGAAGATACATTAAGGTAAAAATACCCAACCATAGCATTAAGATCAAAAGTCCTCTTTATCCCATATGCTTTGATCACTAGATTGGGGCTCATGTTTGTCACTCAAGCAGCCCACCCTCTAGCTTTCTCCACATACTACAAACCCGATAATGTGATCCATGCGCGCATAAACATACGATGGACACCATATGACCGTAACTTATTCAATATATAGCTGAAACCATCCATGGAGATTCAACAATCAATTATATGATCAAAGGGAACTACACAGACATACATAGATGCAATAGATCATTTACAAATAATTTATAACATCAAACACCATGTTTACATAGGGGATTACAGAGGCTTGTGGGAGAGTAGACCGTTGTAGCTATGGAGGAGATGAAGATGGAGGTGATGGTGAAGGCAGCATCATGGCAGAGAGGATGGAGAAGGGGCAGCACGTGAGGTGCAGGGCGGCGCCGGCGGCAATCGGCGGCACAGGGGGCTCCTCCTGCACCAGCCGGTCATCATGGGGGAGCGCCGCCCCTTAGCCCCCTTCGTCCATAGCTTCTTTGTGCTGTAGATGAGCCCTCCACCATGGAGATGAGGCCATGAGAGAGGCAAAATTTGTAGCTTTTCGTGGCTGCCCAGAAATCAGGGTTTTCCTCTCCTTATATGAGCTGAGACGATCATCCTTGTCCCTCCGATGGATGCCCCTTTGATCCAAGGGCTGTTGGGCACCTCTAGAACCTTCCTAGGGACCCCTCTCAGCCCTAATGAGGTCCCAAAGTCGTGGCTTGGCCGAATCCATCAAATATGCTAAGAGTTGGACTCAATCACATCACTGATTCCCGTAATCCCGTAATCAGATATTTGTCCTCCAGTAAAACGGGCTTTCCTGGAGCTTCCGAACTTCAACTGAGCCGAATTGTATCTCTAGAATTATCAGAATAAAATACCCCACACTTTTTTCTTCTGTGAGATTTCCGTTTGACATCGTCTTTGAAACGTAATGTGACAATCTTTAAAAAGAGTTTTCGGATACAGAAAAGTCCCAATTCGACTCCAACAAGGTTCCCTCTTCTATTTTTGATAGTTCCTACACATAAAAGTGTAAAACAAGAACATTATGAACTTTTGCAACTATTAATAGGTTAGTCCAAATAAACCATAAACTTAATATAAAAACAATTATCAAAAGCATAAAAGTAGCATGAAACCATCAAAAATTATAGATACGTTTTGGACGTATCAGTTAGCCGACTCCATCCCAACCCAACATGGAGCACGACGCTAGTCAGCCACCACGTCAGCCAACTCCATCCCACCGCGGCAAGGAGCCCGGCGCGAGTTTGCCACCGCATCAGCTGAATCCACCCCGCCAACCCGCCACCAGGTGGCCATTTCATTTTCTCATGAAGAACGAGAGTCCAAAGAGGAATAAGCAAAGGAAGAAACGCACCCCTCCTCCCCCGCCAAAGTTGGTGAAAAGGACGTGGATGTCGCCTAGAGGGGCGGTGAATAGGCGCTTTAAAATAGTTAAGGTTTAGGCTTGAACAAATGCGGAATAAAACTAATGTTTAATATGGCAAGCACAAAACCTACAAACAACTAGGCTCACCTATGTGCACCAACAACTTATGCTAAGCAAGATAAACAACTAAGTGATAGCAAGATATATTACAATAAACAATATGTCTATCACAAAGTAAAGTGCATAAGTAAAGGGTTCGGGTAAGAGATAACCGAGGCACGGGGAGACGATGATGTATCCCGAAGTTCACACCCTTGCGGATGCTAATCTCGGTTAGAGCGGTGTGGAGGCACAATGCTCCCCAAGATGCCACTAAGGCCACCGTAATCTCCTCACGCCCTCGCACAATGCAAGATGTCGTGATTCCACTAAGGGACCCTTGAGGGCGGTCACCGAACCCGTACAAATGGCAACCCTTGGGGGCGGTCACCGAACCCGTACACATGGC
This sequence comes from Hordeum vulgare subsp. vulgare, assembly GCF_904849725.1. Classification (NCBI taxonomy): domain Eukaryota; kingdom Viridiplantae; phylum Streptophyta; class Magnoliopsida; order Poales; family Poaceae; genus Hordeum; species Hordeum vulgare. Next base: position 380,031,016 of record NC_058519.1, on the reverse strand, counting down.
AACCCTTGGGGGCGGTTACCGGTACCCGTACAAATTGCTCGGGGCAATCTCCACAACCTAATTGGAGACCCCGACGCTTCCCGGACCTTCACACCACAATGATTGAGCTCCGAGACACCACCAAGCTTCTAGGACGCCAAAGCATCCACGAAGAACAATATCAAGGGTACTAAGTACCAAAGGTAGTAAGCTTCTCAACTTCTCACTTCCACGTATCACCGTGGAGAACTCAAACCGATGCAACTAATGCAATGGCAAGAACACACGAAGTGGTCAAGTCCCTCACACTCAAATCCCTCCACAACAACAAAAGCTATGGAGAAATATGAGAGGAAGAACAAGGAGCTCACAAAGAACTCCAAGATCAAGATCCAAGGGGTTCCCCTCACATAGAGGAGAAAGTGATTGGTGGAGATGTGGATCTAGATCTCCTCTCTCTTTTCCCTCAAGAACAAGCAAGAATCATTGGAGGGATTGAGAGTAATCAAGCTCTAAGAATGTCAACAATGGAGGTAGAACAAGAGCTCAATGGATGGATAAGACCAAGGGGGAAGAAGACCCCCTTTATATAGTGGGGGAAGGAATCAGACTGTTACCCCCACTTTCTGCCCGAGCTCCAGCGGTACTACCGCTGGCTGCAGCGGTACTACCGCTGGCACTCCAGCGGTACTACCGCTGACTGTAGCGGTACTACCGGCACCTAGCGGTACTACCGCTGGCACTCCAGCGGTACTACCGCTGGCCCCTGGTAGTGCAAAGGCACTACCACCGCCAAGAAAGTCTTCGCAAAAAGGTCCATCCACGAACAACCGCTAGGCAGGCAGTACTAAGCTCCTGGAGCGGTACTACCGCTGACCAGGGGGGGTACTACCGCGAGCCAGCGGTACTACCGCTAGGGCCAGCGGTACTACCGCCAACTCTAGCTGTACTACCGCTAGGTCCAGCGGTACTACCGCTAGGTCGAGCGGTACTACCGCTCCCCACTGAAACAGCCATAACTTTCGCATACGAGCTCCGAATCGAGCAAACCCAAGCTTGTTGGATTCAGGACGACAAGGGCTATCCAAACAGCGACTATGCAATTATGAATATGCCAAAGATATAGAGATGTGAGATCTCTATGAATGAAGAACCGGCAAAAACTCCAACATCGAAAACATCATAGTAGATGCATATGGACTCCGTTTTCGATGAACTCGAGCTTGTCACGAAGATGACCATAAGCTCTAAAACTCACAAAGAGAAACAACAAACAAGAACCAAGAAGTATGATGCAAGGATGCAAATGGTTTGAGCTCTCAACGAACGATACGATCAAGCTACTCACTTGAGAGCCCCCCTTGATAGAACAGCAATCTATCCTAACCAGAAAACCTATCAAGGGCAAACCTATACCTTGCACCTCGTCCTCTTGAGCTAGATGATGATGATGTTGGCTTCCTCAAGATGGACCACCTTTCTTGATTGTGTTGGCTTGATGAAGACTAGTTGATTGCTCCCCCATACTCACTATGGGTGGGCCACTCTTCAGCATATCTTCACAAGTCCATTGCCACCACAATGGACGGCAAGCTTCAAGCATGCTATCTTCATGTTGATCCACTTGAACTTGCACATCGCAATCTTGATGACGATCACAACTTGACGTCATACTCCATGGGTTGTATGAGATCTTCCCTTTGATGCAAGCCCATGGAAACACACCTAACCCCCACATAGAACTCTCACGAAGACCATGGGTTAGTACACAAACACGTAATGGACAATGCTTACCATACCATGGGATCACTTGATCCCTCTCGGTACATCTTGTACGCTTTGTGTGTTGATCATCTTGACTTACTCTTTGTCTGAGATCTTGATCAACCATTGATGATGATCACAACTTGACGTAATACTCCATGGGTTGTATGAGATCTTCCCTTTGACGCAAGCCCATGTAAACCCACCTAACCCCCACATAGAACTCTCACGAAGACCATGGGTTAGTACACAAACATGTAATGGACAATGCTTACCATACCATGGGATCACTTGATCCCTCTCGGTACATCTTGTACGCTTTGTGTGTTGATCATCTTGATTTAATCTTTGTCTGAGATCTTGATCAACCATGTGTCTCTATGACCATTCTTTGGATAATACCTTGAATACCATCTTGGTCATCATATAAACTCCTTGAACCCAACAGATGGACTTCAAGAAGTGCCTATGGACAAATCCTATAAATGTAACTTAAGGCAACCATTAGTCCATAGGAATTGTCATCAAGTACCAAAACCACATATGGAGATATATGCTCCAACAGTTGGCTTACGAGAAGACCACGGAGGAATTAGAAGACAAAGTGGCTGCTGAGTTGCGGCCCCATTCAGCTAAGAGAAAGCCCCGGGTAAAGGAGATAATACCTCTGAAAACCGTCAAGCGCGTTCTGGCCAATCTTGCGGACCCGCCGCCTCCGAAGAGAATTAAATCACACTATGAATGCTTTGTTATCAAGTCACATCAAAAAGGGCTAACAAAAGGGGATATCCTTACAAAAAGAAGCAGGAAAACCATTCCCCAGCAGGGAGAACAGTCAGTGCAATCGATCTCGCCGCTTAAGGTGGGTATCGATGATCAGTTCGTAGTAAATCCCGATATTGCTAAAGAGATGGCTAGAGAGGCCGGTGTCACTATTGCACAACTCCTAGGAAACGAGAACATTCCCACGATGGAAGGGGATAACCAACTAGTATGGACATTTCAACCCAGGAAACCTCTCATCAGGCCTTAGGTTGTCAAGTAGCTATACCAACGCAAATGTACAAACTCCATACCTAGTACACTAAGGAAGCAGAACTCGGACATACTAGCCTCATGGTGAAAGTCAAGGAAGAGCATTTGTTCATAGCAAAAGATTTCTGGATTCACAATCCAGAATTACGGCAGTTATACAATCAAGACGCACTCGAGAAATCTGTCATCACCCGCTATTGCGTGCAAGTGATTTCTTTTTGTAATTCAAGTCCCTAGCTCATCGGCTTGTTCATTTGCCTCTAATTGTCCTCACTATATGTGACAACCCGAGACCGACGTTCTAGAAGATTCCCCCTTTATTCCGTTTCCATCATGTGATTATTTTTATTTGTCGCGTCTTGCCGCCAGTTTTCAAACTTGCATCCGTTAGTAGTTAACGATTCTCTCTGTTCTCGTCGTTGTCCGTTCTAAGCCCGACCACACACGCACGCGCCCGCGACATCATCAAAACCTGTTTTTAAAAGTGTGTATAAAACTTTCTCCGATTGGGTTGGATCTTGGCGTGCGGTCTTAATTAGTTGTAGCTAGGCCACCTGTCAATTTTCATTGCAATCGGAGTCCGTCTCGTACCCGAACGATCGACCGTAGCGGCACCATATTTGGTCTACCGTCGGACATTTATCGGTGTTCTAAAAATCGTGTTGCCGCGCCTCACCGTTTCCCTCTCTTCCCGGGCTAACCTACTCTACACAACCACATAGCCCGACCCGCGTGCGAAACCGTTTGATTCCGATCGCGCGGTTGGAACCGGGGCGAAATTCTGCTAAACCTAGCCCCCCATTGTCTATAAATAGACCCCCATGCTATTGTTTTAGACAGCCACCCAACTCCTCCTCAAAACCCATGCTAACCCTAATCCGTGCACAGCCCACTCCCACCTCTCCACTCCCACCAGCCGCCGCCAGGCCCATGGCTGGCCCGCCCGGGCACGAAGCCCCGCCGCCGCCTCGCCCGTCCTCCTGCACCTCCTCTGCTCCCGAGCGCGCTCACCCCGTGTGCGCCGCCGCCCTCTACCACCAAGAGCCACCGGGGATCCGCCCCGCTACCGCCTCCTGCCGGCCGGCGCAGCCACCCCATGCCGGAGGTCGCAGCCCCGCCAGCGCGTCGCCTCCTGCCCGATTCCCCGCCTCCTGCAAGCTCCGCCTGTCGCGTTGGCCAGCTCGCCCCGTTGCCCCCGCTCGCCAGCATGCCTTGGCCAGCTCCTGTCCAACCGCCGCCGCGAGCCCCAGTCGCCGACGTGCGCTGCCCTCGTCGGATCTCGCCGCCCCGTTCATCGTCCCGTCATCGCACGTCGCTGACCTGGAGTGAGCCGCCGCCTGTTCTCCCCCTCGATCCCGATCTGGATCGGGAGGGGCGGGTCGCACGACAGCGCCACCAGCCGCCTCTTGGGCCGCACCAACCCTCCAGTGCACCAGCTGGGCCCCACGCCAGCCGGCCCAAGCAGTCGTCGCCCCGGCCCAGTGCCGCGTCACCTGGCCCAGTCGAAGCCTTGAGCCGGCCTGCCTCTTCACCGACAGCCCAAGAGGCCTGATACGTCTCTATCGTATCTACTTTTCCAAACCCTTTTGCCCTTGTTTTGGACTCTAATTTGCATGATTTGAATGGAACTAACCTGGACTGACGCTGTTCAGCAGAATTGCCTTGGTGTTAGTTTTGTGCAGAAATCAAAGTTCTCCAAATGTCCTGAAAATTTACGGGGAGCAGTTTTGGAAAATACCAAAAATATATGCGCCAATTTCCACCTTAGGGGGTGGCCCAGTGGGCCACAAGCCCCTCCTCCGCCACCACCCCCCTGGTAGCGGTGGCCAGGCTTGTGGGGCCCACAGGCACCTGCCGCCCCCAACTCCAACTCTATAAGTTGCCTTTCGTCCTAGAAAAAATAAAAAGAGAAGTTTTCGTCGCGTTTTCGATACGGAGGCGCCACCACCACCTATTCTTCATCTGGAGGGCAGATCTGGAGTCCTTCTTGGGCTCCGGAGAGGGGAAATCGTTTCCATCATCATCATCAACCTTCTTCCCTCTCCAATTCCATGAAGCTCTTCGTCGTTCGTGAGTAATCTATTTGTAGGCTCGCTGGGCGGTGATGAGTAGGATGAGATCTAGCATGTAATCGAGTTAGTTTTGATGGGGATTGATCCCTAGTATCCACTATGTTCTGAGATTGATGTTGCTACTACTTTGCCATGCTTAATGCTTGACACTAGGGCCCGATTGCCATGATTTCAGATCTAAAATTATTATGTTGCCACCAATATATGTGTGTTTTAGATCCGAGCTTGCAAGTTGTAGTTACCTACTATGTGTTATGATCTGGCGACCCCGGAGTGACAATGACCGGAACCACTCCCGGTGATGACCATAGTTTGAGGAGTTGATGTGTGCACCAAGTGCTAATGCGTTGGTCCGGTTCTTTATTAAAAAGAAAACCTTAATATCCCGTAGTTTCCTTTTGGACCCTGCTGCCACGGGAGGGATGGACAATAGATGTCATGCAACTTCTTTTCCCTAAGCACGTATGACGACACACGGAATGCATGCCTACATCATGTTGACGAACGGGAGCTAGCCACATATCTCTCCGTATTATAGCTGTTGCTTGATGAATATCATCCAAACAAATAACCGACCCATTGCCTACGAGTTTGTCCTCCTGCTACTGATGTTACTTGTCTTGCTCTTCTACTACTGTTGCTACTACTGTCGCTTGCTACTGTTGCTACTTGCTACTGCTGTCACTACTGTTGTTCCTTGCCACTTCTATTGCTCGTTACACTGCCGTTACTCGCTACTTTGCTGTTACTACTGTGCTTGCACATACTAATCTTTCAGGTGTGGTTGAATCTGACAAATTCAGCTGCTAATGCTTGAGAGTATACTCTCACCTCCTGACTGGCTTATCCACAAATTGGGTCGAATACTCTACCCTCTAAAACTGCTACGAACCCACGCGCTGGTGGGCCATCAACAACATTCTTCTAGTCTCATTACTGGGAAGTGCTTTCAGTATTCTTCTGGTGCCGTTGCAGGAGAAGGTTTGTTTTCATAAGCATTCGTCTAGCTAACGCCAGAGATTGCAGATCAGCATTTTTCTGGCCCCGTTGCCGGGGAGGTATTTCTATATTCTCTGAGTCACTTTGGATTTATATCTGCTGATCACTATGAAGAATCTGAAGGATCCAAAGACCAAAGTCTTACCCTCAACTACGAGGGGAGGTAAGGAATTGCCATCTAGCTCTGCACTTGATTCACCTTCAGTTATGAGTAAGTTTGCGACTTCACCTACTGCTAGAGATGCTATGCTTGATACTATGCCTGATACTACTTTGCCTGATACTTCTATAGATGCTATGCTTGATACTATGCCTGATACTGCTTTGCCTGATACTGCTATAGATGCTATGCTTGATACTATGCCTGATGCTATGCTTGATGATACTATGCCTGATACTTCTAGAGATGCTATGCTTGATACTGCTTTGCCTGATGATGCTAGAGATGCTATTTTAGCTGATGATGCTAGAGATCCTATTTTGCCTGATGATGTTATGCTTGATACTGCTAGAGATACTCCTTTGCCTGATGTTCCACTAGGGGTGTTCCTTGATGCTCATATTGCTAGAGTTACTGCCAATGCTCGTGATGCTTTTGATACTGCCGATACTATTGAGATAGAACCTGCTTTTGCTCCTGCTAGATCTAGCTCTCCTAGATATGAATTGCCTGATATACCTGAGGGTTACGTTATGGAGGGAGAGATAGCTGAGGATTTTCTTGCGTGTAAGGATGCCTATGACGCTGAGAAATTACTTCTCAAGTGGAAGGAAATATCTCTGGAAGCTAGGATGAAAAATGACCCGAAGTTTGCCACTTCGCCTATCTTTGTCACCGATAAGGATTATGAATTCTCTGTCGAACCTGAAATAATCTCTCTAGTCAAATCTGATCCTTTTCACGGTTATGAGTCTGAGACGGTCATAGCCCATCTTGTCAAACTATCCAAAATAGCCAACCTTTTCACTAATGAGGAGAAGATCCGCCACTACTATATCCTTAAGATGTTTCCTTTCTCTCTAAAGGATGACGCTAAAGTGTGGTTCACCTCTCTTGCTCTTGGATGTGTGCGTAGTCCCCAGGAGATGGTCTATTACTTATGTGAGAGATATTTCCCTGCCCATAAGAAGCAAGCTGCCTTACAAGAAATATACAACTTTTCTCAACTCCAAGAAGAGAGTCTCCCACAAGCTTGGGGGAGGCTCGTCCAGCTACAGAATGCTTTGCCTGATCACCCTCTTAAGAAGAACGAGATACTTGATATCCTCTATAATGGACTTACTAATGCCTCTAGAGACCACCTAGATAGTTGGGACGGTTGTGTTTTTAGGGAACGAACTGTAGAACAAGCTGAGACCCCACTGAATAACCTCTTGATCAACGATAATGCTTGGACTATTCCCGAACCACCTCCTAAGCCAACTCCTAAGAAGAGAGGTATTCTATTCCTCAGTCCCGAAGATATGCAAGAAGCCAAGAAATCTATGCAAGAGAAAGGCATTAGATCTGAAGATGTCAAAAATCTACCACCTATCGAAGAGATCCATGGTCTCGACAACCCGATACAGGTAGTAGAAGTGAATTCTCTGCGTAGGTTTGATGAGAGTGATATCCCTTTTGATAAACCCGCTAGCCTATGCTTTGATGAATTTGATAACTTTGTTGCCACACAACAGAGTTTCAATGATTATGTTAGCAGACATTTGGAACAAAGTACTCGTATGCTTAGCCATTTAAGTGCTTGTGTAGACAGAAATGTCAATGATCTGAAGCTTCTGAGTAAACATGCCTCTATGATCACTACTCAGGTAGAACAAGTACTTAAAGCTCAGAATGACTTGCTCAATGAATTAAATGAAAACTCTGTCAAAGTCATTACTAGAGGAGGCAAAATGACTTAGGAACCTTTGTATCCTGAAGGTCATCCTAAGAGAATTGATCAAGATTCTCAAGGAATCAATGCTGATGCACCTAGTCATCCTGAGGAGAAGAAGAAGGATGATAGAAACCTGCACGCCAGTTCACCAAATACAGTCACACCTGAAGAACCTAATGATATCTCTGCGTCTGATGTAGAAACACAATCTGGTGATGAACATGAACCTGGTGACAATGTGGACAGCGATGTTCATAATAATGCTCAACCTAGCAATGATGAGGATGTGGAGATTGAACCTACGGTTAATCCTGATAATCCACAACCTAAGAGATACGACAAGAATGACTTCACTGCTAGGAAGCATGGTAAAGAAAGAGAGCCATGGGTTCAGAGACCTATGCCCTTTCCTCCTAAGCCATCCAAGAAAAAGGATGATGAGGATTTTGAGCGCTTCGTTCAGATGATAAGACCCGTCTTTCTGCAGATGCGGTTAACTGATATGCTCAAGATGTCTCCGTATGCCAAGTACATTAAAGATATCGTGACTAATAAACGGAAGATACCAGATCTTAAGATCTCCACCATGCTTGCCAACTACACTTTCAAAGGTGGAACCCCTAAGAAACTTGGTGATCCCGGAGTGCCCACTATACCTTTCTCCATTAAAGGAAACTACGTAAGAACTGCCTTATGTGACCTTGGAGCTGGTGTTAGTGTTATGCCGCTTTCTCTTTATCGTAGACTTGAACTGGATAAGTTGACACCCACTAAAATTTCTCTGCAAATGGCTGACAAATGAACTGCTTTCCCTATCGGCATTTGTGAGGATGTACCTGTTGTGGTTGCTAACACCACTATCTTAACAGACTTTGTTATCTTGGATATTCCCGAGGACGATGCCATGGCTATCATCCTCGGAAGACCCTTTTTAAACACTTCAGGGGCTGTTATAGATTGCAACAAAGGCAATGTCACTTTCCACGTCAACGGTAATGAGCACATAGTGCACTTTCCGAAGAAACGATATCCAGTACATTGCATCAATGCTATCGAAAAGACTTCATCGATTCTCATTGGGAGCTTTGAATGCCCTATTCCTCGTGTCAAGATGAAGTATGACTTGCTTGTTGGGGAGATATGTATCCCCATTGAGGTGACTTAGTGGCTATTCGAAAATTCTACGTTCTCTCTTGCAATTCGAGAAGGTTTTGTCATAAGGACTTGATCAATCCCATTGACGGATTTCTTTCGATGACCATAAAACGGATGAATCAAGGAGTCACATACCTCAGTTTTGAGTTTTCCTTTTCTGTTGCTTAGAAGAAAAATGATAGAATTAGTTTAGATTTTCCTGTTTTCTGTTTTAGCGTCCCGGAGAAAAATACCTCGAAAATAAAAGTTCTCCGATGGTCCTGAAATTTAGTATGATTTTTTCGGGAATTTTTGAAAATTTCTGGGCCTGAGAGCTAGCCAGGGGGCCTGACCAGTGGGCCACAAGCCCCTGCTCCACCACCACCCCCCTAGTGGTGGTGGGCAGGCTCGTGGGGCTCACAGGCACCCCTTCCACTCATTCCAGCTCTCAGCCTCTTCTTCCACCTTCAGAAAAAAAATGTTTCGCAGCTCAAACCCGTGTTCTTGCTCATTTGGCTCTGATTTTTGATCTCCTTGCTCAAAGCACCATTCTCCGAACTGTTTTGGGGAAATTACTCCTTGGTAAGTGACTCCTCCATTGGTCCAATTAGTTTTTGCTCTAGTGCTTTATCCTTCGCGTATTCTTGCTACCTTGGTGACCCTGTTCTTGAGCTAAAAAATGTTGATTTTAGCTGGTCCCAAGTAGTTTTAGCGCGTGATATGGTCTCTAGGCACTAGTAGGAGTAGTTGCTACAAGGTGTGGTGGGTCTTTATTCACTTTTCTCTTGAACTTCAAAAATTTCAGCATAAGGAAATTATGTTCGGGAGGAAGTTTCATGGTGGTTCCTCAAGTAAGAAGGGTCCTCGTCTCTCCTTTCGGGAGCCCTATCCTTTTCAACTAAGGGACGCACCAGTGCAACCATGTGAATGGCCTTCAGATGAGTTCATGATCGAAGCAGGCTTCAAGGATGAGTTCGATGCACTTGTCCGCAATGCCGGGTTAGAAGAATTCCTCTCAGATAAATGTGAACAGTATGCTATGCTCACTGCCTCTTTCGTGCGTAGATTTAAATTTTTAGCTGGCCGTGAATCATCCATACTGTTTGATCTCTACGATAAATCCTATACCGTGGATCTGGAGGATTTCAATAGGATTTGCAAGATACCCGATGGGGGTAGTGTTAATGATCCTCCTAAGTCTTTGGTCAGATACTTTGTCTCTAGTATAACTATGGGAGAAACCAGAGATATCACGCAAGCCACCATAGGAAGCATCCATTTCCCTGCCTTGCACTACCTTGCCCTCTTCATAGGTAGGTGCATTAACGGCAAGGGTGCACATTGTCACCTATGCGCTTCCGACCTTAGTATCCTTAAGAGCGCAGTAATAGGTGACAGGAGCTTCAATATGGGAGCTATTATAGCAAGGAGGCTGAATAAAAATGCCAGTGAGGGGGATTTCTTTGGTGGAGTTTATGCTACACGCTTAGCAAATTTTCTGGGAGTATCCATCCGTCCAGAAGACCCTCCTCTCCGTACAGCCTACCTTGATCGTGTCGCTCTAACACGCTACCAGTTCCTTGAGAGATATCATGGATCCCTCATATACCGCTTGATATTTAACCGGCAGCATGTTTTCCATATTACCCTTCCTGCTCCTGCTTTCTTTGACTTTCAGGTAAAACGAAGATATTACATAACCATAGGAGAGGCAGAGGAGTATGAGAGGGAGGCGACTGTTGCTCGACTTTGTGAGGAAGCTATTCAGGCAGTGGCTGCAACACTCCCGTATAACACCCATTATGACTTTGGGTTTCGCCAGGACCCATCTTGGGAGTAGACCAAGCTAGGCCAAAAGCCTAAGCTTGGGGGAGTACGTGTTCTCACCGACTTTACATTCATGCTTATGCTTTCACTTTGTTAGCCGGTGTTTACACTTTGCCACTGTATTATCCATGCTAGTTTCTTTTTGTTTTCTTGTTTTGTGTCCTTTGGAGAAAACCCAAAAAGATTTTTCTTTCTTCTTTTGCTTGTTGGGAGCTTTCCCGCGTAAATCGTTTTCTTTTTCTTTGTGTCAAGGTAGAAGATATTGGTTACAATGTTTATTGGTTCTTACATGCTTACCTTTTTAGCTTTCAAAGAGCCATATTATTTTGTCTTCTCCTTTGTGTTTGCCTGCAGATTCAGCTTAGTCCAATGCTCTTATTATTGTTCACATCGTTCGATCGTGCAAATGAAAGGCAACAATGATGATATATGATGAAGTGACTAAGACTGAAAGGCTGGTATGAACTCTATCTATTTTGTTTTTGTAAATATGACTAGCTTGTCGACCTAGATTTAACTTTGTTGTGAGATAACCATGTTTGCAATGACAATTTAGAGATCATAGTTTCTGATGCCATGCTTATTTAGCTGAGAGCTTATAATGGTTTGTCTTGATTGCATACATAGATTTTGAGATGACTATGATGTAGTATGATAGGATGGTATTCACCTTTGAATGTTTCAAGTGGCTTGACTTGGCGCATGTTCATGCATGTAGTTGAAACAAAATCAACATAGAATCTATGATGTTCATATTCATGGTCATTTATATCCTGTTCATGCTTGCATTCAATGTTAGTCAATCTCATTGCATCTTGATGACTGTTGTCGCTCTCTAGTTGGTCGCTTCCCAGTCTTTTGCTAGCCTTCACTTGTACTAAGCGGAATACTGCTTGTGCATCCACTTCCATAAACCCAAAAAAATTTCCATGAGAGTCCACCATACCTACCTATTTGCGGTATCTACCTGCCGTTCCAAGTAAATTTGCATGTGCCACTCTCTAAACCTTCAAGAAATAAATTTGTTTTGCATGCCCGAACCGCTCATGTGGTGACAGAGGGCTATTGGTATCTTCCATGCTAGGAGTGTTATCCTCGACATGTGTTTATTCACAGTCATTCACGAGAAAGGGGCCGATATTTGGGATGCCCAGTTCCACGCTTAAATCGAAAACATAACTGTAAAATAAGAATCCCCCCGGATTGATGTTAGTATGGACGGTACCCGAGGATTCGGCTAGCCGTGGAGTGTGATTGATTGGTGGCACCTCTGCAAATCAATGCTTCCCTCTGCGAAGGGCATGTCTATTTATTTTCCTGTTGAGTCATCCTCCTCTGATATAAGCACCAATTAGAGAGCACCTCTGTCATTTTTATGCTTTGCTTTTGATTGATATTGAGTATGACTATGACTGGATCTTCTTGCTATGAATTGCAATGTTTAGTGAGCCCTTGATCTTTGAAAGTGCTCTGCATTTATGTTTTGCGGTCTAAGAAAGAGCTAGCGAGATACCACCTATTCATATTGCTTCATGCTTGTTTTGATTGAAGTGTTGGTATTTGAAACTCCTTATTATTTGCTCGTTAGCTGATTATGCCATTGATATTAGTTTACCGTGAGACCTTTGTGTCATTTGCTTATGTTGTTAACTTGTGATCTTGCTGAAATTCAGGTTATGATTTAGAAATAGTTGCAACAACAAGATCAAACAGAGTTTGTCAAAGTTTTTCTTTCTCTCTCAGTTTGTCAACTGAGTTGCTTGAGGACAAGCAAGGTTTTAAGCTTGGGGGAGTTGATACGTCTCCATCGTATCTAATTTTCCAAACTCTTTTGCCCTTGTTTTGGACTCTAATTTGCATGATTTGAATGGAACTAACCAGGACTGACGTTGTTTTCAGCAGAAATGCCTTGGTTTTATTTTCGTGCAAAAATCAAAGTTCTCCAAACGTCCTAAAAATTTACGGGGAGCAATTTTGGAAAATATCAAAAATATCTGCGCCAAGTTCCACCTCAGGGGGTGGGCCAGTGGGTCACAAGCCCCTGCTCCGCCACCACCCCCCTCGTGGCGGTGGGCAGGCTTGTGGGGTCCACAGGCACCTACCGGCCCCAACTCCAGCTCTATAAGTTACCTTTCGTCCTAGAAAAAATAAAAAGACAAGTTTTCGTCGCGTTTTTGATACGGAGGCGCTGCCACCACCTGTTCTTCATCTGGAGGGTAGATCTGGAGTCCGTCTTGGGCTCCGGAGAGGGGAAATCGTAGCCATCGTCATCATCAACCTTCTTCCCTCTCCAATTCCATGAAGCTCTTTGTCGTTCGAGAGTGATCTATTCGTAGGCTCGCTGGGCGGTGATAAGTACGATGAGATCTATCATGTAATCGAGTTAGTATTGATGGGGATTGATCTCTAGTATCAACTATGTTCTGAGATTGATGTTGCTACTACTTTGCCATGCTTAATGCTTCTCACTAGGGCCCGAGTGCCATGATTTCAGATCTGAAATTATTGTGTTGCCACCAATATATGTGTGTTTTAGATCCGATCTTGCAAGTTGTAGTTACCTACTATGTGTTATGATCCAGCAATCCCGGAGTGACAATAACCGGAACCACTCCCAGTGATGACCATAGTTTGAGGAGTTCATGTGTTCACCAAGTGCTAATGCGTTGGTGCGGTTCTTTATTAAAAGGAGAACCTTAATATCCCGTAGTTTCCTTTTGGACCCCGCTGCCACGGGAGGGATGGACAATAGATGTCATGCAAGTTCTTTTACTAAGCACGTTTGACGACACATGGAATGCATGCCTACATCACATTGACGAATGGGAGCTAGCCACATATCTCTCCGTATTATAGCTGTTGCATGATGAATATCATCCAAACAAATCACCGACCCATTGCCTACGAGTTTGTCCTGTTGCTACTGATGTTACTTGTCTTGCTCTTTTGCTACTGTTGCTACTACTGTCGCTTGCTACTGTTGCTACTTGCTACTGCTGTCACTACTGTTGTTCCTTGCCACTCCTATTGCTTGTTACACTGCCATTACTCGCTACTTTGTTGTTACTACTGTGCTTGCAGATACTAATCTTTCAGGTGGGGTTGAATCTGACAAATTCAGCTGCTGATACTTGAGAGTATACTCTCACCTCCTGACTGGCTTATCAACAAATTGGGTCGAATACTCTACCCTCGAAAACTGCTACGAACCCACGCATTGGTGGACCGTCAACAACATTCTTCTAGTCTCATTACTGGGGAGTGCTTTGAGTATTCTTCTGGTGCCGTTGCAGGAGAAGGTTTGTTGTCATAAGCATTCATCTAGCTAACGCCAGAGATTGCAGATCAAGGCCCAAGGTGCGCGCCCCACCTATTCCCCGCGCCTAGGCATCTTTTAATTATGTTGCCCATTGCTCTGTTTTGGCCCATTAGTCGTATTAGGCCCGGTAGTTTATTTTTTAGGGATTTTCGAAATTATTTAATTCTAGAAAATTGTCGGATATTCAAACGCCCGTAGAATTTACTCCGTGTATCGGATCACGACGTATTGTATATGGAACTTGTCTACTTTTCCGCGTAAATTCATATTTTTCAACTTGCATGCATGTTTGAATTAGTTTGACCCGCCGAATGCCTAATTTTGCGTGCTGTCCCAATAGGGAATTATCCCATGTTTATTTTTCGTGTGTGTCCGGATTTCTCGATTCCCGTAGATAAAATTCTCATGTTTTTAGGGACCTTTTTGCATTTATTTTAGAGTAGTTTTTGATATTTTAGCATGTAGGATTCCGTCGCTAGTTTGCTATACCGTGTTTAGGACATATTCTCGCATATACGTGTGGCGATATTTTGTGTTGCAACCCCACATGTTATATATGTTTTCGGCGTAGAAAAATCCATAGAATTTAACTTCGCATTTAGTTTTAGCTTTTGAGCAAGCTAGTGCGTGTGATATTTTGCCATATTGCCCTCTTGTCTATTTTGTGGGATTTAAACCGTTCTTGATATGAATGAGTTGTCAACTAGAGATATGCCCTTGGATGTGTAGGCTAGGCCCTGGTAATTTTGGTTGCAATAGAAATCCATGTTTAGGTGTGGTTTGCTTGCTCTCAACTTGCTAGAAATTAGTGCTGATTTGGAGATGCTGAAACATTTCTAAGTCTGAAATCTGTTATATTTTGTTGTTGTCTTATCTTGAGTTTATCTGGTGATCCATAGCTCTTTTGAGGTTGGTGCAATGGAGTTAGTTGTAGACTTTAGGATTCTCTAGCATGCTGTCAATTTTCCTACCATTAGGAGTTCTGTAGCTTATGGTTTTGCTGCTGTCAATATGCCTTCAGATCGTAATCTGCACTATCAAAAACTGTGTTTTTCTCTAAGTCTGAAACTGCGTGTGAGCAACCAATTTGTGAGTTCTTTCCCTAGTGATCCATGCTTCCATGCTAGGTGTAATTAGTTGTATTCTGCAGTGCATCTTGCCCTCTATTGCCTCATGCCTTGTTTGAGCATTTTGGATTTTTGTAGATCGTAGTTGTGGGGTGTAGAAAATGTTATGTGGTTGATTTTGGCAGATTGTAGTGATTTCTTGTTTAACTCGTAGTTGTTGAACCGTTGCTCCGTTTTGATCGTGTCCTATATGAAACTTGCTTAGAATCTCGTGTAGTTTCATATTATCTTGCTGGTTGTGTGTTTTGAAATGCTTGTGACTGACGTTGCACACATATTGCATTAATGTCATCATATCTTGCGGTGTTTGTATCTTTTGAACCATAGCTCCGTTGGAGATGTTCTCTATGTGTAAATTGTCTGTGACGACGCATAGAATCACATGAACCTATTTATTTTGCTGTTTAACAAACATTTAAATGTGTTAGTTCAGATCTGGACAGAATTATAAATTAACATGTGAGGTCGTTTCGGAGGTGCTATATGTCATTCCGACCTCATTTAAAATGCCTAGATAGGTAGATTAATTACGCTTCACCTCTTGCCATGTTTAACCACATTTAATATTGCCGTGTACCTATTCGGGATAGAACTAAATAAGTCGTATGTGGAGTTTCGTCAATATGCAACTCGTTGCATATTGAACTTCACTTAATGTGTAGTAATTGGTTGTTGTGAATTGACATGCCATGTCTTGTATATATTCTTCCGTTCATGCATCATATGTGTTGTGCACCGTGTGGTGTATATCGGTGTTGTTGCTTGTTTCCGGTTTGCTCTGTCTCGATAGAGTTCCGCAAGCGTGTCGGAAAGTGAGGACCCGTTCGACTACATTGGTTCTTCTTCTTCACGGACTCATTCTTCTTCGAAGCGGGATCTCAGGCAAGATGACCATTTCCCCATATACCATAACTATCATTGACATGCTAGTATTATCGTTTCTGTCGCTATGTCTCATTGCCTGCCACATGTGAAATATCAGCCTCCCAACATTGCCATGAAAACCTTCAACCTATTCACAACCTAGCAAACCACTGATTGGGTATGTTACTGCTTGCTTAACCATGTGTTAGCGTTGCTAGTTGCAGGTGCAGTTGCTTCCATGTGATAACATGGGTTCCTTGTTATATCACCCTATTAAATGTTATTTAATTTAATGGACCTATATACTTGGTAAAAGGTGGAAGGCTGGGCCTTTCTAGGTTGGTGTTTTGTTCACCTTTGCCCCCTTAGTTTCGGCTACCGGTGTTATGTTCCATAATTGAGCGCTCCTAACACGATCGGGGTTGTTATGGGGACCCACTTGATAATTCGTTTTAGATTAAGGCTGGTCTGGCAAGGCCCAACTTTGGTACTACATTTGCCTAATAACCTAATAAAATTGCATAGGGACTTTCTTGACCCCGAGGATAATTAATCAACCCCCGGGCCAATGCTCCGCATGAGTGTTGGTCCTACCTGAGCGACGTACGGCGCCCCCTGGTCACCCAGGGTTTAGCGATCCCGACGTCTAGCTCATTCGTCATGTCCTGAGAACGAGATACGCGGCTCCTATCGGGATCGTCGACACGTCGGGCGGCCTTGCTGGATTAGTTTTACCTTTTATGAGATATCTTGTGCATCGGGATTCCAGTGATGCTTTGGGTAATCTCAGAGTTGAGGTTTTCCACTAAGGAGTCCGACGAGATCGCGAGTTTCGTGATTGAGGATTTCTAAGCGGCTTGTGATAATTTGTGATAGACTAGTTGGAGCACCCCTGTAGGGTTAAATCTTTTCGGAAAGACGTTCCCGCGGTTATGTGGCAATGTGGAAACTTTGTTTAACATTGGTTCTACACAACTTGAAGTTAACTTAATTAAAATATGCCAACTGAGTGCATAACCGTGACTGTCTCTTTGGTGAGTTCCTTCTCCGATCGAGGACACGGTGGGGTTATGTCTGACGTAAGTAGGTGTTCAGGATCATTCGTTTGATCATCATTAGTTCATGTCCGTTGTGCATAGATCATCCCCCTCTTATTCTTGTACTCGTAAGTTAGCCACCTCATATATGCTTAGTCACTTGCTGCAGCCTCACCACGTAACCATATCTCACCCATTAAGCTTTGCTAGTCTTGATACCTTTGGAAATAAGATTGCTGATTCCCCTGTGGATCATAGATTACTACAACACCAGTTGCAGGTACAGGTAAACGTAACTTGACGCGAGTGCGTTGATTGTTCATTTCGAGTTGCTTCTTCTTCTTCTTCATCGATCTAGGATGGGTTCCAGGCCGGCAGCCTGGGATAGCAAGGATGGACGTCGTTCTTATTTTCTCGTTTGTTTTCGTCCGTAGTCGGACCCTGCTCTTCTTCATGACGTTTATGTATTGTAGATGTGACTCTGATGTAGCTTGTGGCGAGTGTAAGCCAATTCTATATATATCTCATCTTTTCAGTACATCTACTTGTAACAATATCCATTCTTGCAAAACAACGGGATGTGCTTCTATCCTTGACGAGCCCCTCGTGCCAAATTGAGGATAGGATCGTATCTTGGGCGTTACAAGTTGGTATCAGAGCACTACCGACCTAGGAGCCCCCTTGATTGATCGAACTTGGCCGAGACGAGTAGGATTCTTTTTCTCCTCTTCTATGCTCTGGTGAGGAGTCTTGAAGTAATATTTTAATTCTACTCCTCTTCTCACTCAAATTTTTTTAGGATCACGCGGATATTTTTGGAATCTATATGATGTCGATGTGACGGAGTTCTGTCTTGGTGCCTCCTGTCTGTCTTGATTTCTTCCGGGGAGTTGAGCTCCAGGGGATTCTCGAGCACATCGCTATCTTTCAGATTTCTTAGTATCTCAGGATGAAGGATGTTCAAAATTGCTTCAATACTAGTAGTGGCGAGAGGAGTCCGGCTTCCCCAGTACTGGTGCAGAGAGTTCCGGATGTATCGCCATACTTTGTATCGTTGTGATTACGAGTGTCTGAGATAGATGAAGTTGTGAGATTCTGGTTATGTGTTGACGGATGTGATACACTGGACGGGTTAGTATAGGAGTCGTGTGATATATTACCCCTTCTATCCGTGGACCAGATTGCATGACCAGAAATTTCGGGAGTTCTTAGGTGGGAATTCAAGTAGTTACTTATAGGACAATCTTCCAACAAATGCATGATGTTAGGTTGGGGTTCGACATCTAGTGGATTCGTTTGTTCATGATCGACTTACAGGGGTTCTCGTTGTGTCTTAAAGAGTCCTTGTAGCTTGCTACGACTCGGGGACGCTTCGTATGTCGTGTGCACTGCCTTGCACAGGATGGCTACTGTAAGGTTCGATCCTGTGCGATCATGTCCATGAAAATATCGGACAAAATCTCTCTCATGAATTTTTTCTGGCTTGTTTCATAAGCCGCAACCTTTGTTTTTGTAGGAATATGGTAATTCAAGTTGCTTAGATGTCAAGTGGTGATTTCAGATCTTCCCAAGAGGTGTTCTCATATTTTGATGGGAATGCTAATTCTTTTTCTCAATCAGTTGACTTATCAATTCTTGTCAATCGGAGTCGTCATGTTAATTCTTTTCCATCCGGTGTGTTCCTCTCCAAGTCAATTCTATCCTCTCCAATTTTGTGAGATCAATCTCTCTTGTTTTTCCGGAGTTTGTCTCATCTGTCCCATGGTGTCTTTGTTTTCCCCGCCCTCCCGCCCTTTTTCTTCAGTGATTGGATTTCATCCAAGTGCATTTAATTTCTTTGATGCTTCCGCTATATGTTCTTTTCTATCTTAGCTGGTGAATCCTTGTGAAGATTCTCAGGAGCTTCATGTTCATCTTTATTCATTCTTGTGGTCTTTTCCGGTGAATTCAATTCGACTATCCGTGTTCATCATATCCTTTTCGTCGTTGTAATTCTTTCCCGTGTTGGAAAGTATTATCAGTCTTCTTGTCGTCATTTCTCTCTATTCTATCCGGAGCGCTGAAGTTATCTCAGAAGTTTCTTGTTTTCAATTCTTTTAATTATTTCGAGGATCTCACCTCATCTAGTTTTTTCATTGGTACCGGTGCAATATCTCTCTTTCTAAGCTATCTATTCAACGGTGATTTCTTTGAGTGGGCCCATAACACAGAGGTTTTCCCAGAATCTTATTCGGCTCTGTAATCTTTTCGGAGATCCTTAATTCATTTCAACTATGACGTAAGTATGAATTTCATCAGTCATATTCCTTCTTCAAGATCGCTTCAAATTTATTTTCGTCATTGGCTCAACTATTCCTTGTTCTTATCCCGGGGTGTCTCAGTATCATTGGTGTTGTTTCTCGTCATCATTTTCTCCATTGAAGACCGAGCGAGTGTTTCTCTCAAATCTTGGTCCGTTCTCTTGAAAATTCGTCATTTCAGCTTTGTGGCATCTTATTGGATTGTTACCAATCATGAGTAATGCATTTCTTGCTATCCGATGCATTTCTGAGTTTTTTTCATTCTCGATCCTCTGAATGCCATCATTTCAGAAGAATTCTTCATTCTCAGCTTTCATCCTCAAATTCTTCTCAATGGTTGTCTCTTTGTTCGTCTCTCTTTTATTCCGGTGCCTTGTTCAGTTTTCTGTTAGGTGGATCATGATCTCTTCATTCTCATGTGTCTCCATGCATTCTTGGTATCCATTTCGCTTGCATTATCACTGGTGCTTCGTTGAAGATTTCTTTCAGTTTGTGCTCATATATCTCTCCTCAATAATTTTTAGAAGAATAAGTGTTATGTTAAATCCGTTGCTTGTCATCAATTAAACTTGATGAAGGATAAGCTTAATATAATTCTTATTCTTGTTCATAGTGATTTGAATTCTTCTTCCGGAGTGGCTCATGATATCAATTCTTTGTCTCAAGATGTTCTTCATGATTCTTGTGGTAGTAGTTCTGATTTTTCTTCTTCGTTCCTCTTTCCAAGATCTAGTTTATATTCTCTTGTTCCAGAGTTGTGGTGATGTTGCTCATTTGGGTCAAGCATGTTGTTCTATCAAGATTGCGGTGTTCCCTTATTCTATTTTAGTTGTTTGTTATGAATCTTGTCTAATTCTACCATATTATCGAATTTTTGTCCCCTTTTCCTACCGAAGTGCTGCCGAAATTTTCCGTGAATTCTTGCTTGTTTCTGATGTCATTCCTCATCTCTTTGCAACCTTCAAGGATTGTTGGTTTCACTCATTTGTCAAAGAAGTGACTTAGTTTTACCTCTTCTTTCTCATCCTCTTCCCCGTTCATTCTTGGATCTCGGGTCGAGATCCTCTGCGAGTGTAGAAGAGTTGTGACAACCCGAGACCGATGTTCCAGAAGATTCCCCCTTTATTCCGTTTCCGTCGTGTGATTATTTTGATTTGTCGCATCATCATCGCATCATGCGCATCATCTGCATTGCATCGGCATCCCGTTGCTGCCAGTTTTCAAACTTGCATCCGTCAGTAGTTGTCGGTTCTCTACATTCTCGTCGTTGTCCGTTCTGAGCCCGACCACACACGCACGCGCCTGCGGCATCGTCAAAACCTGTTTTTAAAAGTGTGTATAAAACTTTCTCCTATTGGGTTGGATCTTGGCGTGCAGTCTGAATTAGTTGTAGCTAGGCCGCCTGTCAATTTTCGTCGCAATCGGAGTCCGTCTCGTACCCGAACGATCGACCATAGCGACAACGTATTCGGTCTACCGTTACACGTTCATCGGTGTTCTAAAAATCACGTTGCCGCGCTGCACCGTTTCCCTCTCTTCCCCGGCTAACCTACTCTGCATGACCACTTAAACCGTCCCGCGTGCGAAACTGTTCGATTCCGATCGCGCGATTGGAACCGGGGCAAAATTCTGCTAAACCTAGCCCCCCATTGTCTATAAATAGACCCTCATGCTATTGTTTTAGACAGCCACCCAACTCCTCCTCGAAACCCGTGCTAACCCTAATCCATGCACAACCCACTCCCACCTCCTCTATCCTCCCACCAGCCGCCGCCGGCCCGCCAGGCCCACAGCTGGCCCGCCCGGGGCCGAAGCCCCACCGCCGCCTCGCCTGTCCTCCTGTGCCTCCTCTGCTCCCGAGCGCGCTCGCCCCCTGTGCGCCGCCGCCCTCTGCCGCCAGCAGCCACCGGGGATGCACCCCGCTGCCACCTCCTGCTGGCCGCCACAGCCACCCCATGCCAGAGGTCACAGCCCCGCCAGCGCGCCGCCGCCTGCCCGGTTCCCGGCCTCCTACAAGCTCCGCGTGCCGCGTTGGCCAGCTCGCCCCGTCGCCCCCGCTCGCCAGCATGCCTTGGCCAGCTCCTGTCCCGCCGCCGCCTCGAGCCCCAGTCGCCAGAGTGCGCTACCCTCGCCGGATCTCGCCGTCCCGTCACTGCACGTCGTCGGCCTAGAGTGAGCCGCCTCCTGCTCCCCCCCCCCCTCGATCCCGATCTGGATCGGGAGGGGCAGGTCGCATATATGTGTAGCGACATTTTTGTGTTGCAACACCACATGTTATATATGTTTTCCGGGTAGAAAAATCCATATAATTTAACTGTGCATTTAGTTTTATCTTTTGAGCAAGTTAGTGCGCGTGATATTTTGCCATATTGCCCTCTTGTCTATTTTGTGGGATTTAATCCGTGCTTGATATGAATGAGTTGTCAACTAGGGATATGCCCTTGGATATGTAGGCTAGGCCCTGGTAATTTTGGTTGCAATGGAAATCCATGTTTAGGTGTGGTTTGCTTGCTCTCAACTTGCTAGAATTTAGTGCTGATTTGGAGATGCTGAAATATTTCTAAGTCTGAAATCTGTTATATTTTGTTGTTGTCTTGTCTTGAGTTTATCTAGTGATCTATAGCTCTTCTGAGGTTGGTGCAATGGAGTTAGTTGTAGAATTTAGGATTCTCTAGCATGCTGTCAATTTTCATGCCATTTGGAGTCTTGTAGATTATGGTTTATCTGCTGTCAATATGCCTTCAGATCGTAATCTGCACTATCATAAACTGTGTTGTTCTCTAAGTCTGAAACTGCGTGTGAGCAACCATTTTGTGAGTTCTTTTCCTAGTGATCCATGCTTCCATGCTAGGTGTAATTAGTTGTATGATGTAGTGCATCTTGCCCTCTATTCCCTCAAGCCTTGTTTGAGCATTTTGGATTTGTGTAGCTTGTAGTTGTGGGGTGTAGAAAATGCTATGAGGCTGATTTTGGCAGATTGTAGTGATATCTTGTTTGGCTCGTAGTTGTTGAACCGTTGCCCCGTTTTGATCGTGTCCTATATAAAACTTGCTTAGAATCTCGTGTAGTTTCATATTATCTTGCTGGTTGTGTGTTTTGAAATGCTTGTGACTGTCGTTGCACACATATTGCATTCATGCCATCATATCTTGCGGTGTTTGTATCTTTTTGAACCGTAGCTCCATTGGAGATGTTCTCTATGTGTAAATTGTTTGTAACGAAGCATAGAATCACGTGAACCTATTTATTTTGTTGTTTAACAAACATTTAAACGTTATAGTTCAGATCTGGATAGAATTATCAATTAACATGTGAGGTCGTTTCGGAGGTGCTATATGTCATTCTGACCTCATTTAAAATGACTAGATAGGTAGATTAATTACGCTTCACCTCTTGCCATGTTTAACCACATTTAATATTGCCGTGTACCTATTCGGGATAGAACTAAATAGGTCGTATGTGGAGTTTCGTCAATATGCAACTCGTTGCATATTGAATTTCACTTAATGTGTAGTAATTGGTTGTTGTGAATTAACATGCCATGTCTTGCATATATTCTTCCATTCATGCATCATATGTGTTGTATATCGGTGTTGATGCTTGTTTCCGGTTTTCTCCATCTCGATAGAGTTCCGCAAGCGTGTCAGAAAGTGAGGACCCGTTTGACTACATCGGTTCGTCTGATTCACGGAGTCATTCTTCTTCCAAGCGTGATCTCAGGCAAGATGACCATTTCCCCAGATACCATTACTATCATTGTCATGCTAGTATTATCGTTTTTGTCGCTATGTCTCGTTGCCTACCACATGTGAAATATCAGCCTCCCAACATTGCCATGAAAACCTTCAACCTGTTCACAACCTAGCAAACCACTGATTGGCTATGTTACTGCTTGCTTAACCATGTGTTAGTGTTGCTAGTTGCAGGTGCAGTTGCTTCCATGTGATAATATGGGTTCCTTGTTATATCACCCTATTAAATGTTATTTAATTTAATGCACCTATATACTTGGTAAAAGGTGGAAGGCTCGGCCTTTCTATCCTGGTGTTTTGTTCCACCTTTGCCCCTTAGTTTCGACTACCGGTATTATGTTCCATAATTGAGCATTCCTAACACGATCGGGGTTGTTATGGGGACCCCCTTGATAATTCGTTTTAGATTAAAGCTGGTCTGACAAGGCCCAACTTTGGTACTACATTTGTCTAATAACCTAATAAAATTGCATAGGGACTTTCCGGACCCCGAGGATAATTAATCAACCCCCGGGCCAGTGCTTCGCATGAGTGTTGGTCCCACCTGAGCGATCTCCGGCGCCCCCTCGTCACCCAGGGTTTAGCGATCCCGACGTCTAGCTCATCCATCGTGTCCTGAGAATGAGATACGCGGCTCCTATCGGGATCGTCGACACGTCGGGCGGCCTTGCTGGATTAGTTTTAACTTTTACGAGATATCTTGTGCGTCGGGATTCCGGTGATGCTTTGGGTAATCTTAGAGTTGCGGTTTTCCATTAAGGAGTTCGACGAGATCGCGAGTTTCATGATCGAGGATTTCTATGCGGCTTGTGGTAATTTGTGATGGACTAGTTGGAGCACCCCTGCAGGGTAAAATCTTTTCGGAAAGTCGTGTCCGCGGTTATGTGGCAACGTGGAAACTTTGTTTAACACTAGTTCTAGACAACTTGAAGGTAACTTAATTGAAATATGCCAACTGAGTGCGTAACCTGACTGTCTCTTTCCTGAGTTCCTTCTCCGATCGAGGACACGGTGGGGTTTTGTCTGACGTAAGTAGGTGTTCAGGATCATTCGTTTGATCATCATCAGTTCACGTCCATTGTGCGTAGATCATCCCCCTCTTATTCTTGTACTCGTAAGTTAGCCACCTCATATATGCTTAGTCGCTTGTTGCAGCTTCACCACTTAACCATATCTCACCCATTAAGCTTTGCTAGTCTTGATACCTTTGGAAATGAGATTGCTGAGTCCCGTGTGGCTCACAGATTACTACAACACCAGTTGCAGGTACAGGTAAAGGTAACTTGACGCGAGCGCGTTGATTGTTCATTTGGAGTTGCTTCTTCTTCTTCTTCATCAATCTAGGATGGGTTCCAGGCCGGCATCCTGGGATAGCAAGGATGTACGTCGTTCTTCTTTTCTCATTTGTTTTCGTCCGTAGTTAGACCCTACTATTCTTCATGATGTTTATGTATTGTACTGATGTGACTCTGATGTAGCTTGTGGCGAGTGTAAGCCAATTCTATATATATCTCATCTTTTCAGTACATGTACTTGTAACGATATCCATTCTTGCGAAAAGACGAGATGCACTTCTATCCCTGACGAGGCCCTCGTGCCAAATAGAGGATAGGATCGCATCTTGGGCGTTACACTATATTCTTTTGTGGGTGGTGTTATGTAGAATGAAGATGTTTGAAATGAAAAAAGATGGAGTATATGGCATTGGCTTCATTGACCCAAATTGCATTTATGAGAAGGTGGTAAAAGAATTCCCAAAAGATATAGAGGAGAACTTGTTCCGATTTTAGAGATACTAAGTCACAATGAAAAAATATTATTTCCTTACAACTTCCGTGAGTGTTACTGTCTTGTACTATAAATTCTATTTAGCTTACCCGATTGATGTTAAGTTTACATATAGTGCTTGATGACTTGCATGCATGCCCGCTTATACAACACATATTCCACTGGATCCTGCTAGTCATTATGGTTGACGAGGGACGCGTTCACGTACTTGACTCACTAAGAAAAGACGAGGGTGAGTACATGTCCCTGAACTTGATGCTCGACCGGTAATTTCAATCATTATCGCACTCTGTGGGCCTCTTTAGTTCATTTCCCGATATCAATTAATCAATGCTTCCTTTTATTCTTTTTCTTTGCCTGGTAGGATTTGGATCCGGTTCATCAAGAACGTTCACGGTGAATGGAAACCAAAGTTGCGATGGACAACGTCTAGGGTAATTAAGTAGTACTAGCTACATCCGCGCGCCTCTTTAATTCTAGTTTCAATACCATTATAATGCTTGATTATTATCTGACTGCATTCTATGCTCGCAAAGTATTGCATGCGGCAGCAACCGGGGAATAACATATGTGCATACTATGATTGTGAGAACATTCACGAAGAAACCGAACGTATAAAAAATCCAGGAACTCTTGAGGTACTTAAACATTATTCACAATTTTTATATCATGGTCTAATATATATATACGCACATAAAAAATATTCATATCGCTATCCTTCTTTAAAGATGTCGCACAAGCAGGAGGAACTCCTCCGAAGGGAATGCATACAAGCACTTCAAGAGGAAATTTCGAAATTTTTACTAGAGCAGGTTATAGATCCCAAAGGAGAATTCCACTTCACCAATTAATGCATGCATGTAATTGATCTACAAGTTGTAGGAGAAATTGTATATAGAAAATTGTATATATATATATATATATATGTGTGTGTGTGTGTGTGTGTGTGTGTGTATGTGTGTGTATGTGTGTTATATAATATGTGCATGCATGGTCGTACGAGAAATTTTATGATATATGATTGGTCCTATGAGAAATCCTATGATATATGCATAACGTGTATGGTATGTACTAGTGTAAGATATGTTCTGAATGGAAAAGAATTAAACGGAAAACAGAAAATGAAAAGCAAAAATAAACAATAAACCCCAAAACCCCAAAACCCAAAATCACCAAAGCATGTAGTCCCGGTTGGTGCTACCAACCGGGACTAAAGATCCCGGCCATGCCACGCATGCTGTCGGCCACGTGGAAGGGTATTAGTCCCGGTTCGTAGAAAACCGAGATAAAGGGGGGGTCTTTAGTCCCAATTTAATAGTCCAGTTTAGTGAATCGGGACTATAGGCCCTTACCAACCTGGACTATAGCCCCGTTTCCTACTAGTGTACTCCGTGACTGGGTAGTTACAAAGGTAGGTTTCGGATTTTTCTAGACCCATGCTACGAGACATGGTCGAGCAAGGTGGGATTTGCCCCTCCGGTGAGGAGAGATATACTATAGGCCCCTCGGGTGATCCGACCTGGATAAGCATGGCCATGATGCAATAAGGATTATGAGATAATACAAAGTGTTCGTCGGATTCACCGAAATGAGAGCAAGGTTGTGCTGCAACAAGAATGACCATGTCGCCTTGTGCACGACAACATATATCGTGTGGCAAAGGGAACATAAGTATGAAGTATAGGTTCACCTAACCAGCTTCACTGGACACTTGGAGTCGACACGCTTTGCTAGAGACCGCTACCGACTAGTCGAGTCCGACGTGATCTGACTTGCGACCAAGTGAACGACAACCGAAGGGGCCACACGCTTATGGGAAGGAGCACGTGGGCTTTAGGATCTGTGCGAGGTCTAAGAGTTGAGCCCGCGTCGGATGCCTATATAAAGTGGAGGTGAGGCACACTCATTTGGTTGATCGCTTCAGCGTCGTCATTAGGGCTTTGCATGTGTTGCAACTAGCCACCTTCACCCGTCGCCGACTGTGTGACCAGACCTAGCAGTCCGCCACACGATGTTCCTCCTGCATGCGCGGATACCATTAGAGGCGGTGCACTTGTGTCGTTCCGGCGAATCAGTACATGGGATCCGGTGACCGTCTCTTCTAGGGAGAGCATCCGGCGACCAGCTGTTCGAGGGAGATTAGATGAGGAGGAGACGGATCACACGGACGTGCTGCCCAACTCTACTTCCGCTGCACGACACTGCGCGTCTAGTGGTAACAATTTGTAATCCATCTCCGTAGCATGTTTTTTTATGTTCTTTGTCTAGAATTTTGTTAATTCACATGCGATGCACCTACGGTAGAACCCAACAATCTGAAATCTAATTTACGAATATATGTGAAATCATTTTCCAATACCTTATCTCAACGGCAGCTCAAAATCATCCATCTATGGAGTTGATGGATGTGGTGACCATATACCTTTGTGGGTCACTTGATTCGGATATATAACTGTCACATGAAATCAATTTCAAAACAAAACGCAAAAAACAACATATATTTGTAAACTCTGAAGTCACTCCATGGTTAAATTTGTTGGAATATATCTGGTACAACTGAATTAGTGAGATCCTTATAAGAAAATATTACTAAGAATAATGAGAACCCATCCGTATCCATCAGGAAATTTTCAACATGATTTCATATTATCTCAATGTATGTTGATGGACTAAACATCATTGGCAACACACATGTGATCGTCCAAAGATGGAATTTGGGATGAAGTATTTGATTAAAATCATGTCCCTTTTTTGTTACATATACTTAAGAAATCGAAATAATTTCATACTTAATATATATTAAGAAAATAACTAGCTCACTTAGACGTATGGGTGGATGACTAATAACTCTAATTAGAATTTGCATCAACCATACATATACAATGTTGGTACAAGCCATATACTCATAATTTAATCAATATGCAGTGTGTATAATTACTTTGTAGTATAACCATAAAGTAATTATACATACATTGTACGAAGGACTACTACTTACACAGTGCATATTTAATCAATTATCAGTAAATGACATGTTCAAGAAATAATTAACCACATAGTAATATATACCTATGTACCATCATACTATATAATTACCCTATTCTTCCCCCTGCCCAATTAAAATTAGGGGTCCTTCCAAGCATGCAAGTAATTAAGTACTAGCTAGGAATTAATTAAGGTAGCTAGCGGGCGATCGACAATGTCCATCTATCCATGCCTCATCGATGGAGGCACCATGTCATCGAGAAGCCCCTTGTCGACGGCGGGAACACTCCCCGGCGACGAGATGGATGATGTCTGGGCTGTGTAGCTCGCAACTTGCAGCTCCTGTCGGTTGCAGTGTAGCGGCTGGAGCAGCGACGACGACATCGCCGACACGCTGAAGAGAGGGTTTTGAGCGGTTGGCGAGTGCAGTGCCGGCAAGTCATTGTACATGAGGTGGTGGTGGTGTGCGGAGAAGGCCATCTGACTGGCGAGGGTGGCGGCGCCGGCGCCGCGGGGGAACGTGACGGTGTGGTGGCAGTGCTGGCCCTCGTACGTGGTGATGACGACGGAGGGGTCTTCGGAGGAGCGCTCCACGCGCTTCTTCACCGTGCACTTGTTGTTGGTGCATCGGTAGTAGCTCCTACGTAAGAGAATATAATTGCAACAATTCATTCATCCATAGTGAAATGAATTAGTATGTGATTTTCGGGATAAAGTGAACACTAGGCCTAGCTATATACTACTACTATACTAGTATATTCTACTATTGTCAATTTAGTACTAAGTACTATATATTATTGTCCTCCTGTAAAAGATTGAAAGGAAAACTAAAAAAGGTAAGATGACAACCGTATAAAACGTAGTACTACGTGCAATTTTTTCCTAGTTGTATCAGTACTGTACCCATTCATTAATTTTGCCTATTGAATTAACTAGTAGGATTCGACCCACAACGTCATAGGATTCGATCTCTCCCTACTTGCAGTGCACTAGCTAAATAAGAGCTAAACTTAACTACCCCCTTACCTAACTAATCAGAAATATATATCTCCAAAACCCATCGCTTCATAACGAACTGTGTGTGGAATTGATGGCCATCCCAAACGATTTTTATCTACACCCTCCGTTCCTAAATATAATTCTTTTAAGCGATTTTTCTAAGGGTCTACATACGGAACAAAATGATTGAATCTATACTCTAAAATATGTCTATATACATCCGTATGTAGTTCATTAGTGAAATCTCTACAAAGACTTATATTGGAGTAGCAGCCAAGCCGGGATGCAGTTCCTTGCAAATCGAATCTGATTGCTCAAATGCGGTTCACGCTCTAAACCAGGATGGTTTTATTGGACAGAAGTCAGCTATTATTGTGCTCGAGTGCAAAGTGCTGGGTTTGGATTTCTCCCAATATGAAGTGACAAAGTGTTTCTGTGAGGCTAACAGTGTAGGTATAGCTAAATCTTCTCTATCTGGTAGACTGTCTGAGGTCTGGGAGTCTACAATCCCGGACTTTATTTCACATCTCATTGTAAACGACCTCATTATTATCTGAAAAATAAAGTTTTTTACGCCAAAAAAAAAACTGTGTGCATGCATTCTGCTTTTCGGATATTGTTCTGGTGCTGAAAAATCAAACAGTACGTTGATGTGCTTTACGTGCTTTTCTTCTAATCAGTTTACATATTAAATGCACACCAAATTTCTATCGTATTGCACCCTGTTACGTACTCATATGCACGTACATATGTCCTAAGCCCTATACATGCCCTGAATTGTCTTACTCATTTTTTGCATGATCTAATAATATGCTCCCAGCTAGGATATGGCCGGATTTTTTTTTTTTTTGCAGAACCAGCAGCTCTACCGATCAGCATAAGAATATTAGAGTAAGTACAAGATCATATATATATAGTAGGAGTAGTGTGAAGAGCATGTTCTTATACGATACTGAGCTATGGATCGATGGGAATACATTACCTTGGGAAAGGGCTGTTCTTGACGGCCTTCTGGCCGTACTTCCTCCAGCGGTATCCGTCCTCGAGGTTGTCGATCTCCGTCTTAGTCATGAACGCGAACCGCGGCTGTCGCGCCCGCTTCTGCTTTTTCATCGCCTTCCCCGGGGCCGGCGCTGGCGCCGGTTTGCTCCTGAACGCATACATGGAGGTCGCTGTTAGCTCGCATTTGCACACAAGGCCAGATTAGTGCATGGTTCAAGCGAGAAATCATTCCCTTCTTTTTTTCAATCATCAATAGACCAAACTTCTATAAAAAATACTCCGTACATGTAGTACTACCAGTAGTGGTGGCCATGAATCTTACCTAGCATACGTCCAAATTAATCACCTTATCGTAGACTTAAAAAAGCGAGGAGAAGGCAAGGGGAGGAAGAAACCGCGTGAGGTTTAGCACGCGAATCCCGGCGCAAACGTTCCATGCAAATTAACCACACAACACCACACTCTCTCAGCCTCAGTATCGAATTTACCGAACTGCCCCTAGAAACGATGACGTGCTAGTGACGCATATTCAGACGAATATTAAAGTGAAATTATATAACGAAATGAAATGAAAAGTGAAAGATATCGAGGACAAGGAAATCAAACTATGGTCGTTTTCCCCGGAAAAATCAATGGTGATTACGGTTTTACGGCTCATGGCCTAGAAAAGAGAGGAGATGAACATGGCGAGGATCCGTCGGTGAATTAAGCTACCGCAGCTTTACTTACGCTGCCTCTGTCGCGGCGGCCGGCCTCCCGTCGGCGTCCGCAGCCTCCCGCGTTGCACCGTCATCGGTGGAGCTCGACGACGCGCCGGCCCCTTCCATGGACCCCGCCGGCGTCGCCGGAGGCAGATCCAGCGGCGGAAGCAGCTCCCCGGCGCAGCCATCGTCCACGAAACCGGCCGCCCAGCCGATCTCCGCCAACAGCGCAGAGGAATCGGCGTACGCTTCCTCGGCGGAGAAGGGCCAGTCCCCCCCGCCGCACGCGACGCCGGCCATTGCCACGAACCCCACCGCGAGATCAGCAGCTCGAGACAGGGGCAAAACCTTTAGGCGGCCTCAGGCCGCGCGCTGCACAGCTTCAGCTTGGCACTGTGCTAGCTAGCTACCTCTGCTCCGACCACTGACGCTGTCAAGTAGTTGATGCTTCTGATCTTGCCTTTGGGGCCCTTTTATCGTCTACTCAAACATGTGGTTTGTCTATGTGCGTGGGGAGGATAGGTGCGCATTCATTGTACTTTCCTCTCATTTAATTAATTAATGTATACCATAATTGCTAATTAACATATTGGATTTGCCTTTATATGCCAATCAAATCACGGTACTTCCTCCTTTTCGGTTTATAGGGTTAATCTCAGTTTTTTTTTCATTTTTTATTTAAAGGGCTCATCTCCATCTCATTTTCAGATTCCGTGGCGCATTAAATCTTTGCATGCAAGCATTAAAAAGAAACACACCAATGCATGTAAGTTCCTACTCATCTCGTGGCCAAATATGCATGCATCACAATTAATCCAAATTAATGCATCAAGCTTTATTTTAGTAGTTTTATAAGGTGGCCATAGTGGGAGTAACTTAGGTGGTATCATATACTTGAGACTAGCAAACATGCTGATGTGGCAGATAATTAAAGAAAAGAGAGAGGGTTAGAGTAACATAGATAGATATCATAAGGCCCTTCCGAGTGCTCCATGGTGGATAGGTGCTAAGCATGCCACATAAGCAAAAAAATGACACGGCATAGCAATTAAGGAGGAAAGAGAACACTTTGATGACCCCAAGAAGAACCAATGCCATACACGTGAACCTAGGCAAACCATTTAAATGAAAGAAGATGACCAATGCATGAGAGAGTTTATGTGCTAAAACATTAAATAGAGTGAGCTTAGCAACAACAAGTTAAGCACATATGCATTGGAAAGTTGAGTTGCTAAGCTATTTAATGCTCTTAGAGCAAGTACAATAGTATAGCCAGCTGCTGGCTATAAGCCATTGTCATGTCATCTATAGTCCATCTTATAGCCAACATGTACAATAGTTCATTGCAAAAGTGTACTGATTTTTTATTATATGGTCCACCTTTCATACTCACAAAAGGCCTAGGAGCACGTGCTAGAGCTGACTCTTAGCTAAGAGCCCACTTACCTTATCTCTCCTTTTCTCTTTCATCTAACTAAAACAAAAATATATTAGTTTATTCTTTATAGTCAGCTGACTCAGCTCTATTGTACTTGCTCTTAGCACCACATCTTAGCAGCTTTGCATTGGAAGCAGCCTAACATGTTAAATGCTATGCTACTACTCCCTCCGTTTCAGTTTATAAGTCCGACACGTAAATCTAGGTCATCAATTTGACCAACTTAATGAGAGACATATATTACAAAAATATATCATTGGAAACTTTAGATGTTCTATTTTCTAATGATATAGTTTTTATGTTAAATAATATATTTTATATAAATTAAATTGACGACCTAGGTACACGTGCATGCCTTATAAACTGTGACGGAGGAAGTATGTGTCATGCATGTCAATAAATGAGGTCATCTATGATACTTGTTTATGATACTATGCATTATGGAGGTAGTATCATACAATGGTATCATATGCATGATACTACTATATGATACTTTCCACTATGACCAGCCTAAAGCACTACCTCCATTATAGTTTAGAAGGCACGGTTAAATTTACGTGTATATCCACAATTGACATAGTTTAGGGCGCATTGCATTTACTCCTGACAGCTAATGAGTACTCTGCTGTATTATTTTTATATGCATGCCTACTGTGAATGCTATTTTTCAGCCCATCTCACAGCCAATCAATAACCACCTAGGTTCGAGAGTATTTCTAAACACGTCTTCTAAATCATGACGGAGGGAGTACGAGATACATTCCTCCACTCATTGTATGTCTTAATTGATGAGATTTTCGACTTAAACCCTGTAAACCGGAAAGGAGGAAGTAGTAGTTGTTCTGTTTTTATTTACCTCCCATATTAGCTATGCATCGAGTCAAATTTTCTAAATTGAATTACCCTTATATGCCTATCAAATCATAGTACATATGTATCACCGGATAGAGAGGTGCACAGCAAAAAAAAGGAGAGGTGCACAACAACTTGTGTGCAAGTTTGGTGATACAAATTTACAACTGTTCTTGTTACATATTTCTAATACTACAAGGTTGAAGTTTTTTTCATCCATTTTTTTCATCTATAAGATGATTCTCCTAGCGGCAACTGCTAGTGAGGGTCGTAGTTGGTCACCTCATTTCTCATTAGTTGTCACATTCGATCAGATCTGTGAACTTCTCGGACAGATGTTTGATTTGGAAAAGTGTTTGGAAAAGTAGATATGTTGGAGATTTATCACGCCTCTCCTCTTTTTATTTCCTCACTCAGACAATGCTTTAATAATGATGATCATCACACTTTTATTTACTTACAACTCAATATGAAAACTGATAGGACGATATGACTCTGAATGAATGCCTCTAGCAGTGTACCTGGATGTGCAAAGATCTAGCGTGACATGTATCAAAAATATGATAAATGGTGGCTTTGCCATAAATAAAATGTCAGCTCTATATGATCATGCAAATCATTATGATGATGAACGAACTATTCATGTGAAGTGACAATGACATTTGCATGGAAATATATCTTGAAATGACTGTGAAAATGCCATGATAGGTAGGTATGGTGGCTGTTTTGAGGACGATATAAATAGGTATATGTACAATAGAACGTGCCATGTCACGGGGTTTGGATGCACCGACGAAAGTTGCACCGATCCTCAAGGAGAGAACGGGCGATGCACGGTACGGAAGAAGCTAGATAATATGACGAGGTGAGATGGCGTGTGTCCATGTGTCACATTAGTCATGAAGAACTTATATACTTATTGCAAAGTTTTATTAGTTTCATCACAAATCAAAGTACTACTCGC
This sequence comes from Hordeum vulgare subsp. vulgare, assembly GCF_904849725.1. NCBI lineage: Eukaryota > Viridiplantae > Streptophyta > Magnoliopsida > Poales > Poaceae > Hordeum > Hordeum vulgare. Next base: position 379,997,204 of record NC_058519.1, on the reverse strand, counting down.
ATGCCCCGAGGGAGAGGGTTGGTAGGAATTAACTATCGCGCGTCTCTGGCTCAAAACAACACAAGGATTCCAACACGGAATAGAAATACTCACACATCATCACCATGCCTTTCAATTTTTTTAGATGAACACGAAGTTTAACATCTCTTAATATCGACACTTATCTGAATTAATAATAATGCACTCACACCTTTTTCATATCAGCACATCAATATTATTAACCCATAATTTCTCTATATGTCCTACACTATGTTTTTAATTATCACTCATTGGATATTCATTGTTTTTTATATATAGTCTTATGACCCATGCAAATTACCGTCACTATTTGTCCAACTCTCAAACAAGTATAAGTGAAGAATCAGAGCATAATATTTCTGTAAAATCTACACGCCACCGTGCTCAAAAAGATATAACTGAAGTACTAGAGCAACTGGTAAGCTCAAAAGATATAAGTGAAGCACATAGAGTAGACTAACAAATTGTGGTGATGTGGTCTCTTTCTTAAATAGGTGTGTCCAGCAAACAATGATTGTGGTAAACTGAAAGTAAAAGCAAACAAAAGAAAACGAGGCTCCAAGAAAAACCCATATCATGTTATGAATAAAAACATATCTCCAAGTATCATACCAATGGATTGAGACGAAAAGAGGGGAAGGCATCCCCAAGCTTAGACTATTGAGTATTCCTAGAATATTACCTTGGGGTGCCTTGGGCATCCCAAAGCTTAGGACTTTGGTGCTCCTCAATCCTTTGTCCATCGGGACAATACCCAAAACTTGAAAACTTCAATCACATAAAACTCAACAAAACTTCGTGAGATCCGTTAGTATAAGCAACATATCAAATAATTTCAGGTGCTATCACAAGTTTATTCTTGTTTCATTTTAGCATAGAATACTGTATCCTAACTCCTCCATGGCTTATACCCACCGATACAATCCATAGCATCATCAAAACAACCAAACTATGAATGCAAAATCAGAATCTGACTCAAATAGAAAACTATGTAGTAATCTGTAATGAACCTATGTTTTTGTAACTCTAAAAATTCTGAAAAATTAGGAAGCCCTGAGGAATTTGTATAGCAATACGATGTAAAAATTTCAGCTTAAAAATACGTCCACTAAGATCAGAGAAATTCTGCACTGGACGTCAAAGATTCTATTTTTGCACCGTATCAATTCTAGTCATCACGCAAATCATCCCAAAGGATTTACTTGGCACAATCATTAATTAAAACATAAAAACACAATAGTTATAGAGGAAATAATCGTTTTATCATAGACTAAGAGAAATGAATGATAAATATTGGCTTGTCTCCCAATGAGCTCTTTCTTTATAGCCATTGAGATAGGCTTGAAATTTCAATGATGCTCACATAAAAGACAAGAATTGTATCACGAAGAGAGCATCATAAAACATGTGACAAGAACATTTAAGTATAACATACTTCCTATGCATAGGAGTTTTATAAGAAAACAATTTATCAAGACAAGAAGTGTCTAGCACAAGCAAGTAGGAAGAATGATGCATTAACAATTTGAATATCAAGAGAGGTAAGTGAGTAAAATGAAAATTTCTATAACCATATTTGCCTCTCTCATAATGACTACATGTAGGATCATATTCAAATTCAAAAATATAGCAATCACGCTTTTCATTCAAGGAACTATCATGAATCACTTTATAAATTTCACAACTTTTAGATTCATGATTTTCAAGCAAGACCTCACAAAGATAATATCGTGCGGTCTCACTAGCAATTGTTTCAACATAAATGAGTCTTTTGAAAAGATCAACAAGTGGATGAGGATCCATTTATCTTTATTATTGCATTTTACTTTCTGTTATAGCGTAGCTAGGCAAGTAAAGTAGAGAGCAAAGATGCAAACTTGTGACATGCAAAGGTAAATACTCTTGTAATTTATTTTTTATGAGACAAACTAAATATACCAACAAATAAAAAGGAAAACAACTGAATGAAAATTTGTGTGCAGTTGCTTGGCAGTTGGTGATCATATTCCACGGCAATGGCAACAAAAATCCTTCGTGATACTTGTGATCTGCGTTGGGTTTTCCGTTAAGAGGGACATGATATCACAACATGATGTGGGTAAGTATTTCCTTGAGTTATGAAACCAAGGTTTATAGAACCAATAGGAATATCAACCACAACCGTCTTCACCGGCCGCACACAAAAGAACAAACAACTTGCATCCAACGCGGGCAAGAGGGTTGTCAATCCTCTTGTCTTGTTATTTGCAATCAAGTGAGGTGTTTAGATAATTGTACATAGCAAGATAGAATAAAAACAAGTAAATAATAACAAGGTATTGAAGGTTTTATCAATATGTTGTGAATAGACCCGGGGGCCATAGCTTTCCTTAATGACATCTCTCATGGAAAATAGCATACGATGGGTAAACAAATTACTGTTGGGCAATTGACAGAAAAGCGGATAGTTATGTGATATTCATGGCAATGATCATGTGTATATAGGCATCACATCCATAAACATATAGGACAATTCCTGTCTACACCTATTACTATTACTCCACTCATCGAACCGCTATCCAACATGCATCTAGAGTATTAAGTAAAACAGATTAATGCATGGAGAACAATGACATGATGTAGACAAAGTAAACTCAAGCAATATGAATAAACCCCGTCGTGTTATCCTGAGTAGTAGAAATACAAAGATGCATCTTGTATCCTTCTGTCATTGGGATATGGAAATTTGCCAGGTTGAACCTACCACAATGCACCTCTCTCACGGAAGAAATATTGATCTAGTTGGCCAAACTATTTCAATAAATCGGAGAGAATTACAAAGCTATCATAATCATGCATATAAGAGTCATATAAGTATTCATAGGAGACTTAAATATTTATCATGAATAACCTGAACATAAACCCACAAGTCATCGGATCCCAACAAACGCACTACATAGAAGCAATTACATCGTATGGATCAAAGTGAAGATGCGATGATCATTGTATTAAAGATCAAAGAGAGAGAGATTTCCATCTAGGTACTCACTATGGACATGTAAGTCTGTGGTGAACTACTATCACATCATCGTGAGGGCAGCATGGTTAATGAAGAGGCCCTGCGGCAGGGTGCCGGAACGGAGCTCTAGATGGCCTACCATCGGAAGGGAGACTTGCGATGGCGTAAAAAGTGTTTCGGGACTCCATCTGTTGTTTTTAGGGTAGATGAGAATTTATAAGCCAAAGAACGGAGTCGGGAGGGCCACGAGGGAGGCACAAGCCATGAGGGCACCCCCCGGTCGCGCCTTGTTGGCTTTTGGGCTCCTCGTGAGGCCTCCAGCCTTCTTGCCATGCTCGTTGATCTTCTTTCGGTCCAAAAAAATCACCAAAATGTTTCATGGCAATTGGAATTCGTTTGGTATGGAAAACCTAAAAAGTGAAAAGCACGTAGAAAACAACAAGTGGCACTCGGCACTGGGTCAATAGGTTAGTGCTCAAAAATAATATAAATTCGTAAATAAATATCTGAAAAGTATTCTAGAATGATAATGTATCATCATGGAACAATAAAAAATTATAGATATGTTGGAGACGTATCTGTCCATTATATGTATATTGTCATCAACATCAAAATATGATTACGAGCATGACTGCACTTTCAATCTCACCCTTTCTTGTAGTTGATGACAACATACATAGAGCTTTCAGGAGACAGAAATATGTGATGCTTATAAGAGATTTGTTTTGGATCTATCGTAAACATGTGAATAAAGGTTCTCAATATAAACACGATGCACACATACGGAAAGCTACCCCTCAAACTAGTAATTGTTGGACCCAAATGACTGGCGCAATAATACTGAAAATTATAATAACATAGATAAGATTAACCTCGATGGGAGATATGCAATGAGAACATCATAGATATAATATTTCCCAACATACTAAGATAATGGTTCAACATAGTTCAACATCAACAATCAAAGATGTTCAATACAATGTTTAATAAACCATTAAGGCAACAAAGTCAAACTTCTATGATACATAACTTCTCCCTTGATATCAAGTACTAAAAGGGGACGAAGAGAGGAACCCCACACGATCAAACTTGATTATGCAAGACTGGGCATCCTTTTTACTAGCCTCTCTCATGCAATGTCAGGAGAATAAACGTCCATCTTGAGAATAACCAGCTTAGCATGGAAGATATCGACCGCCCATCGCTCCATGAGTGGTACGAGCACACAAAAAATAAGTTTTATTTGAATGTTTAGAGGTGGCACATGCAAATTTACTTGGAACGACGGGGTAATACCGCATATAGGTAGGTATGGTGGACTCGTTTGGCATATCTTGAGTTTAGGTGTTTGGATGCACAAGCAGTATTCCCGTTTTAGTATAGGTGAAGGCTAGCAATAGATTGAGAGGAGACCAAATAGAGAGAGAAAACGGTCATCATCATGCATTGAGAATTATTAACATTGAAGATTAGCATGATGTAACGACTAAGATGCGACACTTTTCTTATTTGGGGGAGAGGCCTTGATACGACTCCAACGTATCTATAATTTTTTATGGTTCCATGCTATTATCTTGTCAAACTTTGGATGTTTTGTATGCCTTCTATATCTTTTTTGGGACTAACTTATTAAGTCAGTGCCAAGTGTCAGTTCCTATTTTTTCCGTGTTTTTGACCTTTTTCAGAGGATAATATCAAACGGATTCCAAACGGAATGAAACCTCCAAAAAGATTTTTTCCGGAACAGAAGGTACGCAGGAAGCTTGAGAACCAAGTCAAAGGGCACCAGGGGAGGCCACAAGCCCCCTAGCCACGGCATGGGGGGGCGCCTAGCAGGCTTGAGGGCCCCCTGTGGATCCTTTGCCCTACTTCTTCCGCCTATAAATCCCCGAAGAATCCAAAACCACGGGAGAGAGCCACAAAAATACTTTTCCGCCGCCGCAAGCTTCTGTCTCCGCAAGATCCCATCTGGGGCACGTTCTGGTGCCTTGCCGGAGGGGGGATTTGGACATGGAGGGCTTCTTCATCAACACCATTGCCTCTCCGATGATGCATGAGTAGTTCACCATAGACCTTCGGGTCCATAGCTAGTAGCTAGATGGCTTCTTCTCTCTCTTGGATCTTCAATGCAAAGTTCTCCATGATCTTCATGGAGATCTATCCGATGTAATCCTGTTTTACGGTTCGTTTGTCGAGATTCGATGAATTGTGGATTTATGGTCAGATTATCTATGAATCTTCTTTGAGTTTCTTCTGATCTCTTATATGCATGATTTCATATCCTTGTAATTCTCTTCGAGTTGTGGGTTTTGTTTGGCCAACTTGATCTATGATTCTTGCAATGGGAGAAGTGCTTGGTTTTGGGTTCATACCATGCGGTGACCTCACCCAATGACAGAAGGGGTAGCAAGGCACGCATGGTGTTATTGCCATCAGGGGTAAAAAGATGGGGTTTATATCTATTGCATGAATTTATCCCTCTACATCATGTCATCTTGCTTAAGGCGTTACTCTATTTGTCATGAACTCAATACACTAGATGCATGCTGGATAGCGGTCTATGTGTGGAGTAATAGTAGTACATGTAGAAAGTATCGGTCTACTTGTCTCGGACGTGATGCCTATATGTATGATCATTGCCTTAGATATCGTCATGACTTTGCGCGGTTCTATCAATTGCTCGACAGTAATTCGTTCACCCACCGTAATATTTGCTATCATGAGAGAAGCCTCTAGTGAACACTATGGCCCCCGGGTCTACTCCACATCATATTTTCAGCCCTACACTTTTACTTTGGTGCACTTTCCACCTTCAGATCTCACCGTGCAATCAATCGTGAAGGGATTGATAACCCCTTTGTAGCGTTGGGTGCAAGTTCGCTATTTTTGCGCAGGTACTTTAGAGACTTGGCTTGATACTCCTACTGGATTGATACCTTGGTTCTCAAACTGAGGGAAATACTTACTGCTACTGTGATGCATCACCCTTTCCTCTTCAAGGGAAAAACCAACGCAAGCTCAAGAGGTAGCAAGAAGAATTTCTGACGCTGTTGCCGGGGAGCATCAAGTGAAGCTTATTCAAGTAACCGTCGCAAACTCATCTCTTGCATTTACTTTTTTGCCTCTTGTTTTCCTCTCCCCCACTTCTGAAAAACAAAAATTTACAAATTTTTGGCCTTTTTCGTTCGCCCTTTTCTTTCGCTCGCTTTTTGTTCGCTTGTGTGCTTGTCTGCTTGCTGAAGTCACCATGACTGAAAACACCAAACTTTGTGACTTCTCGAATACTAATAATAATGATTTTATTAGTACTCCGATTGCTCCCGCCACTAGTGCGGAATCATATGAAATCAATGCTGCTTTGCTGAATCTTGTTACGAAAGAGCAATTCGTCGGCCTTCCTAGTGAAGATGTCACATCCCATCTTAATACATTCATTGAGTTATGCGATATGCAAAAAAAGAAAGATGTGGATAATGATGTGATTAAATTGAAGCTATTTCCGTTCTCATTGCGAGATCGAGCAAAAACTTGGTTTTCATCTTTGCCCAAAAATAGTATTGATTCTTGGAACAAGTGCAAAGATGCTTATATATCCAAGTATTTTCCACCGGCTAAGATTATCTCTCTCCGTAATGCTATCCTGAATTTTAAGCAACTAGATCATGAACATGTTGCACAATCTTGGGAGAGAATGAAATTGATGATTACAAATTGTCCCGCTCATGGCTTGAGTGTTTGGATGATTACACAAATCTTCTATGCTGGTTTGAATTTTGCTTCTAGAAATATCTTGGACTCCGCATCCGGTGGAAATTTCATGGAAATCACATTAGGAGAAGCCACAAAACTCCTAGACAATATCATGGCAAACTATTCTCAGTGGCACACTGAAAGGTGACCTACTAGTAAAAAAGTATACCCTATAGAAGAAATTAACTCGTTGAGTGCTAAGATGGATGAGTTAATGAATTTTTTTGCTAGTAAAGGTGCTCCTTTAGATCCAAATGATATGCCCTTGTCTTCCTTTATTGAGAGTAGCAATGAAAGATTGGATGTTAATTTTGTTGGTAGGAATAATTTTGGCAACAACAATGCTTTTAGAGGAAACTATATTCCTAGGCCTTTTCCTAGTAATCCCTCTAATACCTTTGGCAACTCCGACAACAATGCTCATGGAAATTACAATAAATTACACTCTGATCTAGAGAGTAATATTAAAGAGTTTGTCAACTCGCAAAAGATTTTCAATGCGTCCATAGAAGAAAAACTACTCAAAATTGATGATTTGGCTAGGAGCGTTGATAGAATGTCTCTTGATATTGACGCTTTGAAAGTTAGATGTGCTCCTCCCAAGATCAATATGAATGAAACTTTGAAAGCTATGCGTGTTTCCATGAATGAGAGTAAAGAAAGAACCGCCCAAATTCGTGGTAGACATGAATGGCTTAAAAATGCGTGTTCTCGTGATGAGAATCACGAAGATCTTAAAGTGCTTGGTGTGACTCCCATTGAATCCTTGTTTTCTAGTGCCAAACCTAATGATGATGGGGTTTGATATGAATCCACTTTGGTTGAAGAACGCCCCAATGATTCGGAGTCCATCTATCTTGATGCTAAAAGTATTGAAAGTGGAGTAGAGGATATCAAAACTTTGAGTAGTAATGAAACTACTACTTTGGATTTCAAGGAATTCAATTATGATAGTTGCTCTTTGATTGAATGTATTTCCTTGATGCAATCCATGCTAAACTCTCCACACGCTTATAGCCAAAACAAGGCCTTTACCGATCATATCGTCGATGCTATGATGAAATCTCTTGAAAAGAAACTTGAATTGGAAGTTTCTATTCTTAGAAAACTTCATGATGAATGGGAACCTACTATCATAATCAAGATCAAAAACTATAAATGCAATGTTTTGTGTGATTTGGGTGCTAATGTGTCCGCGATTCCAAAGTCTTTATGTGATGTTCTAGGCTTCAATGAGATTGATGAGTGCTCTCTTAATTTGCATCTTGCGTATTGTACTGTTAAGGAACCTATGGGAAGGATCAATGATGTTCTTATTTTTTCAAATAGGAACTATGTACCCGTAGATTTCATTGTGCTTGATATTGATTGCAATCCTACATGTCCTATCATTCTTGGTAGACCTTTCCTAAGGACTATTGGTGCTGTCATCAATATGAAGGAAGGGAATATTAGATTTCAATTTACATTAAAGAAGGGCATGGAACATTTTCCTAGAAAGAAAATAAGATTGCCTTATGAATCCATGATGAGGGCTACTTATGGTTTGAGTACCAAAGACGACGATACATGATTCTTTCGCCTTATGCCTAGCTAAGGGCGTTAAACAATAGCGCTTGTTGGGAGGCAACCCAATGAATTTATCTTTGATTTTTTGCTTTCTGTTTTGTTGCGTCCACAGCATCATAATTCCGTTATGATTGTGTTTTTGTGTTTCTTTTTGTGTTTGAGCCAAGTAAAACCTTTATGACTAGTTTTGGTGATGGTTGTTTGATCATGCTGGAAAAAGACAAAAACTTTTCACTCATGGAATGATTTTTCATTTTTTATCCAGAAAGAGCTTTTGAGTTAATTCTTTTTGCTGCTGGTTGATATACCAATTTCCCAAATTGTCGTAATTGTTTAGAATTTTTGAGATACCAGAAGTATACGAAGTATACAGATTGCTACAGACTGGTCTTTTTTTTGACAGATTCTGTTTTTGTTGTGTTGATTGCTTATTTAGATGAAACTATGGATAGTATCGGGGGGTACTAGCCATGGAAAAGTGAGAATACGGTAATATAACACCAATATAAATAGAAATCAAGTTTGCTACAGTACCTAAAGAGGTGGTAGTTTGTTTTCTTGTGCTAATGATATCACGAGTTTCTGTTTAAGTTTTGTGTTGTGAAGTTTTCAAGTTTTGGGTGATGTTCTCATGGACAAAGGGATAAAGAGTGGAAAGTGCTCAAGCTTGGGGATGCCCAAGGCATCCAAAGCCAAATTCAAGGACACCAAAAAGCCTAAGCTTGGGGATGCCCCGGGAAGGCATCCCCTCTTTCGTCTTCAATCCATCGGTAACATTACTTGGAGCTATATTTTTATTCACCACATGATATGTGTTTTGCTCGGAGCGTCATGTATTATATGAGTCTTTTCCTTTTGTTGTGTCACAATCATCCTTGCTGCACACCTTTTGAGAGAGACATGCACTCATCATGAATTTGCTAGAATACTCATTGAGCTTCGCTTATATCTTTTGAGTTAGGCAATTTAGGTCACATATGCTTCACTTATATCTTTTGAGCTAGATAACTTTGCTCTAAGTGCTTCACGTAGATCTTTTAGAGCACGACTGTGTCATATTTGGAGAAATAAGAACTCTCTATCTTCACTTATATCTTTTTGAGAGTGCTCTCTCTGAGTAACTTGGTAGTTGGCTTGTGCTATGAAAGTAGTCCTAAAGGTGATAGGCATCCAAAGAGGATACAATAAAACTTCCATATTCTTGTGCATTGATTAGAAAGAGAAGTTTGATTCCTCTCAATTAGTTTTATGACATGGATTTGGTAATATTAAGAGTCATGTTAGTAGGGTGTTGTGAATCTAGAAATACTTGTGTTGAAGTTAGTGATCCCCGTAACATGCACGTATGGTGAACCGCTATGTTAGGAAGTCGGAGCATAATTGATTTATTGATTGTCATCCTTTGTGTTGCGGCCGGGATCACGCGATGGTTAACACCTACCAACCCTACCCCTAGGAGTATGCGTTTAGCACTTCGTTTTGATTACTAATAAAAACTTCCGCAATAAGTATGTGAGTTCTTCATGACTAATGTGAGTCCATGGTATAGATGCACTTTCACCTTCCACCATTGCTAGCCTCTCTACCGCCGCACAACTTTCGCCGGTACACAAAACCACCATAGACCTTCCTCAAAACAGCCACCATACCTACCTATCATGGACTTTTCGTAGCCATTCCGAGATATATTGCCATGCAACTCCCACCGTTCCGTCTCATGACTTGTGTCGTCACTTACTTATTGTCATTGCATGATCGTAAGATAGCTAGCGAGATGTTTCAATGTCATACGCCAACCTAGATCGTTGCACATCCCGATGCACTGCCGGAGGCATTTCCTATAGAGTCATCATCGTTCTAAGCATTGAGCTGTGAGTAAATGAAAGTGTGATGATCATCATTATTAGAGCATTGTCCATGTGACGAAATAAAAAAAGAGGCCAAAGTTGCCCACACACAAAAAGAGAGAGATATGGAAAGAGGCCAAAGAGCCCAAACAAAAAAAGAGAGAAAAAGAGAGAAGGGACAATGCTACTATCTTTTCCACACTTGTGCTTCATAATAGCACCATGTTCTTCATGATTGAGAGTCTCTTGTTTTGTCACCACCATATACTAGTGGGAATATTCATTATGTAACTTGGCTAGTATATTCCAATGATGGGCTTCCTCAAAATTGCCCTAGGTCTTCGTGAGCAAGCAAGTTGGATGCACACCCACTACTTCTCCTTTTGAGCTTTCACACACTTATAGCTCTAAGTGCATCCATTGCATGGTAATCCCTACTCTTTCACATTGATATCTATTGATGGGCATCTCCATAGCCCTTTGATACGCCGAGTCAATGTGACCATCTCCTCCTTTTTGCCTCTCAACCTCCACCACACTCTATTCCACCTATAGTGCTATATCCATGGCTCACGCTCATGTATTGCGTGAGAGTTGAAAAAGATTTGAGAAATTAAGAGTGCGAAAACAATTACTTGGCCAATACCGGGGTTGTGCATGATTTAAATTTGTTGTGTGGGGATGATGGAGCATAGCCAGACTATATGATTTTGTAGGGATAACTTTCTTTGGCCTTGTCATTTCGAAAGTTCATGATTACCTTGCTAGTTTGCTTGAAGTATTATTGTTTTCATGTCAATAGCAAACAATTGTTTTGAATCTTATGGATCTGAACATTCATGTCACATGAAAGAAGTAACAAAGGAAAAATATACTAGGTAGCATTCGACATAAAAAATTCAGTCTTTATCACTTCCCTACTCGAGGACGCGCAGGACTTAAGCTTGGGGATGCTTGATATGTATCCAACGTATCTATAATTTTTTATGGTTCCATGCTATTATCTTGTCAAACTTTGGATGTTTTGTATGCCTTTTATATGTTTTTTGGGACTAACTTATTAACTCAGTGCCAAGTGGCAGTTCCTGTTTTTTCCGTGTTTTTGACCTTTTTCAGAGGACAATATCAAACGGAGTCCAATCAAAATAAAACCTTCGAAAAGATTTTTTCCGGAACAGAAGATACGCAGGAAGCTTGAGAACCAAGGCAGAGGGTACGAGGGGAGGCCACAAGCCCCCTAGCCGCGGCCTGGGGGCACGCCTAGCAGGCTTGTGGGCCCCCCTGTGGTTCCTTTGCCCTACTTCTTCCGCCTATAAATCCCCGAAAAATCCAAAACCACAGGAGAGAGCCACGAAAATACTTTTCCGCCACCGCAAGCTTCTGTCTCTGCAAGATCCCGTCTAGGGAACGTTTTGGTGCCCTACTGGAGGGGGGATTAGGACACGGAGGGCTTCTTCATCAACAACATTGCCTCTCCGATGATGCGTGAGTAGTTCACCATAGACCTTTGGGTCAATATCTAGTAGATTTATCCATGGTGAGTAGTTCAACACCATTGCCTCTCCTCTCTCTTGGATCTTCAATACAAAGTTCTCCATGATCTCCATGAATATTTATCCGATGTAATCTTCTTTTGCTGAATTGTGGATTTATGATCAGATTATCTACGAATCTTATTTGAGTTTCTTCTGATCTCTTATATGCATGATTTCATATCCTTGTAATTCTCTTCGAGTTGTGGGTTTTGTTTGGCCAACTTGATATATGATTCTTGCAATGGGAGAAATACTTCGTTTTGGGTTCATACCGTGCGGTGACCTCACCTAGTGACAGAAGGGGTAGCGAGGCAGCATCGTGTTGTTTCCATCAAGGGTAAAAAGATGAGGTTTATATCGATTGCATGAATTTATCCCTCTACATCATGTCGTCTTGCTTAAGGCGTTACTCTGTTTGTCATGAACTCAATACACTAGAGGCATGCTGGATAGCGGTCGACGTGTGGTCTAATAGTAGTAGATGCAGAAAGTATCGATCTACTTGTCTCGGACATGATGGCTATATGTATGATCATTGCCTTAGATATCGTCATGACTTTGCGCAGTTCTATCAATTGATCGACAGTAATTCGTTCACCCACCGTAATATTTGCTATGATGAGAGAAGCCTCTAGTGAACACTATGGCCCCCGGGTCTACTTCACATCATATTTTCAGCCCTACACTTTTACATTTTTGCACTTTCCGCCTTCAGATCTCACCTTGCAATCAATGGTGAAGGGATTGACAACGCCTTTGTAGCGTTGGGTGCAAGTTTGCTGTTTTTGTGCAGGTACTTTAGAGACTTGGCTTGATACTCCTACTGGATTGATACCTTGGTTCTCAAACTGAGGGAAATACTTACTGCTACTGTGCTGCATCACCCTTTCCTATTCAAGGTAAAAACCAACGCAAGCTCAAGAGGTAGCAGGCCTCAAAAGGGGAAATAGGTGCATCTAAGTATTTCGCAAGCACAATAAACATTGCAATGCATATTGGATGAAAGAGTGATAAGATTTGGCTTACACTCGCCACAAGCTACATTATAGAGTCACACAGTCATACATTATTTAAATGGAAAACATGGTCTGACTACGAGCAAGATAAACGAGAAAAGCTAATGCTATCCCGCCTTGCTAGGGCCACGATCACGACCAAGTGCCTCTAATCCTCAGGATACATCATGTACAACCCGCCACTGTCCTCGTCGAGCTCCCACTTCAGTTGGGTATCCTCAGGAACGTCTGCATTTGGGGTACCTGTACCTATGGGTGGTTGTAGTAAACTGTGAGCCACGAGGACTCAACAATCTCATGACCTTGGTATCGAGTCTAACTAAGTTAATAGGTGAGGTTGGGGTAAGTGTTTGAGTTTGCAGCAACCTAAGTATATATGGTGGCTAACTTACGATGAACAGAAATAAGTTATGGTGGTATACGCAAGACGGTCGATATCTAAGAATGATCACTAAGTGATCCTGTACATCTACTTACGTCATTCATAACCCCACCATGTTCTCGATCAGAGAAGGAACTCTGAAAGAAATAGTTACGGTTACGCACACAGTTGGCAGGTTTTAGTTAAGTTACTTTAAGTTATCTAGAACCGGATGTTAACAAAATATCCATGGTTGCCACATAGCCGCGGGCACGGCTTTCCGAAAGATTTAACCCTGCAGGGGTGCTCCAACTAATCCATCACAAATTACCACAAGCCGCATAGTAATCCTCGACCATGAAACTCGCAATCCAGTCGGATTCCTTAGAGGAAAAGCTCAACTCTGAGAAGAACCCAAAGTCTCACCGGAATCCCAATGCGCAAGATATATCGTTAAGGTAAGACAAGTCCAGGAAGACCTCCTGACGTGTCGACAAACCCGATAGGAGCCGCGTACCTCGTTCTGAGGACACGACGGATAGCACTATGTAGAGTGGCCAGATAGACATCCCCCGAGTTGTTCCGGGTGGCCCCGCAAATGGCTCTAGTTTGGACCAACACTCATGAGAAGCACTAGCCCGGGTTGTTTTTTAAATTCCTCGGGGTAGCTATTCCCTATGCCTTTTTATTATTTAGTTGTTAGCTGATTAACACCAAAGTTGGATCTTGCCACACAAGCCTTAACACTAAACGATTTACCAAGGGGATCCCCATAACAACCCCGAACATGTTAGGAGCGCTCAGTCATGGAATAAAACACCAGTAGCCGAAACTAAGGCGGCAACAGTGGAACAAATCACCCGGCTAATGTCTAGGCCTTCTCCTATTAACCAAGTATATAGGTGCATTAATTAAATAGCATTAAAATAAGATGATATCAAATTTCCCATGTTATCACATGGACAGCTTGCACGTGCAACTAGCAAGGCTAATGATAATGGTTGAGCAAGGCTAACTTAGCCAAACAATATTTGCTAGGAGGGGAGGTGTTTGAGGTTTCATGGCAATGTTTAATGGCCTATGTATCATGTGGCAGGCACTAGAGAAATAACAATGAAAAAGGAGTCACTAAGCATAACAAAGCTAGAAATGGTGTCAAGGTCACGATCATCTTGCCTGTGATTTCTTCATAGTGGAATTGTTCCTGGTCTTCCTCCACGAACTCACCGGACTCCTCGAACTCGTTTCCAGACCCTGTAGCTACCCAAAAGAAACAATCAACCAATAAACACCAGCAAGAGATCATGCAACAATCAAACTGATTCATGCATGCATGCACAAACTTCTAAATATGCATGGAAACAATCCTACTCAAGACCAAGTGCCACCTCATCACAAAATGACACTTTTGCACAACTGCTCAAACTGAAATCCAGTGCCACAATTGGATTCCTAGGGTTTTTCTACCCCAAATCCATATATCATACTTCTCTATATGCACGTAGAATAACACCACAAATCAGCAAAGAAATTGTACACACGAGCATAACTACTTATGTCAAGAACATGGGTTGTTCTTGCACCTGTCATATCTGGTATATACTAGATTAGGCAAATTCCACTTCTGGACTATTTCAAAAATGGAATTAACCCAACAAACAGAGAAAAAATAAAATACCATAATATTGACAGGGGGGCCACTGGTCATATGCACCAGGCCCCCTAGAGTATGACATGTGGGTCTTGGGCCCACCTATCAGTGGCACAACACAGCAAACAACAGGAAAATTAAAAGGGGTGTCGTGGGGGATCGAACCCATCACCTCTCCATCACACGCAACACACACTACCACTAGGCTACGGGCGAGCATCTGCACTATTAGGGGGGTTGATGAAGATATGCAGACCTTACAAATTATCCCACAGGTAATAAAATCTAAGGAAAAGGGGGCGCCAGGAGGGGACACAAACCCAAGACCTGCGGGTCACAGCGCGCGCATCGAACCGGTCTGGCTAGCGAGGGGAATGTGCACGATGTGGGGTACTAGCATAGGTATAACAAGAAAAGGGGGCTTTCCTGTGCTTTAGCAGATGACGCCGGCGATGGACCTCGCTAGTGCACACGCATGACGCGCACCTGATGGGAGCGGTTACTGCTACTGATGCTACAACCGAACTACTGCTACTGTGACTATACTAGGACCTGCTGATGCTGCGACTGCTGCCGCTGTAGCGTTGCTACTGATGTCGCTTGCTATTGTTGCTGCAGCACTGCTCTACTCGAGACAGAGCCATGGCGGCGATGACTTCCAACACGGCGCGCTACGCATCTAGATGCACTAATAGGAGCGAAGATCGGCTGCTCACCGAGAGGGAAAACGAGAAAGGCTAGAGCGATGAAGAGGAGCGACGCGCTGCTGCAGCCGACGAACCGATGCAGAGGGAGATCGCCGGAGAGGAAGAAGATCCTCTCGTCATCGACCATCGTTGGCGCCAACCTTGACATCCGATTGCCACGAGAATGGAACCCCACGGCCCTCCGCGAGCTCCTGGTCTAGACGGGCAAGAGGACGGGCGTTGATCTGCTGCCAGCTGGTTTGAAAACAAATACTAGAGGCAAAAGGAAAATAATTTAACTAAAAAAAATACTTTTCGACTTCTAAAGTCATGCTCCAATTTATAAAAATAATTTGGGCATTTTGAAGGGTAAAAAATAAACACCTTTTATTTAAATGAGGCTCTATTTTTAAATAAAACAAAAAGGAAAATAAAAATAAAACGAGAGGGGCTACCTCCACAATTTACAAAAGGATTTTTTAGGAAAAGAGGAACATTTTTATTGGGAAAAAACAAAAGGTTTAATCTGCCACAAAATAATTGGAAAGGGGACGAAAGTTTTGATCTATGGTGCAACTGGGGTTTTGAGTTTGCTCTTGTCGCACCCAATCACATAACCATCACATGCACTCTCACACATAACCATGACATGCACTCTCACGCAACACCAAGGTGCAAGACAACAAACACAAGACAAAATACTAAAGGAAATGATGCCATGCATGATGCGATGATGCACATGAAATGAAGACACCATTGAGCTCAAACCACTTGATCCTCATAACCAGGTTGCCTTACAAGGAA
Organism: Hordeum vulgare subsp. vulgare; assembly: GCF_904849725.1. NCBI lineage: Eukaryota > Viridiplantae > Streptophyta > Magnoliopsida > Poales > Poaceae > Hordeum > Hordeum vulgare. The sequence goes on along the minus strand of NC_058519.1, from coordinate 379,980,969 downwards.
ATAAATTACAAGAGGGGAAGGAATGCATTGGGGCTGTCACACATGAGTAGGATACACACACTCTGAATTAAAATTTCATGAAGGCTACATTTGTTTGAATCAACTACATGTTTACACATGGACCAAGTCAGGACGCTCGAATTAGTCAGAGGGAAATTCCATACTAGCATACCACATCGTAAGCATTTTAATGCATGTTGACACATAATATAAATCATTATCCACTTCTATCTGTTTAAGCATGACAATAGCAACCATAATCTCTAATTTTCATTAGAAACATGTTTACTCATAATATGCTGAATCAAGATAATATGAGCCAAACATATTTACAAAAGAAAAGAACAAGAAGGGTTCATACCAGCTTCCTTTCTGATGATCAATTCATCAAATATCTTCATTATTTACTTTCATTTGCATGACCGAATGATGTGATAATAATAATAGTGTAAGTGTGTCGTGGACTAAGTTGGAATATGCAAAACAGTTTATGCAAAGGATAAGACAAGGTAATATTGGCTCTTTGTTAGATAAGCATTAATGCATATGAGGGCCACACAACATTTTCATTGTGGTCTTCTCCTTTCATTGACTCAAGAAAAGAAAATGAAATATAGAGAAACACAGTGAAATATTTTTGGATTTTTTTATGAAGGAAGCAAATAGATAAGGGAAAAACAAAAATGAGAAAAACATTTTTACACGGGAAAGCTCCCAACATGCAAAGGAAATCCTTTTGGGTTTTCTTTTACTACTACAAGCTAATTAAACTAGAAAAAAATTAAAAGAGGGTAGAATTTTTTTGGATTCTCCAAGTTTTTCAAACACAAAAGAAGGCAAAAAATAAAGCTAACCTGGATATACAATGAAACAGGATGAACACCGACAATTGATATCAAGTGTGTGAACGTGAACGTAATGTAGGTGAGAAATACGTACTCCCCCAAGCTTAGGCTTTTTCCTAGCTTGGAGATCACCATGGCTGGTCTAGATAACAATCAAAGTGGTAGCTTGTAGAGGCATTCCGTGCCGCCTACTCAACCAAGTGAGCCGCCTCCACAACTGCGTTTTGATCCTCCACTTCGCTCTCAAGAACGTAATATCTCCGTTTGTTCTGAAAATTAAAGAGAGCATGCGCAGGAAACATAACATAGACATGGTTATATTTAGAAAATATTAAATTATACGCATACCCCTGAGCACCGTCCTTAATAAAATATGATGTTGTATGGCTTCAAAATCTAAATATCTTTCAGGCAGCATGGGATCATTAGGTCGAGGAGACACTCCTAGTTTTGCACCTACGTGGAAAGAATAAATTCCTCCATACAAGTCATAATTACCCGCGTTAAGATGTAGTCTACGGGCAACAATTTCCACATGGTTATACTGTTTAACACCCGTTACCGCAGTGTAAATGATTGTCAAGGTAGAAGCGCACATTGCACTACAATCATTCTCACCCACAGTACATTTGCGATTAAACAATGCAAAGTAGCGGATCAATGGTAATTTGATACTTTTTATTCTAGCCTGCATCACTCCTCTATCCTCTCCCACACAAAGACTGTCAAGGAACATATTAGAATCAGATTTTAGTGGTTTTGCAAGTGCGCCCAATATGGAAGTTTGCATGCGTCACAAAATTCTTCTAGTGTCATAATGAAAGAGTTATTGTAGATATTAAACAATACTGTAGAAGTATGGGAATGGTATTGAAACATTTGTGTGAATGAACGTGTAAGCTCATAGTGTTGGATGGACTTATCTTTGGGGAAGTCGATGAGGTCGGTATTATAAATGTACTTATCAAATTCCTCCTTAATACCTGCGCCTCTCATGAACTCATCACATGGCCAATGACATGATTTGGTGTCGGCCATGATTGTCAAACTTGCTCTAGGTTTAGCATATGCTTGTCGTACTCAACTCCCACTTGACGACTCACCAAAAGTACGTATCCTTGAAGAGCTCCTCCTAAACAAACTCATCTTACTATGAACAAATTTTTGATATTTTTGAGACACAAAGTTATGTCAATTAAACTTTGTAATTGATAGTGACTACTCATATAGATGCCTAGAGGCCATATTAAGCATTCGTACTACTTGGAACTCAAAGAATTCAACATGCAAGCCCATTTTCAGTAGCACCAAGTGCAGAAAAATATGCAAAATATAAAGGTGCACCCTGGTAGCTTAGCGCCCATAGGTACCCCCTCACTTATCTATTCAACTCACTCCTCCTCCCACCTCTTAAAAAATCTTGGTTGCTCTCTCTCTCTCTCTGATGTCCTTGCTCACAAACCTGAGATTTTTGATCTCTTTGCTTGAAACTCGAGTTCCAAAACTGTTTTGTGGAATTGCTTCTTGGTATATGACTCCCTCATTGCTCTGTTGGCTTGGGACCAACACGTGCACCCCTAGGGGTGTTTTGAACACCAATTTTTTTAAACATTCTAGAAAAAATCATGTTAAAATTTTGTGGAATTCTAAATTTTTTAATTTTTGGGTCATTTTTATTGCATGGGAAACTCAGGAAACATGATAATCATGGCATTTTATTTTATTTGGATAAGAATATGAGAGAGTAAAATAATGGTACAAAAAGTTGTGCTTACTAAATTCATCGACCACATGTGTTTCAAAAAGGATCCATTAATAAGGTTGATGAAGTTTTATTAATAACCATTTTCGATTGACATGAAACCGAAGAATTTTCGTATAATCACTAAGTTACCTCAGTGGGGATTTGCATATCCCAGCAATAAGAATATCATATTTCTTCTGGGTAGTGGCAAGAGGAAATTTGAATGCTCGAATTGTGATTGTGGCAATTGACTCAATGAAATTAATATTATTTACCGAAGATTAATTCTTTAGAAAATGCACCGTATGTTGTTTGGCATTGACATGAAAAGTAAACCTGCGTTTGTTGTAATAAATACCAAGGATAATCCACATGTTGTCGTCCTCGGGCATATCAAGAGTAACAAAGTCTGTTAAGATAGTAACATTTGCAACCACAACAGGAACCTCCTCACAAATTCCAATAGATATAGGAGTCAAATTATCATCCATTTGCAAAGATATCTGAGTAGGTGTAAGCTTATTCAAATCAAGTCTTTTCTATAGAGAGAAATACATAACACTAACACAAGGTCCTACATCACATAAAGTTGTTTTAACATATCTTCATTTAATGGAGCAAGGTATTGTGGGTATACGCGGATCTCCCAATTTCTTAGGCACTCCACCATCAAAAGAATAATTGGCAAGCATGTTAGCAATTTCAGTTTGAGGTATCTTTCTTTTGTTAGTAATAATGCCCTTCATATTCTTAGCATACGGAGGCATTTTTCAAAATATCAGTCAAGGGAGTGCGCAAAAAGACATGTCTAATCATTCATTAAAGCGATCAAACTCCTCCTCGTCATTTCTCAACCCATGTCTCTCCTTATTTACCATGTTTCTAGCGACAAAGTTTTTCTTTTTATAAGGTCTATTCTTAGGATGCACTACTGGGATCAGAGAATTTGCCATCAGCCTGTTCTTTGCCGTCTTCTCGCCGAGGGCAAAGAGCCTCTTTGCCATCAGGTGACACACACCAGACAGAAAAGTGCAGACTGATGGCAAAGGTTCTATCACTACAGGAATATCAGGATTTGCTGTTTGCCATGGCTTACGGCAAAGGGGGAAACCACGGATGGAAAAGTAGACGGCAAAACAATATCCGGTGAAGAGGTTATTTGCCGTCTACTTTTGTAAGGCGGACGTCAAAGAATCATTGCCATGAGGGGGAGGCGGCAAATTAAATGGGACCACAGATCCACAGACAGTCCCGTTAAGTGTTAACGGTAGGCCTCCCCTCTTTGCCGTCTGCACTACTCCCTTTGCCGTCAGCACCCTCATGGCAAAGGGGGCACCGAGCCCCTCTCTCTCTCCCCCCTTTGCCGTCTACCCTCCCCCCTTTGCCGTCTGCCCTCCTCCCTTTGCCATGAGGGGGCTGACGTCAAAGGGGGCACCAACCCCCTCTCCCCCTCCCCTCTTTGCCTTCTACCCTCCCCCCTTTGCCATGAGGGGGCTGACGACAAAGGGGGCACCCAGCCCCTCTCCCTCCACCTTTGCACCCAGCCCCCACCCCCTTTGTCGTCAGCCCTCACCCCTTTGCCGCCTGCCGTAAGTCTTTTGCCATCTGCCCCCTCATGGCAAAGGCTCAAAACAACCCCTTTTTATTTTATTTCCTATTATATCCAGCTATTTTCACAATAATCAGGATATATATATATATGTATATATATATATATATATTTGACAAAAATAAATTTGTTTCCGTACTCATAACCATATTAAAATAACTTTCATCCATACTACATAAATATTATGCAAGTTGCATCCGTACCAAACCATATATTACACCAGTTTCATCCATGCATACAAAGTTTCATATATATCCATATACTACAATAGTTTCAATACAAGCTTCCGTGAAGCCATGGTACAAGAAATCATATTCAAGCATTCCATCAATATAATCCAAGCTTCCAGTGAAGTGAATGTAATCTGCAAAATGACAAATAAGAAAGTTAGAAGAAGAATACTAGATGAAGAAGTATATATAGGTTATTTCGGAGAGAACTTAACGAAGTATAGGCCATTTAATAGCTAAGTTAGGTGGAATATGTCATCTTGGAGCTACGTAGCATTATTATTTCATTTAGGAGAGAACTTAGATAAGTATAGGTCATTCTAGAGCTAACTTGGATAAAATATGTCATTTTGTAGCCAACTATGATTATTAATCCATTTTGACCTTATTATGTCATTTTGGAGCTAAATTAGTCATTTTAATGAGCTAACCAAGGCTCTTATGATTTTTTTACCTAACTATGTCATTTGGGAGGATAATTAGCTAAGTATGTCTTTGTTGGGGGAAAATAACCTACGTAGAAGAAAAAAGAGAAGAAGCAAGAAGAGAAGAGGCAAGAAGAGAAGAAGAAGGAGAAGAAAAAGAAGAAGAAGAAGGAGGAGGAGAAGGAGAAGGAAGAGGAGAATAAGAAGAAAAGAAGAAGGACAAGAACAAGGAGAAGAAGGAGGAGAAGAAGGAGAAGGAGCTTCTCTCCTCCTTATCCTTCTTCTCCTTCTTCTTCCTCCTTCTCCTTCTCCTTCTTCTTCTGTTCTTCTTCTCTTCTTTTTCTTCTTCTTCCTTCTTTTCATTTTTCCTCTTTGTTCTCCTCTTCTCCCCTTCTTCGGGCTAAATTAGCTAATTATGCCTTTTTGGAGCTAATTATGTTATTTTGGAGGATAATTAGCTAAGTATATGTCATTTTTTATTAAATAGGCCATTTTGGAGCTAACTAAGCTAATTATGTCATTTAGGTGGAAGCCAAGCTAAGTATAGGCCATTCTAGAGCTAACTTGGGTAAAATATGTCATTTTGGAGCCAACTATGATTATTAAGGCATTTTGGAGTTAAATTGGCTAATTATGTCATTTAGGTGGAAGCCAAGCTAAGCATATAATATTCATGAGCTAACCAAGGTTCTTATGCCATTTTGAGCTTATTATTTCATTTTGAGCTAAATTGGTCATTTTAATGAGCTAGCCAAGGTTCTTATGATGTTTTCACCTAACTAAGCTAATTATGTCATTTTTAGGATAATTAGTCAATTTAGTCTTTGTTGGATGAGACTAAGCTATGTAGAATAAGAGAAAGAGAAGAAGCAAGAAGAGAAGAAGAAGGAGAAGTAAAATAAGAAGAAGGAGGAGGAGGAGAGGGAAGATGAGTAGGAGAAGGAAGAGAGAAGAAGATGAAAATAAGAAGGAGAAGAAGGAGGAGAAGAAGGAGAAGGAGCTTCTCTCCTCCTTCTCCTTCTTCTCCTTCTTCCTCCTTATCCTTCTCCTTCTTCTTCTCTTCTTCTTCTTCTTCTTCCTTCTTTTCATTTTTCCTCCTTTTCACCTCTTGTCCCCTTCTTCGGGCTAAATTAGCTAATTATGCCATTTTGGAGCTAATTATGTCATTTTGGAGGATAATTAGCTAAGTAAATGTCATTTTTATTAAATAGGCCATTTTGGAGCTAACTAAGCTAATTATGTCATTTAGGTGGAAGCGAAGCTAAGTATAGGCCATCCTAGAGCTAACTTGGGTAAAATATGTCTTTCGGAGCCAACTATGATTATTAAGGCATTTTGGAGCTACATTGGCTAATTATATCATTTAAGTGGAAGCCAAGCTAAGTATATATTATTCAAGAGCTAACCAAGGTTCTTATGCCATTTTGAGCTTATTATTTCATTTTTGAGCTAAATTGGTCATTTTAATGAGCTAACCAAGGTTCTTATGATGTTTTCACCTAACTAAGCTAATTATGTCATTTTGTAGGATAATTAGCCAATTTAGTCTTTGTTGGATGAGTCTAAGCTACGTAGAAGAAGATAAAGAGAAGAAGCAAGAAGAGAACAAGAAGGAGAAGTAAAAGAAGAAGTAGGAGGAGGAGGAGAAGGAGGAGGAGTGCACATTGAAATTCACACGATGAACACAAATATGATGTTTTTATAATTAGCATAATCGGATAATATGTGGCTAACTCATAATTTACGAAACTATGATCCCCGTTGGCTTAGTGGCGTCGATGGTCGGTGGCGTCGATGGTCGGTAGTGTCGGGTGTCGGTGGCGTCGGGGGTCGGAGGTTAGTTGTGTCGGTGGTCGGGGGTCAGTGTCGTCGGGGGTCGAGGGTCACTGGCGTCGGGGGTTGGGGTCTTTTCGGTCAACAAGAGGCCGAAGAGGTGTCGGGGTCGGGGTTGGGGGTCAGTGGCGTCGTGGGTCAGGGGTAGGGGGTTGGGGGTCGAGGATCAGTGGCGTCGGGGGTCGGGGGTCGTGGGTCAGTGGCGTCGGGAGTCGAGGGTCAATGGCGTCGGGCGTCGGGGGTCGGGGGTCGAGGGTCAGTGGCGTCTGGAGTCGAGGGTCAATGGCGTCGGGGGTCGGGGGTTAGTGGAGTCGGGGGTTGGGAGTCGGGGGTCGGGGTGAGTGGTGTCGGGAATCCGGGGTCGGGAGTCGGGTGTCAGTGGCGTCGGAGGTCGGGGGTCGAGAGTCAGGGGTTGGTGGCGTCGGCCGTCGTGGGCCGGGGGTCGGGATCCTCTTCTTTCTTCTTCTCCTCTCTCCTCTTTTTCTTCTTCTTGTTCTTGTTCTTCTTCTTCTTGTTCATCTTATTATTATTATTATTATTATTATTATTATTATTATTCTTTTTTCTCCTCCTCCTCCTCTTCTTCTTCTTCTTCTTCTTTCTTTTATCTTTCTCCTCCTCTCTCTTTCTTCTTCTTCTTCTTCTTCTTCTTTCTGCTTCTAGTTTATTATTATCTTATTTTCTTCTAAGTTTTTTTCTATCTATTTTTTTTCTTTTCTATCTACTTTTTCTACTTAATAAACTAACTATCTAATTTAACATAAAAAACTGAAAAAAAACTAACTATCCAATTTAACAGAAAAACACAAAATAAACTAACTATCTAAATTAATTATCTAATTAAAAAGAAAAAAGAGGAAATAAAGCCAAAAAGAAAAAAAAAACCTTACCTGCGCAGGGGCAGTTGGCGGCTGGGGCGGAGGGCAGTGGGAGGAGGGGAGGGCGAGCTACGACCCTAGGCGGCGGGGAGGAGGGGTGTGGGGAGGAGGTGCGCGGGGAGGAGGGGAGGGCGAGCTCCGGCCGCGCGACGGTGGTGGGCCGGAGCGGCTCCGGTGGTGGTGGAGGAGGTGCTGGGGTGGGCAGGGCGCGGGGAGGAGCGGCGCGGGGAGGAGGGACACGGGGAGGAGGGGAGGGTGAGCTCCGGCCGCGCGACGGTGGTGGGCCGGAGCGGCTCCGGTGGTGGTGGCGGCGGCGGCGCTGGGGTGGGCAGGGCGCGGGGAGGAGGAGCGCGGGGAGGAGGGGAGGGGCGAGCTCTGGCCCCGCGGTGGTGGTGGGCTGGAGCGGCTCCGGTGGTGGTGGCAACGGTGCTGGGGTAGGAAGGGCGCGGAGAGGAGGGGCGCAGGGAGCTCCGGGCGTGGGCGGCGGTGGTGGGCCGGAGCGGCTCAGGTGGTGGTGGCGGTGGCGCTGGACTGGGCATGGGGCGCGTGCGAGAGGGCAGGAGGTCGAGGGGAGCGGCCGGGCTGGAGTGTGTCGTTAGGGGAGCGGGGGGTGGGGGCTGGGCGCCGTTAGGGGGAGCGTCCCTTTGTTGTCTGCAGAGGCTGGGAGGCAGACGACAAAGGGTTGGTGGGGTGGGGCGGGATTTGGCTGTTAGGGTGGCGCCCCTTTGCCGTCTACGTGCTCTTTGCCGTGCGCCTGTGGGGCCTTTGCCATGCATCAGCAGACGGCAAACAGGTGGCGGACGACAAATAAAACCTTTGCCATCAGCAACCTCTTTGTCGTCCGCTTTGTACCAGCTCACGACAAAGAGGATCTTTGCCATGCGTCAGCAAACGGCAAAGGCATGGCAGATGGCAAATTTATCAATTCCAGTAGTGTATTTGCCATGAGTGAGCACTTTGCCGTACGCCAGCTGACAGCATAGAGGTGGAAAGCAGATGACACAGAGCCGACTGCTGGCAAAGGTTCTATTTGCCATCAGTGAACTCTTTGTCATCTGCCAGCTGATGGCAAAGAGAAGTGAGGCAGACGACAAAGTGGCTCACTTGACTGCTTTTTAACGTGCCGTTAGGTGCTCCTCCTTGCCGTGTTCCTTACACCTCTTTGTCATCGGGGGCCAGACGGTAAAGAGTATGGCGACCTAACGGCCGTCGGCCCACACCCCACACCCCCTCTCTCCCCGCGCACCGGCCCCCTCGTCCCCATGCCACACTCCTCGCCGCGAACCCTCCTCCTCGCGCGACCCCCTCCTCCACCACCGCCGCGACCCCCTCCTCCACCACCACGCCGCCCCTCCTCCACCGTAACCCCCTCCTCCCCGCGCACCCCACCTCTGCACACTCCCTCCTCCTCCATGCCCTACGCTGCCCCCACCCCCCAGACCCCTCTCCCTGCACTGGCGCCCCCTACCACGCCCCGTGCCCTTGGCCACGCCTGGTGCCCCTGCTACAGCCGGCGCCCCCGCCCCGGTGTGGCTCTCCTTCTGGCCCCGGCGCCCCACCGGCCAAGCTCCCCACCATCCCGGCCCCCACCGCCCCAGCCGCCCACTGCCCGTGCTAGTGAGTTATTTTCCTTTTTTTGCTGTATTTAGTGGCAGGTTAGTTGGTAGATTTAGTTAGTTTTTATAGTTAGTGGTAGGTTAGTGCTAGGTTTAGTTAATTAGTTCTAGGTTTTTTGTTCTATTTTTTTTGTTTTTTGTTGTTTTTGTTAATTAGTGGTAGATTTAGTGGTAGGTTAGCGCTAGGTTTAGTTATTTAGTAGATTTAGTGGTAGGTTAGTTGGTAGATTTAGTGGTAGGTTAGTGCTAGGTTTACTTAATTAGTGCTAGGTTTTTTGTTCCTTTTTGCTATTTTTTGTTGTTTTTGTTAATTAGTGGTAGATTTAGCGGTAGGTTAGTGCTAGGTTTAGTTAATTAGTAGATTTAGTGGTAGTTTAGTTGGTAGATTTAGTGAGTTAGTAGATTTAGTGGTGGGTTAGTGCTAGGTTTAGTTAATTAGAAGAAGAAGAAGAAGAAGAAGAAGAAGAAGAGGAGCAGAGGAGGAGGAGGAGTAGAAGAAGAGGAGGAGGAGGAGGAGAAGAAGAGGAGGAGGAGGAGGAGAGGAGAAGAAAGAAGAGGAAAAAGGAAAAGAAGGAAGAAGAAGAAGAAGAAGAAGAAGAAGAAGAAGAAGAAGAAAAGAAGAAGAGGAGAAGGAAAGAAGAAGAAGAAGTAGTAGTAGAAGAGGAGGAGCAGAAGAAGAGGAGGATAAGGAAAGAAGAAGAAGAAGAAGAATATGAAAAAGAAGAAGAAGGAAAAGAAGAAGAGGAGAAGAGGAGATGTCATTAGCAATATGATTTTTTTCATAGTTTGAACCGTCAATGCTTTATGTGATGTGATGTACTATTTTTTCACTCGGTACAGTTTACATGCTTTATGCTATTTCATATGCTTTGGAGTCATCATCGTTGTTCGACTACTTCCTCTACAACCGAGGGTGAGCTACGAATCCACCTTCACCTCCTACGCTCTTTTAATCATGTCAGTATATTTCATTTTCATGCTAAGTCGAGTAACCTAGGCGTCTCCCGTCTGAAAGGGTTGCATCGATAAATATGCATTCCGTTGCATATTTATGACCGTAACTCATTCGGATTGTCCAGCGATTTCCAGGACAACCCGAGGATGTGTAGATTGGGTACATTCTCCATGCTCTACCCCATTCCAAGACAAAATTTCGGCAGCGCCTCCCCGTTGTTCTCTGGATGCACAATCTCTTGACTTTTTGCCGAGACGTGTATTTGAAGAACAACGGGGAGGTGCTGCCGAAATTTTGTGTCGAAATGGGGTAGAGCATGGAGAGCGTACTCACTCTACACATACTCAGGTGGGATTAGGACCTATCCTTACCTATTAGCCTGTATGTTGCATGGACGTAATAAAATTGAAAAACTAAATTAACTGATGAATATACGTGTTGAATTATATATACATATATAGAAAGTCTATTCATCACCCAGGGTGTACAATAAGTTATTCTTCACCCAGGTAATCTTACGACTATTTTATAAATAAATTACATTTGGAATAACAATATTTACATTAATATTGATTCATTACGTAACATTTGATGTAAAAAAAAGTAAAAATATAGGTCATAGGACCAGAAAAATCGCATTTCATGTACATTTTACACTATGTTTTTATATTTGTAATTTAACATCACATAAAATATTTTTTATGATGACTATATTTTCTTACGGTATCTTTTTATGTATGAAATAAGAAAAAAATGAAACATAAAATTACGGTGCATTGATCTGAAAATAGAGAGGGGTGTAGAATAACTATGCTTCACCAAGGGTATATATATATATATATATATATATATATATATATACTTTAGCAGCTAGGCAAGATGAGTGATCGTGCGTGGATGTACACCCGTCACCCTAGTCAGAAAGAGATGGCCAAAGAATGGTTTCTAGAAACCAAGGAGTTTGTGAAGGCCGCATTTGCAAATGGCCAGGAAGCAAATTGGTGCCCCTGTCCTGGGTGCGACAACTATAAAAAGAGGACAGAGGCTGTAATGATTGAACACCTGCAGAGGAGGGGTTTTTAGCCTTATTATACGGTGTGGACATTTCATGGTGAGTCTATACAACGCACCAGAGCTGAGGTGGTTCGTCGTTGCATCAACGAGCGTGGTACCAGGATCGAAGACATGGTGTAAGACTTTGATTATGCTCGAGATTTGAATGATGATATGGAGGAATCTGCAAAGGCCTTTTATGAAATGTGGGAGTCTTCAAAACATCCTCTCCACGAGCACACTGAGCTTTATCAGCTCGATGCCATTGGACAAGTAATGGCTTTGAAGGCTCAATTCAACATGGGAAGAGAATGCTATGACGCAATGATGACAATATTTGGACGCTTTCTACTCAAAGGCCATGTCATGCCTGCAAACATGTACGAGTCGGACAAAATACTTCATGTACTTAACATGTCCTGTGAGAAGATAGATGCGTGTGATAAAGGATGTGCCTTATTTAGGAAGGAGTATGCGGACTTGCACTATTGTCCCATTTGCAAGTCAACCAGGTATGTTGTGGTACCCAACGGTATGGGTGAGAAGAGACACACCCAAGAAAGACATACTTAGCTTCTTCATCATCATCTTCTTCTTTTTCTTCTTTTTCTTCTTCTTCTTTTTCTCCTTCTTCTTCTCCTCTTTCTTCTTCTCGTGAACTTATTTTCCCCAATAAAGACATACTTAGCTAATTATCCTCCAAAATGACATAATTAGCTAATTTTGTTCATTTATGACATAATTAGCTTAGTTAGGTAAAAAAACATCACAAGAACCATGGTTAGCTCATAACTTAGCGCATCTTCCT